>NW_026988423.1:13874500-15166000 GCF_030222135.1 Aotus nancymaae
GAGCCTCACCCCTGAGAAAGCAAGCTGACTGACAGTTTTTCAGCATCTCAGGGAGTCTACAGCAGTGATCTAGTTTCTTCAGAGGGTCTGTGGATTCTCTTGTCTTTCTAGTATGTTCCTGCCATTGTTCCTGGAGCAAAAGTTTACGATGTGAGTCTCCACTTGCTGCTCTGTCTCTTCAAAGGGGAGCTGCAAGCTAGTTCCGCCTCCTATCCGCCATCTTCATTCTTGTATCCAGCTCATTATTTTTTAAACATAGTCTGTGAGAAGCCTTAGGGGGCTAGTTTTAGATGCTTTTACCCAGAAAGAAATGACATTTGTTTTTGCCACACATCTGAGAGTGTTACTAACTGGGACACACTTTAATTTACTTTCTGGATGTGAGGTTTCTCTGACTGTATCCATAAGTGAACAGACCTATGATTGTGGATTATAAATTCTTAAGAGGTGGCTATCATCAATGGTAATTATTTATTTTTTCTTACTACATTGATAGCAGAGATTTCCTTATAAGCTTACGTTATTGGAAGTTTTTTTATTTTGACTCATTCTTTCACTAATGCTGAAGTCTGACTTCCTTCGGAAATCCAGTGAAGCCTATGCATTTTTCTCAAAATACTTTTGCATACACAAAACACATAGGATTATAAATTATTACAATTATATTGAAGTACAGTCATCAAATACTAAAAAACAAATGTGGTATTTAGTATATATGCTTCTTACTCATGGATTAAATAAGATCTAGTTATTTGGCTGAAACTATTATAATTACTGTGCTCTGTTGCTTACCTTTGTAATTAAAGACTATTTTAATTAGAGGCATATGAAAATACAGATGTATTTTTTTCTCCATATAAGTTCATAGATTCCTTGAATTCTTGCACAAATATTAATATTTTGAGTGTGCAGACTCCAAGTCAAAAACTTCTGGAAAGGACTAATCTCTTGTTGCCTTTTTCATAATCTGAAAACTCAAAGCTCCTGGTCTTAGCATTTGCCTCCCAGTTACCCTGACCTTAAGATTGTCTCTCTGTGAGGATTTTGTTACTTTCTTAGAGATCAACACTATATTTCAAAGTTTGCTTTTGTTGTTTATACTGTAGCTTCTTGTATTGTAGTAAAAGGGCTCCTTTTTTATTTTGTAGGTATGGTATAGGCTGCCACACTGCCAAAAATAGAATTGTATATTTCTTCCCTTATTGTAAAATCTTGGAGGACAGAGACCTTTTCTTTTTGTTGTTGTTAAACCCACAGAAATGGGTTCTATGTGTCATAGATATTCAGCAAATATTTGTTGAATGCATAAGTAAATAAAGGCATGGCTGTGGGACCTAAAGTTGACCTCTGACTTCTCACTTCCCAAGGCCATCTATGTGAACTATCAAAAGAAGCAGATAGTTTCAAGGTTTTAAGAAGCAATCCTCTTGTGAATACAGCGTGGCCTATGTTCATAGTGAATATTCTATCTGGATCTATATATAGAGCTAATGAGTGAAGCTTATACCAGGAATGGCTATATATAGATTTATCATGGTCCAGAAAGCAAGGGAGATTAAAACAGAGCTCTTAAATGACTTTTGAAAGATGCTATCATTTTCTACATTTTTAATTACTCTAATAAAATCGTTTAGAAAGAGAAACATTTTACAAGACTGTCTCCTAAACAGTCCACTTTAAGTACCACACTTCCATCTGAAGATAGATTGGTTTTCATTTTTGTTTAATATCTTAACCTCAAGGGCAAAATCTGCCAGACTTCTCACTAGCGCTGCTTCCTCATAAGCTGCTGCCAAATGGAAGGTGACTGATAAGAAATCAAACTTTGGGACAACTATAGTACAAACGTAACAGCTTCCCCAACTGTCATTATTTCAAGCTACTATTAAGAACAAGAAAAAAAAAAAGAAAAAACCACCCAGATGTGTTAGTGACATTTTTCATTATAAAAGATCAAAATTGGATTCTTGCTATGTTTGGTTCCCACTGTAATTATTCTTTCCTTTGTAAAACATCATTGCTGTATTATTCCTTCTGTCACATTTTAAGAGCAAATTAGGCATCACTTTTTTTTTTTTTTTTAAATGGAGTTTCGCTCTTGTTACCCAGGCTGGAGTGCAATGGCGCGATCTCGCTCACTGCAACCTCCGCCTCCTGGGTTCAAGCAATTCTCCTGCCTCAGCCTCCCGAGTAGCTGGGACTACAGGTGTGCGCCACCATGCCCAGCTAATTTTTGTATTTTCTAGTCGAGACGGGGTTTCACCTTGTTGACCAGGATGGTCTCAATCTCTTGACCTCGTGATCCACCCGCCTTGGCTTCCCAAAGTGCTGGGATTATAGGCGTAAGCCACCGTGCCCGGCCTCTATGCATCACTTTTAGCATTTCGTTCACCTTTTATCTACCAAAATGTGGTGCTGAGTAAGAAATGGACTTTTTGTTCAGGATGCGTAATATACAAATGGGAGCACAAAGAGAGAAACCACAACAGAACCATTTCAGGTTCGTCATGCTCTAATGTAACACTATGGACATACACGTCCATTTTGGAGTGGAGAACAGTGGATAGCTCACACACCCATCTAGCTAAAAGGTCAGAAAAGAATCTTTTTCTCTTTGTTTACTGCCAAATGTATAGGTACTTTACTGTCCTGGGAGTTCCTAGGCAATATTCAGGATTAAAAAAAATAAAAAAAGATAGAGGAGAGAGCTGGCAAGGATATTTCCTGGCTTTTTAATATTTGCCTTTGCCACATTTCCCTGGATTGAGTGTTGGTAGGTGAGTAGCTAATCTTTGGTAAATCATCAGTGGCTGAGATGAAAGGTGAGCAGGACTAGTGTGTATTTGTTGTGGGTTGAATGTGTCCCCCCAAAAGATATGTTAAAGTCCTAGCCCTCAGCACCTGTCAATGTGACCTAATTTGGAAACAGAGTCTTTGGAGATATAATCAGTTAATATGGGATCATCCTAGGTAAGGGTGGACCTTAATTCATTGATTGGTGACCTTTTATGGTGAGGAAACTCTGGACACAGACACACACAGTGGAGAAGGCCATGTGAAGGCGGAGGTAGAAATGGTAGCGACGCAATTACCAGCCTAGGAACTTTTAAGGGCTGCAGACCCAACCACCAGAAGATGGGAGGTAGATTCTCTTTAAGAGCTGCAGACCCAGCCACCGGAAGATGGGAGGTAGATTCTCTTTAAGGGCTGCAGACCCAACCACCGGAAGATGGGAGGTAGATTCTCTTTAAGAGCTGCAGACCCAGCCACCGGAAGATGGGAGGTAGATTCTCTTTAAGGGCTGCAGACCCAACCACCGGAAGATGGGAGGTAGATTCTCTTTAAGGGCTGCAGACCCAGCCACCGGAAGATGGGAGGTAGATTCTCTTTAAGGGCTGCAGACCCAGCCACCGGAAGATGGGAGTAGATTCTCTTTAAGGGCTGCAGACCCAGCCACCGGAAGATGGGAGGTAGATTCTCTTTAAGGGCTGCAGACCCAGCCACCGGAAGATGGGAGGTAGATTCTCTTTAAGGGCTGCAGACCCAGCCACCGGAAGATGGGAGGTAGATTCTCTTTAAGGGCTGCAGACCCAGCCACCGGAAGATGGGAGGTAGATTCTCTTTAAGGGCTGCAGACCCAACCACCGGAAGATGGGAGTAGATTCTCTTTAAGGGCTGCAGACCCAGCCGCCGGAAGATGGGAGGTAGATTCTCTTTAAGGGCTGCAGACCCAGCCACCGGAAGATGGGAGTAGATTCTCTTTAAGGGCTGCAGATCCAGCCACCGGAAGATGGGAGGTAGATTCTCTTTAAGGGCTGCAGGCCCAGCCACTGGAAGATGGGAGGTAGTGCCCCCAAAATAGCAACCACCTCTGTAGACACCCTGGTTTCAGACTTTTCACCCCCAGAACTGAGAAAATCAATGTTTGTCTGTTTTTTTTTCCTAATTTTAAGTTCTGAGGTACATGTACAGGATGTGCAGGTTTGTTACATAGGTAAACGTGTACCATGGTGATTTGCTGCACCTATCAACCCATCACCTAGGTATTAAGCACAGCATGCATTAGCTATTCTTCCTGATGTGCTCCGCTCACCCTACCCTGACAGGCCCCAGTGTGTGTTGTTCCCCTCCCCGTGTACATGTGTTCTCATTGTTCAGTCTTCACTTGTTTTTTTATTTTTAAAAATTATTTTTATCATACTTCAAGTTCTGAGGTATATGTGCAGATTGTGCAGGATTGTTACACAGGTATACACATGCCATGATGGTTTGCTGCATCCATCCCCGTCATCTACGTTAGGTATTTCTCCTAATGTTATCCCTCCTCAATCCCCCCAATACCCTGTTATCTCTCCCCTAGCCTTCCCACCCCCAACAGGCCCCGGTGTGTGATGTTTCCCTCCCTGTGTCCATGTGTTTTCATCGTTCAATACCCACTTATGAGTGAGAACATGTTTGTTTGGTTTTCTGTTCTTGCGTCAGTTTGCTGAGAATGATGGTTTCCAGCTTCATCGATGTCCCTGCAAAGGACATGAACTTATCCTTTTTTATGCTTGTATAGTATTCCATGGTGTGTATGTGTCACATTTTCTTTATCCAGTCTATCATTGATGGGCATTTGGGTTGGTTCCAAGTCTTTGCTATCCTAAACAGTGCTGCAGTGAACATATGTGTCCATTTGTCTTTATAATAGAACAATTTATAATCCTTTGGGTATATTACCCAGTAATGGGATTGCTGAGCCAAATGGTGTTTATAATTCTAGATCCTTGAGAAATCACCATACTGTCTTCCACAATGCTTGAACTAAGTTACACTCCCACCAACAGTGTAAAAGTGTTCCTATTTCTCCACATCCTCTCCAGCATCTGTTGTCTTCAGATTTTTTTAATGATCACCATTCTAATTGGCATGAGATGGTATCTCAATGTGGTTTTGATTTGCATTTCTCTAGTGACCAGTGATAATGAGCATTTTTTCATATGTTTCTTGGCCACATAAATGTCTTTTTTTGAAAAAGGTCTGTTCATATCCTTCACCCGCTTTTCGGTAGGGTTATTTTTTTTCTTGTAAATTTGTTTAAGTTCTTTGTAAATTCTGGATATTAGTCATTTGTCAGATGGGTAGATTGCAAAATTTTTTTCCCATTCTGTTGGTTGCTGGTTCACTCTAATGATTGTTTCTTTTGTTGTGCAGAAGCTCTTGTTTAATTAGATTCCATTTGTCTATTTTGGCTTTTGTTGCCATTGCTTTTGGTGTTTTAGTCATGAAGTCCTTGCCTATGCCTATCTCCTGAATGGTATTGCCTAGGTTTTCTTCTAGGGTTTTTATGGTGTTAGTCTTATGTTTAAATCTTTAATCCATCTAGAGTTGATTTTTATATAAAGTGTAAGGAAGGGATCCAGTTTCAGCTTTCTACATATGGCTAGCCAAAAAAAATTAATGGTTTTCCCAACACCATTTATTAAATAGGGAATACTTTCCCTATTGCTTATTTTCATGAGGTTTGTCAAAGATCAGATGGTTGTAGATGTGTTGCATTACTTCTGAGGCTATATCTCTGTTTCGGTACCAGTATCATGCTGTTTTGATTACTGTAGCCTTGTAGTATAATTTGAAGTCATGTCGCGTGATACCTCTAGCTTTGTTTTTTTTTTTTTTTCTTGGGATTGTCTTGTCTATGTGGGCTTGTCTTTGGTTCCATATGAAGTTTAAGGTGTTTTTTTCCAGTACTGTGAAGAAGGTCAATGACAGCTTGATGGGGATAGCATTGAATATATAAATTAATTTGGGCAGTATGGCCATTTTCATGATATTAATTCTTTCTAACCATGAGCATGTTTTCCCAACTGTTTGTGTCCTCTTATTTACTTGAGCTAGTGGTTTGTAGATCATCTTGATGTCCTTCACATCTCTTGTTAGTTGTGTTCCTAGGTATTTTATTCTCTTTGTAGCAATTGTGAATGGGAGTTTGCTCATAATTTGGCTCCATGTTAGTGGTGTATAGGAATGCTTGTGATTTCTGCACATTGATTTTGTATCCTGAGACTTTGCTGAAGTTGCTTATCAGTTTAAGGAGATTGTGGGCTGAGATGATTGGGTCTTCTAAATATATAATCATGTTTTCTGCAAATAGAGACAATTTGACTTCCTCTTTTCCTAACTGAATATCCTTTATTTCTTTTTCTTGCCTGATTTCTCTGGCCAGAACTTCCAATACTATACTGAATGGGAGTGGTGAGAGAGGGCACCCTTGCTTGTGCCAGTTTTCAAAGGGAATGCTTCCAGTTTTTGCCTATTTAGTATAATATGGGCTGTGGGTTTGTCATAAATAGCTTTTATTATTTTGAGATATGTTTCATTGATACCTATTTTATTGAGAGTTTTTAGCATAAAGGGCTGTTGAATTTTGTTAAAGGCCTTCTTTGCGTCTATTGAGATAATCATGTGCTTTCTTAATTCTGTTAATGTGACAGATTACATTGATAGATTTGTGTATGTTGAACCAGCCTTGCATATGGGGATGAAGCTGACTTGATCATGATGGATAAGCTTTTTGATTTGCTCTTAGATTCAGATTGCCAGTATTTTATTGAGGATTTTCACATCAATATTCATCATGGATATTGGCCTGAAATTTTCTTTTTTAGTTGTGTCTCTGCCAGGTTTTGGTATCAGGATGATAATGGTCTCATAAAATGAGTTAGGGAGGATTCCCTCTTTTTGTATTGTTTGGAATAGTTTCAGAAGGAATGGTACCAGCTCCTCTTTGTACCTCTTGTAGAATTCAGCTGTGAACCCGTCTGGTCCTGAACTTTTGGTTGGTAGGCTATTAAGAGCTGCCTCAACTTCAGACTTTGTTATTGGTCTGTTCAGGGATTCAACTTATTCCTGGGTTAGTCTTGGGAGGATGTAAGTGTCCAAGAATGTATCCATTTCTTCTAGATTTACTGGTTTATGTGCATGGAGGTGTTTGTAGTAATCTCTGATGGTAGTTAGTATTTCTGTGGAATTGGTGGTGATATCCCCTTTATCATTTTTTTGTTGCATCTATTCAATTCTTTTTTCATTTTTATTAGTCTGGCTAGTGGTCTATCTATTCTGTCGATCTTTAAAAAAATCAGCTCCTGGATTTATTGATTTTTTTTTTTTTTTGAGGGTTTTTTTAAATGTCTCTATCTCTTTCAGTTCTTATTTGATCTTAGTTATTTCTTGTCTTTTGCTACCTTTTGAATTTGTTTAATCTTGCTCTGCTAGTTCTTTTAATGTGACATTAGGGTGTTGATTTTAGATCTTTCCTCACTTCTCATGTGGGCATTTAGTGTCATAAATTTCTCCCTAGACACTGCTTTAAATGTGTCCCAGAGATTCTGGTACATTGGGTTTTTGTTCTCATTGTTTTGGAAGAACATCTTTATTTCTGCCTTCATTTTGTTATTTATCCAGCAGTCATTCAGGAGCAGGTTGTTCACTTTCCATGTAGTTGTACAGTTTTGAGTGGGTTTCTTAATCTTAAGTTCTAATTTGATGGCACCGTGATCTGAGAGACTGTTATGATTTCCATTCTTTTCCATTTTCTAAGGAGTGATTTACTTCCAATTATGTGAATTATGTAGTCAATTTTAAAGTAAGTGCAATGTGGTGCTGAGAAGAATGTATATTCTGTGCATATGGGATGGAGAGTTCTGTAGATGTCTGTTACATCAGCTTGGTCCATATCTGAGTTCTAGTCCTGGATATCCTTGTTAATTTTCTGTCTTGTTGATCCATCTAATATTGACAGTGGAGTGTTGAAATCTCCCACTATTATTGTGTGAAAGTCTGTCTCTTTGAATGTCATTAAGAACTTGCTTTATGTATCTGGGTGCTCCTGTATTGGGTACATTATATATTTAGAATAGTTGGGTCTTCTTGTTGCATCGATCCCTTTAGCATTATGTAATGCCCTTTTTTTGTGTCTTTTGATCTTTGTTGGTTTAAAGTCTGTTTTATCAGAGACTAGGATTGCAACCCCTGCCTTTTTTTTTGCTCTCCATTTGCTTGGCAAATCTTCCTCCATCCCTTTGTTTTGATCCTTTGTGTGTCTTTGCACATGAGATGGGTCTCCTCAATATAGCACACTGATGGGTCTTGACTCTTTATCCAATTTGCCAGCCTGTCTTTTGATTGTGGCATTTAGCGCATTTACATGTAAGGGTAATATGTTTATGTGTGAATGTGATCCTGCCATTTGATGCTAGCTGGTTGTTTTGCCCATTAGTTGATACAGTTTCTTCATTGTGTTGATGGTATTTACAATTTGGTATGTTTTTGCAGTGGCTGGTACCAGTTGTTCCTTTCATGTTTAGTGCTTCCTTCAGGAGCTCTTGTAAGGCAGGCCTGGTGGTGGTGACATCTCTCAGCAATTGATTGTGTGTAAAGGATTTTATTTCTCCTTCACTTAAGCTTTGTTTGGCTGGATAGGAAATTCTGGATTGAAAAATCTTTTTTTTTAGAATGTTGAATATTCGCCCTCACTCTATTCTGGCTTGTAGGGTTTCTGCAGAAAGATCTGCTTCCCTTTTGTATAACCTGACATTTCTCTCTGGCTGCCCTTAGCATTTTTTCCTTCATTTTAACCCTGGTGAATCTGAAGATTATGTGCCTTGGGACTGCTCTTTTTGAGGAGTATCTTTGTGGTGTTCTCTGTATTTCCTGAATTTGAATATTGGCCTTCCTTGCTAGATTGGAAAAGTTCTCTTGGATAATATCCTGAAGAGTGTTTTCCAACTTAGTTTCATTCTCCCCATCACATTCAGGTATACCAATCAAACCTTGATTTGGCCTTTTCACATAATCCCATATTTCTTGGAGGCTTTGTTCATTTCATGTTTTTTTCTAATCTTGCTTTCTCATTTTATTTCATTGAGTTGATCTTCAATCTGATATCCTTTCTTCCACTGATCAATTTGGCTATTGAAACTTGTGTATGCTTTACGAAGTTCTAGTGCTGTGTTTTTCAGCTCCATCAGGTCATTTATGTTCTTCTCTAAGCTGGTTATTCTAGGTAGCATTTCATCTAGTCTTTTTTTCAAGGTTTTTAGTTTCTTTGCATTGGGTTAGAACATGCTCCTTTAGCTTGGAGAAGTTTGTTATTATCCACCTTCTGAAGCCTGGTTCTGTGAATTTGTCAAAGTCATTCTCCATCCAGTTTTGTTCCCTTGCTGGTGAAGAATTGTAATCTTTTAGAGGAAAAGAGGCGTTCTGTTTTTGCCAGTTTCAGCCTTTTTGTGCTGGTTTCTTCCCATTTTTGTGAATTTATCTACCTTTGGTCTTTGAAGTTGGTGACTTTCAGATGGGATCTCTGAGAGGATGTCCTTTCTTTTGGCGATGAAGCTATTTCTTTGTTACTTAGTTTTCCTTCAAACAGGCCCATCTCCTGCAGGTCTGCTGGAGGTCCATTCCAGACCCTGCTTGCCTGGGCATCATCTGCAGGGGCTGCAGAATAGCAAAGATTGCTGCCTGTTTTTTCCTCCGATAGCTTTGTCCTGGAAGAGTACCCACTAGATGTTATCCAGAGCCCTCTGTTATAGGTGTCTCTTAGGATAAATGGGGTCAGGGAGCCACTTAAGGAGGCATTCTGTCTCTTATCAGAGCTCAGGTGCTGTGCTGGGAGCTCCATTATTCCCTTCAGAGCTGCTGGGCAGGGATGTTTAAGTTTGCTGCAGTGGAATTTACAACTGCCCCTTTTCCCAGGTGCTCTGTCCTGGGAAGGTGGGTCTTTATTTATAAGTCCCTGATGGGCTGCTGCCTTTTTTCAGAGATACCCTGCCCAGCAAGAAGGGAGTCACAGTCTGCCTGCAGAGGCCTTGCTGAGCTGCTGGTCTCCGCCCAAATGCTGTGTAAACTTCCCAGTGATTTTGTTTACACTGGCAAAGTTAGAACTGCCTCAGTAATGGCAAACACCTCTCCCCCCACCAAGCTCAACTGTTCCAGGTTGAGCTCAGACTGCTGTGCTGGCTGTGAGAATTTCAAGCCAGTGGATCTTAGCTTGTTGGTCTTTGTGGGGATGGGACCCGCTGAGCCAGTTCACTTGGCTCCCTGCCTTCAGCCCCCTTTTCTTCAGGGAATGAGCAGTCTGTCTCGCTGGCGTTCCAGGTGCCAGCTAAAATGGCCGCCCAGTTTGGTGCTGGAAACCTGGGGTGCTGGTGTTGTAGGCACTGGTGAGAATCTCCTGGTCTGTGGATTGTGAAGACTCTGGGAAAAGTGCAGTATCTGAGCCAGAGTGCCAGAATGGCTTCCCTTGGCTAGGAGAATGAGTTCTCCAGCCCCTTGTCCTTCCCGGGTGAGGCAACACCCCACTCTGCTTTGATTTGTCCTTACTGGGCTACAGCCACTGTCTAACCAGTCCCATTGAGATGAACCTGGTACCTCAGTTGGAAGCACGGAGATCACTCACTTTCTGTGTTGCTCTCACTGGGAACTGTGCTGAGGAGCTGTTCGTATTCAGCCACCTGGGCGGAAGTCTCAGTTGTCACTTGTAAGTGAGAAAATGCAGTATTTCGTTTTCTGTTCCTGCATTAGTTTACTGAGGATGACGGCTTCCAGCTTCATCCATGTCCCTGCAAAGGTCATGATCTTATTCCTTTCTATGGCTGCATAGTATTCCATGGTGTATATGTAAAATCCTGTCTATTATTGATGGACATTTAGGTTGATTCCATGTCTTTGCTATTGTGAACAGTGCTGCAATGAACATATGTGTGCATGTATCTTTGTAACAGAACAATTTATATTCCTTTTGGTATATAGCCAGTCATGGGATTGCTGGGTCAAATAGTATTTCCAGTTCTAAATCTTAGAGGAATTGCCACACTGTCTTCTGCAATGGTTGGACTAATTTACATTCCCACCAAATGTAAAAGCATTTCTATTTCTCCTCAACCTTGCCAACATCTGTTGTTTCTTGAAATGTCTGTTTAAAATCAGCCAGTTTGTGGGACTTTGTTACAGCAGCCCTAAGAAACTAACCCAGTATTAGTCATCAATAAAGTGTTTTCTGGTTTCATTGATTTTTTGATAATTCTTTGTGTTATTTACTTTGTTTGGTCTAAAACCCAGAATGCCAGCAGCTAACCCACAGGGCTTTTTGGATTATATGTACATTCACTTTCTTTGTGTTTTTTCCAAAAAATATTATTATTAAAAACTTTAAAAAATAGGGACCGTTATTTTCATCTTGAGTAATCAAAACCTTCTGGCACCTGCCCCCACCTCCCTCTGTTCATTTTCATTGAATTTTTTAAACTCCCCACACATTTGGCATACACATATTGGTAAGGATAATGTTTGAACAAATGATAATGTTCGAGAAATGAGAAATAGAAAAAGAAAAGCTTGTGGGGTCTCGAATGTTAAACAACAGCAATGGATACACACTGCGAGTTTCTGAGGAGAGGTCTTTTGGATCATCCATGTGTTGGCCAGTGTGCTAAGGCATCATTTTTTTCCAGGAAGCCTCTCCTTGAGCAGGCCCTTTCTGATTTAGAACACCCAGGGATTACTCTTTTCAAAGCACCACACTCTGGTGCCATAGTCTTTTCTTTTAGTGAACACTCTTTCTCTATCTCTGGTCTGTCTCCTTTGTTAGATTCTAGGGGTCTCAGAGCAGGATCCCATTTTCATTCCCTGTTTGTATCTTTGTTTTCAGCATCCTGCCTGGCAAAGAGCAGGTTCTCAGCCTTGGAACAACCGAGTCTCTGCCCTCCAGGGCCCCACGGTGCAAGCTGGCACTGCTTCTCAAAGCAACATTGACAAATGGCAGTGGCTTTCTATTTGAGCCCACATTTGTTAATGCTGCTTTTAACAAGAAGTGCCAGCATGCTATAACGGCACTCACAGCACCATAAAAACAAAACAAAGTCATCTGCACAAAACTAGGATTATCCTGAGATAAGCCCCTACAGCCTGGGAGGGAAGTGCAAGAGAGGAGTCAAAATACTTACAGCTATATTTTAGATCCAGGAGATATTCTCACATTTCTGGTTATCTACATTGTTCTACCCAAGTCTCTCTCTAGCAGTGACTTCAGTTAGCTGTGGATGCCCTGGCTTTAAATTAGTGATGGTGTTGCTATTGACTTTTGGGAGCAAATCTAAGCTACCCTTTATTTTAGCTGATCTGTCAGGCATTGCCAGCAGCTGCAAATCAATACCATCTCCCTCACCCTACCATACTCATTGGTCAGGATTTACTGACTGCGGCTGTTCTGTGTTAACGCAGTTCTTATTACTTACTTTCAGTAGGTGGCCTTCTCACAGGAGCCCATCCGTCCCACGTCACCACAGCCTTGTCCACCAGCTGCTGCAGCTGCCGTGGGCGGCTTGCCAGCCCAGCCCTGCCGGTGGAGAGTGGCTTTCTCTGCTTCCTCTAATCCCCCTTCCGCTTCCCTGCCATATGAATTTTCATGATAAATCACCCAAGAAAGATTTCCAATGCATTTTGACAGGATGAAACTGTGTGATTCAGCTTGATCTTGTTAAGAACCCTATAGCCAAATCCCCCAAAGCATGGCAGGCGAGGAAAGCTTGCAAATTGTGGACAGCTTGTCTCTCCAGCTGTGGGAGAGACTTAACTGACACTCTGCTGCCTTTGTGCCCTTGAGCTAAAGCAGGGAAGAATAGTTGCTTCATATTTTCATTTGCAAGTCCCCGTGTTTAGTGAAGGCATTCTTGTAAGAGCTGAGTACCCAGGCTTCTAAAGAATGTACTAGCCCTCTTCATTCATTCATTGATTCATCGATTCATTGATTCATTCTTCATTCATGGTTCAAACATGTGCATGATAAATGTAACAGGAATTATGGTAAATGATAAATAAGATACAAATTCATGCTCTCCAGGAACTCAGTGTAGTGGGGATAATAGATACACAAATAAGCAATTTTACACCAGTATGTAGAGTGCAGTGGTGTAAAAAAGCACCAAAAAGTACAAGAGGGAGCCTCAAATTGTGTCTGGAAGGGGATGGTGATGAGGAAGATGAATTTCCTGGTGGAAGTGATGCCTAGACTAGTTTTAAAGGATGAATAGGGATATTCACTTGGGAATTTGGGGTGGTGGAAGTGGGATGTCTTAGAGAGGAAAGCCATGAGTAAATTCTTCCTTATGAATCTTTATTGCCTTCAATCTGCTTCATCCCCAGATATGTGTTAAGTGACTATCTGACCCTAGCTTGCCCTGACTCAGTGTGGATTTCATTGTGTGGACCAGATTTTTAGCAACCTGATTAAATAACCTTGGCCGTCTTCGGGCTTCTCCTTGATTTGGGGTTTACTACTGTCTTCTTGACATTGCCAGGTATTGGTGATTTTTGCTGACTATGCAACCAATTGAAAACTGAAACACATTTCCTTGGAAGCAGGATGGCAGTGACCTCTGTCCAGGTTGACAGGAAATTCAAGGCTGGATTTATGTTTCTCCATATTTCCAACCACCTTACACATAGGAGGGGCTCAGTACATATTTGGTAAGAGAATGAACAAATGAGTGGCCCAAATAACAGGCATCTCTCTTCTGCACTGTCTGTAATTATTACAAGAGTGAGCGGAGAACAAGGATAGTCATGCTATTGTTAGAAAAATTCAACTTCTCTGCACAGTTAGAAGGAACATACAGGATCTGAGGGTTTCTGAAGTCAGACGACCAATGATTTGTATGACATGGAAACCATACAGAAAGCAGAGTGCCCCGTAAATGCAGGCACCTTGAATATAGGGGCTGCAGCCTGGAGACTCAGAGTGGAGATGATGATGGAGTCAGATTAGTCTTTATTTTGTCTGCAGTGGCTCATATTTAGGGCTTGCCTTGGCTAGACAGGCAGACACTTTTATTCTGCATACGAGAGAGGTGGGAATGCTTTTTCCGGGCAATTAGCTTAAAAAAGAGTGAAGTTCCTTGGCCTTATGGAAATGCCAGAAAAGATGATGAAGTCTCTAAAGATCAGAAAAGAGCTGGGGTGGTAAATGACATTTTATTCATTAGGATGGACACTTAAGTATTTTGTGCCTCTAAGAATGTTTTGTCCTGTGTACACTGGATGGGGCTTCTGGAATACCATCAGCCATAATAACAGCAATAAAACCATCTTACATTTGCATGGTACTTTGCAGTTGAAATGTGCTTTTATGTATGTAATTGAAATTATAGAAGAGACTTCTCATCGGGGAAGGATGGGAGGAGGATGTTTTCAAATAATGATTGTTCCTGTCTTTTAGGAAATTTAACAATCAAGTTAAGTCTTTACTCACGGAGTCCGATTCAGGCTCAGTAACTGCAGTTCACACAGCAGGCTTACTACATGATGAGGAGAGTGAGCTTTCTTGTCTGTCCCGACCACCCCATGGCCAGTTGCCTAAACCCCATTTTCTCCCTGGAAAAGCCCTTGACTCATCATCAGTCAATTGCACTCAGAATGGACATCACTCCTGCAGTCTCGGCTTCTGTTCCTGGTTGCTTGGTTTCTAGAGATTGCAGGCTGAAGAGCAGAGCTTCCTAATAAAACTGGTTGAGTGGGTGACTTGTGCTTGCCCTTGGACTGCAGTTGAGATGCCTCGGTCACTGAAACTGGTCCTTATGATGGCCCCTCCACAGGACTGTGTTCTGCCTCTTTTTGTTGCCTTTGTCATGGTAGTCCTCACTCAGTTTGATGCCTGACATTCTGCCTTAGTCTCTATTTGTACCTACTGGCAACCACAACCACCATGGCTACCATTTTATACCTCTCTTACCACCTGTGGTATGTAGGCAACTAAAAAGCAACTGAGTCCTGTGTAAAACTTGCATTCTTTGGGTCCTTTGGCTTCTTCTTTTGCTTGGTTCTTATCAGCACCAAGAAGGCAGGATTTCATGAGATAGCTATCCCACTTGATACCAGGCTTCACTCTCACTTTTGCAGCCAAGCATCCTGGTGGAAGTGGCAAGCAACACTTTCCCAATGCATGCTTGCTGGAGAAAAACAGCTGAACCCAGAAGACATAGGGCAAATTTTGATTATATATTCTTTCAATACAAGAATGTATGGTTATAATTCCACTTCCTGATCGTACCAGAAGGAAGGCAAAATAATCACTACCTCCAAAGGGCCTGGCAAATAATATGCATTTATTCTGATTCTCACAACCATCCTGCATGGATATTGTCTCCATATAATAGACTAAAAAAAACCTGAGGCTCAGAGAGGTGAAGCAATTTACCCAATGTCATACCGATGGTAAGGGCCAGAACTAGATTTTATACTCAGATCTGTCTGGTCTCAAAGCCCCATGCTCTTTCCACTCCACGATGATGCCTCCTGCCTTCCTTTCTGCAGTTGACTCATGCCAGGTCTCAGAGGAGGTACCCAGAACATAAGCAGGTTATCTAAAGCCATTCCATCTTTGAAAAAATCCTTAGTGATTTTGAGTTATAGGACTAAATATTCATTATCTTATTTAAGACTCACAAAACCTCTGTGAAGTTGAGAAGGCAACAGTTATTAAAATAGTCATTTGTGAATTGAGGAAACTGGAGCTTAGCGAGGTTAAATGATTTCTCCAAAATTACAAAGCTAAGAGTTGATGGAGAACAGGCTCATTTCTAGGTCTTCTGGTTTAAATGTCCTTACATGTTAATGTAATCTTACTTTAAATCTGATAGAAAAAATAACATGTTTTATGTAAAATACAAAAGTGAAATACCAAAACCCCACAAAGAATAAAATAAAAATCCCGTGTAATTCTGACTTTCAAGGAACCTGTGTTTTTCCATCTGCCTCTTTGTAAGCAAGGCAGACCTTTCCGTTGTTGCCATGCTTGCAGGAATCCCTTTCCACTCTGAGACATGATTATGCCCAGCTATGAGACAATGGGGTTGGGCAAAGCACCAGGGAGGGGATATATAAAACCTTGTCCCCTGTGTCAGGGGTGCCAATCTTTTGGCTTCCCTGTGCCACATTGAAAGAAGACTGTCTTGGGCCACACATAAAATAAACTAACACTAACCATCACTGATAAGCTAACAAAAAGAAAAAAAGGTCCATGAGAAAATCTTGTAATGTCTTAAAGTTTATGAATTTGTGTTGGGCTGCATTCAGAGCCATCCTGGGACACATGCAGTCCACAGGCTATGAATTGGACAAGCTTGCTCTGTGTGACTCTCACAGATTTGAGTCTGTGTCCTGACTTCAACAGTCTTCTTGCTTATCTCTGGAGATCTGGGTTTCACTCAAGACTGTCCAGGATTAGTGGCTTTGATCCTTACTCAGCTTGGTAGTTAACAAAAATTTCTCTGGTTTATATTCATACGAGGATATCAGAAGTTGCCTTGGATAGAAGAAATTAAAGAAATATGCTGGTCAGCTTCCTTAAAATTCTTTGCTGCCCTTAAAACTTAAAAAAGTTAATGATCACAAACTTCTTCACAAGGTTTTCTCACTAAGGCAAGAGACACCTTTATCATTAAATGAGATTGTGAGGAGCCATTTAGAGAGTGGTAAGTTCTTGCTTACAATTAATTGATCCTTCTACTGGGAGCAGTGCTCTGTGTGTCTTCAGCTCAGACATGAAGGTGTCAGGACTGGGGCCCACTCAGGGTTACAGGGCTGGTGGAGGAGGCTGGTTACAGGCTGCAGGAGAGCATCCTGCAGTGGCAAAATGAGGGTGGCCTGATCAGGCTCCTTAGGATGGAAAGAGAATTTCTAGTTTGTTCTGTTCATTGATTTTTCTCAGAGCTGCCATTTCTTTACTTGCTTTCATTTGCTTACTAGAATGCAGCAAAATATTTTGATCTCTGCCAGAAATCTTAGCTTATCTAATTAGCACAAGGACTGAGGAACCCTTTGATTCAAAGGTGGAGATTTCTCAGATCCAGAATCTGATCAAAAGCAAGTTTTATGTTCTCCCTAGCCCCTTCTGCAGGCTTGGTTTGAACTCGCTGAAAAGCAGAGCGATTATCTCTCTTGCAGATAATTCTGTCTCTGCTTTTCTTTCTGTTCTTTTCTGTGTCCTCCTCCCCTATTCACCGACATCTCTCAATCTCAGCCCAAGAAGCAGAGCCATGCTTCTCAAACTTTACTGAGAAAGCTCATGGCCCAGGGATCTTGTTAAAATACAGACTCTGATTCAAAGAGTCTGGGGGTGGGGTTTGAGAACTCCAGGTGGTGGTCACCTCTGTAGGGTCATGAGAGTGCTGTGGGGGCTGCAGACTGACCTGCGTGTATGCTTCACGGTTTAGGGGACCCACTGTGATGTTGCTGTGGTTTCAGGGTGACCCAAAGTTGTCAACGATGAGGAACAAAACAACTATTTGCCCACTTTATGTCCCTATAGAGATCTCATGTAACTCGACACAGGCCCAAATGTTCCCTGTCCCTCATGAGGCCCACTGCACCAACAATGCTGCCTTTATTGCTCCTGACGTGTTAGCTTCCTGGGCATTCCCTTGGCCGAAGCGAGGGCTGATGGTAGAAATCCTTTACTTCCCACCTTTTCCCCCTCCCTGGCTTGGTTTTCTGTAGTGAGAGAGGTACCCTCCTCTGTATCTAGGGAGATGAGAGCAGTGTCTACATGACAGTTCCAAAATATGCCAGGAGTGGCGAAAAGGGGGAAATCGTGGTGTTTTGTCCACTAAGTGACTCTTGATCATCAAGTTCAATGTTGATTGACCTGTTTTTCAACAGAGTTCAATCATTTTGATTTTTTTTCTTGTAATTTATTTTTCTTTGTTTATTACTTGACTGACTGGAAGAGTTTGACTGGTATAACCTTATGGTAGGGTAGCCCTCTGTGACGCAGTTAATGACTATGTAAAGGTGGTTTTAACTGGATTATCCTTATGCAACCGGGTTGCTCTTCTGAGCTTCCTGTTATGCATGGCATCCTAGGAGCCAGGACATGGGTTTTCCAGTTGAGAAGAGTCAGTCCTTACAATTTAATTGCCCTTGAAAAATGTTGCTGCCATGTAGTTGGGGGTCAAAATCATTTCTAACCAATTAGTTTTCTGTAAATTTAAGTTGACACTGATTCTGTGCTGGAAATCTGAAAGATTCTTGGGTTCTCCAACAAATTCTCAACAGGAAGACATAGAATGTGGTCTGTGTACAGTAGGATTTTTCAGGAGCAGAGGTAAGATGATTGTGTTGGTTGTCATGGTCTTTGGTGAAGGGACCTGACCTAACTGGTGGTAATTGAGAGGTGGTGGGAGAAGTGAATTCTGAAGTACTGGGAACAACAGGAAAGGGCCTTAGCTAGAAGTACTCCACTGACCAAAGGCCCTGGAAGAAGGCTAACTTGATATGGCATAAGGGCACAGTTTAGTCAGTCCAAGAACAGAGTCAGAAGCAAGGGGGTGTAGGATCACGCACGCTGCAGAAGTCAGTCCACCCAGCAATCTGCTCTGGACAGCTCTGCCTGGTGCCCCTTCCACAGTCTATGCCCACAGAAGTGGTCCTAGGTGCCACAGACTCAAGCCCTTGGCTGCGCTTCCCTGTTTGCCATAGTTCATCGGCTCAGGGTGGACACCTGAGCCCAGGATGAGAATGCAGAGTCTGACAAGTGGCTTGTGACATGTTCTGTAGTGAGGCTCTGTCCAAACAGATGAATGAGATGAACTGGGTTAGGGGCGTTCTCTCTCTGATGGGTGCAGGTAGGTGTAAGGCAGTGATGTGGAGCTGAGGCTGATAGTTGTGTTTGGCCAAACATAAGTGTAGGCAGAGGAAGCTGCTAGGAGGGAACATTCCTCCTATTTCCTTGTGGACAGATTACCTAGAGTAGCATTCCTAGCCTCTTTCTGCCCCCTCATCCACTCCTTTGGAGAGAAGGAGAAGTGGCATTTTGGCTGGAATCTGGTCTTCTCTCTGCCATGCAGTCACAGGTAAGCTTAAAGCCTCTGCTCTTGCAATTACTTCAGTTTGATTCCAGGGTTGCACATTACAGAACCCACTTGGTGGTAACCTAAGCTGCATTCTGCAAACAGCTTCACTGGTAATCAAGAGAATATTTTAATCTCCATCTGCCGGATTGCTACATGTATCTTTCAGTCAGTTCTAAAGTTGACAAAAAAATATGTGATGATTATTGATTTCCCAAACTCTTAACACTGCTACATAAACTAGGCGTCTTGGAAAGGAGATACTGTATCCAGTTTGGGGATCAAAATAACTGATACAATCTAGGCTGGTGGCTTTTCACCCTGGCGGTCTGAAGTGACCTGTATTTGGCCGTCTGGCTAGCTTTGCTGCTGTGTAGTTGGCTTCTACTATGTCTGGCCCTGTAAGTGGCTGTAGGCCCTGGGTTTAATTAAGGGAAACACATGGGAAAATGATCTTGGTGGGTCACTACAGATTATGGTGGCTTGCTTACAGGCAAAAGGATACTTTTATACAGGAAAGCGTGGGTTTCTATACTGACAGGGCTGTGTATGAGGGAGTTACTGCTTGGGGCTTAACAGATGCCCAGCTGCGAGGTCAGCTGCAGCTGACCTTGGACAAGGCTGTGGCTTGTCTTGGTATTGCAGGGAAGGCTGAGAGAGATATTTAATCATCACAAGAGAGTCTTTGAGTCTCCCTGAAGGGTTACTTTGAAACAGGTAGAGTCCCAGGAACAAGCTGTTTTGTTTTCTCCTCTTGCTGTGCTTCTACAAAGGTACCTAAATTCCACGTGGACCTCCCTAGTGTGTACGTGAGGTTTCCAGCTGAGAATTGTTAATGCCAGGCCTAACTAGTCTGCTGCTGAACTGGCTGCCTCAAATTCCATTAACTGCACTCAAGAACAAAAGGGAAAGGGAGAGGAGCAATTTCTAGTGTTCTTTGTCTTTTATAATTTATTTTAAAGTCCATAGCACCTGATATTCCTAGGCAGTCACCCATCCAAGCACTAGACAGGCCCAACCCTGCTTAACGTCTGAGATCAGGTGTGTACATGGTGGGTATGGCCTTAGACAGGTGTTCTGTCTTAAAAGTGAGTCCTGTAATGCTGCCCCACTAGGAGGTCTCTGGGCTTCCTTGGTGTCTTAGTTTGCTTTCCACCAAGAGCTGAGTTGAGATTAGGTGCAGGTGGGGTGTTTCTTGTTTACTTGCTTTTGAAATGACTCCAGGAAGTTAAAGTGAGAAGATGGGGTAAGTGAGAAAGGGAAGGAGGGAAAGCAAGATAGGGTGTGTTACAGACTTGGTTTTCACCATGGACAACAGGAGCCCTCTGGGAATTGAGTAGACTGCGCTAAGGTTGTCTCTGGAGCATGGGAAGCTGGGCTACTTGTCTGCTGTGCCCTGTTCTCCATGGATTGAGAGCAGGCCCCTTGCTTGTTGGCACAAGGACTGAGTGGCCTTCTCAGGCTTTGGAGGGGGACCTGAAGCAGAGAAGCCTTGGGAAGTGTCTGAGGGGGGATACTGGCAACATGTCAGAACTGCCCAGCTCAGTTGTGTTGAAATCAAGTGGGCTGTAGGGGGGATGTGGCATGAGGACCCCAGAGCTTCTGCTACAATTTGTTATACAAATGCTGACCATGACTCTGGATTTCTGAGGCCCACAAAATAGCAGTAGGATTTAGGAATAAACAAATGTCGTAAGTCCTTATTATGCAGAGAATATCCTATCAAAAAGAACTAAAGTAGAGAATTATCTCAATGAAATGATTTCAAATCCAAAGGCTATAAAGGCTTTGGCCTGGAATTCTCAGCTTCTAGAAATCAAATTAACTCAGGAAATGAAAGAGGAGCAAAAATGGCCTGAGAAATATATTTCAAACTACTATCAGAATAGAAGGGAGACAATAAAATAAAATAATGGAAGAAAAGGTGATTAAACTGTAATAAAAGAAAGATTTTCTTAGGAGATATGCTGCAATCTAGAAACTAGAAGATACGAAATAGAAAACTTGATGTTTAAAAGCTTGTAGGCAGATATGAAAGGGAAAAAGAGATATGCCTAGGTGTAATTATTCTTAACAGGATTTTAGAAAAGTAAAAATGGTTTTAGTTTTTTAAAACTTATGTTTACTTAAATTTTATATATATTTTTATTGTATATGTAATAATTGTACATATTTATGGGGTGCATGCAATATTGTGATACAAGTATATAATGTGTAGTGATCAGATTTGGGTAATGGAGATATTTCCACCACCTTAAACATTTATCATTTCTTTGTTGAGAACACTCCAAATCTTCTCTTTTAGCTATTTTGAAATGTACAATGAATTATTGTTAACTATAGTCATCCTTTTGTGCTACTAGGTATTAGATCTTAATGCTTATATCTAACTGTATTTTTGGGCCCATTAACCAACCCCGCTCTCTCTCTCCTACCCTTCCAAGCCTCTGGTAAACATCATTCTACTCTTTCTGAGATCAGTGTTTGTAGCTCCCACCTATAAGTAAGAACATGAGCTACTTGTCTTTGTGTGACTGGCTTGTTTCAGTGAACATAATGTTCTACATAATGTTTGTCTATGTTGCTGCAGGTGATATGGTTTCATTTTTTTATAGCTGAGTAATATTCCATTGTGTATATATACCACATTTTCTTTATCCAGTAATCCACTGATGGACATTTAGGTTGATTCAATATCTTGGCTATTGTGAATAGTGCTGCAATAAACATGGGTGTGTAGTTATCTCTTTAATATACTGATTTCCTTTTACTTTGGATATATACTCAGCAGTGGATTGCTGGATCATATGGTAGTTCTAGTTTTAGTTTTTGAGGAACCTCCATACTGTTTTTCACAGAGGCTGTACTACTTTACATTCCCACCAACAGTGTACTAGAGTTAAGAGGAAACTATTTTAGATGTTACCAAATCAGAAATAGTGACTGGGGTCCAACAAAAGTAAGAGAAGCAACGTCTTAGGGAAAAAAGCTGGAGTTACTTCTCAAAAGATGCCGCAAGCCAAGCATGACTGAGATCAGTCTTTTAGAGCTTGCAGATTGGGTCAGCTATACTAGTGATTATGGAACATTTGAGGGAATCCTAGGAAGAGGCATGATTTGGAAAGCTCCAGTGTGGCACAGACATCATACGCACCTTGAGGGAATATGCCCAAGAAATGCATGGAATTCATACGTGAAGAGACGGTGCAGGGAAAGTAGAAATATTAAATAGGAGCAGACAGAAAGTAATAGATAAAATCCAGGCCTGTGTTGAGACCCTATCCTGAATGGGATTTTCCAACTCCATGAGATTTTAAAAGTGGGAAGGTTGATTTGTAGAGTAGATGACCGTGGTAGACCCAGATTGTTTTGATTGAGAATGTGTAAGAGAAAATCTGATGAAGTATTTTCCAAAATCAGTCTGAACCAGGAATCGAAGGGAAAGTAACACGAAAGAAGATTGGCAGAATCCAGGAATAATTTAGCACTACCTGTGTTAGAACAAAAAATAATGCCTTTTAGAAACAGGTTTAATCATCAGAAACTCAATGGAGGCTTCTCAAAAGGAATTGGGGAACAACAGATGGAGATGGAGCAGAAAGGCAATGCTAGGTATTTTTCAAAAATTTCTCCAGGTCTTCTATCCATCTTTCCAGGCCCTGACATGTACCCTTGGAAGTGCAGGCTGTTCTCTCACACAGGCTGCTTTGCTCTCCAGATCTGGTTGGGTATGTCCCAGCAGGGATCCCAGAGTGGGAGGAGGGGAGGCTGAGGTATTTGTTCCCTGGCTTCCTCCCTGCCAAGCTGCAGTTTGGCAGTGGCTGCATTTTTTCCCTATGTCTACAGTTCCCTCCTCTTACAGCTTCAGTGTAAAGCTGGTAATAGCTTCTGGGGTGCCACTCTTATCAGTTACCTTAACCTGCCTACAAATCCTCAAGCATAGGGCTCTTTAGAAAAAGGAAGATTGAGAGGTTTTTAATTATGCAGAGAAGCAAAGAAAAGCACCTCAAATAAGATCTGTGGACGGATGCTGTCATCACTACAGATCTCTAAACCTTGCAGTAACAAAATTATTCCTTGCATGAATGTCTCAAATGCCACTCTTGGAGAGAACATATACAAGGGTAGATTTCCCACCAGGTACATTAAATAGTGTCAAAATTAACCTGGCAATGGAAGCTTTCTCTCCATTGAGTTGAAGGGCACAGATGGGAACCTCCTAACCTTGGCAGACTGTCCAGTGTCCTGGTGAGGCTGAATGGAGAGATCTTTGTCTGTTTTACATTTTCTTCTCATAGTCCTGAGTCTTTGCTATGGTTTGAGGTAACACTGACTACTCAGATCTGGGGATGTAGCTGTGTTAATTTGTGTCCTGTTAACTCTTTCGATTCCTTTGAAGTGGGACATATGCAAATCTATCATGTAATCTAACTTGGGAGGGTCTGAAAAATTAAACTCACACAGTGAACAAGAACCCAGGCAGCAGCTACTGAAAAACCCCAAATCTACCCAGGCATTCTATAACATTCCTACCCAAGACTGAGCAGAATTAAAATCTAGAGTGATTGATTATGGATTTTAAATTCTTTGGATTTTGGATTTTAAAAGGCAAGATCATCTGATTTTGAATTTAAATTTGCAAAAGGATTCTTTTTTAACATTAATTTTTTCCTTGGAAAATTCATAATTTAAGATAATTTATATTTAACTTTGGGGCATCTGCTCTTGGTATTCTATTAATGGTGTACAGTATGTGTTTGTTGTTATTTAATAGCATTACAGAACCTCTGAGCAGTATTAAATTTCATGGCTGGGCAAATTTGCAATAGGAAATGGAATAGAGACTGAATTTTTCAGCTGTAGTGGAATCGATGAACTGCGTCAACCCGTTGCAGAGCTTTTAGAGGTCAAAAAGGTAGAGTGGTCCCAGAAGAATCCACAAGAAAGAAATGGCATTGGGAGATTGAACTTGTGAAGACAGGACCAATTTCTGATCTCCTCCCACTCATTTGTTAGGACTTGGGATGAATGCAGTGATTCTCAACTATGGCTGCTCATTGGAATCTTCTGGGAAGCTTTTAAAAATGCCCATACCCAGGTCACAGCTAGACTTATTAAAAAATAACTAATGAGTATTAGATTGTAAGAAATACTTCCTCATCTTCCTGTTTCAAAGTGAGACAACCATTTCTTTTGCCCCAAATATGGTAATCCTTCTCAGAGGGAGCATGGAAAAAATTATGTTTATCTTCAGCAGGATTAAGATAATAGTAATAACCACTCACTGCATACCTGATATGTGCCAGAAATGTATGATATTATTGTTGCCATTTTACAGATGGAAAAACAGGGGTAATAAGTTACCACACTATAGAACACTTGCTAAATGCCAAGCACTCTGCTAAGATAGAGAAAGCAGATATAAGTATGTACATACATTGTAGAGTATATGTATATCTATATATAATCTCACCATAATCCTTAGAAGTTCCTCTGACATACTTTGTTGTATGGATCTATTTAGTACTTGAATTTGAATAAAAGTCATTTATTTTATAACAATGAGAGATATTTATACCTTATATGGAGATACTGAGGCAGATAGTACATTGCTATTAGTAGCAGTACCAGTGAGTTGGGGAGGAATATGCCCCCTTCCTCTTGTTCCCAGGTGGGATGACTTGCAGATTAACAATTCTGGTTATTTTCTCATCTCACTTAACGTCTCCAACAATAGTAGAACAAAATTATGTCTGAGGAGCTTGGGAAAAGCAACTAGTCATACATTTGCCTCTTCTTTCTCTCTTTGGATTCTTCTGAAAGAAGTGCTTGCTCTTTTCTGGCTATGAGGTTAATTTAGTATTAAGAGCATTTTGCTTTTGGTTGAGGCTTATACTATCCAGCTCTGCGAGTGTCTGGGTGCATAGGATTAATTCAGGGCTGAGGTATTAGAAAGGCCACTTGGCCCAGAATTTTGTTATGTTCTCCAAACAGCATTATCAGTTAAAAGGAAAAAAAAAAGTCAGTATTTTTTACCTTCATTTTCATGACTTCTGTGTTTTTCTCTCAATTTGTTTTAACCTTAAGAGAAGAACAGAATAAATAAGGACCTGGGTGAACTGATACATGCGGGTGCCACAGGTGGGCTCATAATTTGGTGGTTCCTGAAATCAGTATGTTAAAAATATTTGCTTAACATTTATATAAGGGAATAGATGTATATGTATATTTTTTGCTTATAAAATTTCTATGCCTCTTTATGTCCAAAATTATTTGTGCTGTGATAATTTTAGGTGTCCTATGAACTCTTTTGATGGTTAAAATGTGGGGCATATGCACAGCTTGTCATATGCATTGCACACAATGTAATGTATCATTTTAACTTATTTATCTTTGATTTCTCAGTTTTTATCTCACTCATGATTGGATAGCTTTAGTCACTCAGACTCACTAAAGATAGAAGTAATTTACATAGAAATACTTGCTAAGTCTCATTCAAAATATTTTGAAAGTTTTGGAAGTTTTTTTTTTTTCCTGCCTATGTGTGTAGGCAAAGTATTTTCCATTTCTACTAGAAATGATAGAAATGGTGAACACAGAGAGGTCAGCATCAGCGAGGGGTATCTTTTAAAATTTCTACTTGAGGGTACTGCCCACCTCTGTGTGAGGTGAACCAGTACTCATTTTGCCTATGATGTAGTTGTGTGTAGAAATCGATACCACAGTTCTTAGTTCTTGTACGTATTCCCTGATGTGTCTCTTACAGACTGATCACACTGGACACCTACCTTTCTGGCTTCTCCCTTGATCAAGGGCTGAGTGTGATGCAAGAAGAGGGAGTGCTAGCCAAAATGTCAGACAGATCAGGCTTAAAGTTAGTGGGGCTTCAATTATGTCATGGAGTAGCTAGTTCTGATGGTGGTGCCTGGGATGAGAAATGGTGGGTTAGAGCTCTTTTAACTAAAGATCCCAAGGGCTTACCAAGTAGATAAACATGGAGTGAGTATTTACATAAATGTGGCAATTTTTTACTTCACAAAGGTGGCACTAATATATTACACATTAGGATTATATATAAATATACATTTATATATATATACACATTTATACATATAGGCATTTACATAGACATATATATATATACATTTAAATATATGTGTGTGTATATATGTGTCAGTATATCTATACATATATATAAATGTGTGTGTGTTTGTGTGTGTGTGTGTATATATGTGTATATATAATATTCCCAGTATAGGAGTGAGGTAAAATGAAGTAAAATATCTCCGTAAGGTCCGACCGCGACATGGAAGGCATGGTAACCTCTGTGACCCACATGTACACCTCTGGGTGGCCTCCCGGAACTAGAAAGTCTGAAGTCATGGGAAAACCACAAAAGAATTAATAATCAACCCCTGCAGTGCCTAACTAACTTGAGACATTCTTCTATTGTTTTTTATTCTGGCTGCAATTGATAAGGCCATTGGACTTTGTAACTGACCTTGGTCAACCTCATGACTCCAGACCCTATGATCCACTCCCAGCTTGCAAACCTATAACCCCCTCCCAGCTTGCAAAAAACTGCCCTAAACTGTAACTTCTGTAACTACTCAATGCTTACCCCAAACAACTCCTACCCCATCGCCCTCCATTCACTGACTCTCTTTTCGGACTCAGCCTGCCTGCACCTGGGTGTATATACAGCCATGTTGCTCACACAAAGCCTGTTTGGTGTGTGTGTATGTGGGTCTCCTTATTCGGAGCATGTGTTTTAACATTTGATGCCAGAAACCCAAGGTAGTGGAACTCCTCTGGGGAGACCAGCACCCTGTCCTCACTGTCTCTCTGGGAAGAGACCCACCTGAGATCTCAACACATCAGACCAGCCCAGCAGTTCACACTTAGTGTGCTGAGCATCCCCCTTCAGATCAGTTAAGCAGTCTCTCTCTCTCTCTTTTCCTTCAGAGAAGAGGAGACAAATCTCTCTCTCTCTCTTTTTTCCTTCAGAGAAGAGGAGACAAGTCTCTCCCTCTTCCTCTCTTTTCCTTTAAATATTTCTCCTAATAGAGACAAAGGACACACTCTTTATCCATGTAGAGTCAGAGGAGACAAGTTTCTCCCTCACGCTCAAAAACTCTGACGTTGGTCATGGAGTCAGGAAGACAGTCTTCCCTTGGTGTCTGGTCAATCATGGGGACACCTGCCTTGATCGCTCACCCACGTTACAGCTCAGGAATCAGTCAGGGATGCCTGCTGAAAACCCTGGTGGCTGCTTGCTCCTTATCCTCAACTCGACTACTTCTCTCCTTAAAACTTAACTCCTTTGCTACGGACAATATTCTGCTCTCTATTCCTCAGTCTTTTCCTTTAACCTGTGTCCTAAAAAACGTAAAACCTCTTCAACTGTTGCCCAATCCAAAACCCAAAAGTCTCATTTTTTCTGTAACATGGCCTGGCTTCAATACAAATTAGACAATGGTTCCAAATGGCCAGAAAATGGCACTTTCCATTTTTCTATTCTGTGAGACCTAAACAGTTTTTGTCAGTGAATGGGCAAATGGTCTGAGGTGCCTGAAGTACAGGCATTTTTTTTTTTTTGCACTCCAATCCCTCCCTAGTCTCTGCTCTCAATGCAACCCATCCCAAAGTTTCCTTCTCTCCCTTCCATCGGCCTCTCCTGCCTCTGCAGGTAACCCAGAATCCTCCTTGTCCATCGACCCATCTGACCTTTCTCCTCCCCACTTGTCCAAACCAGACCCTAATCCAGGCTCTAACCCCCAACCCTGAGCCTCTCTCCTCTTCCTCTGCCCACAACCCACCTCTTTATGCCCCTCCTGTCCCCGCCCCACCTCATACCTGGTTCAGCTTACAGTTTAGACCCACAGATAATGCCTCTGCCCAACAATTCCTTTGAGAGGTGGCTGGAGCCAAAGGCATAGTTAGGGTGTGCATTCCTTTCTCTTTATTTGACCTTCCCTAAATCGGCCAATGGTTAGGCTCCTTTTCATCAGATCATACTGAATGTATACAAGGGTTCCAATAGTTAACCCAGTCCTATAATCTCACCTGGAATGACTTAAATGTCATCCTCACCTCTAGTCTCATGCTTAATATGCATTTTATCACCCAACCATCCCCTGACATTAAAAAAACTGCAGAAATTAAAATGTGGCCCTCAATCCCCACAACAGGAATTAATCAATCTCACCTTCAAGGTGTTCAATAATGGGGAAAGGTGCCCAGCAGCAGCGCATCTCAGAGTCACAAATGATTGCCTCTGCCATAAGACAAACCCCAGCCACACCACCGACTCACAAAGACTTCAAAGCATCCAGACTTCAGTGTCCAGTCACCCCTCCCAGACCTAGTTTCAAGTGTCAGAAGCCTGGCCACTGGGCCAAGGAATGCCCACAGCCCAGGATTCCTCCTAAGTCCTGCCCCGTCTGTGTGAGGCCCCACTGAAAGTTGGACTGTCTGACTCTCATCGCTGCTCTCAGGCTCCTGGAACTCCAATCCAAAGCTCTCAGACTGGATTGGCTTGACAGCTGCAGACTGATGCTGCGTGATCATCTCAGAGGCCCCTGGACCATCACGGATGCCGAGCTTTGGGTGGCTCTTACAGTGGAGGGTAAGTCCATCTCCTTCTTAATCAACATGGGGACCACCCACTCCACACTACCTTCTTTTCAAGGACCTGTCTCTTTGGCCTCTAAAACTGTTGTGGGAATTGAGGGCAAGGCTTCCAGGCCTCTCAAAACTTCCCAAGTCTGGTGTCAATTAGGCCAGCACTCCTTTCTACATTCTTTTCTAATCATCCTCACTTGTCCAGTTCCCCTGTTAGGCAGAGAGATCCTAGCAGAATTGTGTGCCTCCTTGACTATTCCTGGGCTACAGCCACACCTCATTGCTGCTCTCCCCAAACCCATGCCTGTCTCAATATAGCTCCCCTTATGTCCCCCTACTTTAATCCTCGGGGGTAGGATGCCACCTCCCCATTCCTTGCTACAAGTCACTCACCTCTCGTCATCCCCTTAAAACCTAACCATCCTTATCCCACGCAGTGCCAGCACCCCATTCCAGCACAAGCCTTAAAAGGCCTAAAGCCTGTTATCACTTCTTACTACAACATGGCCTTTTAGTTGCCGCTAACTCTCCTTACAATTCCCTTATCCTACCTTTCTAAAAACCAGACAAATCCTACAGGCTAGTCCAAGACCTCCACCTCATTATCAGATTGTACTTCCCATCGATCCTGTTGTACCAAACCCCTATACCCTTCTGTCTTCTATGCCCCCTTCCACAACTCACTATTCCGTTCTTGCCTCTCAGCCTCTTTTCACCTTTACTTGGACTAACCCTGACACTCGCCATTCCCAGCAGTTAACCTGAACCATTCTTCCCCAAGGTTTCTGAGATAGCCCTCGTCACTCTAGTCAAGTCCTTTCCCAGGATGGTTTTGCTTCTGGATATCAGGTTTTACCCTCATAACCAAACCACTTTATAAACTGACAAAAGGAAACTTAGGTGACCCTATAGAGCCCAAATCTTTCCCTCATTCTTCCTTCTGTTCTCTCAAAAAAAGGCCTAGAGACTGCTCTTATTTTAGTGTCCCCAACTCCTCTCAACCCTTCTTTCTCTACACAGCAGAAATAAAAGGCTGTGCTGTCTGAATTCTTACACAGGAGACAGGCCCACAGCCTTTAGCCTTTTTATCCAAACATCTTAACCTCACAGTCCTGGGATGGCCCTCATACCTATGCCTATGTGTGCAGCAGCTACTGCCCTGATAACTCGTAGAATCTTTTAAAATTACAAGCTACACCCCACTTACCCTCTACAGCTCTCCCTCCACACAGTTACCCCACCAAACCCTGCTACAACCTTTAACAGCTGCAGCCCTTGCTGGTTTCCTTGGCATTTGGGTCCAAAGCTGCGGCCTCTCAGAACACTTTCCCACCTTTTCAGTTTACACTTCCAGTTCTGTCTAAGTCAAGGACTCTTTTTTCCCTCTGTGGTTCTTCTCCTTACATCTGCCTTCCTACCAACTTGACAGGCACTTGTACCCTAGTTTTCCTTACTCCCAAAATTCAGCTTGGCAATGGAACCAAAGACTCCCTGTTCCCCTTGTAGTCCTGACATGGCACAAGTGGGTCATTCCATTCATCCCCTTACTTGTAGGGTTAGGAATTACTACTGCACTCGGCACAGGCATAGCAGGCCTTACTACTTGAATTGTCACCTTTCATAACCACTCTAATTTCTCTGCTAGTTTGCAGAATTAATTCAATCACTATTCCTTCTTCAAGCTCAAGTAAATTGTCTAGCTGCAGTTGTCCTCCAAAACTACAGAAGTCTTAATTTACTGACTGCTGAAAAAGAGGTCTTTGCCTATTCCTAATTGAAGAATGTTGTTTTTATGTAAACCTGTCCGGCCTTGTATATGATGCCATCAATAGATGAAAAGACAGAACCCAAAAGCTCATTAATCAGGCAAATGGTTATTCTGGACCTGGCTTGCCTGGCTGCACACTCTCTAACTGGGTGTCATGGCTTCTTCCAATCCTTAGTCCTCTGATATGTATGTTTCTCCTTCTCTTATTTGGATCCTGTGTTTTCCAATTAATCTCTCAATTCCTACAAAATCATATACAGGCAACAAGCAATCAATACGACAAATGCTCCTTCTAACAACCCCACAGTATCACCTCTTGCCCTGAGATCTCCCAGCAGTCTAAATTCTTTCCCATTTTCAAGTTTCCACGCTGCCCCCTATCCTGCTTGAAGAAGCCCTGAGAAACATCACCCCATCAGCCCTCTGTGTTGGCTTTTCTAATATTCCACTGCCTCCACTCTTTATTTCCTTTTCCTTTGTATTACTAACATAAAAAGAAAGGACAGGAATGTAAGGTTGGACTGTGCCATGGACGGCATGATAACCTCTGTGACCCACATGTACACCTCTGGACAGCCTCCCAGAATGAGAAAGTCTGAAGTAAGGGGAAAACCACAAAAGAAAGAAAGATCAACACCTGTGGCACCTAACTGACTTGAGACATTCTTATATCGTTTTTTATTCTGTCCATGTTGATAAGGCCATTGGACTTTGTAACTGACCTTGGTCAACCTCATGACTTCAGACCCTATGATCCCATACCAGCTTGCAAACCTACAACCCCCTCCCAGCTTGCAAAAAACTGCCCTAAACTGCAACTTCTGTAACTTTCCACTTCTTACCCCAAACCTATAAAACTAACTCCTACCCCACCGCCCTCCACTGACTCTCTTTTCGGACTCAGTCTGCCGTCATCTGGGTGAATGAACAGCCATGTTGCTCACACAAAGCCTGTTGTGGGGTGGGGGGTTCTCTTCATTCAGAGCGCACTTGTTAATAATTTCCATCACTGAGATTCAGTGTACTGTGAAAGGCTTTAATAAAGAAATTCAACACTATTTAGCTGTATGTCCCATTTATTTTGTTATATCAATTGTATTATGAATTTATGAGTATGGAAATTTTACATGAATATATAACTAGGTTATAACAATAAAGTTCCCCTTTTATGTCTAATTTTTTCATAGAAAATCAGAAATTAATATATGCAAGGATGATTGTTCAGTGAAGGAACACTGGATTATTTGGCTCACTTCGGACCTGACTGAGTTAATCACCCTAGGATCTCTTGGTCTTCATGTTGCAATCTACTGCTGCTTCTTTAACCCGTCTCTATTCAGGTGCAAAAAGTAACTAAAAACACTTTAGAAGTCCGGTTTGCTGGTGTTGCAGGTCAAGCCTCTCTGTCTGATCTATAACTAGGAGGACCCCTCTCAATCTAGATCTTTCTTTCTAATGAAGTTTGTATTCTTTTCGTTGGCACTTTGTGCAGCTTACTGCCTTCCTCCATCTTGGGAGACCCACAGAGGGCCTAACGTTATTACTTGAGTTCTAACGATTCTGTCAATTTGAATCTTCACTCGGTATAATAATATATGATCATGTCTATTTCATTTCTGCATCCCCAGCATAATTTCTAGCACATAGTATATATTCAGTGAATACTTGTTGAATTAAGGAATGTATTTGTGGAACTTTTACCCACTCACATGCTGCACTGAAACACATTAAGAAGCCCAGAAGATACACTTTATTGAAATTTTGTTTTAAAATGCCAAATGACTCATGAATCAAATCAATAGGATTTTCATATTCTTTAGAAGGCTTCCAAATTTGATGAAAATCTATCATCATTTTTGAATGTGGTTTTTGTTTAGATAATGCTAAACAAAGTGATTAAATTGAAGATTCCTTTTTGATGAGCCAATCAGCTTTTTAGTCATTAAGAGTTGACATTAATGTGATGGTGGATTTGGATAAATGAAAATATACATGGCAGATCTTGTCTGATTTACATGTTAAAAATTTGACAAGTTTAATAAAGTATAATTAAATATAAATTTTAGGAAAAGAAACAAGCATGAATACTTACATTTGTTATGATTAGGATTTTCTCTCCAATTCTATTCTTCAGAGGTTAATTTCTAGGGCTATATCTACAAGTTGACTGATCTTTTCTCCCGCCATTTACAATCTGTTGTTTAGCTAATTGAGTGAATATTTTATTTTAAATATTATAATTTAGAATATTTATAATTTGGAATATAATTTAAAATACTTCATTTCAAATATAATTTATAATTCAGTATATTTTAGAATATAATTTAGAATATTTCACTTCAGATACTGTAATTTAGAATTTATGTCTTCATTTTTCAGAGAATCTCAATCTGTTTACTCATTGTGACTATACTTTTAATGTAATTGAACAAACTTATAATAGCCATTTTAAATTCATTGTCTGAAAATTCCAACATTTAGGTTTTCTAATGGTCTATATTCACTAGTAGTTACCCCCACCTTGATTAGGGTCCATATTTTTCTGCTTCTATGTCTGGAATTTTTTTATTGTATGCTAAAGACAGTATAATTCAGACACTTTACAATGATATAAAGACAAAGTATCTTGTCTTTCTTTAAAGAGTGCTGAGATAGATAAGTTTTGGGTGGCTCTTGTTGATTTTGTGTCAGGCTTGGTTTTCAGCTTTCTTAGAGTAGGGCTATTCAATAAATCTTTCTCTTAAAATGATAAAAATGTTCTATGTCTATGCTTTCTAATATGGTTATCATCAGTCACACTGAGTTATTAAACATTTGAAATGTGGCTAATGAGACTGAGGAAATGAATTTTAAATTTAAGTTAATTTAAATTTGAATGGAAATTACCATATGTGTTTGCTGGTACTTTATTGGCCAGTATTGTCTGGATTAAAATTTACTGTAATGTATAGTATTTACTCCTATACCTTTCTGTAGTCTTAGTGAATGTCTGGGATGTTGACAAGTCTCTCTGTTTTGATTGGGCCAGAACTCCAATATCCTCCAGAATTATGTCATCTCTAGCAATTTTGCTCCACATTTAAGTCTGTAACCACCACCCTACCAGGCTTTGTGGTTTTGCCCTGGGTGTTTGCAGCACTGCCCTTGGCTGAGGATCTGTGGATGATCTCCACACAGAATTATTCCTCTGATTTATTTTAGTTAAGATTTAGAATTTTTAGTATATTTTGGTTTTGAGTATTTCATTATTCTTTTAGGGCCTCTAAAGGTGACCGTAAAATTGTAATCTTTAGGAATTAACGCAGATTGTGATGGCAGCTTTTTGACTCATGCCTCCCTATTTCCAAAGTGCTTTCTTCATCCCCTTATAAATCTCTTACCACATTTCTCTAGTGAGTTATGCGTATATCTCTCTCCCAACTTAGTCTGTGAGCTATTTAAGGTTTCAGACTGTGTCTTTTTCACTTTTGTGTCTTCAGCATCTAGAGCCTGATGGGTGCATAGTAATCTGTTTGTCAAATTATAGAAGAATTAGCAGAAGGCAGGAGACACTGAACTTTTAACAGGCCACACAAACCAGCAATGAAAAAGCAAATAAGTTGTCAAGTGAGCCGCCCAGGGAAAGAGGCAGTCAGATGGAAACCGGGAGTTGTCTAGAAAGTTGTGTCTCATCACTGCACACTCACAGTCTCTTTAAAGAACTTGGGAATTGAAAAAGACTGAGATTCGCCACATCAAGCCTTATTCCACTGGGAATGTGCAGAGCACTTCTTCTTTTTCTTTCATTATTATTTTATTGTGATTTTATTTAATTTTTTAAATATATATATTTTATTGCACTTTAGGTTCTGGGGTACATGTGAAGAACATGCAGGATTGTTGCATAGGTACATATATGGCAATGTCTTTTGCTGCCTCCATTCCCATCACCTATATCTGGCATTTCTCCCCATGTTACCCCTCCCCAACTCCCTACCCACTGCTGTCCCTCCCCAGTCCCCACCAACAGATCCGTATGTGATGCACCCCTCCCAGTGTCCATGTGTTCTCATTGATCAACACCCACCAGTGAGTGAGAACATGCAGTGTTTGATTTTCTGTTCTCGTGTCAGTTTGCTGAGAATGATGGTTTCAGATTCATCCGTGTCCCTACAAAGAACATGAACTCATTGTTTTTTTATGGCTCCGAAGTATTCCCTGGTGTATATGTGCCACATTTTCCCTGTCCAGTCTATCATCAGTGTGCATTTGGGTTGGTTCCAGGTCTTTGCTATTGTAAACAGTGCTGCAAAGAACATATGTGTGCATGTGTCTTTATAATAGAATAATTTATAGTCCTCAGGATATATACCCAGTAATGGGATTGCTGGGTCAAATGGAATTTCTATTCTAGGTCATTGAGGAATCACCACACTGTCTTCCACAATGGTTGAACTAATTTACACTCCCACCAACAGCATAAAAGTGTTCCTGTTTCTCCATATCCTCTCCAGCATCTATTGTCTCCAGATTTTTTTAATGATTGCTGTTCTAACTGGCGTGAAATGGTATTTCAATTTGGTTTTGATTTGCATTTCTCTAATGACCAGCAATGAGCATTTTTTCATATGTTTGTTGGCCTCATATATGTCTTCTTTTGAAAAGTGTCTGTTCACATCCTTCACCCACTTTTGAATGGGTTTGTTTGTTTTTTTCTTGTAAATCTGTTTTAGTTCTTTGTAGATTCTGGATGTTAGGCCTTTGTCAGATGGGTAGATTGCAAAAATTGTTTCCCATTTTATTGGTTGCCTATTCACTCTAATGATTCTTTAGCTGTACAGAAGCTGTGGAGTTTAATTAGATCCCATTTGTCTATTTTGGCTTTTGTTGCCAATGCTTTTTGTGTTTTAGTCATGAAGTCCTTGCCTATGCCTATGTCCTGAATGGTTTTGCCTAGGTTTTCTTCTAGGATTTTTATGGTGTTAGTCTTATGTTTAAGTCTTTAATCCATCTGGAGTTAATTTTAGTGTAAGTTGTCAGGAAGGGATCCAGTTTCTGCTTTCTGCACATGGATAGCAAGTTTTCCCAACACTGTTTATTAAACAGGGAATCCTTTCCTCATTGCTTGTTTTTGTCAGGTTTGTCAAAGATCAGATGGTTATAGATGTGTGGTGTTGCCTCCAAGGCCTCTGTTCTGTTCCACTGGTCTATATCTCTGTTTTGGTACCAGTACCATGCTGTTTTGATTGCTGTAGCCTTGTAGTACAGTTTGAAGTCAAGTAGCTTGATGCCTACAGCTTTGTTCTTTTTTGCTTAGAATTGACTTGGCTATGCAGGTTCTCTTTTGGTTCCATATGAAGTTTAAGGTGTTTTTTTCCACTTCTGTGAAGAAGGTCATAGGTAACTTGATGGAGATAGCATTGAATTTATAAATTACTTAAGGCAGTATGGCTGTTTTCACAATATTGATTCTTCCTAACCATGAGCATGGAATGTTTGTCCATCTGTTTGTGTCCTCTCTTATTTCCTTGAGCAGTGGCTTGTAGTTCTCCTTGAAGAGGTCCTTTACATGCTTTGTTAGTTGTTTTCCTAGGTATTTTATTCTCTTTGTCGCAATTGTGAATGGCAGTTCATTTTCGATTTGGCTCTCTTTAAGTCTGTTATTGGTGTATAGGAATGCTTGTGATTTCTGCACATTGATTTTGTATCCTGAGACTTTACTGAAGTTGATTATCAGTTTCAGGAGATTTTGGGCTGAGACGATGGGGTCTTCTAGATATACAATCATGTCATCTGCAAATAGAGACAATTTGACTTCCTCCTTTCCTAATTGAATACACTTTATTTCTTTCTCTTGCCTGATTGCTCTGGCTAGGACTTCCAATACTATGTTGAATAGGAGTGGTGTGAGAGAGCATCCTTGTCTAGTGCCAGATTTCAAAGGGAATGCTTCCAGTTTTTGTCCATTCAGTATGATATTGGCCATGGGCTTGTTGTAAATAGCTTTTATTATTTTGAGATACGTTCCATCGGTACCTAGTTTCTTGAGAGTTTTTAGCATAAAGGGCTGTTGAAGTTTGTCAAAGGCCTTCTCTGCATCTGTTGGGATAATCACGTGGTTTTTGTCTTTGGTTCTGTTTATGTGGTGGATTACGTTTATAGACTTGCGTATATTGAACCAACCTTGCATCTGGGATGAAGCCTACTTGATTGTGATGGATAAGCTTTTTGATGTGCTATTGCAATTGGTTTGCCAGTATTTTCTTGGAGATTTTTGCATCTATGTTCATTATGGATATTGGCCTGAAGTTTTCGTTTCTTGTTGAGTCTCTGCCAGATTTTGGTATCAGGATGATTTTGGTCTCATAAAATGATTTGGGAAGGATTCCCTCTTTTTGTATTGTTTGGAATAGTTTCAGAAGGAGTGGTACCAGCTTCTCTTTGTATGTCTGGTGGAATTTGGCTATGAACCCTTCTGGACCTGGGGTTTTTTTGGTTTGTAGGCTATTAATTGCTGCCTCAACTTCAGCCCTTGTTATTGGTCTATTCAGGGTTTTGACTTCTTCCTGGTTTAAGTTTGGGAGGGTGCAGGTGTCCAGGAATTTATCAATTTCTTCCAGGCTTACTGGTTTATGTGCACAGAGTTGTTTGTAGTAATCTCTAATGGTAGTCTGTATTTATGTGGAATCAGTGGTGATACCCCTTTATCATTTTTTATTGCATCTGTTTGATCTCTCTTTTCTTTTTTATTAATCTGGCTAGTGGTCTATTTTGTTGATCTTTTCATAAAACCAGCTCCTGGATTTATTAATATTTTGAAGAGTTTTTTGTGTCTCTATCTCCTTCAGTTCTGCTCTGATCTTCTGCTAGATTTTGTTTTTCATTTTGCTCCTCTAGCTCTTTCAATTTTGATAATAGGGTGTCGATTTTAGATTTCTTTGCTTCTCATGTGGGCATATGTTCCTATAAATTTTCCTCTAGACACTGCTTAAATGTGTCCCAGAGATTCTGGTACATTGTGTCTTCATTCTTGTTGGTTTCAAAGAACATCTTTTTTTCTGTCTTCATTTCATTGTTTATCCAGTCAACATTCAAGAGCCAGTTGTTCATTTTCCATGAAGTTGTGTGGTTCTGAGTTAGTTTCTTAATCCTGAGTTCTAATTTGATTGCACTGTGGTCTGAGAGACTGTTTGTTATGGTTTCTGTTCTTTTGCATTTGCTGAGGAGTGATTTACTTCCAATTATGTGGTCAGTTTTAGAGTGGGTGTGATGTGGTGCTGAGAAGAATGTATATTCTGTGGATTTGGTGTGGAGAGTTCTGTAATTGTCTATTAGGTTTGCATGGTCCAGATCTGAGTTCAAGTTCTGAATATCCTTGTTAATTTTCTGTCTCATTGATCTGTCTAATATAGACAGTGGAGTGTTAAAGCCTCCCACTATTATTTAGTGGGAGTCTAAGTCTCTTTGTAGGTTGTTAAGAACTTGCTTTATGTATCTGGTTGCTCCTGTATTGTGTGTGTATATATTTAGGATTGTTAGCTCTTCTTGTTGGATTGATCCTTTTACCATATGTAATGCACTTCTTTTTCTCTTTTGACCTTTGTTGGTTTGAAGCCTGTTTTAGCAGAGACTAGGATTGCACCTCCTGTTTTTTTTTGCTTTCCATTTGCTGGGTAAATCTTCCTCCATCCCTTTATTTTGATCCTATGTGCATCCTTGCATGTGAGGTGGGTTTCCTTGATACAGCACACCCATGGGTCTTGACTTTTTATCCAGTTTGCCAGTCTGTGTCTTTCGATCAGGGCGTTTAGGCCATTTACATTCATTGTTAATATTGTTGTGTGTGAATTTGATCCTGCCATTTTGTTACTGACTGGTTTTCTTTCCCATTAGTTGACTCATTTTCTTCATTGCATTTTTGGTCTTTGCCAACTGGTTAACTTTTGCAGTGACTGGTACTCGTTCCTTTCTTTGCTTAGTGTTTCTTTCAGGAGCTCTTGTAGGGCAGGTAAGGCGGTGACAAAATCTGTCAGCAATTGCTTGTTTGTAAAGGATTTTATTTCTCTTTTGCTTAGGAAGCTTAGTTTGGCTGGATATGAAATTCAGGTTGAAAGTTCTTTTCTTGAAAGATGTGGAATACTGGCCCCCAGTCTCTTCTGGCTTATAGAGTTTCTGCCAAGAGATCTGCTGTGAGTCTGATGGGCTTCCCTTTGTGGGTGACCTGACCTTTGTCTCTGGCTGCCCTTAGCATTTTTTCCTTCATTTCAACCCTGGTGAATCTGACGATTATGTGCCTTGGGGTTGCTCTTCTCAAGGAATATCTTAGTAGTGTTCTCTGCATTTTCTGAATTTGAATGTTGGCCTGCTTTGCTAGGTTGGGGAAGTTCTCCTGGGTAATATCCCAAAGGGTGTTTTCCAACTTGGTTTCATTCTCGTCGCATTCAGGTGTACCCATGAAACCCATGCTTTTCTTGTAATATTTTGTTGACACTGCCCATTGAGGGCTGGGGAGGCGGGTACACGGGTGAGGCAGTGGTTGGCTTCCAAAATGTTTTTGTACAATTTGGTCATTATCCACAATCTCATATTTCTTGAAGGCTCTTTCCATTTCTTTTAACTATTTTTTCTCTAATGTTGCCTTCTCATTTTATTTCAATGAGTTTATCTTCAATCTTGATATCCTTTCTTGCACTTGATTGATTCGGCTATTGAAGCTTGTGTATGCTTCATGAAATTCTGCTGTGTTTTTCAGCTCCAAGTCGTTTATGTTTTTATCTAAGCTGGTTATTCTAGTTAGCATTTCGTCTAACCCTTTTTCAAGATTCTTAGTTTCCTTGCATTGGGTTAGAACATGCTTCTTTAGCTCGAAGAAATTTGTTATTACCCACCTTCTGAAGCCTGCTTCTGTCAATTTGTCAAAGTCATTCTCCATCCATATTTGTTCCCTTGCTGGTGAAAAGTTGTGATTCTTTGGAGGAGAAGAGGCATTCTGGTTTTTGGTATTTCAGCCTTTTTGTGCTGCTTTCTTCCTATCTTGGTGAAGTTGTCTACTTTTGGTCTTTGAAGTTGGTGACTTTTTAATGGGTTCTCTGAATGGATGTTCTTTCTGTTGATGTTGAAGCTATTTCTTTCTGTTTTTAGTTTTCCTTCTACCAGTCAGGTCCCTCTGCTGCAGGTCTGCTGGAGGTCCACTCTAGACCCAGCTTGCCAGGGAATCACCCTTGGGGACTGCAGGACAGCAAAGATTGCTGCCTGTTCTTTCCTCTGGTAGCTTTGTCCTAGAAGGGTACCCACCAGATATCATCCAGAGCTCTCCTGTATGAAGTGTCTCTTCAGATAAGTGGGGGTCAGGGAGCCACTTGACCTTATCAGAGCTCAAGTGCTTTGCTGGGAGATCCATTGCTTCCTTTAGGGCTGCTGGGCAGAGATGTTTAAGTCTGCTGAAGCTGAACCCACAACTGCCCTTTTTCCCAGGTGCTCTGTCCCAGGAAGGTGGGGGCTTTATTTATAAGTCCCTGATGGGCTGCTGCCTTTTGTTCAGAGATGTCCTGCCCAGCAAGAAGGGAGTCTAGTCACAGTCTGCCTGTGGAGACCTTGCTGAGCTGCCATGGGCTCTGCCCAGTTGCTGTGTAAACTTCCTGGTGTCTTTGTTTACACAGGCAAGGTTAGAACTGCCTACTGGAGCCTCAGTAATGGTGGACGCTCCTCCCCCTCACTGAGCTCAAATGTCCCAGGTTGAGCTCAGACTGCTTTGCTGGCTCCTGGCTGCAATAATTTCAAGCCAGTGGATCTTAACTTTCTGGTCTTCATGGGGATGCAACCTGCCAAGCCACATCACTTGGCTCCCTGTCTTCACCCCCTCTTTTTTTTAGGGGAATCAGCAGTTCTGTCTTGCTAGCATTCCAGGCACCACTGGGGTATGAGGAAAAAAGAAAAAAACTTCTGTGGCTAAAACAGCCATGCAGTTTTGTGCTAGAAACCTGGGGCACTGGTGGTGTAGGCACAGGAGGGAATCTCCTGGTCTGCCTATTGTGAAGACCAGGGGAAAAGTGTAGTATCTGAGCCAGAGTGCTGGAGTGTCTGGCAAAGTCCCTAACGGATTCCTTTGGCTGAATGTATCACAGCTCAACTTCTCCTTGGCTAGGTCCTTGGAATGACTTACTTAACAGTTGAGTGGAGATTAGACTGGAAAGAGAGTGATCTTAACCGATTGAAGTTAAAGCATCTTAATTATGCAATATTGTAGAAACATACGTTATGGACTGAATTATGTCACCCTGAAATTCAAGTGTTGAAACCTAATCCCTAATTAGGGAACTGTTTTTGGAGATAAGAACTGGTTTTGGCCTTCAAAGAGGTGATTAGGTTAAACTGAGGCTGGTGGGGTGGGACTCTGAAGAGGGAGAGAGATCAAGGATATTTATCATAGAGAAAGGCCACCTGAGAGCATAGCATAGTGAGAAGGTGGCCATATGCAAGCCATGGAGAGAGACCTCAGGAGAAAACAAACCTTCCAACACCACAATCTTGAAATTCTAGCCACTAGAACTGTGAGAAAATAAATTTCTATTGTTTTTAGGGCACCCCGTCTGTGGCATTTTTGTTATGGCAGTCTTAGCAAATGAATGCAACATTTCACCATATGAGCACAGTGTTAGGGCCCTTCAAGGGTCTTAGAAGGGAGACATGGAAGTGAAGGGCTCTCAAGCTTCATTTTCATTAGCTTTATGATAAATCCACCCCTTCATATGGTTTCTAAGGTAGTGCCTGGGACTGTAAAAATGTCTGAACAAGGAAGGAAAGAAAAAGAAAGGGAAAGGAAGGGAGGGAAGGAATGGGAGAAAGAAGGGAGGAAAGAAAGAAGCAATGAGTTCAGTGCCCTAACAAGTCTTTGAAAGCATATTTTCTGGTTACATGTGGAGATGGTGATGTCAGGGCACCTTTTCCAACCTCATCTGGTAGAGAAGAGGAAGCGGAGACATTCAAAGCAGGGAAACAGCATGAGATGAAGCTTGATGCTGGGCAGGCTTGAAGAGACATGAATTTGTGGCAGAGGTCAGATTCCACAGGAATTTGTAATCTCAGTCTAGTGCTCTTTCCACCATCTCACAGCAGCTGCTTACTTGTTTTGAAACAGGTATTTGTTTAGCTCTTTAACCCTTAAAAACTTCTATTAGAAAGCACAATGGTAGCAGACTGTTTTCTAAAGTTGCCACTGTAGGATCTCTCATCGTGCATACTCTTCTTGTAATATTTTGTTGACACTGCTCATTAAGAGCTGGGGTACAAGGGTGAGGCAGTGGTTGACTCCCAAAATGTTTGTATACAATGATGCTGAACATAGCAAAAAAAAAAATCTGCTTCATAGACAGGATTTTTTTTTTTTCTGTTTTAGGTATTTGATTTACTTTAGCCTTTATGACATCTTTACCTTAGTACATGTACAGTCATGGATGCAGCAAGGCCAGCTTTGCTTCTACTTAGTTAAAAATATTTATTCATGAGAGTTAAAAAGAAAACTAGAGTAAATATGTAGAATGTGTCAGGAGTGTTCTTTCTACTAGGATTATTCAAATGGCCTTTTTGAAGAGGAGACAGCTGAGTAGAGAATTGAGTAAGAGCAGGTGCTGTGATTGAATGTTTTTGTCCCTTCAACATTCATGTTGAAAATGTAATCCTCAATGCAACAGTATTAAGAGATGGGGTTTCTAGGAAGCTATTAGGCTGTGAGGGTTCTGCCTTTGTGACCGGGATGAATGCCTTATAAAACAGTTGCAGGGAACTGGCTAGATCTCTTTTTGCACTACTGTTCCTTTTGCCATGTGAGGATACAGTGTCTGTCTCCTCTGGAAGAAGCAGTGTTCAAAGTGCCATTTGGAAGCAGAGACCAGGCTTTCCCTTGACATTAAACCTCCCAACACCTTGATCCTGGATTTCCCAGACTCCAGACTCTCTAGGAAATTTATGCTATATACAAAATGCCAGGTTCTGAGATATTTTGTTATAGCTGCACAAACAGAATATGACAGAGGAAAGCATGAAATACTTAGGGGAACAGAATTCCAGGCAAAGAGAACAAACACAAGGACCTGAAAAGGGTTGCATGCATTTTTGCTTTCTCCAGGGACCTGCTATATTAAATGTTTTGGAGGAAAGATGCTCCCAGGATGGAATCTGGGTCCAGCTGCTCTGTTATTGTTATTATTTGTCAGCTGAGCTCCCTTTGGATTCCCAGAGTAAGGTACAGGGCTGACTCTCCTGAGGCAGAGATGAACAAATGGGTCCTGGAGCCTAAGCATTTTCATCATTTGCCTCACACACACATCAGGACCATGGCAGGAAGGACTTCTCCTCTGGAGAGTCCTTTGCATCACAGTGGCCTGTTTTTGTCTTTAAATAAGCCAATGAGTTTTCCATCTTTACTGAAGGCTCTAGGAGTCTCTAGAATCTTACTTTCTAGCAGTTACCTTTTACTTGAAAATATTGGGCTTCATTTTTTCTGGATTACTGTTCCTAGCAGCAGATAGTCTCTTCTGTGTTTAATTACCTGCTCACTGCATTTATTTGCTAAGATGTCTAGTGGGAGACAGTTTGAGCATTCTGGAAAGAACATGGGTTCTCTGAGGTCAAAGTCATCCACCACTTAATAGCCACATGGCCTCAGGCAAATGATGCCTCTCTGGGTCTCAGCTTATCCATCTGTGAATGGTTACAGGTCCTTCTTGATGTTGGTAAATACTTCTTACTTCCATGTGGCAAATCCTAAATAACTCTTAATCTTTAACAATCCTTCACATGTAACAATTAGGTGTTAAATTGCAGTAATTTACCTGGCAGATAGGTTAAGAGACATTTAAGCACACAGTGAGCTTGCTCTTTAGATGGCTGGCTTATCTTGCTCTGTTGGCACACACAGATTTTAATGATCATTCACTCAGCTTTCCTGTTGGCAGTTAAACACTAGTTACTGGCTCTTGAAAGGATCCTCAATCCCGTTATAGGGTACAGAGGCTGGGTAAAGAAACAATGTTCAAATACTCTTACAAATGGCTCTCTCAAACACTGACCATTAAGAGATATAAATGGATCAAAGGCACTTGGAAGCTTAGAAATCTGGCCTGGAGGGCATCATCAGGTTTTCAAAAGTTCGGGGTCCAGGGTTTATTGGTGAGGGTCTCAATGAATAATCATAAACAGTTACTGGAAACAGAAAAGTGTTACCAGGGGATATAGCAAATAATAACTATGATCCACAGACCTGTAGGGTTAACATAAAACAATTTTTCACATTCAGTATTTCAATTATTATTCCTAAAATTTTGTGAGGAAGGGAGAACAAATATTTTTCTTTTCACTCATTCATTCAGCTACCCTTTATCAAACACCTATTGTGTCAGCAGGAATAGCCTCTTTTCCACATACACATAATCTCATTGAAGCCTCAAGACAACCTTGGAGAGAACTCTCAGGGTTTCCATTTCCCACCTCAGATACTCTCAGGAAGCTAAGGTACTTATTCAGTGTTCCAAGATTAGGAAGTATCAAAGCAAGGATGATACTCAGCAAGTACCCACCAATGTGGCTATACTTTTATTTTTAATTTTAGTTTTTGTGGGTATAAGGTGCCTATATTTATGGGGTACTTGAGAAGTTTTGATACAGGCATACAATGCATAATAATCACATCAGGTAAAATGGGGTATTCATCCCCTCAAGAATTTATCCTTTGTGTTACTTACAAACAATTCAATTTTACTCCTTTAGTTATTCTAAAATTTGCAACTTAATTATTATAGTCACCCTATTGTGGTAGTAAATGCTAGGCCTTATTTATTCTTTCTATGGTTTTTAGTACCCATTAACCATCCCCACTTCCCCTACCTCACACTACCCTTTCCATCCTCTGGTAATCATCCTTCTATTCAATTTCCGTAAGTTCAATTATTTTGATTTTTAGATCCCACAAGTGAGATCTACGATGTTCCTCTTTCTGTGCCTGGCTTATTTCCCTTAACATAATGACCTCCAGTTCCAACCATGTTGTTGCAGATGACAGGATCTCACTTTTTTATGACTGAATTGTCGTTCATATTGTTTAAGTACCACATTTTCTTTATCCATTCATTTGCTGATGAACCTTTAGGTTGCTTCCGGGTCTAGCCTATTGTTAATAGTGCTGCAGCGAAACATGGCAGTGCGGGTATCTCTTCAATATACTGATTTCCTTTCTTTTTAGGTATGTACCTTGCATTGGGGTCACTGGATCATATGGTAACTCTATTTTTATTTTTTGAGGAACTTCCATACTGTTCTCCATAGGAGTTGTGATATATATTCTATTAGTTCTTTCTCTCTTGAGAACCATATATATATTTATTCTCCTATTCTGTCCCTCTGGAGAACCTTAATACAGTAGTTGTACTAATGTACTTTCTCACCAGCAGTGTACGTGGGTTCCCTTTTCTCCACATTCTGATCAGCATTTGTTACTGCCTGTCTTTTGGCTATAAGCCATTTTAACTGCAGTGAGACAATAACTCATTGTAGTTTTGAATTACATTTCTCTGGTGGTAAATGATGTTGAGCACCTTTTCATACACCTGTTTGCCATTTGTATGTCGTCTTTTGAGAAATGTCTATTCAAATCGTTTGCCCATTTTAAAATCAGATTATTAGATTGTTTTCTACAGAATTGTTTGAGCTCCCTATATGATCTGGTTATTAATCCCTTGTCAGATGGGTAGTTGGTCAATATCTTCTACCATTGTGTGGATTGTCTCTTTACTTTGTTGATCGTTTACTTTGCTGTGCAAAAGCCTTTTTTCTTCATTAGATCCCATTTGTCCATTTTTTATTTGGTTGTCTGTGTTTGTGGGGTATTGCTCATGAAATTTTTACCCAGACCAATGTCTTAGAGAGTGTTCCCAATATTTTCTTACAGTAGTTTCATAGTTTGAGGTCTTAGATTTAAGTCTTTAATCCATTTTGATTTGATTTTTATATATGGGGGGGGGGGAGAGAGAGAGAGAGAGAGAGAGAGAGAGAGAGAGAGAGAGAGAGAGATCTAGTTTCATTCTTCTGTATATGGATATCCAGTGTTCCCAGTACCATTTATTGAAGAAACTATCTTTTCCCAGATGTGTGGGTTTGTTTCTGGCTTCTGTGTTCTGTCCCATTGGTCTATGTTTCTGTTTTTATGCCAGTACCATGCAGTTTTGGTTGTTACAGCTCTGTAGTATAATGTGAAGTTAGGTAATGTGATTCTTCTAGTTTTTGGATCTTTGGTGGTTTCATACAAATTTTAGGCCTATTTTTTCTATTTATGTGATGAATGTCATTGGTATTTTGATAAGGATTGCATCGAATCTGTAGATTGCTTTGGGTAGTATGGACATTTTAACAATATTGATTCTTTTGATTTATAAACTATGATATCTTCCCATTTTTTTGTATCCCCTTCAATTTATCTTATCAGTGTTGTATGGTTTTCATTATAGAGATTTCCTACTTCATTTGTTAATTTCTAGCTATTTAATTTTGTGGCTACAGTACGTGGGATTACTTTTTCAAAATTTATTTTTCAGATTATTCACTAATGTATATAGAAATGCTACTGAATTTTGTGTTTTTTTTATCCTGTAGCTTTACTGAATTTGTTTGTCAGTTCTAATAGTTTTTTGGAGGAGTCTTTAGGTTTTTCCAAATATAAGATCATGTCATTTGCAAACAAGGATAATTTGAATTCTTCATTTCCAATTTGATGCCCTTTATGTCTTTCTCTTGTCTGATTGCTCTAGCTAGGACTATGTTGAATAATAGTGGTGAAAGTGAGCATCCTTGTCATGTTCCAGATGTTAGAAGAAAGGCTTTCAGTTTTCTCCTATTCAGTATAATTCTAGCTGTGGATTTGTCATATATAGCTTTGATTATGTTGAGGTATATTTCTCCTATATCCAGGTTTCTGAGAGTTTTTATCAGGAAGACAAGTTAAATTTTATCATATGCCTTTTCAGCACTGATTGAAATAATTATATGGTTTTTGTACTTCATTCTGTTGATATTATGTGTCACATTGATTGCTTTATGTATATTCAACCATTCTTGGATTCTTGGCATAAATCCTGCTGGGACATGATGAATAGTCTTTTTATGTATTGTTAAATTCATTTTGCTAGCATTTTGTTGAGGATTTTTGCATCAATATTTGTCAGAGATGTTGACCTTTAGTGTTCTTGTTTTTTTTCCCCAATATCTTTGTTTTTGTAACACAGTAATACTTCATAGGATGAGTTTGGAAGTATTTCCTCCTTTTTAATTTCTTGGAATAGTTTGAGTAGGATTGGTGTTTGTTCTTCTTTAAAGGCTTGGTACAATTCATCAGTGAGGGCATCAGGTCCTGGGCTTTTCTTTACTGGGAGACTTTTTATTATGGCTTTAATCTCATTACCTGTTATTGGTTTGTTCAGGTTTTGGATTTCTTCCTGGGTCAATCTTGATAGATTGAATGTGTCTAAATTTGACCATCTCTTCTAGATTTTCCAATTTATTGGCATATAGTTGCTCACAGTAACCACTAATGAGCCTTTGAATTTCTGTGGTATCAGTTGTAATGTCTCCTCTTTCATCTCTAGCTTTATTTCCTTGGACCTTCTCTCTTTTTTTCTTAGTCTCACTAAAGGTTTGTCAATTTTGTTTAATTTTTCAAAAAAACCCCTTTTATTTCCTTGACCTTTTGCATTTTTTTCATCATTTTAATTTCATTTATTTCTGCTCTGATCTTATTATTTCCTTTCTTGCAAGAATTTTGAGTATGGATTGCTCTTCTCTGGTTCTTTAAGATCCATCCTGAAGTTGTTTATTTGAAGTTTTTCTTCTTTGTTGATGTAGACACTTACAGCTATAAGCTTCCTTTCTGGTAATGCTTTTTCTGTATCCCATAGGTTTTGATATGTTGTGTTTCTATTATCATTTGTTTCAAGAAATTTTTCAATTTTCTTAATTTCTTCATTGACCCATTGGTCATTCAAGAGAGTATTGTTTAATTTCCATGTGTTTATATAGTTTTCAAAATTCCTGTTACTGGTTTCTAGTTTTATTCCATTGTGGTCAGAGAAAATGCTTGATATTACTTGAATTTTTTGAATGTTTTAAGACTTATTTTCTTTTTTTTTTTTTTTTTTTTTTTTTTTTTTGAGACGGAGTTTCGCTCTCGATACCCAGGCTGGAGCGCAATGGCGCGATCTCGGCTCACCGCAATCTCCGCCTCCTGGGTTCAGGCAATTCTCCTGCCTCAGCCTCCTGAGTAGCTGGGATTACAGGCACGCGCCACCGTGCCCAGCTAATTTTTTGTATTAGTAGAGACGGGGTTTCACCATGTTGACCAGGATGGTCTCGATCTCTTGACCTCGTGATCCACCCGCCTCGGCCTCCCAAAGTGCTGGGATTACAGGCTTGAGCCACCGCGCCCGGCCAAGACTTATTTTCTAACCTAACACATGGCCTGTCCTTGAGAATAATCCATGTGGTGGTGAGAAGAATGTGAGGATGAAAGTTCTGTAAATATAAGATTTATTTGGTCTATAGAGCAGACTAAATCTAATTTTTTGGGTTGATTTCCTTTCTGGGAGATCTGTCCAATTCTGAAAATGGGATATTGAAGTCTCTAGCTATTATTATATTGGTATCTTTCTCTTCAGCTGTAGTAATGTTTGCTCTATATGTCTAAGTACTCCAGCGTTGAGTGCACATGTATCTACAATTGTTATATTCTTTTGCTAAATTGACCTCTCTATCATTATATAGTGACCATCTTTGTCTCTTCTCATAGTTTTTGTCTTGAAATCTATTTTGTCTGATGTAAGTATAGCTACTGCTGCCCTTTTGTGGTTTGTATTGGCCTGGAATATCTTTTTCCATCCCTTTATTTTCATTTTATTTATGTCATTATAGATGTAGTGTATTTCTGGTAGTCAACAGTCATTGGGTCTTGTTTGTTTGTTTTTTTTCAATTTAGCCACTCCACTTTTGGATTGGAGAGTTTCATTCATTTACATTCAATGTTATTATTGGCAAGTCAGGACTTACTCCTGCCGTTTTGTTAAGTCACCTTTCCTTTCCTTCCCTTTCCTTTTTTTCATTTTTCTTTATTTTTCTTTCTTTCTGCCTCTCTCTCTTTTCTCTGTCTCCCTCTCACCTCGCCCTTCCCTCCCTCCCTCCCTTTTAGTAAAGATAATTTTCTCTGATAATGTGATTTACTTTATTGTTTTCTATTTTTTTGTGTGTACATTTGTCTGCTTTTTGGTTTGAGGGTACCGTGAAGCTTGTGAATAGTATCTTATAACCCATTATTTTAAGCCAATAACAACTTGACACTTTTTATAAATAAGCCAAAAAAAAAAAAAAAAACCACACAAAACTAAAACACTAATAAAGACTCTCCCTCCCTGTGGCCCAGCTGATACCTGAAGCCAACAAGTCTCAGAGTTTCAACCAAGACCCACAACATAGTACCTGGGTATCACTGCTAGTTATTCAGGGCTCAAGGGTTTTTCTCTTACCAGATAATGAATCTTTCCAGGACTGGGTCCTTTTCTTCAAGGCAGTGGGTTCCCTTCAGGCCCATTGTGAGTCTAGAAATGTCTGGGAACTAGGGCTTGGAACAGGGGCCTCAGTACTCTGACTGGGGCACTATACTGCTGTGGCTGAGCTGGTATCCAAGAAGCAAGACAAAGGCCTTCCCATTCTTCCCTCTCCTTTCCTCAAGCAGAGGGAAGAGGCCTCTTTTTTGGGGTCATAAACTGTGTAGCCTGGGGTTAGAGGAGGGGCGATGTCAGTATTCCCTTAGCCACTCTGGCTGTATCTCAGGAAGTTGCATGCCGACACAGTCCACTGGCAGTGAGCACAGTTTACCAGTATGACTTACTTTGGATTTGCAGTCCTTGTGGCCTAGACTACATTTCAAGTTTATTTAGAAGCCCAGAACACTTTAAATTACTTGCAGGAATTTAAGTTCAGATTCCTGGGACTGGCAATTTTCCTCTGGCTAGGTCTGGTTTAAATGCTTCCTCTGTGGGTGGGCATCAGTGAGTTTGGTATGGTTTTGTTTTCTTCTACAACAGGGCTGCACTGATTTCAATGCCTTACAATTTCTGTTCTCTCTCTTCCCCAGGGCACAGAAATACTCTCTGTACCACACTGCTGCTGTGGGTGTATGGGGAGGGGTGTTTTTGGTGATTCAAGACTGTTTTTCCTACCTCTTCAGTGCCTCTTTCAGTGATATAAAGTTAAAATCGGGTACTGGGGGTGCTCACCTGATTTATGGCTCTTATGAAGGTGCTTTTTTTTGCTTGTAGATAGTTGTTAAATTGGTATCCTTGTGGGTAGGATGATTGGTGGAGCTTTCTATTCTACCATTTTTCTCTGACCCCAGCTCTATCTAATACTTTTTATTAAAACATTACAGTACTTTAGAATCTTTGGTAAATAGTCACTGCCGAAACTGCTCAAGCATTCCCATTCCTCTTCTTTCTTCCCTTCTTTCCGACCCACAGGGATCTCCCCAGGATTGAACAAACAACCAATTAATGCCTGGCATAGCAGGGAGCTGCCAGGACCCTGCTCCAGCATTATAGCCAGTATTGGTTCCAACTGATCAGTATGTTTCCCATACTAGTCAGTATTTGAATATCACCCTGGAAATAAGGGAAATTCAAATACAGAGAGATTAAGTAGATTGTCCATAGTCCCAGTTAGGACTGTAAACCCATTTTTTTGACTGTTCAGTTGAGTTTCGTTTGTTTCACAATACTATCCTATCTTCCAGTGAACAGAATTGTAAATAGTGGGTCTTTAGATTTTACATTTTCTCTCTAAACAAACATTGAAGTTTCATTTAGCTTATTTATCAACAGACAATTTAATATATACTCCCAGCTTTAGTACTTAAAACCTTAATGCTTTTATCAGACAGAAGCAAATAAGAAAAGGATCATCTCTAGACAGTTTGATTCTGACATTCTTGGAATTTGTGGGGGCATTTATGATGGTGAAAACTAACACACTCTTTATAAGGAGTGTACTTCTATTCTCAGGCATGTGTCATTTGATCCTCTCAACCATCATGTGGACAGAAACTCCAACTGGCAGGAGTGGTCTGAAATTTCTGGACATTTGTAGTGGTTTACTGCAAGCAGGACCTTTTCTGAATGTAGAATTAGGATTAGAGAAAAGAATTCCAAGTCTGGGCAAAGGAAGTGCCTAAAGACAATGCCTCATAGTTAGGAAGTCTCAGAAGTTAAAAAAAAGCCTTAAAAAACTTTTAATTCATTTAGGCAAAATGATTTAGGTGATAACCAAGAACTGGGGATGGGAGGCTCTGAGACTATAGAGCCAAAAATCAGTCTCTACTCATCATAGACTCAAAAGATAATTGAGAAATAGACCAGTAAAAATATGTAACTATAAATTCTGGTATAGCAGTTTTTGGAATAGAAAGCGAGAGCTAACTGTAGAAGAAAACAGTATTACCTAGTAGCCCTAAGCACCCTCCTATGGTTGGAATGATCCTTCTGCTTTTCAACACAAAAGTCTAGAACTGGATTGTTCCAGGATAAAAGATTTAGTGGGTAGGTACAGTGAGAGAATAAAGAAATGAGATTATATCAAGTATTAGCCAAAGAGTGGTTTAAATATTGGAAAACAGTGTCTAAGTTGGGTAGGGAAGGATGTGGAGCTGAGCATTTGGGAGAAAGTGAAGGTTGAATGGCCTGGATGTCCTCATAAAGTCAAAGGTCAGGTGCAGGAAAAATTAGAAATGCTGATGTTCAGGAGTGCAATGGAGGAAAAGGTTAGGGAGTGCCATGGTAGACAGCTGAGGTGTAGTAGACTATTGAAGCAGCTGTGCTTCTATGGACAACACAGGCTTCAGCTGAGGAATGACGGAGAATAAATAGTCTGTGAAGAGGCTGAGAATATTGTGGAATACAAGAGAGAGGATTAGGAGGAGGGAGACTGGAAGAAGATTGGAATGTTATGGTTGCAATTGGAGTGAAGATAGCACAGACCAGTATGAGAATGAAACAGTAAGAAGGCACAAATGATTGGATGGTTGGCAATTTGGGGAAGTAGTTAAGGATGGAAAGGACACAAAGCTGGCCTCAGCTTTCCAAATGAAGCACCCATTGAGGTTGCTTCAGTGTTCAAGGGATTAATGGAGTCGGGATGCAGAGCATATGTCGGGATGTTTTTGTTTCAGGTTCCAAATGGAATATGGAACAGAGCGCCAATGTATGTCCATATACATTGTTGTCTACCTAGGAAAGAAAGGATTGCTCTGTTCCCAGAATCCTCACCTTGATTTGAAGAACTATTATTTCTGGGAGAAGCTAGCTGAGGCCGGCATGGATTATTCTGAAGAGGTAATACTATCCCAAGTGTGCACACAATGGAGTTAGTCCGTTAACAGCGTCCTGCCCTCATATAGGAAGCATCATCAACCATCAACTTAGCAACCTCCCCTCCCTGCATTGTTATTGAAAGGATATGGTTCCTGGGATAGTCCAATTATATGCAGATTCATTCTTACTACAATTTGCTTCAAAAATCTAAAGACAGAAAAAGATGGCTTTTCTGTTAATTCATGCCTTTGGAGGAGAACATGCTGTTGACTTTAATTTATATTTTTGACCATTTCTTGCTTGGTAGGACGGGGCATTAGTTTGTTCTGTAATAATGCTTTTTAAAATTAGTCCTCCTTTGGCATTCTTTATGTCCTTGATCCTCATAAAAATGTAGGCTCTAATACTTTACCACTGTGAAGGCCCCTTAACTGTTTCTCTTCCTCCAAAATCTGCCTTCTCCAATCTATCCTAAAGATTACTATATCATTTTCCCTAAAACATTATGTTTACAATGTAAATATCCTTTGTAAGCTATCATTGGCTCCCCGTTTCCTAAGTGAAATTATCTAGATTTCAGTATTTTTCAATGTTTTCCAGGATATGACCAAACACCTTCCCAACACAATCTTTCCCTTTGTAGGAACCCACTTTTCTAGCCAAATTGATCTGTCAGCTGTCTGTTATTCAGGTTTATTAACTCACCTTTATTTCATTTTTATCATCCTTTTCATGGAATAGCATGTGGTCATCCAGTCATTCAACCAACATTTGTTGTGCTTATACTATGTCTTACCCACAGTTTTAGGTACTGTTAAGCAACAACAATAATCACAGTTAAAACGTGGGCTACACATTCTTCTGAGTGTTTTTATAATAATTGCTCGTTTAATCCACAGTTTAACTCAAATAATATTAACTTAATGTAAATGTGGACCAGGTACAGACTACTCTCTCAAGACTCTCAGTCTTTTGGGGGAAGATAGAAAGTGAACGGTAATCACGATATAGCTTGGTAACAGAGTTAACCACAAGGTGCTATGAGATTACATACAGTATTAACTTTATATTACTGTGTGACAAATTACCACAAATTTAGTGGCTTAAAACAACACAAATTTATTATCTCAGTTTCTACTGGTCTGAAGTCTGGGCATGGCATCTCTGTATTTTCTGCTCATGGTCTCACAGGGCTGAAATCAACATGCCAGCCAGACTGCATCTCATCTGGGGCTTGAGATCGTCTTCCAAAGCTCACTGTTGCTGGAAGAATTTATTTCCTTGAGGTTGTAGTAGAATTGAGGTCTACATTTTCTTGTTGGCTGTTGGGTGTAATTTTCTTTCATTCCTGGAGGCCTGTATAAGGTCCTTTCCATGTTTCTCAATGCATCATCAATCCAGCAATAGCCCATCAAACCTCCTTCATGCTTCAAGTTTTTTACTTTCTCTTCTGCAACCAGGTAGAGAAAACTTTGCTTTTAAAGGGTTCATGTAATTAGACCAGGCCCACATATTTAATTTCTCTTCTATTAACTCAAAGTCAACTGAGAAGTAACTGTAATTACATTGACAATATCCCTTTTGCCACATAATATAATCATAGGAGTGGTGTCCCATCATATGGGGAGGGAAATATACATGGGAGAGGGTCATTGAAGGTCATCTTACAATTCTGCCTGGGAACACATAGAATGACTACTTTACCTAATTTTGGGATTGAAATAAAAATGGTTAGAGCAGGAGGAAAACATTTCAAAAAAGTGATCTGCAAGCAGAGAACTAAATGGTTTATGGAAATTAGCCAGGTAATGAAGGAAGTAAGTGAAATGGGGAGGAGAGGGCTCCAGTTAAATGTAGGAGGGATGATATGTGATATAAATCACTGTTCTTTTTGTTCCTGATCCTTCTTTTTCTTCTCTTAAGTCTTTCACTTACTTTGTGTGAATTTTTGTTTCTGATATTTCTGTCTGTCCTGTAACCTGTCCATTTGTTTTAGGTGGCAGCTAGGGCAGCCTAGGCTTACATCTTTAGGGAGGAGATATGGCAATATTCAGCTTTTGTGTCCATAGAAGAATTTTTAAACTCGTGGTAGAGTCAGTAGATAAAAGCAAATTTTTTTTCCCCCAATCTTAAACGTCAAAACCCCAAAGGACTCAGACTTAGAAATTGGAATTGCAAGACTAAGAATCTGTCAGTCAGTTTTTCCAAATGAGAATAGATGCATTCTTCCTGAGAAAAGACAAGATAATTGATGAGAATGCAATAGAGTTAGGAACTGGTATAGGTATCTGACAGGGAGTAATATGCCCTGAACTGAACCCCACCTGGTTGAGAACAATAGAGTTACCAGATAGATTGGAGAATCTGAGAACAGAGGGGAGCTGGGTCCTGCTTCCCTGTTTGGAGTCTTGGGAAATCATCAATCTTAGCAGAGTTAGAAGACATTAGTGAGGAGATGACTGTGTGGAGTGTCTAGACAAAGAAGCCTGAAATAGCCTCATTGAGTTTTCTGCCACCCTAGAGAGGTATTTTCCAGCATTCCTGACCAGGCTTAAAGACAAAATGCAGCAGAAGATGCTGGGTAATCTGTAGAAAAAGAGACTACATGGGACCAAAGCCTTAAAGCAGGTGTAGGTGGGGAAAGTTGCTGATGATCAGTCAGTGGGTGTGTGGCAGTCCATTTTTGCATTGCTATGAAGAAATACCTGAGACTGGGTTATTCATAAAGAAAAGACATTAAATTGGCTTACAGTTCTGCAGGCTGTACAGGATGTATGATGTTGATATCTGCTCAGCCTCTGGTGAGGGCCTCAGGGAGCTTTTGCTCATGGCAGAAGGTTAAGCAGGAGCAGGCACATCACATGGCGAGAGTGGGACCAAGTTCGAGAGAAGAGGAAGAGGTCCCAGACTCTTTTAAACAACCCGATCTCATGCAAACTAACTGAGCAAGAATTCACTTATCACCCAAATGATGGTGCTAAGCCATTCATAAGGGGTCTGTCCCCATGATCCAGTCACCACCTACCAGGTCCCACTCCATCACTGGGAATCACATTTCCACATGACATTTGGAGGGGACAAATAACCAAAACATATCAGGAGGATGCCCATCTCAGCAGGTGTCAGCAGGGAGAGTGGACAGTGCCAAGGTCATACCCAAACCTAAATACTCTCTAAGCTTCCCTGGGATTTAGATGTAATCCTTGGAAGAAGAGGAAACTACAAATCTAGAACTGACAGAGAAAACTTTGAACAGGAAAAACCTAACGTGACTAAGATTAAGTTGCTACCTCTAAATGGGGTCTCAAGCTAGAAATCACATTCAATTACAAAAAAAAAAGAAGAGAAAGTTGCATTTCTAGACATCTGAGTTTGTGTCCTGGGAAATTTATATCTACTGTGTAATTTAGGAAATGGTGAAATTTTTGTGACTACGGAGCCTGGAGAGGGAGGGACTTGAGCTGGATTTTATAGGATTTGCAGCATGAACAGGAACAAATCCAATGTGGGTGGGGGGAGTGCATGTAGAACATACACAAAGGGAGAGAAGTGGGAATGGGGGCAAAGCTGGGATGAAGCCTAATTGTAAATTCATGCACAGAATTCATTCGGGAGAACACATGGTTGGACATGGAGGGTGAAGCCAGGATATGGAGAGCCTTGCGGGGCCAGGAAGAAGAGGTGCTGAATAGTTTTGTAAGATTTAAGCTTAATAGGGAGGAAAAAGTGATAACGACATTTCTTGAGTGTTTTCTGAAAGCCAGACACTTTGCAAATAATATGATTTATTTATAATAATCTTCAAGGTATTTATAATCCCCATTTTAAAGATGAATATACTGAAGCTCAGAGATGTTAAATTATTTGTGTGGATTCAAATAGTTGATGATTGGCAGAGCAGGATTTAAACTCTTGTTCTTGGCTCCAAAGCCTAGGTATTTCCCACCATATACTAGGCTCCCACTGGTAGATTTCTGACCAGGAAAGAGGCCTGAAAAATCAGTATTTTGAAAGTTTGGCCTGGCACAATTGTGAATGATGGACTTGGAGAGTGAAGGCACTAGAGAGCAGAAACTGGAACCTTAATTTGGGGAGCAAGGGATACAGGCTGGACTTGGGAAATACTAATGGAAAAGAGAAAAAGGACATATCCAAAAAATGTTTTGAAGAAAGAACCTGTATGAGATAGGTGTTTTTTTTTTTTTTTTTTGTCTAAATGAATTTTCTCCCTAGTTTCCAGTGGTTTCAGCTACATTATCTATAAACCCACAGCCATTTAAAAAATACCATAAAACATTAAAAAGGAGTAATAGCCCAAGGCTTTTCACTTTTGGCAAGTTTATTCAAGGACATCTAGTTCTCATAATTAGTTTCCAGAAGGTGTGAGCTTTACCTACAGTGTTTCAAATAAATAGCGTAACTTTCTCCAGGTTCTATGATAGGAAAATTCATTTAGCCACTGTTGCAGCTTTCCACACATCCAGAGCTACACAGACCTGTTTTTCTGTAACATATGGGCAAAGAACAATGAAGGCACAGTCCTCTGAGATGTCTGAAATTTATGCCCACGTTTCCATGGAATTTCTGGTAACAAGACATCTGGAACCTTGCTATCAGCAGTCTGCCACAAGCAACTGGTCCCTATTTCTGAGGTAGGTCTGCATAACAGAGGCTCCGATGTTTTGTGAGAGGAGTTAATTTTCTTTTCACAAGGCCTTGCTATCACCTGCAGTTACATGAACTAAGATAAAAATCCAGGTTCTCGATAATACTTCAGGTACATTGGTTGCAAGCAATAAAAACAGATGCAGGCTAGTTTAAGCCAAAAAACCAAAAAAAAGTCGTGAAAGATTCCAAGATATTTCATAGGACTGAAAGAAAGCTAAAAAGTCAGTGACATTGGGCAGCTTTGGAGATCTCAGCAGCAGGACTTGGTGGACTTCTGCAGATTCCTGAAATTGATGCAGTCCAGCTCCTCCAATTCAAATTCCCAGGGAATGATTTGGTTGGCCCGGTTAGATGTGGGCCTCCCCCTGTACATGACAGGCCATTTCCAGAATATGAACTCAGTCCCAGTTAGGCAGGAATCCCATGGCATGTCTACAATAATGGCCTTGGAGTAGGATAGATCTGGGCTAAATCCCAGCTGTTGTCCGTTCATTCATAAATATTTGTTCGGGATCTCTCATGTTCTAGACCTATTTTATACTTGTAGGTGTTTAATAAATGTGGGTTTCCCCTTCATGGAGAAAGAGACGAGCATAGAATATAGAGACATTTTCTGGTGTATGTGAGTTCTGATAGTCAAGTTCATCAATAAAGAAGGGATTTGTAAACATCCACCCTTACTGTCTCTGTTAAGGGTTATTTATAGCAGTAAGTGGCTAGGTAAACTACTGGGTAAGACTTCAAGATTGAGTTTATAAATGTGAATTTGTATAATTTTTCAGGCGAGTAAATAGTAATACTTACCAAAGCCTTAAACTGTATATTTTTTGGCCCAGAAATCTTATTTCTAGGCATTTATCCAATGGAAATAATCTGGCAAGAGTAGAAATAAGATGTTCAACATGGTAGGCTTAAAATTGGAAAATACTATGAATGTCCAACAAAACAGGATTGTTTGCATTTTATCATAAAATATATGTAATGGACAACCTACATTTTATTAATACCATGTAAAAGGCTATTAAAATGAAAGGTGCTAAGCAATGCGAAGAGCATGTAAAGCTGTATAATTCTCTTTTTTTTTGGTGAAAAAGCAACGAAAAGTATATATATAGATTATGTAATCTATATAATATACAAATATATATAATTTATAATATATAATCCATGTATATAGATATATAAATACTCTAGATATTTATAAATATATAAAATATATCTATTATTTATATTTATATTATTTATAAATATAAATATGTAGATTTTTCTAGATATTATATATAAATAAATCTGTATTATATAATGTCTGTATATTACATATATATAAATATCTAGAGAAAACAGTACTGATTTTTGAATAGAGCTATTATAGAGGTTTATGCTTTTTGGTTTTTATTGCTGGTTTGTATTTTCAATTTTTTTGATAATAAAAATTAGTATTTTTATAATTTGGAAATAAAAGTTATTAATATTTTAAAAGATCTCAGTAGTGCCAATCTGCTACTTGGGAAAACTCTGCAGTGAAAGACACCATATTGTTTAACTTCCCGTTTTAATTAACCCACTAGAGCCCGCTTCCCTTGCTGTTGTCAGAATCTTTAAGGAAAAGCCGATCTTTCCTTTTTCCCTGCCCCCTTGTAACACAAGGAGCATTAAAGTAGTTTTTCCTAGGCCACTGCTGAACATCTCCCATTGAGAAGTGACTTAGGATCATTAAAGGGCAGTACTACGTATGGGAAGGCTTGTGAGAGACCTGAAGATAAAAGTAAACAAGTGACACGGAAGTGCTGGGTCCTGCTGGGGCCACGGGGTTCTTGTCTTCCTATCCTGCAGTTAGGACAGCCAGGAGAAGAGTGTGATTTATATCTCTGCTGTCTGCACCCTTTATATTAAGTGGATCGTGGGGTAGATCATCCCTCTCCTCGAGCCATAAAAGCAGGACAACTCTAGTCTGCTTCTTCCCCTGGGCTGTTTTCATCTTAAAAAGTTTTAAAGGAAGGAAAATAATGGACATCCTTAGAATATCTACCAAGTCTTTTTTCTTTTTAAAGATAAACTTTTCATTCTCTGCTATTTACCTTGAAATTATAATAAAATACTATTAAATGTTTCCTAGACATTATATTGAAAGAAATGATATGACTGTTAATCTCCCCAAGTCCATGCTTAGGCAGCTCAAATGCTGATGTCTTTTCTGATGACAAGGGCTTTCTTGAATTAAAGGCTCTATGGAGTAAGACCCGCTATATGTTTTGAATGTCAATTTCTGACCACTCAGCATCTCTGTATTTTGGTTTACTCATCTGTACAATGGAGGTCATAATGCCTATCGTAGTATTTTGAAGTTTAGATATCATAGATGTTGTACACCTAGCATGTTCTTTGGTACATTAGGGTGCGCTAAAATCTGTAACAATATCACCAATTAGGACTATATATCACAGCCATGGAAATTCAACTCAAAATGGCTTATGTAATAAAATTTATTGGCTGACATATCAGAAAAGATGAGGGGTAGAAGTAGCTTCAGGTGATTGTTTACTTATTTTTCCATAGGTTATTGGGGTACGGGGGTATTTGGTTACATGAGTAGGTTATTTAGTGGTGCTTTATGATATTTTGGTGCACCCATCACCTGAGCAGTATACACTATACCCTATTTGTAGTCTTTTATCCTTCACCCCCTTCCCACCCTTCCTCCCAAGTCCCCAAAGTCTTATGGCTTTGCATTCTCATAGCTTAGCTCCCACATAACAGTAGGAACATGTGGCATTTGGTTTTCCATTCCTGAGTTTCTTCACTTAGAATAATGGTCTCCAGTTTCATCCAGATCACTGCAAATGCTGCTAATTCATTCCTTTTTATGTCTGAGTAGTGTTCCATCATATATATACCACAGTTTCTTTATTTACTTATTGATTGATGGGCATTGGGTTGGTTCCATGATTTTGCAATTGCAAACTGTGCTGCTATAATCATGCATGTGTAAGTATCTTTTTCTTTTTCTTTCTTTCTTTCTTTTTTTTTTCTTTTTTTAGCTTATTAACAACAGAAATTTATTCTCACAGTTCTAGCGGTTGTGAAGTACAAGATCAAGATTCCAGCAGATTCAGTATCTGGTGAAGGCCTGCTTTCTGGCTTATAGACAGTGCCTTTTTGCTGAGTACTCATATGGTGGAAGTGGTGAGAGTATTTCTCTTGGGCCTCTTTTATAAGGGCACTAATCCTATTCATGAGGGTTCTGCCTTTATGACCAAACCACCTCCCAAAGCCCCAACCTCTTAATGTCATCACCTCGGGGATCAGGATGTCAACAAACGAATTTTGGGAGGACACAAACATTCGATCATAGCATTTTACCCCTGGGCCCCCAAAATTCATACCTTTCTCACATGCAAAATACATTCATTTCATTCCAATAGCCCCAAAGTCTTAACTCATTCTGATATCAACTCAAAAGTCTAAAGTTCAAAGTCTCATCTAAATAAAATTTAAATCAGATATGGGTGAGACTCAAGGTATGATTTATCCCAAGGCAAATTATTCTCCAGCTGTGAACCTGTGAAATCAAATATATTATGCCTTCCAAAGGGCAATAATAGGATAAACACGGTTAGAAATTCTTATTCCAAAAGAAAGAAATAGGGAAGAAAGGAGCAACAGATCCCCCAAAATCCAAAACCTTACTGCTCATGAATAATCTTTGGGTCAATACTCTGTTCTCCAGGCCCATTGCAGTGGAGGTCCTGCCTTCCAGACCCATTGAGTCAGCCATCCTACCTCTGCAACATTACAAGACAGAGATTGGGTTCCCAAGGCTCTAGGCAACCTTGAACTTATGGCATTGCCTGGCAAAGCCCATGCTATAGCTCTCACATGTTAGAGTTGCATGCTTGTTACTCTAGCAGTCTAGAATTGCAGGTGTGACTCTGCGTCCATGGATCCACTGGGCATTGCCCTAGTGGGGGCTCTCTGTGGTGCCTTTGCCCTTGTGTTTGTTCTCTGCCTGGGTCCTGTGGCTCTCTGGGGGCAGTCCTGCCTGTACGGTTTTGCTGGGTACAAGTACACAGTGACCCAGGCCTTACTAGAGTCACATCTGGGGCAGCCAAGGAATAAGGCAACTGAGTAAGAAGAGTGGAACTTACAATTTGAAGCAGCTTAAACCATTCCTTTAATGTCATTTTGCTCCCTAGACCCTGTCACTCTGGGCCTATGGTGGAGAGGAAGCCCTGATGATTGTATCTTTCTCATATTATGACTTCTCTTCCCCTGGGTAGATACCCAGTAGTGAGATTGGTGGAGCAAATGGTAGTTCTACTTGTAGTTCTTTAAGAATCTCCACACCGTTTTCCACAGTGGCTGTACTAGTTTACATTGCCACCAGCAGTGTAGAAGTGTTCTCTGATCACCGCATCCATGCTAACATCAACTGTTTTTAAATTTTTTTATTATGGGCATTCTTGCAGGAGTAAGGTGGTATTGCATTGTGGTTTTGACTTGCATTGCCTGCAGGTGAGATTTGGTCCACCTTTTCTTTTTTCTTTTTTTTTTTTTTGAGATGGAGTCTCGCTCTGTTGCCTAGGCTGGAGTACAGTGGTATAATCTCAACTCACTACGACCTCTGCCTCGCAGGCTCAAGCAATTCTCCTGCTTCAGCCTCCTGAGTAGCTGGGACTACAGGTGCCCACAACCATGCCTGGCTAATTTTTGTATTTTTAGTAGAGACCATGTTGGCCACGTTGGTCTCCCTCCTGACCTCAGTTGATCCACTTGCCTTGGCCTCCCAAAGTGCTGGGATTACAGGGGTGAGCCACCATGCCTGGCCTGATCTGCTTAATAGTGGCACCAAGGAAAATTTCTCCTTATCTCCCATTCCACCTGCTTTCCGCATCTGCTCTGCTCTGCCCTCTGCTCCTCTTGAAGCTCTAGGATCTTCTTTTTTTTTTTTTTATCATAATAGTTCTAGATCACAGATTGTTACTTTCTGTCATAGAGAGGAAAAAAGAAAAAGTTTCTTCTGGTATTTCCAGTTGACGAGAGAAGAGGTTTTACTTTACCTGAAGCTGCAGCAGTGTATTTTTATGTTTCACTGGCTCTGAGTTTCATTTCATACCAAACATGTTAGCCTGGGAAGTGGATATGTTAATCAGTTGGGGTCAATCAAATTCCATCCCTAGTGTTAAGGTTGAGTTGCACCCAAGCTACACAGCTGAGAATGGAGAAGAGGTGGTTTTGTAAAGGAAATTTCATACTCCCAGAAGGACAACGGATATATGTAAACTGCAAACAACAGATGTTTATCCCTGTGGTTTTAATTTGCATTTACCTGATAGATAATGCTGGTGAGCAATTTTCATGTGTTTATTGGCTTTTCCTCTTTTTTTTTTAAAGTGACAAATTCTTTTGCTAATTAAATTGTTTCCTTACTGGTCTGTAGGAGTTCTTCCTGCATTTTAGATATGAACACTTTGCCAGTGATATGTGTTGCAAATGTCTTCTCTCATCTGGGGCTTGCCTTGTCACTCTCTTAATGGCATCTTCTGATGAACAGAAGTTTTGAATGTGAATGAAGTCCAGTGTATCAGTGTCATCCCTTATGGCATATGCTTTCAATGGTTAAAAACCCTTTTCCAACCCCAAACTATCATTGATGTTATTTTTATTTATTTATTTATTTTTTTGAGACGGAATTTCGCTCTTGTTACCCAGGCTGGAGTGCAATGGCGCGATCTCGGCTCACCGCAACCTCCGCCTCCTGGGTTCAGGCAATTCTCCTGCCTCAGCCTCCTGAGTAGCTGGGATTACAGGCACGCGCCACCGTGCCCAGCTAATTTTTTTTTGTATTAGTAGAGACGGGGTTTCACCATGTTGACCAGGATGGTCTCGATCTCTTGACCTCGTGATCCACTCGCCTCGGACTCCCTGATGTTATTTTTATTGTTTATTTTACCCTTCATATTTAGGTCTGTGATCAATCTGTAATTAAATATAACATATGAAACATTTCAGGTTGGGCCTGAAAATGTTTTTTTTGGAGAGAAAGTTTTAAATTACAAATTCAATAGCTGACAGATATTCATGATTTTTTGTTTGTTTGTTTTAGTTTTGGTAGTTGTGTCTTTTCAGAGATGTTTATTTCACTTAAATTGTTAAATTTATTGACAGTAAGTTTTTAGTAGTATCACTAAAGGATAAGGAAATATCCTTAAACATTAAAGCATTATTCTTTTAATGTTTATAGTAGGGCTTGGCAAACCGTTTTTCTGTAAAGGGCCAGAGGGTACATCTTTTAAGCTTTATGAGCCATGTAGTCTCTGCCATAATTTTTCAACTCCTCTCTTGCCATGTGAAGGCTGAAACAGATAATATGTAAATGAATGAAGATGACTGTGTTTCAGTAAAACTTTACTTGTAGATCCTAAAATATAAATTTCATACAATTTTCATGTTTCACAAAATATTGTTTTCTTTTGGTATTTTTCTCAGTTAATGAAAACTGTAAAAACGATTCTTGGCTTGTAGATTTGGCCTGTGGACCATAGTTTAATCTCTGTTTCCTAGTGTCCAGATTACTAGCTTCTCTTTCATTCTCAATTGAAAATTGGTGCTTTTTCTCATTTTTTTCTTGATTATTTTTGCTAGAGCTTTTCAATTTTCTTAATCTTTTGAAGAAGATATTTTTGGCTTTGCTCCTTTTCTCCATAGTTTGCCTGTCTTCTATTGTATTTCTGTTCTTTATTATTTCTTCTACTTTATATTTGATTTTTTTCTTCTTAAGATCTTAGGTCATCAATTTAAAGATTTTTCTTTTTTAAAACAAGATTTTCAACCTATATGTTGTCCCTGTAAGCATTACTTTAAATGTACCTAACAAATCTAATGAGATTACGTGGTTATATTAATTCAGTTCACAGTATTTTAAAATTAACCTTGTGCCTTACTCTTTGAATTAAGGCTTATTTAGAAGTGCGTTGCTTCAAATATTTGATATTTTTTAATATCTTTATTACTGGTTTCTAATTCATTTCTGTTGTGTTCCGAGAATATATAAGATTTTAATCTTTTGAAATGGGTTGAGACTTTTTTAATAGTATGAAATATAGCCTATCTTGGTGAACATCCAATGTACAGTTGAAAGAAATATCTATTTTAACTTGTCATGTCAGATATCAATTTGGTCAAGTTGGTTAGTAATTTTGTTCAAATATTCTATATCTTTATTGAATTTTTTCTCACTTGTTCTGTCAGTAAATTTCCAACTGTGAGTGTAGATTTGTTTGTTTATCTGTTTGGTCCTGTTAAGTGTTTGCTTTATGTATTTTGAAGCCCTCTTGTTAAGTATATCATCACACCTTTTATCATTAAGAAATATTGGTCTTCATTGTTGGGTATATATCCAAAATAAAGGAAAGTAAGAACTTGAAGAGATACTTGTACACCTGTGTTAGCAGCAGCATTATTCATAATAGCCAAAACGTGAAAGCAACTCAAGTGTCCACTGACAGATGAATGGATAAACAGAATGTGATATAAACATGCAATGGGATATTATTCAGCCTTACCAAGGAAGGACATTCAAATGCGTACTACAACATAGATGAACATTGAGTACATTATACTAGGTGACATTAGCCTGTCACAAAAAGACAAATACGGCATGATTTCAGTTATATGAGGTATCATAGAAACAGGAAGAAGCGTGGTAGTTGTCAGGGGCTACAGAAAGGAGGAAATGAGGAGTTAGTGTTTACTGGATACAGAGTTTCAGTTTGGAAAGATGAAAAAATTTCTAGAGATAAATGATTGTGATGACTGCACAATATAAAGACATGTAATGTCAGACTGGGCACGGTGGCTCATGCCTGTAATCCCAGCACTTTGGGAAGCTGAGGTGGGTGGATTACTTGAGGTCAGGAGTTTGAGATCATCTTGGCCAACATGTGAAACCCTGTCTCTACTAAAAATACAAAAATTAGCTTGGCATGGTGGTGCGTGCTGGTAATACCTGCTACTCAGGAGGCTTGAAGCAGGAGAATCACTTGAACCCAGGAGGCAGAGGTTGCAGTGAGCTGAGATCGTGCCATTACACCCCAGCCTGGGTGACAGAGTGAGACTCCATCTCCAAAAAAAAAAAAAAAAAGCTTAATGTCATAGAACTGTACACTTAAAAATAGTTAACATGGTAAATGCTATGTATATTTTACCACAATTATGTAAAAATGCAAGAAACTTACAATGATACATTTTATTTCCTTCCATACTGTCTTACTGTTATGATAGATATTAAAAATTCTGGATAGTATATAATGTTATCATTTTTGCTTTATAAAACATTAAGAGAAAAAAATATAGTTTTTAAATTTATCCACATATTTGCCATTTCTGGCACTGTTCTTTAGATCTGAGTTTCCATTTGTATTATTTTTCTTTGGTTTGAAGAGAAACTTATTTAGTTTGAAGTCTCCTTAATTTGGCTTTAGCATTTCCTGCAGTGTAGATGAATTGGCAACAAATTCTTTCAGGTTTTATTTACCTGAAAACATACTTATTAACCCTCGTTTTAGAAGGCTACTTTTCCAGGTTTAAGACTCTTACTTAACATTTTTTAATAAAGAAGTCATTCTGTTTTCTTTTGTCCTCCATTGTATCTGATGAAAGGTAACGTCTCATCATCATTGTTCCTCTATACATAATGTGCCAGTGTTTGGAGTGCTTTGAAGATCTTCTTTTTATTTTTAGGTTTCAACACCTTGGCTATGATGTATCCAGGTAGGGTTTTTTTTTTCATATTTATTTTACTTGATTTTTTGCCAAACTTTTTGGATCTGTAGATTGATTTAATTACCAGATTTGTGACATTTTCAACCATAATTCGTTCAAATAACTTCTACATCATTTTTTTCTCTTCTCCTTCATAGGTTCCAATTACATGTATGTTAGACCACTTCATATTTTTCCAAATGTAACTGAAGCTCTTGCAATTAGAAAAACGTATTCATTTCCTGTTTGTTCTATTCTCTGAATAGAATCAATTTCTATTGATTTACTTTAGAGTTTATTTGCTCTTTATTCTCCAGTCTAATATGCTTTAAGCTCATATGGTGAAATCTTAATTTCAAATATTAAAATTTTTGATTTGAGTATTTTTATTTGGTTATTTAATAAAATAATTTGTTTCTTTGTTTAGATTACCTATCTGTTAGCTCATTATACCTATCTTTTTCTTTAAATACTTGTACACATTTCTAATAGCTGTTTTAAACTTCTTCACTGCTAATTCTAATATCTTGATTATCTTTGATTCCTTTTTTTTGACCTCTAGTCTCTTAATTATGGGTCATTTTACATGTCTAGTGTTTTTATTATATGTGTGAATTATGGATAATATATTGAAAGGAGTTTGGATTATTCTTTTAAAGGATGTTAAATTTTGTTCTGGTGGGCACTTATTGGAGGAACTTCTTGATTCTGTTAGGCTTGGTTTTAGGCTTTTTAAGAGTGAGTTTATTTTTGTCTTGTCCTTAGTCTTATAGCATAACCCTTATTCTAGGATGTGGTCTTTAATCCTAAGGAATGGTCCTTCTGGGCTCCCAAATGAATATTCTAGATACTCGGTGAGGTCTCTCTATTCTGGTTCAGCCAATGTATCTAAGCATTTTTCAACCTTTTGTATCTCCATTCAGAACTCACTTTCTCTCAAGCCATTCTCTGCTAAGCATTATGAAATTCATTCTGCACATGCACAGCCTAGCTTTTAGCCAAGAACCTGAGGGAAACCTCCACACAGTGTTTTGAGGCCACTGTCTTACAGAGCTTTTAAAGTTCCAGTATCTTGTCCCACAAAATCTGGTCACCTCAGCAGGAATGAACTCTGAGGTCTGCTTCTGCAATTCAGTGAGACAGCTACTCTCTACTTGGTGTCTGTCTCACAATCTCACAATGTTTTTTTTTGTTCTGGAAAGTGCTTCCAGGCAGAAATTCAAGAACTCTGGGTTTAACCAGAGTTTCACTTCTCTCAAGGACTTGATCCTGTGCTTCTATTGTCTAATGAATGAAGACAGTTGTCTTCTGTATTTTGTCCAGTTTTTCAGTTGTTTCCAGCAGGAGAATAAGTCTAATACTAGTCTTCCTTTCTTCCAGTTATTCTTTCTTTCCTTCCCTGAAGCAACTCTTACTACATTATGTAAATGAGTAATAATTTCTCTTCCAGATATGGTGGCTCACTCCTATAATCCTAGCACTTTGGAGGCCAAGGCAGGCAGATCATGAGTTCAGGAGTTTGAGACCAGCCTGGCCAATATGGTGAAACCCCGTCTCTACTAAAAATACAAAAACATGCCATGCGTGGTGGCACATGCCTGTAGTCCCAGCTACTTGGAAGACTGAGGCAGGAGAATTGCTTAAACCTGGGAGGAGGAGCTTGCAGTGAGCTGAGACTGTGCCACTGCACTCTAGTCTGGGCGACAGAGTGGGACTCTGTCTAAAAAAAAAATCAGTAATAATTTCTCTGTTTTGAATGATTTGTCAACATCATTTTCTTGTCACTATACCCATGTACTTATTTAATTTTTTTATTGTTTAGGTTCTGGGGTACATGTGCAGATCATGCAGGATTGTTGCATAGGTACACACATGGCAATGTGGTTTGCTGCCTCCATCCCCCTGTCATCTACATCTGGCATTTCTCCCCATATTATCCCTCCCTGACCTCCCCACCCCCACACTGTCCCTCCCTTGGCCCCCACAATAGGCCCCAGTGTGTGATGCTCCACTCCCTGTGTCCATGTGTTCTTATTGTTCAACACCCTCCTGTGAGTGAGAACATGTGGTGTTTGATTTTCTGTTCTTGTGTCAGTTTGCTGAGGATGATGGTTTCCAGAGAGGACAGGAACTCATCATTTTTTATGGGTGCAGAGTATTCCATGGTGTATATGTGCCACATTTTCCTTGTCTAGTCTATCTTCAATGGGCATTTGGGTTGGTTCCAGGTCTTTGCTATTGTAAACAGTGCCACAATGAACATACGTGTGCATGTGTCTTTATAATAGAATGATTTATAACCCTTTGGTTATGTACCTAGTAATGGGATTGCTGGGTCAAATGGAATTTCTATTTCTAGGTCCTTGAGGAATCGCCACACTGTCTTCCACAATGGTTGAACCTAGTTACGCTCCCACCAACAGTGTAAAAGTGTTCCTATTTCTCTGCATCCTCTCCAGCATCTGTTGTCTCCAGATTTTTTGATGATCACCATTCTAACTGGTGTGAGATTGTATCTCAATGTGGTTTTGATTTGCATTTCTCTGATGACCAGTGATGATGAACATTTTTTCATATGTTTGTTAGCCTTGTAAATGTCTTCTTTTGAAAAGTGCCTGTTCATATCTTTTTCCCACTTTTGAATGGTTTTGTTTGTTTTTTTTTTCCTGTAAATCTGTTTTAGTTCTTTGTAGATTCTGGATATTAGCCCTTTGTCAGATGAGTAGATTGCAAAAATTGTTTCCCATTCTGTTGGTTGCTGGTTCACTCTAATGATTGTTTCTTTTTCTGTGCAGAAGCTCTGGAGTTTAATTAAATCCCATTTGTCTATTTTGGCTTTTGTTGCCAATGCTTTTGGTGTCTTAGTCCTTGCCTATGCCTATGTCCTGAATGATTTTGCCTAGGTTTTCTTCTAGGGTTTTTATGGTGTTAGGTCTTACGTTTAAGTCTTTAATCCATCTGGAGTTAATTTTAGTGTAAGGTGTCAGGAAGGGGTCCAGTTCCTGCTTTCTGCGCATGGCTCACCAGTTTTCCCAACACCATTTATTAAACAGGGAATCCTTTCCCCATTGCTTGTTTTTGTCAGGTTTGTCAAAGATCAGATGGTTGTAGATGTGTGGCCTTGCCTCTGAGGCCTCTGTTCTGTTCCATTGGTCTGTATCTCTGTTCTGGTACCAGTACCATGCTGTTTTGATTACTGTACCCTTGTAGTATAGTTTGAAATCAGGTAGCGTGATGCCTCTAGCTTTGTTCTTTTTGCTTAGAAATGACTTGGCTATGTGGGCTCTCTTTTGGTTCCATATGAAGTTTAAGGTGTTTTTTTTCCAGTTCTGTAAAGAGGGTCATAGGTAGTTTGATGGGGATAGCATTGAATTTATAAATTACTTTGGGCAGTACGGTCATTTTTCACAATATTGATTCTTCCTACCCATGAGTGTGGAATGTTTTTCCATCTGTTTATGTCCTCTTTTATTTCCTTGAGAAGTGGTTTGTAGTTCTCCTTGAAGAGGTCCTTTACATCCTTTGTTAGTTGTATTCCTAGTTATTTTATTCTCTTTGCAGCAATTGTGAATGGCAGTTTGTTATTGATTTGGTTCCCTGATTCTTAAGAAATTCTCTCTTCCCTTAAAAAAATGTCTTGAGATGCTACTGATGTGCTTAAACAATATGGAATTATCTACCTTTCTCTATCTGTCCACCTGACAGCTCTGATCTAAGTCCTCCTCTTCTTCTAAAATGTTTTTGGTTCTAGAAGAGGGCAGATACCTTTCATTAACAGTTCCTCTTTTGACTTTCTTCTTTGCCAGACTTAAGCACATTTTCATAATGAGGATGCACAGGCAGATCAAAGATAGATTTATGTCAGTTTTCTTGCTTTTCCTGTCTCTAGCTTCATTCATTTACTAGAGAGAACTTCTTAGAGCTCAGGAGGACCAAGAACAGACTAAGTGAACACTTAGCACTGAATTCCTCATTTTACCAGGATAAATTCTGAAAGTTATATTGTTTTGCTCTTATAAACAGGACAATTAATGTACTCACCAAAATACCAGGAATTCCATTTGGAGATTAGATTAGGGCAAATTTACAGATTATAGTACTTAATTCATCTTTTATGCAATAGACATTAAACAGAGGTGCAAAATTTTATTTTCTTTCCAGTGCAATCATCGTTTTCCCATCTTTTCCAAAAGTTCCTTGTCCTAGGGTGGGAAGGAGAGGTTTGATCAGTAAATGGTTGTTAAGAAACAGAAAGACTTCTTTCAAGCATTGTATTAGGCAGCAGAACTAAAAAGATGAATAAGATATTGTGTCTACTCCCAGAAAGCTCATAATACAATGACAGAAGATAACAGTAAGAGTTACAGTATAATGTTGTAGTACTAGGATGGAAGTGTATATAAAGGTTTGGAAGCAGAGAGAAGGGAGTGACATCTCTGGGGATGGAAGATGGTTGATACAAAGCCCAGTGAGTTCACAGTAATTAATAACTCAGAGATTGAACTATGTGTAGCCTGGTGGAGTTAGAAGTTCTAGTAGGAGTATCTCCTGGTGTCAGTAGACTAGAATATAATTTTCTGGATGGGGAATAATTTTTAAATAAACGATTACAAAGGCTAAACAGATACAATGAAAGCAAGAAGGAATCATAAAGAAGATCACCTGAACCCAGGAGGCGGAAGTTGTAGTGAGCCGAGATCGCGCCATTGCACTCCAGCCTGGGTAACGAGAGCGAAACTCCGTCTCAAAAGAAAAAAAAAAAAAGAAGATCAGAAAGTTCTAGGGCAATTAGGATGTTGTGGAGATAAAGTAATTTTTTCATATTGGTTATTGATACATAATAATGGTACATATATATAAGGTACAATGTGATGTTTCTGGTTACCAGAACTGTGAAGAAATGGGGAGAAGATTGGGTAATAGATAGAATGAGTTTTGTAGTTAGATAAGAGGAATAAGTTTGAGTATTCTATTTCGTGGTGGAGTGAGTACAGCTAACAATAATGCATTTATACTTCAGATAACTGGATAGAAGGACTTTGAATGCTTTCACAACAAAGAACAATAAATGTTTATGGTGGTGGATATGGCAATTACCATGATTTGATCACTATAAAATGTATACATGTATGGAGGTAAAGTCATTTTTGTACATTGAGAAGTCATGGGTAATGCATGAAATTAAACAGTGCTGGCTAATTGCCTCTATGACCTATTTCCTTTGAGACAATCTGTGCGATATATCTTTAAATGTGAGATTTTAGAGAATAGAGACACATCTTAACGTGAGCTTGCTTCAAAACGGAGCTCATGAGTGTGTTTAATGTTAAGATCAAGAAACAGCATGAAAAATAATCTGCTAAGTACGGCTGGTGGCAAATTATTGTTAATAAACTAGCTGCCTTTATTGAGTGCTGGCTCACGGTCATGTCTTTTCTACACTCACCATGATGCTCAGGTAGGTTGTATTACATTAAATTAAATTCATCAAACATTTATTGGAGGCTTATTGTTCACAGGCACATAGTCTGTGGGATACGAAATTGATCTGGAAAACTGACTGCAAGAAGAAAGTATTTTGGTTTCATTCAGACTTTCAGTATTCACAAAATCAATTCATGGTGTAACAATTCATATACCCAGAACAACAGAGAGAAATACAGATTTCTGACTATTATATGTAGCTACTTGAAATAAATTATTATCTTAACAGCTGGCACCAGACTCTCTCTTAAGGAGGAAATTGTCTGTTTAGGGAAATACCTTGATAAGATGTTTGAACAAAAAGTGAGACATTGAAGTGATGATGGTTTAGTGAGGGATAAAACAACAAAGGACGTGAAAAGCTTTTCATTAGATGTGAAGAGAATGTTATTGGAATGAGGAGGCCAAAAGGGGGCGGAATGTGAGATTGTCCTAGGATGGTTCACAACAAAGATGTCTACTTTACTTTTTTTTTTCTAATAGTACTTTAGGTTCTAGGGTACATGTGCAGATCATGCAGGATTGTTGTATAGGTACATACATGGCAAGGTGGCTTGCTGCCTCCATCCCCCCATCACCTATATCTGGCATTAATCCCCATGTTATCCCTCCCCACCCCCTGCTGTCCCTCCCTTAGCCCCCCCACAATGGACCCCAGTATGTTATGCTCCCCTCTCTGTGCTCATATGTTCTCATTGTTCAACGCTTGCCTATAAGTGAGAACATGGGGTATTTGGTTTTCTGTTCTTGTGTCAGTTTGCTAAGAATGATGGTTTCCAGATTCATCCATGTCCCTACAAAGAACATAAACTCATAATTTTTTATGGCTGCAGAGTATTCCATGGTGTATATGTGCCACATTTTCTTTGTTCAGTATATCATTGATGGGCATTTGGGTTGGTTCCAGGTCTTTGCTATTGTAAACTGTGCTGCAGTGAACATTCGTGTGCATATGTCCTTATAGTAGAATGATTTATAATCCTTTGGATATATAACTAGTAATGGGATTGCTGGGTCAAATGGAATTTCTATTTCTAGATCCTTGAGGAATCACCACACTGTATTTCACAATGGTTGAACTAATTTACACACCCACCAGCAGTGTAAAAGTGTTCCTTTTACTCCACGTCCTCTCCAGCATCTGTTGTCTCTGGATTTTTTTTAATGATAGCCATTCTAACTGGCATGAGATGGTATCTCAATGTGGTTTTGATTTGCATTTCTCTAATGACCAGTGATGATGAACATTTTTTCATGTTTGTTGGCCTCATAACTTTTGTCCACTTTTGAATGGGTTTGTTTGTTTTTTTCCTTGTAAATCTGCTTTAGTTCTTTGTAGATTCTGCATATTAGGCCTTTGTCAGATGAGTAGATTACAAAATTTTTTTCCCATTCTGCTGATTGCCAGTTCACGCTAATGATTGTTTCTTTTTCTGTGCAGAAACTCTTAAGTTTAATTAGATCCCATTTGTCTATTTTGGCTTTTGTTGCCAATGCTTTTGGTGTTTTAGTCATGAAGTCCTTGCCTATGCCTATGTCCTGAATGGTTTTGCCTAGGTTTTCTTCTAAGGTTTTTATGGTGTTAGGTCTTATGTTTAAATCTTTAATCCATCTGGAGTTAATTTTAGTGTGGTGTGTAAGGAAGGGGTCCAGTTTCAGCTATCTGTGCATGGATAGCCAGTCTTCCCAACACTATTTATTAAACAGGAAATCCTTTCCCCATTGCTTGTTTTTGTCGTGTTTGTCTAAGATCAGATGGTTATAGTTGTGTGATGTTTCTTCTGAGGAGACATCTGTTCTGTTCTGTTGGTCTATATTTCTGTTTTGGTACCAATACCATGTTGCTTTGCTTACAGTAGCCTTGTAGTATAGTTTGAAGTCAGGTAGCATGATGCCTCCAGCTTTGTTCTTTTTGCTTAGGATTGCCTTGGCTATGTGGGCTCTCTTTTGGTTCCATATGAAGTTTAAAGTGATTTTTTTTTCCAGTTCTGTGAAGAACATCAGTGGTAGCTTGATGGGGATAGTGTTGAATCTGTAAATTACTTTGAGCAGTATGGCCATTTTCATGGTAGTGATTCTTCCTAACTATGAGCATGGAATGTTTTTCTATCCGTTTGTGTCCTCTCTTATTTCCTTGAGCAGTGGTTTGTAGTTCTCCTAGAAGAAGTCCTTTGTGTCCTTTATTAGTTGTATTCCTAGGTATTTAATTCTCTTTGTAGGAATTGTGAATGGGAGTTCACTCATGAATTCGCTCTCTCTTTGTCTGTTACTGGTGTATAGGAATGCTTGTGATTTCTGCACATTGATTTTGTATCCAGAGACTTTGCTAAAGTTGCTTATCAGCCTAAGGAGATTTTGGGCTGAGACAATGGGGTCTGTGTCCTCACCCAAATCTTATGTTGGATTGTAAGTCCCAGTGTTGGAGATGTATTAGTCTATTTTCATGTGGGTGATAAAGACATGCCGGTGCCTGGGAGGAAAAAGAGGTTTAATAGGACTTACAGTTCAGCTGGGGAGGCCTCAGAATCATTGTGGGAGGTGAAAGGCACTTCTTACATGGCAGCAGCAAGGGAAAATGAGGAAAAAGCAAAAGCAGAATCCCCTGATAAACTCATCACATCTCGTGAGACTTATTATCACAAGAATAGCACAGGAAAGACCAGCCCCCGTGATTCAGTTACCTCCCGTTGGGTCCCTCCCACAACATGTGGGAATTCTGGGAGATACAATTCAAGCTGAGATTTGGGTGGGGACATAGCTAAAATATATCATTTTGCCCTTGCCCCTCCATATCTCATGCCCTCACATTTCAAAACCAATCATGCCTTTCCAACAGTCCCCCAAAGTCTTCACTCATTTTAGCATTACCCCAAGGGTCCACATTCCAAAGTCTCATCTGAGACAAGGCAAGTCCCTTTTGTCTTTAAGCCTGTAAAATCAAAAACAAGCTAATTACTTCATAGATACAATGGGGGTAGAGGTATTCCATAAGTACAACAGTTCCAAATCCAAATGGAGATATTGGCCAAAACAAAGGGGTTACAGGGCCCATGCAAGTCCAAAATCCAACAAGAAAGTCAAATTTATTTTAAAGCTCCAAATGATCTCCTTTGACTCCAGGTCTCACATCTAGGTCACACTGATGCAAGAGGTGGGTCTTGGGCAGCTTTGCCCCTGTGGCTTTGCAGGGTACAGCGTCCCTCCTGACTGCTTTCAAGGGCTAATTTTGACTGTCTGCAGCTTTTCCAGGCCCATGGTGCAAGCTGTTGGTGGATCTACAATTCTGGGGTCTGAAGGATGGTGGCCCTCTTCTCACAGCTCCACTAGGCAGTGCCCCAGTAGGGACTTTTTGTGGGGGCTCTAACCCCACACTTCCCTTCTTCACTGCCCTAGCAGAAGTTCTCCATGATGGCCTACCCCTGCAGCAAACTTTTTTCTGGGCATTCAGGCATTTCTATACACCTTTCTGAAATCTAGGCAGAGGTTCCCACACATCATTTCTTGACTTCTATGCACCTGCAGGCTCAACAGCACGTGGAAGCTGCCAAGGATTGTAGCTTCCACCCTCCGAGGCCACAGCTTGAGCTGTATGTGGGCCCCTTTCAGCCAAGGCTGGAGCAGCAGGGACACAGGTGGGACACAAGGTTGGAGCAGCTGCACACAGCACGGGGACCTGGGCCCTGCCCATGAAACCACTTTTTCGTCCTGGACCTTCTGGCCTATGATGGAAGGGGCTGCTGTGAAGGTCTCTGACATGGCCTGGAGACATTTTCTCCAAGTTCTTGAGGTTTAACATTAGGCTCCTTTCCACTTGTGCCAATTTCTGTAGCCAGGTGAATTTTTCATCAGAAAATGGTTTTTTTCTTTTCCATTGCATAGCCAGTCTGCAAATTTTCCACACTTTTGTGCTCTTCTTCCCTTATAAAACTGAATGCCTTTAACAGCACTGAAATCACTTCTTGAATGCTTGCTGCTTAGAAATTTCTTCTTTCAGATACCCTAAATCATCTCTTTCAAGTTGAAAGTTCCACAAATCTCTAGGGCAGGGGCAAAATGCTGTGAGTCTCTTAGCTAAACATAACAAGAGTCACCTTTGCTCCAATTCCCAGTAAGTTCCTCATCTCCATCTGAGACCACCTCAGCGTGGATTTCATTGTTCATATCACTCTCAGCATTTTGTTGAAAGCCATTCAACAAGTCTCTAGAAAGTTCCAAACTTTCCCACATTTTCCTGTCATCTTCTGAGCCTTCCAAACTGTCCCAGCCTCTGCCTGTTACTCACTTCCAAAGTCACTTCCACATTTTGGGGTATCTTTTCAGCAGCACCCCACTCAACTGGTAGCAATTTACTGTATTAATTCATCTTTATGCTGCTGATAAAGATATATCCAAGACCGGGATGAAAAAGAGGTTTAATTGGACTTAGTTTCACATGGCTGAGGAGGCCTCAGAATCATGACAGGAGGTAAAAGGTACTTATACAGCAGTAGCAAGAGAAAATGAGGAAGAAGCAAAATCAAAAACCCTGATAAACCTATTAGATCTCATGAGACTTATTCACTATCATGAGAATAGCATGGGAAAACTAGCCTGCATGATTCAATTACCTCCCCCTGGGTCCCTCCCATAACATTTGGGAATTCTGAGAGAGTGAGTTTGAGTTGCAGTTTGGGTGAGGACACAGCCAAACCATATCAGGAGGAGCCTGGTGGGAGGTGATTGAATCATGAGGGTGAATTTCCCCTTTGCTGTCCTCATGATAGAATTCTCAAGAGATCTGCTTGTTTCAAAGTTGGTAGCATGTTCCCCTTCTCAGTCATTCTTTCCTGCTAGCTGTATGAATATGTGCTTGCTTTCCCTTTGCTTCCCACTATGGTTGTAAGTTTCCTGAGGTCTCCCCAGAAGCAGAAGCCTGTACAGCCCACAGAAACTGGAGCACAAATAAACCTCTTTTTTCTTACAGATTACCTGGCCTCAGATAGTTTTTTATAGTATTGTGAGAATTGACTAATGCAGCACTTGATGGATATTTGTTGAATGAAGGGATCTTCAAACTACCTGGATTACATAAGCTCACACTAATGTTGTTCTTTGAAATTTTACTATACTTTTTGTCAATACCATACAGTTTTGTCCTTTATTGGACTATATTTCTTTTCAAGTGTATCAGTACCAGTAATTTTAAAAGTAATTTTGTAGTAAAAAAATAAGGTAGATACTTTCATCTTTATTAATTAGAAAATGCTTCATTTACCCTCTCTATCTCTTAACCACTCCCATGTCTATCTTAACATCAGCATGTCAAATTCTGTTCCCACCAAAATAGTGAGAGGGCTAGTAAAAATTTATATAAATAAATAGGGATGTCATCCTAAAAAGAATCAGTAGGTGAGGTGGGGTAGTTATGGGACTTGTACGTGAGGTGTGAGCTCCCATGTCAAGACAGTACAATTCATACTTTCCCTTTTTGTTGAATATGAGAAGCTTCTTGGTAGAAACATCCAAGGACCCTGCACATGGGTCAGATCCACATAGGAATGGTATAGTTCACCCTTAGCCATTTTGACTTGGAAGTGAAAGCTCATATTTGAGAATTTGCATGGGTATTTTTCTCCAAATGTTGAACATTGTCCTTTTGATTAATATTTTTGTATGAAGTTTGATCCCTCAGTTTTTGACATTGAGATACTGTTTATTAAACCTACACTTTTGTCTCTCCTCAGCATTATTTGCTCTTTTAGATCTCCCTTGGGGATAAGATTGTCAGATACAATACAGGGCTCTTTGAACTTCAGACACACAATGAATAATTGTTTTTTAGTGGAAATATATCTTGTAGAATTTGGGATATACTTACACTAAAATTATTTATTGTGTATCTAAAATTCAAATTTAACTGAGCCAATTAAAAACACCTTGTGATTCTTATTTGTTAAATTTGGCAACCCTATTTAGGGAGAAAAGTCATTTTGGACTGAAATGTTGAAATTCATATTTTAGGACATCTGTATGTTATATGACAATATAAACTATTTTATGCTGGGAAGAAAGCATGGGACCACAGCAGTGTATCACCCTGGCAAGACCTAAACTGCTTTCCTAGCATTTTTCTTTTCAAAACACGTGCCAAAGTAATTTCCTAGATTGGGGTAATAAATTTCAGATCTTTTAATACCATGTACTGTAATTAGCTGGATAATAATCTGTAATTATTCAGGGAAAGTGAACCCATGTATAAATTATTAGAGTTATAAACTATGCTCTTTTAATGGAGGAAGTTTTGGCCTTTTCTAATCAGCTGTGGCATTCAGAGCCCTCTGATGAGTATTTAGCCCTCTCTGTCAGGCCGTCAGCTTCCTGTCCCTCCATTCTTCTTGGCCCCTCTCACGTTTTTTGGAAAGGCCTGGCAGGTGATGCTAGATCTGCCAAGTTTGTAGATGGCACAGAGCCCAGACCAGGTATACAGAAAGCTGTGTGTGTTCTTTGAAGAAGGCCTGGTAGACACTTCTAGAATATTTAAGGATATAGATGCCCACAGACAGTGTGACCTGGACACTGAGAACCCGTCAGGTGGAAAATAGAGGAAGTTGTATATGAAGGGTCATTCGGCACCAATCACCTCCCAAGGATATCTCCAATGGAATATACCTTCTACACACAGCACCTGCATCCATCCACAGCAATTGTCAGAACTATGAAGTTAGAAAAATTTATCATTACATTTCCCCTTGTTCTTTGTCCCTGAGTCTTCTTATCCTATCATAACCCCTGTCTGCTTCATCGCCAATAGCTTGCTCACTTATCACTCTCCAGAGAAACTGTATTTTATTTAATTTTTAATTTTCATTTTAAATTCTGGGCTACATGTACAAGATATGAAAGTTTGTTACATAGGTAAATGTGTGCCATGGTGGTTTGCTGCACCTATCAACTCATCACCTAGATAGTGAGCCCAGCATGCATTATCTACTTTTCCTAATGCTCCCTTTCTCCCAACCCCACCTCCCAACAGGCCCCAGTGTGTGTTGTTTCCCTCCCAGTGTCCATGTGTTCTTATTGTCCAGCTCTCACCTATAAGTGAGGACATGTGGTGTTTGGTTTTCAAAGAAAGTGTATTTTAAAAGTGGAAGTCTGGAAAGAATTTTTTGTGCCTTTATCTAAGAAGCAAATCTCCAATAGTGAAATTTGAAACACTGTGAAGACTGTTGGGAAGATATTCTAGGAAGCTGGGAATTTCTGGTGTTCCTTGATTCATGGCACGTGGAAAAACTGGTATAAGGCAAGTCATGTCTGGATCTTGATGTTAAATATCTAAAGAAAATCTGGGCGAGGGCTTAATGTATGACAACTTTTCCCCACATTTTGCTCCTGAGCTGCCATCAGGGGAGTTCTTGATCCTCTGACTGAGGGGTCAGAAACCCAGGAATCTGAAAATCTTTCAAATCTTCTCTGAGTCTAATAGACTGCATGTTCATTGTTAAAGGATCCCAAGAGTCTGCCTTATGCATTCAACATGAGAGGAAAAACTCATCACAACAATTCTTATATTTACTGAGTGCCAAGTATGTGTAAGTAACTTGGATATTTTTAAAAATATAATATCCCTAAAACGTATCAGTGGACTTATTTACATATTAGCAGACTAAGACTTCTCGAGATTAATGATTTGCCCAAATTAGTGACTGATGGAGTCAGAATTTGAATCCAGATGTGTTGACGTCTATTATGTGGACTTTCATCACTACATTCTTCTGTTAACAGTAGCCCCAGGAGTGATACCTGGTGAAGAACTGTAACATAGGAGGAAACAGATTATATTGTCGAAATTCTCATGTTTCAAAAGTTAAGAATCTGAGGCTGGGGCTTCTAAATGACTTGTATAATGTTCCTCACATGGATAGGGGCAAAGTTGGAACCAGAGCCCATATTTCCTAACAGTACTTTTTCCACCAACCGTTCCCAACCCTGTGCTGTGTGTTTCAGTCACAGATAGGTTTTGGTTCAGATTTGGCTAATTGTCAGTCCCCATAAAGAGCCTTTCCATCAGCATGGCCATCTATGTAGCTTCTCAAGGGCTCAGGAATCAGGGTTGCCTCATTTTCTTTTTGTCTCTCCCAGGTCCATACCAGGAACAATTAGTAATTTGGTACATTTGTTGTTGTTGTTGTTGTTGTTGATGATGATGATGATGATGATGATGATGCCACCTTTTGGAAGCTTAGGATGAAAGAGACATAAATGCATCCTCTAGGTAATACATACATAAAATAAAGCATACACAGAAAAAAACCCCATAGTTCCTAATACCTGATGGATCATTTAATCGGATAGAAATCAAATCCATTTTCAGGACCACATTTTTGATATTTGTTCATTTTTCCTGCCTGTAACCTGATTTATCTTAGGCCCAAGGTTTATGATGATACATACTGACTAGTGATATTTTTCACAAGTATCATTTTAACTACACCCCACAGCTTTTAGGATGAGCAAAAGCCATTTTTCTTTTAGGGCTTTATCAGATACTGCTGGTTACAACTGAAAGTCCCATTCAGCATTTAAAAACTAATAGAAATATTGAAATAAGATGCATTTTCACTGATGTCCATAAATAGTTACTGTCTTTCTGCTACAGTTTGTACATTGAGTAGGACATAGGGACATATGAAATGAAGTCCATTCTTGCAAGATATTTATAATATAATTGGCAAACATCTGAAAATTTATACAATAAAATGAGACCATATAAGTCACAATTGAGCTGTCTAATGATAAGATGAGAGGAGGTCACCTTGATCTGGTGTGAGAAGCAGAAACTTCCTGACATAGACAGAATAGTGGCTGGAGCTGAAGTTCCTTTAGGATATTAAAGTGATACTGAGTCAGCCAATGCGTTTGCTGCACTTTGAGGGACAAGTGTGGGATCCAAAATGGCCTCGGTAAGTTGTGGCTGAGTGGTTAAGGCAACGAGCTAGAAATTCATTGGTGTCTCCCTGTGCAGCGTTGAATCCTGTTAAATATGAGATGTTTTCCTTCTCAGTGAGTTTACTTGGCTCATTGACATATCAGTTTGACAACCTAAAATTACCCAGAAAGGAGCTCCCTAACAGTTTTCTCCAACAATGGTGCAGACTTCTTGACTAAGCTTGTCCTGCTCCAGCAGTCACTCAAGTCTCTATTGCCAAAATGGCCTTGGTGAGTTGGAGAAAAGGTCCGGCACTGATGAAGCAAGTTCAAAAAGGCAGTACAGACAGAAAGGTCTGGTTCATTGATCCTTTCAAGAAATTTTTCTTGAGCACCTACTCTGAATATAGGACACAGTGGTGAGTAGAAGCAGATATAACCTGATTGAGATGTTGGGTGGAGGACATGCCTTTTGGGTTCTGGGCTTATCTAAGTCTACTATTTAGATGTCAGATAATGAGGAACTTTCCTTTCCTGGAGACAGAACAATGTGGTTGGTGTTTTTGGATGCGGAAAGGGCCAAGGATCAGAGTGAATGGAGCATCTGACAATAAATCACCGTGTGGCACTGCATTATTATTATCGTTGTTGTCTAATACTGGCTTTGCATAAAAGGTGTCTCACAGGTTAAGGTAATGTGGTTACCTTCATAATATGAAGGTAAATAATTTTTGTCATTCTGAGTCCAGGAATTTTGTTCTTCTGTGGACTAAGACCATAGAAAAGACAACAAAAAATCCAGGGTCTACTTTTTCCTATCCTTGTCTTATGCCACTTTTCCTCCACTTTTAGCCGCCTCCTCATCCATGCCTTCTCTAAGAAATAAACGGAAAAAGACAGACCTGTAGGGTGCCCTCCGTTAAAAGACCTGCACCCATTCAGATTCTCCACACTTTGTATTCTGCTGCAATTTCAAGCTGTCACTTTCTTTCCTGCATCTGTGCAGCACAGTATCCTCAATATTAGTGCCTTCCTGACTTCTAGCCAGAGAGCTGGTCTATTGTAATGGTAACTGCCATATTTATGCATAAGGGTTGAAGCTGGAATCCACTGTCTATGCAGACAGGGGAACTCAGAGAAAAATTGCTGTGGGAAGTGATTGTTTGCAATTTGGTTAAAAAAAAGCTTTGCTGACTTGTGTGCACTGCAAGATAATTTAGCTCTGAAGTACAAGCAATAATAACTGAGTCCTTTCTGAGGACCCTCATAAGTGAAAACCACAGCCACAGTAGCTTTGCTGACTATATGATTTCAGAAAATGCCATGGGGAACAGTTTTTAACCTCTGAGAAGCTGTTACATAAGCCTTGTAAATGTGCTGTTTTCATTTTTACTCTACAGGTGCGCACAGCCCATCCATCCCTTCTGTGCAGCTTAGGGTTTAGGAGGGATTCTGCCACTCAGCCCACTCCTCTCCTACTTTTATGGCTAATGCATTTCAGGTGTTGGGACATGTATTTGAGCAAATTCATAATAAAGGATGAAAGTCGCTACGAGGCTAAAAAAAGAATCTCTCTAGAAGTATTTTTTTCCTTTGATAAATATAGTAGTTGTTATGGATTATACTTAAGTCTTTTAATAAGATATTTTGATCTTTAAAGAATATCTGTCACTTTTCTCAGAGTTTATGCCCTTTACATAGAGAAGAGACATAAGTTCTAATGTCAGCTTTGTCATTAATGACGTTTGTGATCTTGGGCAAGCCTCTTGGTGATGGGATGGGAGTCACTTTCCTCATCTGTGTGCATCCTTGGCTGCCAGGACCCCGGACTAACCTGTGTTAGGCTCAGCCAAGGGCCACTCGAACCTTAAGCCTAAGCACAGGTTGGCCTGGGGTCCTGGCTGCCAAGCCTGCCTTCCCTTGGGTCTACTTTCATGAAATGACATCATGAGAACCTTTCCCTACACTTCTCAGGCAAGAGAGAAAGGACATTTCCGTAAAGGCACAAGGTAAGGGACATAAGAAAATCTTAAGATAGTAAAATGGTAGATAATTTGGATCAATTTTGAACCCTTATAGCAAGAGAAGTTAGAGTCAGAAGTTGAGAAATAGTTTCTGTGACAGTCTGAGTGAGTCTGTGAGCACGGGACAATATGCTTTAGGGCTCAGTTGGCACAGAACGGCACAGAAGTGGAAAGAGGGCTCTTGGCTTTCATTAGTTACATGCAGCAGCTCAGAAGTGAAAAGGATTCAAATTAAAGCCTATTTCTAGGTTTAGTGGGGTCGAGCAGTCTTTAAAGAAGGTGCCAAGAAAGGAGGTTCTGAGAGGTTGATTTTGAGTCCCATGTTTTGGGCACTGAGAAGTCAAAACGACAACTCTATCACCGCTGGCTAGTCTCCGTGGCCACCAGGTATCATTCCTACAGTCCCAAGCCTTGGCACACCATCAGAGAAATACATTTTTACAGTGAAGAAAATGGTCAGGAAATCCGATGAGCCTCCTGTAGGTCAGAAAGCACAGGCTTTCTTGGTGTTCTCTTTTGTTGTCTTAAAAAAGGAAACCTTTAAACTTTGTCTGAAACATGCTCCCCTGAGAGGCACGCTTTGGAACGACATACAATAGGGATGCTGTGAGACAGTTTACATGGCTTTTTGCTGGAATCTGTCCATCTGCTCTGGCAGACAATGCTGGTAATGCTGTGATGGAGAGCGTGGGTACACTTGGCAGTTATTCAGAAACTTGGCAAACTGTAGTCTGCAAGTTCAGTGTCTCAGTCCTGACACAATGGTGGGGGAATGAACTGTGGCTACCTGTGTGTGCTGTTGTTCTTACAGAAAGTCACAGTGCATTGCTTTTCAAATCCTCTTCCACAGAACCATAACTTTTCCTTAGTACCTACTTAGAGGACATTTCAGTGGACCTAGTGAGTGGGGAAGGATGATGAGGGGTGGGAGGCCAAGGAGATGGGACCCGTGCTTCAGGCAGAGCCACTCTGCTTTGCATATTGGGCCACTTCCTATGACTTTGTTTAAACAAAGCACTCCTTGCCTAAATCACAGCCACTGTGATAGAGGCTATGATTAGAAGGAGGTAGGTAGTTCACAAAAGCCTCTAAAACTCATTTCTAGGAAAGCTTTCATGCAGGCTCAGGCTGCAGTGACAACAGGAATAGCCTTCTGTTCCCTAGGCTTCGTCGGCATCATGTGGAAAAAAAAGAAGTAGAAGAACTCCAAACCATTTGGAACTGTCACTAAGCACTTGCCAGGGACAAGGAGATAGTACAATTGACTGACTTCACATTTCAGAGCATTGTCCAGGTGGACTGCAAACGCCGCCAAGCTTGGAGGGGGCATCTTCCAACCCTAAAGCGTGAGTGTTTGTGAAACAAGGGCCAGAGACTTTCTGAAGCGGAAAATCCACCATTTCATTGTTGTTGGCAGAGGACGACCGTTTCCTGGAAGACTGCAAGTTCAGAGAGCCTATAATCAGTGGTTAAGAAACAAATTCTGCTTGGAGCAGAGGAACTATACACCCCCTCCTCCTTTCTATTCTGCCTTATCCTAATTCTCCAAAAGAAAGGTTCAAGTAAGAATATTTCCTAGTTGCATCTTACGTTTGAGGACCGAAGAACCTCTTGAAAAAGAGGCATCAAAGGTAACTCGTTTCTCAAAGTTGCTCAAGTCTGGAGCCTTGGAAGCCTCCTAGCCTTTCTCCTCTCACATTCATCCATCAGCTACTGTTATCGAGTCTTTCCTCAATATGAATTTAGAATCCCACTATCCTCACTACTTCCCTAATACTCTGATCGGTCTCCTTTTCTCGAATTTGGATTCCTGCAATGGTTTCCTCACTGGTATTCCCACTTCTGCAGTCTCTTCTCAGTAGAGAAGCCAGAGTAATTTTATTACAGTGGAAGAAATTCAGTTGTCATGCTTTCCTGCTTAAAACTCGCGACACCCCATTTCACTCTCAGCAGAAGCCAATATCTCTATAATGGCTCGTGGGACCCCTCTAAGTGATCTGGTTATTATTCCTCTACACGTGTCTCCTACTCTCTACATTTCTCACTGGGCTCCAGCCATATTGGCTTTCTCAATGTTCTATGAACACTCTGGATCACTCCTGTCTTAGGATCTTTGCATTGTCTACTCTTTCTGCTTGACATGCTCTTCCCACAGGTTGTTGTCTGGACACTAGAGTGTTAATTTCTTCATCTTCTTTAAGCTTCCCTTTGCAGTGAGGCCTTTCCTAACTATTCGATTCAAAATTGTACCTACCCCCTGCTTACATGCTTGCCACTGCTTTTACTTGGTTCTACTTACTTGGTTCTACTTTTTCACCCCAAAGCCCTGGTCACTTTCTAGGTCACTTTCTATACAGTTAATTTGTTTATTACATTTATTTTGTGTCTTTCCCTGGCAGAATAAAAACTCTATTAGAGCAGAGATCCTTGTCTGTTTTCTTCACTGCTATGTTCAAAGTGTCTAAATCATGCCTTACACATATTAGGTGCTCAGTAAATGTTTAGTAAATGAATCAATGAGAAAAGGACATGGCCTGTATACTGAATCTCTTCTACTTTAACTGTGTATGATTCTGTGATAAAAATAAGCTTTTCTGAACAACCTTTGCTTTCTTGTCAGAAAAAAAAACCCTACTAGATTAGGAAAGTTAGATAACTTGTTGTATCTCTTCCCATTCAATAAGGATCTTGCAATAAGTATTTAGTACTTATTATGTGCTTATAGAATACTGTTAATGCCCCTAGAGTTGTGTTTTAATAATAATCTTTGGCCGGTGCAGTGGCTCATGCCTGTACTCCCAGCACTTTGGGAGGCTGAGGTGGTTGGATCATGAGGTCAGGAGTTCAAGACCAGCCTGTCCAAGATGATGAAACCCCGTCTCTACTAAAAATACGAAAAAGAAACAAAAAGCCGGGAGTGGTAGTGGGCACCTGTAATCCCACCTGTTCTGGAAGCTGAGACAGAGAATTGCTTGAACATGGGAGGCGGAGGTTGTAGTGAGCTGAGATCACGCTACTACACTCCAGCCTGGTAACATAGTGAGACTCCGTCTTAAAAAAATCATCAAAGACAAGGGTGAAACAAAAATGAGGAGTAATTTCATCGTCATAAGGAGAAGAGCTATTTTTAGTATGTGGGGTATATGTAAGGTAGCTCCAAGCACTTGCAGCTAACATGAATGTTCTGGTTGGTGTTGGCTAATATTTCTAATTGTAAATGAATAAACTGGATAAAAGGCGTTTCAGCATTCAACTCAGTCTCATATGTCCTTTGGTGAATGAGAGTTTCTCAGGCCTGAGTGGGACCTGGAACATAGTCACCCAATGTGGTCAGGAGCTTTTGAGGTTCTGCTCATCTCCTGCTGATAACCCCTGATACTGGTGTATCTTCTGTTTCCTAACGTACCGGTTTGAATGAGAACATAGGTATCTGGAAGAGAAGGATGAGTTGTATCTATGTTAACTGGAACTGTTGTTAAGAAAGTTCTTTTCTTCGTTTGCACTTTTTTTATGGTGCACACGTGATGTTTTGTTACATGGATAGAATGTATAATAATAAAGTCAGGTATTTGGGGAATCCATTACCTCAAGTATCATTTCTATGTGTTGGGAACATTTCCAGTCCTGTCTTCTAGCTATTTTGAAATATACAATATATTGTTAACTATAATTACCCTACTCTACTATTGAACATTAGTATATCTTCCTTCTATCTGTCTGTATGTTTGTATCCGTTGACCAATCTCTCTTGGTAAGAAAGTTCTAAATGCATAAAAATAGGTTTTTTTTTTTTTAAAAAAACCACATGGTTGTGAAGTTTTGACCAGGCGCAGTGGGTCACACCTGTAATCCCAGTACTTTGGGAGGCCAAGGTGGGCAAATCACTTGAAGTCAGAAGTTAAAGACCAGCCTGGCCAACATGGTAAAACCCCATCTCTACTAAAAATACAAAAATTAGCCATGTGGTGGCATGTGTGGGTAATCCCAGCAACTCGGGAGGCTGAAGTGGGAGAATGGCTTGAATCCAGGAGGCAGAGGTTGCAGTGAACGAAGATCATGGCACTGCATTCCAGCCTGGGTGACGGAGTGAGACTCCATTTCAAAAAAACAAAACAAAACAAAAAGCAAACCACGTGGTTGTGAAGTTTCTATTTGAACCCCATTTTATAGTTCCTACCAAGTTCCCACATCCCTACCTTATTGCTCTCCAGAACATGTTTCACCATCCCCTATCTACCTGTACAGAACATCTTCAGAAAATTGAAATAGAAGTAAGCAAGGAGAAGGGAATATATGGACTGTTCTTTATATTAATATTTGGAAAGGTGAATAAAATGAGCTTCATAATAACTGAGCTCTGCCTTGAAAGTATACCTCAATAAATGTGCAGATAACCACTTTGTTGGCAATCGGCAAAGCGGAGGCAGTGCCCACATGTCAGAAATCAAATGCGGAAGACAGCAGACACTCGAATAATTTCTGGGCATAGTGCAAGATGAGGTCCCGTGGTTTATTTCTGTTGCCTCTCAGTTTTTAGACAGGAGAGGGAAGATCAAAATCCCCACGGCACAGGTTAACCATCCCACCAGGGCCTGGAAAGTTTGTTTTCTCTGCTTAACACACTCTGTGCTCATGGATTGGATCCTGGGAAATTGATTCCATCTCTTCCCCAGCGTCTTGATGATAATGGTCTTTTCATCTGAGCATTGGGTGAGTGATTGCAATGACCCAGTTTGTTGTAATATCATTGCATTACTGTATTGTGTGTTTTTATACTGCCTTAGGATATGGTAATGACTTTATTTGAACACAAGGGCTATTTTCTGAAATCTCTGCTGTGTGATTTGAGAATATTACCATGCTGTGTGTGGACTTGCCTCAAGTACTGCAGTTAAAAAAAAAAACAACCAAAAAGCTTCCACTAAAATGGAATAACTCCAAAGTGGAATGATACTTTCTGAATCTGCTTCCTTTTCACTTCTGATCTTGGTGCCTTTTACTTATTAACGTGTACCTGTAAGAATTGCTCAAAGGCACTGAAAATGTAAAATGTATGGAAAGCTGACTTTTACTGAATGCAATCTCCTTTGGTGGATATGGGTCAAATGAATCCTCTTAACCTCATTTGGTCAGATTGGAAAGTCCCTCCTGTCTCCTATTCTATATCTTAGTGGTTTGAATGGCTTATGTGGCTAAAATACACAGACTGAGATTATCTTGACACAATTTCCCGAGTCCTCAGTATATTGGCAAAGACAGTAACGATTTAAAACCCCTCAACTGCTGCATGATTAGCGATACTTATTCTGGGCCTCTTCTTCTAAGGTATGCTTTCTCTTTGTGGCCAGGCTCAGACTAGCAATTTGACATCTGGCTTATTAGTTGGAGGTTTTGGGTTGAAGGTTTAAATTGTTTATTGGTGACTTCTGGGTTGGAGTTATCAGCATCTTCACATCTTTTAACAGAGCAATTGTGCTCCCCCAGGCTCTAAGTCAATGGTAGTAGTTACACATCTGTCTTTCTTCCTTCCCCCTGTATCTCCCTGGCCGTCTATGTAGTCGGAGTAAAAACATACCATAAGGACCTTTGGGAGAAACAAAAAGCGAGAAAGTTTTTTTAGTGCATTAGGCAAATAGCACACCAAAATATGCAAATAGTTTCAAATAAGATTTGGGATTCAAGTTCTGAAGCCATGGAATAGTTGCAATTTATCCCAGAACATGTTTTTCACTGTTTGTGGCTTCAGTCCGTGGTATATTCTGTCCTGGGGACTTGAGGATTGCTTCTGGACTTCTGATTATTTTAGGTATTTCTATTCCTCATTCCTCTTGCCTTATATTTCCTGGTTTCTGAAGTTGAAGATTTTTTTGGATGGTCTGATTCTTTGGGTCCTGCTAGGTAAAGCTTGGGAACTTGTGATGTCAGGTGAGATTTGCCCAGAGGGAAGTGTAACTTTTCAGAGCAACTTGCTATGGGTAGACCATGTGTCACAGGAGTAGAGCCTGTGTCTAGGTGCATTTCAGTGAGGGAAGAGAAAGAGGTTACACTGGGTGTTGGGAGTATGGTGGGCAGGTATATTGGAATTTGGGGAAGAAACGTGGGATTTATATTCTTATATAGTGAAAGTTAAAAGTGGAAATTATCATCTCGGGTGACTGTTCCTGTTGTAAATAGTCCCATTGGTATTTGGGCTGATGGAGACCAGAGCAGACTTCCAAACCTGTATCCCAAGGCTGTGTTACTCCTTCGCTCATTCACTTGTTCACTCATTTGTTGATCCATTCCATCCATTCAATTAATCCATTTATTCCAGGCTTTCACCTTGGCACTTCTGATACGGAGAAAAATGCCACAGTTTCCCCCCGGCCCCACCCTTGTATTTAGTAGGAGAGGCAGAGGGCACAGATGGGTTGGTGGTCACAGCATGCTGTGGTGTTGTATTCAAGGAAAGCACAGTGCTGCATGAGGACACAGAAGGGTGGCGTCCCACCCAGCCTTGGAAATGAGGCCTTCGCTGAGTCTTAGTGGATGAGGAAAGGTAGCCTGGGAAAGAAGGAAGAGAAGGGCCTTCTGGGCAGTGGGGCTGTGATCTATGGTCAGGTCAAAGATGCTTTTTCAAAACACTTTTTTTCTCCATCTTCTGACTGACAGGTGGAGGCCTGGTGTTGCCTGGGGTAATGTTTCTTGCATGTTCACTGAACTCATCTCACAACTTGGAGTCTTTTTTTTTTGCTCTGGGTGATGGTTTAATTCCCTGGAAAATATATGCAGCCCACTGCTCAATTGATTTCAGGGAAGACTAGATGTGTGTTCTATATGGATAGTGACTTCTCTAGGGATTCCGCTTTTCTCTTTAAAGAACTCATAACAATGTTTATAATGAAATCATTGTGGTTACAAAGAATCCCTACTAGCTGATAAAAGCTTGAATAGTCTTTGGGATTTCCGTCTAGGATTTGTATTCAACCGAGAGAACTGAGGTCAGAAGATGACAGTTTACAATGGTTGTTGAAAGGGAATTGTTAAAGAAATGTTCTAGCAAAATGGAGTCATACTCAATAGCCTGGTGCTATTCTTTGAAGTGAAGCTTTGATCCTTTCAGACTGGAAGACTGCACCAAAGAGATTCACAACATCCAGTGTCCTATCATTTCTCTCTCTCCCAAAGTAGACCATTCTTCCTTCTGCTTAGCCACAGCTTGTATTTTCACTTCTGGCTTTCTCAACATGCCAGAGAGGGTTAGAGGTATTACTACACCACAAACAACAGATGCTCTTTCTGAACACTGGAAAAATTGCCAAAGGTAAAAGAAGGCTTTTGCAATATCACACTAAGGTATCTGAGTGTGTTTTTCTTCCTCTCTGTGAAACAGATAAAATAGATGCCCGAGGGTTAAACACTTCCAATTCTCAGCGAGCCCAGGATCTCAGCTATTAGAGAGCTGTATTTCATCTAAACCCGAAACATGTTTTCACAAGGGTTAGTAATAAACACCAAGTGACAAGAGGGGGAAGTTGGGTGACAAGTGCCCCAATCGGGGCCTGCTCTGAAAGTTCAGAAGTTCTGATTTTCAGACAGAAATGATTACTTCCTCAGCTATCTGATATATGTTTAGCCTTGAGGAAATGATCCATATCAGAGAAACCTTTTTAATGAGGTGGGGTTGCTTTATTAAAAGAAACCTTTTTAATAGCTATGCCCTGGTTGTGGTTTTAACAAGAGAATTAAATGAACAGACGAGGGATCTTTAAGTACATATGGAGATTTGACCTATGACCTTGATCCTATTTTTACCAAATTCATGCAACTTCAAGGGTTTATGGTGGGAATGGTAAAGTAGGAACATTAGCAGGAAGTATACTCATTGGTATCAAACAGATCTGGATTTCAGATCTGTGTCTCCCACTTATGGCCTGTGTGGTTTAGACAAGTTACTTAACCTCTCTGATTGTTCATTTTCTCTTATGTAAAATGGAGATAATTAATTTCAGGATGAATATTAAAGACTAATATTAAGATAAAAAGAAGGAATGTATAAAAGTGTCTAGTATGATGCCTGATATTCAACAGAGAACACCTGAAATAATAGAAAAGATGAGCCACAAGGTAAGACTTGTGGGTAAGACAAGACTTCAGGCACAGGTGAACATCTTCACTTATACCTAGGATGATGGAAACCTTTGTAGGACCATACAATTGAGCTCCCTTACTTCAAAGTCAATAACAATAAACTAAAAATAACAACAGTAATGAATTGGGGTCATAATAGGATTCTGATGCTATTAAATGGTATGACCAGTGACCCAGCAACACAAATGCTGTTCTATATCCATTCCTTTTTTCCCTGTTTAGGTCCTGAGCTTGAAGCCTAATGAGTACTGCCTTCCTTCAGAACTTGGGGTATGAAATCTTGTTAGAGGTATGTAGGAAGTAGAGAGGTAGGAGAACTAGCTAGTTTGTAGAAGAGGCCCTAAACTCAACTGCATCTACCCTGCAGAGAGCAGGCAGAGTCAGCTCTCTGGGCAGTGTATTCACCCACCAACATGCATACCGGGGAAGAGAGGTCACAGATCACAGAGTGACTCCCACCCATTAGGAAGCCATGACTCAGTATACCCCCTTCAGTAACTTCATCACTGGGAAACAGGGTAAGGGGAGGGGACTGAGAATTTCTCCTCCCTACCATAAGAATGGTAGCTAACATTTACTGAATCCCACCCACAGCCAGGTCTGTCTGACTCCAAATCTCATGCTCTTAACTTCCCTGCTAGGAGTCACCAAAAAGGAAAGGCAGTGCAACTTCTCAGATCTAAAAGACAAGAACGTGAATCCTTCTGTTTGAAAATTATTTTAGATATAGCGTATATCAATGCCTTCTTTTCTCCTTATCATTTAAGCTTATAGAGTGTCCTTAATCAATCATACCACACTTAACCTTGAGTGTTCTTGTTCCTGCTCAAGCCTTTTAAACTTTGTCCAGCTTGATAGATAAGTTACTTTATTTTCATCTTGGAAATCCATACTGTGAAATTTGCATCGGTTATCCTTTTCTTTATTAAAAATTGGCTTATATTGCAAGGTAAGCATTGTGTTCTCAGTGTACAGAATCAGTTTCATTTACATGTTAATAGAGTTAGGTCTGGGTGATGTGATAAAATCTTTTTAAGCAAACACAAGCACCCTGTTAGAATGCACCACAGTGTCTAGTAAAACAGAATAAATCTAGCTATTTCATTAGATGCTTCTAATTTTAAACTCGCAATTCTAGAAAACTTTGCCATCCATATCCTGTCTGAGACATAGGACAAAGAATCTAGCTCCATCACAGTGAATACATCTCTTGAACTGGGACCTCTGATTCCTTTCTGCATACCTTTAGAAGAAGCCTGATGACCTGTTGGAAAGGTTTTATAAACAGGAGAGACTTACCCTAATATTACTATTATTTCATTGATAATTCAGTTCTATTTAGGGTATGGTTATTAATTGTTTTTATGTGCCTGGCATATTCTGGATATTTTGGAGAGTTAAAAAAATTACAGGACTTGATTTTTTCTCTCAAAGATGCCATAATTTACTGGTGATATCAGGGATTCATGAAAGAAATAAGCTAGAAAAATAAGCTAGTGCTTAATTAAATGTAGAAAATTTTTAAAAATGTGTTTTGGAGAATAAACATATCAGGGATGCAGTTCTCAACCACAGTATTATACAGTTGTGTCACAATAAGTTGTGAGATTTGTTGCAAGTAATTTTTTAGTAATAATAATTGAAGACCTAAAGTTTGTGAATTATTTATTTTTCCTATGAATTAGAATGAAGTCAGTGTAATTCCTAAAAGTATTACCTGTCTGCATGCTGAAATGCCTTCCTGAAGGAGAGAAAATCAGAGAGGTTGGATCTCACAAGCAGTAATTACAAAGTGGTTTCTTGGTTAGGAGCTTGAGCCTCAGAGTCAGATATCCTGAGCTTAAATTTCAGTTCCCTCACTTTAACCTAACATTTTCTGAGACTCCCAGGTTTGTTACAAAGATTCAAGGACATAAACCTTTGCAGTCATGAATACATTGCTACATAGCAACAATCAGATAAATGTCAGCCAGTGTCGTGACTAATTACATACAACACAATATACATGGCTGTTGTTTTAAGAGACCAGAAAGGGGAGCAAGCAGTGTTATCTAGAGTTAAGAAGGAAGGCCTGAGAGCAGGATCCGTGCAGAGAATGGTGCAAGTTTAGGAGTTCAGTCCCACTTTTGGCTGGGTATGCTCAGCTGCTTATTGTGCTAGCCCCCACACTGTGCCTGACTTCCTTTTTCTCCACTATTGACGAGCCTACTTAGATTTTCTATTAGTTGTCCTTAAGGTTTGGCTTGATCCATATGTGATCAGATTGTGAAAACCTTGACTCTCAATTCATGCTACTGATGCAGGACAGATAAATCCTAAATTGGGGACTTAACCTGAGAGGGCTCTTGGCTTTATCCAGGAAAGAATTCAAAGGCAAGCTGTTGCTGTTAGACAATAATCTTCTGTTGAAAAGTACTGCTTCTTGCAGAGCAGGACTAACTCATAGGCATATGTGCCCAGAGTAGGCAGCTCTTGGCAACTTTATTTATACTCAGAAACCCACTTTTGATTACATGTAAATTAAGGGGTGGGTCAATGGAAATTGAGGGGCGGACTATTTAGAACTTTATAGGAAAGGAACAGTAACAACTTTCCAAGTTGTTGCCATGGAAAGGGGTGGCAACTTCTGGGTCATTGCCATGGCATTTGTAAAGTGTCATGGTGCTGGTGGGAGTATATTATGCTAATGAGCAATGAGGGCAGCTGGGGATCACTTTCATTGCCATCTGCTGGTTCTTGCTGGTTTCTTTGCTTCATCCTGTCTGGACCAGATCTTGTTTTAGTCAGCAGGGTTGTGACTGGGAAACAAGTCCTGCCAGTCTCCTTCCTCACTGCTATCTATCATTCTATTTCTACATCAATGAAGGCTAGACCCACCAGGTCCAGACCCAAACCCAAATGGGTACCTTTGTGTCATCCTCCAAATCTTTTATTTGTTTTTGGTCAAACCAATTCCTGTTTTCCCCAGCAACTCTTTCAAACCATCACTTCCCTTAAGCCCATGACTTATACTCATTCTTTTTATTTTTAAATAAAATAATTTTATTTTAAATATTTAAAAAACACATAAAAACTAGAAAGTAATAATGAACCTCTGTAAACTTACATATATATACTCAATAATTTTGAAGATTTTGTCATCCTCGATCTAATTTTTTATTTAATGAATTATTTTAAAGCAAATCCCAGGTAGCTTATTTCACACCTGTATACTTAAAAAAGCATCTCTAAAAATTACATTTTTTTAAAAATTTTACTTTAAGTGCATACTATATCTGGCATTTCTCCCCATGTTATCCCTCCCCACCCTCGCCACTCCCTGGTATCCCTCCCATACCCACCCCCCCACATGCCCCCACTGTGTGATGCTCCTCTTCCTGAGTCCACGTTTTCTCGTTGTTCAGCACCCACCTATGAGTGAGAACATGCAGTGTTTGGTTTTTTGTTCTTGTGTCAGTTTGCTGAGAATGATGGTTTCCAGATTTATCCAAGTCACTACAAAGGACACGAACTCATTGTTTTGTATGACTGCGTAGTATTCCATGGTGTATCTGTACCACATTTTCTTTGTCCAGTCTATCATTAATGGGCATTTGGGTTGGTTCCAGGTCTTTGCTATTGTACCCAGGGTTGCAATAACCTCACGTGTGCATGTGTTTTTATAGTAGAACAATTTATAGTTCTTTGGGTATATACCCGGTAATGGGATTGCTGGGTCAAATGGAATTTCTATTTCTAGATCCTTCAGAAATCACCACACTGTCTTCCACAATGGTTGAACTAATTTACACTCCCACCAACTGTGTGAGAGTGTTCCTATTTCTCCACATCCTCTCCAGCATCTGTTGTCTCCAGATTTTTTAATGATCTCCATTCTAACTGGTGTGAGATAGTGTCTCAATGTGGTTTTGATTTGCATTTCTCTAATGACCAGTGATGATGAGCATTTTTTCATATGTTTGTTGGCCTCATAAATGTCTTCTTTTGAAAAGTGTCTGTTCATGTCCTTCACCCACTTTTAAATGGGGTAGTTTGTTTTTTTCTTGTATATCTATTTTAGTTTTTTGTAGATTCTGGATATTAGCCCTTTGTCAGATGGGTAGATTGCAAAAATTGTTTCCCATTCTGTTGGTTGCCAGTTCACTCTAATAATGATTTCTTTTGCTGTACAGAAGCTCTGAATTTTAATTAGATCCCATTTGTCTATCTTGGCTTTTATTGCCATTGCTTTTGGTGTTTTAGTCACAAAGTCCTTGCCTATGCCTATGACCTGGATGGTTTTGCCTACATTTTCTTCTAGTATTTTTATGGTGTTAGAGTATGCTTAAGTAGTTTGTATTTTTAGACTGGAGACTTCTCACCTTTGTATCTCATGATATTTTTATATTTACTTATATGAACGTTCTTGATTTTCATGCTAATTTTGTATCCTAATTTACCACATTTGTTGATTTTTTTGGGAATAGTTTGTATTGATTTTTACTAACATACAAACGTATTACTTAAAATTAGATCTGATTTTACCTCCCAATTGCTTTATCTCTTCTAATTCCACTGGCTAGTTTTTTCAATACAATGCTAAATAGTAGCAGTAATAGTAGGCAACTTCGTTGGGCAGTTCTAGAATTGCACACAATACCCCAAAGCCAGTATCAACCCACATTTCTGCCTCATCCCTCCTCTTCATCTTCTCTCCATTCCTTTTCTTTGCATTGTTTCTTACAACAGTGAAAATGCCTTAGTGTTTTTCCATTAAGTGAAATGCATAATTAATTGATTTTTATTTTAGTGATGAGTGTGTATATATTTGTGTATGATCAAAAATAAATGTTGAATTTTTAAAAAAGCTTTTTTGCCATTTTTGGAGATGGTTATATGATCTTTCCCTTTTGATTAACTACTTTAAGGAAATATTTCAATCAATTTCCTCCTATTGAATCATTTTACATTCCAAGATTAAACTTTATTTGATCTGGATGTAATTTCTTTCAGTATGACATGATTCTGTTTTTAATATTTTATTTATAACTTTTGTATCTTTTTTATGTGAGAATGATATATGGCTTTTTAAATATAATCCTTATGTGGATTTTTATGTCTTTTATATTTCATATAAAAATTCTAATGGTTTTCCTTTCTCTTCTATGATATAGAATAATTTAAGTATTAGTTAGGCCATCTGATTTTTAACTGTTTGGTAGTATTCCACTATAAAACCATCTGGACCTGGGGCTGTTGTGAAAAATAAATTTTTGAAAACTCTCTTGGCTTTTTGTGTGATAATTAACTTCTTCAAACTTTCTGTCTCAACTTTTTATTTTGACCAAAGTTATCTGTTTCACCAAGATTTTTAAATACAGTCATGAAATTACATACATCCCCATATGAATTACAGGGATGTATTTTAAGAAATATTTTCATTTATTTCATTATTGTGCAACATCATACAATGTAATTATACAAACCTAGATGTATAGTCTTTTACACACTAGGTTATATGAGATAACCTATTACTCCTAGGCTACAGACTTGTTACAGCATGTTACTCTACTCAATATTGTAGGCAACCATAACACAATAATGAGTATTTGTATATGTAAACATAGAAAAGATACAGTAAAATTGGATATTATATTGTTGTAGGACCACTGTCATATTTGTGAAACATTATTAGGGAGCATATGACTATTAGCATAGAACTGTGCCAATTTGATTACATAGATTTAAAAAATATTAATTTTGATGGCTATTTTTTCTTCGTTATATTCAACTTGTGTATTTTTACTTTCTACCTGTTTACTAAAGAAATAAGTTAACTAGAGGTTTGTCCATTTTACTACTGTTTTTTAAAGGACAGGATTGTCTGCCTGCCTCCCTCCCTCCTTCCCTCCCTCCCTCCCTCTCTCCCTCTCTTCCTTCCTTCCTTTTTTCTCTTTCTTTTCTGTTTCTTGTCTTCTCATCCTTCTTAGTGCTTTCTTTTTTTTTCCTGTTTCTAACTCATTTATCTTTGCTTTTATCTTTAGTAATTCTGCTTTCCTTCAATATTCTGTTATTTAAGCCATTTTTTCATTCTTTTTGATATAAAAAATTTATAAATTTTTATTTGAGCATTTACTTAAGCCATGTCTCCTAGATGCAATATATTGTATTTCATTTTTTATTTCAGAAATTTTGCAATTATTTTTTATATTTTCTCCTTGACACAAGGTTTGAGTGAAGTTTTTAAGATAAACATTTCCAGATTGAAAGATTTTTAAAAGATTTTATTGTTACTTTCTAGTTTTATTGTGCTGTGGTCAGAATATGCTGTTTTTATTTTTTTCTTTATTGTATTGTGGCCAGAATATGCCATTTGTATTTTTTATTTTTTGGAATTCAGTGTTTCTTTCACCTTCTCTGTGGCCTAATATAATGTTAATTTTATAAATGTTCCATGTATACTCTTAAAGAAAGTACACTCTCTGTTATTGGAAAACAGGGTTTCCAAACATATTAATGAGACCTCATTATTGCAGATAAATCTTATTCTACAATATAGATTGTGGTTTAGATATTCTATATTATTACTAATCACTTTATTTACTTGATGTTTCTTGTTTTGAAAGAAGCCAAGATGAGAATAATTTTCTTTTATTAGGTGAGTTAAGTTCACCTGTATTTATTGATATGATAGATGTATTTGATATTGTTTTATGTTGGATTTACTTTAAACTCATCTTTTATTTACCCTTTTTGTCTTATTTGAAAGTTTTTTTTTTTTTTTAAACAGACACATTTTTACTTTTGCATAATACTGTTACTGATCTCTTATTCAGATATAACCTAATGATGTCCTGTTATGACTAACACTGAGGTTAAGAACTATTGTTTCTTTTCTCCACTCCTTCTCCAATTTTAGATTCTACTATTATCTTAATGTTACTTTTTATAGTCTTAAGTATACTTACCATTTACTGTTTGATTTGTTAGCTTTAAGATACACACACAGACACCTCAGTTAATACCTATATAATAATCAGAAGGCTTATTTTCTATTTACCCTTAATTTTCTCATTCAATTTTGTCATTTTTATTTTTTCACAGTCTTAGAGTATATACCATTTCACACTATTGTAATGCATGCATCTGTATACCTTAGTCTTATTTCTATAGATAATTATATTTAAGCTTGCTCCTCAAACATTATGTAAATTTTTTCAATTATTTTGTGGCTTTCTGAAGCTTATTCTTAGCAAATTCCTCAAGATAGGCTCATGAAAACAATATTTCCTAAGTTCTACTATGTATCTGACCTTTATATTGAAGAAATTTGGGATGGATTTTCAACCTTAGTTTGCATTTTCTTTGACTATTTTAAATGTGCCACCTTATTTCCTAGCATGAAATGTTAACTGTTAAGATGTTTAATCTAATTTGGTGATCTTTCCCTGTAAATGACAGACTTTTCCCCCCCAAGATACTCAAAAGGTTTTTTTTTAATATATTTAAAGGCTAATACTTTCACTAGCAAATGAGTTGGTGCTGACAATTCTGGGTCAATTTTCCATGGCAACAGTGTGATTGTTCAATATATAGATAAAAGTTTTCTTTTACTATGTGGAAGATTTTTGAAGTATAATTTCAAACATTTATCTTTTACACATTTTTTGTTTTTGTTCTGTTTTCTTTCTGGTGGGGAGGAATAATTGGTGTCTGTTGGGTCTTCCTTGCTCATATTCAATGTCACTTTGTCTTGAGCCATTTAAAAAAATCTTTGAAATTTGGTGACTTGTTTATTATTGTTATTATTAATTTCTTTATTTTCTTTTGTCCTTTGTTTCTTTTAACATACTTTCTTCAATGTTTATTCACTCTTGTATTTCTTTAATTTAATCTTAGGTTCTGAAATATGTTTTCTGATTCTTTTCTGAAATGTCAGTTCTTGCATGATGTATTCCTCTTGTCATGTAATATCTGAGCTTTACCATTTTTTATTTGTGCTGTTGTTTCAAAGCTTCAGTACTTCTCAAAATTGTGGTTACCCCATTTTGAAACATTTGGATAAATTTGTCTACTTCATGATCACATTTTAAGATGTTTTTCCTTATTTGTCAAAGTATTATGAGGCTCCTTTTCAACTTCGTTTTTCCATGCAATAATTCAGTATGGGGTTATTATTTTGTTGTTGTTGCTATACTTGTTTAAATAACTTTAGTGTTCTTAGAATATTATATGAGGAGGAAATACACATGGAAGAAATGAGCTATGGTAATTTTTTTTCTGGGTTTACAGTTTAAGCATTCCCTCCTATGTTGTTACCATGAAAAACACAAAATACAGCCTCCCTCTGAGCTGAGTTTGTTTGAGAAAAATGTTCTAGCTGCAGCCTTTGTGTTCCGTTCACCTTTCGTTCTCTGGAGCTGTGCTCACCTTTCAAAGCTGCACTTGCTGTTACAGTACTTTCTGGGTTTGGGGTCTCTGGGCCTCCTATATAAACCTTCTCTTTCTCTTATCCTCATTCTTTCTGCCGTCCTCAGTTGGGTTCCTGTTCACAGTGCCTTTTCCTCAGGGTAGAATCAATTTATCTGGAAATACTTGCTGAATCGTTCTAAGATTAGAGAACTACACATATCTTGTTTTTCCTGTGTCTGGGGGCAAATTATATGCTTATTTGGACCATAGAGCCTATAGGGATATTCTTTTTGCCACATTCTTAGATCTATGTGCTCAGGTTTCTCTCAGGGTAGGGTGCTCTCCTTTGTGGGTCAATTTTTGGGGCAATTTAAAAATTTCCACAATTAGGAGGGTCAGCTGGCAATCTTCTTTTGTTCCCTACCTTCCTGGCCACACAGCTGAAAATCCCAAGCAGGCTGTTGTTGGTAGTTTGTTTTCTGTCATGAGGTTTTCTTGACAATACTCTCTCTATATTTTCTCCCTTTGGTATCAAGGTTGATCTATTTAGTTTGTTAGATGTGTTTTGGGGACACTGAAAACTACACCATCACCATGATCGTGTTCTCTTTTACCTTCTATTAAATGAACTTGCTGCTACTTTAACAAGAAATTAAAATCATTAAATATTTAATCCCTACACTTCCTTTATACTTCCCCATATAAAAATGTACCCTTATCCAGATCTATCTTTATTATCTTTTCAGACACAAGAAAATGTTCTAGGTATAACATGTGGGCAGGCCTGACAATGCTCTCTGCAGCTGTGATTCTCTCTCTTCTTGCTATTTCTGGGAACTTACTCTGTTGGAAATCCTCTGTTTTCTCCTTTATATTCAACCTCTCTTTTTCCTAAATCCTACTCCTTAGGCCATAAACATGATCATCTTAAAAAAATCTTTCTTTGACCCTGTATCCCTTCAAGATACCATCTAATATCTCTTCCTTACTTACCCAAACATTGATGAGTCAGTTTTTATTTCTCACCTCCCAAAGAAGTCACTTAATATACTATTAAAAAGGCCACTCACTTGGATTTTAGTACTATGAGTACAAATAAGAATACGGTTGTTAATTTTTTGTATTTTTGTATTTGTCATCCAAATGTTTTGAACATAATTGGTGCTTAATAATTACTCTGTGATAGATAAAGGTGATGGATGTCCCTTCTCTTAAGAAGTACAGCCTTTGGTGAAATAGGTTACAGGGAAAAGCTCCCAGGATTGAAATATGAAGAAATCTGGCTTAGAGAAAAAGGTCCATGAATGGTGTTACTTGGAGACCTGATAGTTCTCAGTAACTAGCTTATTACCTTGTAGGGTAATCTTCCCGAATCTCCGAGATGAGATGATCACCTATATAAGTGCTATGATTCCTCATAGCTAAAAAATTTGATCCCAAGTAATAGTCCAGCTTGTTATTTTCAAGAAGCTGTTCCAAAGAAGATAGGATGGATGGGGGTTATCCTGGTGCAGTGAACTGACAGCTTAATGAAAACCCAAGACAGAATCAGTAGTACCTGGCTGGGCATGGTGGCTCATGCCTATAATCCCAGCACTTTGGGAGGCGGAGGCGGGTGGATCACATAAGGTTGGGAGCTCAAGACCAGCCTGACCAACATGATGAAATCTCATCTCTACCAAAAAGATAAAAATTAGCCGGGTGTGGTGGTGCCTGCCTGTAATTCCAGCTACTTGGGAGGCTGAGGCACAAGAATCGCTTGAACCTGGGAGGCAGAGGTTGCAATGAGCCAAGATGGCACTACGACTGCACTGCAGCCTGGGTGACAGAGTGAGTCTCTGTCTTTAAAAAAAAAAAAATCATTAGCACCAAATATCTTTCCTGTAGAGACACAGATTTATGAATTCTCACCGGATGCTGTGACCTTCGTCTCATGCCAGCTCTCCTCCACTTTTGAGCCCCCACTTATTCTGTTTCTCCCACCTACAATGTTCTTCCTTCCCCCTCTGCCTACCCATCTTACCCCCTCCCTCCAAGGCCCAGAGCACCTCCTACTTCCCTATCTGTATTTTTCCTTTTTTTGTACTTCTGTTCACTAGAATTGTCATCATTACTACACTTCTGTGTTTTATTGTTCTCATATTTAATGTGACTTAAATTTATGAGGAGATATTTTAAGCCCCTAGAATGCCAAAGTATAAGATTTAAAAAATCTTCACATCCCAGTCAGGGACTTGCACTGTGTTGGACTCATGGTGAGCTTTTATTAAATACTTGCAGGTTGATTGATCTATGGTGCCAATGTTAGAAAGGGTGAACACTGATCTGGAGCAGTTGGGATTGTGGGGAAATTTCCAGCAGAGTTTCCTCTTGGAGAAACTTCAAGATTTAGACCAAGCATAAGGCCTTTGCTGTGAATCTGAAATCTGCTACAGATGCTCTTTGTATAGTTTTATTATTTTCAGGTTGCTAGCACTCATTGATGATGATCATGTGTTCAAGGGGGTTGGAAAAGATCCATATCGGACCTGTGATCCTCACTTCTTGAAACCACACAGGGCTTATCTTTGATTATTGGGTGTAGCACCTCTTGAACAAAGCCTTCCACTGTCTGTAAAGCTGCCTCTGCCTCAGCCTCAATTGGACAGATTCCTTTGCTCAAAACTAGCAGCCCCAATCCTAATAGCTTCCAGCTGAGCTGGTCTGACTGCTGCTGCTGTTTCTCAGCAGTCCATGGCTTTACCACACCACTTGAAGCTTTGCACCAGTTATTCCTTAAAGCGTTTGCCTGCTCTCCCTTGCAGTCATGGGCAAGCTTGTCTGCATGACATACTCTACATCTACTGGCACCAAAAGCAACCTTCTGCCTGCCAGGGAGTCAGGATAAAAAGTTCATTGGCTACAACTCAGCTGGGTAGGTGCTGAGGATGGCAGATGTGCTGGATCTGGGACCTCTCTGCTGCAGGAGAGAGCAGGCACTGTCATGTGGATTTTGACCGCGGGCTCATTCTACTGTCAGGGAAACCTTGACTTCTCCATGTGGAGATCTGAGTGTGTTTCTCTTCCAAACTTATTTAAGCAGTTACTCCCAGATGCAATGCTATGTTTTCCCAAAGACTCTTTGGCAGAAGATTCTTATCTGTGCCTTTCATGAACTCCTTATAGAATGTGGCTCTTAATCCTTTTAGGTCTGATACTCAGTTTGGTTCATTTGAATTAAACAAATGTTTGTTAAGAGGCTGGATTGCTGAGATTACAGCTGTGAAGGAGACAGACATACATGTATTCTGAAATTATAGTGAAAATTTTTCTCCTGTTTTCTGGAACTTTCAAGATTTAATTTTTGTATTTAAATTATTGATTTGTTGGAATTTATTTTGGTGTAAGGAATGACATGGGAATATAATTTTAAATATTTTTAGATAGTAAACCATTTGTTCATTCATCGAATAAACCATGTCTGACCTTCTCCCATGCACAGTACTCTCTTTATAATGGTAGAGTTTCTCCTTTTTTAAGAGTCAGTGTCTTCTAAGTAAAATATTTTCTTACAATTATTTCATTGGTAAAAAAAAAAAAAAGAAAAATCATGCAGTTTCCTGTGTCTCAAAAACATTTTATGCTAATACAGTCCCAAATTTATACAACAACTTTAATAATTAATATTTGTTAATCATAACATGACATAACAAAAATAGGTTTCATTAGTGAATTTCTCTAAAACATGGCTATATATCTCAGTCTTTTCTTTCATAACTATTACATATGCTCTTGAGAAAATAGTCAAAGCATTCATATGACTCTCAATGTTTATGAAATTAAATTCTAAGGCAAAAAAATCAATGAAATTAATGAAAATAGCTTATCACTAGTATGGACTAGAGTATTTTCAGAGGAAAACTTAACAGAGCAAGCACAATTATACAACTCCCAAGAGATCTGTGTGTGTCAGCTATAACTTCATAGCACTCCACTCAGAGAATCCTAATTGGCCTTCTTACATACAGGTAGTCTTATAAGCCAGAGCAGGGGTGTTACATGAAATTCTTCATACGCTGAACTTTCACCATTTGAATGGCTCTATCACAAGATATGGCTTTACTAAATCCAGTATGTGTTTGTCTCTACCTTTGGACCTACCATTTTATGTTATTATCTGCCTCTTTATGCATCAACACTATGCTTGTCTAATTATTGTAAGTTAATATGTTTTAATATCAGAGCTAATCCTCACCATTTATTTCTCATTTTCCAGAATTTTCTGTTTTTTTTCTACGTGTTTATTTTTCCATTTATATTTTATAAATAATCTTGTGTAGTTATTAAACACACCTGCTGAAATTTTATTGGAATTTAATGAGTTGTATAATTTCTTCATGGTTACTTGATTTCATTTTGATAGTGAGTCTTCCAGGATAAGAACAAATTATGCTTTTAAATCTATTCACATCTTCTCTTTTGTAACGTCACAGAATCTAACAATTAACATAATATAATCTTGAACATTTCTTAAGTTTATTTCTATATATTATAGCTACTATTTAAACAGGGTGTTTTCCAACTGATTTTGTTTGTATACAGGATATTTATTTATTTATTTGCGATGTAGCCTCACTCTGTGGCCCAGTCTGGAGTGCAGTGGCGTGATCTCACTGAAACTTCTGCCTCCTGGGTTTAAGCGATTCGTCTGCCTCAGCCTCCGGAAGGTGGGACTACAGGTGCCTGCCACCATTCCTGTCTAATTTTTGTATTTTTAGTAGAGTTGGGGTTTCACTATGTTAGCCAGGCTGGTCTTAAACTCCTGACCTCGTCATCCACCTGCCTTGGCCTCCCAAAGTGCTGAGACTACAGGCATGACCCACTGTGCCCAGACTGTTCTTTTTGTATATTAATTTTGCACCAAGTGAGCTGAATTATGCTATTGCTTTAGAGTTTTTAAAGTTTTTCAGTTATATAATCATGTAGTTTTAAAATTTACCACATCTAGGGATTAATCCAGGAAAGAAGTATCTATGTATTAGGAGGTTTTCCTTTTTATCAATAATAAATTTGAGATTGGATCAAATGCCTTCTTAGTTTCCACCAGAGATGATAATAAGACTTTTCTTTTTTAATTTATTACTATGGTAAATTATATCAAGGGAACTCCACTTATAGATGTGGCTATACATTCTTTGAATGTGCTGTGTATTCTATTTACTGATGCTTCATTTAGGATTATTGCATTAATATTTCGTGAGTAACATTGGCTCAGATGTTTTTGTGTGCTATCTTTTGGGATCAATATTGTGTGCTATCTTTTGGGATCAATAATGTGAAATAGTTTAAAGAGTATAAGATTGGGCTGGGCATGATGGCTTATGCCTGTAATCCCAGCACTTTGGGAGGCCAAAGTGAGCAGATCACCTGAGGTCAGGAGTTCAAGACCAGCCTGGCCAAAATGGTGAAAACCCTGTCTCTACTAAAAATACAAATATTAGCTGGGTGTGGTGGTGGACGTCTGTAATCCCTGCTACTCAGGAGGCTAAGGTACGAGGATCACTTGAATCCAGGAGGAGGAGGTTGCAGTGAGCTGAGATTGTGCCACTGCACTCCAGCCTGTGTGACAGAGTGAGATTGTATCTCAAAAAAAAAAAAAAAGTTGATACAGTGACTTTGACATATCTAAATACCGAATGGCTCTCTAATTAAATGCTCACTGTTCATTTTCGTGTGTGTGCTTATTTTCTAATTGACTTAAATTTAGCTTTGAGTAGGTTTTTATTTCAAGAAAAAAATAGCATTTTTTAGTTGATTTTGGTACATTTGTCTTTTTTTGTACTGGTACTTTATTTACATAGAGTGTTGTGGCAGAAACTGCTGACTGCTCACCCAAGTCCATTTTCTCTTCTCTTTGGGTACACAATTCACTACGTTTCCCAGTCTGCTTTGAGGTTAGGTATAGGTATATGGTGAAATTATAGATAAAGAAATACAAATGGAACTGATGTGTAGCCATTTTAGGCTTAACTTTGAAAACTTTCCATGCACTTGTTGTGAACCAGGCACTGTTGTAGGGAAATGGGACAAGGCAGTCAACAAAAGCCAACTCCCTGCTCTCTTAAGGCCTACTTTGAGATTGAAGAAAGATGATACGAAGAGAAGGATAATGTGGGCATAAAAAATAGCATGATAGAAACAGAGGAGTATAAACTGTAGGCTGTTTAGAAGACAGCATGTGGGTTGGTGTGACCAGAATGTAAATGGTGATGAGGTAGGCATGGTGAGAAATCATAGTGGTGAGATGAGCAAGGACCAGATTGTGCAAAGCCATACTAAAGGGTTTCATGTAACCAGCGAAGTAATATGTTTAGCAGTGTAGTGTCAATCCAGTCACTCTGAAACTGATCCAGAGAATTACTCCAGCATTAGATCCAGAGAATCTAGTCAAGTACTAGGCTGGTGTTGGACAGGAAACTGGATGGCCACTAAGATAACAAGTTCAAGTGTCCAGGTAAGAGATGTTGAGAGTTGGGGTGGAGGTAGTTTGAGAGGGAAGAATAATGAGGTGGAAGAAAGGTGGGGCTGAGGGTGAGTTCAGGTCCTTAGTGTGGGTGGACAGTGGCCATTCACTTGGACTGGTGTTTGGGACACAGAGCAGGTACATTCTAATCTATAGGAATGAAAACATTTAAATTTTGTCTGTATCAGTTAGATGGCTGCTTATCTAAAATTTAGGGAAAGATGTTTAAAGACATCTCTAGTTTGTGCTTGTGTTTTTTCACCATAAGTGGTCAATTTGCAAATTTTCTTTAGTGTTTTTCTATTGCCCTGTATTACAGGTTCAAGTTATTTATGTATTTATTCAAGTTGTTTTTATACCTTACTTTAATGAGATTTCATGCTTCTGTTCACAAATGTTTCCAACATTTACCTGCAAGCAGAAATGAATAAGCATGATATCCAAGTGGATAGTTTATTCACAGCTTTCTTTAGCATTTTGAAAAGGTGTCAGAGTTGTCAGTGTAAAGTGTTTCCTCATTTCTCTTAGGGTCTTTTCACACTTTTTAATACAGGCTGATATAATTCTCATAGGAAATAAATAGTTATGAATCATAAGTCTAATAATTCAGCAAAATTGTTATTGCCATTTCAAAAAGGTACCCTTTGAAGGTAAATTAGAACACTTGGCCAAATGACTGTTTAGTTTTTATACATCTTTGGTAAAACAAGTGCTTAAGGTACAAGAAAAGTAGTGAAATTTCCTTGGAATTGACTCATAGATTAATAATTTGAGATTTTTTTCTTTATTGTTACTAGGTTTGAAAATAAACATACAAAAAAGTGAGTAATTTGTCATACATTTTCTATTTTTGACCTTTTCTTCTCCTATCTTTAAAAATTCACATTTAGTCAGATTAATAAAAAATGTGGTGACTAATTATTAAAAGCAGTTTACAAAGTTAAAACTACATCAATGTAAAAAACTTCAAACTCTGGATGCTTTAATTTACTGAGATTTATATTGTCTGTTTTTAATGTCATGTCTAATATTAGAAAATTTGTAAATTTGCCATTCGTTAAAAAAACATAATTACCTGTTCTATTTATTTTGGAACTACATGAAGTTACAAAAGATTTTTAATTTCATTTATAATTTTACACTTTTTTGATTCTTCACAGGCATTGAGTTTAGAGATTCACTGACTTATGTACTAGGTCAGCACTTATTTATGCTTTTTTATTTGCCAAATATAGCTTTTAAGATTTTTTTTGAAGAAAAGCTTCTTTAAACTAAATGTTTACTTCTCATAGTATAGTTCCATATTTCCTAGGTAAGCCTTCAAGTGTGCTAGGCAAAATACATCTTCAATTTCACTAAAACATGATTCTGATTTTGGTTGGCAACATTCTTTCCCTGCCAGGTTTTTCCTAGTTAGGTCTATGAATTTTTTTCCATAACACCATCTGTCTAGTCTTTGGTCTTCTTTGAAACTGCCAGCATTCCTAGGCTAACGTGCGGGGAAGCAAGGCACGTTCCAGAAAAAGAATGTGTGCTCTAAGATGTTGAAGCCTAACTTTGGCTAAGTGTGTCAAAAGCTGATCCTATGCTAGAAGTAGCATTCAAGCAGATTCTTGTTTCTCCATTTTCGATGTCATTCTTCCAATTCTATTTTTTTTCTGGGTGCGTTACTTTAAAAAACATTCTGATTTGATATAATAATACTTACATGCCATTGTAAGAAATAATACAGACAGATTCTGAGTATATTTAATCCATTTTTTCCCCAATTCTAACATCTTACATAATTATAGTACAATATCACAACCAGAATATTGACATTAATACAACCTACCAATTTTATTCATATCTTTTCAGTTGTATATGTACTCATCTGTGTGTATGTGGGTATGTTTTTAGTTGCATACAATTTTATCACAAGTGTAGATTTCTATATTTGCCACCACAGTTAAGATACAGAACATTTCCATCACCACAAAGATCCTTTGTGTTATCCTCTTATAAAGACATCTTTTTTCCGTCACCACAAAGATCCTTTGTGTTACTCTCTTGTAAAGACACCTGAGTATTAGTAATTAATACCCAGCAATATAAATACCAGCGATTAACAATACCTAGCAATTACATATCTGTTATTTCTAATACCTAGCTTACAAATCTGTAATGCCTAGCAATTATAAATCTGTTATTTCTAAAATTTTGCCATTTCAAAAATGTCATGAGTGGAGTCATACAATAAGTAATTTATTTTATCTATTCAGCCTAATTTCTTAAATGTTCATCCAGGTAGTTGCATGTATCAATACTTCATTCCTTTTTATTACTAAGTAGTATTTCAAGGTACAGATATACCACAGATTATTTAGCCATTTACCCACTGAAAAACGTGAAGGTTTGTTTCCAGTTTGGGGCTATTAATATAAAGCTGCTATGAACTTTCGTACATGAGTTTTCATTTCAACGTGAATTTCTGTCATAAATGCCCAAGAGTGCAATTGCTGGGTTGTATGGTAATATTGCTGTTTATAAAAAACTGTCAAACTTTTTGCCTGAGTGGCCGTATTATTTTTCATTCCTTCCAGCATTGTATGCATAATCCAGTTTTTCTGTATTTTGTCAGCACTTGCATTGTTACTAGTCATTTTGACAGGTATGATTGGTGATTTGTGTTTACTTTCTTTTTCTCTTTGTCGATCTTAATCAGCTTTTTAATTTTTTTCAGTTTTATTAAGATAATAAGTAAATATGTATTTATTATGTAGAATGTGATGTTTTGACATACACATAAATGTGAAATGATTAAGCTAATTAACATTTCTGTCACCTCACATAGTTACCTCTTGGTTGTTATCTTTACGATAATACCTAAGATCTATTCTCTTAGCAAATTTCAAATAAACAAATATATTATTATTAACTGTGGTCACCAGGCTTTATATTAGGTCTCCAAAATTTATTTATCTTTTAATTTAAACTTATACTCTGTGACCTCCCCATTTCCTCCAACTCTGGGCCACTAGTAATCACCTTTTTACTCTCTGTTTCTATGAGTTCATCTTTGTTAGATCCCACAGGTAAGAGGGATCATGTAGAATTTGTCTTTCAATGACAGACTTATTTTATTTAGCATAATGCCCTCCAGATTCATCCCTGTCATCAAAAATGACAGGATTTTCTTCTTTGTAAAGACTGAATAAATTATTGTCTCTCTCTCTACCCCTCACCCCGTGTGTATGTGTGTTTGTGCACATGTTTATTTATTCATCTGTCAGTGGACACTTATTTTGTTTTTGCATCTTGGCTATTGGCGATAATGTTACAGTGAACATGGAATGCACATATCTCTTTGAAATAGTGATTTTTCTCTCCTTTGGATATATATCCAGGAGTGGGATTGCTGGATAATATAGTAATTCTGTTTTAATGGAACCTCCAAACTGTTTTTCATAATGGCTATACCAATTTATAGTTGCCACCAATAGTGTATAAGGTTTACTTTTTCTCCATATCCTCACCAATACTTGTGTTTTTCTCTTGATAGTAGCCACTCTAACAGATGTGAGGTGATATCTCATTGTGGTTTTCATTTTCATTTCTTTGGCATTAGTAATGTTGAGCATTTTTTCATATCCCCATTGGTCATTTGTATTATCTTCTTTGGAAAAACGTCTATGCAAGACCTTTGTCCAGTTTTAGACCAGGTTATTTATTTTCGTGCTAAAGAGTCATCTGAGTTTCTTATATATCTTTGATATAACCACTTATTTTGTAAATAGTTTGCAATCATTTTCACCTCTAGGTTGCCTTTTAATTTTGTTAATTGTGGCCACTGCTGTGCAGAAAATTTTTAGTTTAATATAATCCCACTTGCCCATTTTTGGTTTTTGTTCCTTGTGCTTTTTGGGTCATATCTAAAAAAAATTATTTGCCAAGACTAATGTCATGAAGCTTTCCCTTCATCATGTTTTCTTTCAGGAGTTTTTTGGCTTCAGATTTTATGTTCAAGTCTTTAATCTATTTTGAGGTGATTTTTATGTATAGCGTAAATTAAGGATTCAATTTTATTTGTTTTACATGTGGGTATTCAGTTCTCTCAACACCATTTATTGAAGAGTATTTTTTTCCTTATTGTATATTCTTGATGCCTTGGTTGAAGATTAGTTCATCATATATGTGTGGATTTATTTCTGAGTATTCTGTTCCAGTAGTCTATGTGTCTGCTTTTCTGTCAATAGCATACTATTTTGATTACTATTAGCTTTTTAATATAATTTGAAATCAGGAAGTGTGATGTCTCCAGCTTTATTCTTCTAGCTCAAGATTACTTTAGCTATCTGAGGTTCTGTGGTTCCATACAAGTTTTAGTGTCATTTTTTCTATTTCCAAAAACGTGCCTTTGGAATTTTGATAGAGACTGCATTGAGTTTGGAGATAGCTGTGGGGTGCTTTGGGCATTTTAATAGTGTTTTTCCAATCCATGAACATCAGATGTCTTTCATTTACTTGTGTCTTCTTCATTTTTGTCATCAATGTTTTATAGTTTTTAGTGTATAGATCTTGCACTTTAGTTAAATTTATTTATAAATACTTTAAAAATGTGATTGTAAATGGAAGTGTTTTCTTGATTTCTCTTTTGGATAGTTCATCGTTAGTACATAAAACACTATTGATTTTCATATGTTGATTTTGTATTCTGAAAATTTACTTCATTCATAGTTCTAATCACTTTTTTGTGGCATCTTTAGATCATGTTATCTGCCAATGGAGACAGTTTTACTTCTTCATTTCAGATTTGAATGACTTTCATTTCTTTTTCTTGCCTCGTTACTTTGGCTAGGACTTTTAGTACTGTGTTGAACAGATGTAACAAAAGTGGACATCCCTGTATTTTTCCTGATCTTAGAGGAAATGTTTTCAACTTTCACTGTTGAACATGATGTTATCTGTGGGCATGTTATATGTAGACTTTAAAGAGAAATTAAGAAACATCATGAGACAAAACTGAGAACATATGATTTATGGGATGCAGCAAAAGCAGTTCTAAGAGGGAAGTTTACAGCAGTAAGTACCTGTATAAAGAAAACAGAAAGATTTCAAGTAAGCAACCTAAATTTAAACCTTAATAAACTGGAAAACAAACCCAAGATAAATCCAAAATTAGTAGAGAAAAAAGTAGCAAAATCAAAACAGAAGTAAATTACAGACTAGAAAAGCAATGGAAAAAATGAAAACTTAGAGTTTGTTTTTTGAAAAGATAAGTAAAATTGACAAACTCTTAGCTAGAATAATTAAGAAAAGGAAGAAACTCAAAATTACAAATAAAAGAGGACACATTACAACTGATATTATAGAAATATAAAACATTAGAAGAGACTACCATGAACAATTAAATGCCAACAAGTTGGATAACCTAGAAGAAATGAATAAATTCCTAGAAAGATACAACCTATCAAAACTGAATCATTAATAAATAGAACATGAACAGACCAATAATGAGTAAGGAGATTCAATCAGTAATAAAAAATCTCCCATCAAAGAAGAGACCAGGATCAGATGGCTTCATGGCAGAATTCTATCAAACATTAAAAATGAACTAATATCAATCCTTCTCAAACTCTTCCAAAAGATTGAAGAGAAGATACTACTTTCAAACTCATTTTATGAGGCCAGAGTTACCTTAATTCTAGTGCCATCTAGGGACATAACAATAACAAAAATACAGGCCAGTATTCCTGATAAATGCAAATGTAAAAATCCTCAACAAAATACTTGCAAACTGAATTCAACCACACATTAAAAGCATTATACGCTATGATCAAATGAGATTTATTTCTGAGATGCCACGATGGTTCACCATCCACAAATCAATGAACCTGTTACACTGCATTAGGAGAATGAATATAAAAATAACATGACTATCTCAATAGTTAAAGGAAAAGCATTTGACAAAGTTCAATGTCTTTTCATAATAAAAACTCTCAACAAATAAAGCATAGAGGATTTTTTTTCTGATTATTGACATCTTTTTTTTTCGTGTTTTACATTTCATTTGTTTCGGCTCATCATCCTTATTATGTTCTTTCTTTTGTCTGGTCTGTGCTTATGTTGCTCTTCTTTTTCTACTTTCTTAAGATAGAAACTTTGTTATTGATTTGAGGCTTTTCCTCTTTTCTAATGTAAACATTGATCACTATAAATTTTTGTCTTAGCACTGCTTTAACTGTATCCTACATATTTTGATACATGTATTTTAATTTTTATTCTGGTGCCTGTATTTTAAAAAATGTCCCTTGCGATTTCTTATTTAGCCCATGATTATTTAGAAGTATGTTGTTTAATTTCCAATTATTTGGAGGTTTTTCTAATGTATTTCTGCCATTGATTTCTAGTTTGATTCCATTGTGGTCAAAAAACATACCTTATATAAATTCAAGATTTCTTAATTGGCTGATGTTTGTTTTATGGTTGAGAACTTGCGCTATCCTGGTGAATGTTCTGGACTACTTGAAAACAAAAACATTCTGCTCCTTTTGTCTGAAGTGTTCTCTATATGCCAATTAGATCTTACTGGTTAGTTGTGTTGTGCAGTTCTATGTTCTTGTTGATTTTCTATCTGGTGGTTCTGTCATTTCCTTGAGAGTAAGATAGAAAATTCTCAGTTATAATTTTGGATTTGTCTATCCCTCTTTTCAGCTGTATTAGTTTTTGCTTCATGTATTTTAAGGCTCTGTTGTTTGGCACATGCACACTAGTATTATTATGTTTACCTGGACTGATCCTTTTATCATTATGTAATGTTCCTCTTTGTGTCTTATAATTTTCTTTTGTTTGAAATCTACTTCATTTGACATTAATATAGTGACTTCTGTTTTTTAGATTACTGTCTGCATGATATATCTGTTTTCAGTTGTTCACTGACAACCTATTTATGTCTTTGTGTTTGAAGTGAATTTCATAGACAGCATATTGTTGTATCATCTTTTTATCTACTCTGCCAATATGTTTTCATCAGTGTATTTAGCCCGCTTAAATTTGATGTGATTATTTAGTTGTTAGTGCTTAAGTCTCCCATTTTATTATTGGTTTTTGTTTTCTGTTGGTCCTGCTTTTTCTTCTTCTTTGGTTTTTCTTACATTGCTGTGGGATACATGGGCAATTTTTAGGATTCCATCCTGATTTAGATATAGTGTTTTTTTAATATTTGCTTTGTATAGTTTTCTTAGTAGTTACTATAGGTATATGTGTGTGTGTGTGTGTGTGTGTGTGTGTGTATATATACACACAGTATGTGTATATATACACACACATGTATGTATATACACCATATAGACTCAAGTATGTATATATATACACACACATACATGCTATCTACACACAAGTGTGTATATATAACAGTATATATATGATATATATAACAGTATATATACACTATATATAACAGTATATATACTATATATATCACAGTATATACTATATATATCACTGTATATATGCTACATATATCACAGTATATATATACTACATATATCACAGTATATATACTACATATACACACACACTATATATCCTACATGTACACACACACTACATATCATGTAGTGTAATACCTACAGCAACTACTAAGAAAACTATACAAAGAAAATATCAAATGTGTGTGTGTATATATATATTTAAAATAAATGTATATATAAATACTATATGTATATGTATAATAAATATGTTGGAATATATATAGTGTGTACATATATACATAGTGTGTATATACGTATATGTGTATGTGCATAATATACACATATATATGTATATATATACACATACTATATATATTCCAGCATTCTATATAGTGTGTGTATACATATAAATTTATCACTGTATACTTGTAGTTAAATGTACAAAGATTACTTCCATTTAGTTTACCCTCCCACTTTTTAAGTACAATTGCCTGTCTCTATGTACATTGAACACTGTATCAAATGGCATTATAATTTTTGCTTTAATTATCAAGTGATTCAGGAACCTATAAAAAAGACTATTATATTTGCCCCATTTCTAGCCATTTCAATATGCTGTTCCTTTGAAATTTAAAATCTTCTGTTATCAGTTCCTTTGCTTGAGCCATTCTTTTTTTTTTTTTTTTTTTTTGAGACGGAGTCTAGCTCTGTCTCCAGGCTGGAGTGCAGTGGTGCAATCTCGGCTCACTGCAACCTCCACTTCCTGGGTTCAAGCGATTCTTCCGCCTCAGCCTCCCAAGTAGCTGGGACTACAGGTGTGTGCCACCACACTCGGCTAATTTTTTTTGTATTTTTAGCAGAGATGGGGTTTCATCATGGTGAGGATGGTCTCGATCTCTTGACCTCGTGATCCGCCCGCCTCGGCCTCCCAAAGTGCTGGGATTACAGACGTGAGCCACCGCCTCTAGCCTGCTTGAGCCATTCTTTAAGGGAAGGCTTGCTAATAACACATTCTCTTAGTTTATTTTCATCTGAAAATGTTTTATTAGCCCCTCATTCCTGAATAGCATTTTCATCAGGTACAAAATTTCCTTCTTTTGACAGTTCTTACCTTTAGTACTTGGAAAATGTGTTACTTACTTCTGGCCTCTGTGGTTTTATATGGGAAACCTGCAGCCATTTAAATTGGAATTCTCTTACTAGTAATGTGTCATTTCCCTCCAGTTGCTTTCAAGACTTTTTTCTTTGACTTTATTTTTCAGAAGTTTAATTATGCTGTGTCCCAGCATGTATTTCGTTACATTTATTCTCTCTGGGGTTCACTCAGCATCTTGAATCTGTAGGTTTATGTTGTTTGTTATTTGTTTTGTTTGCCAAATTTGGGGAATGTTCAGCCATTATTTCCTAGAATATTTTTTCAGTCTCTCTCTCTTCTTCTCTTTTCCAATAATTCTGATGATATAAATATCAACTCCTGTGTTATCATCTCACAGGTCCTGAGGCTCTGTTTATTTATTTTTATGTATTTTATCTCTTTTGTTCAGAATGGATAAATTCGCTCTTTTTTTTTTCTTTACTTTTTTCTTTGAGAAAGGGTCTCACTCTGTCACCCAGAGGAGTATAGTGGCATGATATCAGCTCGCTGCAGCCTCGACCTGCTGGACTCAGGTGACCTTCCCACCTCAGCCTCCCACGTAGTTGGGACTACAGGTGCAAGTTACCATGCCTGGCTAATTTTTTTTACTGTTTGTAGAGACAGGGTTTTGCCATATTTCCCAGGCTGATCTCAAACAAGATTGAATAAATTCTACTTATGTTTTGAGGTTAATCAATTCTATCCTCTTCACTCTACTATTGAGGCTATTTTGTGAGTCTTTATTACTGTATTTTTAAGTTCTACAATTTCCATTGGGTTCTTTTTTTAAAAAAATGTTTACTTAAAATTTTGGGATACATATGCAGAATGTGTAGGTTTGTTACGTAGGTGTGCATGTGCCATGATGATTTGCTGCACTTATCTATCTATCATCTAGGTTTTAAGCCCCGCATGCATGAACTATTTGTCTGGATACCCTCCCTCCCCTCATCCACTAACCCCCGACAGGCCCTGGTGTGTGTTATTGCCTTCCCTGTGTCCATGTGTTCTCATTGTTCAACTCCCACTTATGAGTGAGAACACGTGGTGATTGTTTTTCTGTTCCTGTTTTAGTTTGCTGAAAATAACGGCTTCCATGTCCCTGAAAAGGACATGATCTCATTTCTTTTTATGGCTGCATAGCGTTCCATCGTGTCTATGTATCACATTTTCTTTATCAATTCTATCATTGATGGGTATTTGGGTTGATTTCATCTCTTTACTATTGTAAATAGTGTGGCAATAAACATGTGTGCATGTGTCTTGATAGTAGAATGATTTATATTCCTTTGGGTATATACCCAGTAATGGGATTGCCAAGTCAAATGGTATTGCTGATTCTAGATTCTTGAGGAATTGCCACACTGTCTTCCACAATGGTTGAACTAATTTACATTCCTAACAACAGTGTAAAAGCATTTCTATTTCTCCACAGCCTTGCCAGCATCTATTGTTTCTTGACTTTTTAATAATCACTGTTCTGACTGGCATGAGATGGCATGTCATTGTGGTTTTGATTTGCATTTCTCTAATCAGTAATGTTGAGCTTTTTTTCATATGTTTGTTAGCTGTATAAATATCTTCTTTTGAGAAATGTCTGTTCATATCTTTTGCCCACTTTTTGATGAGGTTTTTTTTGTAAATTTGTTTAAATTCCTTATAGATTCTGAATATTAGACCTTTGTCAGATGGGTAGATTGCAAAAATTATCTCTCACTCTGTAGGTTGCCTGTACACTCTGATAGTTTTTTTTTGTTTTTTCTGTACAGAAACTCTTTAGTTTAATTAGATCCCATTTGAAATTTTAGCTTTTGCTGCAATTGCTTTTAGTGTTTTTGTCACAAAATCTTTGCCCATGCCTATGTACTGAATGGTATTTCCTAGGTTTTCTTCTAGGGTTTTTGTGGTTTTGGGTTTTACATTTAAGTCTTTAATTCGTCTTGAGTTAATTGTCATATAAGGTGTAAGGAAGGGGTACAGTTTCAGTTTTCTGCATATGGCTAGCCTGTTTTCTCAGCACCATTGATTAAACAGGGACTCTTTCCCTATTGCTTGTTTTTGTCAGGTTTGTGGAAGATCAGCTGGTTGTAGATGCATGGTGTTGTTTATGAGGTCTCTGTTCTGTTCTGTTGGTCTGTATGTTTATTTTGGCACCAATACCATGCTGTTTTGGTTACTGTATCCCTGTAGTATAGTTGAATATATACTACTTTGGGCAGTAGGACCATTTTCACAATACTGATTCTTCCAACCCATGGGGATGGAATGTTTTTCCATTTGTTTTTGCTCTCTCTTAATTCCTTGAGCAGTGGTTTGTAGTTCTCCCTGAAGAGCTCCTTTATGTCCCTTGTTAGACATATTCCTAGGTATTTTATTCTCTTTGTAGCAGTTGTAAATGAGAGTTCATTCATGATTTGGCTCTCTGCTTGTCTATTGTTGGTGTGTAGGAATGCTTATAATGTTTGCACATTGATTCTTGTATCCCAAGACCTTGCTGAAGTTGCTTATCAGCTTAAGGAGTTTTGGGGCTGAGATGATAAGGTTTTCTAAATACACAATCATGTCATCTGCAAACAGAGACAATTTGACTTCCTCTCTTCCTATTTGAATGCCCTTTATTTCTTTCTCCTACCTGATTGCCCTGGCCAGAACTTCCAATACTTTGTTGAATAGGAGTGGAGAGAGGGCATCCTTGTCTTGTGCCCGTTTTCAAAGGGAACGCTTCCAGCTTTTGCTGATTAAGTATGATATTGGCTGTGAGTGTTTCATAAATAGGTCTTGTTATTTTGAGATATGTTCTCTAATTCTGTCTGTCTGCCTTATTTCAGCAAGATGGTCTTCCAACTCTGATATTCTTTTTTTATTTTTATTTTTTTGCTTGATCGATTCAACTATTGATACCTCTGTATGCTTCCTGAGGTTCTTGTGCTGTGTTTTTCAGCTTCATCAGGCCATTTATGTTCTCTTTAAACTGGTTATTCTAGTTAGCAGCTCCTGTAACCTTTTATCAAGGTTTTTAGCTTCTTTGAATTGGGTTAGAAATTGATTCTCTTGTGCAGTAGAGTTTGCTATTACCCACCTTCTGAAGCCTACTTCTGCCAATTCAAACATCTCATTCTCTGTCCAGTTCTGCACCCTTGCCAGAGAGGTGTCGTGATTGTTCAGAGGAGAATATGCACTCTGGCCTTTGGGTTTTCAGTATATTTTTTTGTTGATTCTTTCTCATCCTTATGAGTTTGTCTAGTTCCAATCTCTGAGGCTGCTTAGATGAGTTTTTGTGAGGACTTTTTTTGTCAGTGCTGTTGTTGTTTCTTTCTGTTTGTTTTTCTTTCAGTGGTCAGGTCCCTCATCTGTAGGGCTGCTGAAGTTTGCTTGGGGTTCACTTCAGGCCCTAGTCATCTGGTTTGCTTCTGTGCCTGGAGATGTCACTGGAGGAGGCTGGAGAACAGCAAAGATGGGTGCCTGCTTTTTCCTCTGGGATCTCTGACCTCAAAGAGCACCTACCTGATGCTAGTTGGAATGCTCCTATATAGGGTATCTGACAACCCCTGTTGGACAACCCCTGTTGGAGGGTCTCACCCAGTTGAGTGGCATGGGGAGCAGGACCCATTTAACGAAGCACTTTGGCTGTCCCTTGGGAGGGAGTGTCCTGCACTGGCAAGAAACTCACCCATGTGTGCTGCCTGAATTCCTCAGAAGGAAAGACTAAGTCTGCTGGTCCACAGAGACTATGGCCACCCCTCCTGGTAGGGGCTCAGGCCCAGGGATATCAGGGTTCTGTCCCTGAGCCCCTGGATGGAGTTGGAGTTCCTACAGGGAGGCCCCATGCATTGAAGAGGGATGGGTCAGTGTCAGGCCTGAAGAGGCACTCTGGCTTCAGTCTCCCACAGCTGGCGTGTTGGGCTGTGGGTAATACCTCTTGGGCCCAAGCCATCCAGCCTCCCTGGCTCCAGCAGGGAAAAAGCTGGCCTAGAGCTACAGAGATGGCTGCCATCCTTCCCCAGCCCTGGGAGCTTAGCGTGTTTGGCAGCTAGCAGTCCCAGTGTTGGCTGCTTCCCTCCCCTAAGGAGTTCAGATGGCTTAGACAGCAGGCAGCTGCAGTTGTGGTGATGGCTGCCCCTCCACCTGGGACCTAGGCAGGTTTAAGCAGATTCTAGCTGAGTGGCTGTTGAGAATCTGCATACTTCCATGGCTGGGATCCTAGACCCCTGGGGTATGGGCTCAAAAGTGGGATCTTCCAATCTGTGAATTGCACAGTTCCATGGAAAAAGCAAGGTTTCCCAGGCTGGGTAGTGTGCTCACTCACAGCCTCCCTTGGCTAGGGGGTAGGGCTCCCCTGCCCTGAATGGCTCTCAGGTGGGCTGCCACACCACACTGCTCTTCCTTCCTCTCTGTGGGTGACGCCAGCTACCTAGTTAGCCCTGATTGCTGGTGCGAGATTCGCATGCTGTTACAGTTTTCTTTTTGATGGGAGCTTCTGATCACCACTGTTTCTCATTTGCTTCTTTTTTATACCTTCTTTCTTCCTGAGATTTTCTAATTTTTATTACTGCAGAAGAATTTGTAGTTGACCCTTGAAATAGATGATGTAGTGCTAAAATAGCTCCACCTAAAACCAACTGGGTGGGTTTTGATGATGCCTGGCTGGGTGAGGAAGCTCAGCAGATTCTGCTGACACTATGCTAACATGGGAGTTGTAACATTGTCAACATCTGCAAAATGGGATATAGAAAACCAATTGTGCTTATCTCTGTTGACACCACCCAGCAGGGAGTCAGAATGTTCCTTGTTGCTTGGCATGGGGTGAGAGATTGGCTCACTGCTTGGTCCCATTAATGCCATCGAGAAGGGGAATCAGAGCACCACTGCTTGATTCTACATGACAGGAGGGTAAGGTAGAAACTTAGCTGTCTGGTTGGTTCTTCTAAATCTGTAGTGGAACAGGGAGAAGTGTGTGGTATTTGGCTGGAATAGGGCAGATTTTACCATAATGGTTTTCTGTTGTTAAGCCCCATTTTCCTTTTCTTTTTAGTTAGGAAGAATAAGCTTTTCTTGGAGGTTTTTTTTTTTTTGGTCTGTGCCCATTAGCAGATCTAAGTTGGAGGCTTGTAGAACTCTCTGCTGTGGATATATGGAAAGTCATAAGGAAACTCTGGAGACTTGCTATTGCATCCTTCCTTAAGGCTCAAGGTTCCTAGGCAGTCTGCCTTCTCTGCCTTTCAGAGTTTTCCTCTTTGTTTGTTGTGATACATCCAGTGACTTTTAGTTGTGAGAGAGATCTGGGAGGAATGAGCCTTCTCCAACTTTGCCAGTGTACCATTTTTTAAACAATTATATCTTCCCCTAATGGAAACACATACTTATTTTAGAGATTCAGGAAAATACAGAAAAAGATTAAAAAAAAATCTTTTTGTGATTTGGTCACCCAGAAAGAACTATTCTCTAAACATTATTAATGTCTCTTTTTCTCTCCTTCCTTAAACATATGCTCTCTTACACACACACATATAAAACATATTCTTATAATAATATAATTGGGGAATGCACACCAATGGATTGCATAGTCTTTGAAAGGTTATTTTTGAAGAGTCACATAGTAATTTTGTATATTATGTACCTCAATGCATTTAATCATTCACTAATCATTGAATGTTTTGGCTGTTTCCAACTTGGTACTATTGTAAAAAATACTGAGGTGCTTATCTCTGTATGTAAACTTTATTCAAATATTTGATTTTTTTTTTTTTTTTGTAAATCTCTGATTTGGAGTTACTTAATTATCCATATTCCCAGAATCATTTATTTATAGATTCACTTGTTAAGCACCTACTTTATGCCATGCATCACTCTAGTGGGAGATACAGCAGTAAACAAAACAAATCCTGCTGCTGTGGAGATTACACTATAATATGCATGGGGTGAGGGAGGGGAAAACAGGTAAACAAACAATGAAAATGTATAGTTTACAACATGATGGAAAGCGCTATGGAAATTATTGATTAGCCTTTAATTTCCTCCTTATGTAGAACACCTGCTGGTATGGCTGAAAGTAATACATGAAAATAGCAAGTGTTGGTGATAATGTGGAGCAACTGGAACTTAAATAATTCACTGGCAAGAATTTACATTTGTATAAGGACTTTGGACAACCTTTGGCACTCTCTACTAAAGCAAAACGTGAGTACTCTATGTCCCAACAATTTTGTTCCTGGTTACATACTAACAACAACAACAACAAATGAATGCCAATATCTACTAATGGACATGTGAAAAACTGTTCATAGCAATGCTTCATATAATGGCTGTAAACTAGAAACAACTGAAATAATAGATTTACTAAATTGTGGCGTATTTATGTAGTGTTATGTACCACAACAGTGAAAAATAAGCAAACTACTGCTTTATGCACTAATGGAATGAATCTTACAGACCTGATGATTAGTGGAAGAGTACTAATACAAAAAGAGTATGCACTGTTTAAAGCCACATACATGAGGTTCAAGAATAAGCAAAGTCAATGGTGATAGAGGCCAGAACATTGATCGTATTTGTAGGAGCAGTGTATTGACTGAGGATGGGCATGATGAAAACTGTTGGTGCTGAAAATGTCCCATATCTTCATGAATGTGTTGGTAAACAGATACAAATATTTGCGTATTTAACATTTGGACACTTTGTTGTATGTAGGTTCTACTTCAGTAAAAAATTAAATTATAAGTTCTCATATATTCTGAATGCATTATGGGGCTGTCAAATTTGTTCTACTGATATATTAATACTTGAGTTAGTGTGATATCATTTTGAAACTGATATAAGATTTATAATGGACTAATAGAATTTATTAGCTGATAATATGTGCCTATATTCTCAAATACTTTTTTCTTCTCAAGTGGAACTCCATTTTTCCCGTGTAAAACTATCGCTTTTTTCATCTTTAATTCCATTGTCAGACATAAAGAGAGGGTCCCAAATCTCTGCATGTACCCAACAAGACCACTTGACCCTTCAAAACTCAAGGCCTTCCACCACTAACAGCACTGGGACCCTCAGGATTACTTAACCACCTCCCACCATCTCTGTTTACATTGATTACTTAGTGAAGTCCAAAATGTTTGTATTTCTTCATCCTCAGGACTCTCTTGCCCATTCATGCTGTGGAGAGTGATGTAATCACATCAGTATGCCCCCTTAGTACTAATAACGTCTGACGTAATAAACATTTTGCTTATTTGTTCATCTGTTCTAGAATGTCAGCTCTATAAGGGCAGGAATTTGTGATAATTTTATTTACTTCTATATCAATCAGCAGGGAGTAGGATGGGGATGCAGTGCACTTGACTATAGTAAAAGAGAAATAAGTCCATCTTTCTGAAAGGGAATGTCTCTAATCTATCTCAGACCCAGCGCCTGGAAAAAAACACTAGCTTTGGGTAGGTGTTTACTAATGTCTGTGGAATGAAAAGATGCCTTTCCTGGATAATTCTTTCCTAGACACTGGGAGGCCTATCAGACGTGTTGGTTGTTGAAACAGCCCAGTGTTGATTTGGCCTTTGCAAGCTTGGCATTCTTTCTTTGGGAAGGTCTCTGGAGAAGTGGCCATGGCAGGCGGCTTCCCCAAAAGGCAGCATCTGGCACTTCAGATCTATGTCTTCCTTTGCTTTGTAAAGTTTTTATGGCACAGCTGAGAATATTCATGTAATTAGACAACATTGGGTAGAATTCTAATTTAGAATTTTACTCAATACCATGTAATTATACTTTAGAGCTTTGCCATCTCATTATACAGCAATGTTAGTGGTTGGGAGTGAATGGTTGTGGATGATGATTCTGGTCACTTTTATGTGTACATAATTCCTCAGTGAGTGCCAGAGAAAGCTCTCAGGCAGCTGAAGGAGCAATGGGTTTTCCCTTCTTAAGAAGCAAAATATTTTACTGTTAGAAGATGGCAAGAGAGTCAGGATAACATTCAAATCAGATAGACTAGATTCAAATACTAGTTTTTCTTGTCGCTGGTTATGCAGTTATCAATTACTCGGATGATCTCCCTTACTTCAGATTTTGCCTCTATAAAGTCAGGATGATATATGATATACCATATAATGATTGAATAAGATTAAAATGTCTAGAATGGGGTCTGTCTTAAATTCGGCACTCAACAAGTATTTCATTCTTGTGCTATTTTGACATAAGAAAATGAAGAACTCTCTCCTCTCCAAAAGCATTTACCTCCCTTGTCCATGTTCTAATTTGGCATTGCTCATAGTCAAACATATTGTGAGACACAGGGAATCTGGCATAGACAACAATTAATGAATATTTGACTACTTCTGAGAGAATGAACATGCAAAAGAAATGAAGAGAGTCAACTAAATGTAGGCACACGTTCCTGTAGAATAGATGGAATTCAAAGGGAGCCACAGTAAGCCTTATTTCCATTTTCTATCATTCTATTTCTAGTAGGGACTGATTTCAGCACCATCTCTGTCTGCTGATTACATGTCATCCATTCAGTTTTTATTATCAGATTTCAAGTATCCTTAATACAAGGACTATGTCATTTCTATGGTTTTACGTTTCCTAGACTATACAGAGCGTTCTCTGGATATTTTATAGGTATGGTAATGTTTTAACTTGATTTCATCTTTTGTAGTGTGTGAGGACTATAATGCTCAGTAGGAACCTGGGAAAAAAGAAAATGAGTTCCCTGTTAGATAAACTAAAATATTAATCCATAACAAACCAGGACAACAAACATATGCAAATCTGTTTTAGAGTCAGAATTTTCCCTAGGCATCACAACCTGATTGAAAGCTAAGTTGCCCAAATATGCCATTGCAATTTTGAGTCATACAACACCCTTTGTTTTGACCTCATGATTATTTATAAACACTCTGATTATAATCTGTTTTCTCCTATGACATGCTATAAGAAACACTGGTGGAGAATCCGGTGGGTGTGATATCTGCGAAAATTTTACTTCTCATTTTGTGAAGACAATATTCTTAGCCTTGTAAACTTTGTTATTGTGATATGCTCTGATATACAGACAAAACTACTTTTCTGGGTCTTTAAGGCTGAAGCTGTTAACTAATGAAGTGCATTTGGGAAATCCGCTCTGGAAGGTCTCTAGGAAGGTGAGAGGCTAGCTTACCAAGTGACATCACAGGCTCATCACTGGCTCTTCTCTTACTTCTTGAAACATCCTCACAAGGCAACTTACCTGGAAACTCATTATATGTTTGAACAGACAATATGGTATAAAAAGTGATCAATAAAAAAAAAAACTGAAGAGTTTTAGATCTGCAAGTGACCTGAAATCCCCTTTTGTATATGCCAATGAAAATATTATAAGGTCTTAGGTTTGGAAGAGTGCGAAGATACTGTCCGCTATCACCTCTACAATTAATTCAGAAATCTTCCTTATTCTGTCTCTGGCAGGTTATCATTAAATCTCTGAGTGAAGCTCATTATCACACAAAGCAGTTTATTTATTTTTTAAAGAAATTGATGTTAAATTTAAATATAATGAAATGCACGATCTGAAGTTGCAATTAGAGTTTCAATAAGTATATCTGCCTATGTAGCCATCCCTGAGAACAAGATATAGAACATTTATCTCTTCATTTCTCAAACAGATGTTATTATTAAAAAGATTATTTGTTATGTTGAAGCACAATCTGACTGCAATTTCTTTATGCTAGTCCTATTGTTCTTCTCTGGAGCCATGCATATTTGGCCTGATGCCCTTCAAATATTTGAGCATTGAATATGACAATATAAACCCTTCAGAATACAATAAGAATCACACGTTCCAACATGGTGTCAGAGCATAAGTCAATGTGTTTATTTATCTAGGAAGTCTGGTGAAGGGGAGCTACTGCTTTCACTATTGATTTGTGACCATAGGAAAGTTCTTTGCCATCATAAGCTACATTGTCTTCACCTGTTAAATAAGGACAATATCTACCTAAGAGGGTTATTCAAGAAAATAAAGGATATAATGTATCTAAAATGCTTAATGTATTTCCTGGCCCTTAGTAAGTTATATAGTAGAAGCTACCAGATTTTATTTTTGAGAAATAGATTTAAACCTTTTTGAAAAATCCTTGGATAAAATGTGTTTCTAAATCTGTCTCTTTTTTGAACAGGTATTAAGGAGTATAATGTATTGAAAAGAGAACTGGATTCAGAATCAGATAATCTAGGTTTTAATCCTAGGTATTTCATTTATTAGCCTGTGACCTTAAAACACTCAAGCTTCCTGGCCCATTCCCACATATCTAAAGAAATGCTAATAATACTGCCTTACCAACGTCAAAGCGTTGTTGAATAGCTAAAGGTTTTAGTTCAATGTGAATTAAAGCTTTTATTAAATTGTAGTTTTCTATAGTAAGGTAAGGAGGAATAAAATGATAGTGTCCATTGAGAGGCAAGGTAGGAGACATCAACCTAAAAGAACCTCAAACTGAATATGCTTTTGTGGCATTAAAAGTACAATTCATATGATAATGACACCCCGAATGTAAGACATAAACAGGTGATTGGTCCCCAAGGGTTATTCCTGAAGCACTGTCTACATCAGAGTGTTCTGCTCAAGAAACTCAGTGAAGGATAATGTCTAGGTTGCAGATGAATATCTCACAATCCCTTGTATTCCTTGGATATTTTCTAGAGGATGACAGATTCTGGTTGAGTTCACAGTCTTTTTTTTTTTATTATTTATTGGTAATTATTTGTTCCAGTTGAATCTAGCCAGTCAACACTCAGTGGCTGTGAAATAGTTCTAGATTTTCTCTCTCAACTCAAACCATAGATTTTAGTTACCTAGTAAGCTGTTCCTATGTTCTCAGAATATCTTCATCACTTTGTAAGTAAAAAGAATGCAGCATTAACATTTAATTCCGAAGTTACAGTATCTCTAAGTGTCCCTCTCCTTGAATGCAGCATCTCAGTTTTTCTTACAACTCCATTCCCTTCTCCCCAACCCCAATTCTTCTGGGAAAGCCTCAATACTAACAATGTGCACCTAACATCATATGTAATGTAATGGAGATAGACTGCATACTTTGTCCCTAAGATCAGGAAGAAACATACTCTCACCACTTTCATTTGACATTGTTCCAGATGTCCCAAACAGTGTAGCAGGCAAGAATATGAAATAAGAAGCACCATATTGGAAAAGAACAAATAAAACTGCCCTTATTTGCAGATGACATGATTGTATATGTAGAAAATGCAATAAAATGTACCAAAAAGATTCTAGAAATAGAAAAATCAGAGAGGTTGTAGGATACGAGATCAGTTAAATGGATAGTCATGGGGATGCATTCTGAGAGATGTGTCGTTAGGTGATTTTGTCGTTGTGTAAACATCATAGAGTGTACTTACACAAACCTTGATGGTATAGCCTACGCACATCTAGGTTATATGGTAGAGACTATTGATCCTTGGCTACAGATGTGGACAGCATGTTACTGTACTGAATGCTGTAGGCAATTGTACTGCAATGGTAAATATTTGTGTATTAAACCCAGAAAAGGTCCAGCAAAAATATGGCATAAAATATAAAATGGTACACCTACATAAGACACTTGCCATGAATGGAACTTGCAGGACTCGAAGTTGCTCTAAGTGAATCAGTGAGTGAGTGGTGAGTGAATGTGAAGGCCTAGGACATTACTGTACACTATTGTAGCCTTTATAAACACTGTACACTTAAGCTATACTAAATTTATAAACAATAATTTTCTTTCTTCAATAACAAATTAACCTTAACTTACTGTCATGTTTTTACTTTAGAAACTTTTAGATCTTGTTAAAATTTTTTTTATTGTATTTTAGGTTCTGGGTTACATGTGCAGATTATGCAGGATTGTTGCATAGGTACACACGTGGCAATGTGGTTTGCTGCCTCCATTCCCCTGTCACCTACATCTGGCATTTCTCCTCATGTTATCCCTCCCCAACCTCCCCACCTCCCCACTGTCCCTCCCTTGGCCCTCTCCAACAGACCTCAGTGTGTGATGCTCCCCTCCCTGTGTCCATGTGTTCTCAATGTTCATCACCTGCCTATGAGTAAGAACATGCAGTGTTTGATTTTCTGTTCTTAGGTCAGTTTGCTGAGAATGATGGTTTCCAGATTCATCCATGTCCCTACAAAGGACACAAACTCATCATTTTTTATGGCTGCACAATATTCCATGGTGTTTATATGCCACATTTTCCTTGTCCAGTCTATCGTTGATGGGCATTTGGGTTGGTTCCAGGTCTTTGCTATTGTAAACAGTGTCACTATGAACATACTTGTGCACGTGTCTTTATAATAGAATGATTTATAATCCTTTGGATATATACCCAATAATGGGATTCCTGGGTCAAATGGAATTTCTATTTCTAGGTCCTTGAGGAAGCACCACACTGTCTTCCACAATTGTTGAAAACTTTTTGTCTTTTTCATTACAACACTCAGCTTAAAACAGAAGCACATTGTATGACTGTAAAAAATATTTTCTGTGTGTATATCCTTATTCTGTAAGTTTTTTTCTTGTTTAAAAATTTTCATTTACTTTTTACTTTTTAAAATATTTTGATAAAAATGAAGACACAGACATTAGTCCAACCTTACACAGGGTCAAGATAATCAACTTCACTCTTTCATTTCATATCTTATCCCACTAGAAGGTCTTCAGAGGCAGTAACATGTATGGGATTGTCATCTTCTGTGATAACAATGCCTTCTTCTAGAATACTTCCTGAAGGACCCAACGAGGCTGTTTTATAGTTAACTTTTTTATATATGTAAGTAGAAGAAGTATACACTAAAATAATGATCAAAAGTATAGTAAAAATGTAAACCAGTTAATGTCATTTATTATCAAGTATTATATACTCTACATAATTATATGTGCTAAACTTTTGTACAAGTAGCAGTGCAGTATGTTTGTCTACATCAGCATCACCACAGACACGTGAGTAATAGGTTGTGCTACAGTGTTACGGCTGTGATGTCATAGGTGACAGGATTTTTTAGCTCCATTATACTCTTATGAGACCACTGTCATATATGTGCTCCATCATTAACTGAAATATGCAGCACATGAGTATATTTCAATGTGCTAACAATGAGCTACAGTAAGTAAAGAAAAAATTTGTAAATTGAACTCTACTGAAATTAAGATTTTGTTTGTGAAAATGTGCTATTAAGAGAGTATAGGCACAATCCATAAAATATAGACACTTGACCCTGTGTAGGGTTAGATTAATGTCTGTGTCTTCATTTTTATCAAAATATTTTAAAAAGTAAAAAAAGGAAAAATTTTAAACTAGAAAAAACTTAGAGAATAAGGATATACATACAGAAAGTATATATACTCTATGGATTGTGTTTATACTCCCTTAATAGCACATTTTCACAAAGAACATGTTTACCACACACATATTTGATAAAAGACCCATATCTGGAACATGTAAAGAGCTTGTATAAATCAAGATGAAAAAGACAGAACCCAATTTTAAAAATAGGCAAAAACAAAACAATTCAAGCAGAAACTTCCCAGTGGTTAAGAAATACATGAAAAGATGTTCATCTGGATTTGTCATCGAGGAAATACAAATTGAAACTGCTATCTTCTACTACTACACAACCACCAGAATGACTAAGATGAAAAAGATGGTAAGCACTAGAAGTTGATGAGAATGACAAAAATTAGTACTCACATTTCTGCTGCTGGGGGTATAAATTAGTATTTTTGCTTTGGAAATGTGTTTTGAAAAATGAAATGATGCATACTGTATAATCCAGAAATTCCATTCCAAAGCATAAAGCCAACAGAGATGACTGCCTTTAGCCACCAAAAGACATGTACATAATTGGTTAGAGCTGTACCATTCAAAGAGTCAAAACCCGGAAACTATCCAAATATAATCACAAAAGAAGACTAAACAGAAATGGGGATAAAGGACATGACAAGCAACACTATGGATGAATCTCACAAACATAATGTTGGGTAAAAGAGGCCAATGCAAAAAAATACATATTTGCATTTTTTGATGCAAAGTTCAAACAGGGAAAACTAAGCTGTTAGACATCAGGATCACAATTACTCTTGAGGGAGTTGGAGCCGTCCGATTGGTTCAGTTTGTGAAAATTCATCCAGCTATAAAATTATGATATGTATACTTTTTTATATGCATATCATACTTGAATGAAAAGTGAAAAATAAGATGAAATAAGTCTATTTCCAGAAAATACAAAACCTGAGACAGTTGGTCCAGCACACCTGAGGTAAAGGAAATCCTGAAATGAATTTTTCATGGAGAATAAAATGCTCCCTAATGAATATATGGAAATGTAGGATAGAATGAAACTTAAAAGTACAAGGTATAAAGGACTGTGTATAAAAGAATTAAATTCTTATTATTCATAGATGACATGATTGAAAATCCACTGGCAAACTTATAGAATTAATAAGTAAATTTAGCATGATCATTTTATATAAAGTGAATGTGCAAAATAAATTTTATTATATATGCCTGCAACATGTAGAAAATAAAATATAGGAATAATAAAATTTAAGATAGTATAAATAACAGCAAATACCTAGGAATAAGTCTATCAAAATATTTCTAAAACCTCTGTACAGAAAAAATGTATAGCATTGAAAGAAACTAAATAAATACATGGAATGATATATAGATTGTTCATAGATTGGAATGCTCCATATTGTAATGATGTTGTAACTCTCCTAAATTGAACTATAGATTCAACTTAATTACTATCAAAATTCCAATAAGTTATTTATTTATTATTGGAAATTGAGAAGTAAATTCTCAAGTTTATATGGAGATGCAAAGGGCCAAGAATAGCAGAACAATCTTGAAGAAGTTGAGCAAAGTTGAAAAACTGTTGATTACCAAGACTTTTTTTTTTTTTTAACAGTATAGTAATTAACACAATGTGATTTTCACATATGGATAGGGAAATAAACCACTGAAGTAGAACAGAAGTACAGAAACATACTTACACTTATACTAACACTCGACTTATGATAAAGGTGATGCTCTGTGGAAGGGATGACTTACCAAGATTTATCCTTCCACCTGGATCAATTAGAAAGTCATATAGAAAAAATCAAATCTTGACCCCCTATTTTCTACCATACTAAAAGGCATAGCAATAAAGCTTCTAAAAGAAAGTGATATATCTTTATGACCTTTTGATATACAAATATTTCTTAACATCAGAAAGCATTAAACACTAAGGAAAGATTGACAAATTAGATTTCAATAAAATTATGGATTTCTATTTATAAAAAGACACTGCTAAGAGAGTTAATAAGACACAGACTGAGAGAAGATACTTGCAATACATATATTCAATAAAGAAGGTATTTGCATATATAACAATAGCACAGGAATCAATAAGGAAAAGAGAGTCATCCTGAAAGAGAAGTGAGCAAAAGACATGAGCAGGCACACTACAAAAGAAAATATTAAGGCAGCTAAAACACATAAGAAAATGTGCCATTGCACTCCAGCCCAGCTGACAGTGCAAGGCGCCATCTAAAAAAAAAAAAGAAAAATTATTGTAACTGCTTTTCAGGGTGCATTTGTTGTGTTAAAAGCCCTTGGAGACTTGATTAGCTAAAATCAAGTCTCCATTTAACCTATTAACCATTCGTTTTTAATTAGATATGTTTTTTCATAGACTCTGGAAAGGCTTGGGCTATATGGAGATCATGGAGTCAGACCTGTTCACCTTACAGGTGAGGAGATTCAGATGCAGAGAGGTCCATGAGAGCTAGCTAATGGCAGAGTTAGTAAAAGAATCAACTTTTTGAGTCTTTGTTGAATGTTCTATATATTATACCTGAGAACATAGCTAACTGTTCTGCTTATTAAAGTCACTCACCTCACCATTTGCTTAGTAAACATTTATAACTAAGGAAGCATAGAAACTTCAGCCCACTCTGAGAATTACCATGAATTCCAAATATATGAAGTCTAAGTTTTGTGTTTTTACTGTAGTTATTACTAAGCCATCAGAAGTTTTAGCCAGTCTTGCTGGGTAGAAAGTGAGTTAACTAGATATAGGTCCTGCACTATAGAAATGTCCACATTCCATAAAAGGCATTCAGATTAATTCCTAATCTCTTTAGCTACATTGCTACATCACAATAAACATTGGTATTAGAAGCAGCATTATCTCTGCGCTGAATGTCATGCCATCTTATCGTAACTAGCGGTTCTTTGCTCAGCTATCGCACAGCAATTTCATTCATTCAACAAATACTTGAGATTTGTGCCAGACCCAGTGTTTACATCTGGGGATACAAGATAACTAGGAAGAGTAAATTACAACCCTTTCTGAGCTTGGTAGACAACTGAAAACAAAAACTATTAAAGTGAGAAGTTATTATAGAGGAAGAATAGGAAACCATGAGAACATATGACAGAACCTAACAGTTCTGGAAAGTGATGCATAAATTGAGACCTGAAAGACAACTAGGAGTCATCCGGATGAAGAGACAGGAAAAAACCACCCTAGGCACAGAGAACAGTGTGGGAAAACTGGAAGAAGAGAGCCCAGAAAGAACAGTAATGGCTGGAACATGGTCAGGGGAGTTGAGGGAGACGACACTGAAGAACTGGCAGAGGACCTCAATCCCAGATTCCCGAGGGCCTTGAAGGCCACATGAAGAAGTTTTGATTTCATCCTAAGTCTCTGCTAGACTATAAACTCTTGAGGGAAAGGCTTCCTTTTTCCATCTTTGTGTACTGGGTGTCCACAGCATGCCAGACACAGACCAAGTATGTGGTGAATCATTGAAAGCTGAAAAAGTGATACAGTTAATTGTAAATATTTTTCACCACTCTCCCTGGTTCGTGCCCTGAAAGAATGCACGCTTACTTTGTACATATTGTTATATTAGATTTAAGTGATTTCTGTAGAGTAGGCCAGATGAATATCTGAGATGTTCTAGAACTCTGTTCTTAGGATATAGTCTTCTCCAGTATATCCCTGAGGGAAAAGTACAGGAAGTTAAAGTCGACTGATAGGTCATCGGGAAAATACCTGCTAGCTGTGAGTGCATGATGTCTTTGTTGTTTGATCCTCATCACAGTTAAACTTTAGTTCTAGCAAAGAAATAGTCAGAAGTGCTTCATGCTTAAAGCATTTGTTGGCAACAGCCTTGCAACCCTTAGGTCATTCTTTACAGGGAAATAGTGACATTCTGAAGTCCATGACTATAGATGACCGCATTGTTATAGCCCCTTCTGATGCTTGCTAAGCACTGTTCATGGTGGCAAAATTCAGGCATAATGGCTTGGGGTCAGCCCTAAATCATCTGTTTGTTATTTTTGTAGGTCTGTTGGGGTTCAACATGAAATTACTGTGCTATTTGGAGACTTTGTAAATTCCTCTTTTTGTTCTGTTTTTAATCAGGGTAAAAATCTATAATTGCAGATAATGGTTATTTTTGACAGTGGTGAGTGTAATTGTGATTGGTTTTGATAATTATATTTTATTATTAAAAGAAGTATTTTACTGATTTCTGAATCTTCTTTTTAGGATAGGTGGTAGCAGACCTCCATTCGGTATTTATTGCCATGGAAACCAAATCTAGGCTAACTCAGCTGCTTTAGAATATTTACTGGTGTGTGGGTTTCTTGGTGAGGCATTTTGCCAGATAGTGCAATCCTTTATGATCTCTTTCCATTAACACCTGTGTGTGTGTGTGTGTGTGTGTGTGTGTATGTTTTGTGTGCCTCTTCACTTGAATTAGTAGGTATTTTGATCTGAATCTATTTCTGAAAATACTAAATGGATTAGTTCCAAGCAGGTCAGGCCCCTGTGGTCATGTTGCCTGCTCGAATTTGTGTGCAAGTATGACTGCTGAAGAAGTAACATGGGTGGAAACTGCTATTATTTTCTTCTGAGATAAAATTTCAGATTTGGGCATCTTTCCTTAGAAAGGCTGCTGTGTTTTTCCTATAACTTACCCTGACAGTGTGTACTTGTATGCACAAGTGCATGAGTATGTACATGCAGGGAGGTGTATATAGATATTGGACTCTGTGTCCACTGATAATTCATGTGACTCAAGTTATATGAAGTAATTAGTTATTTGGTGAAGTGAACATTACAGTTCTTATATCTTCTTGATTTAATAGAAGAAATGCATTATGAATTCATTTAAATTTCATAAAATACTAAGATGCCAATCATGTTTATAGTGCCCCAGCATTACCAAATCAGATGTTCCAGTGGGCAAGTGAGAACTTAAACTTCCAGTGAAACTAGATATTAGTGGGAAATACACAGAAAACAAAGTGATAGGCTGTACTGCCTGTGAGTTTGTAGAAGCAACATCTAATATAATGTGGTGTAGAGAATTTCCAGCATGCTCCACATCAAACCTAATGTGTCCCTTTTGTCCTGTGAACTGACTGGGCTACTGCACATGGAGCCCATTGCCAGTGACTCCCTGTTAATTGATTACAGGATGATGGCTATTTATTTTTTGGTTTTGTTTTGTTTTTATTATACTTTAAGTTCTGGTGTACATGTGCAGGTTGTGTAGGATTGTTACATAGGTGTATACATGCCATGGTGGTTTGCTATATCCATACCCCTGACACCTACATTAGGTATTTCTCCTAATGTTATCCCTACCCAATCCCCCTACCCCCTGCTATCCCTCCCCTAGCCTCCTCACCTTCCAACAGGCCCTGGTGTATGATGTTCCTCTCCCTGTGTCCATGTGTTCTCATTGTTCAACACCCACTTATGAGTGAGAACATGCCGTGTTTGCTTTTCTGTTCTTGTGTCAGTTTGCTGAGAATGATGGTTTCCAGCTTCATCCATGTTCCTGTAAAGGACATGAACTCATCCTTTTTTATGGCTGCAGAGTATTTCATGGTGTATATGTGCCACATTTTTTTATCCAGTCTATCATTGATGGGCATTTGGGTTGGTTCCAAGTCTTTGCTATTGTAAACAGTGCCACAGTGAACATACATGTACATGTGTCTTTATAATAACAATTTATAATCCTTTGGTTATATACCCAGTAATGGGATTGCTGGGTCAAATGGTATTTCTAGTTCTAGGTTCTTGAGGAATTGCCACACTGTTTTCCACAATGTTTGAACTAGTTTACATTCTCACCAACAGTGTAAAAGCATTCTTATTTCTCCACATCCTCTCCAGAATCTGTTGTCTTCAGTAATGTTTGCCGTTCTAACTGGCGTGAGATGGTATCTCAATGTGGTTTTGATTTGCATTTCTCTAATGACCAGTGATGATGAGCATTTTTTCAAATGTTTGTTGGCCTTGTAAATGTCTTCTTTTGAAAAGTGTCTGTTCAGATCCTTTGCCCACTTTTTGATGGGGTTGTTTTTTTCTTGTAAATTTGTTTAAGTTCTTTGTAGATTCTGGATATTAGTCCTTTGTCAGACAGGTAGATTACAAAAATTTTGTTCCATTCTGTTTGTTGCTGATTCACTCTAATGATAGTTTCTTTTACTGTGCAGAAGCTCTTAAATTTAATCAGATCCCATTTGCCTATTTTGGCTTCTGTTGCTATTGCTTTTGGTGTTTTAGTCATGAAGTCCTTGCTTATGCCTATGTCCTGAATAGTATTGCCTAGATTTTCTTCTAGGGTTTTTATGGTGTTAGGTCTTATGTTTAAATCTTTAATCTATCTGGAGTTAATTTTTGTATAAGGTGTAAGGAAGGGGTCCAGTTTCAGCTATCTGTGCATGGATAGCCAGTCTTCCCAACACTATTTATTAACCAAGGAATCCTTCCCCATTGCTTGTTTTTGTCAGGTTTGTCAAAGATCAAATGATTGTAGATATGTGGCATTACATCTGAGGCCTCTGTTCTGTTCCATTGGTCTATATCTCTGTTTTGGTACCAGCACCATGCTTTTTTGATTACTGTAGCCTTATAGTATATTTTGAAGTTAGGTAGTTTGATGCCTCCAGCTTTGTTCTTTTTGCTTAGGATTGTCTTGGCTATGCGGGCTCTCTTTTGGTTCCATATTAAGTTTAAGGTGTTTTTTTCCAGTTCTGTGAAGAATGTTAGTGGTAGCTTGATGGGGATAATGTTTAATCTATAAATTACTTAGGGCAGTATGACCATTTTCACAATATTGATTCCTCCTAACCATGAGTATGGAATGTTTCTCCATCTGTTTGTGTCCTCTCTTATTTCCTTGAGCAGTGGTTTGTAGTTCTCCTTGAAGAGGTCCTTCACATACTTTGTTAGTTGTATTCCTAGGTATTTTATTCTCTAAATTGTGAATGGGAGTTAGGTCATGATTTGGCTCTCTATTTGTCTGTTATTGTTGTATAGGAATGCTTGTGATTTTTGCACATTCATTTTGTATCCTGAGACTTTGCTGAAGTTGCTTATCATTTTAAGGAGATTTTGGACTGAGATAATGGAGTCTTCTAAAAATACAGTCATTTTGTCTGCAAACAGAGTCAATTGACTTCCTTTTTTTCCAATGGAATATCCTTTATTTCTTCTTCTTGCTTGATTGCTCTGGCCAGAACTTCCAATAGTATGTTGAATGAGAGTGGTGAGAGTGGACATCCTTGTCTAGTGCCAGTTTTCAAAGGAAATGCTTCCAGTTTTTGCCCATTCAGTATGATATTGTCTGTGGGTTTGTCATAAATAGCTTTCATTACTTTGAGATATGTTCCATCAATATCTAGTTTATTGAGAGTTTTTAGTGTAAAGGGCTGTTGAATTTTGTCAAAGGCCTTCTCTGCATCTATTGAGATAATCATGTGGTTTTTGTCTTTGTTTCTGTTTATGTGATGGATTATGTTTATAGATTTGCATATGTTGAACCAGCCTTGCATCCTTGGGATGAAGCCTACTTGATCATGATGGATAAGCTTTTTGATACGCTGTTGGATTCGGTTTGCCAGTATTATATTGAAGATTTTTGCATCAGTGTTCATCATGGACATTGGCCTGAAATTTTCTTTTTTGGTTGCCTCTCTGTCAGGTTTTGGTATCAGGATGATGTTGGTCTCATAAAATGAGTTAGGAAGGATTCCCTCTTTTTGTATTATTTGGAAAAGTTTCAGAAGGAATGGTACCAGCTCCTCTTTGTACCTTTGGTAGAATTTGACTGTGAACCCATCTGGTCCTGGACTTTTTTTTTGGTTGGTAGGCTCTTAATTGCTCCCTCAACTTCAGACCTTGTTATTGGTCTAATCAAGAATTTAACTTCTTCTTGGTTTAGTCTTGGGAGGGTGTAAGTGTCTGTGAATTTATCCATTTCTTCTAGGTTTACTGGTTGATGTGCATGCAGGTGTTTGTGGTAATCTCTGATGATAGTTTATGTTTCTGTGGAATTGGTGGTGATAGCCCCTTTATCATTTTTTATTGCCTCTGTTCAATTCTTCTCTCTTTTCTTTTTTATTAGTCTGGCTAGTGGTCTATTTTGTTGATCTTTTCAGAAAACCAAATCCTGGATTTGTTGATTTTTTTTGAAGAGTTTTTTTGTGTCTCTATCTCCTTGAGTTCTGCTCTGATCTTAGTTATTTCTTGTCTTTTGCTAGTTTTGAATTAGTTTAATCTTTCTCTGCTAGTTCTTTTAATTGTAACATTAGGGTGTCGATTTTAGATCTTTCCTCACTTTTCATGTGGGCAATTAGTGTCATAAATTTCTCTCTAGACACTGCTTTAAATGTGTCCCAGAGATTCTGGTATGTTGTGTCTTCATTCTCATTGGTTTTGAAGAACATATTTATTTCTGTCTTCATTTCATTATTTATCCAGTAGTCACTCAGGAACAGGTTGTTCAGTTTCCATGTAGCTGTGCGGTTTTGAGTGAGTTTCTTAATCCTGAGTTCTAATTTAATTGCACCACGGTCTGAGAGACTGGTTGTTACGATTTCCGTTCTTTTGCATTTGCTGAGGAGTGATTTACTTCCAATTACGTGGTCACTTTTAGAGTAAGTGCAATGTGGTGCTGAGAAGAATATATATTCTATGGATTTGGGGTAGAGAGTTCTGCAGATGTCTATTAGGTCTACTTAGTCCAGATCTGAGTTCAAGTCCTGGATATCCTTGTTAATTTTCTGTATTGTTAGTCTGTCTAATATTGACAGTGGAGTGTTAAAGTCCTCCATTATTATTGTGTGGGAGTCTAAGTCTTTTTGTAGGTCATTAAGAACTTGCTTTATGTATCTGGGTGCTCCTGTATTGGGAGCATATATATTTAGAATAGTTAGGTCTTCTTGTTGCATTGATCCCTTTACCATTATGTAATGCCCTTTCTTTGTCTCTTTTGATCTTTGTTGGTTTAAAGTCTGTTTTATCAGAGGCTAGGATTGCAATCCCTGTTTTTCTTTTGCTCTCCATTTGCTTGGTAAATCTTCCTCCATCCCTTTATTTTGAGCCTATGTGTCTCTTTGCACATGAGATGTGTCTCCTGAATACAGCACACTAATGGGTCTTGACTCTTCATCCAATTTACCAGTCTGTGTCTTTTGATTGGGGCATTTAGCCCATTTACATATAAGGTTAATATTGTTATGTGTAAATTTGATCCTCCCATTTTGATACTAGCTAGTTGTTTTGCTCATTAGTTAATTCAGTTTCTTCATTGTATTGATGGTCTTTAACATTTGGTATTTTTTTGCAGTGACTGATACTGGTTGTTCCTTTCCATGTTTAGTGCTTCCTTCAGGAGTTCTTGTAAGGCAGGCCTGGTGGTGACGAAATCTCTCAGCAATTGCTTGTCCATAGTCCTTCACTTGTGAAGCTTAGTTTGGTGGGACATGAAATTCTAGGTGGAAAGTTCTTTAAGGATGTTGAATATTGGCCCCCCACTCTCTTTTGGCTTGTAAGGTTTCTGCTGGGAGATCCACTGTGAGTCTGATGGGCATCCCTTTGTGGATAACTCGACCTTTTTCTCTGGCTGCCCTTAGCATTTTTTCCTTCACTTCAAGCCTGGTGAATCTGACAATTATGTGCCTTGGGATTTCTCTTCTTGAGGAATATCTTTGTGGTGTTCTCTGTAGTTCCTGGATTTGAATGTTGTCCTGCCTTGCTAGGTTGGTAAAGTTCTCCTGGATAATGCCCTGAATAATGTTTTCCAACTTAATTTCATTCTCCCTGTCACATTCAGGTATACCGATCAAATGTAGATTAGGTCTTTTCACATAATCCCATATTTCTTGGAGGCTTTGTTCATTTCTTTTCACTTTTTTTTTCTTCTAATCTTGCCTTCTTGTTTTATTTCATTGAGTTGATTTTCAGTCTCTGATATCCTTTCTTCTGCTTGATTGATTCAGCTACTGAAACTTGTGTATGCTTTGCAAAGTTCTTGTGCTATGTTTTTCAGCTCATCAAGTCGTTTATGTTCTTCTCTAAGCTGGTTATTCTAGTTAGCATTTCATCTAATCTTTTTTCAAGGTTCTCAGTTTTTTTGCATTGGGTTAAAACATGTTCCTTTAGCTCAGAGAAGTTTATTACCCACCTTCTCTTCAGAAGGTGCTTCTGTCAGTTTGTCAAAGTCATTCTCCATCCAGTTTTGTTCCCTTGCTGGTGAGGAGTTGTGATCCCTTGGAGGCAAAGAAGCATTCCAGTTTTGGTGATTTCAGCCTTTTTGCACTGGTTTCTTCCCATCTTAGTGGCTTTCTCTACTTTTGGTCTTTGAAGTTGGTGACTTTCGGATGGGGTTTCTGAGTGTACATCCTTTCTGTTGATGTTGAAGCTATTTCTTTCTGTTTTTTAGTTTTCTTTCAAACAGGCCCCTCTGCTGCAGGACTGCTGGAGGTCCACTCCAGACCCTACTTGCCTAGGAATCACCCACAGGGGATACAGAACAGCAAGGATTGCTGCCTGTTCCTTTCTCTGGTAGCTTTGTCCCAGAAGGATACCTGCCAGATGCCATCCAGAGCTCTCCTGTATGATGTGTCTCTTAGGATATGCGAGGGTCAGGGATCCACTTGAGGAGGCAATCTGTCCATTTTCAGAGCTCAAGTTCTTTTCCTGGAGCTCCATTGCTCCCTTCAGAGCTCAGTTGGAAATGCAGAGATCACTTGCCTTCTTCATTGTTCTCACTGGGAACTGCACCCTGGAGCTGTTCCTATTCAGCCATCTTGGCTGAAATCAGTGACTATTTCTACTGCAAGATGATGACAACCAGGTATATGAGGCTGTGCTGCAATGAGGGATTCCTCATAAATACAGCATGGAGAGAATAGTGAAAGAATCTAATGTTGAACTTTATTTTCTCCTTTGTTAGCAGTTTGTCCTTCTGAAAGAAGAGGGTGGATGTGCCTTTGTATAAGCTTCCCTTTGTGAAGGTTAATTTTATGTGTTAACTTGATTGGGCCATAGGATGCCCAGATGCTTGGTTAAACATTATTTCTGGATGTGTCTGTAGGGGTGTTTATGGAAGAGATTAGCATTTCAATCTATAAACTGAGTCAAGCAGATTGTCCTCCCCAGTGTGGGTGGGCATTATCCAATCCATCGAGGGCCTGAATGGAATAAAAAGGCAGAAGAAGGAGAAGTTGCTGTCTTTCTGCCTGATTGCATAAGCTGGGATATTTGTATTTTCTTACCCTTGGCCTGGGACTTATGCCATTGAGTTTCCTTGGTTCTCAGGCCATCAGACTCAGAATGGAATTTAACATCATTGATTTTCCCGTATCTCCGCCTTGCCGACTGAAGACTGTGGGACTTCTTGGCTTCCATAGTTACATGAACCAATTTCTTATACTTTCTCCTTCTCTTTCTCTCTTGATATATCTCCATCTGTTTCCATCCTATAGGTTCTCTTTCTCTGGAAAATCCTCAGAAATACATCCGTCAGTCTCTTTGTTGCCTTCTTTCCCTGCTCTGGCCTATTTCTAGAGGGCTCTATTCAAGTCCTAGGTCAGAAAGTTATCATTTCTTTCTCTCTATTTTCTTTCTCTGTAATAGGATCCACTGTCAAGGCTTCAACTTCCATCCCTCTCTAGCCTTCAGTTCTCTCCTAAGCTCTGTCACCTCACTTTCAGCTTCTTGAGGAATGTGGCCTCCTAGACACTGTCTTTGCATCTTTCTTTATAAAACAAGTCAACTCCCTGCCCCAACTCCCTAGGTTCTTTAGAGTTGAAGGAAATTATCATTTTCTCAGTCAGTTAGATTTACACATTGGCCTCATTTGTGACTACTTTCCCTTTTTACTTTATCCAACCTATAGTTCATAAATTATTGATATCTTATTCCTTAATAATTCTTATATTCCATCCCAAATTATACAACTGTAGTGTTATTAGTGTCATTATCTCTCATTCAGACATTTGCCCTAGTTTAACAATCAAACTTCCCAATTATCAGGCTCTTTTTTACCCAGCCCGTCCTGCAAGTTGCTGACAAATTGTGTGTCTTAAACCTTATCCCTGATTAGGCCACCTCCTTATTCAAGAATGCTTAATGGCTTCCCACTGCTTTTTATTAATAACTAAACATCCATAATGCACCATTCTTAGATTCATTACATCTTCCAGCTTTATTCCTTGGTGTTTACTCAATTAGAAAATTTGCTTGTATTTAAATATAGCATTGTGTCAAACTAGCAGTTTTTCATTTGTTTGTTTCTATATCTGTCTCATTCATTAGACCGTAAGTACCAGGGGTAGGCATTGCATCTGCTTTTGATCATTACCATATCCTCCTACCTAGTATAGTACCTACCACATAGCATAGTACATAGGTTTTAAATGACTGAATGAATATATTAAGTGATTTGCTGCCACAGAACTTGGTGAATATACTTTTCATGCTTGGAATACCCATTAGTATGACTCTGTTAATTGCAATATTATTTATCCTTCAATATCTATCTAAATATAACCCCATCTGTTAATTGTTACCTAAACTGTTCCTCTCTCATCTTATCTGTGCTTCTGTTCTCTACTTCCCCAGTTGAATGTGTTCTTCTCCTCCTCCTTCTGGTTGCTCCGAAGCTCCTTTATGTCACTTAACATACAATAACATCATATATTGGATATTATATATGTGTATATATACACATATATACATTACATAATATATTGGATATTAGCATATGCTCCAACTAGCAGTAGACATTTTGTACTGACTCTCTGGCCTCATTTTCTCAATGATTTAGACAAAGGAGTAAAAAGTATATTTATTACATTTATAGATGGTGTGAAGCTAGAAGAGTAGCCAATGCTTTGATATTTAAGTATGCCTAGTGGCAGGAAAAGTGAACTGAGTCTAACAAGATGGAAAAAAAAAAAGAGAAAAACGTGCTTTACTTTATTAGTGAAAGTTTTTTACTAATATGCATGCTTCCCATACTATACTTCTATAGCTGATTTTAAGTACAAAAGCCTTCAAATCAACTGTAGAAGTATAGTGTGGGAAGCATGCATATTAGTAAAAAATTTAGTTTTGGCTGATAATTGGTTAAGTATAGGCAGAGTGCTGTGGCTGCCAGTATGCTGAAGCACTCTTGATCTTGGATATTGGATATATTGCTAGAAGTAGACTCCAGAATGAAGGCCATAATAATTCTCTTTCACCTTAGGCTGAACTGTCTGCACTCTAAAAAACAATGGGGCATGTTCAAAGAAGAAGGACTAGGATTTTGAAGGATCTGGAAACCAGTCATGCCTATATGAATCATTAGAGATATACATGTATGAAGGGGGGTTGTGATAGCTGCCTCTCAGTTGTTATGCCTTGTTTATTAAAGAAAGAGTAGAAATCACAGGAAGCCTTTGGAGAATCAGAAAAGGAAAGAATATTTTGTTGGCCAAAGGTATCCCAGGAGGAATTTACTTCCTCCAGAAAGTGAGTTTCCAGTCCCTGGAAAAGTCCAAGCCAAAGCTGAGTAATGCAGCTGAGTAGTTTCTGAAGTCCTTTATACCATACAGTCCTTAAATTCTAGATTTTCTTACATTTTCTTATTGTGAAATGTGCGGTAAATTCCTTTTGTATTCATTTATGCAAACATGTATCAGAGATTTTAAATGTCCTTAGTGCTGTGCTGTGTCGGATACTGCGGCTACAATGATGAAGTAATCTTGACTGGTAGAGGAAATAAATGTAAACTAATAATTATAACATAGTGTGATAAGAGCTAAAGTAGAAGTTATGAGTTGTTATTGGGAATATATCAAGCGTCATACATATTTTTCTGGGTGAAATCTTCACAGTGGATTGACATTTGAACGGGCCTTCAATGAACTGGAACACCCTTGGAGCGTGGAAGATTTATAAATTCTGGATCATGTGGTAAATTATTCTCAGTAGACTTAGGTGAATATATACAAGGATAAATAAATGAATTGTCTTTTCTGGTCTAGAGATTTTTCTTTTTTAATTAATAATCTCTTATAAAAGAAATAAATATTTTAGAAAATGCAATAAATCAAATGTATAAAGATGAAAAGAAAATAATCTGTAATTCCACTCCTGAAGGATAACTTTCATTAGTATTTTGGGTGCTGGCGTTGGAAAGTAGGGAGGCCTGGTATGTAGAATCATAGCTTTAAAAGTGTGAGGCAACAAGAAATGGGCAGAAATCTTCAGAGTAAGGAGTGGTCAGACAATTGAAGAACTGGGGGTTAAATAGCTCAGAGGGAGAGAACAGAAAATGCAAACACACTGAAGCAGGAAAACTTGTTATTTAAGGTGTAAGCAGGACATGAGTGTGGTTGAAAAGTATGATCCAAGGGAGAATTACACAGAGTTAGTCTGGGGAGTAGGCAGGAGCACAAACATGGAGAGACCTGCGGGCCTTGTGCATCATATTTGCATTTCATTCCTAATGTGTAGGGAAGCCACTGAAGGGTTTTAAGGCAGGAGCAGCATGATCTTGTTTGTGCTTCTGAAAGAATACTCTGGCTGCTGTGTGCAGAATGGGCCGTGATGGTGTGTGTGGGCCGAATGGAAGCAGGAACTGTTGACAGGGCTGTTACAGTAGTCTGTGTCAGAGCTGATGATTGATTGAACCAGAATAGTGAGGGAGGGAGAAACAGTTTGGACATTTTTTTTTAAGACACAGAATTAATAAGACTTTGTCATTCCATATGGTGTGTGACGAAGATAAGGGATATATGACCACTTTATATCAGAAAACAGTGTATCTGTTGATTATTTTTCTATTTAGTATGGTTACCATAAAGTAAAATTGATGGAGTTATCATTGCACAATGTGGATTCAGTCATTCTTCATTATTGTCTTAATATTTTTTTCAGACACTCTTTCCAGATATTGTCATAAGCAAATACTTGGCCCAAATGGGTTCTATTTGACATTTGAAATCAATATTCTTTTGCTTTGGCTGGGCAAAATAGATAACCTGTACCTTCCTCTGTGAAAGTTTAAGAATACTTTAATTCCTATTAAATCATTTATTTTATTGTAGAAAATTTAAAAAATAATGATGGGCAGAGAGAATATTAAAAGGATCACTGGCAATCCCATTTTCTAGATGAATAGCTATTAAAATTTTGTGGTGGAAACTTTGAGACAAAGACAGATTTATATGGAACTAACAAAGTTTGCCTATAGTCCCTTTATAGGCCCTCATTGGGACTTAGGTAATTTTGTATTCATCATTCTGTACTTCTTCCTAAAAGAGCTTCTCTTCTGATTTTTTAAACTTTAGATTGTATAAAACCTGGGATTCACCCTAATTTTCAGATTCTTTATTTGCAGGGAAATTTTATTTTACAACAAATATAATTATAGGTCTCAAAATATTATCAATATCTTTCCATGGTATTGAATAGTCTATAATATTATTTTTATGGGGTATTATCTTTTGTCATATGCATGTACCATAATGTATTTAATTAAGTGACCACTGTTGAGGCATTCTGGCTAGAAAAGTATTTTTTTTCTATTAGAGTTTGATGCTCATTAAATTCATACTGTGGCTGTCTTTCGACAAAGTACAGATTACCCAGCATGCTCTGGTCAAGAGTTTTGGAGTATTCTCTACATGATAATTTCTAGGAGTAGAAATAAAATACTGGGTGAATAATTTGTTTCTTCAATATTGTCTCTTCCTGTAGAACTGTGGATTTGGTCAGTTTGAGGTGACTCATTTAGTCAGAATCAATTCAGTTTTCTTTAACATGTTAAATAATTAAAATAAGAATTCTGCCTGGTATGTTTATTTAAAACTTTTTAAATTAATATTGTGCTTATTAGAATTATTAAACCAGTTTAAAGTGTGATCCCTGGCTACTCCAGAGAGATAAAAATAGATTGAGTGAATGAGCTTTTGCAGACAGTATTTTGAAAATGCTTATTAGGTATTAACTTAGAACAGCATGAAATCTTAATGAAGAAGCTAACAGTCTAATTTAAAAAAAACTATACGGAGATAATTTTGGGAACCTAGAAAACAACTGAAAAGAAATGTGATTTTATTCTCAAGAGTGAACAATTATACTGTGAATTTTTAACTAACACTGGACGTGCAATAGAAGGGTGAATAAATTTGGTTTTCAGACAATAATAGAAACATGATCAGATATTATTGCATGAAATAACTTAATACTAATAAATGTTAAAACAACAATTTATGTGTGAATGTTAAAAATTATTGCTCACCGAGGGTTTTGGGTATTTTCTGGTTTAGGAGCTATCTCTGTGGTGCATCTTACTGTAGTTTTACCACTGATGTTGATGGTTATGTATGCAGAGCAGGTGACTTCCAATCCATATAGTGGACTGAACTGATGTAGGAAGTGTAGATAGCACATTCCCAACTTGTGGAGTTATTACAATGTAACAAAGTCAGAAATTCCATAGTCCAACTCAAAAGCAAAAAAAAAGAATAATAATTTTGAGGAGTTAGAAACAAAGTCAGAGAGGGTGAGAATAGGTTAAATCTGAAAAGCCCACGAGCTATTGAAATTTGCCACAGGCCTAAGCAGAGAGCCAAATAATTAATGAACTCTCATTCATAATTGTTACAAAGAGAATAAAATACCTAGGAATACAACTAACAAGGGATTTGAAGGACCTCTTAAGGAGAACTACAAACCACTGCTCAGGGGAATCAGAGAGGAAATAAACAAATGGAAAAATATTCTATGCTCATAGATAGAAAGAATCAATATCGTGAAAATGGCCATCCTGCCCAAAGTAATTTATAGATTCAATCCTATTCCCATTAAACTACCATTAACACTCTTCATAAAATTAGGAAAAAGTATTTAAAATTCATATGGAACCAAAAAAGGGCCCAAATAGCCAAGAGAACTCTAAGCAAAAAGAACAAAGCTGGAGGTATCAGACTAACCAACTTGAAACTGTACTACAAGGCTACAGAAACCAAAACAGCATGGTACTGGTACAAAAATAGACACACAGACCACTCAGAGATAAGACTGCACACCTAAAACCATCTGATCTTTGACAAACCTGACAAACTTAAGGAATAGGGAATGGATTTCCTATTTAATAAATGATGCTGGGAAAACTGGCTAGCCATAGGCAGAAAACTGAAATTGGACTCTTCCTTTACACCTTATACAAAAATTAACTCAAGATGGGTTAAAGATTTAAGTATAAAATCCAAAACCATAAAACCCCAGAAGAAAACCTAGGCAATACTATTTAAGATTAAAGGCATGGGCAAAGATTTTATGACAAAAATGCCAAAAGTAATTGCAACAAAAGCAAAAATTGACAAATGGCATCTGAATAAACTAAAGAGCTTCTGCACAGCAAAACAATCATCAGAGTGAACGGACAACCTACAAAATGGGAGAAAATTTTTGCAAACTGTCCATCTGACAAAGCTCTAATATCCAGAGTCTAGAAGGAACTTAAATTTACAAGAAAAAAAAAACTCGATTAAAAAGTGGAAAAAGGATGAGAACAGACTTCTCAAAAGAAGACATTCATATGGCCAAAAAACATATGAAAAAAAGCTCAACATCACTGATGATTAGAGAAATGCAAATGAAAACCATGATGAGATACCATCTTACATCGTCAGAATGGCAGTTACTAAAAAGTCAAGAAGCAAAAGATGCTGGTGAGGTTGCAGAGAAAAAGAAACACTTTTACACTGTTGGAAGAGGTGAAATTAATTCAACCATTGTGGAAGACGGTGTGGTGATTCCTTAAGGATGTAGAAGCAGAAATACCATTTGACCCAGCAATCCCATTACTGGGTATATACCCAAAGGAATATAACTCATTCTATTATAAAGGTACATGTATGAATATGTTCATTGCAGCACTATTCACAATAGCAAAGACATGGAATCCACCCAAATGGCTGTCAATGATAGACTGGATAAAGAAAATATGGTACATACACAACATGGAATGCTGTTCAGCCATAAGAAGGGTCAAGATCATGTCCTTTGCAGGGACATGGTGGGAGCTCAAAGTCATTATCCTCTACAAGCTAATGCAGGAACAGAAAACCAAACGTCAAATGTTCTTACTTATAAGCAGGAGCTGAATGATGAGAACACATGGACACATGGAGGGGAATGTACACTGGGGCCTGTCTGAGGGGGGTGAGGGGAGAGAGAGCATCAGGAAGAATAGATAATGGATGCTGGACTTAATACTTAGGTGATGGGTTGATCTGGCAGCAAACCACCATGGCATACGTTTACCTATGCAACAAACTGGAACATCCTGCACAAGTACCCTGGAACTTAAAAGTTGAAGAAGAAAAAAAGGTGCTATAGGTCTAAGAATCTATAGTTTTACAAATAATGGGATGGGGTACTTAGAAGTCAAGGCCAAGGCAAGGGTCCTGTGTGTCTGGAAGTGAGTCCTCTGCCTAATCTAGAAGTTGGGAAAGGCTGTATTGTCTTTTAAACAGGATCTAACCCACTTAATCCTGATAATGATTTTCTTATAAAAATTGGTTTAGTTTTATTTAGCAATGTAAGGATATTCTTTGCTTCTAAAGTTAGATTACAGAAGTTTTATTTTGTGTAAGAACAGCATATGTTTAAAACTTAAAAATTATCTCACTTAAATGCTTATTTATCAAAAGTTTGTCATTAGAATCTTCTGTTTATGATTACATGGTATTTTATATGAAACTTTACTGCATTACAGTGGATGCCAATGATTCAAAATAGTCATCTTCAATGAGTTCACAGCTACAGTAAACTATTGTAGTTATCCACACAGATTCTTTGTAATGCTTCATCAATGTTGCATTCCAGATTTTATGAGTAAACATTTATTGTTTTGCAGTTCCAGATTAGCGTGTTTTCTCAGTGTAGGTTTTTTAACATAACTTTATTGTGTTTTTCATTTTACAATTTTAGAAAATTTGCAATTCTGTTTATACCCGTAAGTAGGTGTGGGGTTTAATTAATAGATAAATCAACTATATGTCTATTACGATCTGATTATATATGTGTATATGGCTAATCTTGTATTTATGTTTTCTTAGCTGATTTTTAATGATTGCTTTATCTTGTCTAAATGAGTAGTCACGGAAATAGTCTGATTTTCACCTTGTATCTAATAATAAATATATATTTTCTTTGTGTGAGAGAAAAAAAAAATTGGTTTAGTGAAAAAAAAAAAAAAATGTCCCATGGGGTCTCCTCTGCAGCCTAGTTTGTATGGAATTCCCACAGGAAATAACTTGCTGAAAATAAGCTGTGCTAAAAACTACAAAGCACATATGAAAATAATGACAGAAAATCAGTAGACTCAGAAAATTAGAAAAATTCACATTTGTTACTGATAATAGGCTACTGTGTGGAAATGATCCTGCTTTCTAGGTGCTGATACTGAAGTTTCAATAGTTTAAATGAGCTACATCACAAAGGCACTAAATGGAGAGCCAGCGTTAAAATACAAACACCAGAGACCACACCCTTGATCACTAGCCTGTACCTATGCAACAATCTTGCATGTTCTTCACATGTACCCCAAAACCTAAAATGCAATTAAAAAAAAATTAAATTCCTTACAAACACAATAAAAGTTTGCCAGACTGAGTGTAGAGCTATCTTTAAATATAGACAATGACAGACACATTTCTGTCAATAATAATCTCTTAGTCATAGCTAAGAGAACTCGTTAGAAAAAACATAATAGTCCCCTGTCATCTGTGGTTTTGCTTTCCATGGTATCAGTTATCTGTAGGTCAACTGCAGTACAAACATATTAAATGGAAAATTCCAGAAATAAACAATTCATATGTTTTACATTGTCCACCATTCTGAGTAGTGTGAGGAAGCCTCATCATCCAGCTCTGTCCACTGGGATGTGAATCACCCTTTGTACAGTGTATCCACATTGTGCATGCTACACATTCATAAGTCACTCAAGTCGTTTGCTGCTGACAGCCAGCCATCAACATAGCCATGGCTCCGTGATCTGGGATCACTAGAAGCAGACGAGCCTCCTTATCATATATGGTCAGAAGGTCTGTAGTAGCCTAACGTTACCTCACGATGCCTATGTCATTCACCTCACTTCATGTCATCCCATGGGCATTTTATCATCTCATATCATCACAAGAAGGAGGGGTACAGTCCAAAAGATAGAGAGGGGTGACATTCACATAACTTTTATTACAGTATATTGTTATGTAATTGTTCTATTTTATTGTTGTTAATCTCTTACTGTGTCTAATTTATAAATTAAACTCTGTCATAGATACATATGTATAGAAAAAAAGCATAGTAGGCTGGGTGTGGTGGCTCACACCTGTAATCCCAGCAATTTAGGAAGCTGAGGCGGGCGGATCACTTGAAGTCAGGAGTTTGAGACTAGCCTGACCAATATGGTGAAACTCCATCTCTATTAAAAATAAAAAATTAGCTGGGTGTGGTGGTGCATGCCTGTAATCCTAGCTACTCAGGAGACTGAGGCAGGATAATTGCTTGAACCTGGGAGGCAGAGGTTGCAGTGAGCTGAGATCACACCACTGCACTCCAGCCTGGGCAACAGAGTGAGACTTCGTCTCAAAAAACAAACAAATGAAGAAACAAACAAAATGTATATTTAAGGTTCAGTATTATCTGCAGTTTCGAGGATCCACTGGAAGTCTTGAAATGTAGCCTCCGCAGATAAGGGAGACACTGTTGTTTACAGCTAAGGCCAGGTAAGTTTCTTTTCTCAACATAAGGCTCACTTCTCATTAATTTATTGCTCAATTTTTCTCTTCTAGTTTCAAACTTAGCGTGACTTACCCTTCCTAGAGGAGAAGCTTCAAAAGTTGCTTGCTCTCCTCCCTCAAGATGTGGCATGCTCTTAATGAACTCTTTGAAAACTAGAAATATATTTAAACATGTTTCAGATACATTCAAATCTAAGTGTATCTGAATTTCTCACCAGAAAAAAGGCTTTGTTTTTTTTTTCTTCTATATCTGGTAACTAACCTAAAGCTAGCTTCCATCAGTTGGTGTCTGTGTTTTTCTCAGTCTTTGAGGAAAAAGTTCCGGCTGTCAATCCTCTCTCAGATTGAACTGAATCTATGAAAGAAAATATGGTATCATGGTCTAAACTTGACTTCCCCAGATTTTCTCCAGTCAACCTTGCTTACTCCTGGCAGGCACAGTTTGCTCATTCATCCTACTCATGTTCCTCCTTTGATAATTCCTGTCTATGTCCAGCAAATGTTTCTCCTCAAATTCTGGCTTGTGAAATTCCCTGAACTGCATCCTTTTGTTGGTTAGCACAGTTGCTAGAATGTAATGCCTGGTCACATCCACTGGCACTTAGCTTATATTTCACTTTAACAATATCCTTCACCTTTTCCCTACCCTGTACTAATGCTAACTCTTTGGTTTAACTCATGTGGACTTTACAACTCTTCTGATCAGGGCAACCTTTGAACTTGTAGTTCTCTTTATCCTCATCTCAAGGAGAATAGCTCTCTGTTTCACTCAGGAGAAATATTTGCTCTCAACTGTCCCTTCTTCTCTCTCATCTTTAAGGTGTGCAAATGTTGGTCTGCTCCTAAACTGGAATTTTCTCCCTGTCTGTATTGTTAAACCATTTTGTTTCTTCTGGAAAACCTTGATATATGATTCACTCTAGGTTCCTCTGAAGGTCCACAGAATAGATAGGCTTTTCTCTGAACCTTACTCCCTATCATCTTGGGGAGGAGAAGTGGAAAAGAAGAACATTTGAGAATGGGGTATAATCCTGAAAGACTGAGCAATTACTCAGAACATAGCTACCTTGGATTGTCAAGATTAAGTTTTTCCTAGCAATTTCTGCCCTCAGTGGAACTTGGACTTAAGAACAAATGGAAAGCAGTAAAATAACACAAAGAGAGTTACTTAGGGTTTTTTCCTGTACAGGTAAGGAGTGGTATATAATTTTGGTATATATAATCTTTCATTGGTTCTTGGAAAAATTCAGTGAGAACTTATGAAGTGCCTTGCTTAGCATGTGAAACTCGAAGTTCAACAAGAGTTGATATTTCTCATTTGTAAATTGATTAGGAAGTCCTGCTATTAAAAGCCGCCTTCTGCTGATGAAAACCCAGAACGTCTTGTCTGACAGCCAGGGAAAAAATTTTCTTGGAACAACCCAGGGCTCAAAGAGGGGCAAAAATAGAAATGAGAAGAATGGAAATAGGCACCTTCCTTTTTGTAACCATTTGCAGTAGCCTGAATAAATGAAACATGTGAGTGGATGTGGATGGATTGTGAGTGGCCATTAAAGTTACTCCAGGTCACCTCAGTTTCTCAGGTTTTATGGCTCATTGCACAGCTCTTCCTCACTGCCACTTAGGTGTCAGTGAAGGGCTTTTGTGGCACTCACTTTTTGCTGCCAATTAGGAAAGGGACTTTCCCCCGATGGGTCATCCTGGTTATATAAAAATCTCTGAAATAATCCTCTGAGTCTTGTAGGAACAGGGCTGTCACAGTGTTGCCAATAGAGATTCATAGTTTTTCTTTATAGGATTTGCTCTCAAAAACACTGTTCAAGATGAAAGATAAAAGAAGATAATACCTCCTCAGTAAAGTACACTTTACTGTTCCTGGATGTCTTGTGGGTTGCATAATTAGCATTTGCGGCTATTGGTGATTTACTGTCAATGTAGATACGTCGCAAAATAAAAAAATCAAAATTAATTAGGTCAAGGGTCAGGCAGTCACTGGGGAAGGACGCTGTCAGATGAGCACTCCTTGTCACATGTTAGTGTGTCCTTCTAAGCTCTATGGAGCCTTGAACTCTGGTGATGATACCTGAATAAAACATTCTTTTAAATTCATAGGACTGATAATTAAGTGGCAGCTCTTCCCAAGGGAATGTATCTAAAATAGGCCACGGGGTTGCAATTACACTATTTCCAGTTGAGAATTTTTTTCCCACAATGATTTGAATGTATCTGAAACATTCTTAAATATCTTTCTGTTTTTTGAAAGGGGTAAATCTTGGAGTTATTCTCCCTTTGATTCTGTAATTTTAGGGTTTTAGCAGTCTAGTGATAATTTAATTCTCAATCTCAAATGAGCATTTGAAAGGATATGCTTTTAGGGTCAAGTCATAGCCTAAGAGATGTCATTTAGGTGTCCAATATTAGAGTTTTTCTCTTGACTTAAAAGATATGTTTTGGGAATAACAGATGTAACTGTTGCAACCAGGATTTTTCCAGAATTTTGGACATTGTTGCTAGTGTCGTTCCTCTCTATCAGTGTCAGTGTTCAAATTTGCATAGCAATTTCTTCTGATTTCTAAATTCGAAGATCAAATGCAATAATATTTGTAAAAGTACTTTTGAATAAGTAACATGGCATGGAAATGGAAAGTTCAGCAAACTCTGTGAGTTGGTACAAATAACTGGGGAGCTGAATCAGAAAGGGTGGCACAGATGGTGAAGGGAAGGGAACTGCCATTTGTTGGTGCTAGAAGTATACCAGGTATTTATCTCTAACAATGCCATTTCTTCTTTAAGCAATCCTTGCTGTCAATCCTAACTGCATAAATGTGCAAACTGGGACTTACTCAGTTTCAGAAACTGCAAACGGAACTGTTCTTCCAAATCCAATGCTTTTCACATGGGGTAACTTATATAGTACACATGTATCAGAATGGTCAAGGCAGAACTTTCCCAGTAGTTGTTGGGTTAGAATTCTCCTGATAGTGACTGAGCAAGCTTCCAAAAGCACAGTTTCTGAAAATTCTGGGTTCTTTAAAATGCTTTGATATCTCAATTGTTTTCCTTTGTCTATATTTTTTAAATTAAAAAGTATAAAATTCACACATCAAAAATTATGTATATATAAAGTAAAAGTGATAATAAGCATTACATGTCCACCTTTCTTTTGAGACACAGAATATTACATTTGTTTCAGACATAGAGTTAGTTAAGACATAGACTATTTCCTGTTTTTAAGGCCCTTGGATTTCCTTCTGCAATCGCAACTTCAGCATTTCTTTCAACAGGGATCCATTAACTTGAATTTTTAGTTTCTGTTTTCTCTATGGCTTTATGTTTTCATGGATATGAATTCCTACACACTATAGTTTCCAGTTTTGAATGTTTTTGAACATGAAGTCAGTAGTACACTATGAATTCTTCTGTCTGTACTTGCTTTCAGCTCACAGTATTGCTTTTGGGTTTCTTCCGTGTTAGTACATGTGGATGTAATTTATCCTTTTTCACAGTTGTGTAAAATAACATTGTATGAATAAGCCATAATTTATTTCTCCATTCCAACATTGATGTACATGTGAGTTTTTTTTTCTGTTTGAGGTTACTGTGAATAATATTGTTATGAACATTATTTACATGTTTCAAAGTCCATTTTTATATAGGAACAGAAATACAGTTTTATAGATTATGTAAATATTCAAGTTTACTGAAAATTTCTAATTTATTCAAGTGGTTATTTCAGTATATATGCCTATAAACAGAATATAAGATTCCCTTTCTCAGCATTCCCATTATGTATGTATCAGTTTGACTTGTCAATGTTATTATAGTTTATATTTCTATTTTCTGATGGCTAATGAAATAGAAAACCTTTTCATATATATATATTTTTAATTTATATTGGTTTTGTTAAGTTCCTTGTATCTTTTGCCCATTCTTTTATTGGGTTGCCTTTTTTCCTTATTCTGGAATTTTTTTTTCAGAAGCCTATTTTTTGTTTTGTTTTTAATTGACATATAATCATACATATTTGTGAAGTACAGTGTGATGTTTTTATACATGTATACATTGTATAATGATTAAATCAGGGTTATTGGCATATTCATCATCTGAAACATGATTTTTTTGTAATGAGAACATTAAAAACTTGTAACTGTTTTGACATATACAATAAATTATTGTTAACTACATCACCATGTGCAATATCATGCCAGAACTAATTTCTTAGTTCAACTCTAACAATACCAATTGGCCAACCTCTTACTGTCTCTCCTCTCCTCTACCTTCCCTGGACTCTGGTGGCCACTGTTGTACCCTCTACTTAGATGAGATCAACTTTTTCAGATTCTACACATGAGTGAGGTTATATATTTGTCCTTATTTACTTGGCTTGTTTCATTAAACATAATGTACACCAGGTTCAACTATGTTGTCTCAAATAACAGAATTTTGTTTTTTTTATGGTTGAATAGTATTCCATGGTGTATAAATACTACATTTAAAAAATTCATTCTTTTATTGATGAATTTTTCGTATCTTCAGGTTGATTTCATATCTTAGGTTGATTTCTTATATTAGGTTGATTTCATATCCTGACTTTCAGGGACAATGTTGCTATGAACGTGGAAGCTTGCTCTTCAACATACTGATTTCGTTTACTTTGAATATATACTCAGCAGTGAGATTTCAGGGTCATATGGAAGTTCTATTTTTAATTTTGGAGGGAACCTCCATACTGTTTATAATAATGACTGTATGGATTACATCTGTACCAACACTATATAAGAATTCCTCTTTCTCCACATCCTCACCAGTATTTATTATTTTTAATCTGCTTTTGATTTGCACAAATTTGTGAGGTATACATGCAATTTTGTAACGTGCATGGACTGTAGTGGCCAAGTCAGGGCTTTTAGGGTATTCATAGCCTGAATAAAATACATTGTACTCATTAACCAATATCCTTATTATTATTATTATTATACATTAAATTCTAAGATACGTGTGCAGAATGTGCAGGTTTGTTACATAGGTATACACATGCCATGGTGATTTGCTGTCATCTACATTAGATATTTCTGCTAATGGTATTCCTCCCCGACCCTGCAACAGGTCCCAGTGTGTGATGTTCCCTTCCCTGTGTCCATGTGTTCTCATTGTTCAACTCCCACTTATGAGTGAGAACATGCAGTGTTTGGTTTTCTGTTCCTGTGTTGTTTGCTGAGAGTGATGGTTTCCAGCTTCATCTATGTCCCTGCAAAGGACACAAACTCATTCTTTTTTATGGCTGTATAGTATTCCATGGTATATATGTGCCACGTTTTCCTTAGTCTATCATTGATGGACATTTGAGTTGGTTCCAAGTCTTTGCTGTTGTGAATAGTGCTGCAATAAACATACATGTGCATGTGTCTTTATAGTAGAATGATTTACAATGCTTTGGGTATATATCCAGATTGCTGGGTCAAATGGTATTTCTAGTTCTAGACCCTTGAGGAATTATTATACTGTGTTCCACAATAGTTGAACTAATTTACACTGCCAATAATGTAAAAGCATTCCTATTTCTCCACATTCTCTCCAGCATCTGTTGTTTTCTGATTTTTTAATGATCGTATTGTAACAGGCTTGAGATGGTGTCTCATCGTGATTTTGATTTGCATTTCTCTAATGATCAGTGATGATGAGCTTCTTTTCATATGTTTCTTGGCTGCATAAACGTCTTCTATTGAGAAATGTCTGTTCATATCCTTTACCCACTTTTTGATGGGGTTGTTTTTTTTCTTGTAAGTTTGTTTAAGTTCTTTGTAGATTCTAGATATTAGCCCTTTGTCAGATGGATAGATTGCAAAAATTTTCTCCCATTCTGTAGGATGTCTGTTCACTCTGATGATAGTTGCTTTTGCTGTGCAAAGACTCTTTAGTTTAATTAGATCCTATTTGCCATTGCTTTTAATGTTTTAGTCATGAAGTATTTGCCCATGTTTTTGTCTTGAACGGTATTACCTAGGTTTTCCTTTAGGACTTTTATGGTGTTAGGTCTTATGTTTAAATCTTTAATCCATCTTGAGTTAATTTTTGCATAATATGTAAGGAAGGGATCTAGTTTCAGCTGTTTGCATATGGCTAGCTAGTTTTCCCAACACCATTTATTAAATAGGGAATCCTTTCCCCATTGCTTATTTTTGTCGAGTTTGTCAAAGATCACATGGTTGTAGATGTGTGGCATTGCTTCTGAGGCCTCTGTTCTGTCCCATTGGTCTACATATCAGTTTTGGTACCAGTACTATGTTTTTTGGTTATTCTAGTCTTGTAGTATAGTTTGAAGTAAGGTAGTGTAATGCCTCCACCTTTGTTCTTTTTGCTTAGGATTGTCTTGGCTAAATGGCTCTTTTTTGGTTGCATATGAAATTTAAAGTAGTTTTTTCTAATTCTGTAAAGAAAGTAAATGGTACTTTGTTAGGGATAGTGTTGAATCTATAAATTATTTGGGCAGTATGGACATTTCACGATATTAATTATTTCTATCCATGAGCATGGAATGTTTTTCCATTTGTTTGTGTCCTCTCTTATTTCCTTGAGCAGTGGTTTGTAGTTCTCCTTGAAGAGGTCCTTCACATCCCTTGTAAGTTGTATTCCTAAGTATTTTATTCTTTTTGTAGCAATTGCAAATGAGAGTTCACACATGATTTGGCTCTCTGTTTGTCTGTTATTGATGTATAGCAATGCTTGTGATTTTTACACATGGATTTTGTATCCTGAGACTTTGCTGAAGTTGCTTATCAGCTTAAGATTTTGGGCTGAGATGATTAGGTTTTCTGAATATAGTCATGTCATCTGCAAACAGAGACAATTTGACTTCCTCTCTTCTGATTTGAATACACTTTCTTTCTTTCTCTTGCCCTGGATTGCCCTGGCCAGAACTTCCAATACTGCATTGAATAGGAGTGGTGAGAGAGGGCATCCTTGTCTTGTGCCAGTTTTCAAAGGGAATGCTTTCAGCTTTTGTCTATTCAGTGTGATATTGTCTGTGGGTTTGTCATAAATAGCTCTAATTATTTTGAGATATGTTCCATCAATATCTAGTTTATTGAGCATTTTTAGCATGCAGGGGAGCTGAATTTTATCAAAGGCTTTTTCTACCTGTATTGAGATAATCATGTGTTTTTGTCATTGGTTTTGTTTATGTGATGGATTACATTTATAGATTTGTATATGTTGAACCAGCCTTGCATCCAAGGGATAAAGCCGCCTTGATCATTGTGGATAAGCTTTTTGATGTGCTCCTGGATTAGGTTTGCCAGTATTTTATTGAAGATATTTGCATTGATGTTCATCAGGGATATTGGCCAGAAATTTTCTTTTTTTGTTGTGTCCCTGCCAGCTTTTGGTATCAGGATGATGCTGGCTTCATAAAATGAGTTAGGGAAGAGTCCCTCTTTTTCTGAAAAGTTTCATAAGGAATTGTACCAGCTCCTCTTTGTACTTCTGGTAGAATTTGGCTGTTAATCTGTCTGGTCCTGGGCTTTTTTTGGTTGGGAGACTATTAGTGCCTCAATTTCAGAACTTGTTATTGGTCTATTCAGGGATTTTACTTCTTCATAATGTAGTCTTGGGGAGGGTGTGTGTGTCCAAGAATTTATATATTTCTTCTAGATTTTCTCATTTATTTTCATAGAGGTGTGTATAGTATTCTCTGATAGTAATTTGTATTTCTGTGGGATTAGTGGTGATATCACCTTTATCATTTTTTATTGTGTCTATTTGATTCTTTATTAGTCTGGCTAGTGTTCTATCTATTTTGTTAATCTTTTCGAAAAATCACCTCCTGGATTTACTGATTTTTTGGAAGAGTTTTTCATGTCTCTATCTCCTTCAGTTCTTCTCTGATCTTAGTTATTTCTTGTCTTCTGCTAGCTTTTGAATTTGTTTATTCTTGCTTCTCTAGTGTCTTTAATAGTCATGTTAGAGTGTTGATTTTAGATCTTTTCTGTCTTCTTCTATGGGCACTTAGTGCTATAAATTTCCCTCTAAACACTGCTTTAGCTGTGTCCCAGAGATTCTGGTACATTGTGTCTTTGTTCTCCTTGGTTTCAAAAAACTTATTTATTTCTGCCTTAATATCGTTATTTGCTCAGTAGTCACTGAAAAGCAGATTGTTAAGTTTCCATGTAGTTGTGCGGTTTTGAGTGAGTTTTTTAAATTCTAAGTTCTAGTTTGATTGCACTGCGGTCTGAGATACTGTTATGATTTCCATTCTTTTACATTTGCTGAGGTAAAAATACATTTACTTCCAATTATGTGGTCAATTTTAGAGTAAGTGCAATGTGGTGGTGAGAAAAACGTATATTCTATTGATTTGGAGTGGAGAGTTCTGTAGATGTCTGTTAGGTTTGCCTGGTCCAGAGCTGAGTTCCAGTCCTGAATATTCTTGTTAAATTTTCTGTTTCATTGATCTAATATTGATAGTGGGGTATTAAATTCTTCCACTATTCTTTTGGGAGTCTAAGTCTCTCTGTAGGTCTCCAAGAACTTGCTTTGTTAATCTGGATGCTCCTGTATTGGGTACATATATATTTAAGACAGTTAGCTCTTCTTGTTGCATTGATCCTTTTGCCATTATGTAATGCCCTTCTTTGCTTTTTTGATCTTTGTTGGTTTAAAGTCTGTTTTATCAGAGACTAGGATTTCAACCCCTGCTTTTTTTTTTTTAATTTCTTTCCATTTGGTTGGTAAATATTTTTCCATTCCTTTATTTTGAGCCTATGTGTTTCTTTGCATGTGAGATGGGTCTCCTGAATATAGTACATCTATGGATCTTGACTCTATCCAACTTGCCAGTCTGTGTCCTTTAATTGGGGCATTCAGCCCATTTATATTTAAGGTAATAGTATTATGTGTGAATATGTTCCAGTCATTATGATGCCAGCTGGTTATTTTGCCCATTAGTGGATGCAGTTTCTTCATAGTGTCAGTGGTCTTTACAATTTGGTATGTGTTTGCAGTGGCTGGTACCAGTTTTTCATTTCCATATTTAGTGTTTCCTTCAGGAGCTCTTGTAAGGCAGGCCTGGTGGTAACAAAAGCTCTCAGGATTTGCTTGTCTGTAAAGAATTTTATTTTTCCTTTGCTTATGAAACTTAGTTTGGTTGGATATGAAATTCTGGGTTGAAAATTGTTTTCTTTACAAATGTGGAATATTGGCCCCTACCCTCTTCTGGTTTGTAGGGTTTGTGCAGTGAGATCACTGTTAGTCTTATGGGCTTCCCTTTGTGGGTAACCCAACCTTTGTCTCTGGATGCCTTTAACATTTTTCCTTCATTTCAACTTTGGTGAATCTGATGATTGTCTTGGGGTTGTCTTCTCGAGGAGTATCTTTGTGGTGGTCTCTGTATTTCTTGAATTTGAATTTTGGCTTGTCTTGCTAGGTTGGGGAAGTTTTCCTGGATAATATCTTAAAGAGTGTTTTCCAACTTGGTTCCTTTCTCCTTGTCACTTTCAGGTACACCAATCAAACATAGGTTTGGTCTTTTCACATAGTCTCATATTTCTTGGAGGTTTTGTTTATTCCTTTTCATTCTTTTTTCTCTAATCTTGTCTTCCAACTTTGTTTCATTAAGTTTACTTCAATCTCTGATATCCTTTCTTTCAGTGGATTGATTCAGCTATTAATATTTGTGTATGCTCCTTGAAGGTGTTGTGCTGTTTTTCTGCTCCATCAGATCATTTGTTTTCTACTCTAACCTGGTTATTCTAGTTAGTAATTCCTCTAATCTTTCTTCAAGTTCTTAGCTTCCTTGCATTGGGTTAGAACATGGTCCTTTAGCTTGGAAGATTTTGTTATTACCCACTTTCTAAAACCTCCTTCGTCAATTCATCAAACACATTCTCCATCTAGTTTTGTTTCCTTGCTGGCGAGGAGTTTTGATCCTTTGTAGGAGAAGAGGCATCCTGGTTTTTGGAATTTTCAGCCTTTTGTGCTCCTCATCCTCATGGATTTATTGACCTTTTGTCTTTGATGTCAGTGACTTTCGAATGGGGTTTCTGTGTGGCCATCCTTTTTGTTGATGTTGATGATATTCCTTTCTGTTTGTTAGTTTTCCTTCAGTTAGAACCCTCTGCTACAGGTCTTCTGGAGTTTGCTGGAGTTCCATTCCAGACCCCATTTGCCTGGGTATCACCAACAGAGGCTGCAGAACAGCAAAGATTGCTGCCTGCTCCTTCCTCTGGAAGATTTGTTCCAGAGAGGCACCTGCCAGATGCCAGCCAGAACTATCCTGTATGTGGTGTCTGTCGACCCCTGTTGGGACATGTCTCCCAATCAGGAGGCATGGGGGTCAGAGACCCATTTGAGGAGTTATTCTGTCCCTTAGCAGAGCTTAAGCACTGTGCTTGGAGATTCACTGCTCTCTTCAGAGCTGGCAGGCAGGAATGTTTAAGTCTGCTGAAGCTGTGCCCACAGCTGCCCCTTTTCCCAGGTGCTCTGTCTCAGGGTGGTGGTAGTTTTATCTATAATCCCCTGATGGGGGTTACTGTCTTTTTTTCCACAGATGCCCTGCCCAGAGAGGAGGAATCTAGAGAGACAATGTGGATACAGTGGCTTTGCCAAGCTGCAGTGGGCTCCACACAGTCCAGATTTCCCAGAGGTTTTGTTTACACTGACAGGGGAAACCACCTACTCAAGACTCAGTAATGGTGGATGCCCCTTCCCCCACCAAGCTTGAGCATCCCAGGTCGACTTCAGACTACTGTGCTGGCAGCAAGAATTTCAAACCAATGCATTTTAGCTTGCTGGGCTCTGCAGGAGTGGGATCTGCTAAGCTAGACCACTTGACTCCCTGGCTTCAGCCTCCTTTCCAGAGGAGTGAATGGTTCTGTCTCACTAGTGTTCCAAATGCTACTGGGGTATGAAAAAAACTCCTGCAGCTAGCTCAGTGTTGCCTGAATGCCTACTCAGTTTTGTGCTTGAGACTCAGGGCCCTGGTGGCATATTCACCTGAGGGTATCTCCTGGTCTGCAGATTGTGAAGACTAAGGGAGAAGTGTAGTGTCTGTGCCAGAATGCACTGTTCCTCACAGCATAGTCCCTTACAGCTTCCCTTGGCTAATGGGGAGAGTTTCCCAACCCCTTGTGCTTCCTGGGTGAGGCAACACCTCACCCTGCTTCAACTCACCCTCTGTGGGCTACACCCACTGGCTAACCAGTCCCAATAAAATGAGCCAGGTACCTCTGTTGGAAATGCACAAAGCATCCATCTTTTGTATTGATCTCACTTGGAACTATAAATTGAAGCTGTTCCTGTTCAACTGTCTTGCCAGCCACCCCCACCAATATCTTTTTGTTAGTAACTGGGATGAGGTCATATCTCCCTGTGGTTTTGGTTTGCATTTTTCGTTCTCTCTCTGTCTCTCCTTTTTTTTTTCTTTTTGAGATGGAGTCTTCCTCTGTTGCCCAGGCTGGAGTGCAGTACATGATCTCAGCGCATTGTAGCCTCCCCCTCCCAGGATGAAGCAATTCTCTTGCCTTAGTCTCCTAAGCCGCTGCAATTGCAGGCACCTGCCACCATGCCTGACTAATTTTGTATTTTTTTTTTTTTCTTTTTAGTAGAGATGGGGTTTCACCATGTTGGTCAGACTGGTCTTGAACTCCTGACCTCAGGTGATCCACCCGCCTTGGCCTCCCAAAGTGTGGAGATTACAGACATGAGCAACTGTGCCTGGCCTGCATTTTTTAATTCATCAGTTATGTTGAACAATTTTTTTATATTCCTGTGGTCATTTGTATGTCTTCCTTTGATAAATATCTATGCGGTTCTATTGCTCATTTTTAAAATTGGATTGTTTTTGAGTTGAGTTCTTTATATATTGTGGATATTAACCCCTTGTTAAATGCATAGTTTGCAAATATTTCCTCTCATTCTGTAGGTGATATCTTTGCTCTGATGATTGTTACCTTGCTATGCGGAAGCTTTTTAGTTTGATGTCATCCAATTTTTCTATTTTTGCTTTTGTTGCTGTGCTTTTAAGGTATTATCCAAAAAATTCTTACTTAGACTAGTTTTGTGAAGAATTTTCTGTATGTTTTCTTCTAGTAGTTTAATAGTTTTGCCTCTTACATTTAAGTCTTTAATCCATCTTGACTCAATTTTTGTATATGTTGAGAGATAGGGGTCTAGTTTCATTATTGTGCATGTGATTATCCAGTTTTCCCAGCACGAGTTATCGAAAAGACTGTCCTTTTCCTAATGTGTGTTCTTGGTGCCTTTGCCAAAAATGAGTTGACTGTAGATATGTGGATTTATTTCTGGATTTTCTATTATGTTCTATTGGTTTATGTGTCTATTTCTATGAGAGTACCATGCCATTTTAGTTACCATACCAATATAGTATATTTTGAAGTCAGGTAGTATGATGCCTCCTGCTGTGTTCTTTTTGCTCTGTGTTGCATTGGCTATTCATGTTCTTTTGTTGTTTTGTACAAGTCTTAGAATTTTTTTTCCATTTCTGTGAAGAATATCATTGGTATTTTGATAGAGATTGCATTGAATGTATATTGCTTTGGGTAGCATGGATATTTTAACAATATTAATTCTTCCAATCCATAAACTTGGAATATTCTGGACACTAATCTTTTGTTGGTCATACATGTACAAATATCTTCCTTGAATCTAAGGTTTGCCTTGATGTTTAATACATCATTTGGTAAACACATGTATATGATTTTAATGTAGACAGACTTTATTTATATATTTTTGTGACGGAGTTTTGTTCTTGTTACCCAGGTTGAAGTACAGTGGCACAATCTTGGCTCACTGCAACCTCTTTCTCCTGGGTTCAAGTAATTCTCCTGCCTCAGCCTCCTGAGTAGCTGAGATCACAGGTGCCTGCCACCATGCCAGGCTCATTTTTTGTATTTTTAGTAGAGATCGGTTTTCACCATGTTGAGCAGGCTGGTCTCAAATTCCTGACCTCAGGTAAGTTATCCACCTCGGTCTTCCAAAGTACTAGGATTACAGCTGTGTGCCTCCACGCCTGGCCTAGAATTAATTTTTTTATTTATGTTTGATACATTTTTCTGTCTTGTTGAAGAAATCTTCAATACTTAATGAGATATAAAGTTAAAAAATTGTATGTTTTTTCCTAAAAGTTTTACTTTAAGTCTTTATTTTATACTGAATTTACTTAATTTTTGTCTATTTTAAATAACTAATCTGGATTATTTTCCTATGAATATTTCATTTCCCATGTTGACAATGGTGAAGGCATTTGATCCATTATCCTGTGTGTGAACAATATATTCTCCCCCATGTAGAAGGCTTTAGAATCATCTTTTTGTTTTCAGTTTTCTGATATATCATAATAATATGTCTTAATTTGGGTTTATTTTTACTTATATTTTTGAACATTTAAAAGGACACTTTTGATTTGGGATATCATGTTTACTGTTTTTAGATTTTTTTTTCTTGTATTATTCTGTGATTCTTTTTTTTAAGTATCTGTTGATAAGATGTGAGACCTACTGGACTTGTCCTCTAATTTTCTTATATCATTTCTCCTATTTTCAATTTCTCTTTATGCTCTAGATGCTGGAAGACTTGTTAAAACTTTATCTTTCAACTTCTCTATTAAGTTTTTAATTTATGCTATTATAACTTTAATAGCCAATGCTATTTTCCTGTTCTTGATTTTTTTTTATATTATCCTATTTTTATTTCATAGATGCCACATTTTCTCATTGTTGTAAGGATTTCATGATACTTTTTTTAAAAAACATTTCTTTTCTCAATACAGTCTCTGTTTTGTTCAAATTATGTATTTTTTCTGTTTGCTTTGGCCTCTGAAGATGACCAGAAACTCTTATTCTCTCTCTCTGTTTGTATGTGTGTGTGCGTGCATGTAGCAGTGTTGTTAATGAATTTAATTGAAAGGGTGGGATTTTGTGATTACAGGAAATTTATTATTTGATTTGGAGAGAAGTGACATATTTGAAATTTTAAGTTTTTCAGATTAATAAGATTTATTTTTTATTTTATTTTTCTTTTAAGATATAACTCAATATTAGGGTTCAGAATTTTCCTTAAAGAGATATTTCACCTTCTTTAAAAATGTATTTCTTTTAACAGATTTTTTATCCTCATAATTAGCATATTAAAATTTTTGTTTTCTAAATTTTTGTTGCTGGAACATAGAAATAGAATTGATTTTGTATATTGACTTTGCATTCAGGATACTTGCTAAGCTCTCTTACTTTAATAACTTATTTATGGATTTATTTAGGTTTCCTGCATACACAATCATATCTTCTGAAATGTTATCTTGCTTCCTTTTGTAATTCTTTCTTTTATTTCTTTTTTATTACCATGTTGCTGAGAACTCCCTGTGCAATATTGAATAGAACATTCTTTACTAGTTTCTAATCTCAATGGCAAATTATCAAGGTTTTACCTTTTATGATGCCTGTTGCACATTTGTTGCACATAAATATTATTAGATTGTAGACTTTTTTCATATTTGCTAAGAATTTCTATGAGAAATGAGTATTTAATTTTTTGGATGCTTTTTTTTTGCATTTACTGAGATAAGCATATAATTTCTTCCTTTTATTTGCTAATATTATGACTTGTGTTGATTAATTTCTAAGATTCCTTTGTTAAATCCAACTTAATCATGATATGTTATCACTTATGTATCTTTTGGGATTTAGTTTCTTAATATTTCACTTAGAATTTTTGCCCAGATATGTGCACAATTTCTCAGGCATTCTCTTATCCCTCTTTCTTCTTTTGATTCATTCTTTTCATTGATTTTTTTTTTTCCTTTCTCCCCTTTTCCTTCTCTATTTGGCATCACTTATGGTTCCATATATATTTTAGAATTTTTGTCTATTTATGTTAAATGTGCCATTGGGATTTTGAAAGGGATTCCATTAAATGTATCGATTGCTTTGGGTGGTATGTACATATTAACAATACTAATTATTCCAATGCACGAACGTGAAAGATAATTTTTATTAATGGTATTGCTGTAACTTCTTTCATCAGTATTGTATAGTCTTCAGTGTACAAGTCTTTCAGCTCCTTTGTTAAATTTATGCATAAGTATTTTATTTTCCTTAACTTTTTTTTTGGACAATTCATTGTTAATGTATAGAAACACTACTGATTTTTGTATGTTGATTTTGTGGGAATACTGGCCTTATTTCTAATCTTAGAGGGAAAATTTTTGGTTTTTCATGGTTTAGTAGGCTATAGTCATGGGATTTTCATACAGGGCTTTTATTCTCTTGAAGTAAATTTCTTGTATACTTTATTGAGAATTTAAAACATAAAATGGTGTTTATTTTTGTAAAATATTTTTTTCTGCATCTGTGGAGATGATCATGTGGTTTTATAATTCTTTTTTATGTTAATATGGAATACAACATTGATTGATTTGTGTATATTAAACATTCTTGCAACCCAAGAAGAAATCCGACTTGCTTATGATGTATGACTCCTTTAATGTGCTTTTAAATTCGATTTGCTAGTTTTTTTTCTTGTGGTGTCTTTGGCTTTGGTATCAGGGTGATGATGACTCATAAAATGAGTTTGAAAGTATTCTTTTAATCTCAATTTTTGGAATAAGTTGAGAATTGGTATCAGTTTTTCTTTAAATATTTGTCAGAAGTCACCAGTGAAGCCATGAGTTTTTCTTTTTGAAAGGTTTATATTACTGATTCAGTTTTCTTATTTGTTTTTGGTCTTAGAAACTTTTCATTTCTTTTTGCTCCAGTCTTGGAAAGTTGTATGTTTCTAGGAGTTTATCCATCTCTTCTAGGTTACCCAGTTTGTTAACTTAATAGTCCCTTGTGATTAATGGTTGTTCATAATATTCTCTTATGATTTAAAAAATTTCTGTCGTACCAGTTGTAATACCTCCTCTTTGATTTCTGATTTATTTGAGTCTTCTTTCCTTTTTTCTTAGCCTAAGGATTTTGCATTTTAAAAATCTTTTCAAAGGACTGATTCAATTTCCTTTTTTCTGTTGTCTTTCTGTTCTCTATTTCATTGATTTCTGGTCTAATCTTTATTAATGTCTTTTTTTTACTAACTTTGGGCATAGCTTGTTTTGCTTTTTCTAGTGTCTTGAGGTATAATGTTAGATTGTTGGAGATTTTTCTTTTACAATAGCTATAAACTTTCTCACTACAAACTTCTCTTTTAGTACTGCTTTTACTGAATCTCGTAAGTTCTGGTGTGTTGTACTTTTGTTTTTAAAGATATCAGATATTTTATTTGTTTCCTTTTTAAACCCATTGATTGTTGAAGAATGTTTGTTTAATTGCCAAGTATTTGTGAATTTGTCTATTCCTTTTGTTACTGATTTTTAGTTTCGTTCCCTTATAGTCAGAAAAGATACTTCCTTCTTAAATTTGATAAGACTTTTCTTTTTTAAACTAGCATGTGATTTATTCAGGAGAATATTTGTGTGTGCTTGGGAAAAATGTGTATTCTGCTGCATTTGGGTGGAATATTCTGTACATGTCTGTTTGATTTTAACTACAATATTTTAAAGTCTGCTGTTTCTTGTTAATTTTGTGTTTGAGTTTATTGCATATGTGGTATTGAGATCTATGATTACTTTATTGCTGTCTTTTTCCTCTTTAAATCTGTCAGTGTTTGCTTTATTTTATTTAGATGCTTCAGTGTTGGATTCATACATATTTATACTTACAATATCTTCCCATGGAATTTACCTTTATTTTAAAATTAGGTAATGACATTATTTGTCTCTTGTGACAGTTTTTAACTTAAAGTTTAATTTTTTTCTAACATAAGTATCACCATCTCTGATCTCTATTGATAACCATTTGCAAGAAATGTCTTTTTTTGTTCCTTCATTTTCAGCTAATTGTGTGTCCCTAAATCTAAAGTGGGTCCTTGTAGATGGCATAGATTTTGATCCTGTTTTAAAAACTTACGTATCCTGTTTTTTGATTGGTGAGTTCAATTCATTTACATTTAAAATAGTTATTAACAGGTAAGGACTTACTGCCATTTTGTTAATTTCTTTCTGTCTGATTTGTAGTTCTTCAGTTTGTCTCTTTCTTTATTGCTAGCTTCTTTGTAATTCAATTTTTTTGTAGTGATGCATTTTGATTTTTAAAAATTTTTTTGAATTGGCTACAGTTTCTTTCTTTGTGGTTACCATGAAACTTGCATACAACTTCTTATTCTTGTAATAGTCTGTTTTGAATTGATAGCAACTTCAATTGTATAGAAAAACTCTACACTTTATTCCCCCCTCAAGACTTTATGTTATTGATATCAGAATTTTATCCTTTTATGTGGCGTATCAATTAAACAATTTTGTGGTTATAGTTATAATACCATTGTCTTTTTTTTTTTTTTTAGTGGAGTCTTGTTCTGTCACCCAGGCTGGAATGCAGTGGCATGATCTCGGCTCACTGCATCCTCCACCTCCCAGATTCGAACAATTCTCCTGTCTCAGCCTCCCAAGTACTTGGGACTACAGGTGTTTGCCACCACACCCAGCTAATTTTTTTATTTTTAGTAGAGACAGGGTTTCACCATATTGATTAGGCTGGTCTTGAATTCCTGACCTCAGTGATCCACCCACCTTGGCCTACCAAAGTGCTGGGATTACAAGCATGAGCCACTGCATTTAGCCACCGTTGTCTTTCAACTTTTATACTGTGGTAAAAGTGACTTATGCACCATCATTACAGTGTTACATTATTTAGTATTTGTTTATATGTTTGCCTTTATCAGTGAGATTTATACTGTTATATTGGTTCATGTTACATTTTAGCATTCTTTTGTTTTTGAACTCTATTTGCTCCCTTTGAAAATTCTTGTCACAATGGTCTAGTGGTGACAAACTATCAGTTTTTGTTTATCTAAGAAACACTTTATCTTTCCTTCATTTTAAAAGGACTGTTTTGTCAGATATACTATTCTTGGTTAGCAGGTTTTTTGTTTTTTTGTTTTTTTTCTTTCCTTTCTGCACTTTGAATCTTGTAGGCCTATGAGATTTCTGCTAAGAAATCTGATAGTTTTATGGAGATTTTCTTGTATGTGATCAGCTTTTCTCTTGATGCTTTCATAATTATCTCTTTGAGTTTGCCTTTTGATAATTTAATTTTAACATTTCTCAGTATAGACCTCTTTAGGTGCCACCTATTTGGATTCTTTGGGTTCCATGAATTTACATGTCCTGTTCCCTCCTGAGATTTTGGAAGTTTTAGCCATTATTTCTTCTTTCTTTCTTCCTTCTCTTTATCTTCTTTCTCCTTCTCCTCCTCCTCCTTCCCCTCTTCCTCCTCCTTCTCCTGCTGCTCTTCTTACTCCTTTTCCTCTACTTCCTCTTTCTCTTCTTTTTCTTATTCACATTCTTTCATCTCACACTCAGATCTCCAAGGTTGGCTGTCTTCCCCAAGTCTGCAGCATTACCAGTGAATCATCATACATGCATTATTTCTTTAAATGAGCTTTCTATCCCTTTCTTTTTCCCTTCTCCTCCTAGAACTTCCATTAATGCATATATTATTTTGCTAAGTGGTGGCTCATAAATACTATAAGGTTATCTTCATTCTTAAAAACATTTTCTTTGGTTCCTTGGAATGGGTAATTACTTGTCGTTGAGCTAGCTGATTCTTTCTTCTGCTGATCGTGTCTGATGTACAAGTTCTCTATTAAGTTTTTCAGCTGAACCATTGTGTTATTCAGCTCTAGGATTTCTCTTTGGTTCTTTTTTATGGTTTGTATATCTGTTGAGCATCTCTTCCCCCTGCCATGTATTGTCACCTGCTTTTGTTTAGTTGTTTATAATTGTTCTCTTTTAGCTCATGGAGTGTTCTTGAGATAATTTGAATAATTTGTCAGGCAATTCATGGTTCTCTATTTGTTTAAAGTTGGTAACTGGAATTTCATTTTGATCCTTTGGGTAGTATCTTATTTCCCTGATTCTTTGTAAATTTTGTAGCCTTGCTTTAGTATCTGTGCATTTGAAGAAGTAATCACCTCTTTTAGTTTTACACACTGGCTTCAAGGAAAGCACTTTGTCAGTCAGCCCAACCAACATTTCTGAGTGGGCTGGCTAGAATGGTCTGAGTAGGCTTTCTGCTGGAGTCTGTGGGTGGGTGGACCATTGTCAAGGTACATAGGTGAACTGACTTGGTGCCAGGGTCTATATAAGTGGGCCTGGTGCTTGAGTTGGCAGAGGCAGGCCTGATGCCAGAGGTCTGTGGGTTAGGCTTGTTGCCAGGGTCTGTGACAAAAGGCCTCATGCCAGGTTCCATGGAGGTATCAGAAACTCACTTATTTGTTTTCCTCATGAGAGTAGTCACAGGCCAAGAGGATTACTATCAGCACTGCACTGTACAGTGTAATAACCTCTTTATTAGATTGTGGAGCTTGTGTAAAGGTATTTTTGTCAGTGGATGGTTGTTAAATTGGTGTTTCTGTGTGGAGATGAGAACTTGAGACTCCTAATACACTATCTAGCAGATGCCACCAATTCAACACTTTTAATTATATATATATGTGTGTGTATGTGTGTGTGTGTGTGTATATATATATAATTAAAAGTGTTATATATATATATATAATATATATATATACACACACACATTGTGTTCAGTAGAAGCATTAATACACATAACCTGATATTCCTAGAACAAAATACATTTAAAATGTGCTTTTAACGTTTTAACTGATTTTTATTGTTTTGTAGCCGGAAGTTCTTTTTTTTACATTTTCTTCTGTATTGCCTAAAGAGAAAGTATCCACTTTTTAAAAACTCTTTTACTGAATACAGAGCTCTACAAATACTTTCTACAAATATGATTGTTTAAAAGCACAAGTGACCACCTTATGTCAATGTGAAGAGCTGTATCTGATTGTCAATTCACTCTTTAGTGTTTTTTTAGCAAAATATATGGGGACCTTAAAATTTCCTTTTATGTTCTTGACCCTTATGCCACACTGGGTTACATACCTCTGGGTGATATAATTGAGGTCATATTTGTACTACATAAAACATATTTCCCAAATGTAACTCATGAAAGGAATTAGAATGAAAATGAGCCCAGTTAGACATGGTTACAAGTGAATATTGACAGGAAGGCAGCCAAGGAACTTTCTCATTCATAGGCTGAACCTGTCTTTTCATGGCCTTGGACCTGTGCTTTGCTGTGCTCAGCCATGGGGCTATGGGCTGTCTGTTCTTGACTGTTGTCTCTGTCACTAGGAATACAGTGATTCTGGCTTATTTTGGTGTTTTAAATCTGTTTTCTGCCCAGTGTTCACTATCTTGCCATTTTACATGTACACATTCATGTGTCTAATAAGTAATAGTAAATATTTGCTTTGTTTTGAAGGATAATGCTCTTTGAAGTGAAGTTGACCTATGGATACTATTTTTAATGAAGAAATAAATGTATACCATTAGTATTCCAGTATTATACATCCAAAGAGACTTCTTAGGTTGGTTTCTGAAGCCCCTTCTGATAGAACCTCTTATTTTGATTCTGCCTCTTGACAAGAAGCACTAACAAAATTTTCAATTACTTGAGCCTAAATTTTATTTTTGTTTCTATCCACTTACTATCCAGGGACAAAATAATGTTTTTGTGAGTACATACACTTAAATTTGGAACTACTTTCAAATCAGACAATATTGTACAGACAATTAGTTTCTGAAAGCTCCGTTGGTTTATACCTCTGGATCTTTAGCCATCCTTCTCTCTTCCCCTTTTTCTGTCTGGCCAGTTTTTTCTTATCCTTCACAACCTCTCTAGGAAGCCTTGCTTGACTTTCTAATCTGGAGAAGCTTGTGCAACTCTGTTTCTCTTTTTCATCTGTCACATGTTCTGCCATGATGTAGCTAACGGGCATGAAACTCAGGGCTGTATTACTTGGGCTCAAATCTAGGATCCTCTAGTGGCAAGCCTTGTGACTACACACAAATTCTTTAATGTCTTCATGTCTCAGTATCCTTTTCTATAAGACAGGCTAGTAACTTCATCCAAAGATTGGGTGAAGATTCTATTAGATGATAATGGTACATAGAAAACAATACAGTTTGGACATAATAGGAACTGAGTAGTTGCGTGCTGTGATTTTTTGAAGCTGTTAGAACATTGCGTTAGACCATTGGCTACCTTTCTTTCTTCCATCTCCTGCTTTTTTTTTCTAAATTGTACTTTAAGTTCTGGGGTATATGTGCAGAACATGCAGGTTTGTTGCATAGGTATACACATGCCATGGTGGTTGGCTGCGTCTATCACCCCGTCATCTACATTAGGTATTTCTCCTAATGCTATCCCTCTCCTAGCCCCTGACCCACAACAGGTCCCAGTGTGTAATGTCCCCCTCCCTGTGTTCATGTGTTCTCATTGTTCAGCTCCCACTTATGAGTGAGAACAGGTGGTGTTTGGTTTTCTGTTCTTGTGTTAGTTTGATGACAATAATGGTTTCCAGATTGATCCATGTCCTTGCAATGGACATGAACTCATTTTTAATGGCTGCATAGTATTCCATGCTGTATATGTGCTATATTTTCTTTATCCAGTCTTTATACATTGATGGGCATTTGGGTTGGTTTGAAGTCTTTGCTATTGTGAATAGTGCCACAATAAACGTACATGTGCATGTATCTTTATAATAGAATGATTTATAATTCTTTGGGTATATATCCAGTGATGGGATTGCTGGGTCAAATGTCATTTCTAGTTCTAGATTCTTGAGGAATCAACACACTGTCTTCTGCAGTGGTTGAACTAATTTACACTCCCACTAACAGTGTAAAAGCATTCATATTTCTCCAGCATCTGTTGTCTCCTGACTTTTTAATGATCACCATTCTAAGTGGTATGAGATGGTATTTCAATGTGGTTTTTATTTGCATTTCTCAATGACCATTAATGATGAGCTTTTTTTCATATGTTTATTGGCTGCATAAATGTCTCCTTTTAAGAAGTATCTGTTCATATCCTTTGCCCACTTTTTGATGGAGTTGCTTTATTTCCTGTAAATTTGTTAAACTTCTTTGTAGATTCTTTGTCAGATGGGTAGACTGCAAAATGTTTCTCCCATTGTGTAGGTTTCCTATTCACTCTGATGATAGTTTCTTTTGCTCTGCAGATGCCATTTAGTTTAATTAGGTCCCATTTGTCTATTTTGGCTTTTGTTGTCATTGGCTTTAATGTTTGAGTCATGAAGTCTTTGCCCATGCCTATGTCCTGAATGGTACTGCCTAGGTTTTCTTCTAGGATTTTTATGGTTTTAGGTCTTAAGTTTAAATCTTTAATCCACCTTGAGTTAATTTTTGTATAAGATATAAGGAAGGGATCCAGTTTTAGCTTTTTGCATATGGCTAGCCAGTTTTCCAAACACCATTTATTAAATAGAGAATCCTTTCCCTATTGCTTGTTTTTGTCAAAGATCAGATAGTTGTAGGTGTGCAGCATTATTTCTGAGGCCTCTCTTCTGTTCTGTTGGTCTATATATCTGTTTTGGAACCAGTACCATGCTGTTTTGGTTACTGTAGCTTTGTAGTATAGTTTGAAGTCAGGACACGTGATGCCTCCAGCTTTGTGGTTTTTTTTTTTTTTTTTTTTTTTTTTTTTTTTTTTTTTTTTTGCTTAGAATTGTCTTGGCTATACGGGCTCTCCTTTGGTTCCATATGAAATTTAAGATGTTTTTTTTCCAATTCTATGAAGAAAGTCAGTGGTAACTTGATGGGGATAGCAAAATTACTTTGAGCAGTATGGCCATTTTCACAATATTAATTCTTCCTAATCATGAGGCTGGAATGTTTTTCCCATCTGTTTGTGTCCTCTCTTATTTCCTTGAGCAGTGGTTTGTAGTTCTCCTTGAAGAGGTCCTTTCGTATCCCTTATAAGTTGCATTCCTAGGTATTTAACTCTCTTTGTAGCAATTGTGAATGGGATTTCACTCATGATTTGGCTCTCTGTTTGTCTGTTATTGGTGTATAGAAATGCTTGTGATTTTACACATTGATTTTGTGTCCTGAGACTTGGCCGAAGTTGCTTATCAGCTTAAGGAGATTTTGGGTTGAGAATGGGGTCTTCTAAATATACAATTATGTAATCTGCAAATTGAGACAGTTTGACTTCCTCTTTATCTGTTTGAATACACTTTATTTCTTTGTCTTGCCTGATTGCCCTGGCAGATCATTGGCTAACTTTTATGAGAGCCTCATATCTCCTACTCCCAGATAGAGATCTCACTGAAATCAGAGATTGTCCTTCATCTCTCTCTGCTCAGCATCTGTCATGGTACCTGACAGTTGGCAGGTTTTCAGGAAGAATGATGCTAAAGAGTGAATGAATCTATGGATTCCAGAGCTTTCACGAGCATTGCTAGATGATTATAAGAGCTGACATTTCAGTATAATATTTATGTGACCTTAAATTTCTGACACACAGTCTGCTCCAGAGAGTTCTGCCAGAGTGAACTGTTGTACAGACCTTTATCATTATCTGTTGCCAAAGCAGTTGTAAATACCAATGTTTGAAACTTGTGGGTATATATCTATTTTTTGTGTGTGCTTGTGTGTGTGTATGTGTGCACACAAGTGTATGTGTGTGAGATAGATAGATAAGTAGATAGAATATGTTCCCTGTGTTAGTGAAAAATGCCTGAAGCAATTCACTAGAAATTTATATTATCCAATAATGGCCAAAAGTTCTTAGAGAAAAGTTCACTACTAACCCTCTCCATTTCAATCCCATGAAGACATAGATGAAAGTTAAAAGCAGATATCTTGACCTAATTCATATCCCCTCTGTTTCTATTTAAGACAGAGGATCATGTAGCCCTTCTGTAAAAACCTAAACTCACAGGGTTCAGAGTGTAAAGCCATAGAAGACCCTCCCAAGGGTGGCTCCATGAGGAAGGGTTCTGCTAGTACAGGAGGTGCTTTTAAGGGACTGTGTTAAGGAAAACTGAGTCCACAAGGGGTGTTACTTTAAAAGGCAAGAGCTTCCCAGTGCCATGCCTCCATCCATGCCCCCATCCAGGAACCTAGAGTTCTTTGTTTAACTTTCCTGTGTGCAAGCTAGGTAGAAATTCCAGGTGAGCTTCTTTGTTCAGAAAGCCTGCCAAAAGCCCTGGGAGGAGGGGATTTTTTGTGGGCCCAAGCAAGCAGTCTGGGATCAGAGTCAAGGATCAATCAGCCCAGCGGAAGTTTGAAAGAACTCTTCTCATTGGACAAGAACATGAATGGGGCAGGAATAACTTCAAAGTTAAAACCCCACTGCTCCTTACCTGTGCAGACTCCTTCTCTGGATCCCCTCCCATGACAAGGTGGGAGCTGTCTTTTCCTCTTTCCCTATATGGATATGCCCTCCAGATTTTCCTCCCGTGGCAGTGTGGGAGCTCTTTATACTTCTCTCCCTTTCCCTTTCTCTGCTTAATAAATCTCTCTCTGCTAAACTCTTTAGGTTCATGATATTTGTAAGTTCACCACACCTCCAGGTCCTCTACCTCCGTTCCTGGGGCAGGGGAGGCCAAGAACCTTGGGTACATCCAATCAGGGAGGGAGCTGAGCCCCATCCCGTCCTATGACCTGTTTGTTCTCTGATCCTTCTGCAAGAATGAGCTATCTATGCACCCACAGCCTGAGGGTGTAAACTCTAAATAAATGTGTAGAATGCACTGGAATTCACTTGTGTTCAATTACAATCTCTATTACTGTCTTCATTGAGCAGGGTGAATGCTGCTTGCTGAGAATTTGGAGACCAAATAGAGAATCAGGGAAGAAGAATGGAGAATAGAAACACTGATCATTATTCAAGCTGACAATGTGGCTGACTTCTACTGGAGTAAACATTGTTAGTGTTATATTGACCACCTGACTGCCTAGTGGTTGCTATCACCATTTCTTCACTTTTCACGATGCTTAGGTTCTCTTGTAGGCTTCTGAGTATAAAAAAAATCTTGGCTCAGATAATGTCATGTCACTGAGGGCCACCCTGTTACCCTTGAAGTGTTTGTGTTGCCATTTGTACTTGTTATTGCCTTACTCCAGGAGCATCCTCAAGGGATGATAGCAGCATGTTGTGGTGGAAAAAAGGCTGGGCTTAGAGTCAAAGACCTGTTTCATCCTGGCTCTCCACAATTTGTCACTCAGATGTGACCCTGGGCAAATCACTTAACCCTTTTCTTTCTATATCTGCAAAGAGAATGGAGTCTAACACTGTCTATAGACTTTCCTTACATGATGTGAGAGGATCAGCTAGAGTTTGTTAAAGTACTTTTTTATTGTTAACAAGACCTCCTACTCTTTGGCTCCATTAACGAATGAACTTACTTTAATATATTCTGTCTTTCTTAAGGAAAAGCTCTTGCTGAAGAAGTAGCAGCAAAAGCAGAACTTCAGTGGAAAGGTCAAATTATGGGTGTTTAAAACAAGTAAGAACCTCCAAACATTCCAAAACTTCACTGAATTTAGATCCCTTTTCAGCCTCCGTCTTTTTTGATTAACCAGAAGGAATTAAAAAAACAACAACACTCTATCATGTCTTTGTTATCATGTCTCTGCCTTTAAACTTCTGTTCAGAAAAGGAAGATGGTTTTAGACTATTTCAGGTGTTTTATTCAGATGCAATTCCTGGAACTTTGATCAGCAAAAGAATTCAGAAACCCCAAAAGGAAGCATTTTGCAGGTTAGAAGAATCTTGCAAATGCCTGATATAATTAATTATTTACAAATATGGGTTCTCTCAAACTACTGGCCCCTTTACAAGAAAGATTAAGCTCTATTGATCTTTGAATCATTTCATAATAGCAGATTAATAGTGGTTTAATAAATTAAGAAATTAATAAATACCTTCACAGAAACATTGCTCAAATGGTAGATTTGTCTGTTAAACCTTGTAGCACTCTTTAAATTCCCAAACACTTGGAAAATATTCTTCAATCTTCTATAGTGGGATATAGTCTAATGGCAAAGAAAACTCTGCTCCTGTTTGGAGAAAGCTTAATGACTGGGGAAAATATGGCACATATTATCAGCAAGGCTGAGCCACACTGTGGGACTGCAGAGGAGAAAGCACCGAATTCTTCCTGGAAGAGTGCGCCAAGGCTCAGGAAGCAGATATTTTAGCCAAGTGTTGAAGCATGCACTATGAGATTGTGAGAAAGATGAGGAGTCTCAAGAGGCAGTCCAGAAAGAAGAAATGGTTTGGCCAGATCATAAATCTGAGACATCCGCAGCTATTCTTGCTGGGGTGGATTCTGCAGTGGTTCCTTTAGGTGGTCCTACCTGACATTTTACATGATTGCACAGGGAGACATCTCTGACGAGGATGCCTGAAGCAGCAGCATATCATTGCATTGAGAAAACATAGTCTCTCTTTTTGTTAAAGGGATATTACAAAAATAATACAGGTTAATCATGCAAATCTAGAAAAAAATTAGACTACGTATTAAGAGAATAAAATAATCACCCACAATACCTTCATTCAGGGGTAATCATTAGTAACATTTTATATTTTCCTTCTATGCATATTATTTTACCAAGCTGTGATAATATTAACATGTTTTCATGTCTCTGCCCTTAAACATTTTGTTCAGAAAATAGACTAATAATAATCTGGTCACAGCTGAGCAAAATACTATGCATAAAATATGCAATATATACATTGGAAAGGAAATTCTATATTTTTACTTTTAACTCTTCTAGAAACATAGCAGGTATGTATATTTATGGTGTGCATGAGATATTTTGATGCGTAATAATCACATAATGTAAAATGAGGTATCCATCCTCTCAAGCATTTACCCTTTTTGTTACAGACAATCCATTTATACTCTGTAGTTATTTTTAAATATACGATTAAATTATTATTGACCAGAGTCACCATGTTGTGCTAGCAAATACTAGGACTTATTCATTCTATTTTTATACCCATTAGCCATTTCCCTTACCGTTGCCCTTCTCAGTTTCCAGTAATTATTCTTTTCTCTATATCCATGAATTTAATTGTTCAGATTTTAAGATCCTATAAATAAGTGAGAAGATGTGATGTTTGTTTTTCTGTGCCTAATTTTATTTAACCATAATGATCTCCAGTTCCATACATGTTTTTGTGAATTAAAGAATCTCATTCTTTTTTTGGTTGAATAGAACTTCATTATATATATGTGCCATATTTTCTTTTTTTTTTTTTCAAATTTAATGTTTATTACAAATATGTTATTCAGTAATATATAAGATCCATTACCACCTTAACTGTGAATGTGCATAGTTCACCACTGAAACATAGAAGACTCTTAAACTGTCTCCTTGGTATAAATTAACAGCTTAACCAAATTTTTAAAGAAATGTGTATTTATGCTTCTAACAGTTCAAATTCAGTAGATTTTTATAACTTTACAGTCTATTTATCTTTTAATTTCAGAAGGTTTTTGGGGAACAGGTGGTGTTTGGTTACATGGATAGATTCTTTCATGGTGATTTCTGAGATTTTGTGGCATCCATCCCCTGAGCAGTGTACACTCTAACCAATGTGTAGTCTTTTGCCCTTCATCCTCCTCCCACCAATTCTTCCAAGTCTACAAAGTACATTGCACCGTTCTTACGTTTTTGCATCCTCATAGCTTAACTCCCACTTATAAATGAGAACATACAATGTTTGGTTTTCCATTCCTGAGTTACTTCACTTAGAATAATAGTCACCAATTCCATCTAGGTTCTTGCAAATGATATTTTTTTTGTTTCAGTTTATGGCTGAGTAGTATTCCATATATGTGGAATGAATATATATATATATGTGTGTGTGTGTGTGTGTGTCTGTTCCACAGTTTTATATATATATATATATTTTATTGTACTTCAGGTTCTGAGGTTCATGTGCAGATCATGCAGGGTTATTGCATAGGTACATACATGGCAATGTGGTTTGCTGCCTCCACCCCCATCACCTATATCTGGCATTTCTCCCCATGTTATCCCTCCCCAACCTCCCCACTGCTGTCCCTCCCCTAGTCCCTCCCAACAGACCCCCAGGTGTGATGCTCCCCTCCCTGTGTCCATGTATTCTCATTGTTCAACACCCACCCATGAGTGAGAACATGTGGTATTTGATTTTCTGTTCTTGTGACAGTTTGCTGAGAATGATGGTTTTCAGATTCATCCATGTCCCTACAAAGGACACAAACTCATTGTTTTTTATGGCTGCATAGTATTCCATGGTGTATATGTGCCACATTTTCTTTGTCCAGTCAATCATCGATGGGCATCTGGATTGGTTCCAGGTCTCTGCTACTGTAAACAGTGCCACAGTGAACATATGTGTGCATGTGTCTTTATAATAGAATGATTTATAATCCTTTGGATATGTACCCAGTAATGGGATTACTGGGTCAAATGAAATTTCTATTTCAAGGTTCTGGAGGAATTGCCACACTGTCTTCCACAATGGTTGAACTAATTTACACTCCCACCAACAGTGTAAAAGTGTTGCTATTTCTCTACATCCTCTCCAGCATCTGTTGTCTCCACATTTTTTAATGATTGCCATTCTAACTGGCATTGAGATGGTATCTCAATGTGGTTTTGATTTGCATTTCTTTAATGACCAGTGATGATGAACATTGTTTCATATGTTTCTTGGCTGCAAACTGTCTTCTTTTGAAAACTGTTCATGTCCTTCACCCACTTTTGAATGCGTTTTTTTTTTTTTTTTTGTAAATCTGTTTTAGTCATTTGTAGATTCCAGATATTAGTCCTTTGTCAGATGGGTAGATTGCAAAAATTTTTTCCCATTCTGTTGGTTGCTGCTTTATTCTAATGATTGTTTATTTTGCTGTACAGAAGCTCTGGAGTTTAATTAGATCTCATTTGTCTATTTTGGCTTTTGTTGCCAATGCTTTCGGTGTTTTAGTCATGAAGTCCTTGCCTATGCCTATGTCCTGAATGGTTTTGCCTAGGTTTTCGTCTAGGGTTTTTATGATATTAGACCTGATGTTTAAGTCATTAACTCATCTGGAGTTAATTTTAGTGTATGGTGTCAGCAAGGGGTCCAGTTTCTAGTTTTCCCAACACCATTTATTATAAAGGGAATCCTTTCCTCATTGCTTGTTTTTGACAGATTTGTCAAAGATCAGATGGTTGTAGATGTGTGGTGTTACCTCCAAGGCCTATGTTCTGTTCCGTTGGTCTATATCTCTGTTTTGGTACCAGTACCATGCTGTTTTGATTACTGTAGCCTTGTAGTATAGTTTGAAGTCAGGGAGTGTGATACTTCCAGCTTTGTTCTTTTTGCTTAGGATTGTCTTGGCTATGTGGGCTCTCTGTTTGATCCATATGAAGTTTAAGGTGGTTTTTTTTCCAGTTCTGTGAAGAAGGTCATAGGTAGCTTGGTGGGGATAGTGTTGAATCTGTAAATTACTTTGGGCAATATGGCCATTTTCACAATGTTGATTCTTCTTAACCATGAGCATGGAATGTTTCTCCATCTGTTTGTGTCCTCTATTATTTCCTTGAGCAGTGCTTTGTAGCTGTCCTTTAAGAAGTCCTTTACATCCTTTGTTAGTTGTATTCCTAGGTATTTTATTTTCTTTGTGAATGGGAGTTCACTCTTGATTTGGCTCTCTTTTAGTCTGTTATTGGTGTATAGGAATGCTTGTGATTTCTGCACATTGATTTTTTATACTGAGACTTTGCTTAAGTTGCCTATCAGTTTGAGAAGATTTTGGGCTGAGACGATGGGGTCTTCTAGATATACAATCATGTCATCTGCAAATAGAGATAGTTTGACTTCCTCCTTTCCTAATTGAATATGCTTTATTTCTTTTCCTTTTTTTTTTTTTTTTTTTTTGAGATGGAGTTTCACTCTTGTTACCCAGGCTGGAGTGCAATGGCGCGATCTCGGCTCACCGCAACCTCTGCCTCCTGGATTCAGGCAATTCTCCTGCTTCAGCCTCCTGAGTAGCTGGGATTACAGGCACGCGCCACCATGCCCAGCTAATTTTTTTTATTTTTAGTAGAAACGGGGTTTCACCATGTTGACCAGGATGGTCTCGATCTCTTGACCTCGTGATCCACCCGCCTTGGCCTCCCAAAGTGCCAGGATTAAAGGCGTGAGCCACCACACCCGGCCGAATATGCTTTATTTCTTTTTCTTGCCTGATTTCTCTGGCTAGAACTTCCAATACTGTATTGAATAGCAGTGGTGAGAGAGGGCATCCTTGTCTAGTGCCAGATTTCAAAGGGAATGCTTTAAGTTTTTGCCCATTCAGTATGATATTGGCTGTGGGTTTATCATAAATAGCTTGCATTATTTTGAGATATGTTCCATCGATACCTAGTTTTGGAAAGTTTTTAGCATAAAGGGCTGTTGAATGTTGTCAAAGGCATTCTCTGCATCTATTGAGATAATCATGTGGTTTTTGACTTTGGTTCTGTTTATGTGGTGGATTACATTTATAGACTTGTGTATGTTGAACCAGCCTTGCATCCCTGGGATGAAGCCTACTTGATCGTGGTGGATAAGCTTTTTGGTGTGCTGTTGCAATCAATTTGCCAGTATTTTATTGAAGATTTTTGCATCTATGTTCATCATGGATATTGACCTGAAGTTTTTTTGTTGTTGTTGAGTCTTTGCCAGGTTTTCATATCAGGATGCTGTTGGTCTAAAAGAAGGAGTTAGGGAGGATTTCCTCTTTTTGTATTGTTTGGAATAGTTTCAGAAGGAGTAGTACCAGCTCCTCTTTGTATGACTGGTAGAATTCGGCTGTGAACCCATCTGGACTTGGGCTTTTTTTGGTTGGTAGGCTATTAATTGCTGCCTCAACTGCAGCCCTTGTTATTGCTCTATTCAGGGTTTTGACTACTTACTGGTTTAGTCTTAGGAGGATGTAAATGTCCAAGAATTTACTTATTTCTTCTAGGTTTACTGGTCTATGTGCACAGAGTTGTTTGTAGTAATCTCTGATGGTAGTTTGTATTTCTGTGGAATCAGAGTTGATACCCCTTTATCATTTTTTATTGCATCTATTTGATTCTTCTCTCTTTTCTTTTTTATTAATCTGGCTAGCAGTCTGTTTTGTTGATCTTTTCAAAAAACCATCTCTTGGATTTGTTGATTTTTTTGAAGGGTTTTTTGTGTCTCTATGTCCTTCAGTTCTGCTCTGATCTTTATTATTTCTTGTCTTCTCCTTTTTTTTGATCTTGCTCCTCTAGCTCTGAAATTTTGATGATAGAGTGTCGATTTTAGATCTTTCCTTGCTTCTCATGTGGGCATTTATTGCTATAAATTTTCCTCTAGACACTGCTTTAAATGTGTCCCATAAATTCTGGTATTTTGTGTCTTTGTTCTTGTTGGTTTCAAAGAACATCTTTATTTCTGCCTTTATTTCATTGGTTATCTAGTCAACATTCTAGTCAATATGAACATTCATGTTCATTTTTCATGAAGTTGTGTGGTTCTGAGTTAGTTTCTTAATCCTGAGTTCTAATTTGATTGCTCTGTGGTTGAGAGACTATTTGTTATGATTTCCATTCTTCTGCATTTTCTGAGGAGTGATTTACTTCCAATTATGTGGTCAGTTTTAGAGTAGGTGCATGTGGTGCTGAGAAGAATGTATATTCTGTGGATTTGGAGTGGAGAGTTCTGTAAATGTCTATTGGATTTGCTTGGTCCAGATCTGAGTTCATGTCCTGGATATCCTTGTTAATTTTCTGTCTTGTTGATCTGTCTAATATTGACAATGGAGTGTTAATGTCCCCAACTGTTATTGTGTGGGAGTCTAAATCTCTTTGTAGGTCATTGAGAACTTGCTTTATGTATCTGGGTGCTCCTGTATTGGGTGAGTATGTATTTAGGATCGTTATTCTGGTTGCATTGATCATTTTACCATTATGTAATGCCCTTCTTTGTTTCTTTGGATCTTTGTTGGTTTAAAATTTATTTTATGAGACTAGGATTGTAACTCATGCTTTTTTTTTTTTTTTGACTCTCTGTTTGCTTGATAAATCCTACTCCATCCTTTTATTTTGAGCCTATGTGTGTCCTTGCACATCAGATGGGTTTCCTGAATACAGCACATCCATGGGTTTTGACATTTTATCCAATTTGCCAGTCTGTGTCTTTTGATTGGGGCATTTAGCCCCTTTATATTTAAGGTTAATATTGTTATGTGTGAATTTGATCCTGCCATTTTGAAGCTAGCTTGTTGTTTTGCCCATTAGTTGATGCAGTTTCTTCATTGAGTTGATGATCTTTATCATTTGGTACAGTTTTGGAGTGTCTGGTACTGGTTGTTCCTTTCCACATTTAATGCTTCATTCAGGAGCTCTTGTAAGGCAGGTCTAGTGGTGATGAAATCTCTCAGCAATTGCTTGTTCATAAAGGATTTTATTTCTCCTTCACTTATGAAGCTTAGTTTGGCTGGATATGAGAGTCTAGGTTGAAAGCTCTTTTCTTTAAGGATATTGAATATTGGCCCCCACTCTCTTCTGTCTTGCAGGGTTTCTTCCAAGAGATTCAATGTGAGTCTGATGGGCTTCCCTTTGTGGGTAACCAGACCTTCCTCTCTGGCTGCCCTTAGCATTTTTTCCTTCATTTCAACCCTGGTGAGTCTGACGATTATGTGCCTTGGGGTTGCTCTTCTTGAGGAATATCTTTGTGGTGTTCTCTGTATTTCCTAGACTTGAATGTTGGCCTCCCTTGCTATGTTGGGGAAGTTCCCCTGCATAATAACCTGAAGAATGTTTTCCAGCTTGGATTCATTCTCTCTGTCATATTCAGGTATACCTATCAAACATAGATTAGGTCTTTTCATATAATCCCATATGTCTTGGAGGGTTCGTTCATTTATTTTCACTCTTTTACTCTAATCTTGCTTTCTCATTTTATTTCATTGAGCTGATCTTCAATCTCTGATATCCTTTCTTCTGTTTGGTCGATTTGGCTATTGTAACTTGTGTATGCTTCACAAAGTTCTCGTGTTGTGTTTTACAGGTCCATCAAGTCATTTATATTCTTCTCTAAGCTGTTTATTCTTGTTAGCATTTCGTCAAATACTTTTTCAAAGTTCTTAGTTGCTTTATATTGTGTTAAAACATGTTCTTTTAGCTCAGAGAAGTTTGTTATTACCCACCTTCTGAAGCCTGTTTCTGTCAATTCATCAAACTCATTCTCCATCCAGCTTTGTTCCCTTGCTGGTGAGGAGTTGTGATCCCTTGGAGAAGGAGAGGCCTCTGGTTTTTAGTGTTTTCATCCTTTTTGTGCTGTTTTCTTCCCATCTTTGTGGATTTATCTACCTGTGGTCTTTGTAGTTGGTGAGTTTTGGATGGGGTCTCTGAGTAGATGTCCTTTTTGTTGATGTTGAAGTTACTTCTTTCTGTTTTTTAGTTTTCCTTCTAACAGGCCCCTCTGCTTTAGGACTGCTGGAGGTCCACTCCACACTCTGCTTACCTGGAGATCACCTGCAGTGGCTGCAGAACAGTAAGGGTTGCTACTGTTTTCTTCTTCTGTTATCTTCATTCCAGAATGGTACCTGCCAGATGTCAGCCTGAGCTCTCCTTTATGAGGTGTCTCTTTGGATATACAAGGGTGAGGGAGTACTTAAGGAGACAGTCTGTCCGTTATAGGAGCTCAAGTGCTGAGCGGTGAGCTTGTTGTTCCATTCAGAGCTGCTGGGCAGTTACATTTAAGTCTGCTGCAGTGGAACTCATAACTGCTTCTTTTCCCAGGTGCTCTGTCCTGGGAAGGTGGGGCTTTATTTATAAGTTCCTGATGTACTGCTCTCTTTTTCAGAGATGCCCTGCCCAGCAAGGAGCTAGTCTAGTCACAGTCCACCAGCAGAGGCATTGCTGAGCTGCCATGGGCTCTGCCCAGCTGCTGCATGAACTTTATTATGGTTTTGTTTACAGAAATACAGTTAGAACTGCCTCAGTAATGGCTGTCTGCCTCAGTAATGGCATACTGCCTTGGAAATGGCAGACTGTCTCAGTAAAGGTGGATTGTCTCAGTAATGGTGGACTGCCTCAGTAATGGCGGACTGCCTTAGTAGTTGTGGCAGTCTGCCTCAGTAATGGCAGTCTGCCTCAGTAATGGCATACTGCCTTGGAAATGGCAGACTGCCTCAGTAAAGGCGGATTGTCTCAGTAATGGCGGACTGCCTTAGTAGTTGTGGACTGCCTTGGTAATGGTGGATGCCCTTCCCCCCACCAAGCTTGATTGTCCCGGATCCAGCTGTGCTTGCTGTGAAACTCTGAATTGCGGGTGTTTCAGATTGTTGGTCTTTGTAAGAGTGGGACCCTCTAAGCCAGATCATCTGGCTTCCTGTTTCAGCCCTGTTTTTTTTTAAGTTGAATGGGTGGCTCTGTCTCCCAGGCGTTCCAGGCACCAGTTGAAATGGCCACCCAGATTTGTGTGAGTTTTTGTGAAGAGTTTTGCAGTGCTGGCTCAAACAGCTGTCCTGGAAACTCATGGCACTTTTCAGACCAGGAATCTCCTAGTCTGTGGGCAATAAAAACTCATTTGGAAATGCAGTGATCACTCACCCTCTGTGTTGTTCTCACTGGGAACTGCACTGCAGAGCTGTTCCTATTCCGTCATCTTGGATCTCCCCCGCCACATTTTCTTTATCCAGTTGTTGACTGGACATTTAGGCTGGTTCCATAATATTGCAACTACAAATTGTGCTTCTGTAAATGTATGTGTGCAAGTATCTTTTTTGTATAATGACTTCTTTTCATCTGGGTAGGTACCCTGTAGTGAGATTGCTTGATCAAATGGTAGATCTACTTTTAGTGTTTTAAGAAATCTTTGCACTGTTTTCCATAGTGGTTTTACTACTGTTGATTCCCACCAACAGTGTAAAAGTATTTCCTTTTCACCACATTCCTTCGAATATCTATTATTTTTTGGTGTTTTGATTATGGTCATTCTTGCAGGAATAAGGTGGTATTGCATTGTGGCTTTCATTTGCATTTCCCTGATCAGTAGTGATACTGAACATTTTTTATATGTCTGTTGGCCATGTATATATCTTCTTTTGAGAATTGTCAATTCATTTCCTTAGCTCACTTTTTGATGGGATTTCTTTTTTTTCTTGCTGATTTGAGTTTCTTGTAGATTCTGGATATCAGTTCTTTGTTGGAAGATTTTTCTACCACTCTGTGGGTTGTCTGTGTACTCTGTTGATTGTTTCTTTTGCTGTGCAGAAGCTTTTTAGTTTAATTAGGTAGGTCCCATTTATTTATTTTTGTTTTTATTGCATTTGCTTTTGGTGGTTTCTTAATTGTTTCCTTAAGCCAATGTCCAGAAAAGCTTTTCTAACATTATCCTCTAGGAGTTTTATGATTTCAGATTTTAGATTTAATCCATCTTGAGTTGATTTTTCTATAAGGTGAGAGATGACAATCCAGTTTCATTTTCTACATATGGCTTGCTCATTTTCCCAGCACCATTTATTAAGGTGCCTTTTCCCCCAATTTAAGTTTTTGTATGCTTTGTCGAAGATCAGTTGGCTCTAAGTATTTGACTTCATCGCCAGATTCTATTCTGTTCTATTGGTCTATGTGCCTATTTTTATACTGGTACCATGCTGTTTTGGTGGCTATAGCCTTATAGTATAGTTTGAAATAAGGTGATGTGATGCATCTGTGTGTGTGCATGCATGTGTGTTCTGTTATTTTGTTTTTTGTTTTTTTGCTTAGGCTTGTTTTGGCTAAGAAGGCTCTTTTTTGGTTCCATATGAATTTTAGTATTGCTTTTTCTAGTTATGTGAAGAATGATGATGCTAGATTGATAGGAATTGCATTGAATTTTTTAGATTGCTTTTGGAAGTAATGTCATTTTAACAAAATTGATTCTACCCATCCATGAGCATGGGATGTTTTTCCATATGTTTGTGTCATCTGTGATTTATTTCAGAATTGTTTTGTAGTTATTTATGTAGAGGCTTTCATGTCCTCGGTTAGGTTTATTTCTAAGTATTTTATTTTATTTTTGCAGCTATTGTGAAAGGGATTGAGTTCTTGATTTGATTTGCAGTCCTTGATTTGATTGATGCTGTTGGTGTACAGCAGTGCTACTGATTTGTGTACATTGATTTTGTACCCTGAAATTTTACTGAATTAATCAGTTCTAGGAGCTTTTTGGATGAGTATTTATGATTTTCTATTTATATAATCTTATCACCAACAAATAGCAAAAGTTTTACTTCTTCTTTACTGATTTGGATGCCCTTTATTTCTTTATCTTGTCTGATTGCCCTGGCTAGGACTTCTGGTACTATGTTAAATAGAAGTGGTGAAAGTGGGAATTCTTGTCCTGTTCCAGTTCTCGGGGGGGAATGCTTACAACTTTTCCCTGTTCATAATGTTGACTGTGGGTTTGTCATCAATGACTTTTATTACATTGAGGTATGTCCCTTCTATGCCAATTTTGTTGAGAGTTTTAATAATAAAGCAATGCTGGATTTTATCAAATGCTTTATCTGTGTCTATTGAGGTCATGTAATTTTTTGTTTTTAAATCTGTTTATGTGGTGTATCACATTTATGAACTTACATATGTTAAACCATCCCTGCATCCCTGCATCCCTGGTATGAAAGCCACTCTATCATGGCGTATGATCTTTCTGATATGCTGTTAGATTTGGTTAGCTTGTGTTTTGTTGAGATTTTTTGCATGTATACCCATCAGGGATATTGGTCTGTAGTTTTTTTTGTTGTTGTTGTTACTTCCTTTCCTGTTTTGGTATTAGGGTGGCAACTGGCTTCATATAATGATTTAGGGAGGATTCTCTTGTTCTTTGCATTTTGGGATAGTGGTAATAGGATTGGTATCAATTCTTCTTTGGATGTCTGGTAGAATTCATCTATGACTCCATCTGGTCCTGGACTTTTTGTTGTAGGAAAATCTTAAAGTTACCATTTGAGTCTCACTGCTTATTATTGGTCTGTTCAGAATTTCTGTTTCTTCCTGATGTAATTTAGGAGGGTTGCATATTTTTAGGAATTTATCCATCTCCTCTAGGTTTTCTAGTTTGTGCATGTAGAGGTGTTCATAGTAGCCTTGTATAATCTTTTGCATTTCTGTGGTATCAGTTGTAATATCTTTCATTTCATTTCTTATTGAGCTTATTCGGATCTCTCTTATTTTCTTGGTCATTCTCACTAATAGCTCATCAGTTTTGTTTATATTTTCAGAGAGCAAGCTCTTTGTTTCTTTTCTTTTTTAAAAATTTTTTTGGCATGTGTGTGTGTTTCAGTCTCACTTACTTCCACTCTGACCTTGGTTTTTTCTTTTCTTCTGCTGATTTGTGGTTTGGTTTGTTCTTGTTTCTCTAGTTCCTTGATGTGTGATCTTAAATTGTCCATTTGTGCTCTTTCAGGCTTTATGATGTAAGCTTTTAATGCTATAAACTTTCCTCTTAGCACCACTTTTGCTGTATTCGAGAGGTTTTCATAGGTTGTGTCACTATTATTCAGTTCAAAGAATTTTTAAATTTCCATCTTCATTTCATTGTTGAACCAGTGATTATTCAGGAGCAGGTTATTTCATTTTCAAATACTTGCATGGTTTTCAGAATTCCTTTGCGAGTTTATTCTTATTCTATTCCACTGTAATCTGACAGAGTACTTGATACAATTTTAATTTTCTTGTTTTCTAGCTTATCATATGGTCTATGTGGGAGAATGTTTCATGTGCTGGTAAATAGAATGTATATTCTGCAGTTGCTGCACACAATGTTCTGTACATATCTGTTAAGGCCATTTGTACTAGGGCATAGTTTAAGTCCACTTTTTCTTTATTGACTTTCTGTCTTGCTGACCTGTCTAGTGCTATCAGTGGAGTATTGAAATACCCCACTATTATTGTGTTATGATTGATCTCATTACTTAGGTCTAGTAGTAACTGTTTTATAAATTTGAGAGCTCCAGTGTTACATGCAAATATATTTAGGATTGCAATATTTTCTGGTTGCACTAGTCCTTTTATCATTATATAATGTCCCTCTTTGTCTTTTTTAAGTATTGTTGCTTTAAAGTCTCTTGCCTAATATAAGAAGAGCTAATCCTCGTTGCTTTTGGTGTCCATTTGCTTGGAATGTCTTTTTCTACCCCTTTACCTTAAGTTTCTGTGAGTCTTTATGTTTTAGCGAAGACAGCAGATACCTGGTTGGTGGATACTTATCTATTCTGCCACTGTATCTCTTAAGTGGAGCATTTAGGTCATTTACATTCAATGTTAGTCTTGATATGTGAGATACTATTCTATTCATTATGCTAGTTGTTGCCAGAATACTTTGTTTTTCTTTTCATTGTGTTATTGTTTTATAGGTCCTGCAGGATTTATTTAAGCAGGTTTTATTTTGGTGGATTTGTTTCAAGATTTCAAGGATTTGTTTCAATATTTAGAGCTCCCTTTAGCAGTTCTTTTAGTGCTGGCTTGGTAGTGGCAAATTCTCTCAGCCTTTGTCTGTCTGGAAAAAACTGTCTTTCCTTCATTTATAAAGCTTAGTTTCACTGGATACAAAATTATTGGCCAATAACTGTTTTGTTTAAGGAGGCTAAAGATAATATCCTGATCCCTTCTAGTTTTTAGGGTTTCTGCTGAGAAATCTGCTCTTAATCTGGTAGCTTTCCCTTTAGAGGATATCTGATATTTTTGCTTCACAGCTCTTAAGATTCTTTCTTTCATCTTGTCTTTAGATAACCTGATGACTCTGGGCCTAAGCAATGATCTTTTGTGATGGAATTTCCTGGACATTCTTTGAGTTTCTTGTATTTGGATGTCCAAATCTCTAGCAAGGCCAGGCATGTTTTCCACAATTATTCCCTCAAATATGCTTTTTAGACTGTTAGATTTCTCTTCTTAGAATCATAGTTACTCTTATGTTTGTTCATTTAACATAATCCCAAACTTCTTGGAGGTTTTGTTCATTTTTAAAATTGTTTTTATTTGTTTTTGTTAGATAGGGTTAATTCAGAAGCCTTGTCTTTGAGCTCTGAAGTTCCTTTGTTTACCTGCCTGATTATATTGTTGAGACTTTCCAGTGTATTTTGCATTTCTTGAAGTGTGTCCTTGATACTCAGAAGCTGTGACTGTTTTTTATTAATGCTATCTATATTACTGGATATTTTCCCATCCATATCTTCTATCATTAAAAAAAATTCTTTAAGTTGATATTCACTTTTCTCTGGAGTCTCCTTGAGTAGCTTAATAGTTGACCTTCTGAATTTATTTTCCGGAAATTCAGAGATTTCTTGGTTTGGATCCATTGGTGGTGAGCTAGTGTGATCTTCTGGAGTGTTAAATAACTTTGTCATATTATCAGATTTGTTTGTCTGGTTCTTTCTCATTAGGATAGACGATGTCAGGGGAAAGATGCAGGGCTCAAGGGATACTGTTAAAATTCCTTTGTCCCTGGATGAACCTGGAAACCATCATTCTAAGCAAACTGACAAGAACACAAAATCAAACACCGCATGTTTTCACTCATAGACGGGTGTTGAACAATGAGAACACACGGACACAGGGAGGGGAGCACTATACACTGGGGTCTGTTGGGGGAGTTGGGGGGACAGTGGGGGGTGGGGAGTTGGGGAGAGATAGCATGGGGAGAAATGCCACATATAGGTGAAGGGGAGGAAGGCAGCAAATCACACTGCCACGTATTCACCTATGCAACAATCTTGCATGTTTTTCACATGTACCCCAAAACCTAAAATGCAATAAAAAAAGAATTCCTTTGTCTGATGGGGTGCTCCCTTGATATGGCATTCTCCTTCTTCCCTTAGTGGCTTAATTGCAGTGATTTTTAGTTGTTTTCTGGGTCTACCTACCCAGCAAAGCTACTGGGTTCTAGTCTGGTACTGGAGGATGTCTGCAAAGAGTCTGGTGATGTGATTTGCCTTTAGGTCTCTTAGTCCTGGATACCAGCACCTGCTTCAGTGGAGACAGCAGGAGAATGAAGTGCACTCTGTGATGGTCCTTGGTTGTACTTTTGTTTAGTCCACTGGTTTTATGTTGGTTGGCCTCCAGCCAGGAGGTGGGGCTTTCAAGAGAGCAGCAACTGTAGTAGTATAGGGAGAATCCAAGCTTGCCCTAGGGTCACCTGGATGAGTATTCTGGTTTCTCAGGCAGTGGGCATGGCCGTGTAGCCCCCAAGTGATTATGTCCTTTGTCTTCAACTACCAGGGTGAGTAGAGAAAGACCATAAAGTGGGGGCAAATGCTGGGGACAGGACAGAGGGGCCTCAGCTCCCTCCCCATCAATTGCCAAAGATGTGACTGGGGGACAGGATGCAGGGGCTCAAGTCCCTCCCCGTTGATCACCAAAGATGTAACTGGGGGTTGGGAGCGGAACTGTGGGGGTGTCCCAAAGATGATCCCAGTTTCCCCAATCCTATGTACCCAGGTTCTTGGCCTCTCTTTGCCCCAAGAATGGGGAAGGGCCCCTGGAGGTGCAGTGAGCTTACCATTTGTGTAAATATTATGGACCCAAAGAGTTTAGCAGAGAGTAATTTATTAGGCATAGAGAGAGAGAAAGAGAGAAGGAGAGAGAGAGCTCTGATGCTGCCATGGGAGGGGAATCCAGAAGAGATATTCTCACAGGTAAGGGGCAGAGGGATTTTAACCCAGGAGTTACTCCTCCCCCATTCATGTTCTCATTCAAAGAGAGAGGTTCTTTCAAACTTCTGCTGGAGTGATTGATCTTTGACTCTGTTACTGGATTGGCTGCTAGGTTTGCAACTAGAGCTCCCACCTCCCAGAGCTTTTTGCAGGCATTTTAAACAAAGGATCTCACCTGGAATTTCCACCTAGGTCATGCACTGGAAAGTCAGAGAAAGAACTCTAGGTTCCCGGTTGGGGATGTGGATGGAGGCACGGCACTCAGAAGTTCCTGTCTTTGAAACCACACCCCTTGTGGACTCAGTTTTTCTTAACACTGTCCCTCGGGGCAGGCATAGATGTGTTTGAGCTCAGTCTTTCCTTCGATGGGGCTTGCTGTAGTCACTGTGGGGGATGAGAGTGTGGTTCTCAGGCCAGTAGAATTATGTTCCCTGGGAAATTATTGCTGTGTCTTCTGTGTTGCACAAGGTCACCAGGGAAAAGCCAGCAGTGACAGGCCTCAGCCAGCTTCCCTGCAGCCAAAAAGACCAGTCTCACATCCACTGTGCCCCCCAACAATACTGAGTTTTTTTCCAGGCAGGTGGTGAGCAGGGCTCAGAATTTGCCATAAGCTACAAGCCTTTCCACCAAGAAAGCCAGCAGCGTTTTCAGATTTCACACCTCCCTGCCTGCCATGGCTTTTGTGCTTGTATCTGCACTCCCTGTTTGCCCCCTCATCCAGATTCTGTCCAGGACACTTTGTGTTTGGTCAAAATTGTTACAAATTCTTCTCCCCATGGTATTTTCTCAATTCCACTAGAAGCCCTTCCTAAGGACCCCTGCAAGACAAATCCATACATGGCTTCCCTTGAGACTGAGAGTACCCACAGGGCTTTTCCCACTGCTTCCTTTACTCCTATATTTCCCTTAGCTCTCTACATTGGTCTCAGCTCCAGGTAAGGTTAAATCCTTCTCCCAGGATCCTCAGTTAGGATGTATGTTCTCTGGCAGATTTTTCCCCTTACACTCTTTGGACACTCACAGTTTTTCAGCTGTATCACAGAGCCTGCAGTCGCAAGCTGCTTCCTTCAAAGGGTCTTTGGATTATTTTGACTTTCCTGATATGTTCATGTGGTAGTTCTTGGAGCAAAAGTTCATGATGTGAGTATCCACATGCTGCTCTGTCTGAGTGGGAGCTTCAAGTTAATCTTGCCACTTATCTGCCATTTTTTCCTCTAACCCATATTTTCTTTATCCATTCACCTGTTGTTGGACAGAGTGCTTCTGAATCTTGGCTATTGTGAACAGTACTGCAACAAACATGGGAGTGCAAATATCACTTTGATATACTAATTTTCTTTCTTTCAGATATATACCTAGCAGTGGGATTGATGGAGTATATAGTTGCTATATTTTTAGTTATATACTGCTCTCTTTAGTGGTTGTAGTAATTTGCATTCTCACCAAGAATGTACAAGGTTTCCCTTTCTCCACATCCTTATCAGCATTTACTATTGCCTTTCTTTCGAATATAAGCCATTTTAACTGGAGTGAAATGATATCTCATTGTAGTTTTGATTTGCATTTCTCTGATCATCAATAATGATGTCGAGCACCTTTTCATTTGCTGGTTTGCCATTTGTACATATTCTTTTTAAAAATATCTATTTAAATCTTTTGTCCATTTTTAAATAAGATTATTGCCATTTTCTCTATGGAGTTGTTTGAGCTCCTTAGATCGGCTGGTTATTAATCCCTTGTCAGATGGGTAGTTTGCAAACATTTTCTCTCATTCTGTGGATTGTCACTCTACTTTGTTGATTGTTCCCTTTTCTGTACAGAAGCTTTTTCACTTGATATGATCCAGTTTTTTCATTCTTGTTTTGGTTACCTGTGCTTGTGGGATATCATTCAAGAAATTTGTGCCCAGACCAATGTCTTGGAGAGTTTTCTCAATGCTTTCTTATAATAGTTTTATAGTTTGAGGTCTTAGATTTAAGTTTTTAATCTATTTTGATTTTATTTTTGTATAGGTAAGATAGAGGATCTAGTTGCATTCTTGTGCATATGAATATCCAGTGTTCCAGTACCATTAATTGAAGAAACTGTCTTTTCCCCAGTGTATGTTCTTGGTACCTTTGTTAAAAATGAGTTCACTGTAGGTGGGTAGATTTATTTCTGGGTTCTCCATTCTGTTTATTTGGTCTATGTATCTTTTTTATTGCCAATACCATGCTGTCTTGATTACTGTAGTTCTGCAGAATAAAATCTACAGTCTAAATGTGATTCCTCCAGTTTGGTTCTTTTTGCTTAGGATAGTTTTAACTATTCTCTATATTTTGTGGTTCTTTAGAAATTTTGGGTTTTTTTTTCTAATTCTTTGAAGCATGTTATTGGTATTTTTATAGAGATTTCATTGAATCTGTAGGTTGCTTTGGGTAATACGGACATTTTGGACAATATTGATTCTTTGGATTCATAAACATGGAATCTCTTTCCATTTTTTGGTGTTCTCTTTAAATTTTTTCATCAGTGTTTTACAGTTTTTGTTACAGATCTCTGACTTCTTTTGTTAAGCTAATCCCTAGGAGTTTAATTTTATTTGTGGCTATTGTAAATGGATTACATTTTTAATTTATTTTTCATATTCTTTGGTGTTGGCATATAGAAACACCACTGATTTTTGTATGCTGATTTTGTATCCTGCAGCTTTACTGAATTTCCTTGTTCTAATAGATTTTTTGGAGGAGTCTTAAGGTTTTGTAAATATAGGATTGTATCATCTGCAAATAAGGATAATTTGACTTGTTTGTTTTGTTTTTTTTTTCCAATTTGGATGCCCTTTATTTCTTTCTCTTGGCTGACTGCTCTGGCTAGGACTTCCCATAATATATTGAATAAAGGTGTTATTTTCTGCATCTGTTGAGATGGTGAAGTTATTTTTGTTTTTAAATCTGTTTATGTGGTGTATCACATTTTATTGACTTGCACATGTTAAATCATCCCTGGCATTCCTGGTATGAAACCCACTTGATCATGGTGTATGATCTTTTTGATATGCTGTTGGATTTGGTTAGCTAGTATTTAGTTGATGATTTTAGCATCTATGTTCATCAAGGATATCGGTCTGTAGTTTTCTTTTTTGGTTATGTCCTTTCCTAGTTTTGGTATTAGGGTGATGCTGGCTACACTGAATAAATTAGGGAGGGCTCTTTCGTTCTCCATCTTGTGGAATAGTGTCAAAAGGACTGGTAACAATTCTTTGAATGTCTGGTAGAATTCTGCTGTGAATCCATGTGGTCCGGGACTTTTTGTTGTTCTTGTTGGTAATTCTTCAATTACCGTTTCAATCTCACTGCTTGTAATTGGTCTATTAAGGGTATCTAATTCCCCTTTATTTAAGCTAGGAGGTTGTATTTTTCCAGGAATTTATTTATCTCTTCTAGGTTTTCTAGTTTGTGCTCATAAAAACGTTCATAGTAGCCTGAAATGATCTTTTGTATTTCAGTGGTTTCAGTTGTAATATCTCCTGTTTCATTTCTTAGTGAGGTTATTTGGATTTTCTATCTTCTTTTCTTGATTAATCTTGCTAATAATCTATCAATTTTACTTATTTTTTCCAAGAACCAGCTTTTTGTTTCATTTATCTTTTGTATTTTTTTGTTGTTTCAATTTCATTTAGTTTTACTCTGATCCTGGTTATTTCCTTTCTTCTGCTGAGTTTGGATTTGGTTTGTTCTTGTTTCTCTATTTCCTTTAGGTGTGACCCTAGAATATCAGTTTGTGCTTATTCAGTCTTTTTGATGTAGACATTTAGGGCTATCCGCTTTCCTCTTAGCACTGCCTTTGCTGTATCCCAGAGGTTTTGATAGGTTGTGCCATTATGGTCAACCAGTTTGAATAATTTTTAAATTTCCATCTTGATTTTGTTTTTGACCCACTGCTCATTCAGGAGCAGGTTATTTAATTTCCATGTGTTTTCATGGTTTTGAAGGTTCCTTTTGGAGTTGATTTCCAGTTCTATTCCACTGTAGTCTGAGACAGTGCTTGATATAATTTTAATTTTTATGTTATATCCTGTGGTCTATCTTGGAGAAAGTCCCATGCACTGTTAAATATAATTTGTATTCTGTGGTTGTTGGATGGAATCTTCTGTTTACATCTGTTAAGTCCATTTCTTCCAAGGTATAGTTTAAATCCATTGTTTCTTTGTAGATGTTGTAAGTTAAAATTTTCAGTGCCACAAAAGAAGTAGCACTTGAATATAAATTTCCTCAGCAAGGCAATTTACTTCTATAGAAGGGTGTGGCTCACAATTGGAACAATGGTGAGTGCACATCTGGACAAGGGAGGGTAAGGGGTATTTATTCATGATGGAGGTCACCCCTGCTGCTGTGTAATTACCCTGTTGGCTAGGGTTAGACTACATGTTCTAGTCTAATTCTGATTGGCTGTTTTAAGGGGAGTAGGGGTACAAGTTGGAGTGGAGGGGTGGGTAGTTTGGTGGGAAGGATGTTACGGGCATGTCAGATCAGGTAGGCAGGGGTCAAAGCAGGTGATGGGAGCAAGTGACTTGGATGGGTCAGGATGGAGCAGGGGACTGGAAGAAGACATGTGAACTACTGATTAGAACTGGTGGAAAATGTTGTTTACTGAAACTACAAGGAAGTTAAACTTTAAAATGGAGAATTAAAGAATAAGAAAGCTGAACATACTGACCTACTGGTTCTTTGAAGAGAAACTTGGAGTTCACTATATCTAACAATACCCCATCTTGAATTTTGGTTTTTTTTTTTTCTCTTCAAACTTCCTTAACATGTCTTGGCTTAGTTGTTCTGCTGTCCCTTTGACAGCATCCCTGGTGTAATTAATAAACTACTGCTGATCATAATGGATGTAATTTATTTAATTTACATTTTTATTAATTGTCATCTATGAAAATATTGACTTAAATTCTGTATCTATTTGACCTCTGGTTTTAAATTTATTTGGTAACCCAATAGTGCTTATATAAACATGGGGGTTAAAGGACCCCTGTAAGGCACTTTTTTTTTTTAAAACAATTTTCTTCCTCTTATTTTTATTGTACTTTAGGTTCTAGGGTACATGTGCAGATCATGCAGGGTTGTTGCATAGGTACTTACATGGCAAAGTGGTTTGCTGCCTCCATCCCCTCATCACCTATATCTGACATTTCTTCCCATGTTATCTCTCCCTAACCTCCCTACCCACCACTGTCCTTCCCCAGATCCCTCCCCCAAAAGACCCTAGTGTGTGATGCTCCCCTCCTTGTGTCCATTTGCTCCCATTGTTCAACACCTGCCTATGAGCGAAAACATGCTGGGTTAGATTTTCTGTTCTTGTGTCAGTTTGCTGAGAATGATGGTTTCCAGGTTCATCTATGTTCCTACAAAGGACATGAACTCATCATATTTTATGGCTGCATAGTATTCCATTGTCTATATGTGCCACATTTTCTTTGTCCAGTCTATCACTAATGGGCATTTGGGTTGGTTCCAGGTCTTTGCTATTGTAAACAGTGCTGCAATGAACAGCTGTGTGCATGGGTATTTATAATAGAGCAATTTATAATCCTTTGGGTATATACCCAGTAATGAGATTGCTGGGTGAAATGGCATTTCTAGTTCTAGATCCTTGAGGAATCACCACACTGTCTTCTACAATGGTTGAACTAATTTACACTCCCACCAACAGTGTAAAAGTGTTCCTATTTCTCCACATCCTCTCCTGCATCTGTTGTCTCCAGATTTTTTAATGATTGCCATTCTAACTGGCGTGAGATGGTATCTCAATGTGGTTTTGATTTGCATTTCTCTAATGAGCTGTGATGAGCATTTTTTCACATTTATTGGAGTCATATATGTCTTCTTTTTAAAAGTGTCTGTTCATATCCTTCACTCACTTTTGAAAGTTTTTTATTTTCTTGTAAATCTGTTTTAGTTCTTTGTAGATTCTGGATATTAGCCCTTTGTCTAATGGGTAGATTGCAAAAATTTTTGCCCTTTCTGTTTGTTGCTGGTTCACTCTAATGATTGTTTCTTTTGCTGTGTGGAAGTTCTGAAGTTTAATTAGATCCCATTTGTCTATTTTGGCTTTTATTGCCAATGCTTTTGGTGTTTTGGTCATGAAGTTCTTGCCTATGCCTATGTCCTGAATGGTTTTGCCTAGGGTTTCTTCTAGGATTTTTATGGTATTAGGTCTTATGTTTAAGTCTTTAATCCATCTGGAGTTAATTTTAGTGTAAGGTGTCAGGAAGGGGTCCAGTTTCTGCTTTCTGCACATGGCTAGCCAGTTTTCCCAACACCATTTATTAAACAGGGAATCCTTTCCCCGTCGCTTGTTTTTGTCGGGTTTGTCAAAGATCAGTTGGTTGTAGATGTGTGGTGTTACTTCTGAGGCCTCTGTTGTGTTCCATTGGTCTATATCTCTCTTTTTGTAACAGTACCATGCTCTTTTGATTACTGTAGACTTGTAGTATAGTTTAAAGTCAGGTAGAAATGCTAGGGTGAAAGAGATGGCCAATTAGACTAGAGCACAGGTATTGCTCTAATTAGTTAGCAGAGTACCCAGCAATACTCCCCTGCAATTAACAACAGATTTGCTTGGTGATGAACAAAGGCAGATTGATTAGTAAGCTCTTGAAAAGACTTGGTTTTACTGCATCCTGTAAAGTCTTCAAGGAATGCTAACTTTTCCCTCTGCCATGGAAGGCATGATGTAAAGTTAATGTGGGGGGCTGGAGGCTGGATGGCCCTCAGGGGCTGACTCACAGGGCTCTTAAACTCAAGGAACAGCAGTGAACCAGTCATGACTGATCACCCAGGCTGTTGAGTTCTGGAAGAGAGCTGCCATACAGCTCTTGCCCGGTCCATGAGAGAACCACCTAAATGGGAAGTGGACAGTCTGGGTTTCTGGCCTGCCTGATGCACAAGTGTAACAGTTGCTTATTTATCGTGCGAGCAGAATATCTGATCCATTCCAGCCAAGCATTTGCATCCTGATAACGTTTTCAATTGCAAGTTTGTTTTAAATCTTTAACCTCTACAACTACATTGGTTTTATCTTTGGATAGATAGTGAGAGAAGGTTTGGTTTGTGAAGAACTTGGGAGAGGGAGAAGGGGGTGAAGGAAGTGAGGAGGCAATAAAGTGCATTTTAAAGAATTCTATGGCGTCTTTCTCTGAGACTTCTGCTTCTATGCCTTAGAAGTGGCTTAATGAATGGGAAGAACTCTGGGGAGTGGAGGTAGTAATGTGTCTGACAATGGGGATAGGTAACTCCTTTAGTAAAATGAATACATGGTTTTAAGAAACTGCAAGTACTAGTTGGGGTGGTCCATTCTTGCTCTTTAGTGTTCCAAAATGTATTGAACCAAATATAGCATAAAAACTCTGTATTGAGGGAGCAAGACTTGTGGTTGACACTGGGGTCTTCATTGAAATCTTCCCAGACTAAATGGTCCAGATTCACTAATGTCCAGTTTGAGGAGTGCCAGGAAGGACAGAGGTATTTTTCTGAAGTGAAGAGCTATCTTTGACCTGGCAAGTCCCCACATGGTATAACAAGGCAGGCATCAAATGTAATAGCTTGAGGCAAAATTGACTTGGTTACATTAATAACTAGATGGTAAGCAATAAAATGAGGAAAGAAGAAAGAGTAATAGAATAAAGAGAGTTAAATTTCTTTTAGCTTTAGTTTGGTAAGGTTTTCCCCTGGGACTATGGCCCATAATTCCGGATAAGGGCAGGGACTTTTTGACTTGGGTATGATGAGTTCATACTTTTTCTGCTGTCCAGACTGTGGTTTCAGTAGTTAGGAACACCAGGTAAGATCCTTCCCTGGCCACTTTCAGCTTTTCATTCTCTCCAACTTTGGACAAGGTTGTGGTCCCCAGGCTGATGCTGGTGTGCTGGAAACTCCAGGGGTGGCACCTGTGCTAAAAGACCTTTAGTTCTGAGGGAAGGGAATGTGGAAGACAAACCAAGTATATGAACTGATATTTTTTGGTTTCAAATGTAGGGAGATCAGTAGTAGAATGTCTTTTCAGGGAGCAGTTCAAACTCTTAACAGCATAATAGGCCTTCCTACTTTCCCTGATGAAGATGGGTGCCAGGGAGTATGATATTTCCATGTTATATCCAGTACCTGGGCTAATTTCCCAATGACATGTTCAGTAAAATGAGACCTATTATCTGAATCAATAAATACTTTAGATGACCAATTGGAGACATCTTTGTGGAACTAATCTGGATACTTTGGAATAGCCTTAAGCCTGGATTCCTTCCCCCAAGTGATAATAATTTTGTAGCTTGTTTGTTAGTTTTCTTACATATTAAGCAACTGTCTGTAACCTGTTTGGCCAAGGTATAAATTCCTATGTACCCATAAACTCTGAAGACTGCATCAGATGTGGCTTGGGGCCCTCAATGGGTCCCTAGATGCAGCTGGAAGCAGATTCCCCTCATAAGGGTTTAGATAACATTTCTCTCTGGTCTAGCAATATCCATTTTCCTTCTGAATTCTCTTTAGCATGTATTTTTATTAGTTTTTAGACCAAAGAAAGCCAAACATCATTTTATATTTGGCAATGCTTCCTATGTGATTTTTATACCAGATAAGCTAAATTTCACCTTTATATTAGTGTGTTATTAACGTTAAACTCAATTTTAATAAAACCTTGTAGACATATTTATCTAATTTTAATGTCTGACCATAAGGTAAGATTTTTTATGGACTCTTTTTAACCCTGTATAATTTTTGTTAAAGAGCAGGCTAGTGCCTTTTTTTAAAAAATAAAGAAAAAAAAAAAACTGTTGTGCTTTTATTTTAATGTCCAGTTCACAGAAAAACTGGATGATACCCCTTAACATTACTCAGTATGTTTGTTAAGTGTGCTCTGCATGAAGAGACCCCTTAAACAGGCTTTGTGTGACCAACATGGCTGTTGATTCACCCAGGTGTGGGCAAGCTGAGTCTGAAAAGAGAATCAGTGGAGGGAAGTGGAATAGGAGTTGTTTTTATAGGTTTGTGGTAGGCAGTAGAAAGTTACACAAGTTACATTTTCGGGTGGTTTTGGCAAGCTGGGAGGGGGTTGTACAGTCTGGAGTCACAAGGTTGACCTATCAAGTTGAGCAAGGTCAGTTGCAAAGTCCAGTTGCTGTATCAGTTGAGGTGGGAATAAGGAACAATCGAAGAATGTCTCAAAGTTAATTAGGCATTGCAATTGTTGGTCATTCTTCTCCTTTTTGTGGTTTTCCAGTTACTTCGGCCTTTCTAGTTGGGGAAGTCATCTGGAGTATACGTGCACGTCACAGAAGTTATCATGGCATAGTCCTTGGTGCAGTCAGCCTAAAAGACCTTACATTCCTGTCTTTTTATATTAGTAATATAAAAGAAAAAGAAATGAAGAGTAGAGCACAGTGGACTATTAGGAAGGCTAGCACAGAGGGCCATTGGGGCGATGTTTCTCAGGCCTTTTTGCAGTGGATGGGGGTGGTTCAGAAACCAAAAATTGGGAAAGAATTTAGACTGCTGGGAGATCTTGGGGCAAGGGGTGATATTGTGGGGTTGTTAGAAGGAGCATTTGTCATATTGACTAATTGTTTATAGCTTGTGTAAAATTTTGTAGGACTTGAGAAATTAATTGGAAACACAGATTCCAAATAAGAGAAGGAGAAAAATAGGTATCAGAGGACTGAGGTTTGGAAGAAGACATGACACCCAGTTAGAGTGTCCAGGCAGTCCAGCTAGGTCCGAAATAAATATTTGCCTGATTATCAAACTTTTAGGTTCTTTTAATCTTCTGATGGCATCATATACTAGGCCAGACTGGTTTACATAAAAACAACATTCTTCATTTAGAAATAGGCAAAGACTTCCTTTTTCATCAGTAAGTAAATCAAGACCTCAATTGTTTTGGAATTTACTTGAGCTTGAAAAGGTATAGTGATTGAGTTAATTCTGCAATGCTGGCAGAGAAATTATTACAGAGGCTACTGAAGGTGACAATTGAAGTGGTAAATCCTGCTATGCCTGTGCCAAGTGCAGTTGTAATTCCTAACCCTACAAGTAAGGGGATGAATGGAATGACCCACTTTTGTTTTGTTAGGACAACAAGGGGAACAGGGAGTCTTTGGTTCCATTGCCAAGCTGAATTTTGGGAGTAAGGAAAATTAGGGTACAAGTGCCTGTCCAGTTGGTAGGAAGGCAGATCTAAGGAGAAGAACACAGAGGAAAAAAGTCCTTGGCTTAGACAGAACTGGAAGTGTAAACTGAAAAGGTAAGAAAGTGTTCTGAGGGGGCTGGGGCTTTGGACCCAAATGCCAAGAGAACCAGCAAGGGCTGTAGCTGTTAAAGATTGTAGCAGGGTTTGGTAGGGTAATTTGCAGAGGGAGCACTTTTGTTTTCATGGTGTATGAGGAGGTGTGTAGTATCTATAAGTAAACGCTCACTTTCATCAGCAAGATTGGGTATGAGCAGACAGGAAGAGGGGTCTGGAGAAGAGTCTGAGGAGCAAGGGCAGGGAAGCCAAAGGTAGAGTGAGAGACAGGGTAAATGCCTGCCCAGGCAAAACTTGAAGTTTATTTGCCAATCTTGTGTAGGGGAAAGTCTGTGGGCCTCATGTGTAGGAAAAGGAGGAGATCTGAGAAAGCCATGAAGAGTGTAGAGTGATAGATAGAAAACTGAGATGTGATTGTTTTGAGAATGGACTTCCATGATGGAAAAAATAACAGGTTCTAAAAGATGAGCCAGGGGCTTGTGTTCTATGTGGCAATGGTTATGAAAGGATGAGAGGATAGAGTGAGCTTGTGAGGCAGGGAGGAGAAACTTACCACTGAGTAAGAACCACTGCTTTGTGTAGGAAGTGACTGGTAGTTTTCAGATGAAGCGAGTTTTCAGAGGAAGAATAGGTAGGGAAGATAGATGAGAAGAAAAAATATTGGCCTTGTGTGGGAGACACTGGGATATCTGCTGCTTCCTTGGCTGTATTGCCACCTAATGTATTTCCTTGGGCAATAGAATCTGATGGTTTTAGGTGTCCTCTGCAGTGGATAACTCTGGCCTTGGCTGGGAGGACAGTGGCCTTAAGGAAGGTCTTTATTATGGGGGCATTGATAATAGAGGACCCCTGTATGGTGAGAAAACCTCTTTCTGCCCATATGGCAGCATGGTGGTGTAGGATGTGGAAGGCATATTTAGAGTCAGTATAGATACTAACATGTAGTCCTTTGGCAAGAGTAAGAGCATGGATTAAGGCAATTAGTTTAGCTTGTGGAGAAGTGGTAGAGGGGAGGAGTGTGGGAGCCTCAATAATAGATGAGTAAGATACAACATCATAATCAGCTTGACTGGGCTTTGAAGAACTGCCATCAATAAACCACGTGTGGGTTTGGGTCTGGAATAGGAAAAAGAGAAATATGGGGAAATGGGGAGGATGCTATATGGATTAGGGAGATACAGTCATGGGGTTCAGGGTTTGTGTTAGGTATTAAGAGGCTAGGTTAAAGTCAGGACCGAGAGCAATTGTTACTGTGGGGGTTTTAATAAAGAGTGCATAAAGCTGACGAAGGCAAGGGGCTGAAAGTAAGTGTGTGAGGTGTGAAGAGAAAACTAAACTTGGGAGGTTGTGAAAGCTATATAGAGTATGTGGAGCATAGCCTGTAATTTTAAGGGATCCGAGTATTACAGCCATGGCGGCTATGGCATGTAAGCATGAAGGCCAGCCTAGGACTGTCAGGTTGAGTTGTTTAGACAAGTAGGCAAATGGTGGCTCTTGTTTAACAACTCCAACTGCACAGTCTTTTACTTCTGCCATGTGAAGGGAGCTGAGGAATCTAGTGTAGAGGCCATTTCTAAAGCCTTTTGTGGAGAATGAAAGGAAGAATAAGGGAAGGATTTGGGGTTTATGGAGTTAGCTAAATTACCTTTTGTCAGTTTACAAAGTGGTTTGGTTAGGAGGGCAAACCCTGGTATCCAGAGGCAAAAGTATCCTACAATGCCTAGGAAGGAGAGAAGCTGTTGTGGAGGGGATTGAGGTTTGGGAGATGAACCAGAAACAATCAGAAGGAAGAGCGTATGTGTGCTGATGGAGGATTATGCTGAGATAGGTAATGGAAGGGGTGGAAATGTGCACTTTAGAAGGAAATACTTGGTATCCTTTAGAATCTAGAGGTTGAAGGAGTAGGAGGGTGTCCTGTTGAGAGGGTTTACAGGTGGGGCTGCAAAGGAGGAGATTGTTGATACATTGTATGAGGTAGGAAGTGGAAGAGTGAGCAGGGGAATAAGTTGCAGGTGAGAGCTTGGTTAAAGTAATGAGGGCTATCTCAGAAACCTTGGGCAAGAACAGTCCAGGTTAACTACTGGGACTGGTAGGTGTCAGGGTCAGTCCAAGTAAAGGCAAAAAGGAGTTGGGGAAAGGGGTATAAAGGGATAGTAAGGCATTTTTGAGGTCCAGGGTAGAATAATGGGTTGTGATAGGGGGTATGGAGGCACTACAGGATGGAGGAGGAGCGGTATCTGATTAATAAGGTGAAGGTCTTGGACTAGCCTGTAGAACTTGTCTAGATATGGATGGTTATGATGGGGGTATTGTAGGGAGAGTTAGTGGGAACTAAAAGGCTGTGTTGTAGTGAGTGAGTAGTAACAGGTGTTAGGCCCTTTAAGGCTTGTGCTGGGATCGGGTAAGGGTGGTTAGGTTTTAAGGAGATGATGAGGGGGTGAGTGACTTGTAGCAAGGAATGGGGAGGTGGTGTCCCACACCCTAGGGTTAAGGTAGGGTGACATAAGGGGAGCTATTGAGGGAGGTACAGGTTCAGGGAGGAGAGCAGCAATGAGGTGTGTCTGTAGCCCAGGAATAGTTAAGGAGGCAGACAATTTTCTTAGGATATCTTGGTCTAACAGGGGAATTGGATGATTGGAGATGATTAGCAAAGGGTGTGGAAACAAGTGCTGGCCTATTGACACCAGACTTGGGGAGTTTTGAGAGGCCTGGAAGGCTTGCTATCAATCCCCACAACAGTTATGGAGGCCAAGGACACATGTCCTTATAAAGAAGGCAGCATGGAGTGGGTGGCGCCTATATTGATTAAGAAGGGGATGGACTTACCCTCCATCATGAGTTACCTGAAGCTCGATGTTTATGATGGTCCAGGGGGCCTTCTAGATGTTAAGGCAGCATTAGTCTTCAGCTGCCAAGCCAAGAAGCAGTGACATGAGTCAGTCATTCAGTCTTCCAGTGGGTGACTGCACAGATGGGGCAGAGCTTAGAAGGAATTCCGGCCTGCAGGCATTCCTTGGCCCACTGGCTAGGTTTCCGACACTTGAAGCAGGGTTGGGGGTGGGACTGCATGCTGTAGTCTGGGTGCTTTGAAGTCTTTGTGAGCCAGTGGTGTGGCTGGGGTTTGTCTTACAGCAGAGGCAAGCGTCTGTAGTTCTGAGATGTGCTGCTTTTGGGCAGCTTTTTCCTTATTATTGAACACCTTGAAGGTGAGGTTGATTAATTCCTGTTGTGGGGTTTATGGGCCAGATTTTGATTTCTGTAGCTTTTTGTAATGTCAGGGGCTGATTGGGTGATAAAATCTGTATTAAGCATTCTTCAAGGGTAAGAGTAGAATTAAGGATGACATTTAAGTCACTCAAGGTGAAATTACAGGACTGGGTTAAGTATTGGATATATTTAGTAGGATCTGATGAAAAAGAGCCTAACCATTGGTCCATTTGGAAAAGGTCAGATAAAGAGAAAGAAACATGCACCCTAACTATGCCTTTGGCTCCAGCCACCTCCTGAAGGGGGAATTGTTGGGCAGGGGTAGAGGAGTTACCTGTGGGACTATACTGTAAGCCAGACTGGGTATGAGGTGGGGAGATGATGGGGGGACATAAGGAAGTGGGTTGTGGGCAGAATAAGAGGGAGGCTTTGGAGGTATGGTTAGGGTTTGTATTAGGGTCTGGTTAGGACAGGTGGGGAGGAGAGAGGTCAGAAGGGTTGATGGATAAGGAAGACTCTGGGTTGCCAGCAGAGGCAGGAGGGGTGGATGGAAGGGAGAAAAGGAAAATTTGGGATAAGTTATATTGAGATCAGGGATTAGATTGGAGTGTAAATACATGCCTGGACATTGGGCACTTTAGACCATTTGCATATTTGTTGACAAAAATTGTTTAGATTTTGCAGAATAGAAAAATTGAAAATGCTATTTTCTGGCCACTTGGAACCATTGTCTAATTTGTATTGAGGCTAGGCTGTGTTACAGAAAAAAAATGAGACATTTAGGTTTCAGATCAGGTGACAGTTAAAGAGGTTTTAGGTTTTATAGGACACAGTATAGAGGTGAAGACAGAGGAATAGATGGTGGAATACTGTCCATAGTGAAGGAGATACATTTTAAGGAAAGGAGTAGAGATGAGGAGAAGGAGTGAGCAGCTACCAGAGTTTCAGTAGGTGTCCCTGATTGCATCTTGAGCTGTAACATGGTAAGTGATCAAGTCAGGTGTCCCCATGATTGACCAGACACCAAGAGAAGACCATCTTCCCTAGTTGAGTCCATGACCAACAATGGAGTTTTTGAGCACATGGATAAAAATTGTCTCCTTTGCCTCTACTTAGAGAGGGAGACTTGTCTTTGACACTTGTCTCCTTGGGATTTAAAGGAAAAGAGAGTGAGGGAGACTTGTCTCCTTTTCTCTAAAGAAAAAGAGCAAGAGGGAGAGACTTGTCTTCTTTTTCTCTAAAGGAAAAGAAAGTAGAGGCTTGTCTCATTTTCTCTATAGAAAAAGAGAGAAAGAGGAAGAGACTTGGCTCCTTTTCTCTACGTAGGAGAAAGATTTAGAGGAAAAGAGAGAGAAAGAGGGACAGACTTGTCTCCTTTTCTTTAGAGGAAAAGAGAGAGAAAGAAGTAGACTGCTTACCTGATCTGAAGGTGGCCAGAAGGTCGTTGGGCTACTCTAATGCACTGAGGTTGCAAGTGCATCTCTTCACAGAGGGGGAGTGGGGACAGGGGCTGTTCTCCCCAAAGGAGTACACCTATTCCAGGTTTCAGCACCAAATGTTAAGCATGCTCTGAATGAAGAGACCCCTAAACAGGTTTGTTTGAGCAACATGGCTGTTAATTCACCTGGGTACAGGTGGTCTGAGTCTGAATAAAGAGTCAGCAGAGTGTGGTTGGATAGGAGTTGGTTTCATAGGTTTGGGGTTGGCAGTGGAAAGGTACACAAGTTATATTTCAGGACAGTTTTTGCAAGTTGGGAGGTGGTCATAGGATCTGGAGTCATGAGGTTGACCTATCAGTTGTGCAAGATCAGTTACAAAGTCCAGTTGCCTTATCAGTTGAGGCAGGAATAAGGAAAAATAGAAGAATGTCTCAAAGTTAATTAGGCACCACAGATGTTGGTCATTCTCCTTTTTATGGTTTTCCAATTACTTCAGACTTTCTAGTTCCAGGAACTCATCTGCAGTGTATGTGTAGGTCACAGAGGTTATCATGACATAGTCCATGGTGCAGTCAGTCAGCCTAAAAGATCTTGGAATGTTTACACACAAAATTTCCTTTATAATTAACATTTTAAATCTTGCTTAAACCTTCAAAACAAAATATATTTTGTTTTAATTTTTTTATATAGGTAGAAATCAACAGTCTCATGCCTCCTTATAATCCTTTTACCAATAGTATATTTTACTTTCCTTACACACCTTGCACATAAACTCTTTCTTCAATAGTTTTACATTTAGAAGGCCTAATTACTTTTAAATTTTACATTTCTTGTGTAAATCTCCTTTTGTAACAGTTTTCACGACTTTCACAGACAGTCTTGAACTTTCTCACTTGTAAACATCTTTTTCTTTAAACAGTCAGTAAATTTATTTTAGGACAAGAATTGACCATATATAGGGTTTCCTAACTCTATTTCTGCAAGCATTTCCCTATTAATTACTGAATACCCATTGTGTCCTTTTCCCTTAATCACCCAAGAGGAACCATTTAAATCTGCTGGGTTAAGGGAATTATTAGTGATTAATGTTAAATTATTGTTATTATTTTTCTAATGGAATAGCCTTATACGTTAAGATTTTTGAGTCAGTGCACTACCGTTTTACTTTTTTCTTTTCTTTGCCTTTTTTTTTTTACTTAATTCTGACCAGGTGAGGTTTGCTCACAGTGAGGTTTCCTGTAAGGTATGTATGTATGTGTGTATGTATTTATATTCATTAGCAAAGTAGTTGAAGACACAGATTGAATGCATTTGGGCCATCTGTGGGCCACTGGGTTAAGGATTTTCCACAGGAGGGCTATGGGCTGTCAGTGGCCTCTGTCCCTTTGGGCAAGTATTTTTTTCTGTGTTGCTGAGAGTATGGACTTATTCTTTGCACTGGGTTGGTCCTGACTTCTCACTCATGAGGCCACCACAGTGAGGCAGTAGGAGTGCTTCTCCTCATGAGAGAGAGCCAGAGACCACTCCCCAAAGGGAATGGGGTCCCTGTATGGGCCACCAAGATTGTTATAAGTAAAATTTTTGGTGCCACAAAAGAAGTAGCACTCAAATATAAATTTCCTCAGCAAGGCAATTTACTTCTATAGAAGGGTACAGCTTACAGGTGAAACAATGGTGAGCACACACCTCGACAAGGGAGGAGAAGGGGTACTTATGTCTGATGGAGGTCTCCCCTAGTGCTGTGTCATTCCCCTATTGGTTAGGGTTAGACTGCACAGACTAGTCTAATTTCAATTGGCTATTTTAAAGGGAACAGGGCTACGAGCTGGAGTGGCAGGATGGGTAGTTTGGTGGGAAGGATGGGTATGGGCAGGTCAGAGCAGGTAGCCAGGGGTCAAAGCAAGTGACTGGAGCAGATCACAAGAGCAGGTGACTGGCATGAGTAAGGATGGAGTGGGGAACTGGGGGAAGATACGTGAACTAATGATTAGAACTGGTGGAAAAGGTTGTTTGCTAAAACTACAAGGAAGTTAAACTTTAAAATGGAGAATTAATAAGAAAGCTGAACATACTGACATACTGTTTGAAGAGAAACTTGGGGTTCACTACATCTAACATTGACTTTCTGTTTTCATGACTTGTCCATTGCTGTCAGTGGAGTATTGAAGTCCCCCACTATTATTGTGTTGCTGTCTATCTCATTTCTTAGGTCTATTAGTAACTGCTTTATAAATTTGGGAGCTCTAATGTTCGTTGCATATATGTTTAGAGTTGTGATAATTTCCTGTTGGACAAGGCGTTTAACCATTATATAATGTTCCAGTTGGTCTCTTTTAACTGATGTTGCTTTAAAGTTTGTTTTGTCTGATAGAAGAATAACTACCCCTGCTCGCTTTTGATGTCCATTTGCATAAAATGGCTTTTCATACCCCTTACTTTATTTGAGTCTTTTTGTGTTAGGTGAGTCTCCTGAAGTCAGCAGATAGTTGATTGGTGAGTTCTTATCCGTTCTGTGGTTCTGTATCTTTTTTTTTTTTAAATTGTACTTTAGCTTCTGGGGTACATGTGCAGATAATGCAGTATTGTTGCATAGGTACACACATGGCAAGGTGATTTGCTGCCTTCATCCCCCATCACCCATATCTGGTATTTCTCTCCTTGTTATCCCTCCCTGCCCTCCCCACTCCCTGTTGTCCCTCCCCTACCCCCACCCAACTGTCCGCAGTGTGTGATGCTTCCCTCCCTGTGTCCACATGTTCTAATTGTTCAACAGCCACCTATGAGTGATAACATGCAGTGTTTGGTTTTCTGTTCTTTTGTTGGTTTGCTGAGAATGATGATTCTGTATCTTTTAAGTGGAGCATTTAGGCCATTTACATGAACTCACAAATACATCTCAATGGTAGTATTGAGATGTCAGGTACAGTTGCATTCACCATGCTATTTATTTCTTGCATACTTTTTTTTGCTTTTAACTTGTATTTTTGTTTCTTAGGTCCTGTGTGATTTATGATTTAAAGAGTTTCTGATGTGTTTCCAGGATTTGTTTAAAGATTTAGTCCTCATTTTAGTATTTCTTGTAGTGGTAGCTTGGTAATGGTGTATTTTCTCAGCATTTGTTTGTCTGAAAAAGACTATCTTTTCTTCATATATGATACTTAGTTTCACTGGATACAAAATTCTTGCCTGATAGTTGTTTTGTTTGAGGAAGCTGAAGATAGGGCCCCAATCCCTTCTAGCTCGTAGGGTTTCTGCTGATAAATCTGCTGTTAATATGATAGGTTTTCCTTTATAGGTTACATGGTGCTTCTGTCTCACAGCTCTTAAGATTCTTTCCTTTGTCTGAACTTTGGATAACCTGATGACAATGTGGGTAGGTGATTACTTTTTTGTGATGAATTTCCCAGGTGTTCTTTGTACTTTTTCTATTTGGATATATAGATCTCTAGCAAGGCTGAGGAAGTTTTCTGGATTATTTCCCAAATATATTTTTTTAACTGTTAGATTTCTCTTCTTCCTAAAGAACACTGATTATTCTTAGGTTTGGTTGTTTAACATAATCCCAGACTTCTTGTAGTCTTTGTTCATATTTTCTTATTCTTTTTTCTTTGTCTTTGTTAGATTGTTTTAATTTTAAGACCTTGTCTTTGAGCTCTGAATTTCTTTCTTCTACTTGTTAATTCAATAGCTGAGACTTTCCAGAGCACTTTGCATTTCTAAAAGTATGCTCAATGTTTCCTGACATATTGATTGTTTTTTCTTTATGCTATCTATTTTCCTTGAATATTTCTCCCTTTGCTTATTGCATTGTTTTTTGGATTTCCTTGCATTGGGCTTCACCTTTCTCTGGTGCCTCCCTGATTAGCTTAGTAACTAACCTCCTTAATTCTTTTTCAGGTAAATTAGGGATTTCTTCTTGGTTTCAATCCATTGCTGGTGGACTACTGTTATTTTGGGGGGTTGTTAGCCTTGTTTTTTAATGTTACCAGAGTTGGTTTTCCGTTTCTTATCATTTGGGTTGCTCTGTCAGGGGGAAGATCTAAGACTGAAGGCTGTTGTTCAGATTCTTTTGTCCCACAGGGTGTTTCCTTTATGTAGTACTCCCTCTCTTTTACTATGGATGTGACTTTCTATGAGCTGAACTGCAGTGATTGCCATCTCTCTTCTCGGTCAAGCTACCCAGCAAGTCTACTCAGCACTGAGTTGGTACTGGGGGTTGTCTGCACAGAGTCCAGTGATATGAACCACCTGTGGGTCTCTCAGCCATGCATACCAGTGCCTTTTTTGTGGAGGTGACAGGGGGGTGCACTGGACGCCATGTGGGTTCTTAGCCTTGATAGTTTAATGCTCTATTTTTATGCTGGTTGGCCTTCTGTTGGGAGGCGCTTTCCGGAGAGCATCAGCTGCGGTGGTATGGAGAGAAACTGGGGGTGGGTGGGGCCCTAGAACTCCCAAGATTATATGCTCTTTGTTTTCAGCTACCAGTGTAGGAGAGAAGGACCATATGAGGGGGCAGGGCTCAGCATGTCTGATTTCAGACTCTCCTTGGGCATTGCTTCCTGTGGCTTCTGTGGGGAGTGGGGGTGAGGTTCCCAGGTCATTGGAGTTGTGTACCTAGGAGAATTATGGCTGCCTCTGCTAAGTCATGCAGGTTGTCAGGAAAGTGAGAGAAATCTAGCAGTTGCAGGCCTCACCTAGCTCCCACGCAAACTGTAGGGCTGGTCTCATTCCCACTGTGCCCTGCTTAACAGCCCTGAGTCTGTTTCCAGGCAGTGGGCTAGCTGGACTTGATAACTTGCTTCAGGCTCCCTGCCTCTAAGCTGGGAAAGAAAAGGGCTTGGTTCTTCTCCTGCCTGTGGAGTTTGCACACCAGATTTGTGCCCTCTCCTGAGTTCTGGCCAGGAGGCTTCTCACCCCATTCAAATTGTTGCAAAGTTCAGCTGGAGATTTCCTTCTTTCTGTGGTGTCTTCTCCCCCACTCTTCTGGCCACCCTCCTGATGCATCCCTGTGGTGCCACACAGGAATGGCCTGCTAGGGGACTCAGTGAGCTCCCAGGGCCTTTCTGTTGTTTTCCCTACCCTTTTATTTTGCTTGATTCTCTAAATCAACTCAGCTCCAGTTAAAGTCAGAAATTTTCCTGCAAACAGAACTTCAGTTTCTCCAGTTGGGGTATGTGTTCAGAAGTGGAGGAACTTCCTTTCCCACTTCCACTGTTGGGGCACTCAGTATTTGGGGTGTCTCCTAGGTCCTGCAGGAGCAGTCTATTTCCTTCAAAGGGTCTGTGGGTCCTCTCAGGAATGCTGGTGTTAAATGACTTTTAAATATTTATTAGCATTTTGTGACTTGTATGTTTATGCCTTTTAACCTTTTTCTATTGGGAGGTAAGGGGCAGATGGGGCAATATCAATATTTTCTTAACAAATTACGTGGGTTTTAGAGATATCACCACTTGGTTATCTTTAATGTAAACACTTATATATTGTTTTTTGATTACCTTTCAAGTAAATTTATCTACCCTACAGACATTTGGATCACAAATGCTCAAATCTTCAAAACAATAGTCTGGACTTTTAAAAAATTACCATATAGAACACATGATGAAAGTCTCTTATATTTGTATTGAGTTTATAAAGTGCAATTGTTTAGGTTTAGTAGCTTACTTGGAGGCAGACTACTGTAAATCCCGACAAAAGGAAAGACCAAACCCATAAGGGAAAACTTTATAAGGATAGAAGTAAATCTCTCTTATAAATTCTTAGTCTCTCTTTTCTATGCATTCACTTAATATTTCTTCCTGTACAACTACTCCTAAATAGCTTATCATATTTGAAATTATGTATCCTATGTGTCTTTCCAAACAGATGTAAACTTCTTATTTACTTCAAAATCTTCTGTGAACTAAATATCTGTCACAAATGTGCCACTGAGTAATGGTCTAAGAAATTAATTAATACAATAGTCCTCTTTTATCTACAGTTTTACCTTCTGTGGTTTCAGTTACCTGTGGTCAACCATAGTCCAAATACATTAAATGAAAAATTCCAGAAATAACAATTAATAAGTTGTAAATTATACACCATTCTGAGTAACATGATGAAATCTCACCCTGTGCCACTGCATTCCTTCTTCGTCACAAGAGTGAGTACAATACAATAAGGTATTTTGAGAGAGAATGAGAGACCATGTTCACATAACTCTTATTACAGTATATTCTTATAATTGTTCTACTTATTATTACTAGTCATTTTAAATCTTTTGCTGTGCCAAATTTATAAATTAAACTTTGTCATAGGTATGTATATATAAGAAAAAACATAGTATATATAGGGTTTGGTACTATCCATGGTTTCAAGTATTCATGGTGGGGTCTCAGAACATAACTTTTGTGGATAAGGAGGAACTGCTATAAATAAATGTATGACTAAGTAACCATAAAACATAAATAAATACAGATTTCAATATTCTTCTGTTGTTAAATCTGCCAGTATTTTAAAATTTTTTGGATTTCTTTTATACCTTTCAACTAAATTTATTTACCTTTCAACTAAGTAGAATGTCTTCCCTACTTAAAGAACAGACAAATACTCAACTACATTTCTTTCTGCTTTCTATGGTTTCATTTTAACATCTAACTTCTTAACCCATCTTAAGTGTATTTGGATAAAGTGACATGAAAAGTGAATAGATTATTTCTCAAATAGCTAAAAAACGGTCTTAACAGTGTTTATTGAGTGCACTTGCCTTTTCTCCCTGATTTGTGATTATAGTTTCTGTGTTCTGGTTATATACATTATTTTATTGATTTTCCATTGATTTTCATATTAGTTTTATACTGATTATACTGTTTTAACATCTAACGAGGTTATTACTCTTCTTTTTTTATTTTCTTAAGCTATTCCAGATGAACTTTGGAAACAGTTATCAAAATATTTAAAAACACAGTTGGGAATATGATTGGAACATATTAAATCTGATAATTAACTTGGAAAGAATTGACATTCCTTAGTAGTCTTTTTATTCAGCAACCTGGCTTGTCTACTTACTTAAGCTTCTTGTATATCTGTCAGTAGTTTGGTAGATTTCCTCCTGCATGAATTTAACCCTGACTTTACCTAGTATCTCCCTTTTCCTTAGAAGTCTAAATATATTGTCTCTCAGATGCCAGTTCTACAATTTATGAAATGTTGATGCCCTCTCTAAAATACTTTTATTTGGCACCACATGTGTTTTTATAGTCATCTCTGGCTCTGAATGCATGACAAAGCTCACTGAAAAGGATTAGTCTATGGATCATTTTATCATCTTACTCTGTCTACTCCTATTCTGTTTCACATTGAACTGGATATGGACTTTGGTCCTATTTCCTATTTGCACATACATATACATACACACACAAATTCATATGCTTATTCACACAAAGCTGCTCTCAAAAGCTCACACAAATCTGTAAATTCAAGAGACTTGGCTAAAAAATTGAAGGAATATGAAATTGAATCTTAAATATCTAGGTTATTAAAAAACAAAACAAAACCCTTTGGCTATCCTGCATGGTTTGTCAGATATTTTTATCCCCAAGTATCTATTTATTATGTAGAACTATCAAGGTAACTTCCCTTACTCTCATGGTTTTTCCTTTTTCTGATGTCACTCATGAAGATATTTTCTTGAATAAAGATGTTTTGTCCCTAATCTCAGGCCAGATATAGAAATGACATCCCCAGCAATATAGGTTTTCACATTTCTTGTTGGGCTTATTTTCATATATTTTACTTCTTTATTTGTTGTTACAAATGGACATTTTTCTTTTAACAAATTACTGGTGATATACATGAAACTGTTAAAATTGTATGTTTATTTTATATCCTGACATTTGTAATTAAGATACTTTCGTGCTTCATAATAATTGGATACCTCTTATTTTTGTTTTGTGTCATTGTGTGTGTCTGTGTGTTACCATGCTTCTCTTGTATCAAAGATTGTCTAACATTTGTCCTATGGAGGGAAAAGTTGGTGGTTATAGGGTATAGGAAATGGCTATAAAATTAAGTCCTGTAAGTGCTCTCCTATAGTCTCAAGATATTACTTAAAATGTTGGTTTTTAAAGCCTTTTTCTGGTGAAAATAATTCACTAATAGGTGCTTCATAGTAACAGTAATAAGCTTTTATCCTTTATTTTTTCTGCTGCATTTCAAGCAACTGTAAACTGAAAATCAATCTTCTAAATAAACAACCTTAAGCATTTATTCCTTCTTGTTCAGAGCACTGTTTCTCTAGAGACATCATCATCATTTCTCACCATACATTCCTGACATGGGAATTCCAACATATGCCTCTTACGTGTTCCCTGACCTTGTGATAATTCTTTCTCTTAGCAATGGTTAAATTTTATGGATAGTAATTATAAGTGTTAAGTTGTATTTTCTCTTTCCTCACTACAGTCTAACATTAATAGTTAAAATATAAAGCTTAAAAACTAGTTTAGGAGCCCCTTTCTTATGCAATCAGCATTTTGAACTAAATATCCCACTGAAGATAAATAGAAAAGATGAGAAAAAAAATTTCTTAAAGTCTACCTAAATTAAGGAGTAAACTAACAAGGTAGTGAGGAATTACTGTGCCAGGAACTGGAAAATGTCAAATCTATTTGAAGCTATTTTTTTCCCCTGGAGGCATCTACTAATTCCTGAGGTGCTTGTTAATGGGCTGAAAAGCTGGTCATAATATTTGGAAGCCTTGTGAAGCTGAAGGCCCAGATATTGGAGTACACAGACTGCCACCATATAAGGGCCTGGCGAACACCTCTTGTTTGGCATTAAACTTGGAAAGGCTAAAATCTGTTCATAAAGTTAAATAGACTAACTAGAAGTGAATAGCTTTTCAGAGACTGCTGCTCAGATTTTAATCATCTCAATGCATGAAACTGCTAGAAACAAAAATCTTCTTTGAGAAAAGAAAATATTCTAGACCTTATTTCTACTTTTTTAAAAAAGACATGATTTGCAGTACCTAATTAAAAATAACTAGGAGCATGAGGTAAAGCAAGGTGAACAAAACTGGGGAGAAACCATAGGCAAAAGAAACCATACAGGGACTCCAGATGTTTGAGTTTACATATAGTCAAACATTAAGATAAATATGCTTACTATATTCCAAGAAATAGAAGACAAAACTAAAAATCCTAGCAAATATATAGAAAGTATAAAAAGAAATAACAGATTTGAAAAAGAAAGCCAAATAGAAAATCTAGAGCTGAAATATACATAAGCTGAAATTAGGAACTCAATGGATGGGTTTAACAGTCTATTGGATACATCTGAAAAAGATAATAGTATGTAACATATATCACCATGAATATCCAGAATGACTCATTGAGAGACAAAAGCATGGAAAACACAGAAGAGAAGGTAAGCAACAGTGGATACGGCTAGACATTCTAATACATAATTGGAATTTCAGAAAGACAGGAGAGGTAAATGGAGAAGAAGCAATATTTTAAAAGATACAATTTTTTTTTCAAAACTGATAAACAGCGTCAACTCACAAATGCATGAAACACCATAAAATCAAGAGAAAACATTAAAGAATGTTCACCTAGCACAAATGAGATTAGTAAACATCACACAAAGACAAAAATTTAATGACATTTAGAGAAAAATGAGCCATTTCCTTCACTTGAGTAACAGATTGAGAGCTGGCATCCAAGAACAAAAAGGCAACCAGAAGACAATTGAAATATATTTTCAGCGTTCTGAAAAATAGTTACTGACAATCAAGATATCTCTACTAACAAAAAAGGCATCTATACTCAACAAAATTTTCCTTCAAGAGTGAAGGTAAAAAAAAATTCAAGGAAAAGTAAAACCATGTGAATTCATTACTTCCAATCTCTCATTAAAGGAAATAATAAAGTAATTCTTTATAATTTTAGATTGAAGAGGTACAAGCAGTATTGAAGATAACAAAAAGGGTGAGAGTGAGATAAATAGAAATGAAAAATGTTTAGTACAGTAATAACAGTATCATGTAATTTACAATGAGTAGAGTTAAAGTACTAAAAACTGTAGTTTGTAAGTTGAAAGGATGTGAACATTTTTCTAAGGTCACTGCATTGTCCAGGAAGAAGGTAAAAATGCTGATTAATATTAAATATGAAGCACTGATAAATGGACATATCATAATATTTAAAACAATTACTAAAATAGAGAATATAACTACTAAGAAAATAAATTATTAATTAAAATAACTCAATAGCTAGAAACCCCAATAACTAAAAAACTCCATGTCAAGAAATTTTAAAAAAAAGCAAATTAAATGCAAAAGAAGTAGAAATAATAATGATGATGCCAGTAAAAATCCTAGTAGAATTTTGGGCAAGAATTAAAAAGCTGATTCTAAGACTTATATAAAATTGTAGAAGTCTAAGGATAAGCACAGTGTTTTGAAGAGTCAGGTGAGATAATGTCCTTTACCAGAAGTGTAAGTGGCACCATCACCTCTAGTGACCCACTAGCAAATTTGTTCCTTCCTGTTCCTATGACATTATGACATAACATTATGTTCTGCTGGCCTAGAGGTCTTAGTTTCAGAGGGAGAAATGCTGCCACAAGGAGACACAACACCGATTGCATTACACTGGAAGTTAAGATTACCACCTGGCCATTTTGGGCTCTTCCTACCTCTAAGTCACATATGATTTATTGACTTTATATCAACATTTAATTGTCATTTACTTTATGTAATAGCATTTAGGTTGAAGATGAGTGCACTTCTGGTTATATGAAAGATAGCTGTATTATATTAGGTGAAATTATGACCTTATTATTTGCTTTATTTGAAGATTATGCATAATTTCAGGAGATGTGTATGGGTTCAAGTTGACAAGAGGTGGACTTGTGATGATTAATATCGAGTGTGAACTTGATTGGTTTAAGGACTCAAAGTATCGTTCTTGCGTGTGTCTGTAAGGATGTTGCCAAAGGAGATTAATATTTGAGTTAGTGGACTGGTTGAGCATCATTTAATCAGTTACCATCAGGGCTAGCATAAAGCAGTCAGAAGAAGTTGGAAGGACTAGACTTGCTGAGTCTTCTTGTCTTCATCTTTCTCCTGTGCTGGATGGTTCCTGCCCACAAAGATTAAACACTAAGTTCTTCGGCTTTTTGCCTCTTAAACTTACACGAGTGATTTGCAAGGAGCTCTCAGGCCTCTGGCCACAGACTGAAGGCTGCAGTCAGTTTCCCTACTTTTGAGGTTTTGGGACTTAGACTGGTTTCCTTGCTTCTCAGCTTGCAGAAAGCCTATCATGGGACTTCACCTTGTGATTGCATGTGTCAGTTCTCTGTAATAAACTCCCTTTCATATATACATATATCCTATTAGATATCTCCCTCTAGAAAACACTGACTAATACACTCTGAATGATGGTTAGGACAATTAAGAAGGAAATTAAAAATATATTGAAACCAATGAAAATGGAAATGCAACATACCAAAACCTCTGGGATACAACACAAACAGTGCTAAGAGGGAAGTTTATAGCAATAAACACCTACATCAAAAAAGTATAAATATTCCAGTGAACTAATCATGAATTCAAGGAACTAGAAAAAGAACAAACCAAACTTCAAATAGGTAGAAGGAAAGAAATAATAAAGATCAGAGCAGAACCAAACAAAACAGAAATTAAAGAAAAAACAATAAATGAACAATAAAATGAACAGGTAGATTTTTGAAAAGACAAAAAACTCTGATAAACCCCTAGCTAGACTAAGGAAAGAAGAGAAAAGACCAAAATAAATGAAATTAGAAGCCAAAAAGGAGACATTACAACTGATGTCTCAGGAATACAAAATATTATCAGACACTATTATGAACAACTATATGCTAACAAACTGGAAAATCTAGAGGAAATGGACAAATTCCTGGATACATACTAAATATCACAATTAAATCAGGAAAAAATAAAAAAACCTAAACAGACCAATAATGTGTATCAAGATTAAATTAATAGCAAAAATCTCCCCCAAAAGAGTCAAGGACTGGATGGCTTTACTGCTGAATTCTACCAAGCTTATAAAGAACTGACATCAAGTCTCCTCAAACTCTTCTGAAAAATAAAGGAAAGAATTCTTTTTAACTCATTCTATGAGGCCACATTACCTTGATTTCAAAAGTAGATAAGAACACAACAACAACAACAACAACAAAACTATAGGTCAGTGTCACTAATGCATATTGTTTTAGTCCATTCTCATACTGCTATAAGGAACTTCCTGAGACTAATTTATAAATAACAGAGGTCTAATTCACTCACAGCTCCATAGGACTGGGGAGGCCTCAGGAAACTTACAATCATGACAGAAGGTGAAGGGAAAGCAAGGCACATCTTCACATGGCCAGAGCAGGAGAAAGAGAACAAACAGTGAATTGCTACACAATTTTAAACAACTAGATCTTGTGAATACTCTATCATGAGAACAGCAAGGGGAAAGTCTTCCCCCATGATTCAGTTGCCTCCTGTCAGGCTTCTTATTCCACATGTGGGAGTTACAATTTAACATGAGATTTGGTTGCGGATACAGTCAAACCATATTATTGTACCCCTGGCCCTCACAAGTGTCATGTTTTTCTCACATTTCAAAACCATTCCTGCCTTCCCATCAGTCCTTCAAAGTCTTAACTCATTCCAGCATTAATTCAAAAGTCCAAGTCCAAAGACTCATTTGAGACAATGCAAGTCCTTTTTGCCTATGAGCCTGTAAAATGAAAAACAAGATGGTTATTTCCAAGATACAATGTGAGTAAAGGCATTGGGTAAATGATTCAGTTCCAAAAGGAAGAAATCAGCCAACGCAAAGGGACTACAGGACCCGTGCAAGTCAGAAACCCAGCAGGGCAGTCATTAAATCTTCAAGCTCCAAAATAATTTCCTTTGGCTTCATGTCTCATATCCAGGGCATGTCGATGCAAGAGGTGAGCTTCCATAAATGTGGGCAGCTCCACCCCTGTGGCTCTGCAGGGTACAGCCTCTGCAACTGCTTTCACAAGCTGACATTGACTGCCTGTGGCCTTTATAGGTGCATGGTGTGAGGTGTTGGTGAATCTACCATTCTGGGATCTGAAGGATGGTCGTGGTCTTCTCACAGCTCCACTAGGCAGTGTTTCAGTGGGGACTCTGTGGGGGGTTGGGGCTCCAATCTCACATTTCCCCTCTGCACTGCCCTAATAGAGGCTCTCCACAAGGGCTCTACCTGTGCAGCAGACTTCTGCCTGGACAACTAGGCTTTGTCATACATCCTTTCAAGAGGTTTTCAAGACCAAACTCTTTCCTTCTGCATACCTGAAAGCCCAGTGCCATATGGAAGCTGCCAAGGCTTGGAGCTAGCACCCTCTGAAGCAACAGCCTGAGCTGACCTTTGGCCCCTTTTAGCCACAGCTGGAGCTGGAGTGGCTAGGATGCAGGCTACCAGGTCCCAAGGCTGTGCAGAGCAATGGGGCTCTGGTCCTGGCCCAGGAAACAATTTTTCCCTCCTAGGCATCCAGGCCTGTGATGGGAGGGGCTGCCTTGAAGTTCTCTGAAATGTCCTGGAGACATTTTCTCCATTGTCTTGGCTATTAACATTCAGCTCCTCTTTACTTATGCAAATTTCTGCAGCAGACTTGAATTTCTTCCCAGAAAAATGGAGTTTTCTATCACATGGTCAGGCTGCAAATTTTCCAAAGTTTTGTGCTCTGCTTCCCTTTTAAATATAAGTTCTCTTTGCTTCTGCAAATGAGTATAGGCTTTTAGAAGCAGCCTGATCCAGTAACCCTTCCACCAGATTCTTCCTTCCACACATGGGGGTTACAATTTTACATGATATTTGGATGGGTACACAGAGCCAAAGCATATCAAACATACATGCAAAAATCCTCAACAAAGTACCAGCAATCTGAAACTAATAATACATCATAATTGATGTGGTTTGGCTACGTACCCACCCAAATTTCATCTTGAATTATAGTTCTCATAATCCTTACATGCCATGGGAGGGATCCAGTGGGAGATAATTGAATCATGGAGACAGTTACTCTCATGCTGTCCTCAGGATAGTAAGTTCTCATGAGATCTGATGGTTTTATAAGGGGCTTTCCCCACCTTTCGCTAGCACTTCTCCTCCCTGCCACCATGAAGAAGGATGTATTTGCTTCCCCTTCTGCCATGATTCTAAGTTTTCTTAGACATTCCCAGACATACTGAACTGTGAATATATTAAACTTCTTTCCTTTATAAATTACCCAGTTTCAAGTATGTCTTTGTGAATAGCATGAGAATGGACTAATACAATAATGCTAATATACAATGATCAAGTGGGATTTAGTTCAGGGGTACAAGGATGGTTCAACATACACAAATTAATAAATGTGATACACCGACTGAAATTAGGCCTAGGGAATGCGCTGCAGGGAGAGAGCCAACCAGGGGGGCAAATCAAGACCAGGGGAGGGGCACGTCCCTACCTGAAACCTGCAGCCAGCTTGGATGGTCGGGGGACTTAACCCCCTCAGTGCTCTGTTTCAGATCCTATGCTTACCTCATTCCTCCTGCAGCCCACAGTGCACAAGAGCCCTGCCAGATGGTGGGGTGCCGTGGGTAGTCGATGCAAATCTGAGTAGCAACTACCGCCAGATGCGGCGAGCTGTTGTAAGGACCTGGGTGGGAGTTTGGACTAATGCCAGCGGGACAGACCATCCCAAAGAGGGAGGCAGAATTGAAAGCAGGGAAACAGACCATAAGTCCTGGCAGGCCCCACCTCCACAGAATTCAAACTGAAACCCTCGCTAGAGAGCTTGGCAGCAAATACACCAGCTTGACCCCAACCAGGGAGATCCAGCCGAGGAAGGAGAGATGCCATTGGGAAGGCAGGGCCAATCTCACCTGCTAACAAACTCAAGGGAAGGACCACCCAACAACCTGACTGAACCCGAGAGAGCCCAGCAACGCCCTCTACAGGCCAAAAAAGATACAGCTTCAACCTCAACAGGAAAAAATGTCACTCGGAGACTCTTGAAATCACCAACTTCAAAGATTAAAGGGAGATAAATCCACAAAGATGGGGAAAAAAAGCACAAAAAGGATGAAACCATCAAAGATCAGAACACCTATTCTCCTCCCAGGGATCACAATTCCTCACCATCAAGGGAACAATAAAAAAGAATGAATCTAGGAGGCTGAGGCAGGAGAATTGCCTGAACCCAGGAGGTGGAGGTTGCGGTGAGCTGAGATCGCGCCATTGCACTCCAGCCTGGGTAACGAGCGAAACTCCGTCTCAAAAAAAAAAAAAAAAGAAAAAAAGAATGAATCTGATGAATTGACAGAAGCAGGCTTCAGAAGGTGGGTAATAACAAACTTCTTTGAATTAAAAGGCCATATTCTAATGCAATGCAAAGAAACTAAGAACCTTGAAAAAAGGTTAGACGAAATGCTAACTAGAATAACCAGCTTAGGGTAGAACATAAACAACTTGATGGAGCTGAAAAACACAGTACAAGAACTTTGCGAGGTGTACACAAATTTCAACAGCCACATCAATCAAGCAGAAGAGAGGATATCAGAAATAGAAGATTGAATCAATGAAATAAAATGAGAAGGCAAGATTAGAGAAAAAAGAGTGAAAAAAAATGAACAAAGCCTCCAAGAACTATGGGATTATGTGAAAAAACCTAACCTATGCTTGGATCAGTGTACCCGAATATGACGGGGAGAATGAATCCAAGTTGGAAAATACTGTTCAAGATACTATCCAGGAGAATTTTCCCAGCCTAACAAAGCAGGCCAACATTCAAATCCAGGAAATACAGAGAACACCACAAAGATATTCCTCAAGAAGAGCAACCCCAAGGCACATAGTTGTCAGATTCACCAGGGTTGAAATGAAGGAAAAAATCCTAAGAGCAGCCAGAGAGAAAGGTTGAGTCACCCACAAATGAAAGACCATCAGACTCACAGCGAATCTCTCGGCAGAAACCCTGCAAGCCAGAAGGGAGTGGGGGTCAATATTCAACATCATTAAAGAAAAGAACTTTCAACCCAGAATTTCACAACCTGCCAAACTAAGCTTCATAAGTGAAGGAGAAATAAAATCCTTTATGGACAAGCAATTGCTGAGAGATTTCATCACTACAAGACCTGCCTCACAGGAGCTACTGAAGGAAGTACTAAACAGGGAAAGGAACAACCAGTACCAGCCACTGCAAAAATGTACCAAATGGTAAAGAGTTATGATGTAATGAAGAAGCCATGTTAATTAATGGGCAAAACAACCAGCCAGTAACAAAATGACAGAATCAAATATCAAATTCAAACATAGCAATATTAACGTTGAATATAAATAGCCTAAACACCCCAGTCAAAAGACACAGACTGGCAAACTCGATAAAAAGTCAAGACCCATTGGTGTACTGTATTCAGGAGACCCATCTCACATGCAAAGACTCACATAGACTCAAAGGGATGGAAAAAGATTTACCAAGCAAATGGAGAGAGAAAAAAAAAAAAAAAGAAAACCAGGGGTAGCAATCCTAGTCTCTGATAAAACAGACTTTAAACCAACAAAGATCAAAAGAGACAAAGAAGGGCATTACTTAATGGTAGAAGGATCAATGCAACCAGAAGAGCTAACTATCCTAAATATTTATGCAACCAATGCAGGAGCACTCAGATACATAAAGCAAGTTCTTAAAGACCTACAAAGAGACTTAGCCTCCTGCATAATGATAATGAGAGACTTTAACATTCCATTGACAATATTGGACAGATCAATGAGACAGAAAGTCAACAAGGATATCCAGGACTTAAATGCAGATTTAGACCAAACAGACCTAATAGACATTTACAGACACTCCACCCCAAATCCACAGAATACACATTTTTCTCAGCACCACATTGCACTTACTCCAACATTGACCACAAAATTGGAAGTAAATCACTCCTCAGCAAATGCAAAAGAATGGAAATCATAACAAACAGTCTCTCAGACCACAGCACAATCAAATTAGAAATCAGGATTAAGAAAAGCACTAAAAACTGCACAATCACATGGAAACTGAACAACTTGCTCCTGAATGACAAATGGGTAACAATGAAATTAAGGAAGAAATAAAAATGTTGATTGAAACCAACGAGAATGAAGACACAACATGCCAGTTCCTATAGGACACATTTAAAGCAGTGTCTAGAGGGAAATTTATAGCAATAAATGCCCACATGAGAAGCAAGGAAAGATCTAAAATCAACACCCTATCATCAAAATTGAAAGAGCTAGAGGAACAAGATAAAAAAACTCAAAAGCAAGCAGAAGACAAGAAAAAACTAAGATCAGAGCAGAACTAAAGGAGATAGAGACACAAACCTTCAAGAAATCAATAAATCCAGGAGCCAGTTTTTTGAAAAGATCAACAAAATAGACCACTATTTAGACTAATGAAAAAGAAAAAAAGAATCAAATAGATGCAATAAAAAACGATAAAGGGGAGATCACCATCGATTCCTCAGAAATACAAACTATCATCAGAGGTTACTACAAACAACTCTATGCACATAAACCGGTAAATCTGGAAGAAATGGATAAATTCCTAGACACTTGCACACTCCCAAGACTAAGCCAAGAAGAAGTTGAAACACTGAATAGACCAATAACAAGGTCTGAATTCGAGGGGGCAATTAACAGCATACCAACCAAAAAAGTCCAGGTCCAGACAAGTTCATAGCTGAATTCTGCCAGACATACAATGAGGAGCTGATACCATTCCTGTTGAGATTATTCCAAAGAATACAAAAAAGGGGAATCTCCCTAACACTTTCTATGAGATCAACATCATCCTGATACCAAAATCTGGCAGAGACACAACTAAAAAAGAAAACTACAGGCCAATATCCATGATGAACATTGATGCAAAAATCTTCAATTAAAATATTGGGAAACTGAATCCAAGAGCACATCAAAAGGCTTATCCAGTAGGCTTCATCCTGGATATGCAAGGCTGGTTCAAGATATGCAAATCTATAAACATAATTCGCCACATAAACAGAACCAAAGACAAAAACCACATCATTATCTCAATAGATACAGAGAAGGCCTTCAACAAAATTCAGTAGCCCTTTATCCTAAAAACTCTCAATAAACTAGGTATTGATGGAAAGTACCTCAAAATAGCAAAAGCTATTTACGACAAACCCACAGTCAATATCATACTGAATGGGCAAAACTTAGAAGCATTCCCCTTAAAAACTGGCACTAGACAAGGATGCCCTCTCTCACCACTCCTATTCAATATAGTATTGGAAGTTCTAGCCAGAGCAATTAGGCAAGAAAAAGAAAAAAAGGGCATTCAATTAGAAAAAGAAGTCAAATTGTCCCTATTTACAGATGCAATGATTGTATGTTTAGAAGACCCCATAGTCTTAGCCCAAAACCTCCTTAAGCTGATAAGCAACTTCAGCAAAGTGTCAGGATACAAGATCAATGTGCAGAAATCACAAGCATTCCTATACACAAATAACAGACAAACAGCCAAATCATGAGTGAACTCCCATTTACAATTGCTACAAAGAGAATAAAATACCTAGGAATACAACTAACATAGAAGGTAAAGGATCTCTTCAAGGAGAACTACAAACCACTGATCAAGGAAACAAGAGAGGATACAAACAGATGGAAAAACATTCCATGCTCATGGTTAGGAAGAATCAATATTGTGAAAATGGCCATACTGTCCAAAGTAATTTATAGATTCAATGCTAACCCCATCAAGCTACCATTGACCTTCTTCGCAGAACTGGGAAAAGCAACTTTAAATGTCATATGGAACCACAAGAGAGCCCACATAGCCAAGACAATCCTAAGCAAGAAGAATAAAGGTGGAGGTGACACGTTATCTGACTTCAAACTATACTACAGGGCTACAGTAATTAAAACGGCATGGTACTGATATCAAAACAGAGATATAGACCAATGGAATAGAATAGATGCCTCGGAAGCAAGGCCATACATCTACAACCATCTGATCTTTGACAAACTGTATAAAAACAAGCAATGTGAAAAGGATTCCCTGTTTAATAAATGGTGTTGGGAAAACTGGACCCGTTCCTTACACTTTATACAAAAATTAACTCCAGATGGATTAAAGATTTAAACATAAGAACTAACACCATAAAAACCCTAGAAGAAAATCTAGGCAAAACCATTCAGGACATAGGCATAGGCAAGGACTTCATCACTAAAACACCAAAAGCAATGGCAAGAAAAGCCAAAATAGACAAATGGGACCTAATTAAGAGCTTCTGCACAGCAAAAGAAACACAATCATTAGAGGAAAGTGGCAAGCAACAGAATGGGAAAAAATTTTCACAATGTGCCCATCAGACAAAGGGCTAATATCCAGAATATACAAAGAACTAAAGCAGATTTACAAGAAAAAAAAAACTTGTTCAAAAATGGGTGAAGGATATGAACAGACACTTTTCAAAAGAAGACAAATGTGCGGCCAACAACATGAAAAAATGCTCATCATCATTGGTCATTAGAGAAATGCAAATCAAAGCCACATTGAGATACCATCTTATACCAGTTAGAGTGGCGATCATTAAAAAATCTGGAGACAACAGATGCTAGAGAGGATGTGGAGAAAAAGGAACACTTTTACAGTGTTTGTGAGAATGTAAATTAATTCAACCATTGTGGAAGACAGTGTGGCAATTCCTCAAGGATCTAGAAATAGAAATTCCATTTGACCCAGCAATCCCATTGCTGTATATACCAAAAGAATTATAAATCATTCTATCATGAAGACACATGCACATTTATGTTCATTTTGGTGCTGTTTATGATAGCAAATACCTGGAACCAACCCAAATGCCCATCGATGATGGAGTGCAGAAAAAAAAAGTGGCACATATACACCATGGAATACTATGTAGCCATAAAAAATGATGAGTTCGTGTCCTTTGTAGAGACATGGTTGAACTTAGAAACTATCATTCTCAGCAAACTGACACAAGAACAGAAAACCAAACACCACATGTTTTCACTCATAGGCAGGTGATGAACAATGAGAACACTTGGGCACAGGGAAGGGAAAAACACTCACTGGGTTAGGTGGTGAAATGCTTGGAGAGGAGGGGAGGAGGGGAGAGTGGAGAGGGTGGGGAGGATGGGGAGGGATAACACCGGGAGAAATGCCTGATGTAGGCGGGGTGGGGAGGGGGATGGAAAAAAATAAAGAAAAAAAATAAAACATAAACATGATATGTCACATAGAATGAAGGACAAAAACTATATGAAAAAGCATTTGATAAAATCTAACATCCTTTTATGATAAAATTCTAAACAAACTTGGCATTGGAGACATACCTCAACGTAATAAAGGCCATATATGACAAACCCACAGCTAGCATTATACTGAATGTGAAAATCTGTAAGGCTTTTCTCTAAGAACTGCAAGTAGACAAGGATACACACTTTCACCAATCCAATTCAACATAGTACTGAAAGTCCTAGCTGGAACAATCAGACACTGGAATATTTAAATAGAAGGCCACCAAATAGGAAAAGAGAAGTCAAAATGTCCTCCTTTGCAGATGACATAATCTTATGTTTGGTAAAAACCTGAAGAGTCAACCAAAACTCTTAGATCTGATAAACAGATTCAGTAAGTTTGCATGATGCAACATCGACATACAAAGTTCAGTAGCATTTTATACACTAATAATGAACTAGCTTAAAAAGAAAAAAATTCCATTTATTATAGCCCCAAAATAAAATCCCTAGAATTAAATTTTACCTGAGATACATAATTTCTACAAGAAAAACCACAAAACATTGTTGAAATAAGTAGAAGACACAAATGAAAATGTATTCTATATTCATTAATTGGAAGCATTAACAATATTAAAATATTTTAAAAGTGGACAAAATATCTTAAATTTTTTATATAGTTGTTTTTCATATACCTTTTGTCCATTTGTATATCATCTTTTGATATTTCTCAGCATGCTCAACATCACTAAACGTCAGGGTAGTTCAAATAAAAACCACAATGAGGCATCATCCTACGTCAGTAAGAATGACTAGTGTCAAAAAGGTATCTACCTATTTAATACAATGCTTACGAAAATACCAACATTTTTAACAGATTTAGAAAAGTCAATTCTAAAATGTGTGTGGAACCGAAAACTTGTCCAAATAATCAAAGCGATTCTGAGCAAAACAAATAAAGCTACAGGCATCATACTCTGACTTCTAAATATGTTATAAGATGTTATAATGTTGAAATATGTTATAAAACTCTAGCCAAAATGGCATGGTATTGATATAAAAACAGAATAGAATGGAACAGAATAGAGGACACAGAAATAAATCCATATATATGTATATATACAGCCAACTGATTTTTGACAAAGGTACCAAGAACATACACTGGTGAAAGGACACCCTCTTCAGTAAATGGTGTTGGGAAAACTGGATATTTCATATGCAGGGAAAAATCCATATGTAGGAGAATGACTAGACCCCTACTTCTCACCATATACAAAAATAAAATGAATTGAGACTTAAATGTAAGACCTGAACCTATAAGGCTACTAGAAGAAAATACAGGGGAAACACTTCTGGACATCAGTGTAGGCAACAATTTTATGATGAAATCTTCAAAAGCACAGACAACAAAAACAAAAGTAGACAAATGGGATTGTATTACACTAAAAAGTGTCTGCAAAGCAAAGGAAAACAACAGAGTGAAGGAAAGTCTGTAGAATGGGAGGAAAATATTTGTAAACTATTCATCTGATGAAGGACTAATATCTAAATATACAAGGAACTCAAACACCCAACAGCAAAAAACAAACAAATCCCATTTAAAAGGTTGGCAAAATATCTGAAATTTTTTATATACCTGCTTTTCTTATACCTGTTGTCCATTTGTCATCTTTTGATTTTTCTTAGCATGCTCAATATCACTAAATCTCAGGGTAATTCAAATCAAAACCACAGTGAAATGTCATCTTACATCAGTTAGAATGACTAGTATCAAGAAGATTTTGAAAAATAACATGGTAGTGAGGATGTGGAAAAAAATCAAACTCATGTACACTGTTGGTGGGAATGTAAATTAGTATAGCCATTATGGAAAACTTCTTGGAGATCTCCCAAAAAACTAAAGAAATAGAACTACTCTACAATCCAGCAATCACACTGTTGGGTTTTTATCCAAATAAGAGGAAAATCAGTATATCAAAGGCATATGTCCACGTGTATTGCAGTGCCATTCACATTAGCAAAGATACGGAATCAAGCTAAGTGTCCATCAGTAGAAGAATAGATAAGGAAAATGTGGTACAGATGCACAACCGAATTCTATTCAGCCATACAGAAACTAAATGTCGTTTGCAGCACGTGGATGGAATTGGAAGTTATTACATTAGGTGATATAAGCCAGACAAGGAAGGAACAAATACTGCATTTTCTTACTCATATGTGGGAGCTAAAAAACGTTAATCTCAAGGAGGTAGAGAGTAGATTGGCAGTTACTAGAGGCTGGGAAGGGTGTGGGTATGTGTGGGAGAGGGGATGAAGAAAGGTGGATTAATACATATAAGCATACAGTTAGATAAAGGGAATAAGTTCTAATGTTCTGTAGCAGAGCAGGGTGACTATAGTTAACAATAATATCTTGTGTTTTTCAAAATAGCTGGAAGAGAGGACTTTGAAATATACCCCATACATAGACATGATAAATGCTCAAGAAGTTGGATGTACTAAATCCCCTGATGTGATCATTACACATTCTATGCATGTAACAAAATATCACATGTACCCCATAAATATGCATAGATATTACATATCAGTTAAAAATAAATAAAAGGTAAGACTAAAAAAGAATGTTCATATTAGCATTGTTTAGACAACCACATGTCTATCACCAGTAGAACGTTTAATAAATTGTGGCATATTCATAAAATGGAATGTATATAGCCATGAACATGAATAAATTGAATCTACATGCAACAACATGAAGCTTTTAAATGTAATGTTGAGTAAAATAAGCCTGACACAAAAATACATACTCTATAGTTCCATGTGTATAATGTACAAAAATCAAACAAAACTAAACCATAGTGTGGTAGCAATCAGGGGACAGGTTACCTTCTAGGGGCAAGAAAGTGACTGAGGTAATGATTAAGAGGGGCCATAGGGAAGGTGGGGAACTTCTAGGCTTTCAGTGTTATTCTGTTTTAACCTGCTCAGTAGTAATTACATGGGAATTTGCTTTATATGATGTATTTTTAACCACTTTATACATGTATGTTTCTCCCCTTCAAAAAAAATGTAAAAACAACATATTTATACGAGACATTTTTGTTTTCATATCTGCACATACCTACATTTTTAGAAGAGGGAGGGAGAATTCCCTTGGAATGATATTACTGCTCTGGAGCCTGTGTACCTTCATTTGTATCCTGGCTTCTTCGTTTTTGAACTTTGTGATCTTAGAGGGCTAGTTATCTTTTTTTTGTGGCTCAGTTTCCTTATTTCTATAATGGAAACAATAATAGTAACTGCCTCATAGTGTTGTGAGTATCAAATGAGTTAGTACACAGGCATACCTCAGAGATATTGTGGGTTCAGGCCAGACCACTGCAATAAAGTGAATATTGCAATAAAGTGAGTCACACAAATTTTTGCTTTCCCACTGCATAGAAAAATTATGTTTGCACTATACTGTAGTCTATTAAGTGTGCAATAACATTTCTGAAAATGCACCTGTCTTAATTAAAAAAAATTTTATTGCTAAAAAATGTTAACAGTCATCTGAGCTTTCAGTGAGTCATAATCGTTGGCTGATGTAGGGTCTTGCCTCAACGTTGATGGCTGTTGGCTGATTAGGATGGTAGTTGCTGAAGGTTGGAGTGATTGTAGTAATTTCTTAAAATAAGATAACTGTGAAGTTTGCCACTTAGCTAATTCTTCTTTTCATGAAAAATTTCTCTGTAGCTTGAGATGCTGTTAACCATTTTATGAACAGTAGAACATTTTTTAAAATTGTAATCAATCTTCTCAAACCCTACTGCTGTTCAGTCAACTAAGTTTATGTAATATTCTAAATCCTTTGTTGCCATTTCGACAATGTTCACAGAATCTTTGCTAGGGGCAGATTTTATCTCAAGAAATAATTTTCTTTCCTCATTTATAAAAAGCAACTTTTTCTGTTCAAGTATGATGATATTGCAACAGTTCAGTGATATCTTCAGGCTTCACTTCTAACTCTAGTTATCTTGCTATTTCTACCCTATCTACAGTTAATTCTTCCGTGGAAGTCTTAAAACTCTCCTAGTCGTCCATGAGGCTTGGAATCAACTTCTTCCAAACTCCTGATAATGTATCTTGACCTCCCCTTATGATTCATGAGTGTTCTTAGTGGTACCTAGAATGGTAAATTCTTTCCAGAAGGTTTTCAGTTTACTTCACCAAGATTCATCTGAGGAATCACCGTCTATAGCAGCTATAGCCTTAGAAAATGTATTTCTGAAATAAGACATAAAAGTCAAAATTACTATTTGACCCATGGGCTGCAAAATGGGTGTTGTGTTAGCAGGCGTGAAATAACCATCTCCTTAGACATGTCCATCAAGACTTTTGGATGATTAGGTGAATTGTCAGTGAGCAGTAATATTTTGAAAGGAATGTTTTTTTCTGAGTAGTTAATATAAACAGTGAGCTTAAAATACTCAGTAAACCATGGTTTAAACAGACAAGTTGTCATCCAGGCTTTGTTGTTCCATTTGTAGAGCATGGGTAGAGTAGACTTAGCAATTCTTAAGGGCCTTAGGATTTTCAGAATGGTCAATGAGCATTGGTTTCAATTTAAAGTCACCAGCTGCATTAGCCCCTAATAAAAGAGTCAGCCTGTTCTTGGAAGCCTTGAAGCCAGGCATTGATTTCTCCTCTAGCTATAGAAGTCCTGGGTAGCATCTTTTTCCAATAGAAGGCTGTTTCATCTACATTGAAAATGTCCTAATTATATCCAGTTCATCAATTATCTTAGTTAGCTCTTCTGAATAACTTGCTCCAGGCTGGGCGCAGTGGCTCATGCCTACAATTTCAGCATTTTGAGAGGCAGAGGTAGGGAGATCACTTGAGGTCAGGAATTTGAGACCAACATGGTAAAACCCCATCTCTATGAAAAAATACAAAAATTAGCCAGGCATGGTGGCATGCACCTGTAGTCCCAGCTACTCTGGAGGCTGAGGCATGAGAATCTCTTGAACCCGGGAGACGGAGGTTGCAGCGAACTGAGATCACGCCACTGCACTCCAGCCTAGGTGGCAGAGTGAGACCCTAAGTCAAAAACAAACAAACTTCCTCCAGCTTCTACACTTTCTGCTTCATGTTGCACTTTTATGTGATGGAGATAGTTTCTTTCCTTAAACCTCACAAAGCAACCTCTGCTAGCTTTGAACTTCTATTCTGTAGATTTGTCACCTTTCTCAGACTTCATAGAACTGAACAAAATTAAGACCTTGCTCTGGGTTAGGTTTTGACTTAAGAGAATGTTGTGGCTAGATTGATCTTCTATCCAGAACAATAAAACTTCCTCCAAACCAATAAAACTTCCTCCACAACAGCAATAAGGTGTTTTTATTTTACTTTTTCTTATCATTCATATGTTCACTGGAGTAACACTTTTAATTTTCTTAAGAAATTTTCCTTCACATTCACATCTTGGCTACCTGGTGCAAGAGCCCTAGCTGTTGGTCTGTCTTGGCTTTCAACATCCATTCCTCACTAAGCTTACTGATTTTTAGCTTTTGATTTAAAATGAGAAACCTGTAACCTTTCCTTTTATTTGAACACTTAGAGGCCATCTTAAGGCTATTCACTGATCTAATTTCAATTTGTTCATTCTAAGGGGATAGGGAGGCCTCAGCAGAAAGAGAGAGAGAGATGGGGAAATGGCTGGCCGAGCGGGCAGTCAGAACACATACATTTGTTGATTAAGACACCATCTTATGTGGGCATGGTTGGTGGCACCCCAAAAGCATTTCAATAGTAACATCAAAGATCAGTGATCACAGATTACCGTAATGGATATAATAGTAATACAAGTTAAAATGTGAGAATTACCAAAATGTGATACAGAGACATGATGTGAGCATAGGCTGTTGGGAAAATGGTGTCAATAGCCTTGCTTGATGCAGGGTTGCCACAAACCTTCAATTTGTGAAAAAAATGCAGTATCTATTAAGTGCAATAAAGTGAAGTGCAATAAAATAAGATATGCCTGTATTAAATGTGCCTAGAACGGTGCTCAGCACACTGTAGGATCTTGGTATACATTATCCATTATTCTCCTTTTTCTCTCTTCTTCTTCCTCATCCTCTTCATTATTTTCTCAGGCTACTGTCAATGCAGAGGTTCTAAACTGTTTTTTAAAGTAATAAAGAATAGCCTTTCCCCTCTCTTAAGTCTTCAAACCCATATGTACTAGGAAGTCTTCATAGGGAAAACACACTTTTTCTCTACAGAACCTTTATCAGAGCAGCAGCCTGAGGGCAAAAATCTGTTCTGCCAGATGCTCTGTATGTGAGGGTGATGGGGAGGGGCCTAAGAGGCCCAGCTGTTCCAATGTAGTTCTTAAATTAATTATCCTGATGATTTCCCTATTAGCCTCTCTGACTCATGTACTTACTTGCTTTGATCTTGGGGCTCCTCCAGGGTGCTCCTTGAGAAGAACTGTACTCCCCTCTGGTATGTTGGACAGATGTTTTCTCTGTGATTGCTTGCTTCTCTATCTAATCATGGGGGTTTTCAGATAGTATAAATCTGTTAATACTTTAGTCTATTAATGGCATTCTATACTGTTTTCTAGTACTATTATGGTTATGTTCTTTTAAAATATGTCTTTTTTTTTGCCATTTAAACAGATACTTTGTCAAGAGAGAAGGTAGGTATATGTGCTCATGTTGTTCCTTTAAATACACAGTACTCTTGTTCAGTCTTGTTATTTGTCAGAAATAGACTGCCTTTCATTCTTGTTATTTACACTTGGTGTTTGACTGTCAGTTCCCCTGTGATGTTACATCTTCTGTTCTTGAGTTTAGTTTAATTTGTGTTAGCTTTCCCTCCCCTTTCTAACTAGCTTTCCCCCTTTTTTCCTGGGTACTACACAACCTAAACCCTAGAAAGGTGCCCAGGTGGACACTCAATACATGTTTGAATAATTTAAATCAAATATGGTACCTTCCTTTACTTCCTTTATGTATTTTCATCAAAGTGATTTTCTTCAAAATTTGTCACCTTTTTCCTGTGAACTGTCAGTTGATACAAATGTTTGGTCACTGGGAATATACTCACCTCTTGTTCAGCCTTGACTTCCAACCTGCAACTGCTGAGTCTCTTCCAACTTCCAGTGATGGCCGAGAATAACTTATTGGCTCACAGATCTCTCCTATAGTAATTCAATGGAGGTGATGAAGTGGTGGGGAAGAAGTTTCATTTAAATCACAGGTTCCCAGAGGGCATAGTGAACTCAGATTCAGTTCAGTTTTGATTCAGTGTCCAATATTTCTGACATTTGATGGGGGGCATGACAGTAAAAGCCTCTATCCAGGGATGATGGTATCAAGGGAATGGATATACCTTCCTTCTGGTTGGTTTCTCTGATTTGGATGACTGGCTGCTGAGAAGAATTTGACAGGTGCTAAACAGCCGCCTAGAGCTCAGGCCAAATCATTTGGGGTTTGAGACACAAACCTTGCTTCTACAGGGGATGAAAATGCAAAACAGAAAACCACAGCAACCATCTTTTCCCAAGTTAAGGAAAACAGAGGTATAGAAAAATACAGACTGTGACCCCCAATCCAGGCTGGCCAGGAGTCATACAGACTCCACTCATCAATGTAAATAAGGCTCTGAAAATACCTCGAAGCTTTGTGAGGACTGTCTTAGGCCATGCTGGAAACCATTCTGTGAAATGAGGGTGGGGAAGGCAGGAATTAGTATGTCATCTTTGTTCCTTCAAATTGCTCCTCCAGGTTTTCAATGTAGTTTTCAAGACCTATTCCTCTTGCTTTTATAGCGGGGCCTCTTTATTTGGCAGTCAGAAGGGTCTTCATTCCTTAAGATGGGTGATGGGTGAAATGAGCTTATCTAAGCTCCTCCATCCCAGCTTCTGATCCCATGAGAGAAGAAGCCAGTCTGAAGCAGATTATTGAGCATGCCCCAGGGATTGCAGCTGGTAGCACCAGCACTTCCTCTGCCTCTACTTTTTTTTTTGCAAGTTAGACTGATAGTGATACTACTGGGTGCTGACAGACCTTGCGAGTTCATCTTGCCAACTGCTCCTGCCAAAGCTGGAAGGTGAAAGAGCAGCAACAGATGCCACCATAGCAGCTGCAGCCATCTGCTAGAAGATAAAATATGTTGCCAAGAACAGTTCTGGGGAAGAGGAGAGGGGGAAAAAGAGGACACACTTGAAATGAGCCAGCAGCTCCAGCTTAGAATCCAGAGCATGGCAGAGCTAATAGGTGGTTTCTTGTTTACCTTTCCTAAGGTAATGCTCCCCACCTCACCATCTGCTATTCTACCTTCTCTAACTCTGCTATTTCCTGATGGTGAGCAATGCCCACTCTTCACTCCGCCTTTTAGAGAGTGCTTTATGGAGGCAGCAGATCATTTGGCCCTGCCTTCCAAACCCAGACTACATCAACGTTTGACCCTCTGGTTTCCTGAGCTCTTGTCAATTAAAATCAGTTCTCTTCTTTCTTGAATCCTTGTCAATTCCAGTGCAGAGGCTAATGCTGTACATGTATAGGCCTCCTAGATATAGAATTAACCATGAATTTGCTATTATTATGCAGGAGGCTAGAAAATTCTAGAGTATTGGATAAAAATTTTCAAATGTTTGATGAGTCAACTTCTCTAGACCTTAGGGTTATCATTTTTAAAATGGGAGACAGAATTCGTAAATACTAAATTTACTGAACACTCAGTAGGCACTAATCTAAATATTTCATGTTTTTTGTGTTTAGTAACTTATTTAAACCTCACAACAGCTCTGAGAAGTAGGTATTATAATTATCCCCATTTTGTAGGTGAGAAAGTTGAAGCACAGTGTTTATATAACTCTACCATGCGGCTAGAAGTGGTAGGATTCAATTCTAGACAGCCGGGCTCTGGATTTTGTACTTTTCACCATCACGTTATACTGCCTCTACAGAGTTCCTTCCAGTTTTAAGATTCCCTAATTTTTTCAAGAGCCTAGCTTTTACTTTTCATTGTGGTGGACACCAGTATTAGAGATGAGGACTCTAATTTTGCATTTCTCATCCTGGTAGAAATGTAACAAGTCACAGCTGGATTCTTAGGACTCTGGTTGCTAGCTTTCAACTTTTTCTCTACTCTCAGATGCCCAGCACTGCCCATTGTCTATACCATGCCACTCCCTGAACCACTTTCAGAAGCATCCATTGACTTTTCAGATCAAATGTCAAAACTTCTGCTACCTTCAAAGCTTTTCAACTAAATGATCTTATGTTGCATGTATGATCTCATTGTTTTCTAGCATATTCTTCCTTTTAGGAAAACTTGCATTCTTTTGTTGCTCTCTTCCCACTTTGTTTTGTCCTTCAACATTTACTGTTTACATAAGAAAAGTACTGGTTCGTGCTTGTTTGCTTTAAAGCTCACAATCTACTTTAATGTTCATTATTCCTTTGGCTCCCACAACAAATATATGAGGCATCTACCTGGATTATCACAACCAGACATTAGACTGTCTACCTCCATTCTTGTATTCTTCCTCCTCCCAGATTCTTCCTCCTCGTTGATGCCTGAGGAATCTTTCAGGAAGGACAAATCTGTCCATATCACTGTCTGGTTTAAAATATTTCAGTGGGTTCTTAGACTGACAGGCTCTTGCTATTTTCTACCTTTCCAGGTCTTTTATCCTCTCTCTCCTCTCCTCATCATATGACTCAGCAATACCAAACCAAACACAGTTCCGAGAACCCACTGCAATATCTCACACTGCTGAGGCTTTGCTCGTGCTCCTTCTTGAGCAGGAGGTGCCCTCCCCTTTTATTGCTCGTCTAATTCCTACTGTCCTTTAGAAGTCTGGGCCAGCTCTTCCAGGCGGTTTCCCTGTCCCTTCCCCTGCTGCAAGATTATGTAGTCTAAGTGTGCCCATCCATATCTTAACATTTATTTTGTATTAAAATGATCTATTTGTTACGTGCCCTGTCTCCTACTATTCCTGGAATGCATAAGCTATATCAGATACACCTTTGGAGCATTTGAATTCTAGGTCTTAGCACTGCAGCATTCTGCTAATTAAAGTACATTGATCTATACTGAAACCTCAAAATATAGATCAGTAAAGTGAGTCTGAAGAAGTTTCAGTCAACTTCTGTAGGTATTGTGGCTAGAAAATGACAGAGCAGGCATTAAACCTCATGACTGTCAATGCCTTAGGACAAGTTCTTTACCTCTGTTTTCAAATAGCGTCTTGGATCTACCGTCTTCGTCTATCTTCTCCCGCAAATCAAACTCTATTTTCTAGATTGTTTTATACAGTGTTTTCCCCACTTGCTTATAATCTTCTTCAGATCAGGAACTGCTGCTTCTTTCTTCTCTGACTCATTATCTAATAAAATGCACCCAGTGGGACTCAGTCAATGCTTGCCTTCTGACTGAAATACTTCAAAGCAAACCTCAGTACATATGAAAATAAAGCATACTTGTACAGCTTGTGCAAATAGTGATTAAGCCCCACTGTGTCTATGGCTAGGTCTGTGTTGGCTCTCCCCAATTTCCCCCAGTGTAAGCATGTTTTGCCAGCTTTCCACTATACCCCATTTTTCTAAGGCATCCTCACTTGGCTGGATAGTTCTAGCATCTGAAAGAGCTTTAGCAGAGTTGACTTCCTTTTACTGTGTGGTGGAAAAAGCACGGGACTCGGAGTTAAAAGACCTAGATTTGTGTTCCAGCTTTCTAGGCCCACAGTCTCTTATTTCAATGTTAAGAATCAAAATAGTACTGTTCTATTTAAGTTCCAGCGTTATTGTGTGATCAAGTAAGGTAATGAGATAATGCATATGAAAACTATTTTTGTAATCCATCCTTTCTATATAACCAGTCTTCATTATTTGTTAATTCTGTGTTTGCAAATTTGCCCACTGCCTAAAATTTATGTATAACCCCCAAATCAATACTGATGATATCTCTGCAGTCATTGTCAGACGTGCACGGGGCTGTGAAAAATTTGAGTTACTCCTCAACACTAATGTTCCCAGCTGAGGGAGAAAAAGGTGACATTCTGCCTTCTTGTTTTAGCTCTCATGCTACCAAGTGTCTTCTTTTTTGGTTTTGCTACATTTTGTTGCATTTTTGTGCTTATTATTGCTGATTTTACTGTTTAAAATGGCCCCGAGCTTACTTTTGAAGTGCTGTCTAGTGTTCTAAGCATAAGAAGGTTGCAATGCACCTTACAGAGAAAACACATATGTTAGAGAAGCTTCATTCAGGCATTAATCATAGCACTGTGGCACCATGGGCCATAAGCTCAATGTTAATGAATCAGTTGTATTTGTTACATAAGGTGTCCTCAAAAAAGAAGCACACATAAAACAATGTTACTTATTTATTGGTTGATGAAAATGTTGTGAGCAGAGGCTTGCAGTAGCCTAACCCTGTGTTTCACCCGGGAGCCATGGCTTAGTGTTTGCTCATTCACTGTCCATGGTGACTTGGTAGAACGTAAGTGGCCGCAATAATTAGAATCCGTTGCATTCGTTTGTAAGAGAATCTTCTCATTTAAGTTCACTCTATCTTGTCTCTAACCACTCCTAATCCTTAGCCCAGTGGCTCTCAAAGTGTTCTTGTTCCTTAAGAATCACTGAGGAACCTATTAAAATGTAGAGAAGATTTAAACTGTTCCCAACACAAAGAAATGACAAATGTTCAAAGCGATGGATATCCTAACTACCTTGATTTGATTATTATATCTTGTATGCATGAAGCAAAATATCACATGAACAAATATTATGTATTGGTAAAAATGTAGAGTCCCAAGGCCACAGCCCTATTTTCTTTTCTTTTCTTTTTTTTGAGACAGTCTCATTTTGTCAGCCAGGCTGGAATGCAGTAGAGTGATCTCGGCTCACTGCAACCTCAGGTCAGGTTCAAGTGATTCTCCTGCCTCAGCTTCCTGAATAGCTGGGATTACAGGCACCTGCCACCATGCCTGGCTAATTTTTGTATTTTTAGTAGAGATGGGGGCAGGGTGGTCTCGAACTCCTGACCTCAAGCCATCTGCCCGCCTTGGCCTTCCGCAGTGTTTGGATTACAGGTGTGAGCCACTGCTCCCAGCCCTGAAGAGCTTCTGATGTGAGTTCAGAAGCACCTGTCGGTAGACCCTGATGCACACAAGACCTGGAGGAGTAGTGAGGTGGAGCTGCAAGAGTATGGGTAACGATGGGCTGATCAGCATAGGCAGTTTTCTGGAGACTCTGTCCAACCTGATGCTCTGGGGGCCTTTCCATTTTCACATCTCACTGGAACTGCAGGAATCAGATATGGGGGGAGCCCTAAGAAAGAGGAGGAGGAGAAAAGCCACACTTTGTACCAGTCACTCAAGCCTTTTATGTTTTGGAAGACTTGGGAATGCCATATTCTTTAACTTTTTACTAAATGGTCTCCTGAGACATAGGCGAGGAGGAACTAAATTGTAACCCCCTTGGCCTGCAGACTTAAGACTCAGCAGCAGTGTGGTCATTGTAAACGCATTAATGCTTTGTACCAGGATAAAAGCTAACACTGGCCAATGCTTGAATCTATTGTATTTTGTCAAGGGAATGCCAATTAGTTTTTACAAGTATTTACTTTTCCAATTAATCTCTGCTCCCAAACACTAGACTATTTAGAGACTTTTTAAAAAAATGACAAGAACTGCAAGTTGTATTTAATGAGAAAACAAAATACGTTTTCAGAATTCTGGGACCCAGAGAGCTGGTTAGCCTCAGTCTTGGGAAGAACAGTGAGGGATAGTTAGTCCTCATTGAATGGTGGTGAAGGTGATTGCAGTGGAAGAAGGTGGGCTGTGGACATCAGACAGCATGGGTACAAATCCTTGCTTTGCTATTTTCTAGCAGTTGTAGCCTGCAAAAAAATCCTCAACCTCTCATATATTCCTCTTCTAGAGAAAATGAAGACAATGGCCTTGGTAAAGATGAGAAAAGATACTGCAAAGTTTTCTATCTGGGTGCATCTGGAACATAAGTGCTCTGTAAATGATAGTTATCCTCTCCTTCCTTCTTTCAACCTCCTGTACATGGCAGTTGCACAGATTGTATCATCTCTGTGGTCCTGGGCTATGCTATAAGTTCTAGATGAAGTGCCTACTCTCTCCCTCTTCTCTTTCCCCTTTCTTTGATAACTTCTTCCATTTCTCTAGAGCCTTAATGGAAATAGCCTTACATGATGAACCAATTCTGTGCTAATTAGATCATAGATAGTATTACTCTTCAAAGCAACAGTTTTGTTTTACCAGGGAGTTTTTGGAAATAAATGTTGGGAATTTCCTAGTGTTTTGGGTTGAGAATGGGGGTATCTCCCAAATCAGCAGATGCTTAGCATGTATCGATGAAGGCTGGACTCGACTGGGACACCTCATTTATCTCACTTTCCTTGCTGAAAGATGATTCAGCCTAGAAGAGAGATGTCTGGGATTCTTGATTCTGGAACATGACAGTTCTAATTATAAATCTTGGCTTTACCAGGTACTGTGTCAATTTAGGCAAATAGCCTTTCTGAGTCTCAGGTTTCTCACCTGTAAAATAGGGATAACAATGCTTATCTTTTAGACTTTTGTACTGATAGGGAATATTTTGTGGAAATGTCTGTCTCACAGTATGAGACCAGCAAATAGCTGCCTCTATTATAGAGCAGTGAAAGGGTGAGCTAGATGTGGCTAACAGCTGGTAGGCTAAGAGAGCATGCGCTAGGTTAGTAGTTTTCAACTAGTAATTCTGTAACTAGTTGTGGTAATCTGTTGGCATGCTAATTTCAGGATGACTGAAAGCCAGTTTTTCTCTATTAATAGTTAAAGAACCAACATTTGAAATCACATTTTGAACATCATTCTCACTTATGTGACTTCTGATAAGCTTTCTTGAGTGAGAGAGAAAGGTATGGATTAATAATCTTTACCTGGAAAGTATGCATATGAGAATATACCTTGTATGTGAACATGCTTTATTGGCAAAAATGAGTATGTTTGATTACATCAATGCTAAGAGTTTCTGTTCAAGGACATGCACCATAGACAGAGTTAACAGAGAGATAATAGACTGGGAAGAGATGTTTGTGATATCTAGAATCAAAAAGCAATTAATATCTAAAATAAAGAGCTTCTTTATACCACTGGGAAAAGACAGGAGCCACAATAGCAAGTGGGCAAAAAAAAAAAAAAAAAAAAAAAAAAAAAAATCAAAGAAACCAGAATGTTTTAAAAATAGATGCAATGACTAAACTCATGAATAATCAGAGATGTAAAAATTAAAGCAAACACTTTACTTTTTTGTAAATCTGGGTATAAATTGGATAGCATCAAGTGTTAGCAAAGAGGTGGGGAAGCAGGACCCTTATTCGTGACTGGTAGGACTGTGAACTGTTAGAGGCATTGTGTGAAGCCATCTGGCAGTCTTTGGCAAAGTCAAGTCGGCCTCTACCCAGTAATCCCATTCTCAAGATAATGTACCAGAAAAATCTTCATGCAAACGTACAAGGGGGCATGGCTGAGAAGATTCAACATTTGTAGTAGTGAGGAGTTCAGGCTATGAACTTGTGATGGACACTTTCTATGGACTATCCTGCAATAGCTGGGAGCAAGAAGCACACACCTCAACATAGATAAACCTTAAAACTGAGATACCAAGTAAAAAAGGTCAAAGGAATGAGGCCTGTTTTGCAGTAATATTTGGGTAAAGACAAAAGTATATGATTTTATAAGAAAAAACATTTTTTAAGGAAGCACATGGATGTGGTCTGTAATTTCTTGGCATATCCAGCTTTTGAAGTTTAATTTCTAAAAATACATATGGAAATATTACACAAACTTTTCTTAATAGATGCATAGCTTCTTTTATCAGATGTGTTTTTAATGTGTAAAAAGCTATTAATGTTCCTAAAAATCTAAATGCATTAAAAGTTTAAGTATATGGGAAAAGTCTATTTTTTTAATACAGCAGAAAATTATTGTGTAAATTATATTAATAATTACTATGTTTGTTTCTTAATTTGTTTTGTATCTAGAATTTATTAGTACAAAACACATTGGCATTTCCTGAATAACAGAGGGAATTACCATTCTTTCGATGAAGCTCTTCATGTCCTCTCAAATATTTTATCATATGACTCATTTTTCATGGAGGATTGTTGAGGGATGATGAAGTTACAGGGGACAAAATAAAGGTGAGCTATGATGGGCTCATTCAAAGTGGATGCTGTCCTCTTCACATAGATTTCCTAAAGATGGATTAGGAGAAGTAAATGAATATGTGTTTATGTGATAAAAATTCACTTTTATCTGGGATGAAATAAATAGGTATGCTCAGTGGAGTGTGCAGGGCAGTGTCTGGTTACAAGTTTGTTGCCTGAAAACTGGCAGAGATGAAGGGTAGGCTGACCTGGGGCAGGATCATCTCAGATGAAAGCCAGAGAGGCAGAACATTTTCATGCGGGTCACCACACATTTGACACTAAATTCAAAGTAATGACTGAAGCAACTGGCACCATTTAAAATAATGGGCCAGAATCATCTACCAAGAAGCTGAAATGATGTCAGCACCATTTTTGTGGCAAGAAGACACAAATCTCAAGATCAGTGATTTCTATCAACGGTGACATTTGCCTGTCATTTCAGGGTGATCTAGCATCTGTGCATCATTCAAGAGTAAAGCTGATCAGGAATAGTACTTGATAGTGCAATGTTGAGTGCCTTACATGTTTACAGCTACAGACTTCTGTTTCACTCAGCTCAGTTTCAAGGTGGCACCAGGGGCTGGCAACTGGCAGCAACTCTGGAACCTATGAGATTATGTATCATTCATTATGTAATGGGTATTTATTACTTTGGTAGCCCAACATCTTCTTTTGCTTGGGAATGTATTAACCTGTGTCCTTCTATATAAGCTAAAAATGTAAATTGTTTAGCTATTGTGTTTCCCAACCTCTCTTGTATATAACTTAGGTGCCAACAATCAGATGCAGCTGCCTTGAATTTTGAATCAAGGATTAGAAGTGCAAAAAGGCTGGGATGGAGGAACATGAGGATTTGTAACATGAGTGTTCAGAGGCACAATAGGTAGGAGTAACAGTGCAGTGGCTGCATTTACTGACTAGTGCCTACTGAGGTACCTAGAGTTTAGAGGTGACAGTGCTTTCAGTGGTCTGGTTTTGTGGTATGAGAATTTTGGCTGTGGTTCAGGTTAATGCACTAGCTTTCCTTGCTCTTGACTGTTTCCCAAGTCTGAATTTCCTGGCACTTATAAATTACTTAATATTCTTTTAATAAATTTGCTTTCTGCTTATGTCAGCCAGAGCTGGTTTCTGCTGCAGCCAATAAAGCTGACTGATAAAAGATGCATATCCAGGTTTAGGATGCTAATTGCTTTCTGGAATCAAGCGTGTGACCTGTGGTTTGTCATGATGTGTCTCTGAAAGGGTCTAAAGCCATTTTATAAATAGATTATCATCATTGACTTTTAGATTCCATGATTTCAACATCACATCTATAAATCTCTGACTAAGTTCATATTTAATGTGTACCTACTATGTGCCAGACAATAGGGATACAATGGGGATGGTTCCTTGTTTCATGGTGCTCACTGTTTGAGAAAGGAGATGGACAAGAAAATGGATAGTTGCAATATACTTGTTATAAAAAGACAGCAGCTGTAGGATCCAGGAGGACCATCAAACCCAGCCTTGTGCAGGCTGGGTAACAATATATAGTATATCTCTGCATGAATGTTCTGCTGTTGTCTTAAATTTATCTTACTTTTCTACCTTGTGCCCCATTTGTTCATTTCCTTGTTTTCATATTTCCATTATGACTCCATTATTCTCCAAGTCACTTAGACCCATGCCTGGAGGATAATTCTTTTGCCTTCTATGTTCATTTAGTTGCCAAAATTGCAAGCATGTACATGTGTGTCCATGGAAACCACACCTGAAACAATAGTTTCTTGAAACAATATTTTACTCTATGTGATGGTCTTTATTTTCTATCCTATAGTATTTTGTGTTTTTTAAAAATGCTGCTTCTAACCCATAAATTAATTTCATGACCCACTAGTGTTCTGTTACCCATACTTAAAAAAACTCTAATCTCTTATATATGTTCAAGCTATTACTTCAAACTTGGTCCTTTTATTTATGAATGACTCCCCTATATTAAAAGCAACAGTATCAATAACAAACCAACCTTTCTTCAACACACTCTGTCTTAATCTCTAGCCTTCTCATCATAGCCCAGAGGATCTCTATTTTCTTTTTCTTCATTCACTTAAATTTAGCTTTCATCGCTGAGATGCCACAGAAACTGCTTTTGCTAAGCTCACAGCATATGAGCTACCTCCATATTTCTAAACCAGTGGATAGAGTCATTCTCTTGCTGGTATCTCCCTTCTTCAGAGACTCTTGTTAACACAGTTACATTGATCCCCATCTATTGGTTTTCCTTTTACTTCTCTGTTCTCTCCTTTTTACAAGTTCTTTTTGGGCTCATCCTCCTTCATCTGGCCATTCAAAATTTCTCAAGACTCAAATCTAGGTATTTTTTAAGTCACTTACTAGCCTTATCCCCTCAGCTTTAATTTCCATGTACCTGCTATTATCTCTCAAATGTACATCACCTGCCCCAGAGTTTCTCAACCTTGGCACTTGGAGCTAGATGATTCTTTGTTACTGGGGGCTCTCTGATGCATTGTAGGAGGTTTAGCAACTTCTCTGGCCTCTATCTACTAGGCACAAGTAACAACTGCTCCCTCCTCCAGTTAAGTCTAACAAAATGTCTCCAAACATTGTCAGTTGCCCTCTGGGGGGCAAAGTCATCCCAATTGAGAATAATAGTGCTTCCTAGCCTTCTTTATTTTCAATGACTTAGTCAACAGTTCCACTTGGATGTTTCAAATACACCTCAAATTTATCCATAATCCTTGTCCTTTTTGAGAATCTCTTCATCTAATGTTTTTAGACAGAAAACTAAAAGTTAGGCTTCACACCTTCCTCTCCCTCACCACCCCAGTATCTGTTATTAAGTCCAGTCTATTTAATTTGCTAAATATCTCTCTTGAATTTATTCACTTCCCTCCTCTCCTCTTTTAACTTTTTCCAAATGATCTTATTTTTATTAATGTCATCACCATTCTTTCCTTCCAAGCTTGAAATCCTTAGAAATCATTAGAAGTTCAAAAACCCTTGGCTCTTTCCTTTCTGTGTTCCCCTGTAACTTCTCTGTGCAAGTTTTATGATTTTTATCCTTAAAAAAACTTCCAAATGATACCAACAGCCTTCTCACTACTTTCCCTGGCTCCAGTCTTTCCCTTCCCCTTCTAATATAGCTATAAACCCAGAGATATCTTGTTGAAATTCGCTTCATTATTTTAAAGTTCCATGCTCTTATTCATTCCTCTACTCAATAACCAAAGCATTGATCCTGAAGTTTTCTTTGTTTAGATTCATCAGCTTGATTTTTATAGTTTTTTCTAATTTGATACCTCCCTATCAGTACCTATTACTAGCCCCGTCCATGTAGCTTCTCTGCTACTGACATACACATTTGTTCACCAGTGTCTCATCTGGATATTTGCACATGTTTTTCTCTCCATCTGCAACTCTACCTTCTCTTCTACCTAATGAAGTCCATGTCTCTGAGGCAAGCTCAATAAATCTTTCATCGGCTAAGCTAGCCCACAGAGTACTCTTTCCTCACTAATCTCCCATTTAAACTTTTAATCTATACCAAATTGGTTCTCAATTGCTTACTTTTTAAAAAATTTCTGGCACCCTAGGTTTTTCTACTTCCAACTTGATTGCAAGTTTATTGGAAGCAAGGTTCTCATCTTATATGTCATCTGCATTTTCCATTTCATTGATCAGAATGACCAGCACATAGTACATGTTTAATAAGTGTTTTAATAAATGTTGCTAGTTTTCAAAAGCCTCCTAAATAAGGCATAGAGTCTTTTTCAGTTAATTTTTTCCCAGGAAATTCTTTCTCACACTTTCCCAGACTTCTTTTGTAGCTTAAACCTCATGGTTTTATTTTGAATTCAAAGAAATAAAAACAAAATGCTAGCTTTTTTTATGAACGTGAAAACCTATGTCCTTCTTTCACCTTCTTGCAGTGATGGGTTGTTGTTTTCTAATCTCACTGCAGTGAAGATTTAAAAAAATGTACTCTCTTATTGCAAAGGTTAGGACTGTTCTCTTGAATTTGCTTTCGGAATCCATTTTTTTTCTTTATAAAAGATAAATAAGAAACCAAAGTATCATTGGAAACCAATTACTCTTGGGGTCAATGTCTTCTGAACAAATAGGAGCACTCAGGAGAATGAGCCTATCTCAGAACAGAAGGCGAAGATTCTGATTAGGCTCCCAGATTCATTTTCTATGGGGTGAGTTTTAATATTTGAAGGTGAGAAAGGTGAACTTAAGCTGAGCACAGTGTATGAAAACAGCCTACTTTTGCTTAGCAAATTACCTTGGAAGTGATTCAGCATTGAATTCAGGAAGGGTTGTGCTGGCTGTCAGAGAAGGCTGAGGGGAAACTGCAGTTTCTGCCAGTGAGATACCAGTTATCCATTCAAACTCATCAATCAATATTGGATGTCAGAAATGAAATTGAATGTCCTGATTACTCTGATAATGGCTAGGAAAATAAAGATATCCTGGAGAATGGCTGGAAGCAGAGAAGGCTTTAAGTTTTAACACTCTCCCCTAGAGATGGATTTTGCAAGACTTCCCCTAGGATCATGCTTAATACTCACTCTAAAACATTAGGAACTCAAATAATTTTGCAAGTATCATGCTATTTACTGGATTTTTTTTTTTTGCAAAAGAAATACATATGGTGGGCTCTTTTTTAGATTTTGGATGTAAATGCACAAGTTTCATATTTAGACTTAAATAACATTTATCTAGTACCTACCGTGTGCTGGCCACTGTGCTGGTTTTGCAGTTGCAGCTTGCTTTCAGTTCTCTCAGCAACTTTGTGAGGTAGATATTACAGTTCCCATTTTACAGATAAGAGAATTGAGGCTCAGAGAAGTTATGCATCTTGTCAAAGACATCTCTTAAGAATCAGGTTCCGGCTTTAAATTCAGGTTCTCTGAATCCAAGTTTCATATTTGTTCCTTCCTGCCCTGGACAAAGTCTTGTAAATGTGCCAAATCCTGGCCAGTTGCAGTGGCTCAATCCCAGCACTTTGGGAGGCCAAGGCAGGAGGATTGCTCGAGGCCAAGATTTTGAGACCAGTCTGAACAACATAGCAAGACCTCCACTCTTTAAAAAAAAAAAAAAAAGCCACGTGTGGTGGTATGGTCCTGTAGTCCTAGTTACTTAGGAAGCTGAGAAGGGAAGATTGCTTGAGCTCTTAGCAGTTTGAAGCTGTAATGAGCTAATATCAGGCCACCATACTCCAGCCTGGGAAACAGAGTGAGATCCTGTCTCTAAAAAAATAGTGCCAAATTCTATGAAGCTGGAGGTTCTTTCTAGCTTAAAACTAACAACCACTTCAGGTAAAGTGAGTATGCTCTTCTGTGTTTCTCTGTTTCTTATATATGAACTAAGTGGGGGTATAAGCCAAAGAATTTCAGGTCACACAAACTGACAGGAGACCTCATCCTGGGATTTGACTTAACAATTTTCAGAGTATGTGAACTCACATAGTTGCATATAACTTGACATGATAAGATAGTCCTAGCCAATTGTATACCAGGGCTCTAACATTTGAGGACCTCAAGACACATGAAGGGCTGTTGTTGAGTTTGATTGATCAATACTGATATGGTTTGGCTGTTTCCTCAACCAAATCTCATCTTGAATTTACACATGTTGTAGGAGATAACCGGTGGGAGGTAATTGAATCATGGGGCAGGTCTTTCCTGTGCTGTTCTCATGATAGTAAGTCTCACAAGATCTGATGGTTATTATAAGGGCGAGTTTTCCTGCACACAAGCTGCCATCTATGTAAGATGTGACTTGTTTGCTCCTCCTTGCTTTCTGCCATGATTGTGAGGCCTCCCTGCCATGTGTAACTGTAAGTCTAACTAAACTTCTTTCTTCTGCAAATTTCTGAGTCTTGGTTATGTCTTTATCAGCAGCATGAAAACAGACTAATACAAATACAGTGTGCTTTTATTTGTTTTAGATAGTTTTGAGATCACTCTTAAGTAGCGGAGATATTCCCATAAGTTTGTTCCTGCTCTTATCACTCCCTCATCATTTCTTATGGCCACTTTATACCATTTTGTGACCTCCATGATCCCTAAATTTATTATTAAAGTTTTCAGAATCTGTTATAATTTTTCCTTGGGACCCAGTGATTTCATTGCCTGACAATGCCAGAATTTATCTCTTTAGAGGATCATCTAGACATCCAATTGATTACTTTTGCTCTAGGCAGGGGATAGAGTTATATCTATATCTATAGATAGAGTTATATCTATAGTATAGTTCTTAGCCCCCTGAAACTAACAGTGCAGTGAGGGGGTGATATGCAAAATATATGATACAACACATGAGGTGCATACAGGTAAACAGCTACATTACTCAACAGGTATCCACGGGCAAAGAGTAAAGCCTTTAATAAAGCATATATGTTTTGAATTGTGTCTTGAAGTTAGAGTAGATGTTTTCCAAAGAGGCAGGCAAAAAAGGAAATGCTTGACAAATGCCCAAGCATAAATGTATCAAAGGAAATGGCCTGATGGAGTAAGAGCTATCTGGTTGTAGTTGTGATATCATGTGCATGAGAATAATGGTGAAAGCTGACATAAGAAAGGAGAATATTATACAGAACACGGAAGACCTTGTATGTTGTGCTAACAAGTTTAGACTTTATAGGTAATGGGGAATTATGACATTATTTTAATTGAGGAATGCTATGGTTGGAATGTTTATTCCCTCCAAAACTTATGTTGAAATGTAATTGTCATTGTAAGAGTATTAAGAAGTGGGACCTTAAAGAAGTGATTAGGCCACGAGGGCTCCACCCTTAGGAGTGAGACTGGTGCTCTTAGGAAAGGGTGAGTTTGGCCACCCTTCGTCTCCCTTTCTTACCCTCTAACTTTCCATCATGTGATGATGCAGCAAGAAGGCCATTGCAAAAGGCTGACACCTTGATATTGAACTTCCCAGCCTCCAGAAATGTGATTCAATAAATTGCTGTTCATTATAAATTACTCAGTTTCAGATATTCTATTATAGAAGCATAAAATGAACTAAGACAAGGAAGTAACATGATCAAATTTGTGTTTTTGGAAGAATCTCACTGGTCCGTTAAAAGTAGAAGGGGCAAGAATCAAGGAATGGATAACGTTAGGAGCTTATTCACTAGCCTAGATGACAGAATGAGGGCTTGAACTAAGGAAGTGGCAGTGGGTAAGGAGTATAGTTTCAAGGAATTATTAAGCAGCAGAATGAACCCTATTGAGTAAATGATAGAGAAGTAAGCCTAGGTACAGTGATCCAATCAAAAAATGAACAGGGGCTGCGTTATGGTCTCACTCAGGGTGACCATAAGAAGCAGTGACAAGGGAAACCTTCTCCCAGTGGATAGAGCTTTGGGTAGTGTACTTGACCATCTACTTCATAGAGAGAAATAGTCCAAGATAAGGCTACACAGAAACTCACAGGCAGTAGCCAATGGTTTGGTTGGTTTATCAGAGTTCTGGAATGAGCCATAAAGGAAGATTGGAGACAAGAAAGTCTGGGGAAGATAAATGCAGAATGACTTATAGGAGTGGATACAGAGTACAATGACCTTTGTATCATATGTACAGAAGACATCTCCTGTGGAAGACCACAAAACAACAAAGAGACAAGATGATATAGAGAAGATGTCAATGAGACCCTGTTCATGACCATCCTTGTATTAGCACTATAGGTTGATAAATAAAGTAGATAACGTTCTAGAGTAGAAAGCCCTGTATAGACCTAACAGCATGGGTTCTTCTCACTAAGGATGATTTAACTACTGTGGCTGTTGAGTATCTCACCTGCCAGCAACAGAGACCAATGCTTGATCGCTTGATATAATATGATGCCTTGAGGGTATAAACTGGTCATTTGGGGGCAACTTTGATTAATTTAACCCATTCTACCTTAGGGAAAAAAAAATTTCATCCTGACTGGGATTGACACACATTTTAGGCATGGATTTACCTTCCTGCCTACAGTGCCTCAGCCCAGTGCCACTATCTGAGGTCTCACAAAATGTCAGATTTACTTGTATTGGATGTCACATAACATTGTCCAGGACCAAGAGATAGTTTCACAGCAAAGGGTTATAGCAGTAGACAAATGGCCAGAAAAATCTGCTGGTCCTTCCACTTGGCACACTACCCAAAACTTTCCAGTGTGCCAAGTGGAAGGCATAGCTCACACATCATCTTAGGGCCATAACTTTTGAGGATGGATGTTATCATTTTGAATGTGCTTTACACTTTAAATCTGAGGCCATTTTTTTGGCGGGGTGTCTATAGTACATAGATCCAGGAATCAAGGAATGAAAGTGGGAGTGTTTCCACTCACTATCATTCCCAGCAACCTATTTGAGAGTTTGGTGTTTCTTAACATTTTCCATTTGTGTGATTTTAAGTCTGACTTTTAAGTTTGTGTGCTTAGAGGTCCTATATTTCAGAGGAGGTGCACATCCTCCAGAACATAGAGTGAGAGTCCCACAAAATTTAAAGACACAGCTGCCACTTGGTCACCTTGGGATCCCGGTGTTAGAAAACCATTAAACGAGGGTAACTTAATCTGATCATCATGAAGAAGTTGGACTACTGCTACATAATGAGAGCATAGAAGAATATGTTTAGGACTTAAGTGTCCCACTGGGTTGTCTTTTAACATAATGGAAAGCACAGCAACTATGGTCTGATCAAGACCAGATCCCCAGAGGGCTCAGAGTCCTCAGGGAAGAGGCTCTGTATTATCCCACCAAGAAAACCACCTAGACCAGCAGAAATGCCAGAGAAGTGGAAGGGAATTTTACATGGGTAGTGAAGGAGGGAGATGATGAGTTTCAGTTCTTAACACCAACTGTAGCAGTGGGGGTAGTAGTTCCTGCCACTAATTCTTCTTTCAGAAGCTTTCTAGAATTTGTGAGCAACTAGAGTTCTAGTGTGAATTTACTGTGAGAAGCAAGTAGATCTGAGTGTGCAAATATTGGATTAGATACCTTACCCTGCCTTGATCCCTTTCTCTGATACATCAATCCCACAGTTGCTATAAGTTCTGGTTGCCAAAAGCTCACAATTGCCCTTTCTCAAGAGAATTGTCACCTGCTGTACAGAAGCCATGTTGCCCAGGAGATCTCTCTCCAACTTCTCTCCAGAAGGAGCCAGCAACCAATGACTGACTCACATGGGAATGTAAGAGTCTGGTCACCTTAACTCAAGGTGCTACCACTAGTCTCGAGGAAAGAATACATTCTTGCTTAGGATTTTCTCCTATCTGGCTTTTCTCACTTCCTTTCTCGTGAAAGCTGCCTACTAATAAATCACTTGAACAAGAGCCCTAATCTCAGTCTCTGACTCATGGGAACCTGGCTTGAGTCAGAAGACCTGGCATGAGGGATGAATGTGGAGTAAGAAGTCTATAAGTAATAACAGATAATGTGAATGGAGGAGAAAGCTCAGGGAGGGCAAGTGAAATAAGGGTAATAAAGACAAGCTTTAAGAGGACTTGCTTTGGATGGTAGTTAAGAAAAATAATTTAAAATAGAAGACAGTGAAAGAAAGGAAGAAGGAAACAGTTAACAAGTAGTAGAAAAGGGTGAGAGTTTATTTCAGGTCTCATCAACACTGCTGAATAATAGCAACAGGCATCTAACTCCTGTCTTATTTATTTCTTTTTCTTTTTCTTTCTTTTTTTTTTTTTTTTGAGTCTTGCTTTGTCACTGAGGCTGGTGTGCAGAGCTGTGATCTTGGCTCACTGCAACCTCCATCTCCTGGGTTCAAGCAATTCTTGTGTCTCAGTCTCCTGAGTAGCTGGGATCACAAGCATGTACTACCCCTCCTGGCTAATTTTTGTATTTTTAGTAGAGACAGGGTTTCGCCATGTTGGCCAGGCTGGTCTTGAACTTCTGGCCTCATGTGATCTGCCTGGCTCAGCCTCCCAAAGTCCTGGGATTATAGGTGTGAGCCACCATGACTGGCCTTATTTATTTATTTTTCTGAGACAGGGTGTTGCTTTGTCATCTAGGCTGGAGTGTAGTGGTGCAATCGTGGCTCACTGGAATCTCAAACACCTGGGATTATGGGATCCTCCCACCTCAGCCTCTCAAGTAGCTGGGACTATAGGTGCATGCCACTGTACCTGGCTATTTTTTTTTTTTTTTATAGAGACAGAATCTCGATAGGTTGGCCAGGTTGGTCTTGAATTCTTGGCCTCAAGCAATTCTCCCACCATGGCCTCCCAAAGTGCTAGGATTACAGGCATGAGCCACCACACCCAGCCTTTTTTTTTCCTTGGTATAAATGGTGTCTTGCTTTGTTGTCCAGGCTGATCTCAAACTCCTGGGCTCAAGCCATCCACCCACGTTGGCCTCTCAAAATGCTGTGGTTACAGACATGAGCCAATGCACCCAGCCTAACTCCTGTTTTAGATTCAGAAGCCAAAGGGAAGAGTTGTTACAAAAAGATTGGCAAGCATCTTTGTGAGGGGTGAGAACTGTCAGATGTGATAATTGGAAATTCACTGGTATTCTCTAAGGGAATAGTTTATATTTACTCAAGAAACTCTTTGTGTTTATGGATTGGTTGATATTTATGACACCCTTCATGGGGTTCTGTGCCTATGCTCACACCTGATTCTCAACTCTGTTTATGTAGATATAGGTGTAGGGGCCAAGCAGAAGAAGCTGAAAGATTTCTAGTATGCTACTGCCCATGAAAATCGGTCCATGAAACATGATGGATTATTTGATAAGTGATGTTGCAACAAATATCTGGCCGTCTTTAAACAGAAGGAGAAGGAAAAGCAAGAAAAAGAAAAAGTGAGCTTTAAGCTCCTTTCTTACATTTAAATGAATTCCACATGGACCAAAGATTTAAACAGGAAAAATGAACTATAAAAGTCTCAGGGGGAAAAAAATAGGCAAACTTTTTATAGCTTTAGAGTGGGGAGTGTCTATCTAAGTAAAGCAATCTCAGAAATCATAGATGAAAACAGTGGATTAAAACAAAATTTCCATAGGACAAAAATAAGAATGTTTAATATTAGCTTAAGGTTTGAATACTGTATAGTCAGTATTTTTCAATCATTATTTCATTTGTTTCTCTGCACAAATGTTTGAGGTTAATTTTCTTGCTATCTTCATTCTATTTTAAGGCAACAGAGGACCAGAAAGATTAGCTAAATTTCATAACGGTGCAAAATTGTAAGTGGTAGAGTCAGAATTCCACTCATGTGGTATGCTTTCAGAGCCTTCCTTTTTTCAAGTTTTTATTTTGAAAAGTTTTAGGTGTACAGAAAGTTGAAAAAATTGTACAGTGAACTATATCCTTCACTCAGCTGCTTCTAGAGTTGACATTTTACATAACCACAATACAATTATTAAAACTAAGAAGCTAATAGTGGCATGATACTATTGACTAAGCTATGAACTTCATTCAGATTTCCTTAGTTTTTCATAGCATCCATTTTCTGTTCCAAGATTTGATCTCAAATGTGACATTATGTTGAGCTGTGATGTCTTCATTGTCTCCTGCAAATTGTGACATTTACTTCATCTTTTCTTGTCCCCTATGATGACACTTTTGAACCTTACTGGCCAGGAATTTTGTAAAATATTCCTCAATTTGGATTTATCTGGTATTTTCTGAAGATTAGATTGTGGGTATGCCTTTTTGGCAAAAATATAACAGATGAATATATACAGCTTTACTGCACTCATATCTGGGGTGCATGATGTTAATATGTCTTATTCCTGGTGAGGTTAATCTTTATCACCTGATTAGGATGACACCTGCCAGGTTTCTCCAGTGTAAAGTTATTTTCCCCTTTTGAATTAATAAATATTTTAGAGGCAATATCTTGACTCTATGCAAGTATCTTGTTTCTCTTTCAGTTTTTATCCACCAGCTTAGCATTCATCTGTGAGTCTTGCAGAAATTATTGCTGCAGTTTTCTAATGGTGATATCTGTACTCCTTCTACATTTATTAATTTGAATTCTTTTATGAGAAAGAGTTTCCCTTATTCAATTATTTATATTAGTGTTAACTCATAGGTATCTTATTCTTTTGGTTATAAATACAAAAATATAATTACTTATTTGGTTCCAGCTTTGGACATCGAGAGTTCTTTTAGGTTAATTTCAGTGCTTTTTCAGAACACAATACCCTAATCAATTCATCCACCCTTCCCTTCTCTTTTTACTTTCCCTTCCCCTTCCCTTCCCCTTCCTCTTTCCTTTTCCCTTTCCTTTCCCCCTTCCCTTCCCCTTTCCGTTCCCCTTCCCCCATCCCTTCCCTTCCCTTCCCCTTCCCTTCCCCCTTCCTCCTTCCCTTCTCCCTTTCCTTTTTCCTTATCCTCCCTTTTCCCTTCCCCTTCCCCCTTCTGTTTCCTTCTCCCTTCCCTTCCCCCTTCCCTTCTCCCTTCCTCCTTTCCTCCTTCCCTTTCCCCTTCCCTTCCCCCTTTGCTGTCTTCTTCCCTTCCCTTATGCACTTCCTTTCCCTTCTCTTCCCTTCCTTTTTTCATCCTTCTTCCTTCCTTCTTGCCTTATTTTCTTTCTCCCTCCTTCTTCCTTCCTTTTCTGGCACCACAGGACACCCAAGGATAATCTTGTGTTTTCCTTGCTACATGTGTGAAACAAACCACATCTCTAGGGAGTTCTTCTTTCTATTAGGGAAGGGCATTTAGAAAACAAGATCTTGGCCCCTCCCTTCTTTTTTGAAGTATATTTTTCACTTAATGTAAAACTTTAGGCTGACAAGTTGTTTTCCTTTTCTTTTAAAGTGTTACAGATATTGTTCCATTGTCTTCTGGATTTTTTTTTTCTTTTTTCCTCTGGGTACTTTTAAAATCATCTACTAATCTTTGGTTTTTGACAATTTGATTATGATATGTTTTTATGTGGGTTTTCCATGTTTATTCTTCCAGAGGCTTATTAAGCCTCCATTGATTTTTTTCATTGACTTTTGCCTTTGATGGTCTGTTGTAGGCGTTACCCATACTTTCTTGACCCAAGTATCTTCTGTTTCTAATCTTTCTGCTGTTGTCAATAAAAGTGGTGGTCACTTCTGTCTGAGATCTGATTTAGGCGAGACAGAGACAAGTCCTTCAGGCATCCCTAAGAAAGGTCAGTTAGAATATTGCAGATAAAGTCTACTCCACTCCCTTTGGTTTGAGAGAGGAATTGGGAACTGGAATGCCACCCTCTAGACTGAGACCACACTGTACCAGAAAGTGGATGGGACAGGGGCAAGTAAACATGTAATGGAATTTCCTCCTGGTTTAAAAGTGACTTTTTCTTGATTGGATGTTCGCTTAGTTCTTGCAGAACTTCGACTGTCTTTCAGAGCTCCTACAGTGTTTTTAATTCAGCCTTTTAGGTTTTTTTTTTCAGTGTTTCCATGGGCAAATGAAGGCTTGGGGTTTCCTAGTTCACCGTTTTGTCTGTATAACTGTCCTTGATAATTGTGTTAAAGCTTTATTTTGACAAGTTGTTTGTACCTACTTTTGAGTTGTCATTCTTCTGGGGATCTCTACTGAATCCCTGTGTGATTAAACAAACAAACAAAAAACAACAGCAACAAAAACCAAAATGTTATCCCTCAACCTGGGCAAAACTGTAGTGTTTCTTATCCTAGTGTGAGCTGTGGAAATTGTTCAGCTTATGACTCCCTGGTAGATCTTTGCCTGATCTTTTGAGTTTTACTGTACATATTTTCACCTTAGCTTTCAGTGATAGATTCAAGGGGAATCCTATGCAGGTTTCTGGAAATTTTTCTCTACATAAACCTATCTTTGCCAATACTCTACCCTGCAAATTCCAGCTATGTCCCTAAACTCTGATCTTTGTCTCCTCAACTCAATGATACCATTATGGGCTCTTTCTTGTACCATGGTTCAGGTAATACCTTCAAATAAAAATTCAGGGCTCACTTAGATTTCTGCTCCTTCTTTCACTGTTTGCATTCCTCAACTGATGGCCTGTTGTCCAATATCAAAAAAGAGCCACTTTATATGTATTGCCCTGTTTGCTAGTTATACACAATAGAGAGGCAATTTCAGTACTATTTAATTCGTTATGACTGGAGGTGGAAAAACACTTTTTAATCTTTTGAATCCATGCTCACCCTTACTCATAATTAAAATAATGCAATTGAAAATGTACATTTTTTTTAGATTTTAATACTTCTGAAATAAAAACGTTTATGGGGTAAAAGCAGAGTCCAGTTTGACAATCTTCCCTATCTACAATGCCTAAAACTGAGACTCATGTAGACTAAGTGCTTAATATGTGTTTGCTGAAAAATCCTCTAAGTAATCAGGGAAAATGTTTATGCAGAACATAATTTTAGGGAAAGTAGAATTTGAGTCCAAATCCAAATCTTGAGTCACCTCAGCATGGTAGTCAACTTGCTTCTGTTTCTGACTCCATCATAGTAGCTCCTGGACTGTGATTTGTTCTCTACTTGGCCGTCCTTTAAGGCCTTTGCTCTCACATTTCCTTGGGGTCATCTAGAAAAGTTATGGCTTCTGCTGCTATAGTTAATATGTCAGAAAAAAGGACATAATTATTTCCTGTAGAAGCTAGACTGTAAGTATAAAATTTAAAAAAAGGTTGGACTGCATCTGGGGTTTGCCATTGCCATTATCTTCAAGTAATATAATGTCATTAGATTCTTAACGGTGTATGTGTCAGCATTTTAATCACTACTGTGGATGTTACAAAGCCCTAAGATGATACAAACATTGGTCTTTTGAGAAATATGTTTGTTTCATTTTTATATCATTTACATGAAGTAAAAGTTGTTTATATAGGAGAGTCCTGGTGTTGAATTCCTCTGTTTCCTTTCCTTTCTGCTACTAATATACTCAGAAAGATCTTTTCACATTTTTAGTATTAGCTTTGGCCTCAGAACCTGAGGATCACTCTGCCTCCTTGATCAAGTGTTTACATTTTTGGAGATGGTGAATACAGAAAAGAGTTGTGGTTAAGGGCATGAAATTTGGAGTTAGAGAAGATTTCAAAACTTAGTTCGGTCATTTTTTTAATTCTGTGACCTTGAAAAATTTAAAGATCCTTTCTGGGACTGTTTCTTCATTGGTAAAATGAGGGTAATAATTTCTTCTTTGTAGAGCTGCTATAAGGATTAAATGGGATAATTTATATAAAGTTCTTAGCATAATGTTTGGAATTTTATTGCAGACTAAATAAACTGAAATTATTATTACTATTAGTCATGAAAATGTATTGCTAAATACCAGATAACAGTACATCAAGTATTTTAGTCATATTTGCTGGTTTATTTTTGTTCTGTCCTTCACCTTAGAGCCCATGAGGTATATTTAGTTTCAGAGTTATTTTCTGTTCAGAAGATCCCATGTCACCATTTGGCACAGAAAAAAATACCCATAGTGACAGTGACAGCAGAAACCTGTTGTCATTCTTTCTTCCTCTTTTTCTGCCATCTCCAATCCCACAACACAGATTATACTAACACAGCAGAAGCTCATCCTAAGGCTGAATTCAGGATTTCAGGGCTGGAACTGCTGGAACACAGTTCTGAATAGTTTGCACCGTCCATCCAAATAGACTGCCATTCCAGTAATAAACCCATCTGGGTCTCTGCTGTGAAGACAGATGGTAATTGATTGTTTTTACTAAAAATTACAGTCAGAATTATTCTCTAAAGATACTGCTACTGAGCATGTGCCCACAACCTAATCATAGGTTATTGACAGACTCCAAACTTCCTGGGTGGGGAAAAGTTTCTAGAAGCACCTCAACTCTACCTTCCGTGTGTGTTCAGGGAAGTTCTGAGCTGGAGACTGAGATATCTGTCCTTCATTTTCTCTGGTAGGTTATGGAAATTATGGAGGCTTGTTGCATTTTAAGAAAGTGTTTTCCTTAATTATAAAAGCTATACATGATTGTTGTAGAAAATTTATAAATATATAACACTTAAAAGAAAAAATTACCCTTCTCTCCCCCTACCACACACAAAAATTCCTGTCATCCAAAGACAATCATGATTTGAATTTGGAGTTTTTCCTTCTAGGCTTCTTTCTTGCCCCACTTAAACCAGGTGTTCATGGCAGATGCAGTTGGTTGCCTACTCAATAGCTATTAGCCTTCCTTTCTTGAAGTCAGAACCCCAACAGTGTTTGAGAGACAATGTGTCTGATTTAGTTGGTGAATCATAAATCATAATAGATCTAAGCAAATCAAGATAATTATTTCCGCATCACCAGTGATTGAACTAAGGGCAGGCAAGTGTCTCAGGACAGTGAGATGCATGGAAAGTCTACTAGTTTGGAGAGGGGGTGGGGTATGGGGAGCTGGGGAAAATTTTTAAAATCTCTAATTTAAAAATAGAATCAAATAAAAATAGCTTTGAATGCTGATGTTTAAAGATACTCTGTCTGGAAGATTAGCAGCCACTTATAACCATGAAGCTTCAATGCCTTCGGATGCAAATCAATACCCAGAGGATGATGGAGTGGGCGGTTGAAAGGAGCAGGAGTCTTTGATGATGCTGTGGAGCTTGCTAACCAACCCAGCTCCTTATGGATAAATAACAAAGATGAGAATGGTGCCAACAGGGGTGGTGTTTTGTTGTTGTTGTTACTTGACACTGAACACATACTCACTGATAGACAGGTTTTTTTGTTTTTGGTTTTGGTTTTTAAATTGCTGAACAAGACATCAGCTGTGAGACTGAGGAAGAAACTCTTGTTATTGGAATTAGGGGAATAGTTAGAAATCTTTGAGACCACAAAGGTGTCATCATTTATGATTTGTGCCCTTTAGATACTGTATCTTGATTAAATGTTACTCGAGTGAAGGAAAATGCAATTGAGCTGAGAATGCTCTTTCCTCATGTGCATATGTGTTTTTGGAGCACAGATTCTTCATAAATTATTTGCATTACTGAGCTGGTTAGAATTTATTTTGCTAAAGGTCTGAAGGCTGGAAAATATGGTAGAGACTATACTGGCTGCACTCCATGCTGGGCTCAGTGAATTGCCGTTTGTCTGTTCCTGGAATGGCAGCAAACAGTTCATATGCTTTTAAACATCCTCTACAGGTGTTGTAACATCCTGTAGGGAATGTTGCTCTGGCTACTGGTCAAGCATCATCCAATTCTATAGAGCATGGTTAATGTAAGCTAGACAACAAAAATGATGAGTTTTTTTTTTTTTGGTAGAAAAAGTTAGAGGTATAATATGTTCTAGTGAAATATGAAAATATACAATACTCTGAACAAGCTATGTGTTGGTGCTGATCCTAGCCCCAGAATAATATGAATAGCTACAATTTATTGAGCTCCCAGAATGTGCTATCACTTTATGTTTATCTCTTTCAGTTTAGTCCCTACAAGTAAGGGTCTCCAATTGATTTGCAAGAGACTGTTGAGACTCCTATTTACACATGAGAATGAGTCTCAAGTAGAATCTGCTGTAAGTAATACTTTTCCCCATAATTCTCTTTTCCCTGTAATTTCCTGTATTTCCTTAGGCATTTATAAGAGTCACCTGGATTTTCCCTCATAATTCTCCTAAACTCCTATATTTTCTTAGGTATTTATAAGAGTCAACTGGCTTCCTCCTGGTTGTCTGTGATACCAATTCTGTTTATTTATTGGATATATCAATGCTGAGAAGAGTTAGAAGTCAATGTGGACAAAATGAACCTCAACTTATACTATACACAAAAGGTCTATTTTTAAATAGATTGCATATCTGAATGTAAAAAAAAAACATGAGAGAGTATCTTCATAAATTTGAATAAGGGAAAATTTTAAAATAGGAAACACATTAAGTTGGATCACACTAAAATTAAGAGTTTCTGCTCCTGATAAAAACACCATTAAGAGAGTGTTATTTAATTTGCTTAATAGCCTCCAGCTGCATCCATGTTGCTGCAAAAGACATGATTTCAGCATGTCTTTTTGTATGGTTGCATAGTATTCCGTGGTGTATATCTACCATGTTTTCTTTATTCAGTCCACCATTGATAAACACTTAAGTTGATTCCATGTCTTTGTTATTGTGAATAGTGCTATGGTGAACATACAGGTTCATGTGTGTTTTTAACACAGGAACAGAAACCAAATACCATATGTTCTTACTTATAAGAGGGAGCTAACCATTGGATGCTCATGGGCATAAAGATGGCAACAAGAGACACTGGGAGCTACTAGAGCAGTGAGGGAGAGAAAGAGAGAGAGAAGGGTTGAAAAACTATGCTCACTAGTCAGGTGATGGGGTCGTTTATACCTCAAACCTCAGCATTATAGAATATACCCATGTAACGAACCTGCACATCTACCCCCTGCATCTGAAATACAAGTTGAAATTATTTAAGAAATAAAATTAAAAAGTATGTTGGATACTCCAGTGTGTCACTCAAATTCTTCACTGAAGAACTTGCCTCACCTGCTGGGAGTGCTGTTGGCAGCTACCCAGCCGCTTTCAGTTTCTTCAGGAGTTGTCTCAGCTACAGAGAGCTGCCCTGCCCAAGATCATGATTTCTTCATAGTGGCACATAGCCAGTGAGTAATTGATGCAGGGGTGCAGAAATCTGGCAGTCTCCATCCAACATAGCACAACTCTGGAGGGCCAGTCTAACTTCAAAACTCTGTGTGCTCAGCTGAAGCCGTTGTTTCTCCTGCATCACACATTGACTTGTCTATCTGCTCAATCCTGTTTACAGCCTCTCCCTTTCATTTGAGCCATAGGGGATTCTTTAATCAATATTCAGCCTGCTAAACTTTATCTGTGTGTGTCTTCTGGGGAACCCAACTTGTGACAAAGAATAAAAGGAAAAGCTGTAGAGCCAGAGAAAATATTGTTAGCTCATATAACTGATGATGAAATCATAAACAGAATTAAATAAATAACTTCTAAAAGGTAAGAAAAGGAAAGAACCCAACATGTAAGTGGGCAGGAGATTTGAAAAGTTTGTTTAGAAAAGAGAATATTCAAAATGATTAATAAACAGAAGAAAAGGTGTATAACCTTGTTACCAAAGAGAAATAAAATTTACACAACCAAAGAGATACTGCTACACATTCACCAGAATGGTTGACATTAAAAAGACTGTTAATATGAAGTATTGGTGAAGACATAGAGCAGTTGAGACTCTTACTTACTGCTACTGGAGGCATAAATTGGTATAACCTCTTTGGAAACTGAAACAACAGATTGGGATTATCTGCTAAGGCTTATGTGTGCACATGTAACCCAGCAATTATGCTCGTAGATGTGCATTCAGAAGGAATGTGTGTACACATGTTTAGCACTCAAATTAATGGTTGCCTTTGAGGGAGAGTGATGGAGAGGAGGGATTTGAGGTGCTGATAATGTTGTGTGAGGTAATTCACTGAGGTGTACATTTATGCTTTCTGCAGTTTGCTATATGTGTGTTATATTTCAATTAAAAAAGCAAAAATAGTTGGCTATGAAACCTGAAAAATAAAGAACCTCAAATAAAGTTCTAGTACTAGAGGTACTGTGAGAAATTTGCCTTCTTCAGCATTGCAAGAGTGAACCACAGAAATCATGAGGACTATGGGGGCACAGGTAGAATTTCTATAATGTGATCAATACCAGTGGAAAAGAACAGCTGAGGACATGTGATGATCATGATGATCCTTATAAATAATAAAAGCAAAATCTTTATTTTCCAAAGTCACATCAAGGTCATGCCTCATTGTTAAATTACAGCAGGATATCAATATCTCAGGTCACACATTAGTGTAAAGTGGGCTGGTCCTACTTCTCTCTTTCTATGAATAAGTTACTTAACCTCTGGATATTTATATCCTTATTGCTAAAATATTAACAAGCCCCATCTCATGGTGTTATTGTAAAAAATAAAGCAAGGTATATCAAGTGTCTGCATATTGTAGGTGTTCAATAATCATGGTTCCTTTGTCACCACACCCTTTTGCACTGTCTTGTCATATTGTTTTATTGTAGTGAGGATTGGGATTGATAGTACAACCTTCAATCCACTCATTCCCTGTCATGAATCAGTAGTATGGCTTTAGAGGTATGGTCTCATTCCAGGGTTGAATTCTGATTGGTTTAACCTATTTATGGCAATCCTAAAGTCCTTGACATTTTGATTCAAGATGAATGCTAAACTTTTTTTTTTGACAACCCCTTTCTTGTGATTATGAGAAGCCCAGCCTGAGAATGCAGCTGATCCATGCAGGGCAGAGGGCATTCCTGAGAGAATCATAGGAAACAAAGCTTAAATCTTACTCCTAACATCTGAAGCATTCCCCTTAGACTTCTGGTTATATTAACAAATAAAATTTCATATTTCTTAAAGCTCTTAAAGTATGAGTTTCTATTATAGACAAGTCACCTTAACTGATACACTCAGAGTGACTTGTCATCAAAATAATTAGATCTTCTTCATATAATGTTATTAAGCACTGTATCTTTATACCCAATTTGGGAACTTATGTAGAATATGGTATAATTATCCTCAACAAATAACCACTTAATTTTAGTCAGACTGTCCTGATCTGTTTAAGTCTCTTTTTTAGAACTCATATTAGCAACATGTCTTCATGAAGTCCCAAGTTCCAGGGAGAAGAAAAAAATTCCTGCATCGGCCTTCCCAACACACAATAATCAGAGTCCTGTTCCCTCTGCCTTTGCAGGAATTTATCACACTATGTCTTTCTTTCTTTCTCTGTCTTTACTTCTCTGTACATCTCCCTGCTATGCATCTTTGGGTCTCTCTGTCTCTTCTTTCTCTCTCTCCTCTTTTTCTGTCTTACTCTGTATCTACACCTCTGTGTCTGCATCTCTATTTCTCTGTCTGTCTGTCTGTTCTCCATGTTGTCTCTCTCAGTCTTGATCTTTGTCTCTGTTTCTCTGTCTTGCCATTGCAGAGAGACTTTATTCTTTTTGCCCAAAAGGATTTAATTAATTGTTTGGAGAATGAGCAACTGATGTGCATTTCTGACTATTCTTTTGTTTAACCTAAAGGATTATAATAGGCATTATATGAAATTAATGCAATGTGGGTGTAAAATTAAAAGGAATCAACATAATTCTTCTTTCTTGAACTCTCTTTTTCCTCTATATGACCAAAAGGATGTGCCGTGTTTTATCTGCACTTTGAATAACTTGTATGGTGGATACAAGATTTTCTATACTTGTTTCATTTCTCACTTATTATAACTCTTTAAAAAAAAAGTAAGTCTTTATTTTTTACTTTTTTTAAGTTTTACTCTATTTTTATTTTTTTCTACTCTTAACATCCTCAATGATTATTCTATTTTTAGTTGACAAATAATAATTGTCTATAATTGTGTTACGACGTAATGTTTTCACACATGTATACATTTTAGAAAGATCAAATCAAGGTAATTAGGATAACCATCACTTCAAATATTTATTATTTCTTTGTATTGAGAATATTTAAATTCTCTCTTTAGCTATTTTAAGATATACAATATCTTACTGACTGTAGTCAACTTGCTCTGCAGTCGAACATCAGAACTAACTTCTCTTATTTAACCATAACTTTGTACCTGCTGACCTTAAGAAGGTTTGGTTCTAGTCTTCTAAGCCACTTTACATTTCTGCTAATCAACACAATATTCCATTTTCTTGTGACATTAAATCCAGAGAATAGTGGAGTAGACAGGATGTGGTCTTTATAAGAAAATCAGCATGCCTTTCCTCTGTCCAAGTAGTTTGTGAGATGTTGCCACAAACACAGCATTTCTATCTTTCTATTATTTATCTTGTCCTCAAAGTTCTTTTTCCACTCTGTGCTTCCACATCAGGTCCTTGATTTCATTGAAATAATTTGCCATCTTGACTTAGAAACTTGTTTTTAAACTCATCTTTAATATCTGGGGTTTGTTGGTAATGTTTACCTGGCACTGCTGAATTCCTGTCATGGGGTTTCATCTAATCAGATCTTAAGAGTACTTATAATATTCTTTTTGTCTTTTTTTTTTCTTTTTGTGGAGAATGGGGTCTCTCTACATTGTCCAGGCAGGTCTTGAACTCTTGGGCTCAAGCTGTCCTCCTGCCTCTGCCTAGGTGCTGAGATTACAGGAGTGAGCCAGTGCACCAGCCTATAATATTTTTAGTATTATATTAAAATATAAAATTTAATATAGGCAGTTTATTAGTTTATACTGTGATATTAGAAAAATTCATTTGTTTAATACATGTACACACACACACACACACACATATGTATATATACATAAACATATCTATCCATCCATCCATCCAATCTCTTACTGTTGGCTAAGTGCTAGGGTCACAGTAGTATATAGAGTATACAGTCTCCCCATCCTCACATAGCCCACTGCATTAAGTTGAATAGTGTTCCGCTAATATTCATGTCCATCTGAAACCTATAGTCTTATGTGGAAATAGGGTCTTTGCACATGTAATGAAGTTAAGATAAAGTCATACTGGATAAAGGTGTACTCTAAATCTAATATGACTGGTGCCCTTATGAAAAGAAGGAAATGTGCTCACACATATACACAGCATAACCCTATGTAAGGATTGACAGAGGAGGAGGCCATGTGAGGACAGGGGCAGAGACAGGAGGGACGTATATGCAAACCAAGGAATGTCAAGGATTGGGGGCAGCCACCAGAAGCTGGGAGGTAGGCATAGAACAGACCCTCCCTCAGGATTTCCAGTAGAAACTAACTGTGCTTTCCACTTTGATTTGAGACTTTCAGACTCCAGAATGGTGAGAGAATACATTCTCTTGTTTTGAAGCCATCCATTTTGTGCTAATTTGTTACGGCAGTCCTAGGAAACAAATGCTCATGCAGTCTTCTTTCTAAGCTCTTTTCTGCTAATGTCTCTTGATTTTTTTGGAAGGGTTGGGAGGTCTCTCTTCCACTATCTTTCTTCTTGTAGTTTCATTGTTTCTGTCTACAGTATAATCTAGTCATTTATCTTCATCACTCTTGGCCATTTGCTTTAAGTCTTCAGAATCATGGTGTAATTTGCTTCTTCTCATTTTTCATGTGCTGTGTCCCTTGCTTGCCAGCATCCTTCGATTTTGGAATTATAAATCACAGTCTGAAAACGTGTTCTTTGATACCACCTATTTAACCAGCAACAACATTTTCCATATCTTCTTTCCCCAACCTGAAATGTGACCTTCAACAGGAAGAAAACACATGACCTATGCTTCTAATCCTTTAGGAATAGATGCATTGTGTGTGTTCTTTTGGCTAGTGTCATCCTTTTTGTATTTAATTGAGTTTGACCTGTATCCTCTGTGTTACTTTTGTCTTTCTGAAGAAAATATATGAACATTGAAAGTGGAAAATATTGTTTTCTAAATTTTTAAAAATTTTTTCTTTTCTCTCTGAATGTTTAGCCGAAAAGTGGGCACAGGGATAGCATTTAATACTAACTGGGTAACTCATTTTCTTTTCCTTATCCTTTCTCATTTGCTTTCTCTTATGTTTTCTAGAAAAGTGTTGAGGAGTAGATGAACATGTGTTAGTCAGAAGGCTCTTTGAAAAGCCCTGGTTAGGTCTTAATGATGTTCAGAATTTATGAGGATGTAAGTCAATTCATATCTTTGGCCACTAAGGAATTTTGTACAATTTTTTTGAGAGGATTCAGATTTTGACAGTTGTTTTTCCACTGAGTAGACTACAGATACTGGAGGATACCAATATTGGACTCAGAAATCTCTGAGATTCCCCTAATGTCAGAATTGGTGCAAGTTATCCTCAAAAGAGAACTTGAGTTCTGGTGATGATTTCCAGAGGTACATTTTGCTTAAATTGAATGCTCATGTGTATATGCTAGAATGTTGAAAATCAGCACAGTTCCTCATTTGGAAAAAAAGTGGCTCTAACTGATATTCACCCCTCATTTATATAAGATTTTCTTGTTTGTTGGTCAGATACTAGAGTTGAAGAAATTGAGTTTTTTTTTTAATTATTATTAAGCTTTGGCAAAATTTGTAAGTTGTTCTGAATATGTTTTATTTTCCTGGAGAAAATTCCTGATGAAGTATAAACATTAAGGCAAAGACTTCCTAGTTGAAATACTCGATTTCTGAGAAATTATGTTCAAAATTTAGTGAACATAATATGAATTCAGACTTATAAGAATGAGGAATAAGTGCAGGCAAATTATTGAGCTCCTGATTTTTAGTACACATTTTGGCTATGAACTGTTTCTAGGTAATAAGAGAAACTAGTCAGAACAAATATTACCAAGTTAAAAAGAATTAATAGTTTCAGGCACCCAATTATTTATGTGCTTGAAATTTCTTAGTTATGACAGAAAATTTTAACTCATAGCTAATGTTGTTGTGTATTATAGAAGCACACATTGAAATGAATATTACATTAGTCAGGCTAACCATATCCTAAGTTCTCTTTTCTAGAAAATGGTTTATACCATGGTTCTGTTCATCAAACTAATTGTTATTGAGTACCTTAGAAGTTTAAACACTATAATAGCTAATTTTGATGATACAAAAAAGATATGATTTGAGACCTCCTTCCATGGGTCTTATAATCAATGAAGTAGAGATGATAAAACCAGTGCAAATATAAGGAATGGTTGTCATTATTTTTGACATTCTATAATCCAAACACTCTTCCTTTGTTCAGGGAATTTTTCATCTCATTTGTCTTTGTGGGAGATAAGGCCTGTCTCTCTCTATAGGATATAAAAATTCCAGATACTTATCTAGCCAAACTTGCACTGAGGGCATTGCACGCTGGTCCCTGCTAATCAGGTGCAAACACTCTGGACAAAAAGATTTAGGGTTAAGATGAATTTTCTCTGGTGATTGTTCTCATAGGGTTGAGTTATTCGGAAAATGGTGCAGCTAGCAAGTCAGCATCTGTGACATGTGCCAGCAGTGTCTGTGGGTCAAGGCACAATCCCTGGATGTTTACAGAAGTAGCAGTGGATATACTCCCCAGAACAGTTCTGTAGCCTCAGTCTTGGCATTATTTTTGGTTGCTTATCCCCAGGCCTGATTCTTCAGCCTTCCTGGACATTCTATTAGCACTATTTAATTCTTCTTAAATAGTTACTCTGCTTAGACCCTTTAAGAATTAGTTTTTTATTTCTTAATGAAGAATCTTAGTGGTATAGTGTATGTGTGTGTGTGTGTGTGTGTATGTACAATTAAGTTTGCTTAAAGTACCATAGGTGGAAGAATGAGATTACTTCTGGATGGGGTCCTTTCAATGGGTTATTTACCTTGGATATGGTTGCCTACTATAATATTAATCTTGAGAGATTGAGTAGTCTACCTTTGCATTTCTAGCTAAAATGATAACTTTATTTATAATCTATTGACAGTAAAGTTCCACAAAATCTTGTTCAATTTACAAATTAAAATACATTCAAATTAAAATACTTGGGCATAAGAAGTTTTATACATTGATTATACTACAAACCATATATATATATAACATGTATATCATTATATAAACATACTGTGTTGTGTGTGTGTGTGTATGTATCCCTACAATAAACCCAGAGAATTGGTTAGCTTGATTAATGTAGAGAAAAAAGTTGGATTAATTCAAGTTTAAACGAATACAAGCTACTCCAAGCCCTGAATTCACCACAGTCTATTTTGACCAAGTGTGTAGTACCGTTGCCAATGTTCCACGTTCTTTTTATTTAAGCTGCCTTGGCCTAGTAGAAAGCTGAGGCATGGACAGATAGACTAGATCTTCTGAAGTTGCTGGGGCAAGTTTAGCAAGTTTTACTGGTGGTAAAGAATGCCAAAATAAAAATTTTTGTCAAGTAATAGCTTTTGTGCTCTAGAAGCCAAGATCAACTCTGTCTTCCAGACCTGTCAATCTGACTGCAGTTATGCATACATATTTGTGGTTCTGTAGTGAAACCTTCTTACAAGACTGTTTCTACCATTATAAACATCCACTCTCGAGCACAGTCTTATTAGCAGCTTGAAGGAAGGTTTACAGTCAGTAATCAAATAAAGGCATACTATTCTCCAATTCCACATTCTCCCCTCCCAGTGGACTTTTCCAGGGTTTAGAATTAATTCAAGGCATGTTTTAGGCATATTTCCCATATGTCTTACACACATTTATCAATGAATTTCAATTCCACAGTTGTTTTAGAGCATTTGCCCTGTGTCTAGGAAAAATTGAAGCCTTAGTACACAAATCTTTTCCCATGTGTCAGTCTGAGAAAGATCAGCCTTTACAGAGATTGTGTTAAGCTCATTTGGAGGCTGCTGGCTCTACTTACAGTTATTGACTTCCAAATGCATTTGTTGAACAATGACTATGAGACTCTATCACCTTTCTTTCTGTAACTCTTCCCTAAAATGCCCTTAACATAAACATTTCTACCATGCAACTCAGAAAATGCATTATCTCTTTAAACAAGTGTTGATCTGGCTCATTATTTGTGTTGTTTTAATTTGGTTTGGTATTTTATATTGTAGTTTGAAGAATTTTTTGTTTTTGTTTTTGAGACAGAGTTTTGCTCTTGTTGCCCCGGCTGGAGTACAATGGTACAATCTCAGCTCACTGCAATCTCTGCCTCCCAGGTTCAAGTAAGTCTCCTGACTCGGCCTCCTGAGTAGCTGGGATTAGAGGCATGTGCCACCATGCCCGGTATTTTTAGTATAGATGAAGTTTCTCCATGTTGGTCAGGCTGGTCTTGAATTCCTAACCTCAGGTGATCCACCAGCCTCAGCCTCCCAAAGTGCTAGGATTACAGGAGTGAGCCATCGCACCCGGCCTGAAGAATTTTTGAGGACAGATGCTGTTTGTGCTTTATCTATCATAGAATGTCTTTTTCCTGTATAACATTATTTAAGGATGAGCTATTCTAAATTTTATACCTTGGGCATGGATTGACAAAGAAATTAATTAATTTTTTTGGTAATTAATTTAAATTCAATGCAATTGAAATCAATTGACAACTTTTTAAACTGTATTTTAGGTTCTGGGGTACATGTGCAGATCGTGCAGGATTGTTGCATAGGTACATACATGGCAAGTTGGTTTGCTGCCTCCATCCCCCCCGTCACCTATATCTGGCGTTTCTCCCCATGTTGTGTCTCCCCAACCTCCCCACCTCCCCAGCGCCCCCCAACAGATCCCAGTGTGTGATGCTCCCCTCCCTGTGTCCATGTGTTCTCATTGTTCAACACCCACCGATGAGTGAGAACACACAGAATTTGATTTTCTGTTCCTGTGTCAGTTTGCTGAGAATGATGGTTTCCAGATTCATCCATGTCCCTACAAAGGACAAAAACTCATCTTTTTTTTATGGCTGCATAGTATTCCATGGTGTATATGTGCCACATTTTCCTTGTCCAGTCTATCATTGATGGACATTTGGGTTGGTTCCAGGTCTTTGCTATTGTAATCAGTACCGCAGTGAACATATGTGTGCATGTGTCTTTATAATAGAATGATTTATAATTTTGGGAGTATATGCCCAGTAATGGGATTCCTGGGTCAAATGGAATTTCTATTTCTAGGTCCTTGAGGAATTGCCACTCTGTCTTCCACAATGGTTGAACTAATTTACATTCTCACGAACAGTGTAAAAGTACATTTTTTCATATGTTTGTTGGCCTCATATATGTCTTCTTTTGAAAAGTGTCTGTTCATATCCTTCGCCTACTTTTGAATGGGTTTGTTTGTTTTGACCTTGGACTTCCTCTCCTCCAGAGCTGTGAGAAATAAATGTTTGTTGTATGAGCCACCCAGTTAATGGTATTTTTAGCAGCCTGAGATGACTAATGCCATCTTAAAAAGTCTAAGGAGATTATGAATGATGATTTAGGGGTACAAGGTATATTAGATAAGAGGTTAATAAGAGATAAGATTGAAAAGGTAGGTTGAGACCAGTTTAGAGAAGTCTTGATCCTATAGTTAAAAAGTTTAAAAATCATTGGTAGGCCAATGAAAAGTAGTTTGAAATTTTTGAAGAAAGTAACATAACCAGAGTCATGCATTGAGAAGATCAATCATGCATCCAAGTGCAGGCCATACTGGAGAAGAGCTAAATGTGGACGTGTGAGGCAATAAGGTCATACTGCTCTGGACACTGTTCTGAATTGCTGAGCTGAGCAAACATGACCCACATCATACTGTTGGAGGACTTTCCAGCTAAGGGTCATTGCTGGTGTTTCCAGGACTGAGAAACATTATTTACTCACCTACAAACTGAAACGAAACACTGTGTTCATAGTTGCATTAATTTTTTTAAATGGAGTTTCATTCTTGTTGACCAAACCTGGAGTGCAGTGGCACAATCTTGGCTCACTGCAACCTCCACCTCCTGGGTTCAAGTGTTTCTCCTGCCTCAGCCTCATAAGTAACTGGTATTACAGGCACACACTACCATGCCTGGCTAATTTTTGTGTTTTGGGTAGAGATGGGGTTTCACCATGTTGATCAGGCTGGTCTCAAACTCCTGACTTTATGATCCACCTGTCTCGGCCTCCTAAAGTGCTGGGATTACAGGCGTGAGCCACTGTGTCCACTCATAGTTGCATTTATTCACAGAAAAGTTGATGAATTAAGAATAAAATGCTAGTGGACCAGAAAATATGAAAAGGGATTATAGTGAACAGTTATTAGGCTTATGTCATATGTATCTTGCATGCCTCTTTCTTTCTCTATCTATCTACACCCAAACAGGTTTTATACACTTAATATCTAGGACTTCACATAACAAAAATTTACAGAAGCGAGAATTCACAAGGAGGGAGGCACCAAAGAATGAACCTTTAACAATATGTGAACAAGTGAGAAAAAGAGTCTTCAAACTTTTGAGGGGGAGATTCTCATTTTCTTCAATTTGTGAGATTATCTGTAGATATATAATGGGTTTAATAAACAGGCTTGTGTGAGTAGAATATGACAATGTTGTCTTTTACCTAAGCCCTGTGCTCCTGGAAATCAGTGGTAGCCAATAAATCCCACCCCACCTGCTCAACACTTTTGTGTCTCATAAAATGGTTTATTGCAGAGAATTTCTCTTTCCTGATGACTTAGATAAGACTCACAGATGCCTCTCTTGTTTGCCTGTAATAAGGTCAATCATACACCTTCTAAAATTCCCATTCTTTGCTTCAGAAATGATTAGCTGAGCTCTTTGTGCCTACTGAGTAATACAGATGAAATACCTGCTACTATCATTCAGTTAAACCTTAGTTTCTCTCCTTCCCCCAGGACCTTGAGCTTTGACCCACCTTCAGACTGATCTAGCATCAAGCCAGTCCTTAATGTCTAGAATGCTGACCGACCTCAGGGAAAGTATTATGTGATCAACTGTCCCATAAAGCCACCCTTTCTTCCTACTTACTCATGTCTGGTTTTTTGTTTTTGTTTTTTTTATTCTAGCCCTATTCACTCCTTTCTATAAAATAACACCGTTTTTTCTGCTTGGTCCTTGAGAGGACTGCATATCTTATAGACAGAGCATTCTCCACATTGGAATAGTTTCCAGCAATATTTCTTGCAATAATCCTTTTCATTAAAGTTTCTCATTACTTAAGTTTGGATTTGTTTCTTATTCTCTGAGTATGGTATACAGAATGAAATTTTTTTGTGTGTGCATGCAGCTGTGCAATCAGAGCTCAGTGCAGCCTTGAACTCCTAGGCTCAGGTGATCCTCTCACGTCAGCTCCCTAGTAGCTAGGACTACAAGCACATAACACCATGCCTGCCTAATTTTTAATTTTTTTGTAGATGCAGGGTCTCACTTTGTTGCTCAGGCTGCTCTCAAATTCCTAGCCTCAAGCAATTGTCCTGTCTTGGTCCCCCAAAGTGCTAAGGTTACAGGCATGGGACACTGTGCCTGGCCAAGAATAAAATGAGCACCTAGAAGAGTGCTACTAGCAACTTTATTCCCTCACTTGCTGGAAATTTAACAAAAAATGGAGAAGATAGCACAGTGGTAACTGGATTAGAAAATTTTTTGTTACCATAGAATCTTGTAACTAAAATGGATCTTGAGGATTAACCATCAGTTTGCAAATGAGAATGCTATGGCTCCATGTATCAATTTTCATTTTTAAAGTAAATTTTTTTTTTATTGTAAGTTCTCAGATACTTGTGCAGAACATTTAGTTTTGTTACATAGGTATATATGTACCATGGTGGTTTGCTGCACCTATCAACTTGTCATCTAGGTTTCAAGCCCCACATGCATTAGGTATTTGTCTAATGCTCTCCCTCCCTTTGCCTCCCAACCCTTGACAGGCCCTGGTGTGTGATGTTCCCCTCCCTGTGTCCATGTGTTCTCATTGTTCAACTCCCACTTATGAGTGAGAACATGAAGTGTTTGGTTTTCTGTTTCTGTGTTAGTTTGCTGAGAATGATGGTTTCCAGCTTCATCCATGTGCCTGCAAAGGACATGAACTCATTCTTTTTTTATGGCAGCATAGTATTCCATGGTGTATATATGCCACATTTTCTTTATCCAAGTTTTGGGTTTTGTTAAGTAGCAATAGAAAGTTGATACATGGTGCTGGGAAAACTGGCTATATATCAATTTTTTATTGCTACTTAACAAAACCCAAAACTTGGTAGTATAACAGCATTTATTTATCTGGCTCAAAATTCTGCTGGTTGGTAATATGGGTTGACTTTAGCTTTTTAGCTCTGTTAGACTGGACTGTATTCCCCTGTGTGTGTGTCTGTGTATGTGCACGCGCGTGCGTGTGTGTGTACATGTGCGCACGTGCGTGTAGAGCATGCACGCATGTGCAACTGCCAGGTTAGCTGGGGACTGCCTGGTTTAGGGAGGCATCAACTAAAATGGTTCACCTCTGCTCCACATGCTCTTTCATTCTCCAGCAGGCAAGCCTGGGCTTGTTCATATGGTGGCTATGCAGGATTCCAAAAGATTGCCTGGAACTATGCAAAGATTTTTGAGTCTGGCATCACATTGCTTGCAAAGCATTCTATTGGCCAAAACCTGGAAACCATCATTCTCAGCAAACTGACACAAGAACACAAAATCAAACACTGTATGTTCTCACTCATAAGCGGGTGTTGAACAATGAGAACACATGGACACAGGGAGGGGAGCACTACACACTGGGGTCTGTTGGGGGGAAATAGGGGAGGGACAGTGAGGGGTGGGGAGGTGGGGAGAGATAGCATGGGGAGAAATGCCAGATATAGGTGAAGGGGAGGAAGGCAGCAAATCACACTGCCACGTGTGTACCTATGCAACAATCTTGCATGTTATTCACATGTACCCCAAAACCTAAAATATAATTTAAAAAAAAAATCAAGTCACAAGGCTAGTTTATATTCAAGAGGTGGAGAGAGATTTGATAGCTTGAATGGGAGGCACTGCAAGAGATTCTAGACATTTTTCCAACCTAAAAAGTCCTATGAGATAAAATAGTTTTTTAGTTTTTAGTGTTTTTTTTTTTTAATTTGTTTAGTTTTTTGTTTTTGTTTTTTTTTTGAGGCAGAGTTTCGCTCTTGTTGCCCAGGCTGGAGTGCAAGGGTGCAATCTCGGCTCACCACAACCTCCGCATCCCAGGTTCAAGCTAGTCTCCTGTCTCAGCCTCCTGAGGAGCTGAGATTACAGGCATGTGCCACCACGCCTGGCTAATTTTGTATTTTTAGTAGAGACAGTTTGCCTAAATTCCATATAATTAGTCAGTGGCAAAGCTGAGCTGGAGAGAAATGGTCTGTATCTTAGTTTAGTACATTTTGCTGATTACAGTTTTGCAGCCTCCAGATAATACTCTGATTAGGGACTCTTCAACTAAAAGAAAAAGCTTATTCCTTTTGAGAGGATTTTCCATGGAAAGCAAATGGGAGGATGGAAACAGACAGGGCTGTTCTATATGACTAGTCAGTCTGTGTCCTGCCTAGGAGTGCTGGATTGCAAAGGTGAGTGGCAACTGAAACAGGGTTTGTGCTCTGCCTGCAAGCCATGTGCTCTTTCATAGAGTTTTATTCACGTGGAGAATTTCCTTTTGCTAATTTCTGCAAAGGCACTGTTCCTCAGCAAACCATGTGTCTGCCTGAGGGGATGCCTGTTTCTAATCTTCTCAGAGCTCTCTGTGGGCTGCCTCTGGCTTTGGGCACAGAGCTCCAAGTGCTGCTGAGAAGTTGAATATGAAGACAACTGTTCCAAGCTCTTCTCCCAAACTGGCCATTCTCATGGATAGCCCAAAGATGTTTGAATTTGGAGAATGTTAATGAAAATGAGTCTAAGTACTGAGAAATAACTGATGACAAAAAAAAAAAAAGGCAAATCTGATTTTTGAATGCCTATATAGGAATTTTCAGGAACAGGAAGAGTCCTCCTTATTGTTTTTGGTTCATCCCACACTTGGCTTCCTGTTCCTCTTACCACTTTCCTCCGGCCTCTATCTCTCTCTCGAAATAGCTCTTCTGTAGGTGTTATCAACCACACTGGTTGTGTGCTTTGTCTCAGTCACCTCCCTAGCAACTCATTCCTTCTGTTCACTGGATTCTGTGGGCTGTTCTGCTTGAGTTTTTTCTCTGCACGTGGTTTATTACCCTTTGAAATCCAATCTCTTCGCTTCTAAAACTCTGAAAAGGAATGATATCTTTGCAGGAAACTGATGATAAGAATAAGTATAAGATGTCAACTTAAATTTGAAGATGTTCTCTAAATAAATTCTACAAGTGCTTTCAGATCATTGGTTCTGTGCTACCAAACTCAGTTCTGTGGGATATTTGCCTGATGAAGAGATCTCTGAAAAGAGCATTTTGCAGTTAATCGAGTTTGGCTAACAGTCCATGTTGCATGTCTTTCTTATATAGTCACACACACATTCACACATTAGAGGATCTGGAAGGTCCTCCAGAAATGATTGCTATTTAAGATTTTTTAGATGTCCTTAAACTTACTTGATTTCGAAGACCTTTATTCCCTTAAATCTACTAATATCAGGTAGACCTACTTTTCTATTCCTGTCTTTTCTGGGCTCTTCAATTAGCTTGAAATTCTTTAAGGGAGCAAAGTAAGGAGGATGCACTTTTTACACCTCTTGTCTTGCACATCATAGGTATTCAGTACATATTTGCTATTTAAATTGTAATTCACATGCCAGTCATAATATGTTTGAAGTGGTTTGAACAGGCTTATTTTTCTTTTATGCTTAAAACATTCCCTCCATCCCTTTGTGTTTTCACAATCAGTATGAGAAGAGATTTTTCTAAGGACAGGTGACCATTCAGCCCAGTTCCCGCCTGGTGTGTTTTAAATTCTGAATGGAGAGATGAGCTCTAACTGTGCCTCTAGGTTTTGCCATTCTACTTTGCATCATTATCCTTACCCTCATAATGACTTTTTACTTATAAAAGTGCCAGACTTTTTCTGAACACTACATTTACTATCATGGTTTCACCAAGTATCCCCACTCAGAACAAGGCATGCTGCTTATAACACCTTAGCCATCACAGCAGTGGCAAATGTAAAACACATTTGTAAATCTGAATACTGAGCTTCATGTAGCACATCAAATGCACCCAATCTTCCTGGCCCCATATGGGACTTGTGAACATACATTTAAACAGAACAAAAAAAGTTTTTACCCTTTATATCCCTTTTGTGGGTGTCTAGAATCAGTGATGGATTTTCTTTTTCTTATAGCTGCTGCTTACACATAGATAGGAATCACGAAAGTAATAGGAAGTTTATCTATATGCCGTTGCTGAGGTGGCTCTCTCCTCTCAATGGCCCGTCTTCTCCACTCCTGCTCTGACTTTGAATTACTAGCATGCTGGAAATTTCCCCTATTGGAGTCATTGTTTTAGGCCAATACATTATCTTTCCAGAAGGCAACTGCTAAAATACCATGAATGTCCCTGGACATTTCAGTATGAAATATTTGAACCAGTTAATTTCTATAGAAGGGTAAGACTACAGGACCCTGAGTGCACAGAATGTTAAGTTTTTCGAGAATTGTTGGCCAAGCATTAGAGAGCAGAAAAGCCAAAAGCACTGGATTGTGTGGTTATGGAGATTCCAAGCCCCCTAAAAGGCAACACACAGAGTCTTGCCTTGTCATTCTGTACCCTCTGCTGAACGGATACCCCTCTCTTTTTTGCCTTGGCTACCTCTAAATGGGGTTCCAGGCCCAAAGCAAATACTGCTTTTTCAGTGAAGAGTCCCTCCTGGGCCAGTTAATTACTATTTTATTTGTACTTCCATTGTATTTCACATTAATTTTGTGGCATCTTCACTTGGATTATATTTAGTGATATTAATCTGTTGTTTCCGTTCAAGTCACAAATTCATTTTTTTCTGTCTATTTATTTTTAGTTGCCTAGCATCTGATTCCTGGCACTTAGTGTGTCCTTATTCAATGTTTTTGGAGTTGAATTGGACCCAAGGCATTTGACAATCAATAAAATGGAGCAAACCTATTTTTTTTTAAAGAAATTCTACATTTTGGGGCATTCTCAAGAGCTAGGACTAGCATCTCTCAATGGGCAAAGCATTCACCTGTCTGTTTTGTGCATTTAAAATCTGTTTCTGTTAGCTAGAAGTGAATTGAATTTAAAAGGAGCCCTTCTCCATTACACTGAATTCTGTCTTCTCTTGCTTTTTTTTCTCTTTAGATGGCTTTGACTTGCTTTTATAGAGATTGCTATTTCCTTTCTTTCTAAGAAGTTTGACTTGGTTGATTTATTTCTCTCCCCTTCCTCCTTAACCTTCTCTCTTTCCTTTCCTTTGCATCAGTGTCATTGCTGTCATCAGTCATCATTGTCATCATTACCCTCCATTGCCCTTGCTCTCTGTGCCACATGCTTTACAAACACTATCTCACTCTTAATCGTCACAGTGTTTTTTGGGAAAGGTTTTATTTTCCCTTTTCTAAAGATTAAAAAACTTGTGTTCAGAAAAGTTTAGGAGCTTGTTCATGTCAGAGAGAGCAGGGATTTAATGCTTGGAGTGTCTCCCTATTCTTTCTGTCTCCTTCGGTCTTTCTTTCTCCCTTCCCTTCCCTCCCCTCCCCTCTTCCCTTCCCTCCCCTCCCCCTTTCCCTCCCCTCCCCCCTCCCCCTCCCCCTCCCCCTCCTCCCTTTCCCTCTCCCTCCTCCCTTTCCCTTCCATTTTCCTTCCCTTCCATTTCCTCCTTATCCTCCTTCTCCACCTTCTTCTTTTCCTTCTTGAATAAAGTCAGGATTTTGAATTCTGCTCTTTTACCCTAGAAGTAAATTTCTTTTTTTGGTTAATACGTATGTATGGTTTGGGTAGTTTTCACCCACTTAAACCCCCCTCAAACTCCAACTGAAGTTGAAAGGCTGGATTATCCTCACTATTGCAGAAAGATGCCTGTATCCTCATGCACATTTGTGTAATCCACTAGTTGTCAGCTCAAAATTTACATCCATGGCCTAATAACTACTCACTGTGTGGGTGGCTTTTTCAGAAACAGATATTCCTCCTTTTCTCGTTGATTTGTTCTTCCTGATCCCCTATTTTTAGATCAAATTTGTTTTCTTTGAGAAAATATTATATTTCTCTGTCGTCTAGTTTCATCCATGCTGTAGCAATGGAGGTGGATTTATGGGCAATCAGATGTAAAGACTGTTTTATATACCTAAGGAAGCTAGTTCTCAAGCTTGGGTAGATCACCAGAGACCCTTATCCAGGATTTAGGCTCACATAGTGTAGGTGCATTACAGATGATTTGCTAATAGGAAGAGGAGAAAAGTCCCAAATCAAGGTAGGCAGTTTTCCTTCTGATTTATTAAATTCTTATCTATCATTGACCCAGAAAAGTGGTAACAAATGGGTTGACAGCTAACTTGAGGTAGGACGTGGCTGCCCTTGCAGCCCTCTGAGTTTGCAGACACTCTTAAGATTGTGGCACTGAGAAGGAGGTGTTGGTCCTCCCAAGGGGCCCCCAGTGTAAGTGGTGTGATGATTAAACCGTCAGCTCTACTATTGACATGTTGCCCTCCATGATCTCATGGTTCCCAAATTTCAAAGGTCCCTCCAAAGGATGCCACTCTTAAGTTCCTATTTTATTGCGTTTTTCTTTTTCAGAAGTGGGCCCTGCCTGTCTCAGGAGACATCCTTGGTTCTAGCATTTCTTTTATTCAGACCTCCCATCTGCTTCTACAAATAATTCTACCAACCACATTTTCTGCGATTTGCTTCATTATGTCTCCACGTCCCTTACACAGTGCGTGATTTTTATGGAGTTGGTGTTTCTTGGGGAGGAGAGAGGAAAAGACTGAGGGGGTTATAAAAATAATGAGACTGAGATGTGCTTAAAGATGTTCCAAATAACCCACTTATAAATTGACTCTTTAGAGAGGCAGCTTTCAAAATTGGCCGGGGAGCTAGAAGGAAAAGAAGTAAAAATAATTCAAGCTCAGCAGATATATATTTAGATAACAAATTCAAAGAGAAGCAGATGAAGAAACCTGGATAAACAACTAAGCCCAGCAAATGAAAATAACAGATCGCAACTGGGCCACGCAGCTGACACATGAATAGTAAATCTTGACAGAAAATTTGCAAACGAGGCAGCCCAGGGATTCAGAGTTTATCTGAGAAGCTGGGATCTAACAGCCCCAAAGTCCACATGTCCCTGCTTGAGAAACACTCTGGAGCCCGGGCAGGGGGAAGTTGCCTCCTTGCCTCAACAACAAAGGAAGATAAATATACTACTACGTGATGCCAATATCATTATCCTCAGCTCCGACCCCTCTCTGGCCCTCTGCTGAACTCAGGCCCTTTTCTAGGGGGGCCCATTTATGAAAGAGCTGTGCACTTGTTCCTTCATCCAATCAACACCCTTGCTTGCAAGGAATTGTGCTAGCTGCTTGCAAATATTGATCTGTATTTATATAGTGATTTACAGTTTGCCAGATATATTCCAATACAGGCTTCTCAACAACTTGGGAAGTAGATTTGAATGCTTTCATCTTATAGATAGGCTAGAGATGGGGAAACTCAGGAGGTTAAATAACTTCTTAAGGTCTCACAGTTTTTGAATGGAAAATCTGGCCTAGAATATTTATCACTGGGTATACAAGGCTCAGGATTAGTTGCTGAGATGCCAAAGATGAGTAAGACATTGTCTCTGCCCTCAGGAAGATTAGGAACCAAGACAGAGCAAAAATGAACAAGGACTTACCTCTGTATGGATAATGCAGAAAATAAACTAAGTATGATAAGAGAGGTACTTGTGAAAGGTATAATTGAGTGGTGATTGACAAGAATTTAAGGAATCTTCCCTTCTCCCAGCATTTGAATTGTAGTTGAGAACTGATAAGGCCAAAAGCACTCTCTGCCATCCAAAGGAATGAATCATAAATGGAGGCATTTCAGGTGATGGTGATAGGAGGGTAAGAAAGATACTTTTCCTCAGGAAATCTGGCCGACTAACTCCCAGTTTGCATGATGTAGAGAGTTTTCTGTTAGGAAATCTGACCTTTTGGCCTATGTTTTAAATCCAAGTGGATAAGGATAGATTCACCAGTGAGCAGACAGTTTAGACTGTGGAAGCAGATTCTTCTGTAGCCCCTACTCTGAAATTGATTGGGTCCTGGCCTGTACTTGATCACAGCTGTTTTATTACAAATCCACCCTTGTGCAATATCTCCTATAACTTTCATCCTCTAAACCCCTTGCTTCTCTACCAGTGAGGTCTCATTTTTTGCCTAAACTGTTACAATGGCCTTCTTCTCTAGCCTCTCTCTAGCCTCTGCCCTATACTGCTGCGCAGTGACCAGTCTAATCCACAGCCATGATCACTATTACTGCGGGGTTCAAAAATATTGGACGACTCCCCTTGACTTAGAGAAAAAAATCATGATTTGATCTCAAAGGCTAGGGTGGGCATGCATCTCAGTATGCCCAGGACATTCCTGCTTTATAGCTATGGTTCTAGCATCATTGCTCTACCTTCCACTTTCAAATATGTCCTGGTTTGGTTGTTACACAACCCTAGGTCCTCAAACATCTTGTCCAAGCCTACATTCCAGACCCACAATCCAGTCTCTCCTTGCTGTGGTACCCAGTACTACAGGTACAGCTGTTTTAACTATCCTCACCCTAGCCCTGTACTTCTGCAGCTTTGTACTTTTGTACTGCAGTGGCTTTTTTGCCTATTCTACTCTTTTCAGCCTAGCTCAAATGCCACCAGCTCTTCTAGCTAATTCAGTTAGGTCCAGAATTAATTGCTATTCCCTTCTGAACCCGGATCATTTCCTTGATCATTATCAGAGTGATTGGTTTTCCTCTGTCATGAATAATCATTATCTATAGACTAGATTCTCTAACTAGAACGTGAGTTCCTTAAGGACAGTGAATGGGTTGATTGTCTTCCCAGTTGTGGCTTTTTGGACCAATATTTTGTATGTTAGAAGGTGCTCAGAAGTGTTGACAGGACTGTGATGTTGAATAGTTTGGTAAATTGGAAGTTAATTCATGACTGCTACGTTTAGATAGGATTGTTCCCTTTTTCAACACTTAGATCTTCTAGGGCCCTTGTGAACTTTTGCACTTCACCAGAGGGGCCTCATATGACCTGTTCTTACATAACAAGGTCATAGGTTTCAGCCACAGACACATTATCCTTCACCAGATATTCCTTGCATCATTAATAACTACTATCCCTTTCTGTTTACTTTGTTTATTGAATACTTGTATCCTACTTTGAGCAACCCAATATAAGTAAATCAGAGGTGACGAAACACATTAAGGGATAATTGTTTGCTTTATGAAAGGATTCTGTGTAGGATTGCTTTTAATAGTCAATTCCTGTTATTTTTTATTTCATTTTAAAAATAATTGAGAAATGCATTAAATAAAGGCAGAACTGCGTCTTTGGAAGATTATGAATGGATTTGTATTTTTATTTTGGTTATCCTTTCTTAGTTTCCTGATTTGTTTTGAAATAAGTTCATTTTGCCTTTGACCACTCTGGGTTTCCGCCCTTGTCAATTCTTCACTTTTTATACAGACTACTGAAGACTGCAGCCGTAATTATCCTTGGAAGTTTACCCAGTGAATATTTGTTATTCTTTTTGTCACCTAGCATCTAGGAAGAGCCTTCAGTGTTTGAGGAATTGAATTTATTATTTTATTTATAAATACTTTGCTACCATAGAAGACAAAAATATTTGTTTTCCTAACTTCTCTTATGGCATGTAGCTTTGGTGCTTGCAAGCAGAGTACCATGATCAAATGTTGCACTAGAAACTAGTGCACAAAGAAAAAGTTAGATTGGAAAACACCATCAAGGCAAGGATGGTGGCAGTTACATCTGATTTTTGAAGCAGGAGTGTTTGAGCAAACATGTTATACCTAGCCTTGGCCATATTGGAGGTACAGCTATGGGGCCTTAGACCAGCAATGGGAGAAATGAAGTTAGCATTATGGTGTGATTTGCTATAAATTCTCATTGCAGAACCTTTTTTTTATTTCCTGCTCCTCTGATACTCTAGGAGATTTTATGAATGATCTAATATCCTTTAATAAATATCTGTTTAAACTAGCTAGAGGTAGCTTCTGCTATTTGCAACGAAGATAATTTCATGGAAATAGAATCCACATTATGTCCAAAACTAGTTCATATTGTTGATTCTGTCCCTGGTAATTGTCATGGCAGATGGGATAGTGAGAGAGGGAATCCTGCCATGCTTGTGTGTCTGTAGTGTAGCTAGTGTCTGTGTCACAAAATCCTGTAGTCTCTAACTTTTAAAGAACTCTCACGTTTTTGACTTTTCTCCATCTCCATTGCCATCACCTGAGGCCAAGCTATCATCATTCTCTTCAAAGGGTACTGTAACAGTTTCCAAATCTGTCTCCCTCGGTGCAGTCTTAGTTCTCTGTAATCCATCCTCCATTCTGCAGTAAGAGTGAGATTTCTAAACTGTGCGTTTGATCTTGGCATTGCACTTAGTGAACCCCTTTAATGGTTGTCTGATACTTTTTAATAAAATATAAAGTCCCCAACATAGCTTCAAGGCTTTAATGTTGTAGCTCTGTCTACCTTTCCAAGATCGTATCTTACCTCTCTCTTCCTCCTTCTTTATGTTCCAAATATACTGAACTCTGTGTCAGTTCCTTGAACATGGTCCTAACCTCTGGATCTCTCTAATCCCCCTGCTTTGAATACTGTATCTTTCCTCATTCAGCCTTGTGTGTCTGGCTCACTGTTTGTAATAGACAATATATTGCTAGCAGATGTAAAAAACAAATCCAAAATTCTCAGAGACTAATGACAATAAGCATGTATTTCTCATGTGCTTCAGAGTACAATGATAGTATTTCTAGTTGGGAGGCCTTTTTTTGTGGCCATTCAAGGGCTCATAATTCATCTGTCTCCATGGCTCCCCCATCATGTAGGTCTTTGGAGATGCCTCCATTCATTGGAGCATGGGGAAAGAGAGAAAATGAAGAACCTCATGACCAAGCATGAAAGCAGCGTGCTTCACTTATACACACACACACACGTGTGCACACACTTCCACCACATAGTCACTCAAAATAATAGGTGAGACTAGAAAATATAGTCTGTCAGTATATGTATAGAAAACAGAAATGGAAGTCTCTGCTACAGAACTCATAAGTTTTGAGGCCTCAGCTATGACTGCCTATTAGAGAATGACTTTGATTCTCTCCTCCCAAGTCTATTTGGGTCAACCTTTTGGTACTCTCAAACTAGCATGTTTTCTGAGAGAGGCAATAGACCATAGAAGCAAAAAAATGCTTTTTAGAAATGGTTTTAGAACTCACATGACTTTGTATTCCACCTCCATTATTGACCAGCTATTGGATTTGAGCAAGTTACTTGATTACATTTTGGGCCTAATTTCCTTTTTTGTAAAACTTGGGTATCAGTAGTGCTTACTTGAAGGGTTGTGATGAGGACTAATGAGATCTTGCATGTAGGGCAATTAGTGCCCATATATGTATATGCACTCATGCATATACAGAGTACATGTTTAATAAATACTAGTACTTGTACTTCTCTTTTGTTTATCATGATGGCACATACCAGTCCATAAAGTAAATGTTTGTTTACTGGCCTGTTCAGTGTCATTTGGGAGTTTGCTCACAAGAGCCCATTGTATACATCTATTCTCAACTCCACTTTAGTTACCTCATATTGGTACTTTGAAATTGGCCACTGTGTATGTATTTATACCACAGAAATAGGCAAACACTATAAAATTTCAAGTTGTAGTTCTCTTAACCTGTACACCACTGCTTCTGCATGCATTCCTTACTGGGTTCTGTGGGCGAAGTTCTGTGAAGGCAAAGCCCAGCACAATGCCTCACACATAGTGAGTGCTCAACAATTATATTTTGAGAGACTGATTGAAAGTGTTGGAAGAATACAAACTGAAGAACTTTGTATTCAGAGGGTGGAGCAGAGTAGTGTATGCAGTACATCTATGTCCGTTCCAAAAGTTCTAAGCAACAGATGCTTGAAGAGTTACCCAGTTTCCAAAGACTTACCCAACAGTATAAGGACATTTCTTTTTTATTGTATTGTATTGTATTGTATTGTATTGTATTGTATTTTAGGTTTTGGGGTACATGTGAATAACACGCAAAATTGTTGCACAGGTAAACACGTGGCAGTGTGATTTGTTGCCTTCCTCCCCTTCACCTATATCTGGCATTTCTCCCCATGCTATCTCCCCCCACCTCCCCACCCCCCGCTGTCCCTCCCCTATTTCCCCACTACAGACCCCAGTGTGTAGTGCTCCCCTCCCTGTGTCCGTGTGTTCTTATTGTTCAACACCCACCTATGAGTGAGAACATGCGGTGTTTGATTTTCTGGTCTTGTGTCAGTTTGCTGAGAATGATGGTTTCCAGGTTCATCCATGTCCCTACAAAGGAAATGAACTCATCGTTTTTAATGGCTGCATAATATTCCATGGTGTATATGTTCCACATTTTCCCTGTCCAGTCTATCATTGATGGGCATTTGGGTTGGTTCCAGGTCTTTGCTGTTGTAGACTGTGCTGCAATGAACATTCGTGTGCATGTGTCCTAATAGTAGAATGATTTATAATCCTTTGGCTATATACCCAGTAATGGGATTGCTGGGTCAAATAGAATTTCTATTTCTAGATCCTTGAGGAATCATCACACTGTCTTCCACAATGGTTGAACTAATTTACACTCTCACCAACAGGGTAAAAGTGTTCCTATTTCTCCACATCCTCTCCAGCATCTGTTGTCTCCAGATTTTTTAATGATCGCCATTCTAACTGGCATGAGATGATATCTCAATGTAGTTTTGATTTGCATTTCTCTAATGACCAGTGATGATGAACATTTTTTCATATGTTTGTTGGCCTCATGTATGTCTTTTTTTGTAAAGTGTCTGTTCATATCCTTCACCCACTTTTGAATGGGCTCGTTTGTTTTTTTCTTGTAAATCTGTTTTAGTTCTTTGTAAATTCTGGATATCAGCCCTTTGTCAGATGGGTAAACTGCAAAATTTTTTTCCCATTCTGTTGGTTGCCGATTCACTCTAATGACTGTTTCTTTTGCTGTGCAGAAGCTGTGGAGTTTGATTAGGTCCCATTTGTCTATTTTAGCTTTTGTTGTCAATGCTTTTGGTGTTTTGGTCATAAAGTCCTTGCCTATGCCTATGTCCTGAATGGTTTTGCCTAGATTTTCTTCTAGGGTTTTTATGGTGTTAGGTCTTATGTTTAAGTCTTTAATCCATCTGGAGTTAATTTTAGTGTAAGGTGTCAGGAAGGGGTCCAGTTTCTGCTTTCTGCACATGGCTAGCCAGTTTTCCCAACACCATTTATTAAACAGGGAATCCTTTCCCCATTGCTTGTTTTTGTCAGGTTTGTCAAAGATTGGATGGTTGTAGATATGTTGTATTGCCTCTGAGGCCTCTGTTCTGTTCCATTGGTCTACATCTCTCTTTTGGTACCAGTACCATGCTGTGGACTTCAAACTATACTACAAGGCTACAGTAATCAAGGACATTTCTTAATTGAGTTGATTAGGAAACCAAAAGTAGAGGCAGTGAGGTCAGAATGCAGTAACAACATGTTTGTGTTCCCTAGTTATTACTGAGATGTGCAAGGTGGCATAAAAGTGGAACTTCTTAAAGCATGAGATTCTGTCATTTACAACATCATGAATGGAACTTGAAATCATTATGTTAAGAGACAAAAGCTAAGCACAGAAAGACAACATCACATGTTCTCACTTATTAGTTACTCAGAACTTTTGGAAAGGAAGTAGATGTATTGCATACACTACTTTGCTCCACCCTCTCTACAGTTCTTCAGTTTGTATTCTTCCAACACTTTCAATCAGTCTTCCAAAATATAATCAAAAATAAAAATTCAAACAACTGAACTGATAAACAGAGACTAGGAGGGTGGTTACCAGAGACTGGGAAGGTTGAGCGGGGGAGAAAGTGCGAATGGTTAATGAGTGCAAAAAACAGAAAGAATAAATAAGACCTACTATTTGGTAGCACAAAGGGTTGATACAGTCAATAATAACTGTACATCAAAAAATAAAACAAGCAAAGTTTCTTAAGAAAAACGAGCTGGTAATTTCCTGAGAAATATAATAGAAGCAACACAATGTAGAATAAGGCACCATAACTGATCTCATGTGAAGTTTCATCCACAGTAAATTTTTGACAAGTTGAATTGACTAGTTTCATCTTCCAGTAATTATATTCCATGTGTCACTTGATGCCAGGATGAACTTGGGTAACTCCCTTTATTTTATACTTGATAATTTTGAGGAGAGGGCTATTCATTCATTTGTTATTCCAACTCATTCTGGAAAGTATCATCCTGTTTGGGGACAGAAGGAGACCCTAAGCAGTTCCCTGGTTTTCTCCTCTGCCTCCACTGAAGGTATCAGACTCACCTTTTCTTTCTCAGGGCATCTGGCTCATACTCAATAAATACTTATTTTAAAGACTTATGTTAGCCAATTACACCAGAATCCTTTTAATACAAGATGCAGTCTAATAAATTCTAAGAGATAAACAGCAGCTTTCCCGTACTCATCCATTTATATGAAGGGTTTGCGTTTTTCCTTCCTCTCACCCTCTCTCCTTCCCTTCTTTACTTTTTTCCTTCCTTGTTTCTTCCATTTATTTTAAACATTTCGACCTAACCTTATGTCTATTATTTCACAGACATGACTTAGTGCAGGTGGCCAGTGAGGGTTAAATTTTATCTTTCATTTTTTACCTCAAATGCAGTATTTTATGCACATAAAAGACCATTTATTTCACTTCAACATTATTTTCTCTGAACTTCAAAAATCCAATGCCCCATTCTTTTTCATTAGTTATAAGTTCTGCAACACTCTGAATCTCTGTTATATGTAAGAAATCTCCTCACAGCAGTCATTGCTTTATGTTGAAATTTCTTCTCAACCTGTCTATCTTTCTTTCTAGGTTGTGAATTTCTTGAAAACAGGGACTTTGTTTTATTGCTCTTGGTTTTTCCTGAACAGAAGGCAATATCTGGCACACAGGAGCTCTATAAATATGTCTTGAATGCCTGTATGTTTCATCAGTGAAAGAGAAGATTGAGCCTTGTAGTACTTTTATATGCCCGATAGTGCAGAGGATATAGAGTTCTTAGCCACTGAAGGGAATTTAGAAATCTTTTTAGGTCCCCAAATTCTCTCTTTTATAGATAAGACAACTGAAGGCTTGAAGATCTTGAGTAAGTTTCCTGAGGTCACACAGTTTATAAGTGGCAGAGCTGAGATTTGAACCCAAGTCTCCTTGTCCCAAGAGGAACTTTTTCTCTAATATTACAGCTGCTCTGTCTCCTGCTGGACATATTCTGATTGATGGTGCTAGGCAGACTATGGTGATGCCGAAGAACTAAGTCCATTTTTGGGGTAAGTGTATTCTGTAAGAGTCCATTTAGCAGAAGAATAGCCATGAATTACTATTCTGAGGTTACAAAGGAGTGTTCATTTCTACAGGAAAGGGAATATACCATCAAATGGAGTCTAACTTACACTAGTTACTGCTCCTTCTGATCCATTACTTCAGCTTTTGAGTTTATCCTCCAAAGCACAAAAGAAAAAACACTGAAAAGAGTTTGTTATTTAGAAAATTTAATCCAACCTGAAGCTGTGAAAATGCAAGTCTTGTTTCTATTAAGGCAGGAAATATCCATTTACTAGGAGATTAAAATGGTAGCTATTTGCCTTTCTTTTAAATGGATTTTAAAAATACTCTGCTGAAAGAATACAGCCACAGAAGAAACATGCCTGTCCAATCATAAGCAGAGACAAAAATAAGCTAAGAATTAGAAAACTCTAACAGGAGAATTACCTAACAACTAAGCCTGCCCCCACTCTGACCGATGTGTTTATAATTTCCATTATTGAACTGAGCTACCACTGTGCTCTTTAGACATTTTCAAGTATAGTGCCTGGTGACTGCAGAGTGTTTCTGTTTGTTTGTTTGTTTCGTTAAGTGTGATAATTCCCCAGGAGATGAGGATTCTGTCTGATGCCTACTGCCTGATCAGAAACAAGAAAAATGATTCTAAAATACATGATTGTTTATGAGAGTCTTCCAAAATTGAAACAAAGGGAAGGGAAGTCATACAACGTTTTTGCTGATGACTTTCATTCCCCACAAATTCAGTGCTACTGGACACTGTGACAGTATGTAGTTGACAAGCTCAGAATGCCAAAGAATAGAACAAAGAGGGCTGTCAAAATGGCATGACTCTCCTTTAGATGTTCCTTGATCCTTTGACAAATTTTAGACACACATTTTCGGTGCCCAAGTCAGTTCAGATCCACCAGTATACCTGAGTGACAATCCATAAACTATATTTCTTTTGTATTCTTCCATTAAACATAGCACACAGCTTAGTACATAGAGGGTGCTCAGTAAATCCTTGTTGGACTTTTAAAGAAGTCCTCTATATGATCTTGTCTTTAAAGTGCTTTCATTGACATTAATCTACTTAATCTGTACTTCAGCCTTGAGACGTGGGATCTATTGATGTCACTTTACAACTGTGGAAGTTGAGCTGCAGTGGGATTTAATGGCTTGACCAAAAAGACATGAATAAGCAATTCACAAAGAAGCATAAAAATAAATATGATTAAATATTTGCAATGTCATTAATGATACAAATGCAACTAAATAGAATATACCATTTTCACTCATCATATTAGCAAAAATTTGGGCTTTTTTATTAGTATAAATTTAAGGGTGCAAGTACAGTTTTCTTTAATGAATAATATATTATGTGCATATGCAATATGTGTCATGATGAAGCCTGGGCTTTTAGTGTAACCATTACCTGAGTAATGTACTTTGTACCCACTAAGTAATTTCTCATTCCTTCCACTTTCCCACCCTTCCACCCTTCCAAGTCTCCAATGTCTATTATTCCATACTTTTATGTCTATGTGTACACAATAAAATATTTAGCTCCCACTTAATAAGTGAGAACATGTGGCATTTGACCTTCTGTGTCTGAGCTGTTTTACTTAATATAATGACCTCCAGTTCCATCCATGTTTCTGAAAAAGACATAATTTTACTCTTTTTTATCTGAATAGTGTTCCATTGTGTGTGTGTGTGTGTGTGTGTGTGTGTGTGTGTGTGTGTATACATTTAGGTGGATTCCATATCTTTGTTATAGTAAATAGTACTGCAATAGACATACAAGTACAGGTTTTTTGATAAAATAATTTCTTTTCCCTTGGGTAGATACTTAGTAGTGATATTGCTAGGTCTAGGTCAAATGGAGCTCTCCTTTCAGTTCTTTAAGAAATCTCTACACTATTTTCCATAGAGGCTGTACTAATTTACATTCCCATTAACAGTGTACAAGTGTTAATTTTTCTCAGCATCCTTGTCAACATTTGTTATTTTTTGACATTTTAATAATTGATATTCTGATTCGTATTTCATATTTCATTGTGATTTTAAATTGCATTTCCCTGAGGATTGGTGATGCTATTTTTTCAAATGCTTGTTGGACATTTATATGTCTTATTTTGAAAAACGTCTATCATGTCCTTTGCCCACTTTTTAATGGCATTACTTGTTTTTTGTGGTGGTGGTGGTTGAGTTGTTGGAGTACCTTGTAAATTTGGGACATTAGTCCCCTGTCATAGACACAGTTTTCAGGTATTTCTCCCATTTTGCAGTTGTTCATTGACTTTGCTGACTATTTCTTTTGCTGTGTAGAAGCTTTTTAGTTTAATTAAGTCCCATTTGTCTATTTTTGTTTTTGTTGCTTGTGCTTTTGAGATCCTAAATTCTTTGCTAGACCAGTGTCCAGAAGAGTTTTCCCTAGGTTTTCTTCCAGTATTTTTATAGTTTTAAGTCTTATATTTAAGTCTTCAATAGATCTTCCACTGATTTTTGTGTATGGTCAGAGATAGGGATGCAGTTTCATTCTTCTACGTATGGCAATCCAATTTTCCCAGCACCATCTATTTGTAAACGGTGTCTTTTCCACAAATACTGGATATTGACAAAAGTAAGGAACAGAAGCTTGAGTAATTTTAGTGTGATTGTAAATTAATATAACCTTTTTGGAGGTCATTTTGTCAATATGTACCACAATCCTTGAGAATTTACAAACCATTTGATCAGGGAATTCTGCTTAAAGACATTTATTTTGAGAAAATAATTATGCAAGATATTTGTAAGCATGCTTATTAAAGCATTATTTATACTAATGAAAAATAGAAGTAAGCTAGACATCCACCAATGAAACAGCGATTAATCTGTGTATGAACTGGTTAATGTATGTATATCCATGTATTGAAAATTAAATTAATATAAGTATATCCTGTGTTCAGAATTAGTTAGACTAATTTGATAATATTTATTGGTATAAAAAAGCTTTCATGACATTAAGTCAAGAAAACAGTTTATGAAATATTTTGTATAATGTGGTTGCTTTTTGTTTGCTGTGGACGTGTGTAGATACTCACATGCTTATGTGTATGTGTTCCTGTATAGGAAGGACGCACTAAATCATACACTAACATATAAGCCCTCTGGGAGGTAAGAATTTAGGTTTATTTTACTTTCTTTATTCTTTTCTATATTTTCTGTATGTGGGCATTTGAAAAATATTGCATCCTGTTTTTCTCTTATGGTTTGGATTTATTCATTGTTTAAAATTATTCTTCTTTTCAGGACTATCTAAGCACCTGTTGTTTTGGGAAATATTATTTCCGTTAGCTCTTGAGTTTGCTGGCTCACTGATGGTAGGTTTTTTTGTTTGTTTGTTTGTTTTTTTGTCTTTTAATAACTGTGGGAGCTCATTTTACCTGGGTCTTATCTATGGAGTTTTATGTGGCTTCCTAGAAGTTGTTTCCCCAAGGGAATTCTTCATCCAACTCAATGGTATTACCATATAGGAACACCTTTTATATTAATTTCTCAATTTGAGGCTTCCCTGACCATGAAAGTGGTGTGCATTCACTTACCAAAGCAATATGAGGGCAGGCTGTTGTTGCAAATTCTTGACTTTTAATTTCTCACTTAGGGCACAAGTAGAAACAAAAAGCTTCCTGCAGTCTTCCTGAGTTGGTGGTCAGTTCTTTTGTTTTTTGGTCCACACTTGCATCTTTTCTTCCCTTACTTTTAGGTTCTCATTTTTCCTTTTGGTCTCCTTTATCCTCACCCAGATCTTTTCATTTTCCCCATTTATCTATTTCCCTCTCATTACAAACTTCCTCACATCATCCAGCTCTTCATCCATGTGAGAATCTAAATTAAATTCTTCACCAGGCCGGAGCCCAGGAATTTACCCACCACCTAAAACTGAACATTAAAACTCAGGTTTCTTAGCTCCTGGGGATGGCATACTGTCCTATAATCCATTGTGTCTCTTTTAACTGTGACCACACTGGCTCAGAAAGCCTGGCTGCTTTCTCTGGTATTTACTTTTACCTTTGTTTTTTTGGCTCCTAAGGATTTCCTTCACTTTCCTAAGAGCTCAGCTATGTATTTAAAAGAATGTCATATTTTATGAAGCTTTACTATGTGTTTTGCAATAGGGATTTTTAAGTTATGTCCTAGAAATGCAAATCTTATATAAATAGGAAGAAAAACAATAAGCTGGTACCTTTTGGAAAACAAAAAATGATTTGCCCAAGGTCATATATTGGCAGAAGCAAGATTTGAAAGTAGGTCTTCTGACTCCAAATCTTATGTTCTTGTTCACTGTGTACACTGATCCAGGCCTCTTCAAAAATCAGCACAGTAAGTAAGGCAGAGAGGCAGTGAGCTATCAGAAAGCAGGAGGTCTAGGTTCTTTCCAATAAATTTGTCAGCTGTATAATCTTGATTAAATTTTATTCTCAGATCTTTGGTTTTATTATTGGTGACAGCACAATAACATTTAAATTTGCTTATTGCCAGTCTTGCCATTAGGATGTCCATAAACAAAAGACTAAAAGTTCTTAAAAGATGTTTAGAAAGAAAAAATAAAACATAAAAAAAAAGCAAATGCCCCCCCGCCCCATGTGTTTTATTAGGGAAGGATGTTTTGTGGAGGTGTGGGTAATGTTATAGATAGATACATTGATCCCGGGTATTTTGTTTGTAGCTCATCCTTTATTTCCCTTGTCATCCTTCATCAAGATTTCCAGTTTTCATATGTGTCTTGTCTTCATAGTGTCCTCTGATATTGTAATACTTGTGTTCTGTCTATCAATATTCAAACATTTATTAAAACCCTTTCTGGGGATACAGAGAGATCATAGACTGTAGGGGAATGGCTGAGAAGACTCACTGGAAGTCCAGTGAGATGAGAGTTAGATAGAGATGAACACAGAGGGCTGGGAGAGCCAAGGGAAGGGAACTTCTTTTCACCTCTCTCCCATAAAATTATATCTGTCCTTTGTACTAGTCTTTTAAAGTCCTACCCCTAGCTAGATGAGTCTACAGATCAGGAAAAAAAAATTGACCTAGTTTGATAAAGGCTGTTAATTTGTTTTCTTCAGGAAATAGACTTTCTAGGGACAGTGCTCCAGTTTGAAGGAATGATACTGCTAGTGGGGAATTCAGGCAGCCAGGCTGGCAGAGGGATTGTTTTGGTGCAGGCAAGCTTCTAATAGATCCCCCAATCACATCCTGTCATTTAACTATAGCAACGTATGGCCTAGAAGAACCCTGAATGGACAGCTCAAGCTGAGTTTTTTCCTTAGAGCTACCTGGCTAACATTGACCAGATCTATTTTTTCAGGAGAGGTGGCTTTATATACAGGTGGGAAAAGCTTTCTTTTATGAAATGCTGTTCATAATTGTAACATGTACCTTTGGAGGGATCTTGTTGGAAAAATATCATGTATGAATATTGTGCAAAATTCAGTTCTGCTGTGACCTTTCAGATAACCTGCGATGCCTCTACTTTTTAGTTCTGAGTTTATCAAAGTTACAGGCTACAGTAAACTTGTCCTACTGAGTAATCTGCTCAAGGAAAATAAATCAGGGATTGGTAGAGAGAGTGGGGGTGGTTGAAAGGGGGCGACTAATCCTAGAATAGGTTAAAAAAGCAAAACACTCAAAGTAGAAATATTAAAAATAGAGAAGCCTCCAGGACCAGATGGTCAGAATTGTGAACAAGCCTGGGGACAAAATTAAATAAACCCTCAGGGAAATATTTTGTCATCCTTCTAGAAGCCTGGATGGGCACTCAGAACTGCTAAAGAGCTTCTTGTGCCCCCTCCTCCATATAAAAGCTGCAGTAGTGAGAGTTACCTAAAATCTGACCTACTTTCCAGGAAACTTTTTTGGTTAGAAAAGGAAAGAAAACATGAAATGGTATCAAGTCAGTGGGGTGCGGAGATACAAGCAGTGGCTTTGCTGTTAAGAAACCTGGATAAGTGCTAACTCTCAGTAATCATAAGATGACAACTGACAGTTATTGAGTGCTAAGTGCGCTGTGTGTATTACTTCACTAATGATTTACAAACCCCAAATGTATGGGGCTATTGCCCCCATCTTTCTGATATAGACACACTCAAAAATGTTATGTACCTTGTCTGATATTCCACAGCTACTAGGAAGTGGAGCCAAGACTTGAACTTGGGTCACATCATAGAACAGGCTTCTAACCATATGCTTCACTGACTCATCTACCTGACTGACCTTTGGAAAGTCACTTTTTCTCTCAGCCTCATTTTAGTTTGTTTGTTTATTTTTTTACCATCAAGTGAACGAGCTGGATTTGTTCCATCTGTTAATAAGTAAGTGCATAATTATTAGTTTAATTTTCATCTCTCCCTCCCAGATTCTAACTGCCACAAGGACAAGGGCTTCATTGGAACTGCCATATTATCAGCACCTAGCACAGCATCTGTCTGGCATATGGCAGATGCTCAGTAAATATTCACTGAATGAATAAATGAACCATAGCAAATCTCTTTGACTTGTAACTCCTAAGATCCAACAACAGGAAAATCAGAGAAACCTTTCTCACCAATCTCCCCTGTTTCTGGAGGGTCTTTCCCAAAGGGACCTGGACTTACTTATTGGTTTTTCTGTGATTCTGCTCTTGGAGCCAACACTGTAGGACAATTTCTGTTCCAGACCCAACATTGTCACATTTTAAAGTCTCTTTATGTAATTTAAGAAACAGTGGTGTAGTCAACATCAAGAACTTTAAAAGCCTATCCTTATTATTGGACTAGAAGTGACATAAACCTCAACTACAATTCTTTCTCCACAAAGCCTTCAGGACTGCTACAGTTGACCTTCTCTTCTCAGGACCACTAGTGTGTAGCTTCACAAAATCCAGTATTATAAAACTCAGTACTTCTTCTCACCTTCTGTATTTAACAACTTCCTTGTCTGCATGTGCTTGCTTTTCTTGCCAATCCCTAAACCAAAAGGTGGGGTGACCACATGATTTATAAAGATTTTTTTAGAGTGAAGAGGAAGGTAATCTGGAAGTTGATGAAGCTGAGGAAAGGGAAGACATGGCTCAGTCTACTTTCTTGCTACTTGTAGACGGCTGGAGAATGGCTATGCCTTGGCTTATGTCAGCAGTGACCTTGCAAATGGTGTTCTCAAGACTATATTGTGAAGCTATTGCAGTTGGCGATGTCAATCTGTTTTTCAAACAGACTGAATTTGTGTGCATTAAGGTATTACAAACCTCTTTCTTTTGCTTTCTTCTGTTCTTAAGTTTATAAGTGTCTGAAAGGTAAATACTATATCTCGATTACATTTTGTATTCATTGTAGAACAAATGATTTACAGGGTCTCTTTCGGAGCTAACATTCTGGGATTTATTTGCTTATATTTAGTCTTTTCGAGGGTGACTAGGGTTGGGGTGGGGAGTAGGGAAAGCTGGAAACTGTGTTCTGACCTGGGAACCATTGATGTTATGTATATAGTCTCTTCCATGGGTTATTAATATTTTTGATAAATAATACAGCCTGATGTCTGCTTTCTATTAAAATAAGATCTTTATTATTTTGTTTTAAAATTTTTATGGATTTAGGGGGTACAGGTGCAAACTTCTTACATGAATATATTGTGTAATGATAAAGTCTGGGCTTTCGGTGTACCCATCACCTGAACAGTGAACATTGTACCCAATAGATAATTTTTCATTCCTTGCCCTTCTTTCACTCTCCCACCTTCTGTGGTCTCCAGTGTTTATTATTATTCTACTTTGTATGTTCATGTGTATCCACTGTTTAGCTCGTACCTATAAGTGAGGAGATGCGGTCTTTGACTTTCTGTTTCTGAGTTATTTCATTTAGAATAATGGCCTCCTGTGATGTCTGCTCTTTTACTATTTTGGGGATTCAACCTCATATTTCTTTTTCAAATTGTATGTTAATCTCATAAAATGATTTGGGAAGGATTCCCTCCTTTTGGATTATTTGGAATAGTTTCAGAAGGAATGGTACCAGTTCCTCTTTGTATGTCTGGTAGAATTTGGCTGTGAACCCATCTGGACCCGGGCTTTTTTTGGGTGGTAGGCTCTTAATTGCTGCCTCAACTTCAGACCTTTTTATTGGTCTATTCATGGTTTCAACTTCTTCCTGGCTTAGGCTTGGGAGGAGGCAACTGTCCAGGAATTTATCCATTTCTTCCAGGTTTTCTAGTTTATGTGTATAGAGTTGTTTGTAATAATCTCTGATGATGGTTTGAATTTCTGTGGAATCTGTGGTGATATCCCCTTTATCATTTTTTATTGCATCTATTTGGTTATTCTCTCTTTTCTTTTTTATTAATCTGACTAGTGGTCTATTTTGTTGATCTTTTCAAAAAACCAGCTCCTGGATTTATTGATTTTTTGAAGGGTTTTTCGTGTCTCTATCTCCTTCAATTCTGCTTTGATCTTAGTTATTTCTTGTCTTCTGCTAGGTTTTGAGTTTTTCTGATCTTGCTCCTCTAGCTCTTTCAATTTTGATGATAGGGTGTCAATTTTAGATCTCTCCTTTCTTCTCATGTGGGCACTTATTGCTATATATTTTCCTCTAGAGACTGCTTTAAATGTGTCCCAGAGATTCTGGTATGTGGTATCTTCGTTCTCATTGGTTTCGAAGAACATCTTTATTTCTGCCTTCATTTCAGTGTTTATCCAGTCAACATTCAAGAGAAAGTTGTTCATTTTCCATGAAGCTGTGCGGTTCTGGGTTGGTTTCTGAATTCTGAGTTCTAACTTGATTGCACTGTGGTCTGAGAGACTGTTTGTTATGGTTTCCGTTCTTTTGCATTTGCTGAGGAGTGATTTACTTCCAATTATGTGGTCAATTTTAGAGTAGGTGTGATGTGGTGCTGAGAAGAATGTATATTCTGTGGATTTGGGGTGGAGAGTTCGGTGAAACTTACTGACTAGCAAATATCAGGACAGTTTGGGGTAGAATTTTTCAGGGACATTTTGTAAAATTGATTTATGTTTCTTCATTAGTTTTTCTTCAATGTAGAAAGCCCAGTTCTGAAACATTAGTTAACAAAGAAAACATTTTCACTTTTCAACAAAGGAATTGTAAACCTTGTAGTTTTAACATTTTTCAGAGATAAATAGCTATAGTCACTTTCTTTATGAGCAGAAAATTCTCCCATTGTTCTGTTATGGGAAGGAGTCATGTACTGAAGGCAGAGCTCAGGCTCAAAGAGTTGCAAGGAGTAGGGACAGAGGAAAGTGAGGCTGGTTTAAATGTTGAACCAGCCTTGCATATCTGAGATAAATCCCAGCTGTCGGTGGTATGTAATTCTTTTTATACGTTGTTGGATTTGACTTGCTGATAGAGGGCAGAACTCATATGCCAAATGACAGAGCTGAACTTTCAACTTATTTACATTTTGTGGATGGCAAGTTCTGAAGGCTGGTGCTCTCGTCCTTGTTTCGAACTGTCACCACTGCTGCCGAAAGTACAATAAAGGAGATGCATTGATTATTCAACTTCATGTTTGACACATTACATTCTTTTGTATCTGCCATTTCTAGACATCTTTCCCCAAACCTATCTTGATCCATCTAATGAAAGGATATTTTATTTCATGATGATCTTCTACGTTAAGAATTTTTGTGGAGGCAGGGCACAGTGGCTCACACATATAATCCTAGCACTTTGGGTGGCCAAGACGGGTGGATCACTTGAGCTCAGGTGTTCGAGACCAACCTGGCCAACATGGTGAAACATCATCTCTACCAAAAATACAAAAGGAGGCAGAGGTTGCAGTGAGCCGAAATCATATCACCGCACTCCAGTCTGGGCAACAGAGTGAGACTCTGTCTCAAAAAAAAAAAAAAAAAAAAAAGATTGTGGAAACTGAGGGCCTTTGGGGAAAACATCTGAGTTTTCTTTCTGGAAATTCATTCCTTTCAGAATACCACTAGTTACTAGTATTAAGTTGTATGTATGCACTATACTTTTGTTAAGAATTTATCAACTGATGGACATTGGTGTTTTCAATCTGAGGCTATTATAAATGAAACTGTTCTGAACATTCTGTACAAGGTTTTGGGTGAACATACTCTTCTACTTTTTGGATAAGTGTCTAAACAAGCAATTGCTGGGTCGATGGTACTTGCATATTTAGTGCTATAACAGATTGCCAAACTGTTTTCCAAAGTAGTTGTCCTATTTTACAGTCCCATCAGCAATGCATGAGTTTCCCATATCCTTGCCAGCATTTAGTTTTGTTACTATTTTTTTTTACTTTAGCCATTTGTAGGTGTGCAGTGAAATCACACTGTAGTTTTAATTTGCATTTCTCTGATGGCTAATGGTGCTGGACATCTTTTCATGTACTTTTTGGCCATCTGTATATTCTCTCTGGTTAAGTGTCCACTTTATCTTTTGCTAATAGACCTTTTGATTATCCTCATTTGTGAAGCATATGTTCAACATTTTTTTTCTATTTTTCTATTGAGTTTTCAATATTTTTCCTGTTTTCTTTTTAATTTACAAAAGTTCTTTATATAATCTGGATTTATGCCATTTTTCAGATATATGTATTGCAGATATCATCTCCCATCTTTGAATTGCCTTTTTATTCTCTTAATGGTGTCTTAAAATAATTGGGAAACCTTAATTCTAATGGAATCTGATATAACAAAATTTTATTTTATAATTAGCACTTTCTTGGATCTTACTACATCTCTACTTCAAGATTGTGAAAATGTTTTCCTGTATATTTCTGAGAATATTTATTGTCACTTGTCTATTCTCTTCAAGATTATGTGTAAATGTCAATTTTTTCAGTGTAAAGTTTTCTTTTTATGTCTGAAAGATCTGACTTTTATGTCTCGTTTTCATTGTTACTAGTAATTTGTGTTTTTCTTTTTCTCTTGGTCAGAGTTGATAAGAGTTGATCAATTTTATTATATGGGGAAACATTTTGGTCTTGTTTTCTCTTGTATTGTTTTCTCATTTATTAATCTCAATTATACTTGTAATTTTTTCTAGTTTTCATACTTTCTGTTGTTTTTAGGTAAGTGAGGTGATAGCTTGAATAATTGATTTCTACCTTTATTTTATAATATAAACATATAAAGCTAATAATTTCCCTCAAAGCCTTGCTTTAACTATGTTCCACAACTATTATACTTTGTCATATCTTCATCATCATGATTCAGTTCAAAATGCTTTCTATTTTCTTTTTTGATTTTTTTCTTGAATCATAATTTATATCTAAGTATATTGCTTAATTACCATGCAATTGTATTTAATTCTATGCAATTGGATTTTTTTCTGATTATCTTTTTGTTATTGAATATAGTTTAGTTTTATGTAGCCAGGAAATACACATTTTAAATTTTAGGTGTTTTAATTGTTTACAAAGAGTCTTACTTGCCAGTAAGAAAGACTCAATGCATTTCAAAGGATTAAAATCCTCTAGAATATACACTTTATGAATACATAGGGCTACAATAAAGCTCTATAATAAGGGATAAGAAGATCGATAAACCAGGAATTCAGGATGATGGTTACCTTTTGAAGTGGGAGCAAGAATAGGTAAGGAATGGACCAGGCACCAACCAGTTAGAAGCATGTTATTGTAATATTCCTTGTTTCTGTTTTGAATTGTGGATTCATAGATGTTTATATGTTTAATATAACCAATCACTATGTTTACAAAACATAATATTTTACTGTTGATAACTATTTCAAACATACAGAAAAGGACTGGAAATTGTAATGCAACTACAACACAGGATTAAATTATGTTTACATTTTGCTTTGTTTTAGGTGAGATTTTTCTTTATATCTTTAAAAAATAACAATATGGTTTTGATTTGCATTTCAATCTGCACATGTACCCCAGAACTTAAAGTATAATAAAAAAAATAAAGACACAAACAAAAAAAAGAAAATAATATGTAACAGAAACCACTAAAGATTTTTAACCTATTCTTTTCTTCTTCTTTCTGCACTAAAGAGAACCACTACCCCAAAATGGTATGTGTCCTTTCCCCTATAGAAGTTTGTATGCTTTTACTACCTTTGAATATAGTGATAAATTATAACTTATATTGTTTGTGTGCTTAATTTTAAAAATAGTGTTATATTTTGAAACTTACTGAGGAGAATATATTTTAGTATAACTTCTATATAACAATCTATTGTATAAATAAATCACAGTTGGTATGTCCATTCCTCAACTTTTTCATTTTTATAAACAGTAAATAGTCCTTTAACATGTATATTTGTGTATATGTATATCTCTCTGGGGTACACATATAATAGCTGAATTTTATTTGATATTGTAAGACTGCTATTCAAAATGATTTTAATAAATTACATGGTTACTAACAATGCACAAAAATAACATTTTCTTACATCCTTGCCCCACTTGGTACTCATTTAACAAAACCTATATTTTCCTGAAATCCACACTAATTGAACATCTTTTCAAATACATATTGGTTTAGTATTTTCTGCAATTGTGTTTCTATCTGCCTTATTTTTTATGCCTTTTGCCTTATTTCTGTGAACCTATTTGCCTTTTAAATACTGATCTGTAGTGGTGTATACACACACACATATTTTGTATGTTCTGTGTACTAATCTTTTGTAAGTTTTATGTATTATAAATATAAGCTATGTCCTTATGACATCTTATGTCATTCAAAAGTTTTAACACAAGCAGATTTATCACTTTATATTTTGTACTTTAGTATCTGAAGAAGTCCTTCCATACCTACATATCATGAGCACTTTTTTTCTGTATGTTCTAAAAAACTTCAAATTTTATTTTTCATATATAGCTTTTAAATCTACTTGTTGTTTTTGGAATTTCCATGTAGACAATCATGCTATCCGTAGACAAAGACAGTTTTGTTTCCTCCTTCCCAATCTGTATATGTTTTATTTACTTTTCTTTTCTTATTGCATTATCTAGGACTTCTGTTAGAGTTATGATATTGAAAAGGATTGGTAGAGGAGCATTCTTGTCTGTTCCTGACCTTAGCAGGAAAATTTCTAGTTTCTCACCATTAAATATGATGTTAAATGTAGGTTTGAAGATGTTCTTTATTAAGTTAGAAAGTTTCTTTTTATTTCCAGTTTGCTGAGAATATTGTTTTAATCATGAATAAGTCTTAGATTTTGTCAGATGCTTTTTCTGCCTCTCTTGATATGATCAGATGACTCTTCTTCTTTAGCCTGTTGATATGATGGGTTATATTCATGGATTTTTAAATGTTGAACCAGCCTTGAATATCTGAGATAAATCCCAGCTGTTGGTGGTATGTAATTCTTTTTATACGTTGTTGGATTTGACTTGCTGATAGTTTGTTGTGGATTTTTACATGTATGTTTCTGAGAGATATTGGTATGTATTCTCTTGTAATATTTTTATGATTTTAGTATTAGGATAATGCTGGACTCACAGAATGAGCAAGGAAGTATTCTCTATGCTTCTGTGTTTTAGAATAGATTGTAGAGAATTGGTATAATTTCTGCCTTAAAAGTTTAGTAGAGTTCACCAGTGAACCCATATTGTTCCTCTACTTCATGTCTGTTTTCTCTGCCTGGAAGGCTCTTCCTCATTTGTTATATCCATAAAACTATGACTTACCCTTTTGTTCTCTTTTTCTGGGAAAAAAAATACTATATATATATTTTTTTCCTCTAAAGTGCCAGACACTAGGTCTATGATTCACTCTCTACCACCTTTCACTTTGCCTCCTGAGGCCTCTCTTTTTGGAAGTATGCCTGCTGTGTGAGGCAGAATCCTCAACTCTCTCTTTTTCTCCTCTTTTGAAGACATGGCCATAGGCCCTTTTTAGTGCAAGAGTCTTTATTGCTTATCATTATGGAAAAAGATAATTAAAAGTGCAACAAAAATAGTTAACAAAATATAATAAATATAATTAAAGGCGGAATGGATCTTTTTTCTTAGAATAATAATTTTTTCCTATTTTTTCCTTTTTTGAGTTACTAAACTTATAAAATAAGATAGGTGAAGTGGTAGTGTGATAATAAATAACTCCCAAATATCAGTGGCTAATCACAGGAAAGTTTATGTGTTTCTTATGCTGCATTTTCATCCATCATGATCACTCGGGGACCCACACTAATAAAAGAGCAACCACTTCTAATACTGCTGGCTGAGGCACTGGAAAACAAAAAGACTTTAGGGCAAGTGGGAGTTTCACTCTGGTCCTCAAGTGACACAGACTTTTCTCTCAAAACTCATTGACTAAACCTAGTCACATGACCCCCTTGGTAACAAGGAAGTCAGGACATAATGAAAAATCTGCGAATATTTGTTAATACCTATCACAGTGAACAAAATCATCCTCATATTTCTAGAGAAGGTCTCCAAATTGTAGCCTTTCTCCAAATTTAGGGGAAAAGCATTGCAACCTTCTCCTCCTCACAATATGAAGTTGCTAAAAATATCTGGATAAAATTATTCACCTCTTCATGTTTTATATAGACAAAGACAATTTTCACTTTTAAGAATATTAGAATGAGAGATACCTATTTCAGGAACCTCTGATTCATACAGGAATAATTCCCTTTATGCATGTGGATTCTATTCCTAACTCTATCTGTAAACTTAGAATTAATAATAACCAATAGAATAATAATGAAACCTGACAATAATTTGGTGATTACTATGTCCTAAACATGTTGTAAGACATTTATGTGTATTAATTAATGTAATTCTCACAACTCTCTGTAGTAGATAATACTAGTAATCCCATTTTATAGATGAGGAAACTATTACAGAACACAGGACTGCTAGAAAAGTTGCCCAAAATCTTGCAGCTAGTTAGTCAAGGAGTTGGACTTTTATTTTGAGCATTCTGACCAGTTACCATGGTAGATGTATTAGTTTATTCTCACACTGCTATAGAGAACTCCTCAAGACTGGGTAATTTATAAAGACAAGAGGTTTAATTGTCTTGCAGTTCTGCATGGCTGGGGAGGCCTCAGGAAACTTACTCTCATGGCAGAAGGTGAAGCAAACACATCCATCCTCACATGGCAACAGGAGAGAGAAGTGCCAAGTAAAAGGGGGGAAAGCCCATTATAAAACCATCAGGTCCGGTGAAAACTCACTATCATGTGAAAAGCACGGGAGGACTAGCACCATGATCTAATCACCTCCCGTGAGGGCTCCTTCCCAACACGTGGGGAATAAAATTCGGATTACAATTCAAGATGATATTATTGTGGGGACACAGAGCCAGACCATATCAGTAGACTAGCTTTCTGCCTTTCACTTTCTTCACTAGGCTACTTGATGTGCTCATTTTACTTACTTTATCTGGATTTCGTGATACCTTCCTTCATCCAGACTAGTACCGTTAGTATGAACCAATATACAAACAATAGCTTCCCTGCATCAGCGACAAGCTTTACTGATTTTTCCGTCCTTCCTTACTAATATAGTACCTTTTAGTCTGTTTTTAGGTGTTTTTGAACCATTTGATAATCTTAGCCACATTGAACCAATACCTTTGATAAAATGTCATAGGCCATGCCATTGACTCACTACTAATATCCTAAAGTAGATTATCTGTTCCATTTTCCATATTAGTCATGATCCTGTCATAAAGAAGGACAACTTTAGGGAATTTAGTAAAAGGAATTGGCAAGGTCTGGGAAGAGTCAAATGGGGAATGGTGAGGTAACTCAGAGATGAGAAACAACAGAAGACTACTGCTATCTCCAGGACTGGGAAGACAATGGGAGAAAATGTGTTTCCAAAATTCAGAGACAGGAGTTTTTAATAAGAGTCACAGCAAGACAGGGCTGCCTAGAATATCTGGGACCACAGGAGTGGCTGTCTGATGGTAGCTTGAACCATGGCAAAAAAAGAAACAAAAAATCTCTCCTAAAGTTGCTACTTAAGGTATTAAAAGAGAGAAGAAAATATCCTGGCTTCTCTCTATCTGCTCTCTAGCATTCTACCAGTTCTCCCCATTGGCTAAGTATTTCCAGATGCCAATTGGAAAGGAAGCCTAAGAAATGTAGTTCGTTGTGATACAGAGGAGACAAGGGAAAAGGCAGATACAGGATTTGAGAACAAATAAGCAATTGACTGCCACACCAACAACTCTGTAATTCTCTCTGAAAGAAAGTGATAAATTGTATATAGCTCAGTCAGTGTCGTTAAAAAGTCATTTCTCTCTTAAATACATGTTATGTGATACAATCAGCTTTAACACATTTTTCACTTTTAAGGTGAATTATTTGATATAATGTAGACACAGCCATAGTCAAAAAAAATTACTAGTACATACTCTAGAGATGATTTAAAGTATATGGGAGGATGTGTGTAGTTGACATGCAAACACTATACCATTTTATGTAAGGGACTTGAGCATCCTTAGATTTTGATAGCTGTTAGGGTCCCATAACCAGTCTCCCATGGATACCAAGGAATGAGTGCATTTTATTTCAGAATTACTGTGTTCTCCTGTGAATGCCCAGGAATAATAGTTTTCAATTGATATGTGGAATTATGATCCTTAAGGGCAAAGTGGAGATCTATGACTGTCTACGTGACAGATTTATCTTGTTAAAAAGTGAGAACAAACAAACTGGTTTTGGTGAGTCACATAGAATAGCTCTTCCCAAACTGTGTTTTAAAGATTAATCATTTAAGATGCTCCATGGAAAAACAAACTATAGTAAAATAAATTTTGGGAAAGCTGCGTAATGTGACCCCTTATAGGAAATTCACAACATCTAAGGAGTTGATGACATTTGGAAAAAAAAACTAATTCTGCTTAATCTAGCATTCCAAAATAATACATTTTAAAAGAAGAGTCAGTCTCCTGCCATCATGCAGGTGAGAGGTAGTAGGTGTCTGAACTAGGACAGTGACCACAGGGGTGATGTGATAGATGGAGGTAACAATGGGACATTGAAATGATGAAGATTGCCTTCAGATTAGACTGGGAGTGGTACTAAGTTGAAGAGAGAAGTCAAGAGAAGCCAAAGGGATCTTTGGCAAATTTTATCATTTTGAAAATTATCAAAGGAATAGTTGTGTTAATAACACACATGGGGATGTGTAAGAATGTTTATTTCAGCATTATTTATAGATGTAAGAATCTAAAAACAAAGAAATACTCATCTGTAATAATTACTGATTCTTACATGTTGAATATAATAATATAACGTATATACTGAAGTACACATAGGATTATTATACCCCTATTAAAAAGAATGAGTAACTCTAATAGACTTGGAAAAATTTACATGATGTTCAGTGATAAAAGCACATATGCACAATATGGATCAATTTTAGCAAAAAAATTAAAAAGATAAAACATGAGAATATTAAAAAATGAATCCAACATGACAGACTCCATTGCTCTAACAAATAATCCCCAAATATTAGTGGCTTAACATAATAAAAGTATATTTCTTGCTCATGTCATAGTCCAGTGTGGGTCAGCAGGAGTTCTATGTTTCTCTCCATTCAGCTGGCAGATGGAGAAAAAGACAAGGATCAGATGTGGAGGGATGGCTTGTTTTTTCATATGCGTCAGGCCTGGTAGAGGCACACATTACTTTCACTCATAATCCTTTGGTCACATCCGACTGCAGGAGAGGCTGGAAAATAAAATCCAGGTGTATGTGCAGGAGGGAGGAGGGAGTACAGATATTGGTAAGTATCAGAAATCTCTTCCTCAAAGAGTCATTATCAGTAATAACCTACCTGTGGTGGGGTTTGAGAGGGGAATAATCAGAAGAGACCCAAAAGTCAGGCTGGAATATTCAGTAAGGAAATAATGGATTTAACTTTGGGGCTAGTGAGATTTGCTGGAATTATGATCCTTAAGGATTACTGGTGAGTTGCAGAGATGACTGAGGGTGGATGGGAGCTAGAATGGGTGCTAGCATGTCACATGTAGTCCTGGGAAGATCCTTCCAAAGTCTGTCTTCATGGGGACTGCATGGGTGTGGATTCTGCCAGTGTTGGGTCTTCACGATCCTGGCTGCAGACTCTTCTTTTGTTTGCTCTCAGGTTTGTTTTGGTTAACTGAGTACAATTCTCTGTGAGGCTGATATGTTTGTCTCTTCTCTCTCTCTCTCTCTTTTTTTTTTTTTTTGAGATGGAGTTTCACTCTTGTTGCCCAGGCTGGAGTGCAATGGTGCAATCTTGGTTCACCGCAACCTCCGCCTCCTGAGTTCAGGTGATTCTCCTGTCTCAGCCTCCTGAGTAGCTGGGAGGCACCTGCCACCACCACGTCTGGCTAATTTTTTTTTTTCTTTTACTAGAGACAGGGTTTCTCCATGTTGGCCAGGCTGGTTCCGAACTCCTGACCTCAGGTGATCCTCCCACAGTGCTGGGATTATGGTGCTTGCACCTGGCCTGTCTCTTCTCTTTCTTTCTCAGTCCTGCATCTCCTCAGTTGTCCCTTTGGATTTCCTATGTCCTGGAGCCCTTGCTGAGCACAGCTTTATGAAGATTTGAGGGTGTGAATGGCAGGGGTGGCATGCAAGGCCAAACTCTCTATCACCCTGGGGAAACCTCGAGCTGTTGTATTGTCTGCCTCTGACTTGTTATGAACTTATTTTAATTAAGCCTTATAGTGTATGCTGAGTAAATCTTTCAGAAGTAAATGTAGAAAACAAAAGGGAAAAGAAAAAGGATACGTTAGTTTCTTTTCCAATAGTACAAAAAGAAACCTGTCATCTTAGTCAATTCAGTCAAATTTGATTTCCATGAAATGAATTCATCACTTTGTTAGCCTGGTTGAGTTGGCTGTCCAGTAACTTTGTCCTGTGCATGGGAATGGAAGCATTGGCTAGCCTGTTTGCACTGCCATGTAGTGATGGGAGAGAAGACGTCTTTCTCTCCTTGCTCAGGTTGATTGGAGTATGTGGGTCAGAGTCATGAGTGAGGGAAACTGTCCTATCAACATGATTTACAGAATGGAAAAAGTTTACATTGCTCTCAAATGGCCCTTCTGTGTTTCATGAGGCCCTAACACTACCTGTTCCTACATTCTTGGAGATTGACATGAAAACACAAAAGCCCTGTGGGAGGAATAACATATAAAAACACTGTGATCCAGTTACGCCACAGCCAAGTGGATGTGTAAATAGCCCTCCAGGAGCCTACCAGAGGCCAAGTGAATGGAGCAAAAGGAGGAAGATTTTAATGGGCGAAAGAGAGGCAGGAAAGTGCAGAGGGTGCTGAGAGTCTACCTGAACAAAGTTCTGATGTGGTGGTCACCAGAGCCTTGGGACCTGGACAAGAGAAGAGTCACTAGAAGGGAGCATAGGCCCAGGGATTATGCTGATTTATTTTATAATTCTGCATAGCATTGAACTGCTTCTGCTAGAAATGTAAATTTCACATACATTGCACTGACCTCCTTTCCTAACCATATCCTGAAGGGAGTCTTCTATTTGGACTAAGAGGTGAAAATAAGGAGGACAAAAAGGCAAATAAGGTCCAGTTATTTAAGATAGTCAGAGAATATATAAGCATTTCAGCTAAAAATTGGACAGAACGAAGCAGCAGTTAAGTCACTCTGAAGCAAATTAGACCAGAAAATGGACCTGTCCTTTCAACTCATGTCAACTGCAGGACCATGCCAGCTCCAGAGCTCCACATGGGCACTCTCTTGACTTCCCCATCTTACCAAGCCAGCTTCCATCCTTTCCCTTTTACAGCTGTTGATGTTAAAAGCACTCTGTAAGGAATACCCTGCATGCTAATCTGTGCCTCGGAGTCTGCTTCCCTAGGAACCCAACCTGCAACAATTTATAAGGCACAGTTCCTGTGCTGGGCACTGATACTCACAGGGCATGGTGATATTTTATTTCCAGGGGCTGCATTTCTGGGGCTGTGTGTTTACTCTCGGCCCTGTCTCATGTCAACACCCTCAACCTGATGTTCCAAAATGTTGGTTCAGCAGATAGGTACTCTAAACAAAGTAAGGTACACAAGGATCCTTTCAAGCAAAGGTTTAAATCCCAGTGTGTGTAAGAATAATGAGATACAAGTCTATGGATGTGGAACAGTTATTTCCCACCCTGATCCATCGCTTGTCTTGGCCAAGGGCACAGGCCTTTATCCTGAACATGAAGCGGCATCACATACCACAACGCTCACTCCTGGTTCCTGGCCATCTCTGAGAGAAAACTCACTGTTCTCCTTTTTGCTCAGAAAGGATCAGAAAGGTGATACTCCACAGAGGCAAAGCTGGGGCTTTTAAGTCCACCTTCTGGTCTAATTTCCTACAGAGTGACTTTTGACTGCTGCTTCTTTCTCTCCAATTTTAGCTGAAATGTTTCATATGTTCTCTCTCTGACTACCCTAAATAGCTGGCCCTTCTTTGACCTTTTGTCCCCTTATTTTCACCTCTTAGCCCAAATAGAAGACTCGTTTCAAGATGTGGTTAGGAAAGGAGGTCAGTGCAAGGTATGTGAAATTTCCATTTCCAGCAGCAGCAGCAGGCTCAGTCTTATGCAGAATTATAAAATAAATCCGTATAATCCCTGGCACCACGCTTCCTTCTAGTGACTCTTTTCTTACACAGGTCCCAAGGGCTCCAGTGACCACCACATCAGCATCTTACTCAGGCTGCCCCTGCACCTTTTATATCCCCAGTGTAATTGGGTTCAGGATGCCCATGTAAGGAGGGATGACCTTGGGTAAGGCAGATAACTCCAGCCGAGGCAGTCCCCAAAGAGAGACAACAGCTGAGAGATGTCTTTCAGGAGCACTCTCAGCAGCTGGAGAAATAAATCCATTAAGTCTGACACGATACGTGATATAATACGCAGAGTCAGTGCTAACATGTATGTTTTGACCAGATGTTAAACTGGTTTCTCACAAAATGAGAAAACACTCCTTCACCCCTATCCCTATCTCAGTTAATCTTGCAACGTCACTCTGCACTTCACCTAGGCAGGAAAGGATAGATGGAGATGATTCATAAAACACTATGCCCGGATGGTGTTCAAATAAGTGTAAATATCTCTGGGTACACAGATTCAGTTATATTCTTACAAAGGGATGGTTTCGGCCAAGTGGTTCTCAACTAGGAGTGATTTTGCTCTCTAAAGGATATTTGGAAGTGTCTTAAGATATTTGAGATGATCATGATTGGGAGCAGGGCACAGTGCTACTGGCATGTAGTGGGTGGAGGTCATGGATGCTGATAGACATGCTACAATACACAGGACAGCCCCCACAAAAGGGAATTATTCAGTCACAATGTCAGAAATGATGAACTTGAGAAACCTGTCTTGGTTCATGGAGTGAAAATGAAAGTGCTGGATGCACTCTCTCTTCCTTCCTTTGATATGTTCCCCCTCCCCGCCTACCCCTACCATATTTATTGTGCTGTGCAGCTATCTCTCTTTTTGCATCTAACTTCTGTCTTGATTCAAATGTTGTTGAATACTTGTCTCATTTTCTTAATAGACTATGAGTGCCTGCAAGGCCAGAATAGTTCTTATATATTCGATATCTCTCACAACACCTAGCACGTGGTAGGTACATGTGTGCAACCCCCTCCCCCCATATATCTACTTGAGTTGTACTGCAGTAAAATACAGTGGAGAGCAGTGGTACAGAAGCTGATACCCTTCTATCGGATCAAATTGATGTTCATCACAGAGTATCAGATGCTTGTGAGAGGTGTCAAGAGTTTAGGTCTTGTGTGTCAGATGAGCTGGACAGAGGATGGTGGAGAATTTACAGCGTGCACTGAAGACTATGGCTTATCATGGCCCTTGGTTCCACTTATATATTGGGGTCATTCAGAATACAGATTCAGAATACAGGAGAAGCAAGGCCTGAAGATGATGTGTCGTTTTTCCTGACTTCTTCAGGGTCTCCAGGGTAGAGACTAGCTAAGAGGGCATCTGAGGCTGAGGACAGGAGAGACTCTCAAAGAAGGGAGGGTTGTCTTGTATTTATGTCTTGTTCCTTTCATTTCCCTGATGCTCTGAGCCCATTCATCTTTCTTTATATCCACCTGCCCAGACCAGGGGCTGGAGAGTTCTGTTTCTTATTTCTTGGTCTCTTGGAGTTAAGGCAGCCTGTGAGTTTGTAGAAGGGGCCATATTCAGAGCTGTAGTCTTCTGCTGGGTAAGAAGAGATATAACAGCCTCTTCTTTTCTTTACTATTTTTTGTCTGGGAGGAGAAGGCAGAATTACTAAGCAATTTTCGAAGCTTGCCTTAGAGTCTGAATCCCTGTCCCCACTGAAAATAACCTTGTGTTCACAGACTCAATACTCAACAGCTTGTCATTTTAATCTGCAAGTTTATTAGACCGCCCAGTACAATCAGCTCAGTGTTTTAAAAGTTCCCGGAAACAAAACTACTTCAGTGTAGAGTATATATTGCTGTTCACGGAGCAATTTGTTTTTCTGGAATTTTTTAACAAGAAATACTATAGGAATTTCTTGCTAAAATCTGTTTTATTGGCATTGAACCCTAAAGAAGACATCACAGGTGATGCTTTGCCCATGCCAATAAGGCACATATCCCCCCATCCTATGGAAGAGTATGTCATTTGCATAACACATTCAGCCCTATTGACACTGTTGCAATTTCTAATTCAGTTAGGTATTTAGGACATGCCCTTCTCTAGTCATAATAAAATCATTATAAAATCCTATGGGAGAAATGCATTCTCCTTGGACATACATTTGTTTTTAAATTGGAACATCTCCAACTGTTATTATTTTGTGTGAAAATACCATAAGTGATTGGTCTAAATTATGAATCAGTTATCTCCCAAATTAAATTGTTAAAATCACCATCATTACTGGGTTATCCTAATGTGAAAGAGAAGCAAGCTATAAAACATTAGAATATTCTTACATATTTAACATGTAGAGACAGGTTGATGTCTTCTCAAGTGCATTATACCCAAAACACCCACTCCTTTGCCATTCTGCCCAACCAGTGCTTGACCCTAAAAACAACCTAGCAACTAAGTCAAACTGATTAAAGCTCCAAATCTATAAACCTAGTCGCATTTGGAATAAAGACTTGATAATCTCATTATTAGTATAAGTGATTCCAACTGGTTCCCAGTGACTTTGGACGTCTGATCTAAAATCTGAACTCTTGTCTTGTACTTGGAGTGATACACAAATTTTTAAAGTAATTTTTCTAGGCAAGATGGAGGTGGAAAATGTTTTATTAACAAGAGAACCTTCAGTAGACATAAGTGCAATTCATTATTTAGAGGCAAAATCTAATTCTGAGTACATAGTTTATCAGGCAGTTATGTAGAAAATGAAAGAAGAAAAATGATTCCTACAAAATCACCAACTGGAACAATGCAAAAATATAGATTTAGAGAATCAAGGATTTCATAAAAGTATAGCAAAAAAGTATAGTTTGGAGTCAGAAGCCCAAGTTAGGTATTTAATTTTTGAGTCTCAGCTGTAAAATAAAATAGGTGTTAAATTATATATATGTATCTTGTGTGTTAAAGTGGAAATCAAGGAGATAATGCGAAAGCATTTATAAACTCGAGGTATATCAGTTATCATTTATCATCAGCATCATTATACTTTTTCAATACTTTAATCTGATTTTTATTGGAGCAGAATGCCAAGTTTTAGCCTCTAGAAAATAGCAAGTGTATTATTTTTTGAAAGATGGAAATAAGTCTTCAATTTATTTGATTCATCATTGGGAATTTGTGAATTTCTCTTCTGAAGTATTTTCCAGAATTGTAAATAAACGGATTCTCATGAAATAATTTGTCTAGGAAAGGACATTTTATCTAATTTTTCAATTATCACCCATTTCCCTGAAGAAGGACCATGTCTCTGAGAATATGGGGGCACAGGGGCAGCCCAATTTGATAAAGAAAGTGAGGCAGTGGCAGCATAAAGTTGCTTTCATCATAGGTCTTGTGATTGGAGGGATGTGTGGTGTTGGGGAGCAAGAGAGGGTCCTGTTATTCTCACACTGCTATAAAGATACTACCTGAGACTGGGTAATTTATAAACAAAAGAGGTTTAATTGATTCACAGTTCCACATGGGTGGAGAGGCCTCAGGAAACTTAAAATTATGGTGGAAGGCAAAGGGGAAGCAAGGCACATCTTACATAGTGGCAGGAGAGAGAGAGAGAGAGAGAGAGAGAGAGAGAGGGAAAGTGCCAGACATTTATCAAACAACCCGATCTCGTCAGAACTCACTATCACCAGAACATCATGGAGGAAACAACCCCCATGATCCAATCACCTCCCACCAGGGTAGTCCCTCCACATGTGGAGATTATAATTCGGGATGACACAGAGCCAAACCATGTCATTCCCCCCAGGCCCCTCCAAATCTCATGTCCTTCTCACATTTGAAAATGTAATCATGCCTTCCTAGTAGCTCCCCAAAGTCTTGACTCATTCCAGCATTGACACAAAAGTCAAAGTCCAAAGTCTCATTTCAGGCAAGGCACGTCCCTTCTGCCTATAAGTCTATAAAATAAAAAACAAGTTACTTACTTCCAAGATACAGTGGGGGTACAGGTGTTGGGTAAATGTTCTCATTCCAAATGGGAGAAACTGGCCAAACAAGGGGGTCAGCGACCCCTTCCAAGTGCAAACCCAGCGGTGCAGTAATTAAATCCTAAAGCTCTGAAGTGAACTCCTTTGACTCCATGATTTATATCCAGGGCATGATGATGCAAGGGATGGGCTCCCATGATCTTGGGCACCTGGCAACTAAGGTGTAGGATGACATATAAAAAGAAAAGGGCTTCAACCCCACTTCTTGACATCCAAGGCCAGTTCTGTTCATGAAAGACTCATTCATCTCCAGTATTTCCTACCCAGAAATTTGTAGATGAATATTGGTTTTATAATTTCTGCATCTTTCTATTAAGAAGAGGTCATTCTTCTTTTTTGTTCTTTTCTTCTTTGTCAAAAGAGGGAGAGACAGAGACTGCAAAACACTGACTAGACTATAGGCAGCATTCTTATTCCTGGTTAACCTGGGGTTCTGATCTTGGAGACGCCAAGCTGACATTCTAGGCAGACAGAATATATACACTAAGAGAAGGCAACTTAGAAGCCTCCCCTTGCATATTGGGTTGACAGACGGGGTTTGGGATGGAAGATAGTAGTTCTTCAATGCAATCGGCAAAGGTGCGCAGGGCATGAGCTTGGGAGAATCTGACAGAAATGGGCAACTGTGTTTGGATCAACTATCCAGAAGCATGGCCTAATGTCAAGTCAGGGCCAGGTGGAGGATGCAGGCCAGTGATCTGCAGCCAGACTTAGAGAAGAGTGACTGGATTCCCATGGAATGGCAGCCGCAGGGGATGCTAGAGTAGGCCCTCAGTTTGGTAACATCCTGGTCAGCAGCTTGATGTGTAGCCTTTGCCCTGGGTAGGTTGGCCTCACTGCCCAGGTCTGCTCTTGGTGCTTGGTGCCTCCATCTGTCTCTCAGCTCTGCCTTGCCTTGGGAAACTGTTCCATCCTGCTTGGCTACTGGGCCTCTGATGCAGAGCTTTTCCCTGTTCCTCAGTTTGCTTGTGTGCCTATATCCCTGATGCAAGTTTATGACTTATTCAACTAGGCTTTTCCTGCCTTCCCAGCCATTCTCTATGCTCTTCTAGAACTGCTTGTAATTCCAGAACTAATGGGGCCTTAGTAGGGAAGACACATCCCAAGGCCATCATCTTATTATTAGGCAAGAATGCAAATATATACAACAGGTAAACCAACTTTATTTTTGCAAAATGACACTGAATTCAGCTAGGCAGCTACTCAATTTGGCTAGAGTTGAGGGAAAGCAGGAGTTGGAAATAAATCAATTAAGCCAGTTGGCTTAGATTGACTGGTCATTTCAACCTAAATGCTTGATAACTTTGCACTGAGTAGACACAGGTTTAGAGAGCTTCCAAAACACAGTTCCCATAGCAACTATACAAAAAAGAAATGGCAATAAGAAGCAGTGCATGTGGAATTTATTTTATCTTTTTTTTTGCCTGACTTCCTTTAGTCCCATCTCATATTCCCTTAGGCGCTGACCATCTGGGTATGTTCTTTTTTTCTTAGCAGTTTTCCCCAGGAAAGAACTCCGTTTAAAATGCCCTTTCTTACCTACCTCTAACTGACAGAATGAGATTGTCATTTGCAAATGTGAACTTGAGTCTTTCATGGCTCTAAAGAAATCTTGCCTCAAACTGTCCCTGTCCTCCCTTGAACTTCACTACTTACCTTTGCTATAGGATTAGGGAGTTTATTACAAGAATAATTAAGATTTTTGCTCTGGGACCTGTTTTGGTGATTTCTTTCAGTAAGGGAACACATCATTTTGCACACAGCAGCTCCTGTAGCTCTGAAAACCTCAAAGAAAAATCCAGCCTTGAAGTCTCATTCCACTACTCCCTGCCACCCTTCTTATCACTAACAAGTAGATGATTCAGAACAGTCTATGTTTTGGCAATTTACAGACCGATGTTTAATTCAGCCTCCTTTGTTGATTTTGATCTTAATTCAAATGTCCATCTTCTGAACCTTGAAAAATATTTTCATTAGAATTACACTGAGCTTCCTTTTTAAAATAAACACATAACACAACAGAGCAGGATGTCTCACCCAAAATTCATTTCATTATGTAGAAAACAATTTATTTCCTCTCATTTTTGAAATCTCTTTACCTAAGAACTGTCTCCATTTTCTATTCCTAATACATGTGTAAAGATGTTCGCTTGAAGTTGCTTGTTTATCCCTAAATTATAAAAGCAGTTGCAGACTTTCTTAACCATTTCTCTGAGGTTACATGTTAGATTTCCTCAGATTTATATTCAAAGTCTTCTAGAGGTTTATCCCAACCTACCTTTGCAGTTTATACCAAAACAAAAAAGATGCAAACATCTTCAGCTTCTGTCGCTGGTCCTCCAAAGTACCTTACCATTTCCAGCTACCTATCTATCTCTGCTCATGCCATTCCTTTTACCTGGGATGACATCTGTCATCTTTTCAGCAATTAAAAATTTTCTTTCCTATTTTCTACTTCAATTGCTCTTTTTAAAGCCAATTTTGATCTCTCTCTCTCTCTCTCTCTGTCTGTCTGTCTGTCTCTCTCTCTCTCTCTCTCTCACACACACACACACACACACACACATACACACAGACACTTATTATGTGCTCCTTGTTTGGTGTTGGTATTGACCTGTAGTTGCTGTATAGGAAACTGCTGAAAGATCAATGGTTTAAACAGTAAGCATTCTCAAGCTTAAGAGTCCACAGTTCAATAGTGGTTCAGCTGATTTAGGATGGGCTTATCTGGGCAGCTCTGCTGCATGCTAAGAGTTAACTGAGATTGGCTCCAAATGAGAAGCTGGGCTCAAGTCTGCCCCATGTATGTTTATTTAGGAGCCTAGGTTGAAGGGGCAGTGATTACCTGGGGATCTTCTCTTGGCAGACCACTGGAGTGTGAAAAAAAAAGAAGCAAGCCAAACATACAAATACTCTTAAAGCTTCTGCTCAGATCACATTCACTAATACTTTAAGGCCAGAGCAAGTTATGTGTCCAAACCCAGGATCAACTGTGCACAGAAGTCTACTCTTTCCATAGTGGGAGGAGAAGGAGTATATTTGCTGACCAAGAATGCAAACTGTCATGGAATTCTTCATGTACTGCAATATCTCCTTCCCATGTAGGTATGCTGCATTCACCTGTGTAGATAAGCTTCTGCTTAAAAAGTAGAGCTATATTTTATCATTGCTCTCTCCATCCCTAGCACCTATCCCAATGACAGACAGATAGCTGGACCCAAATTAATATTTGTTATCTGTTATTTTCACTGCATATTTTAGAGCAGTTTTAAGTTCACAGCAAAATTGCAAGGAAGGTATCGAGATTTCCTATATTCCATGCCCTTACATGTGTAGCTTCATCCATTATCAACATCCGCCATCACAGTGGTACCTTTGTTATAATTGGTGGACATTATAACATTGATATATTATAATCCAGACACATACTTTACACTAGGATTCACACTTGGTGTTGTACATTCTATGGGTTTTTCAACAAATTTTTAATGTCATGTATCCGCCACTATAGTATCAGAGTATTTTCACTGCCCTAAATCTTCTGTGCTCTGCCTATTCATCCTTCTTTATCCATTAGCCACTGGCAACCACTGATCTCTTCACTGCTCTGTAGTTTTGCCTTTTCTACAATGTCATATAGTTGGAATTATACAGTATATAACCTTTTCAGATTGGCTTCTTTCACTTAGTAATATGCATTTAAGTTTCCCTTATGCCTTTTCAAGGCGTGATAGCGCATATCTTTGTAGCAATGAATAACATTTCATTGTCTTGATGTACCACAGTTTATCCATTCACCTGCTGAAGGACATCTTGATTTCTTCCAAATTTTAGCAATTATAAATAAGCTGCTGTAAACATTTGTGTGCAGGCTTTTGTGTAGATGTAAGTTTTCACCACTTTGGGGTAAATAGCAAGGAGCCCAATTTCTGGATTGTATGTTAAGCATATGTTTAGTTTTATAAGAAACTGCCAAACTGCCCTCCAAAGTGGCTGTACCATTTTGCATCCCTGCCAGCAATGAATGAGATTTCATTGCTCCACATCCTCAGCAACATTTAGTGTTGACAGTGTTTTGGATTTTGGCCATTCTAATAAGCAGTGGTATTTCACTGTTGTTTTGATTTGCATTTCCTTGATGTATTACATCTTTTCACATTTTCACCCTTATTATATACCAACAGATACCTCAGCATTAGGTTCCAAGGATGGTCTGAATAAGAGTAGTTCCAAGAGATGCCATCAGTTTGGGGTAAACAATGACTATTTACACATTTCCAGCCATTTTAAGGCCTATGTAGTGGCACAGCTAGGTAGCTGTGGTTAATCAAGATGGGCAGGTAATGGTGTCTTTATTTAAATTGTACATTACTGGATCAGTTTGGAAAACAGACACACTGAAAGATGAAACCCTGCTCAGAAGATTATGAGCCGTTCTAGTCTCTTCAGGGGCAACATCAGTTGTCTATTTTTATTTTTGTAGAAGTAATAACAGCATATTTGGTCATAGCCTCCATCTACTTTGGCAACGATAGCTCTTTTTTGCTTTTTCACTCTGTCTACTGTATGACACAGATTCCAAGTATCTCCTTGAGCAAATTCTCGAGTGGCTTAATGCGAACTTGCAGTGTCTTTTATGGGCTCTGGCACACGCAGGGCTTCCTTTTGCAGCTGCATTGCTGATCAACATGTAAAAATAAATCCTTCCCAGGACATTTTTTCACAATGAGAATAAAGTGGGCTGCAGGGAAATTCACAGCTGAGAAGTATTATAAAAGAGCATGAGCTGGGCATGGTGGCTCACGCCTGTAATTCCAGTACTTTGAGAAATTGATGCGGGCAAATCACTTGAGGTCAAGAGTTCGAGACCAGCCTGGCCAACATGGCAAAACCCCACTTCTACTAAAGATACAAAAATTAGCTGGGCATAGTGGTGCAAACCTGTAATCCCAGCTATTTTGGAGGCTGAGGCATGAGAATCGCTTGAACCCAGGAGGCAGAGGTTGTAGCGAGCTGAGATGGTACCACTACACTTCAGCCTGGTTGTTAGAGCAAGACGCTGTCTCAAAAGAAAAAAAAAAAACAAAAACAGGGATCATGGGTTTGAAGGTAAGACAGGTCTGAGTTTGAATCATAACTCTGCCATTTTCTGACACTCTGTCCCTGTAACATTGGAAAAATTAACCACTCAGAAGCTCAACTCCCTTATCTGAAAAATTGAGATGTTACCTTTAATAATTAATTCAAAAATCAATAAGTATTTATTAATTGTTTACAATGTACCTGGAAGGGTAGCACAAGGACAAGTGAAACAATGCATATTTTTATGTAAAATATGCTTCATGGATATGAGGTGCTTATATTATTTATCTTATTGCTGTTTTTTACTTTGTGATCTAAATATTTGTTTTTTTTTAAATTTCAACTTTTATTTTAGATTTAGGGAGTATATATGCAAGTTTGTTAAATGGACATATTGCATGATGCTGAGGTTTGGAGTACAATTGATCTTATCACCCAGGCAGTGAGCATAGTACTCAATCGTTAGTTTTTCAACGCTTGGCGCCTTCCCTCCCTTCCTCCCTCTTCTAGTAGTTCCCATGAGCTTCTTTTTTCTACAATATCTTGCTGTTCTCTGACCAGCTCCTCCATATATCATTATCCTTAATTTCATTGAACATTAAATGAAAATGGCTAATAACCAGTTAAAATCAGTTCATAGTATTTATGTGTTATGTATGTACTGTGCTAGGCCTGTAAATCAGTATTTCTTTGTGCACTAGGCTAGGAAATTGCATATATTTGGAATTTTTTATTTTAGAGAAGAGCAGGCCAAACCATTCACCCATTAAGCCATTTTTAGCTAGGGACAATTTCGCTCTCTGTGGCAGACATTTGACAATACCTAGAGACATTTGACAATACCTAGAGACATTTTTATTGTCACCACTTGTTGAAGTGAATGCTGTTGGCACCTTACGGGTGCTACTTCTAGTGGGCAGAGTCTGAGATGCTGCTACCTATCTTCCATTGCATAGGAATGGTCCCTGTCCCACAACAAAGCGTTATATGGCCCAGAATGTCAAGAGTGTCACTATTGAGAAAGCCTACAGTCCAACTAGGGAACAAGGGAAAAGGGGATTTTCTAAGTGAAGAGTGGATTTTGTCAAAAATCTCACTCTTACCTTAAGAATCATGTGAATATGGACTTAGGTTGGCAGTATCTAGAGGTGCTGAACCAGTTGAGTAATTTTCATTAAGACTGTCTCTGTAAAAACCCACGTGTTTTCAACTGATTAAATAAATGCAAGAAGAGTTTCTCTCTTCTCATTGCTCGTAAATCAAGGTAAATGACTCAGAATTCATTGGCAGAAATTACTGACAACAATCTTGTTCTCAAGCTGCTGCATAACCTAGAATTTGAAAGCACACAAACATGGGTTGCAACCAAAACACAGGCCCTCAGCTGTCCTACATTTTACTCCTCACTCAAGCTTTTCCTATATGTTTGAGTCCTTGGCTGCTATTTGGGGAATGATCCATACATTATTCTGGCACTGAGAGGTTGAGGTGTTTGCACAATTCTCCTAGCAGATTGTTAGGACAGCAGGCCCTGTTTCTCCACCACCCACCCTAATTCCTCCTCTCCTTTTACCTCTTCCAGGTAAAGTCTGAGAAGTCCACCTCTTATGTTGCAGGTGGCAGCTGACAAAAATGAGTTCAGGAATTCAAGTTGATCATGCAGATTTAGGTTTACCCTCTTGGAGGTTGTTTCCAATAACAGGACTTTGCAGAATTACACCAAGTGGGTAGTCAGAAAGTCAGCACCAAGCAGGAAGCTAAGGTGGAAACGAGAGGGAGTAATGTTGCCGTATCTGACTGGCCCTTCACAAAATCTGTTTGCTTTTTTTCTTGATTACATTTCCTGCTCCCCTTGCAGTGATCACACGGAAGGCCAGTGGAATATGTAAATAAATGATATTTGCCACTTCAGCCTGGATCCATTAAAAACTTTTCATACATCTTCCAAATGGATTTGGAGGCTTAGGGCAATCTTGAATATGTTGAGGATGGCACAGCCCCCTCCTCCCTTAAATAATATGATAGCCATGCTATGAGAAGCAATATCCAGTGACCTGAAAAGCAGCAGCTTGAGGATGAGAGAGGTCAGCAAACAGGCAGCAGGAGAGAAGCATGTGCAAAGAGGCAATGAAGACTATGGAAAGAGGGGTTTATCTGATTTTTACCAACCAGGCATTACTTGCTGGGAAGCTCTCACTATGGCTGCATCTAGCAGGTGCTATCCAGTTTCTTGACAATGATTCTGGACAGCCAAAGAGACATTTCATAAACACATGAGATTAGAGAGTAATTACAAGTAAGTCACTGTGATGAAAAGTATAGCCCTCACTCTGACAGATCTGCCTGGAGAGGCAGTTGTCAGAGGTAGACAATTTCACTCTAGAACACCATTAATGTCTTTTTTCTCTCCATGCTTTCCACATATTCTGGCCAATTATTTTTCCTTCATTATGTTCCCTAGGGTAAAAAGAAAGTTTTTTTTTTTTTTAAACAAAGAAAAGCTGTACTAATGGCAAAAACAAATAACTCTATCCTGGACTTCCCATTACAAGCACCCGCAGGTTTTAATTAAGATCGAGTCTCTTTTTTTCCCACCTCAAACATCATTTTCCTTAGTGGCACAGGTGGCCACAGAAATCACTTGGAAATGGCCTTGGAACTTGTTTAATGTCACTGCCTAATCACTTTTCTAAATGTCACTGATTCAAAACATTCATTTTTATCTTAAGTTTCTACCCCACTTCTCTTTCCTTCCAGGTAGGCCACCAACAACATCTCTGCATGGAAGAAAAAAACCTTCTTCTGTTTGCTTTTATTCCACTTTTTTTTTTTTTTTAAGATTGTGAGAGGGCCTCCAGGCAGGGAACACCTACACAGATGACCAGATAATGTTTCTGTTTCAATAAGGAATGTTGTAATGTATGACAACTAAGGTTCCTTTTAGTACTGAGAAGTAGGGTTCTATACATCTTTATATCTCTTCCAGACTCCTGCAGATTTGGCAAGGCATCTGCCACCTTGACCCCTTATTCCAGACCTCTTGAGATGCCCAAGGGTTTAGACAGAACTCAGCTGTCTAGAAATGTTTCAAGGGCACGATTCTTAGTTCTTTACCCCAACTTCAGCTCTTTATCCAGATTTTATTACATACTCATTTTCTCTAGCTTGTTGATAAGAAAATAACGGTAATACATTTTAAATATATTCTAAATAAACCACATAAAAGTACAGCATAACTCACCTTTATGACCTAAGCATGAAGGAACAGTGCAGATGAGGGTGATGGAAGGAGACATATGTGAGAAAAGGGCTTGGGAACTGAATCTGCCTATTTTACCTCAGGAGTTAACCTGCAGTGGATTATATACCCTTCCTCTATAAGCCTTGCTCTCCTCTTGAAATTACGGTTTAATGTAATGAAACACTTTCTCTTTCTCATACTACTTTGGGTAAAATGAGTCTTTTTATTTAATAGTGTTGAATAAGAATAGGAAGCCTCAGAGAGGAAAAAATGAGGGCTGCTGCACACAGTGGGCGACACCACTCTTTACTCAGCAAGCATCAGTGCTGCCAGTCTCTAGGACTCAGCGATGGAAGGAAAGAGTTCCTGCTTTTCTGAGAGCTCCTAGTCCAATGGTAGGGATGGACATATTAATACTTTATTATGACAAGTAAAAATACCTTTATACTTTCTTTAGGAAGGTGAGCAAGACACCAAAGGAACCAAAGAGGAAAGGTAACCCATGGAAAAACTGAAGAAGGGTTTTCAGAAGGGGGAGCACTCATTTGACTTCATTTTTACATAACAAATAGTTCAGTTAACCCAGTGAGGGGAGGATGCAAAAGAAGCTATTTGGGGGGCATGATGAGTTTAAACTGGTTGTAGGCTATTCAGGCCTTGTGGTCAGAATATATAATAGTAGATCTATAATAGATTATATAGAAATAGATTTGGGCACCTATGATATATAGTAATTAGGGCCATAGAAGTCAGTTTTTCCAGGAAGAGTATACACAAAGCTAAAGAATGAAGCAGATGAATGGTGGGAGAAATCTGGCATATAGTATGTCTCCAATAAATATTTGTTGCATAAGAAAATGAATGAATGAATGAATGAACCTGGAAAGTATATTGTAAAGGAGTAACCCAAAGATGGCCAGAAAACCAGTAGAGAAGGAAATAAAAGACAAATTTCAAGAAGGATGATTGTAAATAGCATTAAATACTGAAGAGAGACCAAATAAGATGAACATATCATTCAGCTGGACTGAAATGTGCGTATTACATTCACCTATCAGAGGAATATTTAAAATCTACATTTTAAATTATGGAAAGCCTTATGTACATTTTTAGTTCTATAAAATCCTGGAGATTCTGACCAATACAATAAGATTAGAAATCAGAAGCATAAACATTGGAAAGGCAGAGATAAAATTATATTATTTGCAGATAATTTCAATGAACACCTAGGAAATCAGCAAAATATTAGGCTAATTAAAAACTTTACCAAAGTTTCTGGCAAGATTAACAGTAGCATTTTCTATACCAATTAATAACCAATTAAAAATGTAATATAAAATAGATACCAGTTAAAATTGAGAAAAACCTATAAAACTACCTAGTAATTAACAAATTATCCACAAAACTGATGGGAATTTAAAAAATATGGTGAAAGTGAAGAAGCCTTTTTTTTTTTCTTTAGGGAATATGACAAACTGATTCTAAAATTTATATGGAGAAATAAAGTTCTTGTATACTAAAGAAATGTTTTGACAAAGAAAGCAAGAAGATCAAGACAGGTAGACTTAGCCTACTAGACACTAAGAAATGTTACAACATCATCATAATAAAACCAGCAAGTTACTGGTGAAGCTGCAAACATGTAGACCAGTAGAACATAGTAGAGGCCAGAAACACGTGCAATTTGTCTGAGAATTTGCTGGGCACAGGTGATGTTACAAATCAGTGGAGAAGGGTAATTACAGAAGGGGAAATTCAAATGACTTCTAAGTATATGAAGAGGTGCTCTACCTAACTGGTAATCAAAACTGGGTATAGTGGCTCACACTCGTAATCCCAGCACTTCAGGAATCTGAGGTAGGAGGACTGAGCACAGGAGTTTGAGATCAGCCTAGGCAGCACAGGGAGACCCCATATCTACAAATACAAAAACAAATAAAAATGAATATAGCTGGTAATCAGAGAAATATGAATTAAAACAGCAGTGAACTAAAATGAGAAATAAAGCATATCACTACAAAAAATCAATGAAACACAAAGGAATACAGCAGGAAAGGAAAAGAAATACCAAAGAACTTCAAAAGAGAGAAAATGATGAATAGCTAAGTAAGTCCTTCCCTATCAATAGTTACTTTAAACGTGGTTGGATTATACTCCCCAATCCAAAGACAGAGCATAGTACACAAACAAAAACAAGACTCAACTCCTTCTGTCTGTAGAAATTCACTTTGAATTTAAGGACAGTCTGAAAGTGAAAGGATGAAAAAAGATATTCTATGTAAATGATAACCAAAAGAGAGTGGGGGTGGCTATACTTACAGCAGGAAAGATTTAAGTGATTTTTAGATTCGATGCTACCCCCATAAAAATCTCAATGACATTTTAAAAATCAAAAACTGTTACAAGAGATGAGGATATTATATAATGAAAGGATCAATTCATCAGAAAGTAATGTAATTATAAATATATACCTAACATCAGAGCACCTAAAGATACATAGAGAAACCTTGACAGGGAGAAATGGAAAGTGACTGGGTGAGGTGGCTCATGCCTGTAATTCCAGCACTTTAGGAGGTCTAGATGGGGGGGATCACCTGGGGTCATGAGTTCAAGACTAGCCGGGCCAACATGGTGAAACCCCATTTCTACTAAAAATACAGAAACTCACTGGGCATGGTGGTGGGTGCCTGTAATCTCAGCTACTCAGGAGGCCGATGCAGGAGAACTGCTTGAACCTGGGAGGCAGATGTTGCAGTGAGCCGAGGTCATGCCACTGCACTCCAGCCTGGGTAGAAGAGTGAGACCCCCCTCTTAAATAAAAAAAAAAAAAAAGAAATGGAATGCAAAACAATTAATAGTAGGAGACTTCAGTACTCCTTTCAACAGTGAATAGATCATCCAGACAGAAAAACAGTGAGGAAAAAGCCTTGTGCTATACTCTAGACCAAATGGATTTAGCAATCATATACAGAACATTCCATCTGACAGTAGCTGAACACATTCTTCTCAAGTGCACACAGAACAATTTCCAGGATAAATTGTATGTTAGGTCACAAAATAAATTTTAACAAACCGAAAATATTGAAATAATATCAAGTATCTTTTCTGACTGCAACAGTATGAAACTTGAAGTCAATAGAGGTTGAGTAGCCCTTATCTGAAATGCTTAGGAGCACAAGTGTTTTGGATTTTGGATTTCTTGAGGTTTGGGAATATTTGCGTTATATACTTACTGATTGAACATCCCAAATCCAAAAATCTGAAGTCTAAAATTCTCCAAAACTGAAAACTTTTTGAATATCAACCTGATACACAAAGAAACTGTTTATTGCATTTTGAAGCATTTTGGATTTCAGATTTTTGAATTTGGGATGCTCACCCTGTAACAGAAAGAAAACCGAAAAATTCACAAATACGTGGAAATTAAACAGCATGTTTCTGAACAACCTATGGGGTCAAAGAAGAAATGGTAAGGGAAATTTAAAAGTATCTGAGATTATGTGGTTTGGCTGTGTGTCTGCACCCAAATATCAATTTGAATTGTACTCCCATAATTCCCACATGTTGTGGGAGGCACTCAGTGCAAGATAATTTGAATCATGGGGTCAGTTTCCCCCATACTGTTCTTTTGGTAGTAAGTCCCATGAGATCTAATGGTTTTATCAGGGCTTTCCGCTTTTGCATCTTCCTCATTTTCTCTTGCCGCTGCCATGTAAGAAGTGTCTTTCACCTCCCGCCATGATTCTGAGGCCTCCTCAGTCATGTGGAACTATAAGTTCAATTAAACCTCTTTGTCTTCCCAGTCTCTGGTATGTAACATCACCTCTCCCCAGCAAATTCTCTTACAAATTGCACCTGTTTCTGGCCTCTACTCTGTTCTACTGGTCTTTATCAGCAGTGTGAAAATGGACTAATACATGTGATAAATGAAAATGGAAACACAACACCCCGGAACTTACGGAGTGCAGCAAAAGCAATTCTAAGAGATAAGTTTATAAAGATATATGCCTACATTAAAAAAAATTAAGTTCTAAATAAACAACCTAATGTTACACCTCATGAAACTAGAAAAAGAAGAACTAAGCCAAAGTTAGCAGAAGGGAGGATATAACAAAAATCAGAACAGAAATAAATGAAATTGAGATAAGAAAATAATAGGAAACATCAATGAAATTGAGTTGATTTTTGAAAAGATAAAAACAATACAGAAATACCTTTAGCTAGATTAAATAAAAAAGTAGAGAAGACACTAATAAATCAGAAATTAAAGAGAAGGCATGACAACCAATACCACAGAAATACACAGGATCATAAGAGATTACTATGAGCAATTATATGTCAACAAATTGTATGACCTAGAAGAAATGGATATATTTTTAGACACTTACTAGAAACTAAGATTGAATCATGAAGAAATGGAAAATCTGCACACCATTAAAAAATAAGATTGAAGCAGTAATAATAATATAAAAAATCTCTGATCAAAGAAAAGCTCTCATCAAAGAAAATGGCTTCAGTGCACAATTAAACCAAATATTTAAAGAAGTAATACCAGTCCCTCTCAAGATCTTCCAAAAAACTGAAGAGGAGAGAATACTTCCAAACTCATTTTATGAATTCAGCATTATCCTGATACCAAAGCTAGAGAAAGCCACTGTAAGAAAGTTATAGGCCAAGACCTCAATGCCTATAGATGCAAAAATACTCAGTAAGATAATAGCAAACTGAATTCAACAGCACATTAAAAAGATCATGCATGATGATCAAGTGAGATTTATCCCAGGGAAGCAATGATAGCTTAACATATACAAATCATTTAATGTGATATGCTACATTGAGAGAATAAAGTATAAAACTCACATGATCATCTCAATAAAGATATAAGAATTTGACAAAATTTAGCAACTTTCATGATAAAAAAGTCTCAAACTAGATAAAGAATTTACGTAAGCATAATAAGTGCAAATAGCAAGCCTACTGCTAATATTCTATTCAACATGGTATTGGAAGTTCTGGTCAGAATAATTAGGCAAGAAAAAGAAATAAAAGACATGCAAACTGAAAAGAAGAAGTAAAACAATCTCTGCAGATTACATAATCTTATATGTAGAAAACCCTGATTAAAAATGAGTAGAAAAACTTAGTAGACATTTCTCCAAAGAAGACATACAAATGGTCAACAGGTATGAAAAAGTGCTCAACATCACTAATTATTAGGAAAAGTCAAATCAAAACCATAATGAGATACAACCTCACACCTGTTAGGATAGCTGCCATCAAAAATACAAAATATAACAAGTGTTGACAAATGTGTGGATAAACTGGATCTCTTGTACATTGTTGGAGGAAATGCAAAATGGTAGAGTCACTTTGAAAAACAGTCTGGAGTTTCATAAAAAAATTATAAACAGAACTATCATGTGATCCAGTAATCCCACTTCTGAGTAAATACCCAAAAAATTGAAATCAGAATCTGGAAGAGATATCTATACTCCCATGGTTTATGGAAGCATGATTCATAATAGCCAAGATATATAAGCAACCTGAATGTCCACTGATGGATGAATAGTCAAAGTGTGGTATGTAGATACAACAGATATAATTCAGCCCTTAAAGAAGGAGGAAATCCTGCCACATGTGACAACATAAATGAACCTGGAAACTATTCTACTTAGTGAAATGAGCTAGTCAAAGAAGAACAAATATTGCATGTTTCCACTTGTGAGAAGTATCTAAAATAGTCAAACTCATAGAAGCAGAGACTAGAATAGTGGTTGCCATGGGCCAGTGGAAGGGAAATGGGAGAGTTGTTCAATGGCTGTAAGCCTCAGCTATGCAAAATGAGTAAGTTCAAGAGATCTGCTGTTAAGCATTGTACTTATAGTTAAAATAGTGTGCGCTTAAAAGATTTGAGAGGATACATCTCATGTTAAGTGCTCTTAAACACATATACGCACACACACACCCCACAAAACAAAATCAAGCAACCAACCAATAAAAGACAAAAGAGCACAAGGAATCTTTTGGAAGTGATGGATATGTTTATTACCTTGATTATGGTGATGGTTTCATGGTTATATGCATGTCTCCAAACTCATCAAATTGTATAACTTAAATATGTACAATTTTTGTGTATAAATTATGCCTCAGTAAATCTGTTTAAAAAATAACAGAGAACTCTAAAGTGGATCAACTATTAAAATTGAATATGTTTTTAAGTATATTGGCTAATAATTATCTCCTTTACTGGTGGAACGATAAATCAGGGCAGTCATGTTTTCATTTTGTTGAACAATCAGATGGTAGTTAATGGAATCAAATATATGTATACCTTACAAACCAATATTTTCATTCCTGGGAGTATAAACTGGACCAGTGTTTTTCAAAGTTTAGTGTACATGTGAATCACTTGATTCTGTTAAAATGGAGATCCTAATTGAGTAGGTCTGTGGTGTGGCCTGCATTTATAACAAATTCTATGGGATGGAAACACTGCTGGTTGGTGAACAATACTTTGAAGAGCAAGGCCCTAGAATAATAATTCTCACTGTCATGTATGTGCTGGAATCACCTGGGACCTCAATAAAAATACTGTTGTACAAGTCCTACCCCAGAACAATTGAGTTGGGTTTGAGGTGGGGAAGGTGAGGAGTGTGGTCTCCAAGCACTAGTATCTAAAAACAAAAGAACTTTGCAGATGATTCTAATATATAACCAAGGTTGAGAATCTTTGAGATACATTTTCTCATAGGAAGCACAATTTTACATATATATGTATATCACAGGGACATCTTGGCAAATAAAAATAATCAAAATGTCCATAATTCATGTGTGGATTAGTAAATTTGTGGTATATGTGCAGAATAGAATACTATTAAGAAGTCTAAATAAAACATTTATATATAACAATATAGGTAAATGTCAAAAAACACCTGGAACAAAGAAAATTATTTTTTTGCAGTGTGGTAATATTTGGGTAAACTATACATACAGACAATGCTATGTATTTTGCTATGTACTTGCATTTGATTACATATGTATATAAAAATATACATATATGGGGTTGTACCTTAGGCAGATAAGAGTAGAATTAGGATGAGCACAAAGAAAGAATGCAACAGAAATATACATTTTTAATTTATATTTATTTACTTCTTATACTTTAAGTTCTGGGGTATATGTGCAGAATATGCAGGTTTGTTACATAGGTATACACGTGCCATGGTGGTTTGCTGCATCCATTGCCCCATCATCTACATTAGATATTTCTCCTAATGCTATCTCTCCCCTATCTCGCACCCCCTGCTATCCATCCCCTAGCCACCCACCCCCCAACAGGCCCTGGTGTGAGATGTTCCCCTCCCTGTGTCCATGTGTTCTCATTGTTCAACACCCACTTATGAGTGAGAACATGTGGTGTTTGGTTTTCTGTTCTTGTGTCCGTTTGCTGAGAATGATGGTTTCTAGCTTCATGTCCCTGCAAAAGATATGAACTCATCCTTTTTTATGGCTAGATAGTATTCCATGGTGTATATGCACCACATTTTCTTTATCCAGTCCATCATTGATGGGTATTTGGGTTTGTTCCAAGTCTTTGCTATTGTGAACAGTGCCACAATGAACATAGGTGTGCATGTGTCTTTATAATAGAATGATTTATAATCCTTTGTGTATACATCCAGTAATGGGATTGCTGGGTCAAATGATATTTCTATTTCTAGATCCTTGAGGAATTACCATACCATCTTCCACAATGGTTGAACTAATTTACACTCCCACCAACAGTGTAAAAGCATTCCTATTTCTCCACATACTCTCCAGCAACTGTTGTCTCCATATATTTTAATGATCTCTATTCTAACTGGCATGAGATGGTATCTCAATGTGGTTTTGATTTGCATTTCTCTAATGACCAGTGATAATGAGCTTTTTTTCATATTTTTGTTGACTGGATAACTGTCTTCTTTTGAGAAGTGTCTATTCATATCCTTTGCCCAGTTTTTGATGGGGTTGTTTTGTTCTTGTACATTTATTTAAGTTCTCTGTAGATTCTGGATATTAGCTCTTTGTCAGGTGGGTAGATTGCAAAAATTTTTTCCCATTCTGTTGGTTGCCAGTTTATTCTGATGATATTTTCTTTTGCTGCACAGAAGCTCTGGAGTTTAATTAGATCCCATTTGTCTGTTTTGGCTTTTGTTGCCATTGCTTTTGGTGTTTTAGTCATGAATTCCTTGCCCATGCTTATGTCCTGAATGATATTGCCTAGGTTTTCTTCTAGGGTTTTTATTGTGTTAGGTCTTATGTTTAAATCTTTAATTCCTCTGGAATTATTTTTTGTATAAGGTGTCAGAAAGGGGTCCAGATTCAGCTCTCTGCATATGGCTAGCCAGCTTTTCCAACACCATTTATTAAATAGGGAATCCTTTCCCCATTGCTTGTTTTTGTGAGGCTTGTCAAAGATCACATGGTTGTAGATGTGTGGCATTATTTCTGCGGACTCTGTTCTGTTCCATTGGTCTATATCTCTGTTTTCGGTACCAATACCATGCTGTTTTGATTACTGTAGACTTGTAGAATAGTTTGAAGTCAGGTAGTGTGATGCCTCCAGATTTTTTTTTTTTTTTTTTTTTTTTTTTTTTTTTTGCTTAGGTTTATCTTAGCTATACAGGCACTTTTTTGGTTCCATCTGAAATTTAAGGTGTTTTTTTTTTCCAATTCTCTGAAGAAATTAAGAGTATTTTTTATAGAATATTGATCAAAGTTTGCCATGACTGTAGAGGGTGAAAAACTCAATTCTATGCATCAGATTAAAAAAAAAGAGAAATCACCAGCTTTTATAGATGAACTTAAAAAAATAATTTCTATGAAGTTATTGGCATGAAAATCAAAATGTTTGATGAGAGAATGAGGAGTAAGACTATTTTCCTCCATGGCTAGCATAAGAAAGTTAGCTGGAAAAGAAATTAAAGAGGTAGGGATAGAAAAAAGAGCCTAGAGGGGGTATTTTTATGTGAGATTCTTGAACCAATTGCTAGATGGAGAGGAGGGAATCTGCAGAGAAGATGAAGTTGAGGCCCCTGAACTGACAGTGACTGGTTCTTGAAGATGCAGGAAGCTATGGAAATCCAGAACAATGGGTTCTAAATGCTGTTCTGCAGATTAGAGATTGTTTAGTTTTATGAGGGCACCTGGGATATACACTCAGTACTCAATATCTCCCACCCCTTTTGTTGCATGAAATATTTTACTACCAAGAGAAAGATCTTGAGAGCTTGTGAAACCATATAGATTCCTGATTTGTATCCTAGGGAATTCAGATAATTCAGATTCAGCTAAGTGGGCATTGGAAATTCAATATTTTGAACAAAGTTTTCAAGTGAGTTGTATGTTTATTAAATTTGGGAAGCACTTGTTTAGGACATAGGTGAAGAGAATAGCTTTGGGTAGAGGAAAGTAGTGTTCTTCTTCTTTTGGGACAGCTAAAAAGATTTCAGGATGGATGTGGATATAGGTAAGGTTACTGGTTTAAGCAAGATTGGCTCTGGATGCATCATCTGATAAGGCAAGTGGGGAAAATGTGTGCCTCATCTATAAATCTGGCTTCAGAGCTTGTAAGAAATTCTTTGAGGGTAACAGTGAGAACATTGCTCCAAAAGTACCCTGGCCTCTTGTCCCAGGAACAGGAAGTTCTTAAACCAAAATAGTGAGGTGTCTGTAAGTTGAAGACTAAATGACCTATAATACCATTAAGGCTAGATCAGCTAGGGTCTATGCAGAGTGGCTGAGTGGAGGCCCTCAGGATGAAGCAGGTCACAGAGGCAGCTATCACTGGAGAGCAGCAAGATGTTTTCTGGAGCTATGGTAAAGAATGGAGATGGACTCAGGACCCTTCTCCACTAGAGGGCCTGTGTGATGGGAACTGTGGGAGTGCAGTGGAAAGAAGTTTGGGTAGTGGGAGACTGATAGGAAAACTATTCACCAGTGATGACCCCATGATTCTATGGCCCTTTTCTGTGCTATAGCTCAAATCTCATTTTTTTCCCACACTCTTACCCACATAATCCCATCTACTTAACAAGCTTGAGCTCCTTCTTAAAGTACCATCTCAAGAATCATTTTCAAGATTCATCTTCTGTGAGTAGGTCCCCTTACTTCCAAATACTGGTGAGTTCTTCCTTTGTGTTCCAGTGCATCATGTTTATACCTCCCATTGTTGTGTACACAAAATTGCATTCCCCCCGCTAGCTTAGAAAGAGTTACAAATTCTCAATAAATAGCCATGAATTAATGAATAAAGTAATAAACTGAGTGATAGAAGAACCAAATGGTTCTGTGACTATCTGTTAAGCCTTTGATTATCCATACGTAACCAGGGATGGCCTAGGAAAGAAGTGCTATAGAGCTAAGCATAGTAGCTGCATGTATAGTCTAGAGCAGTGTACACCCAGTCACCACCAATGTACCAGGAAGTCTAGAAAATAAAAATCAACAAATACAATCCTATCCTAGGTAATTGAAAAGCAGTTGAAATGTTCCTAAAGCCTAGTGTGATAAACTTTGCCCTGTGTGGAATACCACAGAACACTGAGTTTCAAGATAGTTATGACTCCTGTTTTCTAGATACCAATAAAACACAAAATCCTGAGTGAGAAAGGGACCTTCTTAAAGATAGAAAGAGGTGTCTGATTAGCTGAGTATCATCTTACAGTAATCTCTCATTGTATCATCTAGCCTTATTCTCCTTGAGGATTCGGCACATCTATGTATATTTCTATTCAGTTATAATTAGCTTACATGTGATATATATGTTCATGTCTCATCACCATGATTATATATTGTATATATGGGTAATCTCCCCTGAGTATCTTGGTCATTGCATTTCACACAACAGATGTGATATCATAGAATGATAGGAAACATATAACATAAAATTCTCATTTTGCCAAAGAGAAAACTGAGACCTAGGGATGTTATACAAACTTTCCTATATTACACTTCATTCAAACAATGGAAGAGTCATCAAATTACTCATTCAACAAATACTTCAGTGACTTAATGTGCAAAAACATACAAAATGTTGGCTATGAAGATGAATGCAATACATGCTGACATCAATAATTTCACAGTCTTCTTGGGAACACACACATAAACAGCAGTACACTGCCAATGGAGTGTGCACTTTGGTTTAAAACTTTGGAGAACAGTTTGACAATGTATAATTTTTTTAAAAAAAATGTCCTTGGTTCTTCAAATCCACTCTCAAGAATTAATCCAGTAAACAGATGTAAGCAAAGATTTAGCTATAAACTATTCTCTTTTTTCTTTTTAAAAACTATTGCTTGATTTCAGAATAAACTATGATTTGTGACCCATGGAATCCTTTGCTATTAAAATGTGCATTGAGGAAAAATATGAATAGGGGAAGATGATCATAACAGATCATTGAAAAGGTAAGAGTAGATTCCATTGTGGTCTATATATTACAAACCCATTTATGAAAAGTATATCTGTATTTATGCCTAGAAAGAAGACTCTCTAAAAGAAAAAACTTCTTTTTAATGAAAATAAACTGTATCTGGATATCAAAATAACATTGAGTTCCTGAATATCTGGGTCTATCCATGTAGGGGCAGAAGGCTGGAAGAACTGAGTTAGTACAGACTGACTTATTCATCAATGACCCACTGAACATGAGCAGTTCTCAATTTCTACTGAAAGTCCAAATTGAAGAGGATATGTAAGTACTTTTTAAAAAAATTTTATGGAGGAAAACCTAAAATATTTTTCTATAAATCTTGGTAAAGAAGAAACTGGAAACAAACACATCAAAGTCAAATCTGCTTTCAAAAAATATCCCAAGCATATGAGAGCACAACCCTGCTCCTTCTCTTGTGCCAGACAAAGTTACTGACACTCCTTCTGGTGAGTCCCATGTCCCTGCCAGGCTCTGAGTCTCATCACCAAATATCTCATCATGTTCAGATCAGGTTGTGTATTTTGATGGTTTTTATTCTTTGAAAACAGGTAATTTAGGCATACATCCTAAGGCTTTATTAGGCAGAACAGCAAGTTACCCAGAACATTCCTTTCTCTAATCATCCAATATTTATTGGTTATTTAGATCCTGCTAATTTCTGTTTTTACTAAAGTGCTTTCAGTCTATTATGAAGGCTTCAGCATGACGTAAAAGGATGAACTGAGATAAATTCAATGGGAATGCTGCACGAAGGTCAGAGTGAAAATAATATTTACCTTGCAAAGACCTCCAGGCACTCAGATTAAATTAGAACAGTAATGAGTACATGCTCTCTTCTATTTATTTAGTTGGCAGGAGGTACTTTATTTTATATACATCACATATCCATCACTGAAAATGTATTCTATTTTTAAAGTGTCGCACCCTATTGGATAGAGAATCTGGCTTCTTAAAGGTCGTGGAGGCAGAGAAAGGGGAAACAGGCAGAGAACAAACATTTATTGAACATCTCCTGGGATCTCATTTAACCCTCCTCCTTGAATCCTCATTGATCCCAGTTCTCAAACCTTCCAGGGAGTTATTATGATTCCCATTTTACAGATGAACAAATTGAGATTGAGTTTCAGAGAGTTAAAAAGTACGGCACACCTGTGGTTACATAATTGAGAGTGACAGAAACAGATTTCAGACTCAGTTCTGTCAGATCCCAAAGCCTGTGCTTTTTCTACAGCACTTTTGAAGGTTGGACAGAATGAATGCCATGGTGTCATGCTAAATCAAAGAGGCAGAGAGATCAAGTGACAGGGAATGTAGACTTGCCATTAGACATTGAACCCCTTCTATGAAACTGTCAGTTTCCTACATTAATATTAGCAGAGCATGAGAGATGTAGTCAAGGGAGGTGAATATGATCAGACTCATATGCACATTTACAGGAAGTTAAGTAGGACTGACTGTCAGCAAAGTTAAGGAGTAGGGGATCATTATCTCTGTGTTGGTGGGCCTGCCCCTTTCAGGTGGGACAGAGCATGCAGGCTTATGTTGAATCAAAATCAGGTTCTAAGCTATTTCTCACAGGTCCTAATTATGTCCTCTGGGGTTATGTAGTGTACTGAAAGGCAATGCTAAACAATTTTTAAAAGAGATGATGTCCTTTAATGAGATGGTTAAGAGAGGCTTCTTGTAGGAGAAGGTGTCTTATGAGAACAAGCTTTAGGCAGGCCTCTTCCAGAAGTCACTTTGAATTTCCATTGCTTCTATTTCCTCTGTTAGGCTATGTTTGGGATTTTTGTTCTTCACTTGAAATAAGCCAGAAGTAAGCAGGCCTCTGGTTCTGGGATGAAAATCCTCTAAGGATGTCTTCTGTTGCCATATGTTGAGAGAGTATGGGCTGTGTAAGAAGCAAACACAGGTTTTGGAGTGGTCCCACTGAACATCTCAAATAGTGCCAAAGCCCTGTATCAAAGAAATAGATAGAAATAAATTCTTTTGTAATTTTTTTTTTTTTTTTTGAGACGGAGTTTTGCTGTGCTGCTCAGGCTGGAGTATGGCAACACAATCTTGGCTCACTGAAGCCTCCACCTCCTAGATTCAAGAGATTCTCCTGCCTCAGCCTCTCGAGTAGCTGGGATTATAGGCGCCCAGCATTATGCTTGGCTAATTTGTGTATTTTTAGTAGAGTTGGGGTTTCACCTTGTTGGCCAGGCTTGTCTCGGACTCCTGGCCTCAAGAGATCTGTCCGCTCACTGTCCCCCAAAGTGTTGAGATTACAGACATGAGCCACCACACCTGGACTGTAAGTTTTTTTTGACAACTGACTTGCAAATAGACACCAATTATAAAAGACTTGGTAAAGCATCTAGTATATTTTATTGGAATGGAAACTATTAACAGGAATTTTGTGTATTAGATAAAATTGACTGTAGTTCACTTATTGGGTGCTGGATCATTGAAAACACAGCAGCCATAACCTTGAATTGGGTTCTAGTGATTGTATACCCAGTTCACACCAGCTTTTCCCTTTCTAACCCTTGATCCTTCTGGCTGTTGGTGGCTCAAGTGATCCAGATGACTGAAGACATAGCCACTGCTTGTGCCAGAGGCCTGGCCAATGGAGACTATCCATAAATTCAATTAATTCTCACTCAATATGTGTCAGAAAGGCACCCTGGATTAATGGAAAGAGAAGGATTTTCAGACAGGCAGAATAATGTTTGAATCCTGGCTTCATCAGGTATAGTTGTGTGCATGTGCCCTTAGAAGAATTATTTAATCTCTCATTTTCTTCAGCTATGAAATGGAGATAATTTTCTGTCCCACAGGGTGTTATAAGGATTAAGTGGAATCATGTTTGCAAATGCTGCATATGATCATAGCTGCTGGGAGCATATCTGTTCCCTTTTTGTTTTCTATTGATATCTCCCTTGACTTCTTTTATTCTTTCTCTAGGCTGGGGTTCAGGATAAGGACATGTTAATAAGGGCTCTCAGATATACGTCCACACCCCAGCTCTTTGGGGTTGCTGCCTCTGCCTACTGCTCCTGCTTCCTCTTTTGACCACTTTGATTCTCATCAGCACTTTTACAGAAAGATGAACCAGAGGGCATGGAAAAAGTAAAACCAAGCCCATCTGCTTAATTCTTTGAATGCACAATTTTTGAAGGAGACTAAAAGCTGCTAATGGAATTGGGCATGTGTGGGGCTTTTATTTAGGATGCAGTTACTCTAGACAGTACAGAGAGGAATCAAATGTAATGCCTGCCATCCAGGGCCTTGCTCTGCAAGGAAGGAGTTGTACATATAGATGAATAATTTCAGGAGTGTGGTAACTGTTGGAATAGAGGTATGAACAGGTCATTAGGTAATTAAGGTCCACAGACTACTATTCTCCTTCTTTCTCCTCTATGTCTTTAGTTACTGAAGCTGGAGATGCCTTCTGGCCCATCACCGTTGAAGTGGCAATTTATTGTGGGGTCTGGAAAGGACATTAGGCTTCTTAACTTCTCCACAGATTTTGCTTCTAATGCATTAATTCTTAGATAGCGCTAGAGAACTTAATGACAACTTGCTATTGTTAACAAAGAATGACAGAGAGATAACTTTGAACTGTGTTAATGTTATGGGAAACAAACAAATGAACTTCTATTGACATAGTATCTGATTTAGATAATGGATTAGTGTATTATATTTCAGTGCCCTTCCTGGACTCAAATCTAAAAGCAAGATGTGTTTTTGTAAGACCTGATACCATCATAATCCCAAGAGTTTGCTTTATTCTCTCATTAAAAAAGGAGAAAATTCAGCTCCTTCAGATTATCTGTTTAAATTCCTAAGAATTAATGTATTATAATTGAAAATTACTTATAAATCAGCACCATCATGCCAAAGTGCATCGTATGACACAGCAATAATATAACTTAGACTATCTGTTAGTTAAGATATATGTCCTTGTTAATGTTTGGTTTAATTTTGCTGTTAATAATCATAAATTTATTTTGACACAAAATATACCTGTGTTTCCAATAATATAGATTAACTGGCATTAGACTAGAGTCAGAACTAACCTATGTTTTCTGTCCTCATGCAACCATCAGAGCTGAGTGTGCAGTGGCCTCTCTTCTTCCACATGGAACTCCTCTGACCATTTACCTTTGGAGTCAGGCAATAGCTGATTTTATGTTAGTCAGCTCTGATGTCATACTTCCATAATTTGAAATAATCCATGAGTACTGTGTAGAAATGCTATGTACTCTGGATATTCTTCATCACCTACTTCTCCTCTTTATGCTATAAAATCATGAGGAATAGAGGTTTGGAGAAATGAGGACGGACCGATTGAAATTCCACTATACATTGAAGAATTTAAGAATTTCCATTTTCAGAATGCTTTCTGTATGCTAGAAAATTTCCGCGTATGTTTTAAGAGCTTCACATTACACTCTAAAGGAGAAACTGGTTATCTCCACATTACAGAAGTAGTAACTGAGTCTTACAGAGATTAGTTAAGTGATTCATCTCAAGTTTTCAGAATTAGTAGTGGCTCAGCTAGAGTCTGTACCTAAGTTTGTTTGGCTTCCAATCCACTAGCTGGATGTTGGTCTGAATTAACAAACTAGGGGCGCATGGGGCCCTATCCCACTCAAGGCCATGTTGTTTTGTTTTGCTTGGTCAGCACCAAGCTACACTTTCCCCAGTTTACTCCCTTATACCTTGTCATATACTTCATACAAATGATTTTCTCTTGCTTGGACCTAGCAGGATTTAGAGTCTGTGGTACCTGTTCCTGGTGTAATGGAATAATAGTGAGTTTTTGAGCCAGACAGTAAAGCATTTTAGTCTGGACCCAGCCAATTATGAACAATGTGTACTTTGGGTAAGTCTATGAGCCTGTTTCTTCCACACAAATGGGAATAACCAAACCAAGGTCATAGAGTTGCTGTAAATATTAAAAGGAAATGCATGAAAAGCACTTGATATTCTGTAAATAATAGTGGTATCTGAGATCTCTGACTCTCATTGCCATCTTTTGTGAAATCACTCTTTGAGAAACTTCCACATGTTCTTTAAGCTGCAAAGCCTTTTTCCCTAAGAAAGTGTTGATTGACGCTATAGTATCAATTGCTACTATAAAAGGATATTAACTAGAATTTGTGCTGCCTTCATTTCCACTGAGAGGTGGAATTGAAAGATGTCAAATACCAGTGAAAGTGTGAGAACAATCCTCATATTTCTGTATGATTTATAACAAATTTTCAGTAAATGCCTTCATGATTCTTGGTCACTTAACCATATCAAAGATCTAAAAGAAGAGTCACATAGGGAGAGGTGGGGAGATTGCTGAAAAGATTTCCTAGGAGCTGGCTGTTGCTGTATTAAAAGTTTCTATCGGAAGAGTTCTGTTGCAGAGGGATCCAAGACGGCCGAACAGGAACAGCTCTGGAGTGCAGTTCCCAGCATGAACAATGCAAAGGGTGAGTGAACTCCATATTTCCAAACAAGTTATTACTGCCCCCAGACCAGGAGATTCCAGGGCTGAAAAGTGCCATGAGTTGCCAGCACAGCTGTTGCAGCTGGTGCAGTGGGTCTCCACACAAAAACTCACACAAATCTAGGCAGCCATTTCAACTGGTGCCTGGATTGCCTGGGAGACGACAGAGCCGCCCATTCAACTGAAACAAAAGGGGCTGAAACAGGGAGCCAGATGATCTGGCTCCCTGGGTCCCACCCCTACAAAGATCACCTATCTATCTGAAATGCTCTGGATTGTTCATAGCAAGCACAGCTGGACCCAGGACAGTCCAGCTGTGTTGGGGGAAGGGCATCTGCCATTACCGAGGCCGTTCTAACTATACCTCTATAAACAAAACCTCAAGGAAGTTCACACAGCAACTGGACAGAGCCCACGGCAGCTCACCAACATATCTGCTGGCAGACTGTGACTAGGCTAACTTCTTGCTGGGCAGGGCAGCTCTGAAAAAAGGAAGCACCATGACAGGAACTTATAACTGTGTTTTTTTCCCAGGTGCTTTGTCCTGGGAAGGTGGGGCTTTATAAGTTCCACTGCAGCAGACTTAAAAGTACCTGCTCAGCAGCTCTGAACAGAACGATGGAGCTCACAGCTCAGCACTTGAGCTCCTATAAGGGACAGACTCCTCTCTCCTCAAACAGCTCCCTGACCCCTGTATATCCAGAGTCACTTGATACAGGAGAGCTCAGGCTGACATCTGGTAAGTATCCTTCTGGGACAAAGATAACAGAAGAAAAATCTGGCAGCAACCCTTACTGTTCTGCAACTGCTGCAGGTAATCCCCAGGTAAGCAGGGCCGGGAATGGACCTCAGCAGTCCTACAGAAGAGGGGCCTATTAGAAGGAAAATTAAAAAACAAACAAATAACTTCATGATCAACAAAAAGGACATCCACTCAGAGACCCCATCCTAAAGTCACCAACTACCAAAACCACCAGGTAGAAAAATCCATAAAGATGGGAAGAAATCAGCACAAAAAGGATGAAACCACCAAAAACCTGAACACCTCTCCTCATCCAAGGGATCACAACTCCTCACCAGCAAGGGAACAAGGCTGGATGGAGAATGAGTCTGATGAATTGACAGAAACAGGCTTCAAAAAGTGGGTAATAACAAACTTCTCTGAGCTAAAAGAACATGTTCTAACCCAAAGCAAAGAAACTAAAAACCATGAAAGGTTTGACAAAATGCTAATGAGAATAAACAGCTTAGAGAAGAATATAAATGACTTAATGGCACTGAAAAACACAACATGAGAACTTTACAAATCATACACAAGTTTCAATAGCCAAATTGACCAAGCAGAAGAAAGGCTATCAGAGATTGAAGATCAATTCAGTGAAATAAAATGAGAAGGCAAGATTAGAGAAAAAGAGTAAAAGGAAATGAACAAAGCCTCCAAGAAATACGGGATTATGTGAAAAGACCTAATCTATGTTTGATAGGTGTACCTCAATGTGACAGAGAGAATGAATCCAAGCTGGAAAACACTCTTCAGGATATTATCCAGGAGAACTTCCCCAACCTAGCAAGGCAGGCCAACATTCAAGTACAGGAAATACAGAGAACACCACAAAGTTATTCCTCAAGAAGAACACCCCCAAGGCACATAATCGTCAGATTCACCAGGGTTGAAATGAAGGAGAAAATGCTAAGGGCAGCCAGAGAGAAAGGTTGGGTTACCCACAAAGGGAAGCCCATCAGACTCACAGCAGATCTCTCGGCAGAAACCCTACAAACCAGAAGAGAGTGGGGGCCAATATTCAACATCCTTAAAGAAAAAAACTTTCAACCTAGAATTTCGTATCTTGCCAAACTAAGCTTCATAAGTGAAGGAGAAATAAAATCCTTTACAAACAAGCAAATGCTCAGACATTTTTTCACCACCAGGCCTGCCTTACGAGAGCTCCTGAAAGAAGCACTAAACATAGAAAGGAAGAACCAGTACCAGCCACTCCAAAAACGTACCAAATGGTAAAAAACATCAACAAAATGAAGAAACTGCATCAACTAATGGGCAAAACAGCCAGCTAGAATCAAAATGGCAGGATCAAATTCACACATAATAATATCAACCTTCAATGTAAATGGACTAAATGCCCCAATCAAAAGACACAGACTGGCAAATTGGATAAAAAGTCAAATCTCATAGATGTGCTATATTCAGGAAACCCATCTCACATGCAAGGACACACATAGGCTCAAAATAAAGGGATGGAGGAAGATTTACCAAGCAAATGGAGAGCAAAAAAAGCAGAAGTTGCAATCCTAGTCTCTGATAAAATAGACTTTAAACCAACAACATCAAAAGAGACAAAGAAGGGCATTACACAATGGTAAAAGGATCAATGCAACAAGAAAAGCTAATGATCCTAAATATATGTGTACACAATACAGGAGCACCCAGATACATAAAGCAAGTTCTTAAAAACCTAAAAAGAGACTTAGACTCCCACACAATAATACTGGGAGACTTTTTAACATTCCACTGTCAATATTAGACAAATCAACGAGACAGAAAATTAACAAGGATATCCAGAACTTGAACTCAGATCAGGACCAAGCAAACCTAATATACATTTACAGAACTCTCCACCCCAAATCCACAGAATATACATTCTTCTCAGCATCACATTACACCTACTCTAAAACTGACCACATGATTGGAAGTAAATCACTCCTCAGCAAATGCAAAAGAATGGAAATCATAACAAACAGACTCTCAGACCACAGTGCAATCAAATGAGAACTCAGGATTAAAAAACTAACTCAGAACCACACAACTTCATGGAAACCAAACAACTGGCTCTTGAATGTTGATTGGTTAAACAATGAAATGGAGGCAGAAATAAAGATGTTCTTTCAAACCAATGAGAACAAAGACACAATGTACCAGAATGTCTGGGACACATCTAAAGCAGTGTCTATAGGTAAATTTATAGCAATAAATGTCCACATGAGAAGCAAGGAAAGATCTAAAACCGACATGCTATCATCAAATTTGAAAAAGCTGGAGGAGCAAGATCAAAAACCTTAAAAGCTAGCAGAAAACAAGAAATAGATCAGAGCAGGACAGAAGGAGATAGAGACACAAAAAACCCTTCAAAAAAATCAATAAATCCAGGAGTAAGTTTTTTTGAAAAGATCAACAAAATAGACCACTAGCCAGATTAATAAAAAAAGAAGAATCAAGTAGATGCAATAAAAAACGGTAAGGGGATATCACCACCAATTCCACAGAAATACAAACTACCATCAGAGATTACTAGACACAACTCTATGCACAGAAACCAGTAAACCTGGAAGAAATGGATAAATTCCTGGACACTTGTACCATCCCAAGCCTAAACCAGGAAGAAGTTGAAACCCTGAATAGACCAATAACAAGGGCTGAAGTTGAGGCAGCATTTAATAGCCTACTAACCAAAAAAAAAAAAAAAAGCCCAAATCCAGATGCGTTCATAGTTGAATTCTACCAGACATATAAAGAGGAGCTGGTATCACTCCTTCTGTAACTATTCCAAACAATCCAAAAAGAGGGAATCCTTCCCAAATCATTTTATAAGACCAACATCGTCATGATACCAAAACCTGGTAGATATCTAACAAAAAAAGAAAACATCAGGGCAATATCCATGATGAACATAGATGCAAAAATCTTCAATAAAATACTGGCAAACAGATTGCAACAGCACATCAAAAAGTTTATCCATCATGATCAAGTAGGCTTCATCCTGGGAATGCAAGTCTGCTTCAATATACGCAAGTCTATAAACGTAATTCACCACATACAGAACCAAAGACAAAAATCACATGATTATCTCAATAGATGCAGAGAAGCCTTCAATAAATTTCAACAGTCCTTTATGCTAAAAACTCTCAATAAACTAGGTATCAACTGAATGTATCTCAAAATAATAAAAGCTATTTATGACAAACCCACAGCCAATATTATACTGAATGGGCAAAAACTGGAAGCATTCCCTTTGAAATCTGGCACAAGACAAGTATGCTCTCTCTCACCACTCCTATTCAATATAGTATTGGAAATTCTAGCCAGAGCAATCAGGCAAGAAAAAGGGTATTCAACTAGGAAAGGAGGAAGTCAAATTTTCTCTATTTGCAGACAACATGATTGTGTATTTAGAAGACCCCATCATCTCAGCCCCAAATATCCTGAAACTGATAGAAACTTCAGCAAAGTCTCAGGATACAAAATCATTATGCAGAAATCACAAGCATTCCTATACACCAATAACAGACTTAAAGAGAGCCAAATCAAGAACAAACTGCCATTCACAACTGCTACAAAGAGAATAAAATACCTAGGAATACAACTAACAAAGGATGTAAAGGACCTCTTCAAGGACAACTACAAACCACTGCTCAAGGAAATAAGAGAGAACACAAACAGATGGAAAACATTCCATGTTCATGGTTAGGAAGAATCAATATTGTGAAATTGGCCATACTGCCCAAAGTAATTTATAGATTCAATGCTATCCACATCAATTTACCTAATACCCTCTTCACAGAATTGGAAATAGAAAACATCTTAAACTTCATATGGAACCTAAAGAGAGCCCACAAAGCCAAGACCATTCTAAGCAAAAAGAACAAAGCTGGAGGCATCAAGCTACCTGACTTCAAACTATACTACATGGCTACAGTAATCAAAACAGCATGGTACTGGTACCAAAACAGAGACATAGACTAATGGAACAGAACAGAGGCCTCAGAGGCAATGCCACACATCTGCAACAAGCTGATCTTTGACAAACCTGACAAAAACAAGCAATTGGGAAAGTATTCCCTGTTTAATAAATGGTGTTGGGAAAACTGGCTAGCCATGTGCAGAAAGCAGAAACTGGACCCCTTCCTGACACCTTACACTAAAATTAACTCCAGATGGATTAAAGACTTAAACATAAGACCTAAAACCATAAAAAGCCCTGGAAGAAAACCTAGGCAAAACCATTCAGGACATAGGCAAGTAATTCATGACTAAAACACCAAAAGCATTGGCAACAAAAGCCAAAATAGACAAATGGGATCTAATTAAACTTCAGAGCTTCTGCACAGCCAAAGAAACAATCATTAGAGTGAACCAGGAACCAAGAGAATGGGAAAAAATTTTTGCAATCTACCTATCTAAGGGCTAATATACAGAATCTACAAAGAACTAAAACAGATTTACAAGAAGCAAACAAACAAACCCATTCAAAAGTGGACTAAGGATATGAACAGACACCTTTCAAAAGAGAATATATATGAGGCCAACAAACATATGAAAAAATCCTCATCATCACTGGTCGTTAGAGAAATGCAAATTAAAACCACATTGAGGTACCATCTCAACGCCAGTTAGAATGGCAATCGTTTAAAAATTAGGAGACAGCAGATGCTGGAGGGGATGTGGAGAAATAGGAACACTTTTATACTGTTGGGGGGAGTGTAAACTAGTTCAACCGTTGTCAAAGACAGAGTGGCGATTCCTCAAGGACCTAGAAATAGAAATTCCATTTGACCCAGGAATCCCATTACTGGGTATATATCCAAAGGATTATAAATCATTCCATTGTAAAGACACGTGCACATGTATGTTTATTGTGGCACTGTTTACAATAGCAAAGACCTGGAACAAACCCAAATGTCCATCAATGATAGAATGGACAAAGAAAATGTGGCACATATACACCATGGAACACTATGCAGCCATGAAAAACGATGAGTTTGTCTCCTTTGCAGGGACATGGATATATCTGGAAACCATCATTCTCAGCAAACTGACACAAGAACAGAAAGTCAAACATGGTATGTCCTCACTCATAGGTGGGTGTTGAAGAATGAGAATACGTGGACACAGGGACGGGAGCATCACACACTGGGGTCTGTTGGGGGTGAATAGGGGAGGGATAGCGGGGTGGGGTAGGGAGGTTGGGGAGGGATAACATGGGGAGAAATGCCAGATATAGGTGACGGGGGATGGAAGCAGCAAACCACACTGCCATGTAGGTACCTATGCAACAATCCTGCATCTTCTGCACATGTACCCCAGAATCTAAAGTGCAATAAAATATTTAAAAAAAAAAAAAAAACTTCTGTAAGTCCCTGTTTTCCTTGTGGAACACCTGCAAGGCCGCCGCATGGTAAGTTAAGTTACAAACATGTTTTTCAAGATATAAGACATGCCACAAGACATGTCAGGGTGATGAACTGCCTTTGTGCCCATTTCTGTAAAACTTCCTGCTTTGTATTTTCACTCCCTGAAAAGTATAAAGGAAAGCCTGTCTCCTTTGTCTAACACTCCGCCATTTTGGACATCAGTCTAAGCTGGGCAGGTGTACACCTAAAATAAATCTTTCTGCAACCTCTACAAGAAAAAAAAAGTTTCTACTCTTTCTTTTGCATCATGCCTAATGGTACAGATTCTTATATGGCCCTTTGGAGTTATATACATATATAGATTGTTTAGAAGTTGTGTAGAATACCAGCAAGGGAGTGAGAAAGTGATACAGGGAGGAAAATACAGTCATTAAAAGGTATACTACTAAGCCAGCTACCATGAGATTTTATGCTCACAAGGAAATTTTGAGAAATGGTGCCAAATATGTGGCATACGTATGTATATATGTTGCGTGTGTGTGTTACTGCAGTTGCTAGAGAGGGGTGCTGTTTACCTGGGTTTGATTCTCATGCAGAAAACCTAGATGACAAAAGGCAGATAGGTTGCATTGGTGACAGAATCAGGAGACATTTACTGTAATTGTATTGATCTGAATTCTTTAAGCCCATTCAGAGCAAAGGTACATGAACGTTTTCCATAGAGCAAACGTAAGCCACATGGAGGAACTCGTAACAATTGTTGTCACTGTTTCACCTATATCTCTTAAGCCCTTCTATTTCAGTGTGCTACTACTGACTTCAAATTACTAGTAACTGCTCCCAAGGCCTTTTTCTGGAACTAGAGGAGGTCACTATGCCTGTGGTTAAAGTATATCAGATTCTCAAGGAATTAGCTTCTCCTTGGAGCAGTCTTAAACCTAGATGGAAGTGAGGTAAGTCTGAAGTGCATTTACACATCTACACATTCCACAGCTCCCTTGTTTCTAATCTGGAATGCCCCTGAGGCATGTATTTGGCACTATTTCCCAAAATGTCCCTGTGAGTATAAACTCTCATGGTAGCTGTCTTAGTAGCATACCTTTTATTGGCTGTCTTTTCTTCCCTGTATCACTTTCTCACTCTCCTACTGGTATTCCATACCAACCACTTCCAAACAAAGTATTTTTATTCCTGTCCCTGCCTCAGGGTCTTGTTCTGGGTGAACCTAAACTAAGACAACTGGTGCTAGAAAAAGTCCAAGGAAGAATACCCTCATGATGGGATTCTAGGACTTGCCAGCCAGATCACAAAAGGTCCCCATTACTACTAGTGATAAGATGGTGCTGATAATTCCTGTCATACTGAGCATCTCAATTACAAATGCTCTCATCTGGGTATTTTTCTGTAGTGTAATGGTTATTATACTACTCTCATTTGTACTGAATTATGATAGGATATAGGCTTATGCAATATTGCTAGCATTTCTTCAATATGGTGGCAATGGTAATTATGAAGACTGTGGAATTGATTGTTTTTGTCATAGTGGCATTGAAGGGAAAAAATGACAACTTTCATTCAGCTGACCATAAAGAAAGAGCTCAGTGTGAAACTCAAAAGACAATGCAGCATTGAAGGATAATATATTTACTGTAACTAGAGAGCAGATCCAGCTGAAAATCAAATCTGGGACCTGAATGTGTGAGAGAGAGAGAAAATTGCAAAGACTTACTTCTCAACCTTGAAGATAAATATGAGACTTTATGCCTTGGTAGAAAAGGATTATGCCTGAGACCTGAGAAGGGGATATTTGAGGATAGATGTGCTTTGGAACCTTGAAATTCCACATTCTTCCAAACCTCTAGCCATGTGGAAATCATTCACTCCCCATTGTTAAAGGATGTCATATGCTTGTTGCCTAGAAAATATAAAGAAGACTCACCTAAGGCAGACACCTCATAAAATGGTATTTGTCTTCTTTAAACATTACCTGTACTTCCCCCACAGATTCTAGGACAATAACTTGGGCCAAAACTCAGTTTGAACCCCTGGAAAAAATACTTTCCCTATTCCAGGAAAACAAAAAACAAGGAATTGTTAACAAATGAGCTGCAAGTACTGGCTAATCTTTCCTGGAAGAATCAGAGAGAACATACCTCAAAGTGGACTTTTAAGAGTGCTAGCCCAGCAGTGAGAAATTTAAGACTGGAAAGAGGATTTTTGGAAACGGAGACATTTCTCTCATGACTTCAGCGAAATGTACTAGGACGGACTCCTGGAACTGATACTAACATGCTGCTGGGATAGTTCCTCAGTTCTTAGAAAGTGATGGCCTGCAATAAATGAGATAGAGTTGGTGCATAAATTTCCAGCTCCTTTTCCTCAGGTAGAAAAGTTATTGGGTAGGTACTGAATGTTCTTTCTCAAAAGTTTTATCTTTGGATTAAGCAACAAGGAGCTGAAATAAATTAGAGATTCCTAATAGATGAAGAAATAGTGAGCAGTGACAACTGAGCAAACAGGTGAATGTAAACAGGTCAAGGAAAGAGTTCCTCATCCTGAGTCAATCTAAACATCTGTCAGGCTCCAGGAGTGTAAAGAAACAATCTAACTAAAATATTCTTATCTCATTAACATTTTCCTCTTATTTGCTTTGACTACAGAGATATAAGAAACTAGTAATCTAGGGATAAGCAGAGGGGGAAAAGAAAAATAAAAGCCAGCTAAATAGAGAAGAAGCCAAATATTACTTCTTTTCCTGCTCCAGGCTTTCTGTCTAAAATAACTCCAAGATTTGAGAAAAGAAAATAATTTTTGAATTTTTATGCGTGTCTTAGACTAGAGGCTCTACTGAATTGACATTGTGTTTATGATTTAAAGGGTTGTAGGATTGTCTTTTAAATAAAAGTGATTCAAAAAGTCACCAAAACTTAACCATTTTTTTCATCTAGCACCTGGAAAAAAATTATTTACAATATCTGAAGGAACAGTGAAACAACAAAAAAGTTTCACTTGATTACATCAGATGTGCCTGTTCAACATGCCAGTATTCCTGCTTTATTGTTGCTTTTGTGTTCCTCAGAAACACTCTGGCTTTACTCTCTGTATGTCCTGTTACGGTAATAAAAAGTATAGTTGATAGCAATTGATGTAGAGAAAAGGCAACATATTGAGCTGGAAGAAATCTAAGCTGTCCCATGTGTTTCTTCCTAGTCAGCCATACTTTGTGGTTAATAACTCCCAGGCTATTTTAAAGCCATATTCACATGTCTTCATCTGTTTTCTTGTTCAAGCATAAAGTGATATATAGACAATAAAAAAGACTCTAAGATATTAAAGGTTGAGGCCGGGCGTGGTGACTCACACCTGTAATCCTAGCACTTTGGGAGGCTGAGGCAGGTGGATCACCAGAGGTCCAGAGTTTGAGACCAGCCTGGCCAACATGGCGAAACCATGTCTCTACTAAAAACACGATTATTAGCTGGGTGTGGTGGCTGGTGCCTGTGATCCCAGCTACTCAGGAGTCTGAGGCAAGAGAATCACTTGAGGTCAGGAGGTGGAGGTTGCAGTAAGCCAAGATCACACCACTGCACTCCAGCCTGGCTGACAGAGTAAAACTCAATCTCAAAAAAAAAAAAAAAAAAGATTGAAAACCCATGAAACCATGGGGCCATTTGGCTTTGTCTCTTGGGTATTAAAATGAATACAGTAATATCTACTTGACAAGGATGTGAGAAACAGGAGGAATTGAGATGGCCACCTCCAATGTGGAATAAGTCACTATCACTGTGTTCCATCAGTCTTCCAGAACATTGTATACTATACACCAACTTAAACAATATGTGACTCAAACCAAGTATTTCTTTCCTGCTGTGGACTTCTGTGTTATAGAAAACAAAACAAAGAAACCATACTCAAATCTAGCAAGATCACTTTCCCTTTCTTTGCATGAAATTTCATTTACCATGGAAAACAAAAATTGTATTGGCACTATTTGTTCTTCCCCAAACCCTCTTTATTGATCCCTGGACTTAATCTTTTTTGCTTTTGTTGCAGATTGATTTCTTAGAGAATGCCTGATGTTTTCTTTCCACATCAGTGTTTCTCAATTAAATAACTCAGAGAAAATAATCAATGAAGTTGTCATAAAATACAAGTAAGGCTCAAGAAGATACCCATCTCTTTCTCTGAACCATTGTTTTCTAACTGTACGGAGATAAGTTGTATGTTTAGGCCAGTAGTTCTCACCCAGGGGTGATATTGCTATCCCTTGACCCCCCATACTTTTGACAGTGTTAGACACATTTTTGATTGTCACAGCTAAGGAGGGGTGCTATATTGGCATCTAGTGAGTAGAGGCCAGGAATGGTGCTAAGCATCCATATTAGTTCCCTATTGCTGCATAACAAGTCACCATGAACTTAGTAGCTTAAAAATTACACATTTATACCTGATAGTTCTGTAGGTCAGCAGTCTGATGGGTGGAGGAAGTGGGGCTTGACCAGCTTCTCTGGTTAGAGTCTCCCAGGGATGAAATCAAGCCAGACTGGGCTCTTATCTGGAGGCTATGGGGAAGAATCCACTTCAGAGCTTATTCACATTTGTTGGAAAAAGTTAGTTTCTTAAAGTTGTAACATCGAACTCTCCATTTCCTTGCTGGCTATCAGCCAGAGGCTGTTCCCAGCTCCTAAAGGACACCCATATTGGTTTGCTTGTGACTCCTCCATCTTCAACATCAACCATCGCATGTTGAATCCCCCAAGTGCCTTGAATCTCTGATTTTCTCTTCTTCTGCTTGGGAGGTGGGGGTGTGTGGGGAAATAACCTTCTTCTTTAAAAGAGCTCACTTGATTGGATCAGGCCTATTGGAATAATCTCCATGTCTTAAGTTTAGCTATTTGGGACTTTGATTACATCTAAAAAAATTTTTGTCATACCATCCAACCTGGGCAGTATAGTAAGACTCCCCCCACCAGCTCTACCAAAAAGTGAATTAATTAAAAAAATTAGCCAGATATGATAGCACATGCCTGTAGTCCCAGCAACTTGGGGGGCCGGCGTGATGGGCGCTGAGGCAGGAGGATTGCTTGAACCTAGGAGGTCAAGGCTGCAGTGAGCTATGATTGCACCACTGTACTCTGGTCTGGATGACAGAGCAAGACCCTGTATCAAAAAAAAAAAAAAAAAAAAAAAAGTCACAGAAGTATCTCAATTAGTTTTTTTGTTAAATAACCATTGGATTTAATGATTTAATATTGTGGTACCATCTTTGGAATACTGCTAATCACAACAGCCTACAAGGCACTAGACAGCCTCCCACAACAAAGAAGTATATGGCCCCAAACTCCTATAGTGGCAAGGTTGAGAAACCCTAATATAGACATATCTTTTTCTGGATGATGGAAGTATTTTCACTTTATCTTTCTTATGAAAAGCAGTTTCACAGCCTACAGCACTTGAAAGAAGCATATGCCACTTGGTTTCTGATCATGATCCAGGTCTCTCATTATCCAGGATCTGTTCATCACAAAGATCTAATCAAATATTTGACATCTGCTGGTCCATCTATTTTTACCCATCTACCCCTTTAACTTCACATCTATCAGTCAACTTAGTATACAGTCTTCTGTTCTTTGACAGGATAGTTTATTTAAAAATATTAGGAAAAGAGGGAATTGTTAACATTCTCTTTGACCAGATAATCAGAATGTGATCACCTGTGTAACTAGAATGCAAGTTTCCAATTGCAGAGACTTTTCCGTGATCCCTGGTGTACCAAGCCCTTGATGCAATTTGTGGCACATGGTAGGTGCACTCTGGGTATTTGTTCAATAAATGAGTTTCCCAGTCAAGAATCATGGGACAAGAGGAATCTTCACTTTTTGCACAAACATTCAAATTTAACTGGGCCTGAGGCATAATCAGAGAATGGTTTTACTATGAAGTGTAAAGAGATGAAGCATATCTTTGTGTCACTGGAGCTTAGCAGCACCTGAAGGGCATGTAAAGGTGCATAGGCTTTCATATTTCTTAAAAATTAGAGGAGCCACCTAATTCAAACACCCAGTTCAGTAAGAAATCTCTATGACACCTCTGGTGGGTCTCATTTGTGTTTGAGTTTTTCCAGATGATGTAACAGGGGCTAGATGCTTTGGAAAAGTAATCTTCAGAGATTTTTTACCCATATGCTCCCTAAAATAATTTTGGAAAATCATAGACTCCTTTGTACATTTTTAAGTTGACATCTAAAACTTCTAAATCACAAATTTAATACTTTTAAATAGTGTAATTTCTGTCATATTCCATATCCTACATTTTCTTTAAATATATTTGGTAAAAACTTTGGATCAACAGATTTAATGCATTCAATTTGTGTAGCATGTCTTCCATACAATCTATCAGGCAAATCCAGTTCTAACCGTCAATCTAAATAGACAAATCAGGCTTACTGTTTCCAAAAACAGTCTGGATCCATTTTTCAATTTAAATAAACCAGAATACTTTCATTCCTCTGACAACCACCTTACTTTTAAACTCTAAGATAAATTGATACATAGATAGGTAAAACACAGAGCCTTAAAATGAGTTTGTCCCCAAATGACATCTGTCACCTCTCTCAGGAGCCATACGTCCTCAAGGTATTGCTTTTCATAGTTTCACAAAGGTTTTCACACCCTGAGTAAATGCACTATAGTAAGATTGAGGACTGGTGAGACATACGTTTTTCTTTTGTGAAATAGGACAAATGCAAGGAGAGGTGACAAAAGATAAATTTTAATCCCAGATAGATACATTTTGGGGAGAAGTACATATAGAGGTAAATGACTTGGAAAAAAATTCCCTTAAAACTGTACATATTCCCCTGGCAAATTTCTAATGTATTCTCAGGGATTGACTCCTCCAGTTTGAAGACTGCTGATGTACATGATAACCAGCTCCGTGGTTAGAAAGGTCTTTCCACTAGTGAAATAATGCATTGAAAAAGGCTTCCTATCCTACATCTGTTTTTCTATATTTCTGTTATCTCTGGAGTATGTTGGGTAGGATAAATCCATCTCCTATTGATGATACTCTAAACATTTTAAGAGGCTACGATACATTCCCCACATCTTTCACATCCCTTAAGATTAGTATTTTCAGCTCTTTGAATTGCTTATTATCTATCATTGTTTTCAGTCCCTTCACCTTTCTAGTCATCTTCACACAGAGGACACTAATACTTACCAATTTTTTTCTGAATTTTGATGTCCAAAACAATATAGTGCTTCTATTGCCAGGGATAAAATATCAATCTTAGTAATTTTCTTTATAATGTAATGAGCTAATGAATGCTTGCTATATGCTCAGTGCTGAAAACAGCACTCCAGAAAAGATTCTATTACTATTATTGCCATTTTGCAGATGACAATACTGAATTAGAATAAAACTAGATAACTAGAACAAAGTTAAGAGCTTCACTCTGAGCTTTGTTTATTAATTATTTGCTGGCTGGGGCAGTAGTTGATTTAATAGTAACATGGCAACATATGACACTTTTCTCTAAGTTAGCTCGAGATTCTTTATTTAACTTGAAAGCAAATGCTAAATACCTCTCTAGGTATGCAGGGACCCAGATTAGAGGATATATAAGATTAGGCAAAATGTCAGAATCAGTTGTGCATTCGCTAGAAAAGTATCTGTAAATCGAAGAGGAGCCTGGCATATATTATGCTGTACTGTTGTTTAGAATGACCTGCGTAAGTCAAACTAGACTTTGTTCAGTCCACGGGAATCTGTGGAGATCCTGTAGACTGCTGCTGATTGGAAGGAAAGACCTGAACAATGGGGATTTCCCATCTTCCCTCCTGTACTTCAACCAAGCATCTCTGCTTTTCTCTAGCTTTACATATTACCCCAATCAAAAGTAGATAGAAGTAAAATAAAAATAAAAATAGAGGAGTGTGTGTGAAAGAGAAAAACAGAAAGGGAAAGAGTGTGAGAGACAGAGAGAAGCCATCAGTCATGAAAAAGTAGTCACAAAAAGAATACTTTGGAATCAGTTTACCTCGGTTTTAGCCCAATAATATATGTGGTAATATACTTCTCAGTGAGTTACCTGGACATGGCCTTTAAACACTCTGAGCTTTAGTTTTCTCACTTTACCTATAGCAGGTACTCAAAGATTTTTGTTGAACAAATAATGAATTAATAATTTTGTATTTTGGAAAAAATAACCTTGCAAGGTTGTAGAGAGGATTAATGCTAATATAGGGTTTAGTATAGCCTGGCACATAGTAAGTGTTTGGCAAATAACAGTTATTATTATTGAATCAATGCTTCTTTGATTTAGGTACAGGTGCCCATGTGGCACTTTTTTCTAAGTTAGATTGGGATTCTTCATTAAACTTGAAATATTAAATGGTGTTAAATATTTGGAACCTGCTTGTGTCCAGAGGGGCATCCCCATTACAAGGGAAGATTACAGGAATTTCAGAACCTTCTTGGTTCTCCACTCTTGGGAGTGTGGCTTGTGAAGTTTGGTGGGAAAAATAGTGGCAACAATGATATTGTCTGGAAGAAGCCTTGTCGTTGAGCCAGATGTGCCAAAATCATACGGTAAGTCAGTGAGATCAATTCCTGCAGTCCAAGAGGTGTGCATATTTGCTGTCATTGCTCTTCCTTGGGTTTGAAACACACTGCCTGATGACATCCAACTCTATGTATTTAGGACATTTGTCCTCTGGGTAAGAACAAATTATGAACCTACTGCCTCTTCTTGAAAGAGAAAAGAAAAAAAAGTGTACCATGCTTTTGACATGAAAACTACTGTCTTTAATCTACCTAAATCATTTCCGGTTAAATACCATTGTCTTGGTGAATCACGTTCATCTGCTGTAGACTGTAAGTTCTCCAGATTAAGACCTTGTCTTTTCATAGGATGTATAAAATAATGCACACAGTTTTAGCACTCCTGGTATAACAGATGGCTATCATTTGTTACAAAAGAATAACATTGGAAGCCTTCTGACATGCCCTTGGAGCTTGGCATGCAAGAAAAATCCCATTACATACATATTGTAATCCCATAACAACATGTTGTAAAGATATATTCCCCATAGGGAAAACCCAATAACTCATTTCTTCAAATCTAGAAAACAGAAGGACCACTGAGAGTCAATTCTAATTATGTAAAAATTCTTTGCTTTACAAGATAACTTTTTAAAAATTATAAAATATTGCTATATGCTCAGTGCTGAAAATAGCACTGCAAAAAAGATTCTATTACTGTTATTTCCCTAAATATCCTGTTCTTGAAATAGGCAGATCTCTTTTTGGAGTATTCAAAATTGGATTATCTTTACAAAATGTTTATTAGACTGAAGTTTTCAGGAGCAAAGAGAGTGTGTAAAAATGGGGCATTGCCTGTCAGGAGTCAATGGTAAAGTGTCACTTAGTCACAGTGGAAAAAAGAAAAAAAAAAAAAAAAGACTCACCATTCCATCCCGAGACCACCAAAGCCAAATTGTCCAAATGTGGCAGGTGGCTATTTCAAGCATGCACTCATTCCAGGCAGGAAGGTGATGCTAGCATTGGGGTGGGGGGTGGTCATCAGTAACTGTGTAATCCTCATCACAGGGTCAGAAGAAGACACCCCCAGTTTACAGCTTTTTCTTCCACCTGTCAGACCCTCTTTCTTTACAAGTACAGCAAATACAAGCAGGTAAGTGGTCATCAGTCATTTCTGATGCGTCACAGGAAAGAACAACAACATATACTGCACCATTCAATTTAGCAAGTAAGCAAGCTGCAGGCACTGTACTAGACTCAGAGAAAACAAGACAAAGAGGAAAGAAGAAAATACACCCGAGTGTATTTCTTCTTTAATAAGACACCTGAGTGCCTTCAAAGACCATGCAATGTCTTTAGGTACTGTTCCTAGCTGGCTTCTCCAACAGAAAAATGAGCATACTCCTTTTCAAAGCTAGATGCTGTCACTAAATGCACTATTCATATTTTTCCAAGACTTTTAAACCAATAGATGACTAGTCTCTTTCCAGATTTAGAGAAGCCGTTGAATTCTTTTCTGGAAGTTTTATCTTTTGCTAAAAGGTTGTGCTCCAAACACTTTCCCAAGAATTAGGGCCAATGAAGGGGTACTTTGTGTGAGCTACAATACTTGGCATTTTCATAAGGAGTTCTTTCTGCCTTCCTGTGAGTAATTTCATCTTTCTGCCTTGTAAGACTCTGTATGCTTTGTGTGCTCATAAGTGTCTACGTTGTCAGAATAGAAGGGGTGTTTAATACATTGAGTGAGTCTGGGGCCTAAAGATGAGTAGGTGAAGGATGCAAGAAGGAGAATCATGAATCAGGGGGAGTGAAAGATAACTTGGAAACTCCAGGGGAGAAAAATGGCTAATTTGGATTTTTTAATTGTTCAGGTTTGTGTTTTGGGTTCTGTCACACTTGGGTTGAGAAATGCCCCTGTCATCTAATGCATGCAGTTTATGTTCAGAACCAGGGGCAGCACAGAGAGGATTTGGGGTGGGGAATTTTCTTCAGCCACCAGGGAGAAAGTCTGATCTGTGCAGTGAAAGGAGATGGTTCTCCAGGGTGTAAAAATGTGATCCTGGCACCAAAGGGTCAGCTCTAGAACAAAATCAGAAAGCTGGAGAACTGAAGATTCAACCTTTCCCAGGCAAGAGAGTGAGAAAGGTGGGTTTCTTGCAGGGTTGGGGTGGGGGTTGCTCCTCCCAGCTCCTGGGCTGGAGAAGGGCAGGGAACTGGGAAGTGTGTATCAGAGGCTCGCTATGCCAGGACAAGATGTTGGGGTAAGAGGGTGGGTGGGGGCCCGAGGGGTGGCTTAGAGCCCTGGCAGTGGCTGCCTGACGTCACCAGCCTCTCTGGCAATAGGCTGCGAGCTGAGCTCCCTGAAGCGGCGGTGAAGGCGGCGGCGGTGGCGGCAGCGCGGCTCGGTTGGTCTCTGGCCCATTCACTCCGCGCCTTCTGCAGGCGCCACTGCAGCCGCGCGGCTGGGGCTCCCTCCTTGCAGCCAGCTGGCGGTCCAGGTAAGAGGCAAGGTGCGACTAAAGGCTTCTGATGGCCAGGTGACCTGAAGACCCGGCGCGACTGGGGAAGGCAGCTCAGGCGGCCTGTGCAGCCACCTCTGGCCATAGCTCTGGCCCCCGCCCCTGCCCCGGACCTGGATCCGGCTTGCTTGCACGCTATCTCGCTGCTCCGCAGTGCAACAGTTTGCAGCTGCCTCTTGGGAGCAGCTAGGAGGCTCCCTGTGAGCTTCGGGTCTACTGGCTCCGTTCTCCCGGAAAAGCCTCGGGGCCTTCCGGCTGGGTCTGGGAAGGACAGAAAGGAGGTCTGTTCCCCAAACTTTGAAGGTGGAAACCCTCCCCTTCCCATTCCAGCTCCTCTAGAAAGAAGCAGGCTACTGCCAAGCTGGGGTCACAGGGAGATGGGGGGGGGGTTTGTGGGAATGTGTCAGCTGGGAAGGATGTTTCCGCTCTTTTTTTTTTTTGGAGGGGGGAGAATGCCAGGGAAGAAGGCTGGAGAAGAGATGGAGCACGTTCCTGCGCGTCAGCCAGGGTCGCAGACAGAGGCAGAGTGAGATGTGGTGCCAGGGGTATCCCCCTGGGAATGGAACCCAAGGGATCTGACGCCGTTCCAGAGAGGGCGAGTCTGGAGTGGGGAGGGGGTGGGAAGAAGGGAGGACTGCGTACCCGGAGCCCGCTCGGTGGCCCAGGGTGGGTGCTAGGAAGGGTAGGATCCAGGTGAAGACATCCGCCGAGAGGGAGCAGAAAAGAGGAGAGCCGGTGCTCTGGGAAGTAGGGAATTCAATCCGAAGCGGCTGCGTGTCTGTTGCAATTATAAAGTTGTGAAGGGCGGAAGGGAGGCTGCCTTATCTGCTGAGTAATCGGCACCTCCGCGGTGCCGGCGCAGACCCCATCCTGTCGAGTGGCATGAGCAGGCAGCTGGTGGCTCTGGTGCGCCGCCAGGGGTGGGCAGGCTGGGGTCCGCCGACCGAAAAGACGGGCAGCGCCCAGCACAGACAGTGTGCCCAGAGGGCTGCTTTGCGGTGGTGTTTGATCCTTCCCGACCGCACTCCCCTGGGCAGCGGCCGAGATTCTAACTAAGCTTTGTGTCTTTGCAGCCTGGTGACTCCGCGAAGGAAAGGGGCGCGCGGAGACTTGTTCGAGGTGGAATCGGCGAGGATCTCTCCGGCGCCGTTCACTCCTTGGTCGCCTTGCTTGCCAGCAGTTGCTCTGTTAGTCCTTGGCTCGCTTGCACACCCCCTCCCGCTACAGGGAGCAGTTTTGGGTGGTGAGGGCTCCATCCTCTTCTTGGCTGGTGGTAACGGTGTGCTCAAAGGGGAAGCCTAGTGAGCCCGGCCCCTTTCAGCCCCGCGCCAATGAGTGCCAGGGCGCCGAAGGAGCTGAGGCTGGCGTTGCCGCCGTGTCTCCTCAACCGGACCTTTGCTTCCCCCAACGCCAGCGGCAGCATGGGTGCCCGAGGCCCAGGCGCAGGCGGCAGCGGCACCTGCATCACGCAGGTGGGACAGCAGCTCTTCCAGTCCTTCTCCTCTACGCTGGTGCTGATTGTCCTGGTCACCCTCATCTTCTGCCTCATCGTGCTGTCCCTCTCCACGTTCCACATCCACAAGCGTAGGATGAAGAAGCGGAAGATGCAGAGGGCTCAGGAGGAATATGAGCGGGATCACTGCAGCGGCAGCCGTGGTGGCAGAGGGCTACCCCGACCCAGCAGGCAGGCCCCAAACCACGCAAAGGAAACCCGGCTGGAGAGGCAGCCCCGGGACTCTCCCTTCTGCACTCCCTCCAATGCCTCGTCCTCCTCCTCTTCATCCCCTGGCCTCCCGTGCCAGGGTCCCTGTGCTCCTCCGCCTCCACTGCCAGCCTCCAGTCCCCAAGGAACACACGCAGCTTCCTCCTGTTTGGACACAGCTGGCGAGGGCCTTTTGCAAACGGTGGTACTGTCCTGATCGTCTAGCCCCTCTCGTTCCCTGACCTCATTTCCAGCATCTTTGCCATCCTTGCTTTTCTCCTCCTTCCTTCCTTTTCCATTTTCCTCTGGCCCCTCTTTCCTCTTCCTGGTTTCCTTACCTGCCCTCCCCTTACTCTTGTTTCTCCTCCGCCGAGGCACTGTGCGGTATTTGTAAATATTGGGCGAGGAAAGTCTCTGAAGAAGAAATAACGCTGATAATAATACTTTAATAATATTTATAGTAATTATTATACTAATAACACAATCCAAGCGCATGACAAATCACATAATTTCTCATTGTCAGTGAAGGATGCATCTTCCCACTCCACCCCACGCTCCCCTCAATTAGGAGGAGAAACCGCACAAGCTACCAAATAGATAAAAGGCATTGATTCCCGGAGCAGAGGGAGGGGAGGGGGCCCAGTAATGTACATAGCTGTCAAGTTAGTTTCCTTCCTTCTCCTCTGACCCCTAAGCTTTCACTTTTCCTTTAGCTTCCCTCACCTCCCCATTCCCACCCTCAGCAGGGCTCAGGCAATAGTATATAAAGAAAACGTCTATATGAAGCACCAGGACTGCAAGAGGCCATGGAGAAAGTCCCCGGAAAGCGTTTATGACAGGTACCCCTTGCCAGTCAGCCCATTTCTCACCCCTTGGTTAATTATTACCTTTTCCAAGACAGAGCATTTGATTTACTTTTTAAAATGTCCCTCGCTGGCCGAGCATAAGTACATTAAAATCTTTAAATACGTTTTTTTAAAAAGCTAACGCTGTCACTCCCTGCCCCGCCCCCACTTGTACACCTTTGACTTGTGACATTTTCAGGATTTACAGAGGATCTGGGAGCTGTCCAGCCAGGTCTGGTGCTGAATTAGCCTCACCGTTCTGGTTACTTCCTCTAGTTGTGAAGGCGGAGGAGGGGCTTTCTGGAAAGTGACTATTCTGGCTTTTGGTTGGGTTCTTTCTTCTTTTTCTACAATCGGGTTAGCGTGTACTATTGGTTTTCTTATTATTAAACATTGCATAAGTTATCTTTTTGTAAAAAAAAAAAGTATTAGGTGATGTGTAGTACTGAAAGTGCAGTATCTAACCAACTAGAATGTTTGTTTTATTTTTAGAACCAGTGCACCTTTGTTATATATTTATAATATTGGTACCAAATACAGAAAAAACTATAGTTCTGTACTATGTCCTCCAAACTGTATATTATTATTCTTAATTTCCAGCTGTTGATATAATGGTTACCACTGGATGAGAAATTCAGTGGTGCAGACCTGGCTTCTGCTGTTTCCAGAAGTGTTCTTTTGTACCTTATCCTGTAGTAGACTGTTATAAAAAGATGACACACATGCTTTATTTTTTTTCTTTTGCAAATAATAGAAGAAAAAAACCACAACCACAGAAACAAATAATGGATGTGCAGGAATGCCATCTATTAAAAAACATAGTTAATATTTAAACAGTGCCTGTAGTTCTCCCTGCATGCAGTTACCACCTGGAGGCAGTGGCGTGTGTGCTTGCTTGTACTATAAGTGGTTGGAGATGAGATGGGTGGGGATGTTGGGCAATTTGGATGACAGGACATGAGAATTTCAAGAAAAGTTTGATCTAGTAATTACTTATAGGATAAAAATGTTTGCAGCATGTTTAGTTACAAATCTGTGCCTGCAGCAAAGGAAAGGCTCTCTCTTTCTCTGTCTGCCCTAGCTAGCTTCACTGAACATACACAAATACTGAGAAAAAAGTGAGAAAATATAAATATTTTATTATTTTCTAATGCAAGACGAGGTCATCTCTGTTAGAAATGGAATTCGTCTATAGTTATTTACCACCTTGTTTCCTTTGGTTGAATGACAGAAGAAGCCAGAAGCATATTATAATATTAATTATATGCAGTGGCATCTCTTCTTGGAAATTAAGCCTTTGACAGCTATTCAAATTTTTGGGAACTGTATGAATGAAAATGATCTGCAAAAAGCTCTACCAAAAGAGTCCTTACTGTTCTGCCCGGTGTAAGGCAATAGTGACACTACAAGCATCCCTCTCCTAAACAACTAGTTGTTCTAAATTGTCTACTTTGTCCAGGCACATGTGCTCTTATTCAGAGGAAATATTACTTCTAATGTTTTTGGTCATCTATTAAATTGCCCAAGCTTAGTCTGCATCTCTTATAAAAATAATTTATTCAAGTTAATTTAATCACCCACTAGATAATCACCTTTCCTGAAGCACAGAAGATCATCATTGAAGCATGCCATCTTGTATTATTAGGAAGACCAGGTATAATATTTGGATACAATATGTTAAACAATGAACCAGATTTTCTCCAGTGCCTTAGTCACTTCCTATTAATAGGTAAAAGAGTGCATTAACTCCCTCAAGCCACTAGGGAATCCTTTAGTGCATCAGAGTTCTACAGTGTACATCAGAATGACTAAGGCACTGTGAAGAAGAAAGGCCATTAATTTTTGTAGCTCACCCTCATCCAGTGGTAGCTCTTTAATATCTTATTACAGAATGACTTTTAGACTTGAAATTTGAATAGAATCAGGGACCCAGAAGGGAGCTTCGTCATTTCCAATGAGCTCCAATAAGTGCATGGATATTACTTTCTTCCCCTTATTTGGTGCACTTTCTACAGTGAATAATTTCCCATTTTATTAAAGCAATAAGATGTTCTGTTGTGAGCAGTGCTGGATAACGATTCAATTTTCTTGGTGCTGAAGCTACGCATATGTTCTTGCCTTATGAATCATAGTACATTCGAGGCATGCAATAATAACCCCCTTCCAAGGAGCAGCCTGTACACTTTGTGGGATAATTAAGAAGTTGTCCTACATCATTTTTCCCCAAAGGAATGCAAGAAGCAAGAGAAATAAAAGCATCATGTATATTGTAAAAAAAAAAAAAAAAAAAAAAATGATCTCAATACCTCTCAACATGGGCACACATCTGTAATACACTTTTATTGTGCACCTTTAAATGTGTATGCCTTTATCCATTAATTGACTATGGTTTAATATTTTAAATAGTGCTCTGTGTAAAGATGATGCAGTTTGTGAGTCAAATTTCATACTGAGCTTAATATACTCAGAACCTAAGCTTCCAGTGGTATCATTTGTGATTTTTTTTTATGAGACAGAGAATTACATGAAATTCTAGTAATCCAGTTCCCACACCAAATTATTTCAATAAGCACACATCTAAGCAATTTGTACAGACCCTGTTTAAAGCACTGCTTTTCGGAGAGCTCAATTGGCGGTCTCAGGAGCTTGGGATGCTACCAACAGGGCATTGAGGTTTTCATTTTTATGAAACAAAAGGCAATCTGGAAATAGCTAAATTTATTTCAAGGATTTTATTTACTGATGTCCCGTCAAACTAATTGCTTCAAACCCCTATAGCTACAGCTTAACTTCTGCACTTGCTATTCAGTATTAATAAGGTGGCATGCTTGATTCTTACTGTTTTTAAAAATGAGAAAATTTGGAGGGAGAATACTATTATATCAACTGTACAAGACTCCGAATCTTAAAAATGTAGATGGATGTAATCTTTAGACTTTATATACACCCATAGATATGTATTTATATATGCATACATTTTGTATAAATTTACAATTGACTTTTTGTATTCTCTTTTCTGTCATTACAAGGATGAGATGGAAACTAAATAGTTGTTCCATCCTCTTATCCAAAGAGGATACAGAAAAGTCAGGTATGTGCATGCACTTATTTCTCTGGGTCAAATCTGAATGACTTTCTCTTTAGTAATGAAAGGGGAGAGTCCTGGTTAGCTTGGAAAATTGGTAATTAGATAAGCTTCCTTTCCTAGGTTAGTGACTCAAATGTAGCAGTGATAATAAAGTTATGACCATGTCAATGTGGTCTAAATATCTAGATGGAAAGCAAAAATATCCAGAAGAGGTTTAGGGCCATCTAGACCACAAACCTGGAACCTGGATTGTGGTTTGATTTTTTTCCTTTTCAACCTGTATGTTGTGTAGAGATACAACTTTTATCTGCATAGCTAAAGTGAAAACGTGACCATTATCTTTAGTTTGAAAAATCATTTTTAGATAATATGGACAAATTAGCTTTAAGAAAGTTCTTTGACATCTGAATTTTCCACCATTTCTATCTGCATAAATTGTATCAATTAGATAATGGTTAATCTTATTTTTTTTTTTATCATGTAGACATACGCTTTAATGCTTTTCTGTGGGTGACAGTTGAACACTTGCTAGATGATATTATGAAAGTTACAGGTTAAATTAGAAGCAGAAACTTTAATATAATCTGATCAGTTTCCTTAGTCCCATTCCCATGTGAATTTGATCTTTGAGTTTGAATCCGAAAGACTTACTTATCTGGGCCATTTTTTGTTGGAAGTAGTGATTGTGACTCACGGATGGGGGTTTCAGTTCATATTAGAATAAATTGCCCAATCTATAGGAGAGTGTTTAATAATTGGAATGAATGTAAATCTGATTCTGATTTGGTTTGTTATTTGGTAACATTTGAGAAACAGCTAATGTGGCTTGACATCAATACTTATTAATGTCACCAACATAATACAATTGGTGCCATGTATGAATGCTTAGCTGAGAATAAGAACTTTAATTGGAGACAACGACTTATCAAGGAGGTCCTACCCTTTGACATAGGGATATTTCCCTTACAGTTGTGATTACAAGGGGTTGTTTCTATAGAGAGATTAAAAGCAACAACAGTGAAGTGATGATATCAACAACAGAAAAACTGACTTTCAAATTTGAGTATACCCAATAGACAGAAGAAAACAGATATTAGAATTCATGGAAAATTTGTTTTGCTTTTCTATCAATAAAAGAGTTTTCTTGTTAATTGGCTTTTTGGACAATATTTCCTCACCAGTTTATTGTATAACATACCAGGATAACATAATTACTTATTCTGTTACACTTAGATGCTCACAGAAATTATATTGTTTTCAAAAAATATTTTCCCAACTCGTCTGCTCTTCCTCACAAACCAACTACATCTTAGAAATGGGATGTGTATAAAATTTAGGACAAGCTAATAAACAGTCCAGTATAATAATTTAGCAGCTTCTTTAGGCAGATGATCAGGATCTTGAGGTCATATACTTAAATTCTCAGATTTCTTCTTTCTCTGCCTCCACTTCTCTAATATAATATAATCAGGTATATCAGGAAGGGTTGTGGCTGACATGATTTTGTGCCAATTAGGGCAAAGGTAGCCTCCAACTTATGTAAATTCTGATGGATCCTAGCCGAACCCTGCTGAAAAGGAGCTGCTCCCTAGTTTGAAGAGCTATTGTCCTCCTGGCTTTTGTGTTGACATTTACCACTGCCATTTTATATGCTGGACCTTTGTCTTCCATCTCAAACTCATCATTCACAGGAACCTATATATCCTGACCCCTGCCATTCATAGATACACCAGTGCTTGCACACACTGTCCCCTTCTTGGAGATTCAGGAACTTCTGGGTGCCCTGCATCTTCTGGACCTGTGGGTGAAAACTTGGGTCTATCTTGGAATTATTCATCACTCCACCTCAATTCTACTACTCTTGCTTAATGTTAGATGGTGCCATGAGGATTTCTTCTGAGGTCTTGTAGATCCACAATAATATATTTAAGGGAAGGGAGTTTGCCATTTATATCCAATCCTTGAGCTTCTCCAAAGCTATTTAGATGTTTAAGATAACACTACTCTTTTTGACTCCTAAATATGTGTGAAGAGGAGCATGAAAGCTTTAATGGCAACCTGCTTCACTTTTCTCTTATTTTTCTCAAAATTGCCCCAGGCTGCAAGAGGCAAATATTTCCCTTAATGCCTACTTTTCTCTACCTAAGATGACTCCTACTATGGTTAGCTTCCTGCTTCTGCAATGAACTTAATTATCTTCCTGATGTCAGCCTTATGATTAACTCTTACTGGCAGTTGGACAGGGTGTAAGAGAAGGAAAGATAAGCTTATTAATAAGGGATCCTAATTCAGGACCTATTTGAAACATATTATGGCACCCACCATAGTAAATCTCTATATTCTTACAAGGGACATGTACTCATGATTAAGCTCCTACCCTCCCCTTTTCCATGAAGGTGGGAGCTTGATTATCTTGCATTTATTTTCATATTAACTTCTACCCAATTCCTCTAATTTTGGCTAGAAAACCTGATTACTAAACCTTATATCATGATTTGTCCCTAAGAAGGCACAAACTCTTGCAAATACTGGTCCATTATTTCACCCTATCCCCTACCCTTTAGGAGCTGCAGATTGTGTGTAGGAAATACTTCTCTTGAGCTTGGATAAACTTCTAGTGTATCTTGAATACTGGAGTGGAGATGAGTAGCTACTCGATGTAAAGGCAGCAGCAAGTAAAGATTGGTGATACAATCCTATCCCTAGCCATTGTCCACTTAACTCTCAGTAGGTCTATGTGCTCTAACTTCAACTGTTTGGCTCCAGAGAAGGATGAGTATTAACTCAGCTAGCTCTCACAAGAGTAGCATGGTTCCACTCCCCAACTACTTCAGTCTCTCTGGGTGGATTAATTTATGAAATATTAGCTGTGTATTCTCTTTCTGATTAGTTGTTGAAATACAATCACTTCCTCCCCAAATACAAACTACAGGTATGTCCCAGGCTTGAATTGATGTAATAGGGGGTTTCCCTCTCTCAAAAAGTGGCTCTAAAACTTTACAGAACAAGATGACCTCTTGGGATAACCTTTCTTAAACGCTTTTTTCTAATTTATGCTGAATATCGTCATCTGCATTTGCAAATCCTCTCTCTTCTTGGATCATGACCTTAAGTCAGGATCTTAAATTTTAGCTTAAAGGTTGGTAGTCACTTTGTGGCACAAAAATTTGCTGCACATGGAATCTCAAAATTTTTTAGGAAAGCACCTACTAACCTCAATGCATTTAGGTGGCAAAAATGCATTGAGATATGACAAAAATACCCTTCACATACAGATGTACAAAACAAATGTGGCTACTTAATTTTCCTGTAATTCATCTTATTTTCCTCATAGGGACTAATTTGCTTGATCGTTCTCTTAAGAAAGTCACCACATTATCAAATTTTCTCTCTTTCCTTTGCCCCTTTCCAAGGTTGTATCTGGGTATAATTTATGTTATCTCATGGTGGCAGAGGAAGAAGTCTCTTTAGATCTATGCAAAGTTAAAGGAACTTGCTGGTTCAGCTGGAGAGTGGCCAGACTGCTTTGCTTCCCAAACTGGTGGCTGCTATTCTACAGCAAGTCCTATCTTGTACCCCCATCTGGAGCCTAGGACTCTGGATAATTTTCTAGAGTCTCAAACTTTGAGTCTACAGTGGCTCTTTGTTTCAACTGAAGAATTTTGCTGTTTTACTGTGTTCTAAGCATCTCTGGGCTCCTTTAACTAGGACAAATGGGAATTTCTGGGATCCATTCAGATGACAGAAAACAAGAAGCCTTCTAGGAGCCTACTGCCATGACCATCATCCCATTGCCACTGCCTTCTGTTTGGAAACAGGAAAGTACAGTAGCTCTCCCTATTAAAGGTTCCCACTAGTAGAGACACGGATACTTGCTAAAGCCCTTACTACCTTCAAAGTCCTCTGGCTCCCGATCCTATCAGAATGCTTATCATTGGATCCCTCTCTATTGTAAATTGTCTCTGAATCAAGGAGTTTGGGGAGCAAGAGTCTTAGAATTCATCTTCCTCAATCAATATTAGATTCCTCCCTCTCCCCTCCCCAAATCACCCAGGACTGGAAGGGATAGACGATTCTAAGCAGTCCCTTAAGAACTTTCTTTAGCACAAAGGTATAATCAGACAAGAAAGGGTAGATTTTAGGCTTTTTGCTTTCTACATACCACATTCTATACACTGACTGTAACTTCACAGCTGTCTTAAAATGGAAACTAGAATGTGGAAGAGCGATAAATGAGCCTATATTGAGAGGCACATCAAATATTAGTTACACTTGTATATACATAGATGACTATTTCAAATTGCATGGTAGGAATTCAATGACATCTGAAATACACTGTCTTCCCTTTTGTTTGCCAAAGTATGAGCTCTTAATTCAGTATGAAATAAGTTAAAAGCTTAGTTCCTGTGATTTATGCTGTAGGCCTCTGGCAAGCACCCTTGAGAAAAATCATAACTGCCAGCAATCCTTTGCACCTCCATACGGATCAGCCTTTTCTAGAGATCCCATGATGGAAAGGAGAGGAGGAAGTGCCGGTCACTCAATTCCAAAGGGGAGGAAAGAGAAAAGATAGGAGAGGCAGAGAAAGGCTCACTTCTCTACCTTTGCCTTGTGGCAAAAGCTTCCTTGGGGCATCTTCCCACACCCACCATCACAAGTTTTCCTGTTGGGAGATGCCTAAAAGATTATGTTCTACAAGTGAGAATTAGCCATGCTGTGTGGCAGGATTATTTTCAGGGTCCACCTTGGTTAGTTCCGTTCTTAAACTCTTAGATAGCTTAATTTCTTTGTCCCAGGGAAACTGTCCTATTACTGACAGTGGTCAATCAGCCTGGAGGCTTCGCTGTTTGTCCTTATTCTAGTAACTAGCTAGTCTTTGCTTGACCACTGACTAGGTGTCATTGACTGATATATGTATCTAGTTGAAGGGATAATCCCTTTGAACCTTTCATCTCCAATATTGAGAGTATTCAGTCAACAGACATTTATTGTGAGACAGCTATATGGCAGGTATCATTTTGTCCCAGGAATGCAGCAGTAAACAATGAAAGCAAATGTCCTGCCCTTATGGGGGTTTCTTCTAGTGGGGATAGACAATAAACAAAACACCTAAGTAAGTTATGGAGTACATTACAGAAAGAAAAGTCCTTTGAAGACAAATCAGGGAAGGTGGGTGGTGTGGATTTTAAATAGGGTGGTTAGAGGCAGCCTCTGATATTTGAGCAAAGACTTCAAGAAGCAGTGCAGATGTGAGATTTAATTGACTAAATATTGTTTATACAGAAGAATTTTGAAACCTAATTTCATCCAGGTTCCTAATTTTATAAATTAGCAAACTGAATTTTGGTAGGAAGAAGGTAAAAAATCTTAGGCTCATGGAACATTGTATCAGGTACTGATGCTCCCAAAGTAAGGAGGAGTGATGAAATCTGCTGGTATTTTGAGTAGTAGTGTAATTAACCAATACATTTTAATTTGATTCATGTGTGGCGATAAATGTATGATAAAGTATTTCTAAGCACAAAGAAGTAACAACTAAATCTATCTGGGAAGGTTAGGAAAAGATTTCCTATATTTTAATTGGGTTTTGAGGGATAAGCAGAAATTCACCAGAAGAAGAAAAAGCATTTGAGGAAGAAGAAAAAGCACATACAAAACACAGAGGTAAGAGTATTGTGCATATTTAAACAACAAGTGTTATGCTGTTCATACTGGGATTGTCAAAAGAGAAATCTGAAAAATAGAAGTAAGCCTGATCATTAAGGGCTCTGCAAGGGCAGCATTTAAAGATATGCCTTTTCTGTTGTTGATGGGGAATCCTTGAGAAATTTTGAATACAGAGCTGAGTTAAAGATTTGGGTTTATTATAAATTACTCTGGGAAGATCACTGTATAGAACAGATATAATGGTGATTGAGACACCAGATATGAAGCAGCTGCAATAATCCTGTGACAAATGATGAGGGTTTGAATAACGGAGATGGGGATGAAAAATAAGGGCATAGTCAAGTGCGTGTTAGGTTATGGAACTGATGGAGTTGGTGATTCATAGATGCATGGTGTGAGGGAAAAGAGCAAAAAGGGGAGGAAAGGGGCAGAGAATAGATTTCTGCTTTCTATTTTATGGCTCAGAGCACCCCTGGTTGGGTGCTGCTTAGCTGTCACGACTTGGTAAAAAAGTTAATAAAAGGGGGTTCAAAGGAAGGTTCTGGGCTTTGCTGGCACAGCCTTTAATGAGTTTGTCCCCAGAGCATGTTCAGAGTGTGGTAAAGCAGAGTAGTCTGCAATTTGCTCTGTGAGCTTCAAGAAATAACACTGTCACCATCTTGTAATTCTTGATAACTGCTACTCATAGTCTGTCATGTTGAAGCAGTGCTCCATATGTCTGGAAGTGTTTGTGTGTTCTGACATTAGCTGCTAGGCCATTTGTTGCAATTCTGAGGCATGCCTGCAGAGAATCATGACGTTACACATAATCTACTGTAAACCCCACTTTACTCTCTTGGAATACAGTGATCAGATAGGACTCCATTGACAGCAATAAGAATCAATATACTGCTGAGAAGAAACCCATGTGTTGGTGAAGATGTTGAAAAGCCAACACAGCCAGTAATGTGGGGAAGTGGTCTGGGTTCAAATATTGGTTCTGACACTTGGTAGGTATGAGACCTTGGAGAAGTTTCTGAACTTCTCCATGCTTCAGTTTCATGAAGGTTTATTGTGTGGATTAAATTAGAAAACATATGCAAATATCTAACAATAGTGGGCAATGAGTATATGGTGGTCCCTGTTCTGGCTTCTTTTATGAGGATTAGTTTGGGGAAGGGAAGGAATACTTTTCTGGTAGATGATTATTAGCAAACTCGTGTTCTTTGTGCTCTGAAGTCACATTCCAATCTCTAGCAAAGGGCCTGGTACATGGTAGTTGTTTAGTAAAGATGCTGAATAAACAAGTGAATAAACGAATTGCAATCCTATGGACATATGCCTGATAAAGTACTCTGGTACTACGGTAAAAGGAGTCTTGGCAGAATCACAACAGCAACAGAAAGGCAAAGCAATAGTATATTTGGGAGTCATCAGTTTCACTTGATTTCTGGATGTCAATAAGAGTGGCTTCATTGGAATCTTTGGCATTGTTCAATAATCTGTATCGTCAAGAAAATGTTTGGCAGATACAGCATTTCTCCCCTATCCCACTTCTCTACACTCTGCTTGCCTGAATAGCCCAACAAAGCTTGCTTTTGGGATCTAAGCCCTGATACTTCTCATGAGTGGCACAGGAGCAGTGAGTCAGCCATAGGAACTGAAGCCAAGTGGACATGTGTTGAAGGAAAAGGATCAGGTAATCAATCAGTCACCTGGCATTTGCTCAAGTCTTCTGCACTGAGGGAGATGCTAAAAAAGGCAGGGCCCCTTCTCTCAAATAATTTATGAATCAGTTAGGGAGAAAAGACTTTCAGAATGAAGTAATACAAGGAAACTAAGGTAAAATGGCGATTAGAAATAAAAATAAGCCCACGTTGAGTAAACACAAACTGATCATCATGATGCAATCTTTTATTATCATGTCTAGAATGGGAGCCATAAGATTCTACTTGTTGGTAGATAGAGAAATGAGCATCTGACAGCAGGATTTGGAGTTGAAGCAAGGAAAGGCCCATGTTCTGTTCCTTCTGACTAGAAAGCATGTCACTGTCTTTCAGTGGTTATGAAAACAACAAGCTTCTGGTAGAATTGTCACAATGCAGCATTCCTCTTTTTAATCCTTCCACCAACCCCAGGACACTCATATACTCTCCAGACTACCCAATGTACCACTCTGTGACCCTCCCACTTGAAGGGCTGCCTTCCTATGTTTAGGTTCATTATTCCTCTCTGAACATTCAAAGTGAAAGCGTGCCCCTGTCATAATAGCATCTGTGACCAACTCCTTATCTTCTTAGGACCATAGTCTTTGCAACATTGAACATGCATATTTGGCATTAATCTGCAATGGTGACTCCTAATAATTTAAGGTAACATTCTCACTTTCACAGAAGCCTCCAACACTTTAGGCAGGAGGGAATATTTTGGGGCACAGCTTTGGGTGCAGGAGGGTTGATCTGAGTACCCTCCCAATTCAGTCAAGAGAGTAGCCACCTGCTTAACTCTGCCTTTAGCAGCCAAGACCCAGGACATTTAAGATCTATAGAGTTCTCAGGTCCTGAAAAAAGTGTAGCTCCCCAATCTATCCCTGCCATGTGATTTAATATAAAAATAATGTAAAACTGAAAAATAAGGAGGTACGCTACTAATAATGTTTTAATTTTAAACATGGCAATTATTTTAATGCCTTGTTAAAGTAACAGTTACTATTTTTGCATGCTCAGACTGCCTGATTGAAAACGTAGCTAGCACAAAACAGACCTTATGGAGTGATTTGGCAGCCTAGTGTTGCCTCTAGAAGAGCTAATGGCTCATATTAGGAGTGAGGGACTGGGTGGGGAAAGTTTATCAACCAACCTCTGAACCTGCTGAGCTCAGCCCAAAGGAAGGGGTGTTGCTGGCTTCACATTAACATGGTCCCCACCGTGCAAGGAAGGAATGGTGGGACCACAGCGTTTTTGCAGGCCTGTTAGACACTGATCTCTACATTTTCATTCAGGTTTGAGGGCCACGTTGGCTATGTGGACCATGACAGCATGCTCATTCCTGCAGCCTCTGATCAGTAGGCTTTTTGTCTCCTTGGATGCCAGAGCTTCTCAGAAACTATTCCAGAGCAATCAGTCATCACTGACTTAGACTGCTTCTGAGCCATGCCGCCTGTGGGCCTTCAGTGGAGTCTGCTCAGCTTTCATTATCTTTCTAGGAAGCCACATGTGCAAGATTTTTTTTTTTAAGTTAGGGGCTCCAGGAAGGCCGTTTCAACATGGCAGAGAATGATTGACTTTTGTTCTTTTTCTTTATTAAAAAAAAAAAAAGCATTATTTTTAAAAAGGGATACTTTAGCACATATTATGAACTCTTCTATCCAGACACAAGGTGAGTGCCCTTTTTTACACCTTTTCTGTATCCAGCTAAACTATCTCACTTAACATTCAGAGTAAACTTTCAGAGTCTATTGTTCCCATTTTATATAGAACTGAAGCTCATGGAGATTAAGTAATTTCCTAGGTCATCCATCTAATAAGTGACTGAGTGTGGATTGAATTATGATTTGCCTAACTCTAAAGCCTCTGCTCTTTCTTCTCTGTGCCACCAGGCAAAAACACCTTCCTGTGACTTTTTCTTATCAATTTCAAATGAATTATTTCCATGAGACTGTCTAAGCACCCCTTAAAACTCACCTTTAAAACAAAAAGACAAAGTACAACAATATGTAGCCATCAAGGGAACTTCTTGAAATGTAGCATAGGGACCCATTCATATGAGAATCTGAGGGAGCAATGGAAAAGGGAAGGAAGATTGTCAGACCTACTAAATCCATAGGTTACTTGGGCTTGATCAAATACTTACTGGATCTGAATCTCTGGAGGCAGGTCTCAGGAATTGTTATCTTTATCAAATTCCCCAACTGATGCCAATGCAAATGAAAACCACTGTTCCAGAGGGATGCCTGATAAGGAAGAATGAAGATCTTGGGGGAAAATCTAATTTCTATACATTTTTTCAAGATTTGAATGGGAAATAGCTTTTTGTTTTCAGGATTCTCTGGAGTGCCATCCAGTACAATGCTTATTAACTATTTGTTACTGTTGTAGAGAGATGTTTTTTCTCTCTGCACTTACATGTAGCAACGGAATGGAATGGAATGACCTAGACTTTTCAGGTCTGTTCCTTTTTCTTGGTATGAAGGAAACAACAACAAAAAATCTCATGTCCCTCAGATCTTGCTGTAAGAGTCAATAGATCTGGCAAAGACTCTCCTTCCAAAGACAAGTAAATGGAATTATGCAGATTGGATTGGCAAAGTAATGGCTCCTGAAACAAACCCAAAATCCACAGCCACCCACAAAATTGCATAAAAATGGAGCTGTGGGCCAGAGACAATACATTGCAGTCCCAAATGCAATTAAATAAAATGCTGCCAATACAGCTGTTGGTATATCACTGTAGTTTGAAAAACAATCAGTTACTTTTTCAGGACTGAAGAAGGTCATATGCTTTATCAGAGTACTGTCAATATTATTCTTTTTCAAGAAACCAAATATAACAGAAAGGGGAAAAAATCAAATAAGGTCAAAGAAGGTAGGGCCATAGCTATTATGTGTTTAAATCAGAGATTTGAACTTTATTATTTAAAGAAATGATGTAAATCAGATGATTGGAGAAATTTCGCTATCACTGAATAACATAAGCTTCCAAAATGATGCCAGGAACAGTACGTTATATTTTCACTCTTCATAAAACTGTGTGGAGTGGGGATTGTCTTCACCTATGTTTTGCTAATGAGGAAACCAGGTGGAGTGAAGGTAAGTTCCTTGCCTGTGGCCACATGGGGAGGGCTCTGGCCCTGGAGCCCAGTACTGAGTTGTGACTTAGTTTATCTCTATCTGGCAGATACATTTTATTCTAGCATTATGTCTGCTCTTCCTTGTTTCTTTTCTAACACCAGAGCTATGCCTCCTCCAAAATGCTATATTTTTCTCTGTGGTTGGCTGATTTTGTGAATGCTAACTTTAACCAACTTCTCTTGCCACCATTGAAAATGGCCTATAGCAAGGAGTTCACTTCCTTGCTATCCTTCCTAGTTCACTTACCCTACCTGTCCTTGCTTTCTGATGGAGAATCAGCTCACCAGGTGCAGAGGACCCACTGATGAGTTGCAATAGGATATGATTAAGAGCATTCGGTCTGGAGTTAGATTACCTGGGTTTGAACCCAAACTTCCATGATTTACTAGCTATGTGAAAGTGATTTGGGGCAAGTTACTTAGCTTCTCTACTCCTCAATCTCCTGATCTGTGGAACAGGAGAATAAAGGGTAATGAATAAATATATGCTTAGAACTCTGATTAGCACAAAGTAAATGCTCAACCTATGCTGCAGCTGTGTTTCTTTGTTGTTAAATATTAGTAATTAGAAACTTTGAGCCCAGCTATGTGTTAATGTGTAACACAACCCAAACAATCCACAACAAAAGAAACCAAAAACACTTTCAGAGACAAAACAAGTTCAGTGGCTAAGAGTGTGAACTCCAAAGCCAGACTACCTGTCTTCATATCTTAGCTTGTCATTCACTAGCTGTGTGACTTGCTTAACTTTTCTGTGCTTCAATTTTCTGTTTGAACATAGTGAAATAGAAATGTTATGAAGACTGAAAACAAGTTAACATTTCCAAGTGCTTAGAAAAGGCCTGTTACATAGTATGAACTGCTTAGGTGTTTACTGATAACAATTTTTAAACAATACTGATGAATCCCTTTCCTGAAATGGTGGATTTTTAATCACCTATTCTATGTGTGTGGCCACTATAGCTTTGTCAGGTATTGAAGCCCAAATTGTTGGCAAACTCTGGTAATGTATTAACCTCAATTTACACACACCAATTTTTAGCAAGCCTTAATTTAAAGGCCTCAGTGGCTTACTTAGTCATCTAAAAAACTTACATCATATAAATTGATGTGTCATGAGAACTGAAAAAAGGACTTGCATTTTTGGATCAGTTTTCTGACCATCAAGAAAACTCTTATAGCCCACTGGAAGCCACAGATGACATGTTGAGAAACTTGGGTCTGTGTAAACTTCCCCTGACAGTGTGAAAACTTCTTCCCCCCACCCACTTTGCCTCCGGAAACATGCAAGAAGGGCAGCAGCATACACAACCACTCGCTGATGGACAACTGGCACCGCCTCTGGCAACTCTGACAAGAACATCAGCCTCCAATGCTTGATGCCAGTTAAGTGTTCAGTGGAGCTAAGCACATGTGTGAGAACCTCTACAGGACACGGGAAGAAGCATCTGCCGTGCAAAGTGCTTAGACTTTGGAGTTAGTCAGGCCTGGATTAATTCCTGCTCCATCCCTCACCAGACATGGGACTTGGAGGAATTCACTCAGATCCTCTGAGTTTCTCAACCTTAAAATAGGGATTATAACACCTTACAAAATAACTTTAATAAAACTAACTTTGATAAAATTAATTTTGTTAAAAAATGTATGCAGCCCGTCTAATACAGCAACTGAAATATAGATTGTGTTTCTCCCCATCAACAACAATAGCTACCACTTACTGTGTACTTGCTAAGCACACAGGCACCGTGTTAGGCACTTAGGATGCATCATTTTCTTTTCGTTCTAGGAGGTCCTATGAGACAGGTTCTACTATTCCTTTTTTATAGATAGGGAAACTTATGCTAGGCAAGGGTAAAAATCTTACCTAAAGTCACATGGCTAGAGGGAAGGAGAGGTATAGTTTGACACTGGGTTTGTCTGATTTGAAACTCATGCACTTTCTGACCCCTTTTAGGCTACCTTTCTCCCTCATCCCTCTATTTTGTTTAATTCCTTTAGCCCTTCAAAGGCAACCATAGGACCCACTCTTAAAGTAACTATATAAACTACAATATTCGTTATCCAAAAACGTAGCCCAGGTTACTTGTTTATCCTCAGGATATTAATAAAGCTCAAGGCAGCTGGGCGTAAACAGATCAAAGCCAGGCAGCAAACCTGATCAACCGTGTCAGATGAAGTTTATCTTCCAAAGGATAGTGTATTTGGGGACCTGAACTTCAGCTCTTTTTATCTTGTAGTTTTGAAATAACTTGTTTCAGAAATGGTAGGCTGAGTTTTACTATCCAGAACTGGTTTGGAGGAATACCATTGGCTTAGTCTGAGATTTCTCATTAAAGCTCTAGCACAAGGTCAACACTGATGTTTTCATTCATTTTCTCCCAGAATGAGGTCCCCAAACACCCTCCAATATCTCACTAGGCATCTTAGTACTTCCTTGATTTCTAATTGCTTCTTTCTCTATTAGTAAATCCAAGAAAGTCTAATGGGCCTCCAAGTTTGGAACCTAATATACCTGGCTATTCAGTGAAGCGTTCCTTTTACAGTTTTACAAGAGTGGCTCATTCAAGCAGGGAATCTTCTTAAGTAATGGAATTCACCTACCCTAGTTTAGGAATGATAAGCAAATAAAACAGCAGCAATTCTAATCTCAGTAGTATGGGCAGTGTTCCCTAATGGGCTTCAGGATGCAAGCCATTTTTCTTACACTTGAAACCAGGATTAAATTGGCATGCACAGTACACACACTTGCACATGTCTGATTCTGTGAGATTTTTGCATTTCTGGTTAAGAATAACTTTGTGAAGATATGAGAAGCTTTTCTTCTAAAGGTACTGGGGATATTTAGCCTCCACTCTGGAGTAGGTAGATATTATTGCCATTTTACAGAGATGGTCTTAGGAATGGTAGATACACTACTAAATATGGATCATCACTTGATATCCTAATAGTATACCACCTCTGTCTCCATTAAATTGGTCCAACACACCCATAAAAGCTGGGTGTCTATTTCTCATTAGCAATGTTCTTCACATTGTTGCTTCAGGCCAACTTCCACTGACTTGTTCTGCTCTTTCTCACTTTGCCCTTCCTTCTGCTCACAACCTACTCCATGTTGGCCACACACTATGGCTCCTGCTGTCCCTTTTAACCTTTGAATACATGACCCTAAAGTTCTAGTTTTGTTACCTATGGTGGATGCTGTCAGTTCCTCTCCACAGCCCCTTGGCATTTGTATTCCTTTATGTGTGGACACCTCTTACTGAAAGCACCGCAGAGGCCTGAGCAAGTTCTCAGACTGCAGGAGCCTGCTGAGCCTCCTTTCGTAGTGGCAGAAATCCCATGAGTTGACATCCCCACAAGAAAACCATCACCAATGATAGATTGGTAGATAAAACCTCCAGCTTCCTTGCCCCTAGAATGAACCAATTCTGAGATGTGTTTTATGCAGTCTCCCTAAGACTCTCCTTGACTCAGTTTTCCCCTCCCCTACTGGTACTTCTTGGAATCTCCTCCTACATTAATTATACTTAAGTCCTTATCTCAGAGCTTACTACTCGGGATACCTAACCTACAATATCATCCCAGTTTTATTTTTTATCTTTTTTGAGACGAAGTCTTAGTCTGTTACCCAGGCTGTAGTGCAGTGGCACAATCTTGGCTCACCGCAACCTCTGCTTCCCACGTTCAAGTGATTCTCCTGCCTCAGCCTTCTGAGCAACTGGGATTACAGGTACCTGCCAGCACATCTAGCTAATTTTTTTTTTGTATTTTTAGTAATGAGGGTTTTACCACGTTGGCCAGGCTGGTCTCGAACTCCTGACCTTGGGAGATCCACCTGCCTCAGCCTCCCAAAGTGCTGGGATTACAGGCATGAGCCACTGCCCCTGACCCCATCCCAGTTGTAGATATGAGCCTCCTCCAATGCACGAACTTATATCTGCTTCCTGAGACCCAGGGTAAGAGATAGGACTTAGCCCTTAAGTCCTACTATAGTCCTGTGACAAATGCTCCAGTCAGACCTCATCTTCACCTAGGATTTCTAGGCAGGAGGATCTTGAAACATTGCAATTAACTAAATTGATGTGGACATTTATTATTTATGCAAGTAAGTATGTTAAACAGGCAGTTTTTGAGGAACTTTCCCAAATTGCCTGGTCATTTCAGCAATCATTTTGCAAAAAAAAAAAAAAATGGACTGGGTATGGAGAGACAATACAATATCATGGTTAAGATGATATTGGGCTCTGCAGTCACATAAAACCGGGTTCAAATTCTGGTTCTGATTCTTGCCACCTATGTGAACTTGGGGCAGAGTAACTAACTTTTCTGGGTCACAGTTTCTTTATAAAATGGGAATGATAATATAACCTATTTCAGAGAATTATTATGAAGTTTAAATGCTATAATCCTAAAACCCTTATTATAGAGTCCGGCAAATTGTACATATTCAATACATATTAGCAATCATCATTATTCCCTAAGGTATAATATGCCACAACATGCCCAAAGACATAAAATAGGTCATTACTATGTCCTACTTTTAAAAAGAGAAATGTCTTTCAGCATAAACACACAAAACCAAAGATTTCCTACTACCTAGTAAGTGAATCTTTGGGGGGCAAAATAGAATCCCTTTGGATTAATGCATCACTCCTTGTTTTAGGTATGGTTCCTTGCAAGCGGAGTCTGACATGGCATTGTTATACAAATGATTTATTGCAGGAGACTGCTTGGGTGAAACCTCAGAGAAAATAGCTAAGCAAAGATGTACATTCAGCTGTGTCTAGAACAAGCCTAATCCCTAATACCAGGGAGCTCTGGAGTATGAATGGCTTTACAGAGTTATTCCACCTTAAGGTAAAGGGCAGTCCCTTTGTGTTTCATACTATCCATCTGTGTGTGTGTGGCACACCTCCAGGGGGAAGACAGACGCAGCCTCCCAGATATTTCCAGGTTAGGTGGCTTCCATTTGCTGAGAAGGAGTATCAGTAAAAGGGTCCAGCTGTGACCTCTTAGCAGCTAACACTCTCTGCACTTGAGTGAAGGATGCATTGCTTGGTAAAGAGAATGTAAGTGGGACTTCCATAGCATTCCTATATTTCCATAAGATGTATAGCATATTGTTAATAGCAAAATTCAACAGTCCTTTCTGCTTTGATAATCAGAACAAAACTCCACTAATGTTTATTCTGCTTCTTGATCAATTGGTAGCACAAAGTACCCCAGTAGTCTGTTTCTTCCCACACCAGCTCCCAAGAGTGTGACTTCTTGTTAGACATAGTGGTCATAGGCTATTATCAAGGCATATTTGTATAGATATCTATTCCTTTGGTATCTCCTATAACTTCCTACTAATTTTGAGGATTCTGAACTTGCTCTCAGATCTCATTTGGTCAGCATTTCTGCATCAAGAAAAGTCTTTGGCTCACGCTTATAATCCCAGCACTTTGGGAGGCAGAGGCGGGTGGATCACGAGGTCAAGAGATCGAGACCATCCTGGTCAACATGATGAAACCCCGTCTCTACTAAAAATACAAAAATTAGCTGGGTGTGGTGGCGCATGCCTGTAGTCCCAGCTACTTGGGAGGCTGAGGCAGGAGAATTGCTTGAATCCAGGAAGTGGAGGTTGCAGCGAGCCGAGATCGCGCCATTGCACTCCAGCCTGGGTAACAAGAGTGAAACTCCGTCTCAAAAAAAAAAAAAAAAAAAAAAAAAAAAAGTCTCAAGGTAGTAAGGCAATTCCACTGGCTGGTGGGTTTCACATGAAAAGGTGGTAAGGCAGTTTCACTGGCTGTATTTTTAGACAGACTGTCTATATAGCACGGCAACATATTTTGGGTTCAGGAACTAAAATCTTGAACCCATCTCACTCCCTTTCTAAAAAGCCATTTTCTAAGTAATCCCCTTGATACCCACAGCTATGCTCTGTTTACTTATGGCTAACAGAGTTGGTGACCAAAATGGGGTAGTTGGAGAATACTGGATATAGGAGGCTTTAGTGTGAGTTCTGTTTCATCACTTACCAGCTGTGTGAGCCTGAGCAAGTCATTTTTCTATTGGCTCTCAGTTATCTTTTTTTTAAAATTGATTCACATTACCTGCCTTGGGCCCTTCACAGGTCACTGTATGATCAATTGAGAAAACATACTAAATGGCCTTATAAAACATTGTCCCATGATAAATTATTAACATTATTGTTCTTGTAATTGTTGGTATATTTGCCTTTGACTGCCTCTAGTCTTATGATTTTGGTTATGTGTGGGATAGCCCAAAATAATTACCTATAAGAATACCTGCAAAAGGCAGAGCAGTGGCTCTACCTTTGCCTGAGCATCTCTTAACTGTACAATGGCCCATTTTCCTCTCTCTCTGACATCCCAATAATTCCTCTGGGGTTACACAGGCAGTGATTTTCTCAGGCTCTACAACTGACTCACTAAAGAAAGGCCAATGGAGAGATTTGACAAGATAACTGTCTGAGATCCAGCCACCTAAAGTCTTTGTTCCCTGCTTAAAAGTTATGCAACTTTATCCAAGACTAGCTTTCTAGAGAAACATCATTATTCTGCTACATCAGTGAGGATGATTTCAAAATTCATTAAAATCAATAATTTAACTTCAGAAATACTCATGTAGTTTATTGCTTTTAATGCAAAAGTTAACTCTTTCTTTCAGAGCTTTTCTAGAATCCTCCAGTACTATTATAGCTGAAATATACACAGGACACTTTGCACTCACTAGTAGAAGCTATAGGCATTGGCTTGTTGAAGGTACCAAAATGTATCGAAGGTACTGAAATATACCGTGTGTGGTGGGATGGAGGGTCAGCTGCCCAAAGTCCTTGGGACACCTTTGTTTGGATATAGATTATTGAACCTATTGTATTTATTGACAGCTCAAACATTTATTGGACACATTGTGTGTATAAAGGGCCTTGACTTAGGTGAAAGGATATAATCCGTATGTTGAAAGAATTACACTTTCGGAAATGGGGCTAGAAAGAGAAAGCCTAGGAGGAAAACACAAGGATGGTGAGTGGGAAGGAAGATTCTACTGAATGGGAGATGAATATGGCTAGTCAGGACACACCAGTTCATTAGACTGCTGCTCTTACAAAGGGCTGTTTGGGAGTCTTCAAAGGGTGGCATATTAGAACATGGAGGATATTATCTGGTTTTGAAGGCAAACAGGTAGATAAGTAAAGGGGTTTATTTCTATTATTGAGGTTATATAAAACCTTGCCCCTCAGAGTGTGGTCCAAGCAGCATTGGTATCAGCTGGGAGCTAATTAGACATGCAGGACTTTAGGCCCCACTCCAGAGGTACTGACTCCAGTTTGAAAAAGATGCCCAAGTGACTGCACATCCTGCTTGATAAGCACTGCTATAAAGAATCCAAAAAAGCATAAGACAGGAGTATGTTTCTTAAGGAGATGAGGCAATGGAGCTATTGGAAACTTAATATTTCTGTGAACCAGTTTTATAATCATGGAAGGAACCAGTCTCTGCCTCTAGCCTCTATGCTTCTAAAACTGAGGATGTTGGATGCCTTTCTGAAGGATTTCCTTTACTCAGGGATCTTGGTTCCAACCCTTACTCAAGATAGCAGCTCTCATCAACATACTGTGACTCAGCATCAATGCACACCTGCCTTTATCTGGTCCTCCCATTGGGTCTGGTTGGGCTTCTGCCTTGTTTTCTTGCACCCCAATCTTAGTCATAATAAATGGGCCGTTCCTTGTCAGTCTTACCATTGCCAATTGCTCCACTAAAGACTGAAGTTTGTGATAAGTCTAGTATTAAGTCTTCTTTCCTGTTGAGAGATCTCCCAGATACTTCCTAGATTTCAAAGGATCACCTAGTTAGAGCTTCCTCATTGCAGTATTTTCTGTTCCCCTTACTACCTTTCTTAGACACTCAAACCAACATCTGGCTTTTATTTTTTTTATTTATTTGAGATAGAGTCTCCCTCTGTCACCCAGGCTGAAGTGCAGTGGCACAGTCTTGGCTCACTGCAACCTCTACCTCATAGGTTCAAGCGATTCTCCTGGCTCAGCCTCCTGAGTAGCTGGGACTACAGGTGCACATCACCATGCCCAGTTTTTTTTTTTTTTTTTGTATTTTTAGTAGAGACAGAGTTTCACCATGTTGTCCTGGACAATCTCAAACTCCTGACCTCAAGTGATCTGCCTGCCTTGGCCTCCCAAAGTGCTGGGATTACAAGTGTAAGCCACCATACCTGGCCCTACCTTGCTTTCATTATGACCTATTGTTCCCTTATTATTTATTACTATGTCTTACTCTTAGCACTTAATATAATTTGACTTTAAAGAAATGATGGAAGAAGAGTTTGTTTCCAGCATGGCTTAGTAAACCCTTACCAGACTGAAGTTTAGTTTACAGCTATAAACTCTGACAAAAGACAAAAGTAGCTAGCTGAAGGCTCAGGATTGAACAAAAGCAGGCAAAGTTTGGAGTAGGGGAAAAAAAGGCTATAACAGGTGAGTTTTCTGTTTTGACAGTTTTTAGCATGAGGGCAGACTGTAGCCAGCAGTGCTTGAGCACCAAAGCTCTGATAGAAAACCCACAGATTTTCTAGCATGAAGAACCAGACAACAGAGTTCAGAAGACTCATGGGTACTGAGAAAGTGAGAGAAGAGGTCAGCCATGATGGCTAACACCCATAATCCCAACACTTTGAGAGGCTGAAGCAGGAGGATCACTTAAGTCTAGGAGTTCAAGACCAGCCTGGGCAACACAGTGAGACCTCGTCTTTATGAAAAATTTAAGAAAATTAGTCAGGCATGGTGGTGCATGCCTGTAGTTCCAGCTACTGAGGTGGCAGGATTGCTTCAGTCAGGGAGGTTGAGGCAGGAGTGAGCAGTGATTGAGCTATTGCGTTCCAGCCTGGATGACAGAGTTAGACTATCTCAAAAAAAAAAAAAAAAAAAAAAGGAAAAGGAAAAGAAAAAGTAAAAAAGAGTTCTGGAAAGGAGAATGGGAGAGAAGTGAAGCTTTGTGTTCTTTGTGTAAACTCTTTTCAAATCACAAACTGATCCCTGAATCACTCATGCACAGAGCAGACTCACAGCACCCAAAGGATAAAGATACTTAGCTGAGATTTGAACTACCAACCAAGACAGAGTTTTCTATTTGAGTCCAACCAATTTAATTGCATTCAAAAATTTAAAAATAGCAATACTTTTGAGAGAAATAAAGAATCCATGGTCTTTACAGCAGAGTAGTCACAATGACCAGGATAGAATCCAAAATTACTTGAGATTTGAAGGATTAGAAAAGTTGGCTCATTCCCCAAAGAAAACACAATAAACAGAGGACATACTCAAGGTGACTTAGATGTTGGAAATAGCATATAGGGACTTCAAAGAAGCTACTACAACTATGCTCAATGAGGTAAAGAAAAACATGCTCAAAAATATGTAGAAACTATAAAGTATAGAAGAGGGTGAAATAGAAAATCGAACTAAAATGAGAAATACATAAAATTTTAAAATTACTAGATAGGCTTAATATCTAAATAAAAGCAACAGGTGAAAGAGGTAGCAAATTTGAAAACAGATCAATACAAATAATTCAATCAGAAAGACAGACAGAAAAAAGATTATAAAAATCAAGCCAAACGACAACAACAAAAACACTTAACAAAGCCAAGGTCCCATGAGATAATATAGAAAAAAACAAGCATACATGTAATTGGAGTCTCAGAAGAAGAGGGAAGAGATAATGGGGAAGAAAGTTGTTTTGAATAATAAGAGCTGAAAATAACTTGTTTGGTGAATCATAAATTTACATATACGAGAAGCTCAGTTAACTCTAAGGAAGAAAATTAAGAAGTCAATTCAAAGTCAAACTTCTGAAAACCGAAAATAAAGAGAAAATAATTGTTTATTTCCATCTTAGATTTGCCTTTTGCTTCTTGCATATTGAAGGTCTTTTATTAGGTACATAGATATTTATTGTTTTATGTGCATTTTCCAATTATAAAATGTCTCTTCATCTCTCAAAATCTATTTTAAAATTCTCTAAAAATCGATTTTGTCTAATATTAATCTAGCTATGCCAGTCCCTTTATGCTTATGTTTTGCACTGTACATATTTTTCTATCCTCTTATTTTCATCCTATACCTTAATGTTCAAAGTGTATATCCTGTAGACAGCACATAGTTGGGTCTTGCTTATTTTAATCTTATCTAGCAAACTTTTCCCTTTAGTTACAGCATTTACTCCATTACAATTAATGTACTTATTGGCATAATTGGAGCTCAAAAGAGGATGTAGGTGTGTAATTTCTCCTTATTGAGATTTTTAGCCTTAAAACATTTTTTTCCCCAATTCTGCATCTCTGTCATCTGAAGAACCCACGTGTTAATTTTCGGAGTTTTTCTGGGATTCCTTACTAGGAATTTACTTGCATTTTATCAAAATCTTTCTGTGGGTTTAGGTTTAAGTGTCTTCATTCTGGTAAATTAGTTTCTATTATCCTATCTGCTTTCCTTCTTCCAAATAAGTGTTAACATTTTGTTCAACAAATGTTTATTACATGCCTCCTCTACATCAGGCATTGTATTTGACATTAAAAATCCAACAGAAATAAAGTTCCTGAGCACCTGAAGCTTAAATTATAATGAGGGAGACAGAAAATAAAGCCATAAAATGATATGGTTTACGGTATGTTAAGTGGGATAGACAGAGATAAGCAGGGTAATCAAGGTAGGGAATGGACATTTGGGCTGCTTTTTTTTATACAGGGTAGGCAGACAGGTCTCTCTGATAAGATATCTTTTCTCATCTGCCATTTTTTTTATGTTTGCTTTAACATTTGGAATTTTTAATTTTTGAAAAATTCTTCCATACTAATTTTAATGAGATTTGGGGAGAAGAACAAAGATAAATACATGTGTTTAATTCACTAAGATTAACTGAAATTTTAACTTGTTCTTCTGTAGGTCTGTTTAGCTAAACAGACACAAAGTTTAGATATTTCTAACCAGCCTCGGTTTCAAGCCAGGTTCCACAGTTCAGGGTTTCCCTAATCCCCAGAGTTCCCTGCCATAGGCAACCAAATTCAATTGCTAGGTATTACTCTAAAAGCACACAATACATTCTTTAAATACAATTTATTTAACATTTTGAAATCAGTGTTCTTATATTATCAAACTGTTCATATTTTCTTAATCTTGCAAATAATTCTATAAGGAACACTAGTATACAGTCTGCCTGGCATTGTTATCTAGCCTATCTAAATGCAAAAAAAGTCAAGATTCTATTGTGGAGTTTAAGGTTTTTTTTCTCCAAGCATTTAGCATTTAAATTTCTGGGATAAATGGTTTACTCCTATTACCTTCTCACTATAAGCCTCCTATGGAAAATGAATTCTGTTATATGTTCAGCAAACACTCATTATTTTTAGCTCTTTCCTGAGGGACATTAAGTTACCATGAAGAGGGCACATTAAAATGATGTATAAATCAATGGCATCACTATAAATAGGATAGTAATGAGATGTCAGGCTTTAATAGCCTGAAGACCACCTAATAAGAAAGTTAACAGTAGGGTAGCAATGAAATCTTGTATCTGCTTATTCCGAAGAAAAATAAAAAATTACATGTTACAGCTGCAGCTTTGAAGAGTTAAAATAGCATTTCTCTTTGTGGTAGAACATATCTTTTTGGAAATTATCTTTAAAGTAACAGGACAGTACCCCACATGCTTTGGTTATTGATGGTGAAATATGTGCATTTTACTGCAGTGAGTGCCAAGCTTAGTGCCAGCTGATAATTTGCTCATTTTCTTAAAAAAATTTATTCCATGCCTCCTTTCACTGAGCACTGTTGGAGCATTGGGGAAAAAATGAAAAACATTTTTCCTCTTCTTTTTTTTAGCTTATACTCAAAGGGAAGAGAAATGAATTGATCATTACAAGACACTATGATGGATGACACAAGTAGAGGTACTCAGTACCAGGGGAACCTAACCTTTTCTTTAGAAGTCAGGCAATGATTCTATGGAAGAAAGCATTGTTGAGTTTCCAGAGAAGTGGGAGAATAATGCATTGATTAAAGGCATTCTAGAAGCACTAAAGTTCTACAATGGCAGAGACTGAGTCTGTTCATCCTTCATCATTCCATCCTCATCACCTAACACAGCACCCATTCACTGTGGACCATCAATAAATTTTTGTAGAAGAAAGGAAGAGCATGGGACAAAATAGGTTTTTAATACACTGTCAAATTGTGTATGTGTTTATGTGTGTGTAACATCCTTAAAGTTACTTGGAACTGTTTTTTTCAATGGCAGTAACTGATTGATGCTCCATATGCAGTTGATTGCCTAAACAATGGACTTAAAAATGATTGCTAACCATTCACTTGTAAAATAGGTGATCATTTTAATTTCTCAGATGACTAAGTAAGGCTTTCACTCTTGCTTTCCCTATTGTATACTGTCCATGCAATAGAGTAAGCTTTTTATAGAATAAAATATAGATAAAATGTAGAAAATAATTAAATTATGTATTCATCAAAAGTCTATTGAGTCTATTATGTGCCAGGCTCTATGAAAGTCTTAGACATAGAAAAATAAGAAGACAGTCTCTATGTTCAAGGAATTTATGGACTGTGAGGAAGGCAGATACTGAAACAGACAATTTGCATGTGATCTAGGTATTATTAAGATATGTATAAATTATTCTACCATAAAGACACATGCATGTGAATGTTCTTTCCAGTACTATTTATAATAGCAAAGACATGGAATCAATCCAAGTACTCATTAATGATAGATTGGTTAAAGAAAATGTGGTACATATACACCATGGAATACTATGCAGCCATATAAAAGAACAAGATCATGTCTTTTGCAGGAACATGGAGCTGGAGGCCATCATCCTTAACAAATTAATGCAGGAGCAGAAAACTAAGTACCACATGTTCTCACTTGTGTGTGAGAGCTAAACCATGAAAACTTCTCAACACAAAGAAACCAACAACAGACACTGGGGTCTACTTCAGAGTGGAGGGTGGGAGGAGGGAGGGGAGCAGAAAAGATAGCTATTAGGTACTGAGCTTCATACCTGAGTGAGGAGATAATCTGTATAACAAACTTTTATAACACGAGTTTACCTATGTAACAAACCTTCACATATACCCTTGAGCCTAAGAGTTAAAAATAAAATGCTAGGTAGTGTATAGGATGAAGGTGGAATTGGTTATCAAGGAAGATATTGTAGAGAAAGTGATACCTTGATTTAATATTATAAGGTAAATATGGGATAGGTAATGAAGAAGAAAGATATTTTTTACAAATGTTTGGAGACAAGTTGATGACATGTATTGGTAATGAAAAGTTAAAGCGCAGCATGCAAGGTATGGGCAAGGAGGGGAGATTAAAAAGAAGTGGTGGTAACTGGGCTAGAGAGTTAGATGGAGTCAAATTATAAAGGACCCATGCAAAAAAGTTAAATTTTTGTTCTAGGGAGAATTTTAAGGTTTTGAGCAGGGCAGTAACATGGTCAGATTTGCATGTTAGTAGTGGTATAATATTGGCTGCATAGGAAAACATGCCCACCTGCAGGGAGATGACCTAAAAGGTTGCTACAGTCCTCCACGTGATGCATGATGATGGTCTGAAGGAGACATATGATACTGAGTGAAGCGATGTTTTTGAAGTTACGTATGAAGAAGAGTGGGAGAGGTTATGGAGAGGAGGGAGTGAGAAAACAACTGCTGGAGTGAGGTCCCGAAGAGTCAGAAGGAAAGTGAATCCAGAATTCAGGCAGAAATTAGACCTTCACAAGGGGAACGTCTTCTTTCCCATGGAGTTCTGAGACAAATTTGTCAGCTGTCTGTGAATGCAGATAAATAAATGAGAGGCTCATTTTCATATAGTTTTTCCTGCAAAGAAATTTTACACTCTCTCCCCTACTGCCATTCTGACACGATTATAGTACTCCTGTGGGATCTATGTTTTATTCCTTTTTATGCACTCATACCTGGCATAGTAAATGAAGCATAATAGGTAACAAACAAATATGCTTCCTTTCTTGCAACTCGGCATGGAGTCAATATCTCATGTGAATCCAGTGTGTGAGTAAATGTATTTAAGACTCCGTGAATGATTGTAATAGCCATTAAGATTAGCTACAGACATAGCTTTTCTTGAGGCACAATTGCATGCAAGTATCAGAATAGAGGAAATACACTTTTGTGTTCTTTTATGTTGGTTTTCTACTTAACAGAACTTTGGAGAAAGGATAAGTAGGGGGAAGTCTTCTTTGTTGATTTGCAACTGATCTTAAGAAACTGAGGAATGTGTATAGGATTAATGATGAAAATTTTCTCTATGGGATATGTGTATTATGTTTCCAGCACTTTCTAGCAGATCTGGAAGGCAGAAGATCCTTTGCTGGCATGGAAATATAACAGAGGTACTAGTGTTTATGGAAAGGATTCTTTAGAAAGTCAAATTTAAAGGACTCTTGATAGTGTTTTTGATCTCCTAGAACCACTAACAAAAAGGCAGAGCTACAATTTAAAGCTTTTCATGGGATTCACTTCAACTAAAGAAAATGTGCATATATATTGTGCACTTACTATGTGAAATGCACTGTACTCAATACTACTGTGCTTTTGAGAATAAAAAAAAAAAGTCACCACCTTCAGAAGGATAAATTATGAGATATGTCCTTTGGCAGAATAAACTCATGCCTTTATTCAAGCTCTGGACCAAGGCACAAAGCTTGCCTAGTAGGGCTAGCAGTCATTTTCAACCCTGACTTACCATCTTTATCAGATACCTTTGTGTGGTACATAAATTGTATAAGCTTTGTGTAGCAGCTCTATTTTGGGAACATAGACTGCAAAATTGAAAGAGACCAGTCCCTGATATCCAAGTACTCTCATCCTAGTAGGGAGAAACATACACAGCCAAACATCCAAGTGACTCTAACATAAGGCACAGAAGAATAGTGTTCTAATGAGGCCCACACATAGTTCTATAGATATCCCTAAAACAATAGGAAATCAGACCAACATTTATTCCCATAGCAGCATGATACTCTGAGGAGGCTGTCACAGGATTTATACAGCCCAGCAACAAATACAGACATCTGACAATGGAGGGGAACCATCTGTGAAAATATGAGCAGCCCCATGACATGCAAATACTTAGATAATATTTTAATTAGCGTTTCATGGCTTTAGAAGTATAGAGCTAAAAATACATTCTCTGGGGAGAATATGAAGACATTATTATATGCTGTAGTAAGTGTTGGCTGAGATTGTGAACAAAGAAGTATGGAAAGATGACAACTAATTTTAGGGATTGCAAATTATTTTCCAAAAAAAATAATGCTTCATACATTGCATAGTGAGCATACAATATATACTAGCCTCCAGAGATAGTACACATCCTTCAATAATGTTTTGTTGTTATGTTGATGAGAAAAAAAATTTAATGAAGTTTTCACATTTTCCTGTGTTGGTTTTCTCTGGGTACTCTGGTTTCCTTCCGTATCCCAAAATGTGTACATTAGGTTAACTGGCATCTCTAATTTGTCGCAGCCTGGGTGAGTATGGGTGTGTGTATGTAAGTGGACACTGTGGTGGAATAACGTCCTGTGCATGGTTGGTTCCCCACTTGAAACCTGAGCTGCCAGGATAGACTCTAGCCACCTGCAACTCTGAACTGGAATAACTGGCTAAATAATTATCTCATTTATTTTTATTAATCTGTCTTAAATGTATCTGTAGCTCTTTTTATTTCAATATTTAATATTAGAAGTGTTCTGATGCTGAATTAGAAGTTTGATGATGTTTTTGTAACCAGAAATATATCTTAGAAATTAACTCTTGTTTATAGCAATTAGCTTATGATAAAAATATTGTGTTGATTTTGTTCTATATTGTTTCACTTGAAGTTGGAGTTTCCAAGAAGCTATGGATAATGCTATGAGGACTTATTGTAAAGTTTACATATAAGTATGTCAAGAAAAAAAATCTGTAAATAAATACCTATAATAGACATATAAAAGGAAATGAGAATTTCATAGCATTTGTGAGTAATGTCAACGGTAACCCTCATTACGGCCTATAATATGATATCTAGTGTTTCAATTTGAAATAGAATACTGGAATGGATGGTTATAGATCTCTCCGGGAAGCATATCTTTGGTTCTAAGATCTATTTTATTGGTAGAAAATACCACAAACCATCATTCTTATTCTAACAAGTAAAACAATTTTGATAAGCTAAAAATAAGTTTTTCTTTTTAATATATTAAAGAGCTGCAAATATGATGTAAAACAAACCTAAATTAACTAGCTTCTAGAAAATGACAAATCTTTCATAAAACAGAAGAACCATGGCTAGTCTCATCCCAGATGGGGGAGTAGCATGAGGAGGAATCTGCCATTGTTTTTTTTTTAAATGAGAAACTAGCTGAAACTTTAAGAAACTCAAAAACATGTAGACAGGCATGAAAGATTATAATTCTAAGGAGCACCAGCCACTGAATGAACTTGCACCCACCCTCCAACTCTCTCTCAGGGATTCACAAAGCTCTCTGGGGTAGTATACTACAGGCTGGAAATAGAATCGTAGAACTGAAAGAGACACCCCCTAAAGCACAGGCAGATTTACTTCAAATGTAAGTTACCCACTCTTTATAAGAGGGAAAGGGCATACAATATGAGAGAAATCCATCTGAGCCTCGTGAGGAATTTAGCTACCAAAGGCCTGGAGAAAGGGCAAGAGAGCTGAGAGAACTGCCTTGGAGTCATTAAAGACCTTTATCAAATGCAAGGTGGCGATGTTCTAAAGACCGGGTGCAGACCAGTAGGGAAGAGAGAGATTCGCAAAGTACAGAATGTTACCAGTCACAAGGTACCAGAGAGCAATCACAATTCTCTAGTTACTTAATAACCTGGCAATGAGCTATAATGCAGAAAGGTGATCTCCTATGGTTTAGAAAGTTGGTAGCTCAACTGTAAATCATAATGAGAACTCCAGAAAGTCATCAGTCTCATAACAATAAATGACCCATGGACAAGAAAGAAAACAATGAATAAAAGCAGACCCAGAGCCGTTACAGATGTTGCATTATCAAACAGAACTTAAAATAACTATAATTGTTTTTAATGCTAAATAATCTTATGAAAATGGTGAACAAAATGTGTTAACCAATGATAAAGTCTGGTAGAGACACAGAGCCTATGAAAAAAATCAAATGAAAATGCTAGAAATAAAAAATAAAGTAACATAAACGAAAAGTGAATCAGATGGGCCTAAAAACAGGCTAGATACAAAGGAAACCATTAGTGAACTTCAAATTGATCAAAGAAAACACCTAAAGTGAAACACAAGTAGAGCAAAAATAGTTTAAAAATGGGTACTCAATTTTGTGGGAAAATATTTTAAAAGTCAGATATGTATGTACTTGGAGTTCCTGAAAGGGGATACAGAAAAATATTTGAAAAAATAATGACCCAAATTTTCAAATACAGCTATCAGATCAAAGATGCAAACTCAGAGATCCCAAGAAGGACAAATAGAAGGGAATCTATAAATAGGCCCATCACATTCACATCACTAAAACAAGGGGAAAAAAGCAAATGTTTAAAAAGCTAGAGAAAATAAAACACACTGTAAATATAGGAACAATAATCTGATTTATAAATTACTTTTTATCAGACACAATGGCCAGAAAGCAATGAAATGACATCTGTAAGGTGCTGAGAAATTATACTGTCAAGATAAATTCTGTCACTGGGAAAAAATAATGTATGAAGATGGTTGAAATCTGGTGGTAAAGGCAGATGTTTAAATAAATGATTCTGAGACAACTAGTAGCAATTTGCAAAAAAATAGGCAAAATTACATCTTATACAAGAAAAGACTGTAAGTCCTATAAAAAAAAGTAGAGATGAAATTATTGCTTAGCCTTTGTCTAAGAGAAGGCTATTTAAATTTGACCCAAAATCTTAAGCCAATAATAGACCAGATTGGTAAGTTCAACTACAGAGAACATTGTATAGTTTTTTAAAAAACATAACATTTCAAAAGATACCCCAAAAACTGGGGGAAAATATTTACACTATCTGCATCAAACAAAGAATTGACATCCCTAATATACATAGAACTCTTAAAAATATAGGAACCAAAGACTAAAAAGCTAATAGAAAAATAAGATGATATGAAAAGATAATTTCAAAGATGTAAAATGGCTTTCAAACTCACTTGTAATTAGAAAATACAGATACCATTAATTGTTTGGTTAGACTGGCAAAATTAAAAGGTATGCTGATATGTTCTGCTTGCAATGCTGTGAAGAAACAGATACTCATACATTATTGGTGGAAATGCAAATTAGTTCAACTTTTCTAAAGGAAAATTTGACCATACCTACTAAAAGTACATGTGCACTTACCTATGACTCATAAGTGTCACTTCTAGAAGTATAACCTGAAGATACACCTCAAACAACACAAACATACATATGCACAGGCTTATTCATTGAAGCATTGTTGATAATAGTAAAATATTGGAAACAACCTAAATGTTCGTGTATAGGACAGGGGTTGAATAAATACCATATCCACACACGTAATCACTAGGCAGTTGTCAAAAAGAACAAGGTAGAGCTCTATTAACAGATATGAAATGACTTCTAGGATATAAAATTGAGTGAAAAAAAAGTAAGAGTATCCATATTATGCCACTTTTCAGGGAAGAAAGAAGAGGATATATTAGAATATACATTCATCCAGCAATTTGTGCAGAAGAAATATAGGAAGGATATACCAAATGCTAAAGATATTGGATATATATGGAGTTGAGGTGGGTAAGAGTGGAAATGAATGAGAAATGGGAACAGATTTGTAAGGAGGAGGATGGGGTAATAATTCTCAAATCATAACTTTTTGCATAATTTTGGCCCTTAAAACTATAGTAACATCTTGTATGCCCCAGAAAATAAATAATTAAATTTAACTAGGCTGTATGGGGAGCAAAAAATGAAATCCAAACAATAATTAATTGACCCCAAAATCTTACAGATTCAGTATTTGTAGTGTTGTGTTACAAATGAATAACATAACCACATTGAAGGGGAAAAGGAAAAAAAAGAACTAACCTGAAAATTTTTTGGAAAACAGTCTTTGACTGCATACTATGGGCTAACGACACAAAGAACTACAATGAAATGCTGTAAATTAGTTGTAAGTCTGTTATCCCAGTGATATGGGTTACCAATTCTCTAATTACTTTATACATACACTAGGATTTAATAAATACATGAATATACTATAAGTAAGGAGAGCAAGTTTTCTCACTGATGGAGAAAGAATTTATACATAAAGAAGCAGGAAAAGCTAAATTAGAACATGTGTTATTGAATTGTAATAAGTATCAGTATATATTATTTACATTTTAAAAAATATATATATACAGATGATATATATGGAAATATATGTAACAATTTGCTTACACGTGTGTGTGTGTGTGTGTGTGTGTGTAGCTTAGGATATTTATACACATTTCATATCCCTGTCTGCTGAAAAGGTCTAGGAGCAACCAGAACACTCATAGCCCAGAAACTGAGAAATATCATGCTTCAATAAAGAGAACCAGGGCTCCTTGGGGAAGTTGACTGTAGGACTGGGACGGGGAAAAGACAAAATGAGCCAAAAACATTGGGTGATGTCAGAATATAAGAAAGTACTTTAAAATAGATGAAGAGAAACTGGCTCACTTACATTGCTTATAGAAATGCAAAATTGTACAGCCACTCTGGATAATTTTTTAATAAAACCGAACATGCAGTTATCATAAGATCCAAAGTTGTAATCTTAGGAATTTATTCAGAATGAAAACTGATATTCACATAAAAACCTCCAAATAAATGTTCATAACAGCTTTATTCACAATATCCCCAAACTAGAAACCACCTAGATGTTCTTCAATGGGTGAATGGTTAAACAACTGATTACACAACCATCCATAGAATACTACCCAGAAACAGAGAAAAAATAAACCATTGAAATACACAATTTAATTTGAATTGCCAGGGAATTATTCCAAGAGAAAAAAAAAAAGCCAATATCAAAAAGGCTGTATATTCTCAGTCTGTTTACATTAATATTTGAAATGACAAAGTTTTAGAAATGGAAAATAATTTGTAGTTGCCAAGTACTAGGTACTATGATGGGATGGGCAGTGAGAGGGAGATGTACATTTATAAAAGGGAAACACGAAGAATGCTTGCGATATTAAAACTGTTCCATGTCTTGACTATGGTGGTGAATATGTAAGCCTACATGTGACAAAACTGCAAGGAAATAATATACCCTCTCACTCATACATATACACACAAGTACAAGTTAAACTAAGGACACATGAAGAAGACTGATGGATTGTACCAGTATCTATATCCTGGTTGCAATATTGTACTACAGTTTTGCAAGGTGTTAGCATTGAGAGTGGCTGGGTTAAGGGCACAAGGACTTTCTCTGTATTATTCCTTATGATTACATGTAAATCTGCAATTATCCCTAAATTAAAAGTTTAACAAAACAAAAAGGATAATGGAATGACAAAGAACATGGAAGTCAAACAGAAGGAGATCCCAATGGCCAAAACTAAAAAAAATTAAGCAAAATAATAATTATAATACAAGTATTAGATTTTAACTCATAATAAAATAAATACACAAAAGTACACTAATGCAAATAATAAAATAAATGAATAAAAATAATCTCTTCTTGGTAGAGTAACTCCAAATAACAAATGTAGATGAAATGCAAGACAAATGCAATAATCATTAGGCTAATATCTAAAACAATGTTAAAGATAATATTCATCAATGATGCTAAAATCAGTGAGTGAAAATTTGAGGACAAACAGGATATTAGTATAGTTTCCAAATATTTCCTGCAAGATACTTATTTTAAAAATTCAATTATTAACTAAGCTGTCATGAATATTCATGTATAGGTTCTTGTGTGAGCATAGTTTTCCTTTCTCTAGAATAAATGTTTAGCAGATACCATCCTAACTACATGACAGGTGTTAATAAAACACTACAAATTGACTGACATCTTGTACTCTCCTAATTTAATGCAGTTGGAAAAACTGTTTCATTCAGTTCTTATCTCTATCGCAATAGTGATGACTCCCGGTCAGATTCTGAGAACTATTAGAATGATCACAAACTCATTGGGTAATGATGTTATTTGATGTTCCTAAAGCACTGTATCAAGATGAATTAGGTTGTCAGTACATTAAAGTAAATATGAAGGTCCATGCTCTTTACTTGATGCTTGGTGTGGGGGTGCACTATGTCTAGTCATATGGCAGATATGTGTTTATGTGACTGGCTCCCCTTAAGAACTTCTCACTCTAAGATTCAAGCTGGCCTTCCTGGACAAGGAAACCTCACACATATACCTGAAGTTAACAGCTAGAAAGAAAAATGTATCTGTGAAGTTTTGTCCAGCAGAGAATGAAAAGAGACTGTGTTTGACCTTTCTAGCATATGCCTATGTACATCATTTTCCTGCATATTATCCTGTGCTATAATAAATTTTATCTGCAAGTATAATTTTAGGTTGAGTCATGTGAGTTCTCCTAGTGAACCACCAAACTAGTGACTGGGTTTTGGACACTTCAGAAAGGAACACAATATCATCTCTATGAATATTCTTGTGCAAAATGCATAACTTCAATCTAATCATAAGACAGCACCAGGAAAACCAAAATCATAAAATGTTCTACAGAATAACTGACCAGTACTCATAAAAAGTGTGAAGGTCATGAAAATAATTTTTAAAACCCCAGAAATTGTCACTTATTGAAGGAGATTAAGGATCCTTAAAAATTGAATGCAATGTGAGATGCTGGATTGGATCCTGAATAAGAAAAATAACAACAGTGGGGAAATTTGTAACAGATCCTGAGTTTAGTTTAGCATACATATGATTCAGTTAATAGATTTATGTGACTGCTAGTTTCTCAGTTTTGGTATTTTCTAGTTTTCTTGATGAAATGTATACATAAGCTCTATGCACTATTTTTGCAACTTTTAAGTCTGCAATTATTTGAAATACAAAATGCAAACAAAAATAAAATAAAAAATGTTTTAAGACAGACAAAAATTAAGAAAATACATTTCCAGCAAACCTGTCTCACAACATATGCTTTAAAAACCCAAAATGTTCTATAGGCTGAAGAGAAATAATCACAGATTAGCCATAAGGAATTAATAGCACCAGAAAAGTGTAAATATAAAAATTTTTTAAAAGTAGGCCTTAGTGATGAAATGATTTGTACAACAAACCCCTGTGACACAAGTTTACCTATGTAACAAACCTGGACTTGTGCCCTCAAACTTAAAATAAAACGTATATTAGGTCAGGTGCAGTGTCTCACGCCTGTAATCCCAGCACTTTGGGAGGCTGAGGCAGGTGGATCATGAGGTCAGGAGTTCAAGACCAGTCTGATCAATATAGTGAAATCCTATCTCTTACTATAAATAGAAACATTAGCTGGCCGTGGTGGCATGCGCCTATAGTCCCAGCTACTAAGGAGGTTGAGGCAGGAGAATCACTTTAACGCAGGAAACGGAGGTTGCAGTGAGCCGAGATTGTGCCACTGCACCCCAGCCTGGGTGACAGAGTGAGACTCTGTCTCAAAAAAAAAAAAAAAAAAAAAAATGCATATTGTAATGTCTATAGTAATATTACAAAATAAAATGTCAACAAAAGATAGAAAATAAAATAAAAATTTAAACCACATATACCCAATAAGATAGTAGGAAAGGGGAAGCAGAAACAGAAATTTGATCAAATAAGAACCAACTAGTCAAATAAAAACTAAATATGGGATGGGAAATGTAAGCATGATCATATCAATATTTACCTTAAGTGCAAATATACTATCAAAAACTTTAGTTAAAAAGAACAGATTATCGGACTGAATATAAAACAATATTTGTGGTTTAAAGAAAAACACTTTATAGATAAACAATTTGCAAGTAAAAAGATGAGAAAAGGTATATAATGAAAAGATTATCAGACTATATATAAAACACTATTTGTGATTTAGAAGAAAAACATTTTATATATGAAGAAATAGTTTGAAAGTAAAAAGATGAAAAAAGGTGTATCATGAAAATACTAACCATAGAGAAGCTGGTATGGCCACATGAAAATCAAAGTAGACTTTAAATCATCAATCAAAGTAGACTTTAAGACAAAGTATATTATTAGACATTAAAGAGGGCTATTTCAAAATGATTAAAAGGTTTAATTTATCTGCAAGACAAAACAGTCATAAATATGTATAAATCTAATAACAGAGCTTCAAAATGTATATGGAAATACAGATAGAACTTAAGAGGAAAAAAGAAAAAATTGCATAATAGAAATTTTATTAAACTTCAGGAATTGATACAAAAAGTACACACACAAAAGTAAAGATATGAAAGAGCTAAAACAACTTGACTTCATTGATATTTATACAACACTCCAGCTAACAAGTTCAGAATACACATTCATTTCTTTTACATGCAAATCACATGCTGAGCCATAAAACAGGTATCAATAAGTACCAAGGGACTGAATCATATGGAGTATATTCTATTACTACTGTGGAATTAAGTTAGAATTTATTAATAATACAATATTTTTGAAGCCCTCCAACGATTTGGAAATTAATATTGCACTTCTAAACAATTAATTCATCATGGCATAATAGAGTCTAAGATACTCAGGAGGTGTTTGGGTACTGCAGAGATTAGATTTTTAATCTCTTAATTGCTTGCTCTGGAGAAGCCAGACAAGATAACAAAGGGACAGGAGGCACTCTGTGGATAGTCCCCTTATGAACACCTTTAGGAATGTTACCTCCAGGAATGTCACCAGAGTCTCACAGTGAAGATCCAAGAATAATTCTTTTCTGACACTCACAGGAGGAGGGATAGAGATATTGTAAAATAGTTCAAAATATTTTTCTAAAACAAAGGCTTATTCCCCAAAGGAAGAGACTTTACCAGACCAGTGTGTCTCAGCAGATCTCAGCTGGAATTAAGAGCATTTATTCAACTGCAGGCCCCTCCAGCCTTCTTGACTCACACCTCACCGTGTTAGGAAGGTAGAACTACATGATTGGAGAAACACTTGTCATGTTCACAGCCTAGAAACACAAGCCCACTAAAAGACTGAGATTAAAATTATACTCTCTGCTCCCCATCCCCTAACAGTTCCAGCATAACAAGGGATTGCAGCTGATTGAGCCGCAAGATGTAGACTCCCTCTGAGTAGCAGTACTTGAAGCCCTAAAATCAGAATGAAAGACAAAAACAAGTACAGTAGAGGAATTTCAAGGCTCTGGTACCTACATCTAAACTAAACATTGAACACAGCCCAACTTCTAACTAAATTAGCATACATCTTCATACACAAGGCCTGTTAACTTCTGTTCCTATTGAGTACAACATGTCTGGCTTTCAACAAAACATTATGAAGCATGTCAAAAGCAAAAACAAACAAACAAAAAAACCAAAAAATCAGAAATCAAAATCAGAATTGGATATATAACACAATTGTTGAGATTACAAGACAGATAATATTAAATAACCACAATTAATATCAGGTTTCTAATGAAAAAAGTAGACAACATCCAAGAACAGAGGGATAATGTAAGCAAAGAGACAGAAACTCTAAAAAAAAGATGAAAAAAGAAATGTTAGAAATAAAAATGACTTCATCAGAAATAAAGAATGTACTTAATCAGCTCATTAGTAGACTCAACACCACAGAAGGAAAAATAAGTTTGAAGGTAAATAAAGAGTAATTTCTCAAACTAAAATGCAACAAGAAAAAAAAAGAGAAAAGGACATCTTAAAATTGTGAAAAAATTTCAGAAGATATAATGTACACATAATCAAAATCCTGAAGGAGAAAGAGCAGAAGAAATATTGGAAGTATTAACAGCCGAGAACTTCTCAAAATTAATGACAGATAATTACAGATCCAGGAAGCTCAGAGAACAATAGCAAGAAAAAAAAAAAAAAAAAAAAAAAACAGAACAAAGCAACCCCCAAACCGAAACAAAACAAAAAAAATTACACCTTGGAATATTCAAGCTACATAAAATCAAAGACATAAAGAAAATATTTTTTTAAATGCCATAGTGGGAAGAACTTACCTACAGAGAAAAAAGAATAATAACAGCAATTTCTTTCAGAAGGCATGCAAGCAAGAAAAGAGGTAGATTTAAGAGTTAAAACAAGAGAAAAGAAACACTAAAAGTGGCTCAACAAAGATAGGTTTATTTCTCCAAAATAATATTTTAATATTTTATAGAAAGTAGATGTTCAGGTTGAGGTTAAAATAAAAGATTGTGGAGAACAACGTTCTTTTGAATTCTTATAGTGACTGCTGTTAGTTAGAGATACCAGATGACAAATGTTTCCTATTCAGACCTTTAAAAGGTGTGAGACTCTTACTTAAACTCTTCGAGATTGGGAGGGCCTGGAAGAAAAAGATCTAGCTATATTAATAGAGATTTTTTACAGATGCACATTTTCCCCCACAAAGGACAGCTTTGCAGGACCGTTTCAAAATATGACAGAAAAACATGCTTTGAGATAAAATATTTTGACTTTCTTCTTTATCACATAATGTTATATCAGAGTCAACTTGGAAAGTAATCATAATATATAGGTTTAAATAAAACCCATCTGCTGAGAATATATGGTTTGTAGGACATGACGCCCCAGACCCCTTAAATAGGAATTTGGGCAAGATTTTAAAAAATCAGCATTTAGTCCTCTCTGTCTGTGTGTGCAAAGACACAAACAGGCTCAAAATAAAGAGATGGAGGAAGATTTACCAAGCAAATGGAAAGCAAAAAAAAAAAAAAAAAAAAAAAAAAAAAAGCAGGGGTTGCAATCCTAGTCTTAGATAAAATGAATTTAAAACAACAAAGATCAAAAAAGACGAAGAAAGACATTACAAAGGGATCAATACAACAAGAAGAGCTAACTATCCTAAATATATATGCACCAAATACAGGAGCACCCAGATTTATAAAGCAAGTTCTTAGAGACCTACAAAGAGACTTAGACTTCCATACAATAATAGTGGGAAACATTAACACCCCACTGTCAATATTAGACAGACCAATAAGACAGAAAATTAACAAGAATATTCAGAACTTGAACTCAGCTCTGGAACAAGAAGAACTAATAGACATTCACAGAACTCTCCACCCCAAATCAACAGGAATACATTCCTCTCAGCACCACACAGCTCTTATTCTAAAATTGACCACATGATCGGAAGTAAAACATGGCTCAGCAAATGTAAAGGAATGAAAATCATAACAGTTTCTAAGCCACAGTGCAATCAGATTAGAAATCATCATTAAGAAACTCACTCAAAACCACATAACTACCTGGAAACTGAACAACCTGCTCCTGAATGACTACTGGGTAAATAACAAAATGAAGACAAAAATAAATAAGTTCTTTGAAACCAATGAGAACAAAGACAAAACATACCAGAATCTCTGGGACATAGCTAAAGCAGTGTTTAGATGAAAATTTATAGCACTAAATGCCCACAGGAGAAAGTGAGAAAAATCTAAAAATCGACACCCTACCATCACAATTAAAAGAACTAGAGAAGCAAGAGAAAACCAATTCAAAGGCTAGTAGAAGACAAGAAATAACTAAGATCAGAGTTGAACTGAAGGAGATAAGAGACATGAAAAACCCTTCAAAACTCAATGAATCCGGGAGTTAGTTTGAAAAGATTAACAAAATAGATAGACCACTAGCCAGACTAATAAAGAAGAAAAGAGAGAAGAATCAAATAGACAGAATAAAAAATGATAAAAGAGTTATCACCACTAATCCCACAGAAATAAAACTACCATTAGAGAATACTATAAATAGCTCTATGCAAATAAATTAGAAAATCTAGAAGAAATGGATAAATTCCTGGACATTTACACCCTCACAAGACTAAACCTGGAATAAGTTGAATCCCTTAATAGACTAATAAAAAGTTCTAAAATTGAGGCAAGTAGGTGTTTTTTTTTTTTTTTTTTTTTTTAAATACACGAAGTCTTGCTCTTGTTGCTTGAGTTGGAGTGCAATGGTGTGATCTTGGCTCACCACAACCTCCGCCTCCTGGGTTCAAGCGATTCTCCTACCTCAGCCTCCTGAGTAGCTGGGATTACAGGCATGTGCCACCATGCCCAGCTAATTTTGTATTTTTAGTAGAGACAAGGTTTCTCTATAATCATCATGTTGGTCTCGAACTCCCGACCTCAGGTGATCTGCCTGCTTTGGCCTCCCAGAGTGATGGGATTACAGGAGTGAGCCACCATGCCTGGCTGAGGCAGTAATGGGCTACCAACCAAAAAAAGCTAGCACGAGGTGGATTCACAGCTGAATTCTCCCAGATATACAAAGAGGAGCTGGTACCATTCCTTCTAAAACTATTCCAAACGATAGAAAAAGAGGGATTCCTCCGTAACTCATTTTATGAGGCCAGCATCATCCTGTTACAAAAACCTGGCAGAGATACAACAAAGAAAAGAAAATTTCAGGCCAATATCCTTGATGAACATCGATGCGAAAATCCTCAGTAAAATAATGGCAAACCAAATCCAGCAGCACATTAAAAAGCTAATCCACCATGATCAAGTCAGCTTCATCCCTAGGATGCAAGGGTGGTTCAATATATGAAAGTCAATAAACATAATCCATCACATAAACAGAACCAAAAACAGAAACCACAGTATCATCTCAATAGATGTAGAAAACACCTTCGATAAAATTCAACAGTTCATCATGCTTAAAACACTCAATAAACTAGGTATTGATGGAATGTATCTCAAAATAATAAGAGCTATTTATGACAAACCCACAGCCAATATCGTACTGAATGGGCAAAAGCTGAAAGCATTCCCTTTGAAAACTGGCATAAGACAAAGATGCCCTTCTCACCACTCCTATTCAACATAGTATTGGAAGTTCTGGCCAGGGCAATTAGTCAAGAGAAAGAAATAAACAGTATTCTAATAGGAAGAGAGGAAGTCAAATTATCTCTGTTTGTGGATGACATGACTGCATATTTAGAAAACCCCATTGTCTTAGCCCACTAGCTCCATAAGCTGATAAGCAACTTCAGCAAAGTTTCAAGATACAAAATCAATGTGCAAAAACCACAAGCATTTCTATCACCAATAACAGACAAATAGAGAGCCAAATCATAAGTGAATTTCTATTCACAATTGCTACAAAGAGAACAAAATACCTAGGAATACAACTTACAAGGAATGTGAAGGACCTCTTCAAGGAGAACTACAAACCACTGCTCAAGGAAATAAGAGAGGACACAAATGGAAAAACATTCCATGCTCATGGGTAGGAAGAATCAATATCATGAAAATGGAAATACTGCCCAAAGTAATTTGTAGATTCAATGCTATTCCCCTCAATCTACCACTGCCTTTCTTCGCAGAATTAGAAAAAACTACTTTAAATTTCACATTTAACCGAAAAAGAGCCCATACAGCAAAGACAATCCTAAGCAAAAAGAACAGAGCTGAAAGTATCATGCTACCTGACTTCAAACTATACTACAAGGCTACAGTAACCAAAACAGCATGATACTGGTACAAAAACAGATATATAGACTAATGGAACAGTACAGAGGCCTCAGAAAGAACATCACACATCTACAGCCATCTGACGTTTGACAAATCTGACAAAAAGAAGCAATGTGGAAAAGACTCCCTCTTTAATAAATGGTGTTAAGAAAAATGGCTAGCCATATGCAGAAAACTGAAACGGGACTTCTTCCTTACACCTTACACAAAAATTAACTCAAGATGGATTAAAGATTTAAATGTAAGACCTAAAACCACAAACACCCTAGAAGAAAACCTAGGCAACACCATTCAGAACATAGGCATGGGTAAAGACTTCATGACTAAAACACAAAAAGCAACTGCAATAAAAGCCAAATTTGATCTACTCTAACTAAAGAGCTTCTGCACAGAAAAAAAAAAAAAAAAAAAACTATCATCAACATGAACAGGCACCCTACAGAATGGGACAAAATTTCTGCAATTCTGACAGAGGGCTAATATCCAAAATCTACAAGGAACCTAAACAAATTTACAAGAAAAAAATAAACAACCCCATTAAAAAGTGGGCATAGGATATGAATAGACACTTTTCAAAAGAAGACATCTTTGCAGCCAACAAACATATAAAAAAAGTTAATGATCACTGGTCATTAGAGAAATGCAAATCAAAACTACACTGAGATACCATCTCATACCAGTTAGAATGGCAATTGTTAAGAAGTCAGGAAACAACAGATGCTGGAGAGAATATGGAAAAATAGGAACACTTTTATATTGTTGGTGGGAGTGTCAATTAGTTTGATCATTGTAGAAGACAGTGTGGCGATTCCTCAAGGATCTAGAACTAGAGATAGCATTTGAGTCAGCAATCCCATTACTGGCTCAAATGATATCTCTAGTTCTAGATCCTTGAGGAGATCTAAATGGGATTTAAAATGATTTAAATCCCAAAGGATTATAAATCATTTTACTATAAAGACACATGCATATGTATGTTTATTGCAGTACTATTCACAATAACAAAGACTTGGAACCAACCCAAATGCCCATCAATGATAGGTTGGATAAAGAAAATGTGGCACATGTACACCATGGAATACTATGCAGCCATAAAAAAAGAATGAGTTCATATTCTTTGCAGGGACATGGAGGAAGCTGGAAACCATAATTCTCAGCAAACTAACACAGAAACAGAAACCAAACACCACATGTTCTCACTCATAAATGAGAGTTGAGCAATGACAGCATATGGGCACAAAGAGGGGAATATCTTACACTGTGGCCTGTGGAGGGGTGTGGAGCTAGGGGAGGGATAGCATTAGGAGAAATACCTAACGTAGATGACAGGTTGATGGGTGCCGCAAACCACTACGGCATATGTATACCTATGAAACAAACCTACATGTTCTGCATATCTATCCCAGAACTTGAGGTATAATAATAATAAGAAGCAAATCATAATTGCTACCATATCATTAAAAAACTATATAAATTTAAAAAATTTAAAAAAAATTAAAGACATCAGAGAGCTGTGGATGAAAATACTATAACGAAACTAAATGCAGGCATGGAAAAGTCCTTTCTGGGTAACAGAGATTAGCGACTTCTTTCATCATCTTGGCCATATGCTGAGTTTGAGCATAGAGATGTGGAGCATGGGCTGAATGGGGTAGGCCGAGGAAGAAGTCTACAGTACGCTAATGCTTACAGACCTACTGCAACACACAGAGGGGAGGTCTTACCTTAAGGTCATTTGAAATCAGGTGAATGAAAACTAAGTTAAGCTGTCACTCATTTCTGACCGAGCTCTATTCTTTATTAGATAAAAAAGATCGGCCTTTCACTCTAGCTGTCTTACAATGAAAGGGCAATGCTCTTTCAGAGGAAAAACTACCAACTTCAGTATCAATGTTTTTTTTTTTATACACATTTGCCATGCAATCAAAACATTATGAAGTATACAAAAAAGTAGAAAAATATAATACATAATCAAGCATAGAAACTGCCAATAGATGTAGATACGAGAACATACTAGAATTATAGACAATAATTAAAAAATTAGTTATGTTAAATAGAGGAAAACATGGACAAAATAGATACATTATTAATAAATTTATTAGAGAAATTTGTTCTCTGAGAAGAATGTAATAAATATTTTGAAAGTGAAAGTACTATATCTGAAGTTAAGAATGAATTCACTCTAAGCCTAGAGTGAATAGTACAATAGATACATAAGCAGAAAGGCTCATTGCAAATGTATAATAGACATTATACAAACTGAAGCACAAATAGCTAAAAGCATATCTAAAACCAACAACAAAGGAGTAGAGTCTGACTCTGTTAATGGTCTGACAGATGTTTAACTAGAATCCCTGAAGACAGAAAGAATGGAGTAAAGCAATATTTTACCTCAGATGGGAGGACAGAGATTCAGAAACAAATAATAAGAATTTAGAATGATAAATATGTCAGAACATATACAAGACTATTTTATTTAATTATACAAATATTGACTTTAAAATAACAACTACATTCATGTGTTTTAGGGTTTATATAGACAAAAGCAATATATATGACAATTATAGTACATAGAGAAGGATATTTTTCACTGTGTTGTAAGGTTTATATATTGCTTACGAAGTAGAAAAATACTAAAACAACAGCAACAACAACAACAAAAACAAAACAAAACAGAGTCCTCAAAATGAAATTATATTAAATGTTCAAATAAAAGTGGAAAAAGTCAGAAAAAGAGGAGGAAAAAAGATAAACTGATACCACAAACAGAAAACAGTTACAAAAATGATAGATATTAATACACAACTATAATCACTTTTAATGTAAATGATTTAAACAGAGAAATGAAAGAGATTGATGAAATGGATAAAATATGACCAAATTGTATTTTTTTCCTACAAGAAATCCAGTTTAATTATAGAGACAGGCTAAAGCTAAAGGAATGGAGAAATATGAACTAACACTCTGACACTACCAAAAGAAAGCTAGAATGGCCCTAATTTAGGCAAAGGAGACTTCAGAACAAGAAAAATTATCACAAGTAAGAGATTATATAATGATAAAAGGCCAATTCCCCAAGGAGAAATAATATTAAACATATATACACTCATCAGCATTGTGTCTAAATGCATAAGACAAAAGCTAATAGAACTGAAAGGAGAAAAAGACCAATCCACTATCACTGTTGGAACGACCAACAACCCTCTTTCGCTAATTGACAGATCATGCTGTTTAAAAAACAAAACAAAACAAAACAAAAACCAATTGATCTCATCCGTGCTATTAAACAACTTGATCTAATTGATATTTATAAGAATACTCTTCCCCAAAATAGAGGAATACACTTTTACCTCCAGCTCACATAGATCACTAAACAAGACAGACCACGTTCTCTGCTATAAAACACAACTTAAATTTAAAAGAATAGAAATTATATGAAGTATTTTCTCAAATCACAATGGACTTGAACTAGAAATCAACAACAGAAAAATAGCTGTACAATCTCAAAATATAGGAAAATTAAACAACACACTTTCAAATAACAACAGAATCAGATAGGAAGTCTCAAGGGAAGTTAAAACAACACTTTGAATGAAGTGAAAGTGAAAATACTGCATAACACAACATGACAAAACTTATGGAATATATAAAAGCAATCCTAAAATGGAAATTTATAGTTATCAACATATTAAGAAGAAATGTCTCAAATCAAGAACTTAAATTGACAATTTAAGGGACTAAATAAAGAAAAACAAAGCAAACCCAAGGCTAGCAGAAGGGAGAAAATAATAAAGATTAGAGCAGAGAATGAAAAATAGTAGAGACAATTTAGTATAAACAAGAGTTGATTCTCAAAAAGATCAACAAAATTGACAAACTTTTAGCTGGACTGACAAATTAAAAAGAAGATCCAAATAACTAAAATTAGAAATGAAAGTAGGGTCTTACAGAAATAAAGAGGATACAAAGTGAATATAATGAACAATTGTACACCAATAAATTAGATAACCTAGATGAACAAATTTCCAAAAATACACAAATTACCTAAATGGATTAAAAAAGAAAAAGAAAACCTCAATAGATCTATAGCAAGAAATAAAATCAGTCATCAAAAACCTCCTAACAAAGTCCAGAACCAGATTACTTCATTGATGAATACTACCAAATGCTTTAAAAATAAAAATAAAATATTTCTCAAGCTCTTCTAACAAAATGAAGAGGCAGGCACACTTTCTAACTAATTTTTGAGGCCCATATTACTCTAACATCAAAGCCAGATAAAGACATCACAAGAAAATAAAATTACAGATAAATAATCCTTATGAGTATAGATGTAAAAGTTCTTAACAAAACACTAGCAAACTGAACTCAACAGCATATTAAAAGGATTATACACTGTGACCAAATGGGATTTATCTGAGGACTTCAAGGATCATTCAATGTATGAAAATCAATCAATGTAACACAATACATTAATAGAACAAAGAGGGGGAGAAAAGCACATGATAATCTTAATTGATACCAAATAGACATTTGACAATATCCAACACTCTTTTATCATTAAGAAAAAATATCAGAAAACTAGGAATATAAGTCAACTTTCTGAACATAATAAAGGGAACTTATTTTTAAAAATACTGTCTGCTGCAAAAATTTTGCAGCCTACCCATCTGACAAAGGGCTGATATCCAGAATTTACAACGAGCTAAAAAAGATTTACAAGAAAAAAACAAACAAGCCCATTCAAAAATGGGCGAAGGATATGAACAGATACTTTACAAAAGAAAACATACAAGAGGCCAACAAACATATGAAAAAATGCTCATCATCACTGGTCATTAGAGAAATGCAAATCAAAACTACATTGAGATACCATCTCACGCCAGTTAGAATGGCGATCATTAAAAAATCTGGAGAAAATAGATGCTGGAGAGGATGTGGAGAAATAGGAACACTTTTACACTGTTGGTGGGAGTGTAAATTAGTTTAACCACTGTGGAAAACAGTGTGGCGATTCCTCAAGGACCTAGAAATAGAAATTCCATTTGACCCAGCAATCCCATTACTGGGCATATATCCAAAGGATTATAAATCGTTCTACTATAAGGACACATGCACACGAATGTTCATTGCAGCACAGTTTACAATAGCAAAGACCTGGAACCAACCCAAATGCCCATCGATGATAGACTGGACAGGAAAAATGTGGCACATATACACCATGGAATATTATGCAGCCATTAAAAATGAGGAGTTCGCGTCCTTTGTAGGCACATGGATGAACCTGGAAACCATCATTCTCAGCAAACTGACACAAGAACACAAAACCAAACACCACATGTTCTCACTCATAGGAGGGTGTTGAACAAGGAGAACATATGGACACAGGGAGGGGAGCACTATACACGGGGGTCTGTTGTGGGGGAGTGGGGGGGACAGCGGGGGGGTGGGGATTTGGGGAGGGATAGCATGGGGAGAAATGCCAGATATGGGTGAGGGGGAGGGAGGCAGCAAATCACACTGCCATGAATGCACCTATGCAACAACTTTGCATGTTTTTCACATGTACCCCAAAACCTAAAATGCAATAAAAAAGAAATAAATAAATAAAAAAAAGAAAGAAAAGCTTGAAAAAAAAAATACTCTCTGCTAAGATTAAACTCAATTAACATTAAACTAAAATATTTGCCCATAATTAGAAACATGACAAGGATGCCATATTGATCAATGCCGTTCAACATTGTACTGGAAGTTTTAGCCAGAGCAATTAGATAAAAAAAACAAGAGGCATTTAAATTGAAAAGAAAGAATAAAACTAGCTCTGTTTATATAGGACATGGTCCTGTATGTAGGAAACCCCAAAGAATCCACAACAAAGCCAATAGAGCTAAAAAATGAATTCAGCAAAGTTGTAGGGTATAAGATCATTACACAAACATTAGTTGCATTGTTGTACATCTGCAATAAACAATCCAAAAAGAAAATGAAAACAATTCCATTCAAATAGTATGTGAAAAAATAAAATAGCTAGGAATAAATTTGACCAAGGAGATAAGACTTATACATTGAAAACTTCAAAATATTGTTCAAATAACTTACAGGAGCCCTGAATAAATAAAAAGACATCCTGTATTAATGAGTAGGAAGACTTAATATTATTAAGATGTCAAGACTTCCTAAAACTATCTACAGATTCAATGCAATTTCTACCAAAATTCCAACAGTCTTATTGCAGAAATGGAAAAGCCAAACTCAAATTTATATAGAGCTGAAATGAGCCCCAGTGGTTATTTGGGGCCCATTTTAACTTCATATAAACCTTGAAACAATCTTGATACATAAGAACAAAGTTTTATATATGTTTTTTCACAACAGTAAAAAATTTCTACTTTTTTTGAGCAAAAATCTCAAATATTTAACCAAAGAAAATAAAATAATGGCCACTAAGCACATGAAAAGATGTTCAACATCATGTACTATTAGATAAATGCAAAACAAAACTATACTGTGAAATCATTCTACAACCACTTGAAGGCTAAAATCAAAGTCTGACAATACCAAATTCTGGCAAGGATTCATAGCTAGCAAAACTCCCAAACGTTGTTGGTGGGAATGTGGAAAGGTACAACCATTTTGATGAACTATTTTCCAGATTCTTATAACATTAAACATACATCTACCCATAACTTAGCAATTCCACTCCTGTAAACAAACCAGAGAGAAAAAGGCATGTCTTCAGAATATGACTTTTAAAACAATGTCATTTCATTGACCTGATGTCCTTTGATGAAAAAAGTTAATTCTGATAATGTCCAATTTATCTATATTTTCTCTTTTGTTGCTCATGTTTTGGTGTCATATCTTAGAACGTATTGCCAAATTCAAGGTCATGAAGGTTGATGGATGAAATAATAAAGGTCATGAAGCTTGATAAAAATAAATTTAGCTTTGCAAATTTGTACATATACTTTAATAACAAAGAATGTGACTTTAAATTTTTTGAAGATGCTCAGGATCATGGTTTGAACTATTCAGACTTTGTAGTTGCCTTTGAAAATTTGTTGGAACCGTAGATTATTACTTATTTCAAATGGACTATATGTACATTTTATTTTTACTATCAAGCTTATCATATTGAGTTTAAATTTTAAAAATTAATGCACAAGACCATCGGAAAGACTTTCCTTTTATGGAACACTGTTTCTCATTCACATCTTCCAGTGAAGTGCTGATTGTTGTTTTAAATTCTTCTTGATATTGTTTTAGATTATTTAGGAAAGATTATGGTGAAAAGGGGAAAGGTGAAGAAAATACTCATTTGGCTTTCTTGAAAATCTGTATCAGGTCATTACCTCTATGATGATGTGCTTTAGTTGCCACATAAAAAAGACCTGGAGCTGGGCTATTATACTCTGCTATACTGCTAACTTGTTGGTTAATGAAGCAAGTAAGACAACCTCTTATTCAAAATTGTTACCTCTAGCTGTGAATAAATCCAGCTTCTTTGGAATTGAGACTGGCTAATATCTGAGTCCATACTCTAACCTGTGAAACCTAAATATTTAGTGAGGGTTTTTTTTTTTTTTTAATAGTCCAGAGGTCTTTTATTTATTTATTTTTTTAACACCTATTAAGCTATGAATTCATAGGGAATAGGTTCCAGCAGCTCAGGCTCCTTCCCATTGGTTCTCACAAAGTGTGCTTCTCTGTGTGGAGCAGGCTCTTGCTTCAGTTGAACCTAGATACTTTTCTCTTTGGCTTCCTTCTTTTTCTGACCATTTTCCTTCATGCATTTCAGGAAGCTATCTCAGCTCTTAGAGTGCTTAACGTGCTCAATACACACATTAATTCTCTTGGCAAGAATCTTGCCCTTAACACTGGGTAGCATTGTAGACTCTTCCAGTTTTGCCATAGTAACACTTGTGGGGCATTCCTTTTTGAACAGTACCCATTCCCTTGATGTCCACAATATCACCTTTCTTATAGATTCACATATATGTGGCCAAATGAACAACTCCATATTTTCTAAAAGGCCTAGAGAACATGTTATCAGGTGCCTCTCCTCTTTCCCTTTGTTTTCATCATTTTGGCAAATTTATGAAAGAAGAGAAAAGGAAGTTTCAGGCACATTCAAGCTGTAAGTAATCCAGTTTGGGAAGAATACAGGATAGTGAGAGATTATATTAGAATGTGAAGATATTGCATGAAAGAATAAAAAGAGTCATCAGGAAACCATGGAAAGTTTTGGGGTACACATATAACATCATGAGAACATGAAGCATACACTTTAATAATATAATACAATAGTGTGGAGGGCAGTTTAGAATCAAGAATAGAGGCAGCAATGTCAGGAACATGGCCGTCTTTCATATTCCAAACCAATAATCCAAAGAAAAGATAATGAAGGCCTAATCCAGGATGATGACAGAAAAATTAAGAAAAAAGTAAGAATGTAAGAAGCCCTGTGAGGGATGGAGCAAGATTGTGTAATAGAAGCCTACGCTGTTTGTCCCCTTCACCCCCTACCCCATGCTGGAATACTGAATAAAAATAGCTGTTTGGTAACCACAGTTTCACTTGTTCAAAGCTGTTTAATTGTGGGAGTACTATCTCAACATGTTTTGTATTCACTGTATTAAAGGAATCTCTTTAAACAACAACAACAAAAAAAAAAAAAATAGAGGAAAGGGAAATACTTCAAAATTCATTCTACAAGGCTAGTATTACCCTGCGGCCAAAAAAAAACAGAAAAAGACACATCAAAAAAAGAGAAAACTACAGGCCAGTATCTCTGATAAGTATTGATGCAAACATCCTCAACAGAATACTAGCGAACTGAATTCCACAAAATATTTTTTAAAATCATTCATCGTGAGCAAATGATATTTATCCCAGGGATGCAAGGATGACTCAACCTATACAAATTAATCAATGTGATACATTATATCAAGGGAATGAGGGAGAAAAACCTATGATCATTTCAATTAATGTTGGAAAAGCATTTGATAAAGTTCAACATCCTTTCATGATTAAAAACTCTAAAAAAAAAACTAAATATAGAAGGAAAATATCTCAACATAATAAAAACCATATATGACAGACCCATAGCTAGTATCATAATAAATGGGATAAAACTGAAAGCCTTTCCTCTTAGATCTGGAACATAACTGCTGTTATTCAACATAGTACTGGAAGTCTTAGCTAGAGCAATCAAACAAGAGAAAAAATAAAGAGCATCCAAACTGGAAATGAAAAAGTAAAGTTAGCCTTTTTACAGGTATGATCTTATGTTTGGGAAAACCTAGATTTTACCAAAAAACTATTACAACTGATAAACAAGTTCAATAAAGTTATAGGATACAAAATAAACATATAAAAATCAGTAGCGTTTCTATGTACCAATAGTGAACAATCTGCAAAAGAAATCAAAAAGTAATCCCATTTTTCATAACAATAAATAAAATTAAATACCTAAGAATAAACCAAAGAAGTGAAAAATCTCAAAAATACAAACTATAAAACACTGATGAAAGAAACTGAAGAGGATGCAAAAAAAAGGAAAGATACTTCACGTTCATGGATTGGAAGAGTATTGTCAAAATATCTATACTACCAACGTAATCTACAGATTCAATGCGATCTCTATCAAAATACCAATTACATTCTTCACAGAAGTTAAAAAACAATTATAAAATTTATAGAGAAACACAAAAGGCCAAGAATAGCCAAAGCTATCTGGAGCAAAAATAACAAAACTGGAGAAATTCCATTACCTGAGTTTAAATTATAGTACAGAGATATAGTAACCAAAATAGCATGATACTATCACAGAAACATACACATAGACCAATAGAACAGAATAGAGAAATCAGAAACAAATACACACACCTACAGTGAACTCATTTTTGAGCAAGGTGTCAAGAGCATACATTGGGGAAAAGACAATCTCTTCAATAAATAATGCTGGGAAAACTGGAAATCCATATGCAGAAGAATCAAACTTGAGCCCCATCTCTCTCCTTATACAAAAATCAAATAAAAATGGATTAAAGTCTTAAATCTAAGATCTCAAACTATGAAAGCACTATAAGCAAACATTGGGAAATCTCTCCAGGACATTGGTCTGGGCAAAAATTTCTTGAGTAATACTCCTCAAGCACAGACAACCAAAGCAAAAATGGACAAATGGCATCACATTCAAGTTTAAAAGCTTCTACACAGCAAAGAAAACAATAAAGTGATGAAATAATCCACAGAATGGGATAAAATATTTGCAAACTACCCATGTAACAAGGAACTGATAACCAGAATATACAAGGAGCTGAGGAAAAAAATCTAATGATCTGATCAAAAAATGAGCCAAAGATTTGTATAGACATTTCTCAAGAGAAAACATACAAACAGTAGGCAGGGATATTAAAAGGTGTTTAACATCACTGATCATCAGAGAAATACAAATCCAAACTACAATGAGATATCATCTCATCCCAGTTAAAATGGCTTTTATCCAAGTCAGGCAATAACAAATACTGGTGAAGATATGGAGAAAAAGGAACTCTCACACATTCTTGGTGAGATTGTAAGTTAGTATAACCACTATGGAGAACAGTTTGGAGCTCTTCAAAAAACTAAAAGTAAAGCTAACATATTATCCGGCAATCTCACTATTGGATATATATCCAAAAGAAAGGAAATCAGTGTATTTAAGAGATAGCTGTACTCTCCTGTTTGTTGCAGCACTTTTTACAATAGTCAAGATTTGGAAGCAACCTAAGTGTCCATTGACAGATAAATGGATAAAGAAAATCTGGTAGTTATACACAATGGAGTACTATACAGCCATAGAAGAATGAAATTTTTGTCATTTGCAACAATATGCATGGAACTAGAGATCATTATGTTAAGTGAAATAAGTCAGGCACAGAGTGACAAACTTTGTATGTTCTCACTTATTTGCAGGAGCTCAAAATTAAAACAAATTTTTTAGTATTTTCTAAGATTAGATAGTTGTAGGTTTGTGGTCTTATTTCTGGTTTCTCTGTTCTGTTACATTGGTCTATGTGTCTCTTTTTTATACCAGTACCGCACTGTTTTGTTTATTATAACCCTGTGAAATAATCTGTACACAAGTTTACCTATGTAACAAACCTGCATTTGTACTACTAAACTTAAAAGTTAAAAAAAATTAAAATAATTGAACATACTGGGATAGAGAGTAGAAGGATGGTTACCAGAGGTTGGGAAGGGTAGTGGTGGAGGGTGGGAATTGTTAATAGGTAAAAAGCAATCATTAGAAATATATAAGATCTAGGATTTGATGGCACAATGAGGTGACTATAGTCAATAACGATACATTTTATTTTTTACTTGTTTTGTTGTTGTTGTTGTTGAGTTTCTGTCACCCAGAGTGGAGTGCAGTTGTGTGATCTTGGCTCACTGCAACCTCTGCCTCCCAGGGACAAGCAATTTTCCTGTCTCAGCCTCCCAAGTGGCTGGGACTACAGGCATGCACCACCACACCCAGCTAATTTTTATATTTTTAGTAGAGATGGGATTTCGCTATGTTGTCCAGGCTGGTCTTGAACTCCTGACCTCAAGCCATCTGCCTGCCTCAGCCTCCCAATATGCTGGGATTACAGGTGTGAGCCACCTCATTCAGTCCTTTAACTTTAAGCACATTTTAAATAACTAAAAGAGTATAACTGGATGGTTTGTAACACAAGGGACAAATGCCTTGAGTGTACTGATGCCTCATTTTACATGATGTGATTATTAAACATTGCATGTCTGTATCAAAATATCTCATAAACCCCCTAAATATATCCATATACTATGTACCCACAAACATGAAAAAAAAAAAAAGGCATTTTGAACTTGAAGGATTTGGCAATTTGTTGGCCCATTGGTTGAGATAAATTAATTTAGCTCTGCTGTTTTTGCACTAGGAAGTAAAGTACCTGCTGTAATGTCTAAATTTGCATGCCTGTGTCTTGTTATTTGTTTATGGGCTCTCCAGAGCCCAGACAATGTTTCATTTATAACAGAGCTCAGATGACTGCCCTTGTGCAAACACATTGGCTCCATAAACTTTAAGGCAGTTGTGATCAATTATGTCACATCCTTTTATGAAGTAGAATGACTGTTTGCTTAGCTGCCAGGCTCACAAAGAGCAGTTCCTCTGTGTTTTCTGTAAAGTTGCACTGATCAGGATATAGCCTTACCTGATGTGTATACACAAGATTATCCTATGAAGATCTGCATTAGTTCTTCCATCCAAAGGAACTGGCAAAGACCATCAGTATTTTGTGATGAGCTTCTTTAATATTATACTTGATATTGGTTCATCATGTAACTAGGTTACATGAACTGAATTAAATTCAACAGACAATGACTGAAAGGAAGTTCTATGGTTTTAAACTGTTTTGCAAGCAACACAAAATAATTATTTAAACAGCTAAGTTATAATGGTTTCAAATAAATATTTATCACAATAGTGGAAGACTTGACTTTTTTCTCCCACAAATGAAAGCAAGTTAATTTTCTGGTTTCCTTCTCTACAGGTAGCAAGGCCATGGAGTTTTAACACAAATATAATCCTGTCATGTCTCACTAGTCTTCAATCAGAATATCTTTTCTTCAACTATTAATTACTTAATTCTTTTTATTATTTCAATGTATTGATGGGTGTAGATTGCTTGTAAAATTTATATTAGTCTTTACTGGAAGCCACAAATTTTATGTAAACTAGTCCAAGTAACTCTACCAGAGCTAAGATACCTTAACCTGTGGTTAAGAGGGCTGTGTCACAAAGAAGATAAACAAGAAACTGCAGAATGATTATGACAATGGGAAAGCTATCTAAAACATACAGGGCTACAGATACAATATGCTGGGAGGAATTACAATTAAACCAATTGCAGAAGTATTCTTTATTAAATATTTACTTGCAATGAAAAGAATGGTTGAACAATGACAACTAGAGTGAGTCCAGCAATAATTCAATAATTAAAAGAATGGTTTTCTCACCCTAACTATTGGATTTATAATGAAGTGTCACAAATTTGTCTTTAATACATAAGTACAGTCAAACTTGGGAAAGTAACAGTGAGGATACTTACATTTGGAGAAAACCATTAAACAACATTCTGCTTTAGTTCTAAGATTCTTTTGCTTTTTCTGCTTAATTCTGTTACTTCATAAATTTGGCACCAATTTGTCACAGTATATACTCCATTTTTTTCCTCTACTCATTTTTACTGTTTCTAATGTCATATATTGTTTTGATGTATGTGAACAATGTTCCTCTTTATTTTTTATGGAAGATTTGTATTCGAGTAAACTTCTCTGTTTCTTGAGACAGATAAAACATATTATAAAGCTGTATAGGCTTTTTTTGACTGAAGATGAGACCTTTTAGATAATAAAGTGTATTGACTCTGAATTCTGATTTGTTTTCCTAGGACTTTTTAAAAAATAAATTTCATGTTTTATAGTCTTAATTTTACAGCAAAATTGAGCAGGAAGTACAGCGATTTTCCATGTGCCCCCTGCTCCCACATATGCATAGACTCCCACATTATGAATATGCCCCATTACAGTGGCACATTTGTTCCACCTGATAAACCTAAATTGACACATTACTATCATCCAGAGTCTATAATTTATATTAGAGTTACACTTGGTGTTGTATGGTTTATGAGTTTGGAAAAATGTATAGTGTCATTTATCCAACACTATAATATCATACAGAGTAGTTTCACTACTTTAAAGTCCTCTGTACAGACATACATTTTTAAGTAACTGGCCTAGTCTTAAATTTCAAAATCTATCTTCACTGTAGTATGTGGCTGTTGATGTTTCTACTCAACAATTTAGGCAGAAATTGTGGCCAGTCACCCCAAACTCTTAAGGCTTCTACCCTCTGCTTGTTGAATTTGGTGTGGATTTGAGAGTATATTTGAATTCAGCTAGTTTTTAAGTCCCCCATGACTTCCTCTGTCTTATAGGCTCTTTACAGTATTTGTTGCACATAAAAGGAGTTTCTTAGTCAGGGAGGGATATGAAATACTTGTCCAGTCTTTCTGTGGCTCTCTCATTTTCAGGATCTCCCTGTTAAATAATTACTTGTTGGTATGCCACTTTCCCCAACCAGGATTACAAACTTAGGAGAGGAAAGATGAAGATTTTCCTGTTGGCTTCTATCCAATTCACCACTTTTAGGTGATAAACCTGTCATTCACCCATCCTATTCTGCTCCTCAAATCATGTATGCTCACTTTCGCAGCATTCTTGGTTTCTCAAGCATCCATACACTATTCCTCAAATAGTCATAGTTTCTCAATTTGTTGTCTTTTATTTCCAGAGCATTACATTTTTTGTTTTAAACAATTTTACACAGTGTTATTCTGCTTATATGTTTTCTTTCTTTCTTTCTTTTTTTTTTTTGAAATGGAATCTTGCTCTGTTGCTCAGGCTGGAGGGCAATGGCATGATCTTGGCTCACTGCAACCTCCACCTCCTGGGTTCAAGTGATTCTCCTGCCTCAGCTTCCCAAGTAGCTGGGATTACAGGCACCTGCCCCACATCTGGCTAATTTTTGTATTTTTAGTAGAGTCAGGATTTCATCATGTTGGCCAGGCTAGTCTCAAACTCCTGACCTCAAGTGATCCTTCTCTAGTTCTTTTAATTGTGACATTAGGGTGTGGATTTTAGATCTTCCCTCCTTTCTCTTGTGGGTATTTAGTGCTATAAATTTCCCTTTACACACTGTTTTAAATGTGTCCTAGAGATTCTGGTACATTGTGTCTTTGTTCTCATTGGTTTCAGAGCAGAACTGAAGAAGATAGAGACACAAAAAAACCCTTCAAAAAATCAATAAATCCAGGACTGGTTTTTTGAAAAGATCAACAAAATAGACAGACCACTAGCCAGATTAATAAAAAAGAAAAGAGAGAATAACCAAATAGATGCAATAAAAAATGATAAAGGGGATATCACCACAGATTCCACAGAAATTCAAACTATCATCAGAGATTATTACAAACAACTCTATGCATATAAACTAGAAAACCTGGAAGAAATGGATAAATTCCTGGACACTTGCATCCTCCCAAGCCTAAACCAGGAAGAAGTTGAAACCCTGAATAGACCAATAACAAGGTCTGAAGTTGAGGCAGCAATTAAGAGCCTACCACCCCAAAAAAGCCCAGGTCCAGATGGGTTCACAGCCAAATTCTACCAGACATACAAAGAGGAGCTGGTACCATTCCTTCTGAAACTATTCCAAACAATCCAAAAAGAGAGAATCCTTCCCAAATTATTTTATGAGACCAACATCATCCTGATATCAAAACCCGGCAGAGACTCAACAAGAAAAGAAAACTACAGGCCAATATCCATGATGAACATAGATGCAAAAATCTTCAATAAAATACTGGCAAGCCGATTGCAACAGCACATCAAAAAGCTTATCCACCATGATCAAGTAGGATTCATCCCAATGCAAGACTGATTCAACATACACAAGTCTATAAACGTAATTCACCACATAAACAGAACCAAAGACAAAAACCACATGATTATCTCGATTGATGCAGAGAAGACCTTTGACAAAATTCAACAGCCCTTTATGCTAAAAACCCTCAATAAACTAGGTATTGATGGAACATATCTCAAAATAATAAAAGCTATTTACGAGAAACCAACAGCCAATATCATACTGAATGGACAAAAACTGGAAGCATTCCCTTTGAAATCTGGCACTAGACAAGGATGCCCTCTCTCACCACTCCTATTCAATATAGTACTGGAAGTTCTAGCCAGAGCAATCAGGCAAGAAAAAGAAATAAAGGGTATTCAAATAGGAAAGGAGGAAGTCAAATTGTCTCTATTTGCAGATGACATGATTGCATATCTAGAAGACCCCATTGTCTCAGCCCAAAATCTCCTGAAACTGGTTTCAAAGAACATCTTTATTTCTGCCTTAACTTTATTATTTACCCAGTAGTCATTCGGGAGCAGGTTGTTCAGTTTCCATGTAGTTGTGTGGTTTTGAGTAAGTTTCTTAATCCTGAGTTCTAATTTGATTGCATTGTGGTCATACAAACTATTTGCTACAATTCTGTTCTTGGCTGAAGATGTCTATTGAGTCCCCTTGGTCCAGAGCTGAGTTTAATTCCTGAATATCTATGTTAATTTTCTATCTCATTGATCTGTCTAATATTGACAGTGGAGTATTAAAGTCTCCTGCTATCATTGTATGGGAGTCTAAGTCTCTTTGTAAGTCTCTAAAAACTTGCTTTATGAATCTGGGTGCTCCTGTGTTGGGTGCATATATATTTAGAATAATTAGCTCTTCTTGTTGCATTGATCCCTTTACCATTATGTAATGCCCTCCTTGTCTTCTTTGATCTTTGTTGGTTTAAAGTCTGTTTCATCAGAGACTAGGATTGCAACCTCTGTTTTTTTTGCTTTCCATTTGCTTGGTAAATCTTCCTCCATCCCTCTATTTTGAGCTTATGTGTTTGCATGAGATGGGTTTCCTGAACAGCACACCTATGGGTCTTGACTCTTTATCTAATTTACCAGTCTTGCCTTATAATTGGGGCATTTAGCCTGTTTACATTTAAGGTTAATATTGTTATGTGTGAATTTGATACTGTCATTATGATGCTAGCTGGATATTTTGCCCATTAGTTGATACAGTTTCTTCATAGTGTCAATGGTCTTTACAATTTGGTATGTTTTTGTAGTGACTGGTACCAGTTTTTCCTTTCTATATTTAGTGCTTACTTCAGAAGCCCTTGTAAGGTAGACTTGGTGGTGACAAAATCTCTCAGCATTTGCTTATCCTTAAAGGACTGTATTTCTCCTTTACTTACGAAGCTTAGTTTGGCTGGATATGAAATTCTAGGTTGAAAAATACTTTTAAGAATGTGAAATATTGACCCCCACCCTCTTCTGGCTTGTACCATTTCTGCAGTGAGATCCACTGTTAGTTTTATGGGCTTCCCTTTGTGGTAACCTGACCTTCCTCTCTAGCTACCCTCAACATTTTTTCCTTCATTTCCACATTGGTGAATCTGAAAATTATGTGTCTTGGGCTTTCTCTTCTTAAGGATTATATTGGTGGTGTTCTCTGTATTTCCTGAATTTGAATGTTGGTCTTTCTTGCTAGGTTGGGGAAGTTCTCCTGGATAATATCCTGAAGAGTGTTTTCCAATTTGTTTCCATTTTCCCTATCAGTTTCAGGTACACCAATCAAATGTAGGTTTGGTCTTTTCAAATTGTCCCATATTTCTTGGAGGGTTTTTTCATTCCTTTTTATTCTTTTTTCTCTAATCTTGTCTTCACACTCTATTTCATTAAGTTGATATTCAATCTTGATATCCTTTCTTCTGCTTGATCAATTTGGCTACAGATACTTGTGTATGCTTCACAGAGTTTTTGTGCTGTGTTTTTCAGCTCCATCAGGTTATTTATGTTCTTCTTTTAATTGGTTATTCTAATTAGCAATTCCTCTAAGCTTTTGTCAGGGTTCTTAGCTTCCTTGCATTGGGTTAGAACATGCTCCTTTAACTCAGAGGAGTTTGTTATTATCTACCTTCTGAAGCCTACTTCTGTCAATTTGTCTAACTCATTCTCTGCCCAGTTTTGTTCCCTTGCTGGCAAGGAGTTGTGAGCCTTTGAAGGAGAAGAGACATTCTGGTTTTTAGAATTTTCAGCCTTTTTGTGCTTGTTTTTCCTCATCTTTGTGGATTTAGCTACCTTTGGTCTTTGATGTTGGTGACCTTCAGATGGGTTTTTGTGTAGACTTTCTTTTTGTTGATGTTTAAGCTACTTCTTTCTGTTTGTTAGTTTTCCTTCTAACAGTCGTGACCCTGTGCTGCAAGTCTGCTGGAGTTTGCTGGATATCCACTACAGACCCTGTTTGCCTGGGTATCACCAGCAGAGGCTGCAGAACAGTAAAAATTGCTTCATGTTTCTTCTCTGGAAGATTTGTTCCAGAGGGACAGCTGCCAGATACCAGCCAGAGCTCTCTTTTATGAGGTGTCTGTTGACCCCTGCTGGGAGATGTCTCCCAGTCAGGAGGCACAGGAGTCAGGTAACCACTTGAGGAGGCAGTCTGTCCCTTATCAGAGTTCAAGCACTGTGCTGGGAGGTCCACTGCTCTCTTCAGAGCCAACAGGCAGAAATGTTTAAGCTTGCTGAAGCAGCACTCACAGCCACCACTTCCCCCAGGTGCTCTTTCCCAGGGAGATGAGAATTTTATCTATAATCCACTGACTGGGGCTGCTGCCTTACTTTGAGAGATGCCCTGCCCAGAGAGGAAGAATTTAGAGAGCTGTAATTATTGAAAATCTCTTGTATCATAGTTTTATGGAAGTGTTTCTTTTCAGATTGACTGAAGATTTTTTGGATCAGAGGGAATATGGTAGCTTAGATTTGCTGGCATGGGAAGGAGACTCAGGCTAATACATACCTGGTGCTCCAAAGTTACAGCATCAGTGGTGCTATAAAATATAGAATAGAAGAGTGCTGATCAGCATAATAGACTTCAATGATTCTGGAAGTAGCAATCTAAGTACTTGTCAGAGAAATGAAGATTATGGAATTTTGTGCACAAAGATCTATACAACCACATTCAATTGACCTGAAAGCATATATATTTTTTTCTTCTCTTTGGATACCATATGACTAAACCTATAATTCAACTTTTGACTTTCTATATTTATTTATAATTAGTGTCTAGGTAATAAGAGAAACACACTATATAATTACAACTGTAAAGAGGGTTGAGGAGAAGACCTTATGTTTATATTAAGTAGGACAGAGTGTTAACAAATATTTGAAGAGGGTGAATATTAGAGATGAAAAGGGAAATATTAATTAACACACAAGGGAGTATAAGTAGGAGTAATAAGATGATGCTATTCCTTTCTGTTTGTTAGTTTTCCTTCTAACAGTCAGGCCCCTCTGCTGCAGTTTGCTGGATATCCACTACAAACACTGTTTGCCTGGACATCACCAGTGGATATGTGGGAATTTACACACACACACACACACACACACACACACACACACGTAATAGGGAATATATATATAATTTTATTATAGGGAATATACACACACACACACACACACACACACACACACACGGAATATAAGTAGGAGTAATAAGGTCGTCAAAGGGAGTAGAGATACTTGAGCAGGTCATAATTGAAATGAGAAAAAAAAATCACCAAACTCTAGAAGCCTCAAATAAGATTAGACTATTTCTCTGAGAAGAACAATTTATGAGTATGAAGGATTTTAAGACATTCACACAGGAAAGCAAAAGTTAAAAACACCTTTATGACCACGGTATCTTCTTAGGGAATAAGTCATAGTTTATTTAGTATTTTTATTTGTGCAGATAAAAAAACTAGCAGTATTGACAGAAAATTTCTAGTTTAACAGAATTAATTACTTATTTCAAAAAGACCTCAGGTTTCTCATGCTACACCACACACTGCTGCCCAAAACATCCCCAGTGTTTGTTTCCTACAGCCAATTTGTATAACTATGCAAGGGGTGAGGAACTAGAAGAGAGCTACTTAACACAAGCTAACATGTCTTCTTGAGCTACATAGTAAAACAGGGTATGCTAACCTGGAGTAAGCATTTTACAGTAATTTAGCTAATTCTAAAACTAATATTATAAAATATGTCACCTTATATGGTAGATTAGATTGATTTATTGGTCCCAATTATTTGCAGTTTTCCCTGAAAGAGCATAGCCATTGACATCAAGTTTGGCCATTTGACTTTCTCCCTTGCTTATTTCCCTGTGATGTGAATATAACATTTTCCAGTTACAGGCTGCTCCTTTACCCTAGATCTAAGAAAGAAAAATCCATGTCTTGCAAAACCACAGATAGTATAGTCTGAATATTTATCTCTGCCCAAATATCGTGTTTAATTATTATCTCCAGTGCTGGACATAGGGCTTGGTGGAATGTATTTAGACCATGGGGGCAGATCCCTCATGGCTTGGTGCTGTCTTTGTGATAATAAGTTCTTGTAAGATATGGTCATTTTAAAATATGTGGTACTTCCTGACCCCATGAGTTCTCTCTCTTGCTCCTATTCTCACCATTGGATGTGCCTGCTTCCCCTTTGCCTTCTGCCCTAATTATAAGCTTCCTGAGACCTCCCCAGAAGCCAAGTAGATGTCACCACCATGCTTCCTATAATAGCCTGCAGAACCATGAGCCAATTACATATTCTTATGAATAAATTACTCAACCTCAGATATTTCTTTTTAGCAATGCAGGAGTGGCCTAATACAACATATAAGGCACAGCTAATATGTAACATGAGCAAGACATAAACCTTTGTTTCGGGAACCACTAAGATTTGCAGATTATTTATCATACATAATAACCTAATGGGAACTGACTAATACATCTTATTATCTTCATTTTATATATGAAAAAACAGAGTCAGAAAAAGTCATACAAGATTTATAATTACCTGGGAATGTGCAATTAGGGAGTGGTAGACCTGAGATTTAAACCAATAGAGCCCATACAATTCCTAAGCTCTCCTACTTATTATTTGAATTTAACACATCTTGTGTAGGTTGGTTCTACTCTAATTATTCAGACTCAGCTTCCTGCAATCCCAAATAGTCCATGGATGCCCTTGATAGGACATCAGCTCTGGATTTCACTATTTGGAAAGCTGAAAATAAAAAAGGTAAGTGTTAATAGGGCTAACCTACATGACCACTTTCTTCATTGAAAATATAAAGGACATTATTTGGCTTACTGAAAAATTCCTGGGAACATGTTTTTCTTTAATACTGGGCTTTATTTTATAGAGTTACACATCTGTTTAATGACCAACATTTTCTAAGCCAGTATCCTTTTGGCTTGTGATCCTACTTGTAATAAGAAGGTTGAGAATCAGAAGAAATAGGTTCAAGCCATAACAATATCACTTATCAAGGTTCAGTTTGAAATAAACCACTTAGCATTATTTGTTAAATAAGAATAGTGGTTTCTGTAATAATCTCTAAGACAATTGCTAAAGGGATTAAATGAGGTATGTGAAATCATTCTATTAATTATATAGAACTACACACAAATATAAACCATTGTGCTTCTCATTAGAATCTCAGTATGAGAAAGATTTTCAAAGGTCATTGACAGCTCTTTAACTTATAAAGAGAACTGGGAGATTTCCAGGTAAGGGGAGAGAGTCAGAAGAAAAAGTAAAGTATTCTCACCTTTACAAAACTTCACAAAAGTGACTACATTTGTTTCATTTAAGTCTACTCTCCTTTTCATGGTAGGGGGAAGAAAGCATATTCTATGACTAAACCTAGTTGAGATGAACTGATAGCTGCATAAAGATAGGGAAAGTAGAGTACTTAAGAGAAGGGGAAATATTATTTACAACACACAAGGATTCTAATATAGTGACAGGTCTTCAGATACGCATTTACAAAAATAAAATTTTGAAATTGTTCAACAAATCATCTTTTCATTCACTCAAAACTTTTATTGATGGTCTTCTATGTGCCAAGCATTGTTCTAAATATTAGAGATGCAACAGAAAACAGAACAGGGTCCCTTATGTAATTTATATTTTAGTGCAGAGAGACAGACAATAAACAGAAAATAAACAAATAAGCTATCATAAGTATAATTGCAAATAGTGATGCTTTCTAGGGAGAAATAAAATTAATGAATAGAGACTGAGTTGAGGTGAGAAGTTGGATAAAATTGTTGAGGAGGTAATGTTTAACCTGAGATCTAAAACAAGAGAGAATGAAGGAAAAGCTTTCTAGACAAAAGAAATGCAATTGCAGAGACACTGAGACAGAAATGAAAGAAAATAAATATTTGTCAAACACAGAACATTTGGGGGCACCTACTAAGATAAGAGCTCAAAAAGGATCAGTTATGTAGCCCTTCTAAGCCAAGAGAAGAATTTTACTTTTAAGTGTAGTTGAAAATCACTGGAGAGCTTTATTTAGTAGAGCTGTATACGCATGTTTATTTTTTAAAGATCATTTTGATTCCTGTAGGGGAAAATAGACAGTAGTGGATTAACATAAGAGACAGGAAGTCCAATGAAGAGGCTATTGCACTAATCAAGATGGGGTAGGCTTATGGCTTAGCAGTGAATTTAGCATTTAGCAGTGACTATAGAGCAAAGTGTTAGGACTGATGCTATGTTTTCGCAATAGATCCTAGGAAATATTCTGATGATTTGGATCTGTAGTGTGAAGGAAAATAAACCCATGAGGATTCCACTAGAGTGGATCAAGATATTCCTTTTGGATATGATTCTAGATGACTACTAGATATTATGATGATTAATTTTATGTGTCAACTTTACTGGGACAGGAGTGGCCAGATACTGTATTAAATGTTATTCTGGATATGTCTGTGAGGCTGTTTCTGGATGATATTAACATCTGAATTGGTAGATGGAGTAAAGCATATTGCCCTCCCCAGTGTAAGTGAGCCCGAATAAAACAAAAAGGTTAATAAGAGAGAATTTGCTCTTTCTGCCTGACTGTCTTTGGCCAGAACACTGGTCTTCTCCTGTCTTCAGATTTGGACTCAGACTGGAACTTATACCACTAGCTCTCCTGGTTCCCAGGACTTTGGACTTAGACTGGACTCATACTATCAGTGTATTAGGACAGAACTAATGGAATGGAATATATATATGGCACAGTTTATTAAGTATTAGCTCACACAATCACAAGGTCCCACTATAGGCCACCTGGAGGCTGAGGAGCAAGGAGAGCCATTCAGAGTTCCAAAAATTGAAGAACTTGGAGTCCAATGTCTGAGGGTAGGAAGTATCCAGCATGGGAGAAAGATGTAGGCTGGGAGGCTAGGCCAGTCTCTTTTCATATTTTTCTGCTAGCTTTATATTCTAACTGCACAGACAGCTGATTAGACGGTGTCCACCCAGAGTAAGGATGAGTCTACTTTTCCCAGTCCACTAACTCAAATGTTAATCTCCTTTAGCAACACCCTCACAGACACACCCATGATCAATACTTTGTATCCTTCAATCTGATCGAGTTGACACTCAGTATTAACCATCACAAGTCCACCTCTTGTCAACTTGAACCCGTCTCCTGAGATCATATATAATCTTCAAATAAAGACAAAAATAAGGTCATAATTATGCCTAAAATACAACTATCCTTTGTACAACTGGAAATGGACCAAATCACTGACTCAAATACAATTACATAAAGTTAACAATACTTAAATGCTGATGTGAAGTCAATAAATCTTATGTCACATGATAAAGGAGAAAGGAAATACATGAAGATATTTTCTTAGTTCAAGTGTATACATGCACAAACATGCTTTTATCAAGAGGAGGAGGAAATACTTATAACAATCACAGTCCTCATTTCTGTGGCTGATCATGTGGTCATAGCTGGTATTGATGCCTACCTTCTTCTACTATGCATTTTATATTCTTTTTGCCTTCAGCAGATTGTGTTTTCTTTTTCTCTCCACTGGTGGAGTGACCGAAACCTTCATTCCTGAAGGGTCTGGGTCATTTGTAGTCCTGCCTGCATTGGGCTATTATAGTTTCCCATTGACCTTAATCACAGGGCATGGTAATACTAAGAGAATCCCTGAGTTCATCATTTTCTTTCATCACTTTGTCCACTAAACTTAGGAGCAACCAATCAGCTTCATTATGTTCCTTGGTTCTCTGCATATGGTCAAAGGCTTTATGTATAGAGTCAATAAATTCTTTGTCTCTCATGAGTGATGAATCAGGAGTTTATTTTGCATAACTCTCTAAATAGTTCATGCCTAGGACTATCAGTTCTCCGTAGTATTAGAAATAGAGTCCTTAGCATTTTGGGGTCTAATAATATTAAGCAGCCAACTCCAGAAACCCCTAAACCAACAAAAGAACCTTATCCTTAATATTCTGTTACTCTAGAACCACTTCTGGTACCAAAATATGCAAGAGTTAGGGTTCTCTAGAGGGGTAGAACTAGTGGAGAGTGTGTGTGTGTGTGTGTGTGTGTGTGTGTGTGTGTGTATTTGGCGAGAGATAGAGTGCATTAGTTCCGTTCATCTAGAGAACCCTAACTTATACAGCTTTTGGTACCAGGAGTGTGTACACACACACACACACACACACACACACACACATATACATATAAAGGGGAGTTTATTAAGTATTACCTCACATGATCACAAGGTCCCACAGTAGGTTGCCTGCATGCTGAGGAAGAAGGAGAGCCAATCCAAGTTCCAAAACTGAGAAACTTGGAGTCTGATGTTCGAGGGCAGAAACCATCCAGCGAGGGAGAAAGATGTAGGCTGGGTGGCTAGGCCAGTCTCTTTTCACATTTTTCTGCCTGCTTATATTCTAACAGAGCTGGCAGCTGATTAGATGGTGTCCACCCATATTTAGAGTGGGTCTGCCTTTCCCAGTCCACTAATGCAAATGTTAATCTCCTTTGGCAACACCCACACAGACAAACCCAGGATCAATATTTTATATACTTTAATCCAATCAAGTTGACACTCAATATTAATCATCACAATCCTGGGTCTCTAGTTTGCTGATTGCAGATCTTTGGATTTAGCCTCCATAACCACCTGAACCAATTCCCTATAGTAAATGCTTCTCTTTTCTCTCTCTCTCTCTCTAAATATATGTATGTGTATGTATATAAGTATATGTATATATGTATATATACACATATATGTATATATGTATATATACACATATATGTATATATGTATATATACACATATATGTATACATACATACACACACACACACACACACACACACACATATATATATCCGTCTGAGACTAATACAGAGATCCAAATGGGAATATCAAGTTTTCAGATATGTAAATCTGGAGATAAGAGGTAAGATTCATATTAAAGGTATCTGTTAGATATTCATCAGTGTATGTATTAAGTTTAAATCCTCAAACTTGATGAGACTATAAGTAAAGAAAAGAAACAACCAAAGAAAACACTCTGGAGCTATCCAGTATTTAGACCCAGAAGCTTCCTCCTATCTATACAGAAACAGCACATTAGCTACTTAACAAATATTATGTAAATGAATAAATTTGTTACTATAGGAACTGCCTAATTTATTAGAAAATAATTACTACACCATGCCTGGTCTAACACACCTAATTTGTGTACCAATATATGTAAGCTTTATCATTCTGACTTCATGCTAACAAATACTGGGGATCAGTAAAGGTTAACTCTCCATTTTATTATTTTCATTTCAATATATTTTATGCACTCCCAGACAATCTTTCTAAAATACTTGTGAGTTTCACAATGCTGGCTTGTGTCAGAGGAAATCTTCAGTTGATTCCATTTAGTCTCCACTCAATTAGCAATATGAGGTGGAAGCTTTTCCTTCCATAGGCCCCTGTCTGTTTTTCACATCCACGTGATCAAACCATTCTTTTCAGGAGCTTATGGCTATCCTGGGTCACCATAATTTGTAAAGGACTGAACAAAATATTAACAGATAAATGGCACTCCTTCTTATTCGTCAATGAGCCACATGGAGTCAGAAGTTAATGAGACACTCTCACAGGAATGATTATGGTAGGTTAGAAAACTCTATCCTACAGGAAGTTCACAGTGTTTACTTGAATGGCAACAGAAGGCCCGTTGTACATTGACTTGTTTCCTACTATTGATTAATGGATTGCATTTGGACATATTTTGGGCTCTCTTTAGTAGACAATTCCTTTCTGTTCCATGAAGTACATCCTAATTTAGCATCTTCTTTTACAATTATGGTCCTTCCAATTTTCCTCCCCACTGTCAGCTTTGTAAATTCTCACCTATTCTCATATTTAGAGTTTTATGGCTCTTAAATTACTGTCTTGCCAATGGGCTATTAATAGGTAAATGTTGTGTCCTCTGGCTTTAGGATATTTTGTTGTTGTTGTTGTTACTATTTAAAGCTAAACTCACAGTATTCAAGAAAATTACATTTCTTTCAAGAGCTGTTTTTACTATGACTTTGACCTTTTTGCTCACAAACGGAATTGACATATTTCTTTTAGATAGTGACTTTTCTATTACACTAAAGCAGTTAGGAAAATTGAATCAATGGCTTTGGAGGTTGGGGAAGGCAAAGGGTAACCAGAAAAACGTCGAAAGAAAAATCTTATATAATATTTGGAAAGAGCATTCATTGGTAAACTGTGTCAGGTAAAGGATATTCTATGTTACACAATTAGATCTTCATTTCAAAATTGTGTGTTGTTCAAAGGAAAATTCTAGAGCAAAGTATATAGCTTTTGAATAGAGAGCAGAAAGGCTTTACCACCCTTCTACAGCCTTTTATTTGGATATGAAATTAGTTTCTGTGAGCCATGACCTTAATTGGCTCCACGAAGTCATATTTTGTGTTCCTACAGGAAACCCTGAACCAAGGATTTGAGTGCAAGTTTATCTAGAAATAACCCAAGAGAGGGGATTGGGACAGTAATATAGAGCAAAGAATGAAGCCAATCCTGGTACATTAATGAGCAACATTATGGGGAACTGGTGCTTAAATCCTGCTGGAAATCTCTGGGAGAGTGTGTAAAACACACTTCATGGGGGCCTGGAAAAGTAAGGAAGCTTGTGGGTTTGTCATTCAATGCTTACTCTTCGATGGCTGAGTTCACCTCTAAAAATTAACTTACTACTAGTCTGGCCTGCCTCACATAGACCAATCACATCAGAAAAAAAAAAAAAAATAGATAAGCACAGCAATACAGTGGCTTGTGGTAGAAAGTTATTAACATCCTTAAGAATTGTAAATGCCTGGGAATCCCAAGATGGCCGAAGAAGAGGCAGCTCCAGAAAGCAGCTCCCAATGAGAGAGATGCAGAAGCCAAGTGGTCTCCACAATTCCAAACGAGGTACCAGGTTCATTTTGTGGGTCTGGTCAGACAGTGGGTATAAACCAAATACGGCAAGTTGCGGCAAGGCAGGGCACTGCTCCACCCAAGAGGAGCATACAACCGACCAGAGGACTGGGGGATCTCCCCTCTGGGACTTCGGTTCCAGTACAGCATGCTACCCAAGCCCTCTACAACCCAGAGAACAGGAGATCTTTGCCAGGCTGAAAAGCCTTAGTGAGCGGCCTAAACCGGGCAAAACAGTAACTTCACCCAGTGCTGGGGCTGCAGGACAGATCTAGGTGGAAGCACTGGCTGACATGAAAGCCAAAAAGCTGGTGGGATGGAGCTACCTGCCCCCCAGTAAGAAGGGGAATGGTAGGCAGGGAAACAGCCCAAATGGTAGGACGGGTCCCCCTGCTGCACAAAGCCCAGCAAGCCAAAAAACTCTCACTCCAGAGTTAGGCACCCAGAAAGTCAATTAGAGAGTACCCAGGAACTATCCAGCTCATCCAGCAGAAGGGAAGCCAACATGGCAGAAGCCAGCCTAATTTTCCCGAGTAAACAAAAGATGCAGCAGCTCCACTGAATCTGTGACAGCCCAGCAGCACCTCTACAGGAAGACAAAGGAAAGGCCACCTCCCCAAGCAGCTACCTGAGATCAAAAGTGTATAAATCCAAGAGATGGGGAGAAACCAGTGCAAGAAGAATGAAACCATCAAAAACCAGAATGTCTTTCCCCCCGCCATGAGATCACCACTCCTCACACCAGCAAGGGAACAAAACAGGATGGAGAATGAATTTGATGAATTGACAGAAGCAGGCTTCAGCAGGTGGGTAATAACAAACTTCTCTGAGTTAAAGGAACATGTTCTATCCCAAGGCAAAGAAACTAAAACCTTGAAAAATGGTTAGACGAAATGCTAACTAGAATAACCAGCTTAAAGAAGAACATAAACTATTTGATGGAGCTGAAAAACACAGCCCAAGAACTTCATGAAGCATACACAAGTTTCAACATCCAAATAGATCAAGCAGAAGAAAGGATATCAGAGACTGAAGATCAAATCAATGAAATAAAATGAGAAGGCAAGAAAAGAGAACAAAGAGTGAAAAGAAATGAACAAAGCCTTCAAGAAATATGGGATTATGTGAAAAGACCTAATCTACACCTGATCAGTGTACCAGAAGATGACGGGAAGAATGAATCCAAGCTGGAAAACATTCTTCAGGATATTATCCAGGAGAACTTCTCCAACCTCTCAAGGCAGGCCAACATTCAAATACAGGAAATATAGAGAACACCACAACAATACTCCTCTAGAAGAGCAACTCCAAGGCACATAATCGTCAGGTTCACCAGGGTTGAAATGAAGGAAAAAATACTAAGGGCAGCTGGAGAGAAAGGGCACGCCAACCTCAAAGGGAAGCCCATCAGACTCACAGCAGATCTCTCGGCAGAAACCCTACAAGCCAGAAGAGAGTGGAGTCCGATATTCAACATCCTTAAAGAAAAGAACTTTCAACCTAACATTTCATATCCAGCCAAACTAAGCTTCATAAGTAAAGGAGAAAGGAAATCCTTCATGGACAAGAAATTGCTGAGAGATTTTGTCACTACCAGACCTGCCCTGCGAGAGCTCCTGAAGGAAGCACTAAACACAGAAAGGAAAAACCAGTACCAGTCACTACAAAAAAAGAACCAAATGGTAAAAACCAACTATACAATGAAGAACTTACGCCAACCAAAGGGCAAAACAACCAACTAGTAATAAAATGGCAGGATCAAATTCACACCTAACAATATTAACATTAACTGTAAGTGGACTAAATGCCCCAATCAAAAGACACAGACAGGCAAATTGGATAAAAAGCCAGGAACCATTGGTGTGCTGTATTCAGGAAACCCATCTCATGTGCAAAGACACACATAGACTCAAAATAAAGGGATTGAAGAAGATTTACCAAGCAAATGGAGGAAAAAAAAAAAAAAAGCAGGGGTGGCAATCCTAGTCTCTGATAAAATTGACTTTAAACCAACAAAAATCAAAAGAGACAAAGAAGGACATTACATAATGGTAAAAGTATCAATACAATGAGAAGAGCTAACGATCCTAAATATATACACACCAAATACAGGAGCACCTAGAAACATAATGCAAGTCCTAATGACCTACAAAGAGATGTAGTGGGAGACTTTAAAACTCCACTGTCAATGTTAGATAGATCAACAAGACAGAAAATCAACAAGGAAATCCGGGACTTGAATGGAGATCTGGACCAAGCGAACTTAATAGACATTTACAGAACTCTCCACCCCAAATGCGCAGAATACACATTCTTCTCAGCACCACATCGCACTTACTCTAAAATTGACCACATAATTGAAAGTAAATCACTCCTCAGCAAATGCAAAAGAACGGAAATCATAAACACTCTCTCAGACCACAGTGCAATCAAATTAGAACTCGGGTTTAAGAAACTAACTCAAAACCCCACAACTTCATGGAAAATGAACAACTGGCTCCTGAATGTAGACCGGATAAATAATGAAATGAAGGCAGAAATAAAGATGTTCTTCGAAACCAATGAGAATGAAGACACAACATACCAGAATCTCTGGGACACATTTAAAGCAGTGTCTAGAGGAAAATTCATAGCAATAAATGCCCACATGAGGAGCAAGGAAAGATCTAAAATCAACACCCTATCATCAAAATTGAAAGAGAGGGGCAAGATCAAAAAAACTCAAAAGCTAGAAGACAACAAGAAATAACTAAGATCAGAGCAGAACTGAAGGAGACAGAGACACAAAAAACCCTTCAAGAAATCAACAAATCCAGGAGCTGGTTTTTTGAAAAGGTCAACCATAGATAGACCGCTATCCAGACTAATAAAAAAGAATGGAGAGAAGAATCAAATAGATGCAATAAAATATGATAAAGGGGACATCACCACCGATTCTACAGAAATACAAACTACCATCAGAGATTACTACAAACAACTCTATTCACACAAACCAGTAAACCTGTAAGAAATGGATAAATTCCTGGACACTTGCACTCTCCCAAGACTAAACCAGGAAGAAGCTGAATCCCTGAATAGACCAATAACAAGGGCTGAAGTTGAGGAAGAAATTAATAGCCTACCAACTAAAAAAAGCCCAGGTCCAGACTGGTTTACAGCCGAATTCTGCCAGACATACAAAGAGGAGCTGGTACCATTCCTTTGGAAACTATTTCAAATGATACAAAAAGAGCAAATCCTCCCCAACTCGTTTTATGAGACCAACATAATCCTAATACCAAAACCGGGCAGAAAAGCAACTAAAAAAGAAAACTTCCGGCCAATATCCATGATGAACATAGATGCAAAAATCTTCAATAAAATACTGGCAAACAAAATGCAAAAGCAAATCAAAAAGCTTATTCATCATGATCAAGTAGGCTTCATCCTGGGGATGCAAGGCTGGTTCAACATATGCAAGTCTATAAATGTAAACCATCACATAAACAGAACCAAAGACAAAAACCACATGATTCTCTCAATAGATGCAGAAAAGGCCTTCAACAAAATTCAACAGCCCTTTATGCTAAAAATCCTAATTAACTAGGTATCAATGGTACATATCACAAAATAATAAAAGCTATTTACGACAAACCCACAGCCAATATCATACTGAATGGGCAAAAACTGGAAGCATTCCCTTTGAAATCTAGCACAAGACAAGGATGCCCTCTCTCACCACTCCTATTCAATATAGTATTGGAAGTTCTAGCCAGAGCAATCAGGAAAGCAAAATAAATAAAGGATATTCAATTAGGATAAGAGGAAACCATATTGCTTCTATTTGCAGAAAACATGATTGTATATTTAGAAGACCCTATCATCTCAACCCAAAATCTCCTGAAATCGATAAGCAACTTCAGCAAAGTCTCAGGATACAAAATAAATGAGCAGAAATCACAAGTATTTCTATACACCAGTAACAGACTAACAAAGAGCCAAATCAGAAGTGAACTCCCATTCACAATTGCTACAAAGAGAATAAAATACCTAGGAATACAACTAACAAAGGATGTAAAGGACCTCTTCAAGGAGAGGACACAAACAGATGGAAAAACATCCTATGCTCATAGTTGGGAAGAATCAACATCTTGAAAATGGCCATACTGCCCAAAGTAATTTATAGATTCAATGCTATCCCCATCAAGCTACGAATGACCTTCTTCACAGAACTGGAAAAAACCACCTTAAACTTCACATGGAACCAAAAGAGAGACTGCATAGCCAAAACAATCCTAAGCAAAAAGAACAAAGCTGGAGGCATCACACTGTCTGACTTCAAACTATACTACAAGGCCACAGTAATCAAAACAGCATGGTATTTGTACCAAAACAGAGACATAGACCAATGGAACAGAGCAGAGGCCTCAAAAGCAACACCACACATCTACAATCATCTGATCTTTGACAAACCTCACAAAAACAAGCAATGGGGAAAGGATTCCCTGTTTAATAAATGATGTTGGGAAAACTGGCTAGACATGTGCAGAAAGCAGAAACTGGACCACTTCCTGACACCTTACACTAAAATTAACTCCAGATGGATTAAAGATCTAAACATAAGACCGAACGCCATAAAAACTTTAGAAGAAAACCTAGGCAAAACCATTCAGGACATAGGCACAGGCAAGGACTTCATGGCTAAAACACCTAAAGCAATGGCAACAAAAGCCAAAATAGACAAATGGATCTAATTAAACTCCAGAGCTTCTCTACAGCAAAGGAAGCAATCATCAGAGTGAACCAGCAACCAATAGAATGGGAAAAAATTTTTGCAATCTACCCATCTGACCAAGGGCTAATATCCAGAATCCAGAAAGAATAAAACAGATTTACAAGAAAAAAAAACAAACCCATTCAAAAGTGGGCAAAGGATATGAACAGATACTTTACAAAAGAAGATATCAATGAGGCCAACAAACATATGAAAAAATACTCATCATCACTGGTCATTAGAGAAATGCAAATCAAAAACCACAATGAGATACCATATCATGCCAGTTAGAATGACGATCATTGAAAAAAAATCTGGAGACAACAGATGCTGGAGAGGATGTGGAGAAATAGGAACAGTTGTACACTGTTCATGGGAGTGTAAATTAGTTCAACCATTGTGGAAGACAGTGTGGCGATTCCTCAAGGACCTAGAAATAGAAATACCATTTGACCCAGCAATCCCATTACTGGGTATATACCCAAAGAATTATAAATTGTTCTATAATAAAGACACATGCACACGTATGTTCATTGCAGCACTGTTTACAATAGCAAAGACCTGGAACCAACCCAAATGTCCACCATGGATAGACTGGATAAAGAAAATGTGGCACATACACACCATGGAATACTATGCAGCCATAAAAAATGATGAGTTCGTGTCCTTCATAGGGACATGGATGAATCTGGAAATGATCATTCTCAGCAAACTGACACAAGAACCAAAAACCAAACACCATATGTTATCACTCATAGGCAGGTGTAGAACAATTAGAACACATGGACACAGGGAGGGGAGCATCACACACTGTGGTCAGTGGGGGCGGGGCTAGGGGAGGGACATAGGGTGTCAGGAGGGTGGAGAGGGATAATGAGAGGAGAAATATCAGATATAGGTGATGGGGGAATGAAGGCAGCAAACCACCTTGCCATGTATGTACCTATGCAACAATCCTGCATGATCTGCACATGTACCCCAGAACATAAAGTACAATAAAAAAAGAATTGCAAATGCCAAGGCAATATGAGTAGGGCACTTCAACAACCTCCAAATCTCAGTTGCTTAAAAACAACAACAACAAAAACGTTTTTCTCACCAATACTACAAGTATATCACAAGTTGGCAAGTCAGTTTGGTCAGTGACATCCTGACTCTAGGACTCAGCTGATGGGAAATGGACAATCCTTGTGCAGAAGGAAAGACAGCTCTGAAGGATAGAACATAAGTAATTAAACTCTCCTGCCTAAAGGCAACACACACCATTTCTGACAACTCATTGTCTGGAAACAGTCACATGACTCCTCTTAAAACAAAGAGAGCCAGGAAATTCAGTTCTGCATGTGTATGGTAAAAAAAGAAGAGAAGAGAAGAACTGGATATTAATGAGCAGCACAGTTTACCTCAGTTTCCTATTTGGTCACCAAATATTTGGTTACATATCCTCACATGCAAAATATACTCACCTACTCCCCAAAGAAGCAATGCAAAGCTTCCCTCAGGTGACAGTTCAGATTACCCATCCCCTTTCCTGTGAACCCAGTAAACAATGACAGAACAGGAATAGGATAATTGTAATACACATTTTCAATTGGAAATGAGAACAATGAGAAATACAAAGCAGATACCAATCTGTGGCAGTTCATCTGTCCTACTTGTCAGATACTTTGAGGGCCACCTATGGAAGAAAGATATATTCCTTGACTAGACTGTAATCCTGCTCCCTTGTCTGTTTTCTGCATGAACCAAGGCTTTATATTATAAAATATCATTCATTTTCCATTACTTTTTCAATAAGATCTAAATGGAGTGTTGGGATATTTCCTCCCTAGGGACTGAGTAGGCTTCTTAGTCTGCTTCTTACCTGTAGAAGGGTAAGGGCCCACGTGTTATTTTATGTCTTGAGCAAGCACAGTTCCCTTTAGTCTAAAAAATGATTCCTTTGTCAGAGGTTTTTAAATAATCAGTGTAATAGCCACACCCTTGATTCTATTCTTGCTGCAAATCTGTTTTAAACTTTTGACATTCAAAGCCTTTCTCAATTTTGTCATTATTTGAGGCTGAGAAGCAATTGTTTCCAAGATACTTTAGAAGTTTTGCGAGCCCTCCTCATTCTATTTTGTTCCTCCTGGAAACCTGGCCAATTCATTTCTTTGCTCTTTTCTTTTTTTCTGATATCTTGCTGAACACAGATACTAGCAACCAATACATACTAATGACATTCTGTTTTTATACCTCTTTCCTGTTGCTAAAATTTTATTAAGTGCCTGATTGGACTTCCAAGTTATTACAGACATCAGTTCTACCAAATGTTTGCCAGCATACAATATGGCAACTATTCTAACTCCTCAGAATAGTTTCCTTCCCACCCACCACCAGACCCCTAAGCTAATGGCACTTATTTTAGGTTATTTTTTTTTCGTGTTCTCACCTCTCTTCCAGGCATACACTTCTGTATCAGTCAAGATAGAATAAATTATGCTGTGATAAGGAGCAGCCTCAAAAATCTCAGTGGCTTAAAATAACAAAGATTTATATGTAAATCATGCTGGGAGATTTTCTTGGTGTCATCTTCCTCTAATAATGTGCTAATTGAGAAGCCATTATCTTGAAATTTGCCATCACAGAGTGAAAATATATTCTGGAAAGTTTTACATAAGTAATTAAATACTCTAATTCCAATCACACATGGACACATGACTTATGTTCACAACTCATTGGCCAGAAATAATACAGTGCCACCCAGTCACCAAAGCGTCATGGAATTCAGACTCCCCAGTGCCAGAAGGAGAAACGAACCAAATACTTACTAAGCATATCAATGAATACCAGATTCAATTACTAGGAGTAGAACTTGAGTAGAAAAGATTCACACAGCACCCTCTCCCACCTCCAGGGACCTCAGATATGGAAGCAATGATTCTCACCATCTGTGTATGCTCAGCAGGCATTACCCACTCATACAGCCATATGTGCGTGGTTCCAAACTTTTGCCACCTCCTAACTACTTGGAAATGTAGGACTTGGAGACCATTAAAACTGCATAGCCACAAAATGTTAGTAGTTGAAGTTTTTGATCTTATCGTCCAACTCTTATTTTTTAGAGATAAGAAAACTGTATCTATTAATGGTGACCACTAACAATTTATACTACTAATAATGACCAGTTATTGAACATTTGTTATGTTCCAGGAAAGTTGTTAAGCAATCAATGTGTTTTCTCTTGTAATTGTCCAAGCAAATTAATGAAAATCCACCTGGGTCCAACATCCTTGTTGTCAAACATTGCATCATACCTCCTCCTATGTCTGGTATTTCATTTATCATTATTAGATTTTCATTTTTAGCACCTTATATTGTCAAGTGCATTCTTCCTCTTGATATCAAAATGCAGTGTTTCTGAGTTTTGTGATAAGTGTACAGAAATACCTTTGCTGAATTGATGCCAGTAAAAACTGAATCCCCAAATCCCAAGATATTTAATTATTGTGTCCAGATGCTGGGATGACAAGTTTTATTTACACGTCCCTCATTTGTTTCCATGCTTGGTCTGGTTCCTCTTTGCTCTGCAACTGTCCTTAGGGGCATTTTTGCTTAATGGAACAGCGAGATCAATAAGCGGGACTGTTTTATTAGCCTCAACAAATGGCAGAGTAGCTGTCCTGATGGCCACATTTTGGTAGATCTGTTATCAGGGCTTTGGTGCTCTGCATTTTAAAATAGGCTTTTGTCAGAGGAAAGCAGATTAAAAGATGAAAAGAGAATCCCAATGAAATTATTAAAAAACTCCTAGATCCAGCCATGCTTGAAGTCAGGTAACTTCCATATTCTTCCTGATAAAATCTTTTTTTGTTCTCTTACGGTAGTTTGGATATAGGTATAAAAAATTATATCATTGATTTGATTTGTGTTGAAGTCCATTAGTTATCCTTTCCACTCTTTATTTAATTTCATTTGAATAAATTGCTTCTTCTACCCCAAATCTATGTGAAGAAGAGTTACTTTAAAGGACACAAATTAATTCCCACTTCTAGGTTATAAAGCCTATGTTTGTATTTCTTTTGTGATTTGGCAGTATTACTCAACCATCTACAAAATAATGTTCACTTAAAATTACTTATGCACATTGTTGTACTTTGGTGTCAGCTTTTATTATAGGGCATTAAAATAAAGAGCCTATGTTAGTTTCCTATGGCTGCTGTAATAAATTAGTACAAACAGTGGTTTAAAACAATTTAATTTATTCTTTTAATGTTCCGAAGGCCAGAAGTCAGGCATCAGTGTCACTGGGCTGATGTCAAGGTTTCAGCAGGGCTGTAGCTCCTCAGATGGCTTTAGGGAAAAAATTTTTCCTTTCCTTTTCCAGCTTCTAGTGCTATATTCCTCACATTACTGGGTTTATGGACACTTCTCTGTTTTCAAAACCAGTAGCACAGAATCTTCAGGTTCTCTCCTCTGTCATATCACCTTTTCCTCTGTAGCAGTATCTTCCTTGGTCTCTCTCTAATAAGGATGCATGTGAGCACATTTAGGGCCCATCCAAATGATACAGGCTAATCTCCTCATCTCAAAATCTGTAATTTAATCATATATTTTGGTATATAAGGCAATACTTAACTATCTTTTTTCACATAAGTCAGTAAAACAGTTTCCAGGGATTAGCAAATGGATATCCTTGGGGACCACTGTTTAATTCAACTGCTTCTGTATGTGTTATAAGTCCTAATTTGAGATTGGTGTTTCCTTATATATTTTCCTATATATTAAGAATACAGTTTTGAAGTTCATCTTGGAAAAAATTTTTCCCTCAAATATAAATTTGTACTTTTATAGATTTTAAGTAAATTTTTAAGGTTTCATTTTTTTCTCATCCTAAATTCCAGAAAACTCATTGTCTAATTTGCTACCCACTAATGAATGTATACTAATCTTATGGGCAACATATCCACCTCTTCTTCCTTTGTGGTTTTGACTTTTAAATTGTAATATTCTGTTAACCATAGGTTACATATGTGTGTAGTATTGTGTGTGTGTGTGTGTGTGTGTGTGTGTGTGTGTGTTACTGAAAATCATTTCGGTCTTTTTAAAACCCATTACCAGGGTACCAGGCAATGTGCTAGAAATACAAGTTTCACGTAGGCCAGAAGAGAAGGTATATGTGTAAACAGGATAAAACATGTATTGAACAATGAAGTCCCAGTCACTTCCACTACAGTCTATTCATTAGACCCAAGTTACTAAATCTGCCCTACATTCAAGGGAGGGGGAATTAAATTCCACCTCTTGGAAGGTGGACTATTGTAGTAGTCCATTCTCACACTGCTAATAAAGACATATTGAGACTGGGTAATTTATAAAGGAAAGAGATTTAATTGACTCACAGTTCAGCCTGGTTGGGGAAGCTTCAGGAAACTTACAATCATGGGGGAAGGGGAAACAAACACATCCTTCTTCACATGATGGCAGGAAGAAGAATAAGTGCCCAGAGAAGGGGGAAGCCCCTTATAAAAACATCAAATCTGGTGAGAACTAACTTACTATCCTGAGAACAGGATGGGAAAAAACACCCCCATGATTCAATTATCTCCACCTGGTCCCTCCCACAACATGCAGGGAGTATAGGACTATACAATTCAAGATATTTGGGTGGAGACACAGACAAAACATATCAAGCATCAACGAATTTGAAAACATATTTTAAAACCATTGTGGTCTTATTATTTTAATAGCTTTCTTATTGTTCTTTCTGATTCTTGTGGAATCAACTATAGTTCATTCTACGCCCAACAGCTGAAATAATTATCCAAAATGTAAATTAGATCATTTAGCATCCCTGATTAATTCTTTCCAGTGGCTTCCCTTTACCTGGAATGAAATTAAAATGGCTACCAATGCCAACAAGCTCTTATGTGCTGGCAACTGCCAACTTTAGTAAGTAAATTTTACCAGTTTCATTATCTTTCCTCTAAGATCTAGCCCAGAGTTTCTGAGCTTCCACATACTGATATATGGGGTTAGATAATTATTTGACCTGAGGGTCTGTCCAATGCTTTGTAGGATGTTTGGCAGCCTCTCAGGCCTCTACCAACTAGATGCCAGTAGCATCTCCCCAGATGTGACAATTAAGAATGTCACAGGCATTGCTAAATGTCCCTTGGGTGACAACCTCATCCCTGCTTGAGAACAGGTGGATGTTCTCTGAGTGTCTTCCAGCTGTTATGGCCATCTTTATGTTCCTGGAAGATAACAATCTCCTTTACAGCATCTTTCACTATTTTAACTTGACTACACATTTATTTGTTTGTTTGTTGTCTATATCTTCTGCATCCTGAATACAAATACCATGAGACTAGGTCTTTCTCTGGGGAGACAGTACAGATGGAGAATACAACAGAGAGAAAGACAAAACCCTACAACATTTAGAGATAAATAAAAATTGATGCTAACAAGGGAGACTGGAAGGAAGCAATTAGGAAGGTAGAAGTAAAATGAAGTGAATGTGTTTGAAAGGCCAAGAGTAGAGAATATCTCAGCAAGGAGCAAAAACATGCCCCAGAGCTGCTCATGTTCCTGGGATCAAGGAGAGTCCCCAAAATCTAGACATTCTAGATAAGATCCACTCATTCATCAAAATACTTTAATTGGTTGGAATTGAGAGTAGATCTAGAAGCCTGCATATTTTTCACATTTCTTTTCTTCCAGCAACATTCAAGATCGCCACTGATCATCTCACCAAGCTACTTACCCTTTTGACCAACTTAAACACTAACCTCTAGAAGCCTCTACTCCCAGGTCATTTTTCTCCCATCTTCTGAAATCACCTTTCCTTATGGTTCATTACCTCTTGTCATCCCCCTCAACCTCAAACATCAACTCTTTTCTCACAGAAAGTCCTGAAACATTCCCACCCCTACAGCATGTTAGTCAGTCTCCAGGAAAAGTCATTATTTTTTTTTGACATCCTCTCTAAGTACAACTGAAGCTTGACTGACTCTCCCCCTGAAGTTTCAGCTTGCCATGTAGCCCTCTCAAGTGGTAATATTTTACCTCTCACATTCTACACACCATAGGGTGTGTGGGTTGAGTGCCCTCTCGTCTTCCATTCCCAAACTGGAATTGTCACCTGTGAATGACATGTAATCAGACTATTCCACCTTGTGGTCATTTAACTGACAACTACCCCTGGAGGAGCCCCCCAACACACACTCTTTAAGCTTTAGCTCCTCAATTTTTGACTCATTCCAATACTACTCCTAACACAGTTCACGAAGACATCAATTTCCATGAAGATAATCTTCTCAGCAACCTGGAATCTTAGTTACTGGCTCACTTTTCTTCCAATAATCTTGTGCCCCACCCTTCATATTTCAGTTATCCACTCCCATACTTATAAATCATATTTCATCATTACCATTAGGTTCAATTTCTTTATTAACTCAATTTCAAACAACTTCTTGTTTCAGTTTACCCCCTAAAGTTTCCCACATTCTACTATCTTTTAATTTCCAGGCCCTGCAGCTCACTGGTTTTATAACTGTTTCCCTGTCTCCAACCCTGTCATGACCTCACTATCCCCCTTACTCTGTTTAAATTCCAAGATGCATGATTATTCACTGTCTCTTGCATATATTCTCAAGTTCTCAAGCTTCTGAAATTTCTGTATTTATCATACTTGTCTAGCAAAATCTCTTCCTTGGTTAAATCCCATATTCCACCTACTTTGTATCTGTACTCTAATAACTGAACATGGTTGGGAAAATCTCCCAAACATTATGATAATTTAGTTCATAACTATTAGCCTCAAAGAAGCCCCTTCTGTGTCTCTGCAATTGTAATATATTTTCCTGTTTTTTTCATGCTCCTGCTCTTCTAGATGACAATTTTTTTAAAAAAACATTTAGGTTCAGCAGTACATATACAAGTTTGTAATATAGATAAATTGTGCAGCATGGGGTTTGGTTTACAGATTATTTCATCACCCAAGTGAGAAGCATAGTATCTGATAGGTAGTTTTTCAACCCTCACCTTCCTACCTCTCTCTACCCTCCAGTAGGTCTCTGGTTCCCTTCTTTGTGTCTATATGTACTCAATATGTAAGCTTCTCTCTTATGAGTGAAAACATGCGGTATTTGGTTTTCTGTTCCTGCTTCAGTTTGTTTACGATAGTGGCCTCCAGCTCCATCCATGTTGCTGCAAAGGACATGATCTGATGTTTTTTTATGGCTGATAGTATCCCATGGTGTATATGTACCACATTTTCTTTGTCCCGCCTACCACTGATGGGCATTTAGGTTGATTCCTTGTCTTTGCTATTGTGAACAGTGCTGCGATGAACATATATGTGCCTGTGTCTTTATGGTAGAATAATATATTCCTTTGGGTATATATTCAATAACGGGATTGCAGAATTGAATGGTAATTCTGCCTTCAGTTCTTTGAGAAATCATCAAACTGCTTTCTGCAATGGTTGAACTCATTTACACGTGCAGTGTATAAGCATTCCCTTTCCTCCACAACCTTGGCAGCATCTGTTATTTTTTGACTTTTTAGTCATAGCCACTCTGGTGTGAGATGGTATTTCATCGTGGTTTTGATTTGCATTTTTCAAATGATCTATAATGTTGAATTTATTTTCATATGATTGTTGGCCACATGTATATCTTTTTTTGAAAAATATCTGCTCATGCCCTTCACCTACTTTTTTGCGTTTATGTTTTGCTTGTTGATATGTTTAAGTTTCTTATAGATTCTGGATATTAGGCCTTTGTTGGATGCTTAGTTTGCAAATATTTTCTCCCATTCTGTATGTTGTCTTTTTATTCTGTAGATAGTTCCTTTTGCTGTGCAGAAGCTCTTTAGTTTGAGTGGGTCTCATTTGTCAAGTTTTGTTTTGTCTTTAACATGAAATCTTTGCCAGGTCTTGTGGCCAGAATAGTATTCAACTACAAGGATACCATAAAACACAACGGCATGGTACTGGTACAAAAACAGACAAATAGACCAATGGAACAGAATATAGACTCCAGAAATGACGGTGCACACATCTCCAACCATCTGATCCTCAATGAAGTCAACAAAAACAATGAAGAAAGGACTCTCTATTCAATAAATGGTACTAGGATAACTGGTTAGCCATATGCAGAACGTTGAAACTGAACCCCTTCCTTACACCATATACAAAAATCAACTCAAGATGGTTTAAAGACTTAAATGTAAATTCCAAAACTATAAAAGCCCTGGAAGATAACCTACATGACAATTTTATGCAATTTCCTTAAGCCTCTAACATCTTTACTCTCCTAAATCTCAGTTGATGGCTTTGCTTCCTATTTCACTGAGAAAGTAAAAGCAAAAAGAAAATAATTTTAAGGTCCTTGCCTCCACAAGCATCCATATACTTACATTTGTGCCCATTTATTATGTCTTTCTGCCTGACTCTTCTACTCAGGATCAGCCCTTCCGCTTCTACACTAAGGCTCAGTTCCTCTCACTTACTCCAGAGCATATTTATGATAACTCCCTTTTCTCTCAGGCATCATCAGTTTCTCCTTATCAGCTCCCACTCTCTATCTTATCATAATCCTAGTTTAAGAACATGCTATTATTTCTCCCATCTTAAATAAAGCCTTTTTGACCCTAGTCTCTCTTCCAGCTACTACTTAAATTTTTCACTCCCCTTTATAGCAAACATTTCCAAATATTTACCTATATTTGCTATTGCTAATTCCTTTTCTCCTGTTTTCTCTTGAACTCAGTCCATTTAGGCTTTTGCCTCTCATTTATCCATTGAAGCTACTCTTGTCAAAGTTACCTTTGCCCTTCTTGATGCTATGTCCAATGGTTAATTTGTAGTGCACATCTTACTGGAATTTTCAGTTGCCTTTAACATATTCTTTTTCTTGAATACTGTTCATTCTTGGCCTCTTGAATTTTACACCATTTTTGACCTCACTGGCTACTCTTTCTTAGCATTTTTGTCTGTTTATTTGCTGGTTCTTTCTCATCATATTGACTCTAAATTTTGGAATCAGATAGGGTTTTCTGTTTGTTGACCTAAATACATGGTATCATGAGAATTCCAACAGTGTTGGGTTTCCATGAATGCAACTTGAGGATGAATATCTTCCAAATAGCTCTGGATGTGCCTTATGTAAAAATCTGTACTTGTTGATTACCTTCTTGTCTCGAAGTACCCAATAGACTGAGATCTTTTTTATTCCTTTTCCTATCTGCCTCAGCAGTATTTTAAACTGCTTATTAGAGCAGTTATGCATTAAGAATATTAATGAGGACTAGCACACTCATCTATTAAATTACAATGGCATGTTAAAATTCAGAAATTCTGTATTTTGGAGCTTGAGCCACTAATAAAGAAAGCAGTGTCAAGGTGATTTTCAGATTGTTTTAACAGAATAACTAATGTAAAAGGATAAGAATTTCTATCCTGGACTGCTTTCCATTTCAAAGTTGATGAGAACACTGTGCAGCTGGCAATAAAGACAAAGTTTATAAGGGTATGCAAGGTAGATTATGATGCAACCTAGCTGTTGAATGTTTCATCTGTATCATAAACAAAGAAGGATAAGGAACATTTACTCTGCATTTCAAAGAACTACACATGAAAATAGACTGTGGAGTGGAAAGCAGCACAATTAAATTTCAGTCTCTAAAATGTCACTGCATTTTAGACATTTCTGTGTATGGTTTCTTGCTCTTTTTTTTTTTTGCTTTTTATTAAACTTTATAGAACTCCTATCTCATTTGGAGAACAAGTCACTGAAGAGCGGCAACTAAGGTATTAGAAATCCCAATTACATTATAGATTCTTAACTAAATGTCATCCCAGTATTTCAGTGTGCAGTGATTAACCTGAGGAGATTTTCTTGTCTTTATAATCTGCTTAGGCTACAATACAAAGCCTGATAACAATTCCTAAGACAAGGTAATATGAATTATCATTATGGATGTTGTCAGAAAGTTAAAATTGGAAGCGCAAACTAAACTGCTTGAAATTTTAGTGATTACGTGTTATTACTGTAATGGATGGCTCCAGAGATTTGGGCACATACTCAGAAGATGGAGCGGAAGATTAAATCAAATGTCTCTAACAGGCATACCAAGGGACCTCTAGAGGACAGATTATCTCCTCTGATGTCAAACTCCTGACATCAACTGCATTCAACAGTGTCCTTGTGTTAACATCAGGTCAACAGTTATTAATTCATCTGATTGAGGTAAAATTTATGATATTTCACCTTTTGCTTTCCCTTACTGCTAATATAAGGGACAGCCCATTTTCTAACTACTGTTTTTATTTCTTTGTATGTGTATATACAAACATAAATACACACACATATAATTACAGTAAATTTTATCTCTGTCAAGTACTTGACAAGGTGTGCTATTGTTTAAGAAAGAAATGTCATTAATATTCATGGATCACTTTGGTTTAACAGATGGAAGATTCTTTTAAAATTCATCCTTAAAGCTGGCTTTGTTTTTTTTACATCTACTATGGCTTCTTCACATACAATAAATGTTTATGAACATTCCAGAAGGTTATAAAAACCACCTGTGATAAATGTTAATTATTAGGGACCTAACAAATGTACTCAGGCTTCTGCAAGACTCTGTTGCTCAATTATTATAGATGTAAATTAGAGACGTGAAGCTGTAAACAAGGCTATGATTCCCTGGCATAACAGAGAGCTGTGAGCAGGTGGTCACAGTGACGTTTTGTTTTGCCAACATAGTATTTTAACATTGATTTGCCAACATTAAAAAATTTTGTGTTCACAAAGACATCTGAATTTCTGCTTCTTCTGAAATATTGGAGGATCTGGGAACACTTGCCTATTTTCAATGGTATGTGTGCTGGTAGATGTTTAACAATCAGAGTTTGAAAAAAGTCTTGATTTGTAGGATTTGCCTATTTCTATGGTGTAAATACTATGCCATGGCTGCTTTTTGAGCTACTAAGATGACCGTTTTTCCTGAAGTTGGGAAGATGTACATAGTCTGCTCTCACAAACTAGTATAGTTCCAGCACACCACTGCCTGTATTATTCCTTAACGAAATTGGCTGAAGTTACCAGTTACCCCTTTTAGACAAGGCACAATCTGATTCTTCGTGTTCTGCGTCTCATCTGTGTCACTTATTCACATGACATACTAATTTGCATAGGAGTGTTGTTTGGGCTTGTGGCCTCTGTCATAAGAAATAATTATGTTGAGACTTAAGGCCTGAAACCTTGGAAAATTAAATAAGCTCAATGTTATTTTAAGCAGGCAGTGTAGTCAAGGCCTTAGGTTGAAAAGAGCTGACCCAATCAGGGGAACAGGATAAACTGGGGATAGGAAGAGCACGAAGATGCACTGGGCCAATATCCATGCATCTGTAGAATGTAGCCCCAGTTTTTTCTGAAGAACTTAACCTTTGCAATGATTAGTAGACAAAGATTGGGGCAGAAATTATGTCAGTGCTAGGATTCCAGTGCTGGATCATAAGAAAACTGCTGGTCTGGGGTACAGCCTCCTGGAGTGTGTAGGGATGACATCTCAGTCTTGGCTACTATAAGAAATTACCATAGACCAGGTGGCTTTACAAAACACTTATCTCTGATAGTTATGAAGACTGATAATTCCAAGACCAAGGTACCAGTAGATCTTGTGTGAGATGAGGACTCACTTCCTAATTTGCAGCTGGACATCTTGCTGTGTTTTCATATGAAGGGGAGCAGAGAGGTGGAAAGTCCTCTCATGTCTTTTCATAAGGGCACTAATCTCATTAAAGAGATCTTCACTCTCATGACCCAGTCACCTCCCAAATGCCCAGCCTTCTACTACCATAACATTGGAGATTAGGATCTTAACATATGAGTTTTGTGGGAACACAAACATTCAGTCTGTTGCAGCTGATAACCTGAGTAAGCACCTAGTGATTTCAATTTGTCTCATTTCTTTCCGGGTACTTCTGGGGAGGTATGACCAAATACCTGCCTGGTCTATAAGACGGCCGACCTGCCATACCCACCCTAGCCCTTTGCATACTCCATTTCACTACTTTCATGAACAAAGGCTAAGCCTGCCCGGAATTACCATATATGATCATGAAGATTGTACTCTGCACAACTTTAAGGGGGATCCTTCCCATACAGATGATAATGTTGATGGTTTTCCCTTAGCCATTTAGTGCATAGCCTGTGCAACATACTTGTGTAGAAATAAGACAAAATAAATGAGGACATGCAAAGGGTATTTACTCAGAGATTGTTATAGCAGGGAAGTCAGCCACTGTCACTTGCATTTGCAGAGACTCTAAGGCAGGCAGAGGAGTGAGACGGCTTTATAATGGAGCAAAAGGAAGGCTTCAGTACACCAGGATTGGAGGTTGTTAGCACAGGGAAGTCACAGGCAGGCTAACTAGAAGCAGAGTATCCTATGGGATTGGTTCTAGGTGAATTATTTGGCTTTCTCTGGTTGGTTTTAAGTTGGAAGTGGGACGAAAAATTAGAACAGCTGTCAGTTATTCAACTCTGGACATTTGGAGCTGATTGTTACAGCAGTTATTGTTTAGCTTCCTGGAGTGTTACTAGAGATAGTAGTCCCGACTTCCTACAAGACTGACTTATAGAAGAGTGGGCAGATTGCTGTAGGCTGTGGGTTAGAATTCTATTTTTATATATGGTCTGGCCATTGTCCTTTGTATATTCAATCTCTCACCTGGTGGCCTGCCTGCCTTTCTGATTGTCTACCTTTCCTTTATTACACATTTTTATTTTTGAGGCTATTTGCAAATTGAGCCTTGTCAACACTCAAAATAATTTTTTACAATGGCATGTTTTAGGTAATGATGGGATATTGGTGGAGATGGGGTAGAACAGTCTATGTCTCATAGCTGCAAAAAAGCAGTAGGAATAAATAGAAGAGAAGGGTCAGCCCCACCCATGCAGCAAATCATGTTTGAAGGCCAATACTTCTTCAGGGTTGGCTTATCATATTTTGGGATTGTCCAAGTTTCAACTTATGCCTTCATTGGATGAGTTTTTACTTAAAATGATAATTAACTACCCTTTCTGAGATACTAAAGTCGATGAAGGGGTTAAATATATCTTAATGTGCTTAATTCTAAGGGTGCAAAAGTAAAAGCTAAAAAAGCTATTGTAAAAGAAAAAATAATTAAGTGATATGAAAGTAAATGGAATAATGGAACACAACAAAGGCTTTGCTAGTTATTCTTCCTTTCGAATGACATGCCCTTATACATACATGTCTCTCTTTTTTTGACTTATCTCTGGAGTAGGAGCAGGGACTGTGCTCTTTTGAATTACCCACAGAACAGGTTGGATGCCTTTAACACATTGCTGGCCAGTCAGCTAAGCTATGTAGTTTTTTGAAGGGAAAAAGTTGTATAAGATAAGGCCCAAGATACAAGTTGTATCATGCACCACTGCTGGTAGCTTTATAGAGAGTGTTGTTGACCTCTGGTCAGGCCTGGATCAGTCTAACCTCTGTATCCTCTCGTCAATAGATTCAGCCCCTATTCTCATTCAGAGTGGCACATACAGTAAACATCATTCCATTTCCTTATAAACTTCACAAATGGTATGCAGCAAATTTAGCTTCCAAATTTATTTGGTTTCATGTTAAAGATACATATAAAATATATTCTTGAAAATTGGGATTTTCTGAATTCTGCTTTTTATTCTATTTCCATATTGCTGCTCTCTATTCCTTCAATATTCTGCTCTTCCAACCTTTAGACATTGAAATTTACTATGGGTTTTCCCCTTTCTTGCTCTAAAATTCTACCTTTTAAAGGTAGTTCCTTTGCAATGAAGTAATTTGTCTAGTTTTGCTTTGTCTTAACATGCACTATGAAGACCTTCCCTCCCCGATCCTATCTTTTCTTCCACCTCTATCTTTTTCTTCATCTCCTGCTCCTTCCCTTCAGCTTGTCTTTTTGCCCTTTGCCTTAGCTGTGCCCGTTTTGTGTTAGTGTTGACAGTAGTTCAGAAGGCAGGAATATATTTACTGTATCTGCATTATACCACATTTGATACCATAAGATATCTAGCTGTGTTTTCTGGTTTCACAATGATGCCCCAGAAAAATAATTTTTTCTTTCTTTTTCTTCCCCAGATGATACATTGAACTTTTTAACTTCAAATTGTGTATTCTAGGTCTCTAGCAGGAAAAAAGTCATATCATTTTACATTATTTGTGGTGGTGTGTTTTTAAGTACATTAACAGGTATAGAAGGTAAAAGAAATAGATTTAGGACCACAAAAGCATTATTGTTTTGTTCTAATATTATAATAATACCGGGAAGTTGCTGTCTGTTTTTCATCTTCTCTAGCTGTACAATGTAAGGCAAACTGCTGATAAACGACACTGCTTTTGATTAAAGTTTAAATGTTAGGTGTCTGTCTTCATGCAGACAAATTTAAAAAAAAAAGGTCCCTTCCTCTCCACTTTAGAACACATACTCCTTTTTAAGCACATGATTCAAAAGTGAGCAGAAAATGATTTGGCAAGAAGAAAAAAATCACTTCTTCCTCCTAGCAAACATGACTCAAGGTGGCCCATAACTTAACACTGAGAGGACTGGACTTTAGCTCCCACTTGTCCCTTTGTCTGGGTGGTTTAATCTAGAGTGTTGGTAGATTCCCTTTACTGGGCTATGCATCCATCACAAGCTGCTTTGAGTGTTGGCTTAGCCAAGGTTCCACCACAGACCCAGTAGGAGAGAGGGAAAGAAAATTCATTACAAGGAATTGGCTCTCAGGATGGATAATTGTGAGGGCTAGCTAGGGAAGTCCAAAATCCATAGAACAGGACTTTAAGAAGGACTGGTGGAACTCCCCTGAAGTTGATTATCTACAGGCAGAATTTCTTCTTCTTTTGAAAGTCCTCAGTTCTGCTCTTAAGACATTTCAGTTGATTGAATCAGGCCCACCCAAGAGTCAACTCTAGATTTTAGTCACATCTATAACATGTCTTCACCGCAACACTTAGGGTTTGATTGAATAACTGGGAACTATTGCTTAGTCAAGTTGATGCATAAAACTATCACAACTGCTAAGGGTCATAGCTGCCCCTTTCCCCAAGAAATGTCCTCAGCTAATGGGACCCATCTGGCCTGAGAGGCTGGGCCCCATCTCAGGAGCAGCTCCTAGCCAATGTGTTACTGTACAGGGTTTCAAAAGGCCTTCTATCTTACCTCAAATTGGACACAAGCTGTGGTGCAATTTATGTTCTAGAGTCCTCACCACCATGGGTTAGACCAAAGCTAAGCTTTACCTGGGATCACCTCCTCAGCTCTTTCCCTGCTCTGTCATGCTTTCCTTACTTGTTTGTAAGTTTAGCCTAAGGAACACACTCTCACTAGATCATATGCCTTGGAATCCTTGCCTCAGGCTCTGCTTTCTAGGGAGACTTACTATAACAGGGCATTCATACAGTACACACACTATTCAACTATACAAGTAGCCTATGGTTGGGCCTCCCATGTTTTCCTTTGTACACCCTACTACCTCTTTTCCCTCAACTTATTTTTTCTAGAAATACTTCATCAGGTTTAGTCTATAATGTAATACTTTGGAACTTGCAAAACTGTAGACTGATCATATACTTATAGTTCCACTGGCCTTAGGACAGACCATGGACCAATGGTACTGGAGATAGTTTGTAATTTTTTTTTGCTCCCACCATTTTTTTAAATATTAATATTCTTCCTCCTTTTTTTCTATCTCTGCTCTATTTCTTTTTTCTTTTCTCTTATTCTCTTCCCTGTTTCTGTTTTAATGCCTTGGCCCCACACTAGTGGAAGCCTGTGGGCATTGCTCAGCTCAGCCAGGAGCCTACATGGGTAAGAAGGCTGCTAAATTATCTTCTACTTTGTAATATGGTATTAACTGGCTGCACAGCTTGTCTTCATGGAAAGAACAGAGAACTTGGATTCCCCTATGGTATTTGGCTTTTGATTTCTGATTATTTTAGGTCATCTGTTCTAAACTTTCCCCTAGTGTCCCCTGCCACTGATGTACTGCTATCTACCTCTCTGTATGATATAAATCCATTGCTAGTCATGGCCACACTTTATTCTCCCCAAAACCCTCTCCTTAGCTATGGCCTCTAAAGATGTCAGAAGGCCATTCTTGCCACATGTCCCATTAGGGGCCAGGAGAGGAAGTACTGGATTCTCCCCAGATTCCAGAAAGAAAAATCTGAGGGATAAGCCCTGACCTCACTGAGACCTTCAAGGGTCTCAGACTGCTTAGGCCCAACAGCCTTTGAAAACTAAAGCGAGTTAGTGTCATTCATATCCTGTATCCCTGTTCTTATTGGGTCATTCCAAATGGAATCCCTCAAGTCATCTATTATCTAGTGTTCTGAACCAGCTCAGCTCTTCTTGGCTCACATTCCCTATTCTGGGCATCCCTTTCTAGTATGTTTTGTTTTTAGAGACAAGATCTCAGTATGTTGCCCAGACTGGACTTGGATCCTCCTGCTTCAGCCTCCAGAATAGCTGCCTATCTTTTAGTATGCTTTCTAAAACTCTGATTTGGTCAATCTTTTGGCCTTTTCTATCTTCCTATACTGCCTCTCTAAGAACACGATTTGCCTTGTGGCCTTCTAAAATAAACGACTTTTGTCATCAACCATATCCCTTATCTTGCAGTCAGAAGTAGTTAGAGGTTAAGAATTTTATGAGTTTCTTATAAGCCACTTTCAGACTTTTGTTCTTCTTTTCCAGAGACAAACAAATGTTTACATTTATTGCCAATATTCATCTACGATGGCTCCTGCTTGGGCCTTACCACCTTGAGTGTTCCTCCTTTCAGATCTCAAACTGTGGTTTCTTATTTTCTAAACAGAACTCCCTGTGCTTTCATCTTACAGACTCAGTATAGCTGTTTTAATTTGTTTGTTTTCCCTTTACTTCAATACCCACAATACTTTGATTCAGTTTTCTCCTTGTTCATTAGGGAGAATTATACAGGCACCTACTCACTCTTTCCCTACGTCTTTCAAGAATCCTTAGCCAACCACTCCAGTTACTCTCTAGCTGGCACTCCCAAAACATGCCTCCTTTTTCATCTGTTGTGTAAAGATGGAAAAGCCCATATAAAAGCAAACATTGATGCCATATGCATTCTTACATTGATGTCCTCAATGTCTTCAACAATCAATTTTATGTATCCTTGGACAAACATGTTACCTATTTCAACAATAGCTCTTTCAAGACCATAGGCACTTGCTGTTGTTAAAATAAGTTATGATTCTAAGTGAAATATTCTATTAAATTATGATGAATATTTTCTAGATAGCCAGAAAGAAAACTGAAGCTATAAGAAATATATGAAATATATTGAATATATAAGAAAATATAATGCATTGAATAATATAAGCAGCAGCAAAGAAACAATCAACAGCATGAAGAGACAACCTGTTGATTGGAGAAAACATCTGCAAATTACTCATCCAACAGGGAACTAATATCCAGAATATACAAGGAACGCAAACAACTCAATAGTATAAAAACAAAAAAATATCATTAAAAACTGGGCAAAGAACATAAATAGTCATCTCTCAAAAGACATACAAATAGCTAACAGGTATATGAAAAAATGCTTAGCATCACTAATCATCGGGGAAATGCACATCAAATGCACAATAAGGGCCGGGCACGGTGGCTTACGCTTGTAATCTCAGCACTTTGGGAGGCTGAGGCAGGAGGATCACAAAGTCAGGAGTTCAAGCCCAGCCTGGCCAATATAGTGAAATCCCATCTCTACTAAAAATACAAAACTTAGCCAGGCATGATGGTGTGTGCCTGTAATCCCAGCTACTTGGAAGGCTGAGGAAGGAGAATCTCTTGAACCCAGGAGGTGAAGGTTGTAGTGAGCTGAGATTGCACCACTGCATTCCATCCTGGGTGACAGAGAGAGACTCTTTCTCAAAAAAAAAGGAAAAAAAAAATCAATAAATCCAGGAGCTGGTTTTTTGAAAAGATCAACAAAATAGACCACTAGCCAGATTAATAAAAAAGAAAAGAGAGAATAATCAAATAGATGCAATAAAAAACGATAAAGGGGATATGAGCACAGATTCCACAGAAATTCAAACCATCATCAGAGATTATTACAAACAACTCTATGCACATAAACTAGGAAACCTGGAAGAAATGGATAAATTCCTGGACACTTGCATCCTCCCAAGCCTAAACCAGGAAGAAGTCAAAACCCTGAATAGACCAATAACAAGGTGTGATGTTGAGGCAGCAATTAAGAGCCTATCAACTAAAAAAAGCCCAGGTCCAGATGGGTTCACAGCCAAATTCTATCAGACATACAAAGAGGAGCTGATACCATTCCTTCTGAAACTATTCCAAACAATACAAAAAGAGGGAATCCTTCCCAAATTATTATGAGACCAACATCATCCTGATACTAAAACCTGGCAGAGACTCAGCAAGAAAAGAAAACTTCCGGCCAATATCCATGATGAACATAGATGCAAAAATCTTCAATAAAATACTGGCAAACTGATTGCAACAGCACATCAAAAAGTTTATCCACCATGATCAAGTAGGCTTCATCCTGGATATGCAAGGCTGATTCAACATATGCAAGTCTATAAATGTAATTCACCACATAAACAGAACCAAAGACAAAAACCACATGATTATCTCAACTAATGCAGAGAAGGCCTTTGACAAAATTCAACAGCACTTTATGCTAAAAGCCCTCAATAAACTAGGTATCGATGGAACGTATCTCAAAATAATAAAAGCTATTTACGACAAACCAGCAGCCAGTATCATACTGAATGGGCAAAAACTGGAAGCATTCTCTTTGAAATCTGGCACTAGACAAGGATGTCCCCTCTCATCACTCCTATCCAATATAGTATTCAAAGTTCTAGCCAGAGCAATCGGGCAAGAAAAAGAAATAAAGGGCATTCAAATAGGAAAGGAGGAAGTCAAATTGTCTCTATTTGCAGATGACATGATTGTATATTTACAAGACCTCATCGTCTCAGCCCCAAATCTCCTGAAACTGATAAGCAACTTCAGCAAAGTCTCAGGATACAAAAATCAATGTGCAAAAATCACAAGCATTCCTATACACCAATAACAGACTTAAAGAGAGCCAAATCAAGAACAAACTGCTATTCACCATTGCTACAAAGAGAACAAAATACCTAGGAATACAACTAACAAGGAACATAAAGGACCTCTTCAAGAAGAACTACAAACCACTGCTCAACGAAATAAGTGAGGACACAAACAGTTGGAGAAACATTCCGTGTTCATGGTTAGGAAGAATTAATAGTGTCAAAATGGCCATGCTGACCAAAGTAATTTACAGATTCAATGCTATCCTCATCAAGCTACCAATGACCTTCTTCACAGAACTGGAAAAAGCCACCTTAAACTTCATATGGAACCAAAAGAGAGCCCACATAGCCAAGTCAATTCTAAGCAAAAAGAACAAAGCTGGAGGCATCACATTACTGGACTTCAAACTATACTACAAGGATATAGTAATCAAAACAGCATGGTACTGGTACCAAAACAGAGACATAGACCAATGGAACAGAACAGAGGCCTTGGAGGCAACACCACACATCTACAACCATCTGATCTTTGACAAACCTCACAAAAACAAGCAATGGGGAAAGGATTCCCTGTTTGATAAATGGTGTTGGGAAAACTGGCTAGCCATGTGCAGAAATCAGAAACTGGACCCCTTCCTGACACCTTACACTAAAATTAACTCCAGATGGATTAAAGACTTAAACATAAGACCTAACACCATAAAAACCCTAGAAGAAAATCTAGGCAAAACCATTCAGGACATAGGTATAGGCAAGGACTTCATGACCAAAACACCAAAAACATTGGCAACAAAAGCCAAAATAGACAAATGGGACCTAATCAAATTCCACAGCTTCTGCACAGCAAAAAGAAACAGTCATTAGAGTATATCGGCAACCAACAGAATGGGAAAAAATTCTTGCAATCTAACCTTCTGACAAAGGGCTGATATCCAGAATCTACAAATAACTAAAACAGATTTACAAGAAAAAAACAAGCCCATTCAAAAGTGGGCAAAGGATATGAACACACACTTTACAAAAGAAGACATACGTGAAGCCAACAAACATATGAAAAAGTGCTCATCATCACTCGTCATTAGAGAAATGCAAATCAAAACTACATTGAGATACCATCTCATGCCAGTTAGAATGGCGATCATTAAAAAATCTGGAGACAACAGATGCTGGAGAGGATGTGGAGAAATAGGAACACTTACACTGTTGGTGGGAGCGTAAATTAGTTTAACCATTGTGGAAGAAAGTGTGGCGATTCCTCAAGGACCTAAAAATAGAAATTCCATTTGATCCAGCAATCCCATTACTGGGTATATATCCAAAGGATTATAAATCATTCTACTATAAGGACACATGCACACGAATGTTCATTGCAGCACTGTTTACAATAGCAAAGACCTGGAACCAACTCAAATGCCCATCGATGATAGACTGGACAGGGAAAATGTGGCACATATACACCATGGAATATTATGCAGCCATAAAAACTGATGAGTTCGTGTCCTTTGTAGGGACATGGATGAATCTGGAAACCATCATTCTCAGCAAACTGATATAAGAACAGAAAATCAAACACCACATGTTCTCACTCATAGGTGGGTGTTGAACAATGAGAACACATGGACACAGGGAAGGGAGCATCACACACTGGGGTCTGTAGTGGGGAAATAGGGGAGGGACAGTGAGGGGTGGGAAGTTGGGAAGAGATAACATGGGGAGAAATGCCAGATATAGGTAATGGGGAGGAAGGCAGCAAATCACACTGCCATGTGTGTACCTATGCAACAATCTTGCATGTTCTTCACATGTACCCCAAAACCTAAAATGCAATAATAAAAAAAAATTACACACACACACACACACACACACACACACACACACTCTTTCTTCCTTTCTTAGGGTAAGAGATGCTGTAGCTACCAAAAGATTTTAAGGTATAATTTTCTGACCATCTCCTATGTACCAGACACTTTAAGCAATTTTCTGAACCCGCCATGCATTTTTGCACTTCTATGTTCATTCTTGTGTTGTTCTCAGTCTAGAAATCTCAAGGCAGACTTATGTTACTGAACCAAATTGAGGTCTGCTTGCCCAGCACAGTAAAAGCCAAGCATGCACACAGAGCTTTTGCAGACCAAGAAAGGAGGGCGTTTATTTGCAGGGCACCGAGCAAGGAAAATTGGGCAGCTCCTGCTTGAGACTCAGCCTTCTTGATGGCTTACAATCAAGAGTTTTTAAAGGCAGAGGTAAATTGCTGGAAAGCAGAAGTTACAAGGGCAAGATTGTAAGTCAATATACGGAGATTATACGTTGGTTTGGCCTAAAAGGTGGCATGTCTTGAAGTGGGCAGGAGAGGTGAGCAGCATTACAGTCATAAGTGGATTTGAAGATTCCATGATTTGCAGCTGGCTAAAAAAGCAAAGGTTTGTCTAAATACTTGGGGTCAAGAAAAAGGAAAGTTAAGGTTTGGTCTGTGGGTGTGACTTCTTCCAGGCCTCTCAGGGAGAAATGTAAACCATGAACAGAAGAACAGCAGAGAGAGTTTAGTCCTCAGCTCCCCCTTATCTGAGGTCTACCTGCTAGCAAATCCATTTGGCGGGGGTATGTGTTTCTGAAAAACAAGTCAGAGACATATGTTGAAAAGTCATCTTTGCTTCCTATAGGGAACCAAGCTTCTAACTTCCTTGGCTATTGTTTTATGGTATCATTAACTTCTTATCAGGTTGCTCATTTATTTCTCATTGATAGCTAGGTGCCTGAAATTTTCTTGGAAGAAACCCAAGATTTTCCTTTATTTCCATGCTTGCTGTGGGTAGGAGGTGTAGCAGGCCACTAACAGGGGTCCTTGCTTTGTCTCACTTACAAACCCACAGCCTTAGGCCAAGTCCCAGTTCAATTATTTATAGGCATAACCTTAACTAGATTACTAGGATTTCTCATCAACAAAAAAAAGTGATAGTAAGACCTAGTCAAAGTGTGTGTGTTTTTTTTTTAAGAATTAAATACAGCAATGTACACAGATGCCTTTAGTACAATCCCTGATTCAGAAGTTAAAATGCCTAGCAGTTACTCAATATGTTTTTTTTTCTGCCCTTTTCTTTCACTTTTCCATATTAAATCCTAGACATTCTTCAAGGCTTAGCTCAAATATGACCTCTTCTTGGTTAAACATTTTTCTTTTCTCCTTTGCAGCCACTCAGTACAATATATGTTCCTTTGTTTAGCCGTATTTTATTCTACCTTGCATTGGAGTTATTTGTTCATGTGTCTTACTGCTTTCTAGTAGATTTTAAACTCTTCAAGGGCAGAGAGACTCGTCCCATTTATCTTTGCATTTTTCCTTCCTACTCACAATACCCAGTGAGTACCTGGCAAGTAAAAGGCACTCAACAATGTTTATTAAGATAGAATGAAATAAAACCTAACAGATTTTGCAAATTAAATGAACTTATCTGGTCCCAGACCCTCAAGAAACTTTTAGAAAAGGGAAAAAATGAGATAGGCAGAAGGCACCTAGGGTATGTTCTCTAAATCATCAGCAGGGTTACAACTAAAGATTCATGTCACCTTGAAGCTTAGACAAGAAATATTTGCAGTTAACCAAGTGTTATAAGGAAGTCACTCCACATGGGTTTTGCATAGCTCTGTTAATAACAAAGACATATCACAGAAATATTTGACATTTTTCTTTATAGAGTTTATTTCATACATGAGTCTGGACTCAGAGCTTAACTTAGCTTGAATGATGCCTGTCAGAGGATAGAAAAAGGCTGTAACCTCAAAGGCTGAGAAGGCAGTGAAGGAGAGAATGAAACATGCAGGGGGGTATTTTGATGTTCATTGTCTCTTCACAGTTTTGACCACAAGGCTTAAAAATAATTGCAATGGCAAAGATTTCAATAGTTAGGAAAAAATAGAAGCAATGTTTTTTTTTTTTTTTTTTTTTTTTTTTTTTGAGACGGAGTTTCGCTCTTGATACCCAGGCTGGAGCGCAATGGCGCGATCTCGGCTCACCGCAATCTCCGCCTCCTGGGTTCAGGCAATTCTCCTGCCTCAGCCTCCTGAGTAGCTGGGATTACAGGCACGCGCCACTGTGCCCAGCTAATTTTTTGTATTAGTAGAGACGGGGTTTCACCATGTTGACCAGGATGGTCTCGATCTCTTGACCTCGTGATCCACCCGCCTCGGCCTCCCAAAGTGCTGGGATTACAGGCTTGAGCCACCGTGCCCGGCCAGAAGCAATGTTTTTTAATTGCTTGCTGCTCTTATTAAAAAAATCATCATTCTGGATAGTATTTAAGTAATTGATATAGTTTGTGGAATTATGGTTAGGATAATTTTCAAAATTAGGGTGTAAAATCAGCAAGAAGAAAACAAACAATCCTATTAAAAAGTGGGCTAAGGACATGAATAGGCAATTCTCAAAAGAATATATACAAATGACCATAGTTGAAACAGAGACTAGTCTCTGCAAGGCCTGAAGTACTTACTATGCCCTTAAAAAAAGAAAAGCTAATTATTAGATGCTTTATCATACTCTCTACCTGTCTCATGTTGATGTTCCTCCTGAGTGCTGTTAAACCAGCCCTGTTCACTCCCTGTCTTCAGTCCATACTTTGTCTTTGAGGCAAATTTGAAAAGACAGAGGGTAAACCCTGGCCTTGGAGAATATCCACAATTACAAAAAAAGAGGAAAAACAGGACTGTTATAAAACAGGACTGTTATAAAACAGGCTATCATAGCCTAATAGAAACCACTGGACAGATTTCAAAAAAGACAGACATTTTTAATGGTGTCTAGAGTAGCAAAAAAATTGAGAAAATGAGAAAAGATTACTGAATTTGACCATTAGCCAGTCACTGGTGACCTTTGGATCTGTAGGCATCAGTTGAATGACAAGGGTGGAAACCTAATTTCAGGCCGTAAACAAGATAATGACTTGGATTTCCAGAATGGACTTAGCATTGTTAGCAAAGGAGGTTAGCACTTCCTGCCTAATTTCTCAGGGGCAATTTTGTGATTATGTTTCCTTATTTAACCTCTGTACACATTAAGAAGAGCTAGTTTTATGAATGATAAAAGCTTTAGGAAATGTGCGGACAGACAGATGGTCTGGGTCGATTGGTTGCATTTCGCCCTCTGAAAGCAGCCAATGGCCATCCCTAGCCCACTTGTATCACTGTAATGCTGTGAGAGTGCATTTATTCATCCATCATTGGGTCAGGGTCTGCAGGCCAGACTTTTGCAAGTGGTGAAAAAGTCTCAGAGGAAAAAAAGCAGATTCAGTCATTCTTTCTGTACAGCCTGCAGAACCACAGCTAATTAACCCTCTTTTCTTTATTAAAAAAAAAAAAAGAAGAAGAGCTAGTTACACTCATCATTTGTAATCAAGCAGCTGTTGCATCTGGAGGATCTCTTGACAGTCACAATCCTACACACTTACACAGTCTCTAATTGAGCGTTTGGTTTCTCCTAATTTTTTCTTTTTTGGGGAGATACATATATATCTTTTGTCCCAGTCTGTGCTGTTTAAATCTCTCATAGAAGCCATGAAATGTTAATGAGGCCACATCTTTTATGGTGGACAGAGAGATCGATAGCTTTCAGGTATTAATAAGATGTCCTCAAAATTTATGTCCATTGTTAGAGACCTGATGGCTCCCTGCTGGACTGTCAGACCTTGCTTAAATGGACAACCAAAGGCATTTTCCAGTCCCGCATAAACTTGAGTCTTCGGGCTTGGATATTTAGCAAATGTAGTAAAAATTCAAGCCATCTCAGTCATGAACCTCTTCCTCACCTTCAAACTTTCATGTCTCTAACCTCAAAGAGAACTGTTCCACTTCCTTCCCAAGGTTAACTTCTCCAACTGTGCTTTTAATCCTGACTCCCATCACCTCCTCAGGCATTCATTCATCATTTATCTTTCTGATATTTTTAACTTCTCTTTCACAACTTCCTCTCTTCAATTTACAAATATATTTAAACCTCTCTCCTCCTAAGAAAAATTTCTCACTTGACCTGCTTTTCTCTCAAGTGATGGCCCTTCACAGCTGCATTCACACTCCCATCCCATTTTACTGTAAAACATTTTAAAAGACAATGCTCCACTGGATGCATTATTTTCTCACCATTTTTCTCTCCTTTATAAAAGTTTGGCTCAAGTCCCACCTTTCTGTTGCAAATACTCTGCAAGAGTCACCACTGATCTCCCACTACCAAATTCTCACCTCTTTTTAATCCTCTTGTACTTGACCCCTCAAGCCTTCTGATCCCTTTGCTGACACTCTCTTGTGTCCTACGAGTCATATGTTCATTGGTTCTTCTTCCTCTCTGATCACTTGCTTCTGACTCATCTTTTATGGATTCCTGTTTCTCCTTGTATTCTTTAAGACTGGAATATCTCAGAGTTTTGTTCTAGGGCTTTTTTCTTTGATAAATTCTTCCTGGGACCCTTCATCTTTATTAATAAATTCACCTATCTTTTAAACACTCAAGTAACTCCCAAATATATACCTGTAGATTTGTCCTATTTCCTAAACTCTAGAGCAATAGGACTTTCTGGGTCAAATAGAACTTTCAGTGTTGTTGTGGTTTTTGTTTTTTTGTTTTTTGGTTTTTTTGTTTTGTTTTGCACTGTGCAATACAGTACCCACTAGCCACCTGCAGCTACTGAGTACTTTAAATGTGGCTAGCATGTTGAACTAAATTTTCCATTGTATTTGTTTAATTTAAATTTCAATAGCTCTATGTGGCTAGTGATTACTGAAGTAGACAACAAAGCCTAAGACCCTCCGATTTAAATCCCCTATTAGAGATCTCTTTTTAACTTTTCCTCAATCTCCCAAATGTCTTCTTTTTCTATATGCCTCATTTCATTAAATAGCATCATAACCTAAATATTTATTCTAGTGGCAAACCTCAGAGTCATATTGAACATTTTTATTTTCTATACATGAATATGCTTGGAATTTGCTATTTGGAATGACATGACATCCTGTATTAGTCCATTTTCGCACTGCTATAAAGATACTACCTGAGACTGGGTAATTTATAAAGGAAAGAGGTTTAATTGACTCACAGTTTTGCATGGCTGAGGAGCCCTCAGAAAACTTTCAATCATGGCGAAAGGTGAAGGGGGAGCAAGGCACATCTTACATGGTGGCAGGGGAAAGAGAGGGAAGAGTAAAGCAAGAACTGCCAAACACGTTTAAACTCATCAGCCGTCGTAAGAACTCACTCGCTATCACGGGAGCAGCATAGGGAAAACCATCCCCATAATCCAGTCACCTCCCACCAAGTCCCTCTCTGGACACCTGGGGATTACAATTCAAGATGAGGTTGGGGTGATGACACAAAGCCAACCTGTATCATACCTCACCCTTTGTTATAAGGAATTCTCTATTTTCAAGGGATAACCTTGCTTCTGAATTCATAAAGAATAGGATATTAAAACAAACCACTAAGAAATGTTGAGTTCATTAGATTTTTCTGTTCTCTGGGCAGTCTATAATCTCAACTTTCTGTTATTTCGTATACCACTTGTGACACCAACTGGTGTTCCAATGGCAGCTGCTAACCCTTCACTCTTTCTGCTTCCTGAAGACCAACAAATAGATTATTTCTCCTCCTTTTTCTCCAGTGATATGAGGAGAAACTATATCAGATAGTTAGGCTGACTAACGAATAGATATCCAGAAGCTGTCTCGAGGGGCTGTCTTCCAGTTCTACAGAAACTATAAAATGATCTAAGAAAGAATCCTCTTAGAGTTGTCAGAGTCAGAGCCAAGAAATTCTTGTGTCACTAGCAGAACACTAGCCTCTGATGTTCTTCCCAACCCTAACATCCATTGGAGGATTCAGAATTTCCATGCAGTATAGAAAAAAACAGGAGTGTTCAGAGAAACTTTGAGAATTCATCAAGGTGATGCTTGTATCTCACCTTTAACCCACATTCCTGTTTTAATGGCTTGTTCTTTGAGTTAAAAGTCATAAATATTCACTCATTTAAGTGATGAGGACTGGGATTGTTACTTTCATTTTTAGCACACTCATGAGGAGAAAGTCAAACCTCAAGATGTGGAGAAAAAAGGTCAGCGTGTAGCTTGCTGTCATCTGTGCAGCAGGGGAAAGAAGGTGTCCTCTTAAATTAAAGCATCTCCATCAGCTACAGAATGATACTCTTCTTGCTTGCCTGGATGATTTCAATAATCTAATTAGCCTTACCTCTAGTCCTTTCCTTCTACAATCCATCCACTGCCATAGTCATTCTACAATCTTTTCTTCCAGTTTTCACCTCTTAAAAGATAAAGTCCTAATGTTTCAAAAAGCATGTGAGATCCTTTGCAATCTGATTCTCACCTAAATGACAACCCTGATACATACCTTCTCTCTCACACATTCAATGTGATGAACTTTCAGGCATTTGCCAAAAATCAAGGTTAACTCCCCTCTCTGAATCAGACCTAATAAGCAGTGAAGAGCTATCAGAAGGCCTGACGTCCTTAGAGATCAATCCTAATGTTTATTCCTCCCTTCAGTTGCTTGCTGCTATCTAAAATAATATTATGTAATAAACATTCAGATAATGCCAGGTTTCGGCTCTTTGCTTTTGAGAATTATTCTTTTTCTTTTTAATTTTTCAAACGCCTGAGACTACTACCTCCACACACTATAGGCTTTCCCCAAACCAGATGTGTGTTTCAGCCAGGGCAAGTGTAGTGGTCCTTTATTTAGCACCGCCTTGGAAAGACATGATTGACCATAATGACATCCAATCATAACTTGATTGTATTATAGGAAGTGTTTTAGTGGGTAATTACCTCTATTCTGTTACAGCAACAGAAAGCAACAAGCTGGGACTACGTTTGCACAGAGAGAAACTTTCATAGGGACAATGAAACGTGCATCCATTTTTCAGGTTATATATGATTTTTTTTTTGGAAATGAACATACAGATCTTGCTGAAATATGCTTACTGGTAACAGGCTGCAAGTTTTGTTCTTTATACATTAGAAGGGAAAAATTATTGAAATGTGATGAGTCTTGGGGGATCCGTCTTTTTTGGGAAGTCTAACCAAAGGTCTTCTCATGTCTGAACACACCAAATTATTCATTATCTAATCAATATGATGCTATATGCCTTACACTTGCTCTTTCCCTATCTTAATGCTCTCCTCTCCCCTCCCCGCTTAGCGAATATCTTCCATCATCCATGATGCTGTTGACACATCTTTTCACAGATTTATTCTCCTGAATTTTTACAAATCATCATATTGGCCTCTAGTAGCGCATTCACCATATTTTACTTCAGTTATGTTCAGTATTTTTGGTCCCTGTTACCTCCTGATACTGAAATCAAAACAAAGACAGTACAAAGAGAAAGAGTGAGAGAGTGAGAGAGTGAGAGAGTGAGAGAGAATGAATGAGAATTCCAGACCAATAACCCTCATGAATACATATGTGAAAATATTTAACAAATATTAACAACTAAAGTTCAGCCATATATAAAAATAATTGTACACAGTAACAAGTAGGATTTATTTCAGAAATGCAAGATTGACTTTAAGTATTTAAACAGTCAATATAATCACATTAAGAAGCTAAAAAGAAAATTCCTGTGATCTTATCAATCCATGCAGAAAAAGCATTTGACAAAATTACATACCCATTTATGATAAATGAAAAAGAATAGAAAGTAATTTCTTCAACTTAATAAAGAACATTTGCCAAATACCTATAGCTAACATTATACTTAACTGTGAAAGACTGAATGCTTTCTCCTTAAGATTAGAACCATAGGAAGATCTTGTTCTCACCACTTTTATTCAACATAATGCTGGAAGTTCTAGTAAGTGAAATAAGAAAGGAAATAAAAGACTTAAAAATCAGAGGAAAAAGCTGCCCCTGTTCAGTTTTCATTTTTTAATTTTTGTGGGTACATAGTAGGTGTATATGTTTATGCAGTATCACTTATACTCTTTCAGTTATTTTAAAATGTGCAATAAATTATTGTTGACTCTCGTCACTGTGTTGTGCTATCAAATGTTCATACTAGATGTTATTCATTCTATCTAATTCTATTTTTGTACACATTAATCATCCACTTTACCCCCAATGCACCCACACACACACACACAACCTTTCATAGCCTGCGGTAACCATCCTTCTACTCTCCGTCTCCATGAGTTCTACTGTTTTAACTTTTAGCTCCCACAAATGAAAACATCTGATCTTTGTTTTTCTGTGCCTGCTTTACTGCACTTAACATAATTTCTTCCAGTTCCATCTATGTCAATGCAAATGTCAGAATCTCCTTTTTTTATGGCTCAATAGTACTCCATTATGTCTATGTACTGAATTTTTTAAATCCATTCATCTGTTGATAGATACTTAAACTTCATCCAAATCTTGGTTATTGTGAATAATACCACAGTAAAGTGCAGATAGCTCTTTGATATACCGATTTCCTTTCTTTTGGGTATATAACTAGCAGTGAGATTACTGGATTGTATGGTAGCTCTATTTTTAGTTTGTTGAGGAACATCCAAACTGTCCTCCATAATGAATATACTAATTTACATTCCTAACAATAGTGTACAAGGGTTCCCTTTTCCCCATACTCTCACTGGCATTTGTTATTGCCTGTCTTTTGTATAAAAGCCAGTTTAACTGGGGTGAGATAATATCTCATTGTAATTTTGATTTGCTTTTCTCTGATGATCAATGATGTTGTGTATCTTTTCATATTCCTGTTTGCCATTTGTGTGTCTTCTTTGGAAAAATATCTATTCATATCTTTTGCCCAATTATTGATCAAACGATGTTTTTTTCCTATAGAGTTGTTTGAGCTCCTTATATATTCTGATTATCAATTCCTTTGTCAGAGGGGTAGTTTGCAAATATTTTCTCCCATTCTGTGGGTCATTCCTTTATTTTGTTGATTTTTTTGAAGCTTTTAAACTTGATGTGATGATCCAATTCATCCACGTTTGCTTTGGTTGTCCATACTTGGGTATGACTCAAAAAAATTTGCCCCATCCAGTGTCCTGGAGAGTTTCCTCAATGTTTTATTTAGTCATTTCATAGTTTGAGATCTTAGATTCAAGTCTTGAATCTATTTTCATTTTTTATATATAGTGAGAGACAGGAGTCTAGTTTCATTTATCTGTATATGAATTTTCAGTTTTCCCAGAACTATTTATCAAAGAGACTATTCTTTCCTTATTGTGGATTTTTGACACCTTTGTCAAAAATGAGTTCACTGTAGGTGTATGGATTCATTTCTGGGTTCTTTATTGTATCCCATTGGTGTGTATGTCTGGTTTTTGCCAATGCTATGCTGTTTTGGTTACTATAACTCTGTGGTATAAAGTCAGGTAATTCCTCCAGTTTCCCTCCCCCGCCCCACCCCGACCCCAGAGGATAGCTTTGGCTTTTCTGAGTCTTTCGTGATTTCATATAAATTTTAGGAATATTTTTCCTATTTCTGTGCAAAATGTCACTGGTATTTTCACAGGAATTGTATTCAATCTGTAGACTGTTTTGGGTAGTATGCACACTTTACAGGATTGATTCTTTCAGTCCATGAACATGAAATGTCTTTCCCTTTTTTCCCGTCCTCTTCAATTTCTTTCATCCATATTTTATAGTTTTCATTACAGAGAACTCTCACTTCTGTGGTTAAGTTTATTCCTAGACATTTTATTTGTAATTATTACAAATGGGATTACTTTGATTTCTTTTTCAGATTGTTCACTGTTGGCATATGAAAATGCTACAGACTTTTGTTATGTTGGTTTTATATCTTAGAATTTTATTGGATTTATCAGCTCTAATAGTTTTGATGGAGTCTTTAGGTTTTCCAAATATAAGATCATACCACCTGCAAACAAGGCTGATTTAGCTTCTTCCATTCCAATTTGGATGCCATTTATATTTTTCTCATCTGATTGCCATAGATAGGACCTCTAGTACTATGTTGAGCAGTAGTGATGAAAGTAGACATCTTTGTCTTGTTCCAGATCTTAGAGGAAAGACTTTTCATTTTTTTCCCATTCAATATAGTACTAGCTATGGACCTGTCATATATGACTTTTGCTATAGGACAGGTCTGGTGCTGATGAATTCCCTTAGCTTTTGTTTTTCTGGGAAAGTATTTATTTCACCTTCATGTTTGGAGGATATTTTTGCTGGCTATACTATTCTAAGGAAAAAGTTTTCTTCCTTCAACACTTTGTTGTTGTTGTATTTGGTTTTCAAGACAAAGTCTTGCTCTGTTGCCCACTGGAGTGCCCTGAGATGATCTTGGTTCACTGCAACCTCTGCCTCCAGAGCAGGTGGGATTACAGGTTCATGCCATCATGCCCAGATAATTTTTGTATTTTTTAGTGGAGATTGGGTTTCACCATGTTGGCCAGGCTGGTCTCGAACTACTGTCCTCATGATCCACTCACCTCAGCCTCCCAAGACGCTGGGATCACAGGTATGTGCCACCATGCCCAGCACCTTCAGCGCATTTTCCATTTTTATTTTGAGATGGAGTCTTGCTCTGTTGCCAGGCTGTAGTGCAGTGGTGTGATATCAGCTCATTGCAACCTCCACCTCCCAGGTTCAAGTGATTCCCCTGCCTCAGCCTCCCCAGTAGTGAGACTATAGGCATGCACCACCATGCCCGGCTAGTGTGTGTGTGTTTGTGTGCGTGTATTTTAGTAGAGACAGGGTTTTATCATGTTGACCAGGTTGGTCTCCATCTCCTGACCTCATGATCCACGCACCTTGGCCTCCCAAAGTGCTGGGATTACAGGCCTGAGTCCTGTGCCCAGCCCCAGCACATTTAATATGTCATGTCATTCTCTCCTGATTTGTAAAGGTTTCTACTGAAAAGTGTGGTGCCAGACCTATTGCAGCTACTTTGTATATTATTTTTCTTTTGATGTTTTTAGGATCCTTTTTCTATCCTTGACCTTTGGGGGTTTGACTATTAAATGTCTTGAGGTAGTTTTATTTTGGTTAAATCTGCTTGGTATTCGTCCTGTACTTGATTGTTGATATCTTTCTCTAGGTTTGGGAAGTTCTCTGTTACTACCCCTTTGAATAAACTTTCTACCACAACTTTTTTATCTAACTCTTCTTTAGGACCAATAACTCTTAGATTTGCCCTTTTGAGGCTATTTTCTAGACTTTGTAGGCATGCCTCATTCTTAATTTTTTTTTCTTTTGTCTCATCTGACTGTATTTTCAGATAGCCTATCTTCAAGCTCACTAGTTCTTTTTTCTGCTTGATCAATTCTGCTCATGAGACACTGATGCATTCTTCAATGTCAATTGAATTTTTCAGTTCCAGAATTTCTCCTTGATTCTTTTTAATTATTTTAATCTCTTTGTTAAATTTATCTAATAGGATTCTGAATTCTTCCTCTGTGTTATCTTAAATTTTGTTGGGCTTTCTCAAAAGAAATATTTTGTACTATCTGTCTGAAAGGTCACAAATCTGTGCCACTCTAAGATTAATCACTGGTGCCTTAGTTTGTTTGATAAGGTCATATTTTCCTGGATTGGTCTTGATGCTTGTGGATGTTATTTGATGTTTGGGCATTGAATCCTTAGGTGTTTACTTTAGTTTTCACAGTCTGGGCTTGTTAGTATCCATCCTTCTTGGGAAGTATTTCCAGTACTCAAAGGGAATTGAGTGTTCTGATCTAAATCTTTGGTCACTGAAGACATATGTGCAGTAGGGGATACCCCATGCCCAGCAGCACTGTGACTCTTGAAGGCTTGTAGAGGTACCACCTTGATGATCTTCGGTGAGATCTGGGCGAACTCCCTGTATTATCCAAAAGAGATTCTTTTTCTCTTCCCTAACTTTCTCACAAACAAATAGAGTATCTCTGTGCTGAGCTGCCTGGAGCAACAGAAGAGGTGACACAAGTACCCCTGTAGCCCCCACAATTGGGACTGTGCTCAGTCAGACCTGAAGTACAGCACTGGGTCTTGTCCAAGGCTTGCAGTGACCACTGCATGACTACTGCTGATGTTCACTGAAGGCCCAAGGGCTCTCCGTCAGCAGCTCATGAATCTAGCTAGGCTTGTGTCCTTCCCTTCAGGGTGGCAAGCTCCATCTTGGTGCAGACATGCTGCATGGGAGCCAGGGCCTGGAGTTCAGAATCTTAGGAATCTACTTGATGTGATCTATTCTACTGAGACTAGCTGGCACCCAAGCCATAAGATAAAGCCCTTCCCACTCTTTCTTTTCCCTTCCTCATGAAGAAGTCTCTTCCCACAGCTACCACTGCTCCAGGCCCTGGCTGTACAATAAGTACTACTTGGCTACCACCTATGTTCACTCAAGGCCCAAGGGCTCCTCAGTCAGCTTGTGGTGAATGCTGTCAGGCCTGTATCTCTCCCTTCATGGCAGTAGGTTCCCCTCTGGCCCAGACTGGGTCCAAAACTGCCATCCAGAAGTCAAGGCCTAGAACTGGGGACCCCCAGGAGCCCACTTGGTGCTCTAACTCACTGACTGAGCTGGTGTCCACACTGCAAGCCTAAGTCCTCTTTATTCTTTCTTCTCTTTTCCTTAAGCAGGAGTCTCTCCCCACGGCCACTAAAGCTGGGAATGTGCTGGGTCATACCTGAAGCCAGCATGACCCTGTGTCTCCCCTAAGGCCCACAGTGAGTACTGCCTGGGTACTGCTGATATTTATTCAAGGCCCAGGGGTTCTTTAGTCAGTAGGTGATAAATCCTGTCAGGACTGAGTCCTTCCCTTCAAGGCAGTGGGTTCTCTTCTGGCCCAGGGTGTGTCTAGAAATGTCATCTAGGAACTAAGCCCTGGAATGGGTGCCTCAGAACTCTTTCTGATGCCCTGTTCTACTGTGAATTCTTTAACATTGAAACAAATATAATAGCCCCTCCACAGAACAAATCCCCTCCATGCTTAGGGACCAGATTTCCTTTGTAAAACAAACAAATTAGCCGTAAGATTGGAAATGATGGCTCAGGAGTCATGCAGCTAAGAGGCCAAAAGATTCCTAACCTCCCTAATTGCTCCTATGAATAACATTACTATTGTAAAATCTAAGATTGGTATATGAGGTATTTTTCAGGCCTTGCATTCTGATGGATTATCTGGTGCTACACAGATCAGTAAACTGGCTCATCTGATCTTGTGACCCCTATCCAAGAACTGACTCCACGCAAGAGGGTAACTTCGACTTCCTATGATTTCATCTCTGATGAAACCAATCAGAATTCCCTAGCTCCATGTCCACCAAACTATCTTTAAAAAACCATAACCTCTGAACTTTCAGGGAAGATGATTTAAGTAATAAAACTCCAACTTTCCATTTAGTCGGCTCTGTGTGTATTAAACTCTTTCTCTATTGCAATTTTCTTGTCATGATAAATAGGCTCTATCTGAGTAGTGTGTAAGATGAACTTGCTGGGCAGTTACAAAGGTAAGAAAATGCATATAAATACAAAAAATTAATTGCATTTTTATGTAGTAGCAATGAACACATGGACAAAATTAAAAATGCAATCTCGCAATCAACAAATAAAGAAGACATAAATAGGTATAAAACTAACACATATGTAAAGAATTTGTATGTTGAAGAAAACACTAATTAAAGAAATTAAATAAAATCTAAGGAAATGAAAAGATGTACTGTGCTCATGAATTTAAATGCCCAAAATAGTATAAATATGTCAATTCTTCCCAAAGTGATTTATAGATTTGATAGATGTCCTACCAAAATCTCAGCAAGACTTTTGTGGATACAGAAAAAGTTATTTTAAAATTTACATGGAAAGGCAAAGGAAATATAATAACTAAAACAATTTTGAAAAGAATAAAGTAGGAGGAATCACTGTGTTCTATTTCAAAACTTGCTGTACATACATTAATCAAGACTGCGTAGTATTGGCAGAAGCATAGACATGTGGATCAATGGAACAGAATAAATAACCTAGAAATGGAAGAACCCAGAAGTAGACCTATATAAATATGCCCAACTGATTTTTGGCAAAGGCACAAAAGCACTCCAATGGAGGAAAATAACCTTTTCAGGAAATGGTGCTGAAGCAGTTGAACATCCATAGGCAAAACAAATGAACAAACAAAATTGAACTAAGTCTCACATTTTATATAAAATTTTACTCAAAGTGAATCATCAACTTAAATTTAAAATATAAAACTTCTAGAAAAATGACTTACAAGGAAGGGAGAAGGGATCAAACAAGAACCTTTGGATTAAGGCCTACTCAAGTTTGGAAAGAGCTAGTTCCTTAAAAAGTTAATGAGAGTTACCATACAGCATGGCAGTTCTAATCCAAAATATCTACACAAAGAAACAAAACGTGTGTTCACACAAAAACTTGTACATGAATGTTCATAATAGCATCATTTGTTATATTAAAAGGTATAAACAACCAAAATGTCTATTAAATGATAAATGGATAAACAAGCTGTGGCATATTAATTAAATAGGATATTATTCAACTATATAAAGAAATGAAGTACAGATTCATCCTACAGCATGAATAAAGTTTGAAAATTATGTTAATTAAAAAATAGACACAAGGGTCACATATTGTATGATTACATTTATGGGAAATACCCAGAAAAGGCAAATTCAAGAGGCAGAAAGTAGATTAGTGACTATAAGAGAGTAGGAAGAAGAAAAGATGAAGAGTGACTGCCAACAGTTATGAGATTTCTTTTAGAGAAACAAAAATGTTCTAGAATTGGTGGTAAGAGCTAAAGTGGTGATGGCTGTAAAAAATCTTAGGAATATACTGAAAAAACTGAATCATACACTTTAAAGGGATAAATTTTGTGCTATGTAAACTGTATCTAATAAAAAACCCCACATATGAAAGTACTATATGACCCAGAAATTGCACTTTTGAACATTTATTCTCGAGAAATGAAAACTTTCTTTACACGAAAACCTGTATGCAATGTTCCTAAGAGCTGTATTCCAATATCCTAAACTGGAAACAACCTGATATCCTCCAATGGGTGAATGGTTAATCCACTCACTGTGGTACATCCATACTATGGAATATTACTGGCAATAAAATAGAAGGAACTGTTGATATATGCAACCACATGAATAAAATTCCAGAGAATTATGCCTAGTAAAAAAAAAAAAAAGCCAATATTCAAAAGTTACATACCTCATAATTCCATTTATATAACATTATTACAATGACAAAATTGTAGAAATGGGGAATAGATTCATGACTAGCAGAGGTTCAGAATGGGGAAGGGAGGTGTAGGACAGGTGTGGATATGACAATAAAAGAAAAACATGTAGGATTCTTGTGGTGATGGAAGTATTTTCTATATTGACTGTATCAATGTCAATATCCTAACTAACATTATACTATAGTTTTGCAAGATTTTACCAGGGAAACTAAGTATACACAAGTTATCTCTATTATTTTTTACAACTGCATACAAACCTATAATTATCCCCAAATTTAAAAGCTTAATTTTAAAAAACAAAAAAGAAATCTCTGAAGTCAGTCTCTGGAGGTATTTGTGAAGTAAAACTCAGTGCAAGAATGATAACATTCTAAAATATAATCATGACCTGCTATTTCTCTTTCTCCCTTCTCATCTGTCTCTCTTTCCCTCTCTTTCTTTCTTGTATTCATCATAATTCCACTAGAACTGGGCCAAGTGCCTGGCTAGGTCCTAGATGCTAAGGTTACAAAAACAAATGAGCTGAATCCTGTCTCCTTTAAGGAGCTGTTGATAATCTCTCTTGGAAGAAACAGTTAGGTGGGGCCTGTGGCTCATGCCTGTAATCCCACCACTTTGGAAGGCCAAGGTGGGCAGACCACTTGAGGCCAGGAGCTCAAAGACAGCCTGGCCAACAAGGTGAAAACCCATCTCTCAAAAAAAAAGAACAATAGACTGATATAAAGATTCCTTTGACCTAAGGAAAGGTAATAGTTTCTGTCATCTTGAGAGATTCGTCTCCAATTCTGGGACAGGGAGGGGCATCCATCACTTGTTCTTGATTTTAAGGAATCTTTGAACAATTTAAACTGCATTCCCAATAGCTCATTTGATGCCAAAGAGCAAACTGTGGCAAATTCTTTTGAGTGGTTAACATTCTTTACTTATGAACTATGGATTCCTTGCTGGCATTAGGAAATTTCTTTCACTAAAGTAACTTTCTGATTCCCCATTCACACCTTATCTGTCATTTTTGTTTTTGTTTCTTATTATGTGTCATTTTTAAATCCACAGGCAGAGCATAAAAATATGATTATACTTTCTCACATAATTTAGTGGGAAGTTCATATTTTAGATGGCAAAGTAGTGGATTTCATGATATGAAACCTCTGTGTGGGTTATTTTACCTCTATTTGAGGCTGCAAAAGTTCTATCTGTTTAGTAATAATTTTGCATTTTTGTTATTGTGTCTTTCTTGCCTAATTTCAAACCAATCCAGAAGAGTTTTGGGTTTTCTTTTCTCCTGGTTTGGTTTGTTTGCCAGATTTACTGATTTCAAACTAAAAACGCTGTATATTTTATTAGGATTCATGACTTGATTTGTTTAGGGTCTTTTCAAAGCAGGTAACCATTGTGGATAAGTGAGTAACTTTGGGACCAATATGCCAGGCTTATGTAATTTGAACCTCAGTTTTCTAATCTGTGAAATTGGAATAATCGGTCTATAAGAATTCAATTTATCTCAAAGTAGATTAAAAATTTAAATATAAGACATCAAACTATAAAAACTCTAGAAGAAAACCTAGAAAATACCCTTCTCAACACCAGCCTTGGCAAAGACTTCATGCTAAAGACTTCAAATGCAATTGCAACAAAAACAAAAACTGACAAATGGGAGCTAATTTAAGTAAAGAGCTTCTGCACAGTAAAATAAACTATCAACAGAGTAAAAAGACAACCTACAGAATGAGAGAAAATATTCACCAATTGTGCATCTAAGAAAGGTCTAATATCCAGAATCTATAAGAAACCTAAACAAATCAGTGAGCAAAAACCAAATAATCCCAATGAAAAATGGGTAAAGGACCTGTTCAAAAGAAGACATATGTGTGGCCAACAAATATTTAAAATGTACATCACCACCAATCATCACAGAAATGCAAATCAAAACCATAATGACTCACACCAATCAGAATGGCTATTGTTAAAAAGTCAAAAAAACAACAGATATTGGCAAGACTGTGGAAAAAAGGGAATGCTTATACACTGTAGGTGGGAATGTGAATTAGTTCAACCACTGTGGAAAGCAATTTGGAAATTTCTCAAAGAACTTAAAACAAACCTACCATTTTATCCAGGGCTCCCATTACTGTGTACATATCCACAAGAAAACAAATCTTTCTCCCAAAAAGACACATGCACTTGTATATTCACTGTAGCATTATTCACAACAGAAAAGACGTGGAATCAACCTTGGTGCCCATCAATGGTGGATTAGGTAAAGAAAATGTGGTACATATACACCATGAAATACTACATAGAAAGAATGAAACCATGCCCTTTATAGTAACATGGATATAGCTGGAGGCCATAATCCTAAGCAAACAAACAAGTAACAGAAAACCAAATACCACATGTTCTCACTTCTTAGTGGGAGCTAAACATAGAGTACACATAGACATAAATATGAGAACAACAGACACTGGGGACTACTAGAGGGAAGAAGGGAAGAAAGAGTGAGTTGAAAAACTACCTGGTGGGTACTATGCTCACTACCTAGTTGATGGAATCAACTGTACCCCAGACCTCAGGATCACATAATATACTCATGTAACAAACTTGCACATATACCCCCAAACTAAAGCCAAAGTTAAAATTACTTTTAAAAATAAAAGCAGATTCATGTAAAGTATATAGAAATATACCTAGCATAAAACCGTACTCTATAAATCTTAGCAGTGGATATATTATTCCATCAGCATTGTAGATGTACCCACCTGTATTATATTAGTCAAGCAACACTTAAGTACATACAAGGAAGACAGCTTTTTAGGAAGGAAAGCAGCTTATCATTGCTCACAAGTATCTTGACTGTGTAATTTTATCTAATCTTCAAAAAATCCCAGGTAAATTGCACTTACAATTTTTAAAGCATTCACATCCATGTAATCCACTTTAGTTACACACACTTATACGGTCGCTGAGATCATGTCTAGTTCTCCATTTCACAGACATCAAAACTACATTCAAAAAAAAAATGAAGGTATGTTGTCAAGATCAGAGCCTAAAATATGAAAGAGCTTGAACTGGAACTCTGGCACTACACCCTTCCATCACATCTCAATTTATTTTGTCTACATATTCATTTTTTTTTTCAAGTATGAGGAATCTGAGTCTAATGAAAATATCCTCCTTTTTTGAGTGGCTTTATTTTTTATATGCCTCATCAAAGACTGGAAATATATAGTCTGTCTTTCAGAATTTGCTCTGGTCAAACCTGCTTGAGATGTGCTGACTCTTTTGTATAGGAAGCTTGGTTATTTTGTCTTTTAAGACACAACTAAATGCCTACATCTTCCATAAAGGCCTCCTTAATCATCCTAATCTGAACTTGTACTATTCTTTTATCTGTCCAACTAACTAGGCATTTACCCTATGCTTCCTTTTACTGGGCATATATTCTATGCTTCCCTTAATGTAGAATGTTATACATCTTTTTCTGGTCATGCCTATCCCTTCAATTTCACTAATAATGTCCTTATGGACAAAGATCTCTTTGCCTAGCAGAGTACTTGGTTCTAACAGGTGCACAGTTCATTGATGATGATGATGATGATAGTGATAATAATGGTATTATCTACTATAATTTCTCCATTGGTGTTCTCACCATGGCTGTGACCCCGGAAGGCATTACTTCATTGGTTGGTCACTGATCATTCATATATTCACCTGTGTTCATTAATGTGACCAATATTTTCTGAGACTATACTATATGCCAGTCCCTATCTATGCACCAATGTTATGAAGACAAAGAAGCCCTAAATTCAGGGACTTACATCCTAATGGAAAAGATAGACTTAAAAAAATGAGTACAATAATATATTGGAAATATTATAGGGTAAATGCCTAGCTAGTTGGAGTGAGCACATCTCAAGCAGACTTGACCAGAGCAAATTCTAAAAGATACAGACTATATATTTCCACCTGAAATCAGGTGATATAATAGAAGTATTACTGAGATGGCAAAAATGAGGGAAAGAGTTCTGAGTTATTTACAAAGAGAGAGAGATGGATTCCAGAAAATCATCAGAGAGGATGTAGAATTTGAGCCAAGTCTTTAAAGATAAATGAAACAAATTTACTAATGTCTGCTTTTTTTCTGCTGCTGGAATAAAATATGCCCCAAGGCCTGACAAGACCACCAGTTTAAAGTGCCTGAAGCTAAAACAGAACTAGAGATTTTATGTTCAACTATTGGATTAGCAGGTAATGGCATGATCTAATTTAAAGAAACAACTTATCTGTTATTTGAAGAAATTACTGTGGAATGACATGGAATTGTATGGAGATCATTGTGGCCTGCTTTTTTTAGAAGAGGGGCTTCGTCTATGCCATTGTGTGGGATTCTAAAGAGCTCATAAAGAAAAATAGATTTGCTCTGCATTTGAGACTTTCAGATACATATAGATATGTTTCATTGTACATTAGTAAGCAAAATCTCCATATAATTAGCACTATGGCTGAGCAGTGTGGCTCATGTCTATAATTCCAACACTTCAGGAGGCTGGATAAAGAGAATAGTTTGAGGCCAGGAATTCAAGACCAGCCTTGGCATTATAGCAAGGCTATGTCCCTAGAAAAAAATTTAAAAATTATCTAGTGGCTCAGGCACGTGGTCCCAGCTACTTGAGAGGCTGAAGTGGGAGGATTCCTAGAGCTCAGGAGTTTGAAGCTTCAGTGAGCTATGATTACAGCACTGTACTGCAGCCTGGGTGACAGAGAAAGATTCTGTCTCTTAAAAAAAAAAAAAAAACACATACACGCACACACCAGAAAAATGGTATTTTATTCAACATGTATTTGTTGAGCACCTATTCTGTGCCAGGTACTATTACAGGAGCTAAAGCTCTAGCAACAAACAAAACAGACAAAAATCACTGCCCTCTTGAGGTTTATGTTCCCATGGGAATAAACTGACAGTAAGCAAATTAATAGGTTAATTTATAGTATATTAGAAAGTGAAAGTACTACAAAGAAAAGTAAAAAGCAGGGAAAGTAGGTAAGAACTATCAGGTAGGAAGCATTTTGCAAGTTGCATTTTTAAATAGACTGATTAGGAAAGGTCCCACTCAGAAGGGAGAAATCAACCTAAAATTTGAAAGGGATGAGAGATTGAGCAATGTAAATATTTGATAACTCCACTTGTTCTAGGATATAGTTTAAGTCCATTGTTTCTTTGTTGACTTTCTCTCTTGATGACCTGTCTAGTGCTGTCAGTATTGATGTCTCCACTATTGTGTTGGCATCCATCTCATTTTTTCTTTAGGTTTAGTAGTAATTGTTTTATAAATTTGCGAGCTTCAGTGTTAGGTCCATGTATCTAGGATTGTGATATTTTCCTGTTGGACTAGACCTTTTATCATTATATAATATCCTTTGTTGTCTTTTTTAACTGTTGTTGCTTTAAAGTTTGTTTTGTCTGAAGAATAGCTACTACTGCTCACTTTTGGTGTCCATTTGCACGGGGTATCTTTTTCCACCTTTTTGCCTTAAGTTTATGTGTCCTTATGTGTTAGGTAAGTATCTTGAAGACAGCAGATTCTTTCTTGGTGAATTCTTATCCATTCTACCATTCTATATCTTTTATATGGAGCATTCAGGCCATTTACACTCAGCATTAGTACGCATGTGTCTTTTCCATGTTAATGACTCCTTTTCCTTAGGATAGATACCCACCGATGGGATTCCTGGACTGAATGGTAGATTTACTTCTTTAAGGAATCTCCATACTGTTTCCATAGCGATTGTACTAATTTACATTCCCATCAGCACTATAAAAGTGTTTCCTTTCACCACACCCCCATTAACATCTATTACTTTTTGACCAAAGAGCTTTTGCATGGCAAAAGGAACAGTCAGCAGAGTAAACAGACAACTCCCAGAGTGGGAGAAAAATCTTCACAATCTATCCATCTGACAAAGGACTAATATCCAGAATCTAGAATGAACTCAAATCAGCAAGAGAAAAATAAACAATCCCATCAAAAAGTGGGCTAAGGACATGAATAGACAATTCTCAAAAGAAAACTTATAAATGGCCAACAAACACATGAAAAAAATGCTCAACATCACTAATGGTCAAGGGCATGCAAATCAAAACCATAATGCAATACCACCTCACTTTTGCAAGAATGACAAAAAAAAGAAACGGTAGATGTTGGCATGGATGCAGCAATCAGGGAACACTGCTACACTGCTGGTAGGAATGTAAACAAGTACAGCAGCTACAGAAAACAGTGTGGAGATTCCTTAAAGAACTAAAAGTAGAACTATAATTTATTCCAGCAATCCCACTACTGTGTATTGACCCAGAGGAAAAGAAGTCATTATTCAAAAAAGATACTTGCAGCAAAATTCACAATAGCAAAATCATGGAACCAATCCAAATGCCCATCAAGCAATGAGTGAATAAAGAAACTGTGGTATATCTATGCAATGGAATACTACTCAGCCATAAAATGGAATAAATTAACAGCATTTGCAATAACCTGGATGAGATTGTAGACTATTATTTCAAGTTAAGTAACTCAGGAATGGAAAACCAAACATCGTGTGTTCTCACTGATATGTGGGAACTAAGCTATAAGACCACAAAGGCATAAGAATGATACAATGAACTCTGGGGACTTGGGGGAAAGAATGGGAGTACGGAGGGCTAAAAGACAACATATATGGTGCAGTGTATACTGCTCGGGTGATGGGTGCACCAGGATCTCACAAATCACCACTAAAGAACTTACTCGTATAAGCAAATACCACCTGTACCCCTTTATTGGGAAAAGTAATTTAAAAATAAAAACGATGGTTACAAAAAAAAGAATGTGGGCTATTAATGAAAATATGCATACGCATACCATCTACGTGTTGAATCTGGAATACAGGGTTGCTATGGTTGCTTATATACTGCTAGCTCCTTAAAAACTTAAAATTTCCAATGTGTCAGAGCTAAGCAACATGTGTTCCTTGGAACTAATACAAAGGAAATGGTCGTTGTAAAGATCCTCAACATACTGAGATCTTGTATGGAGTTCTAAATCATTTGCTTATTTTGCACAAATATTTTATTTAAAATGTACACTATCAAAGGTCAAAAATTATTGTACTAAGGATGTGAGAAGATTTAATTAAAATTCTCGCTCACTTTTTCTTCCACATTAGTTGCCTCTTGTTTTCTACCTTACATTGTATCCATGATTGCAATGGATTAAAGATAAATCGTTCTGCTTTAATGGGTTGAAGTAACTGCAGAAGGATTTGATAGTGCTTTCGTTAGCTTTTGTAATTGAAATAGATTTTCACTAAATATACACTGTTAACAACTTGAATAAAATGTCTTTTATTATCTGAGAGCAATTTTCATGGAACAAAATTGAGCCCGCACCTTTCTGATTTTGTGAGCAAAGTATTTGATTAAGCTAACTAGCTTAGTGTGACTACCCTTAAGAACAATCAAGTATTCTATGAAAAACCCATTTACTGAAGACTGTCAGTGAGCTAACTGGAGTCTATTGTGTGGTTTTTGACTGAGGAGATACCTCTCTTTGTGTGAAAAGCAAAACAGGGAAGCAAAAATAAACTTCATGAGCTCAAGTTGGCCAAATGAGACTGGGGTTAACTTGGTCAGGAATTGGGTGGTCAAAGTAAGAGAAATCGCTTAAGGTTACTTATATATAAATGAGATACTAATTGCTAATAAACAAGATGCTTTTTAAAACAGGGACTACAGCCATCCTCACATAAGGCTGGGAACAGGAACTGGAAAGAATATGAGAATGAGGCACCGTATTTGCTTGTCAGCTTGTCTCCACATTGATCTTTGGATTTACATAGTCTTATTTTTTTTTCTTTGCCTGTATTTATTTTTCTCTCTCCAAAGGCCAGATTCCTCTGGCCATTTCCACATGGACCTAATAAAACCACCTGACAAGAGGTAATCGCGCTAGCTCCCGGCGCCCTTTGTGCTGTGGTTCCAGATTTCCAGGAATTTGAAGTCTATTTAATTATCTTTGGACCTGATGGTATAGTTCTGGCCTTCAGAATCCCTAGAATTTTGAGTGAGTCCCAGAACTCCAGGGAGCAGAGAAGCTCTGAGGGCTAGGTCCCCAGGTTTGCATGGTTTGGTTAGAAAAAAAAAAATCTTAAGAACATTGGGAGGTTAGCGGGTATTCTTGGTTTTTCCCTTTGTCTCCATTTGGAGACCATTTTCTCTATTGGGGTCACCTGCTGACTCGTGCTGCCCAGAGCTTCCTCCTATGATCCCCACCTGCTCTCTTTGTCAGCAGTGGAACTTTCTCCAGACTTATTTCAACTATATCCATTGTTATTTGCACCTTCCTAGCCTCTTATTTATTCAGCTATATTCGAAATGACATGATCTAGCAAACATAGAACCTTTGCAGTCAACAAAGAGTATCTGTTTTCAAAAGGCCTTTAGATGGTGACTCAGGTAATAAGAATGCAAGATACATGCAGGAGGTGTTTGTCAAAAGGTTCTTTCTGAGATAGGCAGGTATAATATAAAGGATAAATTAGAGAGATTTGAACTTAAACCCAGCTCCCCTACTTTTAGTTGTGCGAACTTAAAGACCTGCTTGAGACCTCTGCTACTGCATTTCCAATCGTCTCTCAGTTCTACTTAGTCCATGGAGTTGTTGTGTGGAACAAACAATGTAAACACACAAATATGTGAAATGCCCAAACACGGTAGGATCTCAATAAATAATCCCTCAATCCACCCTCCTCCCATATCCTGCATTAAATAATAATCCCTCAATCCACCCTCCTCCCATGCCCTGCATTAAATAATAATCCCTCAATCCACCCTCCTCCCATGTCCTTTCACTGTCCCTGTTTCCTGTCACAATTCTCACACAGCTACCTGGAGTTTCTAACTTCTCATATACCCCATCTGTCAGAGGTTACATGCAAAACCTGCAGACCCACAGATAAGATCCAAGCCTCATCCTTCTCCCAGGTCTAGGACCTTGCTATTCAAAGTGTGATTCTTGAACCAACAGCATCACCTGAGAGCTTGTTAGAAATGCAAAATCTCACCCCAGGCCTCCTGAATAAGAACTGACATTTTAAAAATCTTCCAGGTGGTTTCTAAGTATATTAAAGTTTGAGAAACGCTAATCTGGGATAGGAACCACAGTGGATACAGATTATCTCTTAACAAGAACAGTCACCTTAGAGTAAGACCTACACCCTGGGGCACCTTTAAAAAATACCACTGGCTCTTCTCTCCAGGGCAGATATTTCTCACTCGTTTATGAACAGATTGGAGTATTAGAGGCAGGATGTCACACTCTTCCAATAAAAGATATAGTTGGTTAAAATTTTCTAGACAACCAAAGGATTCCAAGACAAAGAGGCACTTTGAATCTAAAAGGTAGGTGCTGGCATCAGGAACAAAGAAGTTCTGAGGACTCATTTCCAACGACGTCATCTTTCAATTGTGGAAACCTCTTTTTATTCTTTCAAGCTATATTAACTTTCATTAGTCACGCCCCCTAACGTGGCCATAAGCATAACGACAATGATAATAACAACTGCTACATTTTCACCATGGGTTCTCTATTTACAATGTCAAGTATTTTACATGTCTCACTCAAAAACTCTTGGAGTCAGTTTCCATTTTATAGATAAGGAAACTAAGACTCAGAGCTGTCCAGTAACCTACCTCAGGTACAATATTATATTGAAAGATATAGAGATTTTCCATCAGCCCTTTTTTTAAGATAAAGATAAGTTTATTATAACCTATCTAATCAAAATACAAAAACCAAAACTCAATGAGTTACTTTAAAAATAAACAAAATTTTTACATGCCTCAAATCAGGATTTTCCAAACTAAATAATAGAAATATACATTATATAATAGCTACCCTTTATGAAACGTTTCATTGACTAACCTTAATAGTTTATTCTTTTTTAAATTATACTACTATAAAAAAAATGCCCAAGCCTGGGTAATTTATAAAGGAAAGAGGTCTAGTTGACTCACGTTTCAGCATGGCTGGGGAAGGCCTCAGGTAACTTAAAATCACGCCAGAAGGCAAAGAAGCAAGACACCCACCTCTCAAGGCGGCAGGAAGGAGAAATGCTGAGTGAAGGGGAGAGTCCTTTATAAAATCATAAGATCTCGTGATAACTCAGTTACCATCACGAGGACAGCATGGGGGAAACTGCTCCATGATTCAATTGCCTCCACCTGGTCTCTCCCTTCACACATGGTGATTAGATGATAACAATTCCAAATGAGATTTGGGTGGGAACACAAAGGCTAAGCACGTCAAATTCCAACTCCAAAAATGATGCTTTTAACCACTGGCAATATGTCATGCTGTGCTATACTGCTTCCTGTGCTACTTCCACTGTCCCTGTTTCCTATCACAATTCTCACACAGCTACCTGGAGTTTCTAACTTCTCATATACCCCATCTGTCAGAGGTTATATGCAAAACCTGCAGACCCACAGATAAGATCCAAGCCTCATCCTTCTCCCAGGTCTAGGACCTTGCTATTCAAAGTGTGATTCTTGAACCAACAGCATCACCTGAGAGCTTGTTAGAAATGCAAAATCTCACCCCAGGCCTCCTGAATAAGAACTAACATTTAAAAAAAATCTTCCAGGTGGTTTCTAAGCATATTAAAGTTTGAGAAACACTAATCTGGGATAGGAACCACAGTGGATACAGATTATCTTAATTGCTTGGGTATTTTTCAGCATGTTAATCTCCTTTCTGCATTAGCCATAATATTCCATCCTTGTGAGCAATCTCCACTTTGGAGCTTTTCACATTCTTTTCCTTTCCTCGCTTCAATCAGTAGCAGATTCATCTCTCTTAGAGAATTCTGTAGTCAGAAAATAATTTGATTTTGGGGGTGTCCCTTGCCTCACCCTAAATAGAAGGTACTGTTCAGGTCATCACTATAGAAGTCAGGCTCTCTGACTGGCAAAGCCCTTGTCGTTCAAAGCATAGGGGCTGTTTTCCTTCATTTGCTAGACCTGAGACTTCTCTTCGTATTCCTTTCCATGTTGAACTTGAACCTAGTGCAACTGTATGGACAACAACTCTCTATTTTTGCATGAAACATGCTGAAGATGTCAGCTGCTCTACACTTTCTCTGAAAGAAGCCCCTTGCAACTTATTGCTAAAACGGATTTCTGTCTCTTTTCTTTAGAGCAAATAAAGCCACAGAAGTGGAACTCATTTAAAGAAAGAAGGTAATAACCAAGATGCACTGGGCCTTTAACTTTGGCAAAATTGGAATTTCAAGTAATTCTTTACTATGATGCTTTTCAGTTGATTAAAGTTGGTGAAAATAGAAGGTCAAGCAGTCTGTGGAGCTGGTCAATCAATTATAATAGATTACTCTTACATCTTTAAAAAATTCAGTGATTTAAAGGTATTGCCAATGGTCAGCAGAACAGGGGAACTTCCCAGAGCCCACTCCATCTCTCTTCCTTTCATCGCAGCCCTGATTAGGAGGCCACAGAAAGGATGTTGAGCTAGCCCACGATGGCCTTGTAGAATAAAGAAGGGTGCTGAGAATAGTGCTTACTGAGAAGGCTAGAAACGTGCAGAAGGGGAATCCTGCATGATTCAACTATTGCCTCTCAGTATTTCACAGGGCCCTGGACTGCTAAAAGAATGGTTCTTTGGAAAGGGATATCCTCTGGGAAAGATAAAAAATGATATAGGGTTGCAAAAGGATGTACTCATTACGTGTGGTAAGAATATTGATTACAAAACTAATACATCCTCATTATAGAGAACTGGGAATCATGAAAAAGGTCCATAGAGGGAAATAAAAATTGCCCATAATCCCACTAGCCAAAATAATTATTTTATATTGGATTATATTTTCCTTCAGATATACACATTTTTAAAATTCATGATAATTAGTAAATACTGTTAAAGGCAGTGTTAATAACTGTGCCATATAATTGTAACCAATGTTGCTTATGTGAGATTATTAGGTTGATCATTTGGCTATTTCTAATTTCTAGCTATTAAAAGTAGCCCTATTATGAATATTCTTTAACATAAATCTTTGACTATCTGTGATTATCTCCTTAGGGTAAACTCCTAGAAGTGAGATTACAGAGAAGTATGATTATTTTTAATGTTTCTAATCATATATATGTGTACGTGTGTGTGTGTGTGTAGCTAATTGCTCCTGGAAAGATTACTTCCAATTTGCGTCTCCAACAGCTGAGTTTGTTATTACCCATTGCAGCCTTATTAGTATTTTTTAGTTATAAAAAATAAAAATAATGAACAAACAAACAAAAACCAAGTCAACCTTCCTTAAACAGAAAGGGGATTTGCTGGCTCATGTAACTGGAAGGTTATAGTTTCACTGGTGTCCTCCTTATATTAGTTTCATCCTCAGTCTCATTTCTTTGTGGTCATCAGTTGGCTGCTAGTGGTGAACTTCTTTTATATCTAGAGGAGAAAAGAGTCATTCTGAAAGCACTGATGAAAGTTATCCAATTGGACAGGTTAAGTTAGGATAAAACATTGAGATTAAGAAGATCCTGTTACCTTGATGGGAATTAGCACTGAGGGAGCATTCTAGGGGCAGAGCGAGGACCACACCTACCCTTGCCATACTGTTGCTCACAACAGCAAAGGTATATAACTGATGTTCATAAGACAGCCACTATGTCCTATTAAATATTGTCAGCTTTGAAACTTTACCAACATAATTGGAAGAAATGCTACTCTACTATGGTTTCATTTTGCATTTCATTGGTTACTATTGAGGTTTAATATATTTTTAAAAATATGTATTGGCCATTTGCATATCTTCCTCAGTGAGCTGATTCTTCAGGCCCTTTCCCCAATGAAATTCATTATCTTATAGGTTGTAAGTTATATTTAGGAGCTTAAACATGTAGAAAAGCCTGACTGCACATTAAACCAATTTAGGGAGTTTAAGAAAACATGATATCATGACCTCACCTCCAAAGATTTTCATTTAATGCATGCAGAGTATGTTTTAAAAATCTCCCTGGAGATTTGAGAAATGTTAGCCTTTTTGAAACACCCTTTCTCAAACTTACTTATATCTCTTTCACAAATTACTTCTTTTACAAATTACTCTGGAATCCTACAAGATATCATAAATAGCTCTAGTAAATGAGGCACTTATTCAAATCCTAGATAAAACAGAGTGAGATGAATATTCATGACCACTTAGTATGAACTAAGTCAAGCAATCAGCAGCTTCCCTGGCAGGGTCAATGTGGCAGTGCTTAAATTCACCAGAATTGTCATTGGCCCCTTCCTTTCTGATTAAGGGGAAAAGCCAAAGATGTCCCTAAGGGGGGGAAAAAAAAAAAAAAAAAAGAAAACCAATCCAGGGAAAGTATATTTGTAAACAGGGAATTTAACATGAACATGTTCTTGTTGAGAAGCAGAAAAATATTTACTTCTACTTTGGTTGTTTATGGCATTGTAGCTGTGCTACAGAAACAAATGTTGTTATGCTTGGTTTATTACCACTCCTAAAGAGCCCAAGGAAATGTAAGCAGCCATTTCTTTTAACAAATGACAGTGCTTCTATTAAGCAGCTATTCGGCATGCATCTGCCATCTCCATGTTTGGGGACTAACAGAGTACTTGCTATTCCCAGGATGTGTTAAGTCAATGGAATCAAATGAGAAACTTTGTTCCTTCCAACATTGCACTGACAAATTGGTTGGATTTTTCCTTTTTAAGTCGGAAACACCTCACTGCTTTGAATCATCAATCAGGAAAAATTGCTTCATAATTGTTTCTTTTCTTGGCCAAAACTAAGATGTGCTTCCTCTTTTAGTGTTCAGGAGGGCTACCAAGGCCTTCCTTTGACGACTAAGAGGAAAGGCAGCATTCCAATTCAGTAGTTCCTGCCATCACCTCTAAGTGTTGTATTTGATAACTCATCATACATGCTTGAAATCTTACTTTATACATATATCATTCATTGATCATCTTTGATTATATCCCTCAATCTTGTTGATGTATCCATAAGCTGTTTGATAATATTTATTTATCAAATAATTAAAATATTTAGCATTTTAAACAAACACATAAGCACCATCTGGCAAAATAATTGCAACTATTGCTAGACAGAACCAGCACCAAGGTACCGTTTGTTACCTACAGGAAAAATGATAAGGCAAGTGCATTTCAGAGGCAGATGAGACAAGTACAGAGGCATTAGGAAAGCTTTCCCCTAAAAGACAGAAGCTTGCGCTTTATATATTTTACCTTATACTTGTATTCTTCCTTGTCCAAAAGGTATAATGAAATGCCTAGAGGACTTCATTATTCTAGAAGCCTAATTTGACCTACCAAGTCCATAGAAATGGAATCAGTTAGAGAATGGAAATATATTTTTGCCTCTTTGAGAGTTAATACAAAAATGCAGATTTTTTAGAAATATAATCAGTCCCCGAGGAGGTTGAGCCTATCTTCACATTTTGCAAATCCAGCAAAGTGCAGCAAACTGTGAAGTTTAGCACTGAGGGAACAATCCCAACCCTCAAAGAGGCAGTATAGTTTATTACTGTCTGAAAATTCAAATGTCAAACCACTGAGAAAGATGTGGTTGAGATTTTTCTTCTCTGGCAGACAAGAAGAAAAAGTAGGCAGCAGCCCTGGTGATAGTCAACACAGTTTTTTTTTTTTTTCTTGAAGTGGAAGGCAAAAATAAACAACTTTCTAGAGCAGGCTAGTGCAGCTATCAGCCAAAAGACAAAAGGTGGTCCCTCACGCTACTAATGGAGGCCCTTCTGTTCCTGCCATGTCTTCCTAGGGAGGAGCCTCTCCCTTTGCCTATACGTCCTCATCCTCTTTTAGGTAGGGGAGTACTGCTGAAAGAGCAAGGCCTTATGAACCAAAGTGAACTTTATACAAATTTTCATCGCATATGTAACATGAGGATCATAGCTAATAACACTGTATTGTATTTGAGAAATTTTAAGTACTCTTGCCATAAAACAGGTAGGTAACTATGTGAGATGACAAATATGTTAATTTGCTTGACCTTAGTAACTATTTCACTATATATGTATTTTAAAATATTATGTTGCACACCTTAAATATATGTAATAAAACTTCATTACAAGCATACTATGTGAACTTGAGCTAGTTATTGATATTTTAAAATTCAGTTTTCTCAGTAACAAAATGGGCATAAATAAACATAGGGGCTGAAAGAATATAAAGAGAGGAAGAAAAGAGGAAAGTGAATAAAAAGAGAGAGAGTGGGGGCAAGGAGGGGGAAAGAGAGAATAGGGTAGGGAGAAAGAAAAAGAGAGAGGGAGAATGGGTGGAAGGGAGGCAGATGGATGTTATCTTTAGGATCAAATGAAATCGTTTCTAAACCAACCTTAGTTCCCCATCTGTTCCCTTTTCCTTTGCTTCTCCCAGCCCCTCTTCCTGTATCCTCTCCTCAGGGAATTGACAACACCCAGTCATAACCCTCCGCACAGGAAGGCCCTGCCAGCTCCAGGACTGCTGTGGATGTGACCAATGAGCCCATTCAAAGCACAGCATGAAGATGACAAATGGCACTGGTCTGCTTGAATCAGGTTAACTTTGCCTGGGCTGTCCTCATGTAAGGAAGATAGAACATCACATCGTTGGGGAAGCCTTAAAGGAATCAATATATCTGCCATTATTAGGTTTTTATTTAGTCACTCTCTCTCAACTAAAACTTATTTTTAAATTACCATCATTGTGCTCTATTGAGGAAGAAAACTAAAACATAAAACAAAAATATTTCAGTTTTTTGTTCTGTTTTCTTCTGGAAAGGAGGGGTGGCAGGGAAAATGAGAATAAAGGATATGAGTCTGGAGCACTTATTGAGCACTTACCCATTTTTTAAGTGATGTATATATTTTATTTCATTTTGTCATCATCATGACTTTATAAGGTAGGTATGATTATAGATTATCTCCTTTGTATAGAGACAGTGCTGACGCACAGACTTTAAAATGTCCTCAATTAGACCTTGAGCTAGAAGAGTGGAGCTGGAATCGAAACCCAGATACTCTGATTCTAGAATTCTTGAACTTAATCTTTACACTGAGAGTGAGCATGAGCCTGAAGTTGGACAAACCTGGGTTCAAGCATTAGCCCTGCCAACTAAGGGCTAAATAACCTTGCGAGCATTAATTTCTTTAAACTTTGTGAGCATTCATTTCTTCATGAGATAATGTATGTAAAAACCTTTGGCATGAGGCTTGGCATAGAATAACTTTTCAAAAAAAATGTTAGCTAAGAATAGTTTCACTTTACTATGGAAATTTCAGAAATGGCAACATTACTTTGTTTTAATTTGCTAATTGTTAATTTTTGTACATTCATCACAACACAGGCACACTTGACATTGGGGGTAACTATTTATTTTGAAGCATTCTTACTTTGGAAAAAAAATAATAAATCACATTCTGAAAACCTCATTGCATTTGGATGAAATGGTTTCTGCTTTTATGATATACTCCTAAACAGGATTTTAAAATCATCCTGGAAAGAAGTAGACTGTGTATAATAATAAATTGCTACCCTATTATTCTGCTTTTTTAAATACTATCTAATCCTTATTGTTTTGTCTAGATCATTAAGAAATTGTATTTGAAGGGCTCAAAGGAAAGCGATGTTGTAGAAAAAATTCAAGTTCAAAACTCAGATACGAAAACTCTTTTTGCTCACAGACTTGAGACACACACCTGCTTTGGTTTTTGTGTTGAATATACCTGAATATATACAGGAAACCTTTGAATTTTCTTTGAAAAGGGATATGTTACAAAATAATAGCTCCATGAGGAAGCAACCTTAGACTGGTACCAACCCTACCAAATTCAGTTTCATAAATGTGTACTATTTATTGGCTTTGAGCTAGTAGGTTGAGTAAAATGAGGGAAACAATTTAGGTACCTTTTCTTCCTTTTAATAATATGTTGAAAAGCAGTGCCAATTTTCCTAAATACCCCCTGTTATTATGCCTGAATAGTATTGCAACTCTGCAATTTAAACTATTTCCTAAGATGTTTTCTATCAATATATATTGCCTTTATGCCAACTAATTCTAAAGAACCTTAGTAATTTTCATCTTTTTCAACAAACCCTGTAGGTGAGAATGACTAGACTTCCAGCAGTGAAGTACAGGTAAAGAAAGCAGAGCAGTGAAAAGAGAATAGAAAGCCAGGCCAGAGGCTCTGGAAACAGGCCATGGAAGGGGGTCGGGAGGAAGAACAACAGGGTGGCTTCTCTAATTGTTAGCTCTATCTCAGCCTTTTAAAAGACCCTTGACCCCAAGGAAGAAAGCAAATGGCCTCTTTTCTCCCAAACCATGTGAATTTAAAGAGATTCTCTTTCTTTGAAAAAGATTATCATGGTCTCGAGCACACTCTGTTTCATTTTATAGTATTTAGAACCAAAAGAAGAACAGAGCGGAAGAGGACAAGGGAAAGAGGGAGAGAAAGGGGCAGGCCCAGAGAAAAAGAGATGGGGAGGAGAAGGGATGAGATTGGGAGGGAGGGGAAGTGAAGGGGATGGGAGATAAAGATGCTGCAGAATCTCTTTCCCGCTTGCTGACAAAGTAAACACTTCCTAATTTGTTTTTGGTACTCATCAAAAATAGAAGTCAGTGATAGAAGAAAAGTGGGCGAAAGTGCAAATGAGAAAAAGAGGGTGAGAGTAAAGGAGAGAGAAGGAGGCAGGGGAAATACAGGAGTGACAGAGATATGAAGAGACAGAAAGAGGAAGAGACAGGCCAACGGGATAATCACAGCTGAAATTGCTTTCTATCTTGCCTGATGAGTGTTTTTAGTACCTATCTTATCCCACACATTGGGATAAGCTTCCAAAGGCTACCCCATGGTGGTACCAGTCATGACACGATTCTGGGCCAGTCCAGGAACTAGCCCCATGCCTCAGTGCATTACCAAGAAATCAGACACACCAATGACACACTCTCTGTGTGTCATTTCTGGATTAGAAACTTATTTTTAAAAGCAAATTTAAGAGTCAATGATTATTTTCTAATTGCAAACCAGGCGTACGCCTTATACATATGTCTTCAGAAGCAGAATTGGTGGGAGAGAGTAGGAAAGTCATCTCTTGTATTTATCAGAGCACATTCCTAACAGCCAGACACAGTTATGGGCAAAGACATTTAGATCCTGAGGTGAAATGGAGAGAGAGAAACAGACAGACAGACAAAGAAGAGACTATCCACTGGCTCTTCCATCATTGGCCCAGAAGTGGTGCAAGTCACTTCTGCTCAAATTTTATTAGCCAGAAAGATTTACATGACTATACCTAACCTAAGGGAGCAAGAAAACAACCCTACTAGGCCTTGATGGAGAAAGGGCCACAATATTGATAAATAATCCTTGTAGCTACTAAGGGGGAAATAGCCTTTTGAGAAGTGTTCTAGGTAAAAGATTTGCATGTGCAAAGTCCCAGAGACAAGAGAAAGCAGAGTGTTGTAGGCTCTACTAGAAGTTCAGAATATCTGAAGTATGGGTTTCAAAGGAAGAACTTGTGAAAGATAAAGCTTGAGAGTTAAGCATGAGAAGATCACTTACAGTCTTGTAAGCTGTATTAAATAACTTGGATTTTTTAAATCTTAAAACAACAAAGGTTTATTCTCCTGCTTCTTATCCATTGACTTTTTGGGGGCTCTGATCTCACAAAATCCTTAGACAGGAACCCAGGCTGACAGAATGTCCAGAATCTGCAATTTTTTCCCCATGTTTATTGTATTTTATTTTTTTAAATGTTTCTACTTTTAAAAAGTTTTTTGTTTTTATTTCTTAAGATATACATGTGCAGAACGTGCAGGTTTGTTACATAGTATGCATGTGCCATGGTGGTTTGCTGCATCTGTTGACTCATCCTCTAAGTTCCCTCCCCTTGCCCCTGACTCCCCAACAGGCCCTGGTGTGTGATGTTCCCCTCTCTCTGCCCATGTGTTCTCATTGTTCAACTCCCACTTATGAGTGAGAACATGTACTTATAACTTGGAATTTTATCCTAAAAGCAATGGGAAGCCATTGAAAGATGTAAAGGTTTGTAGCAATGCAATTAGACCAGTATTTGAGAAGATATCCTTGCTGAATAGCCTGGAAGGAAACAAGAATAAATTCATTGATTCATTTATCAAATACAGTACTGTATGTCAGGCGCCAGATGCCCGACTTAGGGGCTTGAAATACAGCGGATTCAGGGAAAGCAATGAGGAAGCTGTTAATGGCTCATATCCAGACAAGTCATGTGAAGGACCTAGACTAAGATATTAAGGTATTGGAGATAGGGATAGAGAGAAGTGGGCATATTCGAGAAAAAGCTATTGGGTGTAGATGGTGAAGGAGGGGGATAATTCCATAAAAATATTCTTCCTGCGATTTGGTCTGCAGGGTGAATAGTGATGTCATTTACTGTGATGGGGAGCACTGTTAATGAATAGGTGTGGGCAGGCAGGAAGTTGGATAAGTTCCATTTTGGCACAATATTTGAGCTTGTAACTGAGTTCTTGTTTTCTATTTGTTTTTGTCATTGGATTTAATAATGATTTCATTTAGTTGTTTGAAACATTACTTTTTAAGTAACTTCTTGGATTTGGTGACAGAGCATTTAAAATTTTCTCTGGCTTGGACCCAGGCACTCTTCAGACTCAGTTTTTGTAGCTCCATCCTCCCCTCTTCTTCTAAGCTCCTGACTGTCAAGGGGAAAGATGGAGAAATTTGTAAGGTACTGGCCTCACCTCACCCAGGGGTGGGGAGAAGCTCATTCAGATAACTTCACCTACTGTTCATTTAGTTCAAAGGTCTACGCCATCTCTATCATTTGCAAGTATTTATATTCAATTGCACAATATTAAAAAGCAAAAACCACACTGAAATTTTAATGGCTTTGAACATCTAAGTGATGGTGAGGATGTGGAGCAAACTTTTCTTCAGTTCTCTAGGTAGTTTAAATCACATACAAACCCTTTGATGTGGTTAATCCACTGCTTGGTATGTACCCTAGAGAAACCCATGCCCTTATGTCCCAGGACCCATGAGCAGGAGGAGTACATATTGCAGAATTCTTTGTCATATCTAAAATTGAAAAAAAAAAAAACCTAAATAACCAGAAAGAATAGAATGTATAAATAACTGTTGTCTATTCACAAAACAGTATATCTACAGTAATGATCATGACCAAATTACAGCCATGATTAACATTATAGATGATTCTCACATGTAATGATGAATGAAAGAAGCAGGACAAGAAGGAATTTTAACTACTGTTCAATTTAAATAAGGTTCAAAATAGACAACGCTGCCACATTACTTAGGGATGGGTAACAAACCACAAAGAAAAGCAAAATATGATTATCAAAAATTTCAGGGTAGTCATTACCTCTGGAAGGAGGGTTTGAGTTGGGACAAGTGAGAGGCACCCCAGGACTTGGAGCTCTTGGGGAGCTATCAAAGCTCTGTTTCTTATGAATGAAATTGACTCTTATACTTTAGGGGTGAAGAATTAACCTAAATTCTGTTTTTGAACATTGATTCTAAACTCAAAGGTAAAATATTGCTTTAATGTGGGTTCTCTACACTCATCAAAAAAAGAGGTTTGTAGTGATAGGTTTAGATGTAGAAAAGGGGACAAAGAAATGAGCTGGTGTGGGATTGCAGCAATTGGTGAGAAGACATTAATGCAGGAGGACTCTTTGACTAGCCTTGTTGTGGGGACTGACATCTGCTGCCCTGAATCTGAGGGTTACATCCTTTTTTCACATTCTGCCTAGATGGGGCATCCGATTATTTCATTCCTTTCTTTTAACTTGGTTCTCAGTCACAGTGGCTTTTAGGGAGGTTGTTCCTTTCATCAGGGAGTGGAACATGCCCCAGAGTCACCTTCTGCATTATATTTATGTAGAGTGATGGCCTCCTAAAGGTCTTTGTGTGGGCTATGGTGGCATACATTTCCTCTTTGCAAATTTTTATTACTTTTTTTTGTTTTCTGATTAATGTAATACACAAAATCTACATGCATTAACTTACAAAGGCCACAAAGACATAACATTGAATACAGCAAAAACAAGTTGTAGATATGTAGAAAATATCATTTTTTTTTTTGGTGGAATTTTATGTGAGTGTATATGCATGCCAAAGCAGAGAAAAAAGTCCTAGGAAGCTAGACAACAGAGGTTTTCAACTGGTAGTGAAAACCCCCAGAGGACATTTAGCAAAGCCTGGAGACATTTTTAGTTGTCACAACTAAGAGGTGGGTGCTCCTGGCATCTGGTGGGTAGAGACCAGGGATAAGATATCCTACAATGTACAGAAAAGCAATCCCCTTCCACTCTTAAAAAAAGCGTTATCCTGCCCAACATGTCTACAGAGCTGCTGTTGAGAAATCCAGCCTCCCACCAAATTAGTAACCATGTTACTCTCTATGGAGGGGACTGAAATTATAAGATACTTAGGAAGTATTTCAGCCCTATCTGTGGTGTTTGAGTTTCAAATATGACAATTTTCTTATAATTTATAATATATTAATAAATGTATGAAAACAATCTGTATCTATTACAAAACAATGGTCAGTACTGAAACATTAAAAAGAAATCAATTAAAACTATCTAAAATCCACCATTCAGATATCTGGTATTTTAAAAATCATTTTTCCTATGTGTATATCTGTGCACATGTAGAATTATATTTCTAAAATGATGTTAATACTCTGCATTAGGTTTAACATTTTTTCACTCACATTATGTAATGAACATTTCCCCAGGTCCCATATTAATTTATGTCAATAAATATTTCTCAAAAACAGAATTTTAAGTGGCTGTGAAACACTCAGTCTAAATGGATGTATCAGAGCTACATTTCTAAAATAAATTCAGAAATATTTCTAATAAGGCAATGTTTATGTTTAGAATATATTCAAGTGAAGACAAATTTCTGAAGCAAAGAGGTTTATGAGGAGAATAAGGCATATCACAGAATACCAACTTCAGATTTCAGCCCTATAATGACCTCTTTTCATTTTCAATACTGAACAAAATTAACAGAAATTAACGGATAGCATACACATTTGAAAACAGAAATTTGAGAGCTGACTGCCAACTTTGAAAAGATATTACTTAATAATGTTGCTACAGCAAGAAACCTCCTAAAATACAAGTAATTGCCACTTGTGGTTTAATTATTCCATTTTCTCAAGAACATAGTTTGGAGCTCAAGTATGCATACTAGGTAGTGGTTAACCTTCAATAGTAACATAGAGGACATCAAATAGCTTGTTTAAGCATCTCTCTTCTTGAAATGCCACCAAAATAAATTAAATTCCAATTTCTATTCACGGATTAGAGCAAATTGCTCATTATGGTCAGGCAAATGGAGACCTTTTGACAAGTGGGAGGACGTGGAGTCAGAAATGACTACCAGTCAGAAGGTTTGTGGCAGTGAAAAGACAGAAAGGTGAAAGAGCAAAGGCCTTTAGCAAGTGCGGGCTCCCCACCTTCCCAGAGCTCAGCTTTCCCACACTTTGGCCACTGGCTCATTCAGCTCTGGGTGGTTTGAAAATGCTTCGAGGTCACCACCAGATTATTTTCTGCTCCACACACTTGACTTTACATGTCTTCAGAATAATGGGAGGATTTACTGGAACTGTTGGAATTTGTTTCCTCAAGTGCCATGTATTCAGAAAACAAAGTGATGGGATGACGATTCTGTGGAGGTAAGGCAATATTCTGGACAGCCAAGTTCCTCTGTGGTTAAAGATGGGGACTCTGGAGTCCTAATCTCCACAGAGTAGCTGTGTAACTTTGGACAAGTCACCTAATCTCTCTGTACCTCAGATTCCTCTATCTGCCCAATGGTAATAGCACTAATTTCCATGTCTTGTGATTGCTTGAGGATGAATGAGTCTGTCTTAGTCTGTTTGTGTTGCCATAACAGAGAATATCACAAACTGAATAATTTATAAAGAACAGAATTTTATTTCCTCTCAGTTCTGGACACTGGGAAGTCCAAGATTAAGACACTCACAGGTTCTGGTGTCTGGTGAGAATCTGGTCTCTGCTTCCAAGATGGCACCTTGAAAGCTGCATCCTCCAGAGAGGAAGAACTATTGTGTCCTCACATGACAGAAGGCAGAAGGGCAAGAGAGGGCAAACTCTCTACCTCAAGCCCTTTTGAAATAGCACTAATCTATTCAGGAGTGGGGATACTTCATAGCCTAATCCCTCTGAAAGGCCAGCCTCTTAATACTACCACACTGGCAACACCTGAATTTTGGAGGGGGACACTCACACCATAGCAGAGGAATATACAGAAAGCAGTGCCCTGGGCACCAGGACTTGCTCAGTCTTACAAGGTGTTATAGTTCTCTGTTTCACTCCACTCCTCCAACAGTCTGAAACATCCAATTCTCCGAATGACAAAGTGCTCTATTAAGCTCAGAAGAGTGTTCTGGGAGAGTGTAAAGAGAAGATCAAGGGCATTTGGGAAGGTTTCATAGAGAACACTCTTCCACTATGGCCTGTTAGCCTCTCCCTGCCCTGACCCATGCATCTCTTGCTGGACCTGTTTTCAAGTGGCTTTTGCTCTCAGCATGCGTGAGATAAATAAATCTAGGCTGACTCGTCCTTTCTTTCTGATTTAGGAAGGGGAAAAACAGCTTTCTAACTTAGTGCTTTTAGGGAAATTGCCATTTACACACTGATTCATTTATTCAGTTGTTCAATAGAAAGTATGTCTGCTCTCTGTGGCAAACAGTATCAGTAGGTGAGCAAAATGAGACCCTATTCTGAGAAAGCTCGTGATTTGTGGAAAGAGGGAGATATTTCAATAGATCTCAACAGAACAATGAAGACTATTAACAAGCAAAACAACAACAAAAACACAGTCACTGACCCCTTTCTCTATATAGTCTTTTCCTGCTTCCCTTTAAAAAAAAAAAAAAATCGCCGGGCGCTGTGGCTCACGCCTGTAATCCCAGCACTTTGGGAGGCCGAGGCGTGTGGATCACGAGGTCAAGAGATCGAGACCATCCTGGTCAACAGGGTGAAACCCCGTCTCTACTAAAAATACAAAAAATTAGCTGGGCATGGTGGCGCATGCCTGTAGTCCCAGCTACTCAGGAGGCTGAGGCAGGAGAATTGCCTGAACCCAGGAGGCGGAGGTTGCGGTGAGCCGAGATCGCGCCATTGCACTCCAGCCTGGGTAACGAGAGCGAAACTCCGTCTCAAAAAAAAAAAAAAAAGAAAAAAGAAAATCTGCCTCTTCTCATAGATGCTGGTAAAGAAACCAACATTTCATATTTAAAAAGTTGTGGCTACATTCAACCTGTGGAACATCTAGCAGAAATTTCTTTAGGAATGTTTAATCAAGTAACTACTGTACCAGTCTCTCAGAATGCAACTGGTATTCACTACTGTTGAGTCCTCTCCCCATTTTTTGTGTTGAAAAAATATGTCAACATTAAGGGGAAAAAATGAGCAGTTTGACTTCGATACAATCCTAAGACTTAAATCCAATGCTAGAAAGTATTGATTTTTGGATAAAATTCTTTATAAGGTTGTCATGACAAGTTTCCTATATGTTCGGTCATCTGACCTATTTTGACTCACGGCTGAGAGCTTTTCTAGTTGGTCTATTTGGGTTAAAACGATTCTCTTCTGGCTTATTCAGGGAGCTTTGTCATGGAGGCTGAGACTTGAAGACTTGCCAGAAATGATAGACCTGGACAAGTATTGTGAACAAGGTCTACTCTGCTAAGGTTCTTTGGTCTTGGAGTGCCTCTCCTAACAATGTGAGACTCAGACCGAAATTCCTTTTGGAATATTTAATCAGGTAACTACTGTCCCAGTCTCTCAGAATGCAGCTGATATTCACTACCGTTGATTCCTCGCCCCGTTTTTTTGTGTTGAAAAAGGTATTTTGGAAAACTCCTTTTACAACACACACAAAAAAAAGATATTTGGAAAATACCTTAAAGAGTGTTATTTATTAGGCAAGGCACCAATACACAGGCTTAAGAAGGACAAAAGTCCTTTGCAAATAACTTTGCCCTAGGGTAAGTAGAGAATCTTTTGAGGGAACGATAAATACATGCACACTTCAGACCTCGGAACCTGTTCCTGTCTTGCCGTCCCAGCTTCCATGTAGATTTCCCACGTGAATGATCCATGCACGTTAACCTCTAGAGGCAGGCTAGTCAGATCAGTTTGTCCTTCTTAATAACTGAATTGTCTGAGAGGGGTAATGACTTCTGTAGTCCTTGTCCTCAAATCCTTCAAATTACTATAATTGGAGCTGTTTAGCATCCATCTGCAGGTCCATCTTTTCTCTAGACTCTAAAAGTAATTGTTTTCCTGAATTTTGGGGGAGTCCAAGGATGCCCTGATTCTACATCATCTGCTTTGCTCTGGCACCACTCTGATCTTGTGCTGCAGATAGAATGGCTGGGTCCTCACCTTGTTCTTGATGCCAAGACACTTGCAATAGACGTAGTTCCAGAAATTGGTTTGATACTTTAGTATTTTGAGCCAAACAGGTTTTTAGGGACTAGACTTCTCCCTTGCATTGGACAATCTTCCCAGGGACAAGAATCTGATTTACTTTTTTTTTCTTTAAAAAAATAGTCTCACTGTATTGCCCAGTGTGGAGTGCAGTGGCACAATCTCAGCTCACTGCAGCCTCTGCCTCCTGGGTTCAGGCAATTCTTGTGCCTTAGCATCCTGAGTAGCTGGGACTACAGTCACCCGTCACCACACCCGGCTAATTTTTTAAAAAATTTATTTTAGTAGAGATGGGGTTTCTCCATGTTGCCCAGAGTGGTCTCGAACTCCTGAGCTCAGACAATCCACCCGCCTCAGCTCTTCAAAGTGCTAGGATTACAGTCATGAGCCACCACATGCCCAGCCAAGAATCTGATTTCTAAATGCTAATCCCATACTAGGTAATTGATATCCAAAATCAATTCCTGACTGCATGCTACATTTATCTGAGGTCCCTCTACCAGTGGCCCATAGCTGTCACTACTAGTGTATCCACCTAATATATGCTATCTATTGGACCAGACCCCTCTACCCAGCCTTCTTTCACGTTATACCTGTCTGTCCATTTTTTTCTAATTCCTTCATATTGGTATCCCCTCACATAATCTGAAGTTTACTCATTCAAAAGTATTCACGTGAATACCTGTGGTAAGTACTTTGGGCACAAAGCTGTGTAAGATGAAGGCTAACATGTTCACAGGGCTTCTTATCTAGTAGAGGATGCAGACAATGAAATGAGCTAACACAGCAGCGAGGAAATGAGGCAGGGGAAGTGTTGGGTGCCATGGAAGCATTTTCGGGAAAACTAACTCATCCTTTGAGTATCAGATGAGACATCCTGGAGGAAGTGGTATTTAAATTGGCACCCGAAGATTAAGCCAGACAATGGGAAAGAAGTGTGAGAAACGGTCAGGAGAGATTACCTCGGGCAGGAGAACTAGAGTAGCTGAATACCAGGGCAGAGAAAGAGCGCGTGGCTTATTGAGACACTGAAAAAATGCTCGAGAAGCTGAGTGCTGAAAGCAGTAGCAGTTCAAGGACCAGGTTATACAGGTAGGAAGTTTGGTTTCTATACTAACAGCACTGGGAAAGCTTTGAAGCACTTTTAGAAAAGTGGCATGCCATATGGGTGTGTAGCCTCCTAGTCTTGGCCCCCTGATCTAATAGGTACATTTTACTCACAATCAAAATCAGGATTCTGATGGCTAGTTATACCAATTTACCATTGGAGGTTTTGTCAAAATGGACCAGGAAAGCTTTAGTCATGCCATGTAGATACATTCTCATATTGATAGCTAATCTCAGTGACTTCACTAAGAATATCTCTTCTTCATTTGATGATGGCAGACTACTTTTGGTGCTGATAACTTCACTATTCTTTATGATGGCTGTAAGGTGTATTTTGAGGTATCAGTCCACAAAAGGCATCTTATTGTGGGAAATACAGCCAGATTGTTCTCCAGATGCCATCGTCAGCAAGAAAACACTGAAGTCTAATTAAAATGCAGCATAGATTGTATCACTTAGGCTTTCCAATAACTATTTCTAATAACTAGAGGAAAAAAAAGACTGATAATCTAGATCCACACACTCTAGATAGCCTTACGTTTATTTTTAAATGTTGAAAGGCAGAGCAAGTGAACATGGAAGAACCCAGTCATATCTCCTTTAAATGCACAGTATCCACTAATTAATTCATGATAAATATTTCAGAAAACCTGGTAACTCCTAGGTAGCTTATGAAAATGAAAGAATGAATTTTTTTCTCCTTCTGGAGAAAAATTGACCAAAATATTAGAACCCAGTAAGAAACTCCTAGTAAGAAAGAATTAATACAATGTGTCAATAAGATGCTATAGTTTGCAGTGTGATAAATGCAATCTTCCTTCACCTTTCTATTCCTAAATTGGAGCTACAATGAATGGGTGAATGAGTGAGACAAAAATTGTTACTTTCTGCTCTAAAGATGATAAACTTGTTTTCTAGTCTGGCCTTTGCACTATCTTATTGCCATCACACACACACACACACACACACACACGTGAAAAAAACAGATGCCACATAGATGGCCATTCCAGTTCCTTGAAATTTTTTAATTATAAAGAAATTTAAATAATTTCACTTACCTCCTTTATATTCTTTGAAAAAAATTCAAGAAACACAAATTATATTCAAGAAACCATACTAAGAAATGCAAAACATACTTTTCAATCTATATTACAGAAAAATTTTTTAAAAAGCAGAGAGAAAATATATGTGCATGTATAGATATAGAATATGTACATATATAAGCATGTCTCTGTGTGTGTGTGTGTGTATATATATATATGCATGCCTGTGTGTGTGTGTGTGTGTGTGTGTGTGTGTGTGTGTGTATATATATATATATATATATATATATATATATATATAACAGAGATGTATAAACACTGAGGGAAAAAGAACACAAGGCAGAGGGACACAGAATAAAATCCAGAGAAGTACAAGTAAAGAAAAGAGGTAGCAATCCAGAAACCTACAGAGAGTGGCAACAGCCTGGAGACCTTTGAACTTCCTATTCAGCTGGCCTGAGAACATCAGAGCAGATGAGCAGCTCCTGTAACCACCCTTCAGTTCTCCAATGACCTCTGCACCATTTGGAAATCATCATCCTTTCTCCAGGACAAAAATAATTTTTCCCTTTTTATTTACAAATTTAAAATGGGGAATTTTGAAATACTTGTTCTACTTAGGAATTAAAATTCGCTGAAGACGGAGATCAGCTCTAGAGGCCCTAGTTCCCCGCAGCTGTTGTCTGCGGCTCTTGGACGTGCAGTATTTCTCCTCCACTGTTTGTTGTTGCTGCCTTTGTTATTGCTCTAGTGGCCACTGCCTACATATCTGGGTAAAATCCTTCTCTAGAGATCTGTGTGTGAGACCTACATGTATAATTTGGCCCCTTTATGCTGGTGTTTCTTCAGAATCCTGCATACTGCAATCCCCTCTCTAGCTGCAGATGAACATAACAGACCCAGACAGGATATGGTGTCCCCAGTACTTATCATAGTACCTTGTCTGTGGTAGGTGCCAAGCAAATATTTTAGAAACATTAAACAAATTAGGAGCTGTATTTTTCTTTTTTCTTTTTTTGAGATGAGGCTCACTCTTGCCCAGGCTGGAGTGCAGTAGCACAATTTCGGCTCACTGCAACTTCCACCTGCTGGGTTCAAGCCATTCTCCTGCCTCAGCCTCCCAAGTAGCTGGAACTACAGGCATACACCAACACGCCCAGCTAATTTTTGTATTTTCAGTAGAGACGGGGTTTCACCATGTTCGCCAGGCTAGTCTTGAACTACTGACCTCAAGTGATTCACCTGCCTTGGCCTCCCAAAATGCTGGGATTACAGACATGGGCCACTGTTCCGTGTTGTACTTTTCATTCCCACTAAAAATAAACCATGCAACATACAACAGTTTCTGGTATTTACATTCCAGATCCTATTAGTTTATGATGTTCTCAACCAAAGCTCGCTACATTATATTACATTGATTAGTTCTTGAGATAAGCTCGGATTTGAGAGCATTTGTTAGTCTCAAATATTTTTAAAGCACTGATTTGATTATTCAGGAATGTAATTGTACTTTGTTCTGCAAATATTTTGATCTTATTTTCATTTAAAACTAGAACGCTTGGGCCGGGCTCAGTGGCTCACGCCTTTAATTCCAGCACTTTGGGAGGCCGAGGCAGGCAGATAGCCAGAGGTCAGGAGTTCGAGACCAGCCTAGCCAACATGGTAAAACCCCATCACTACTAAAAGTACAAAAATTAGCTGGGTGTGGTGGTGCATACCTGTAATCCCAGGTACTCGGGAGGCTGAGGCAGAATTGCTTGCACCCAGGAGGTGGAGGTTGCAGTGAGCCGAGATAGTGCCACTACACTCCAGCCTGGGCAACAGAGCCAGACTCAGTCTCAAAACAAAAATACACAAAACTAGAATGCTTGAACATCCTATCTTGGAGGAAAAAGTTAGCTTGGTAACCTGAAGGTAACATTTGTTTCACAGGAATTTATAAATATATGCCCTAAGCCATTGATGTGAATGCAGACACTGGAAGATAAAATGAATACATTTGTATCTCAGAACTCTTGCTGTAACCCAAAATTTATTATTAGCCATCAGTTCCATTTTCAAGCTTCAGTGCAACTTTTTTTGGGCAAAGGATTTTATTTAAGTGCTTTTTTACCCTCTCTGAAAGCTGTTCTAATATAAGATTTAAGATTGAGGTGTAGTAATGGCTTTCACTGCTTTTTTTTTTTCCTGCCAACCATGAGCATCCACATGGGAGATTAAGGAATGAACTGGAAAGAAGCCAGCATACAGCTTTTCCATTCTTCCTGCCTCCCTCTTCTTTTACTATATTTCTCACCTCTGTTCAACTTTCAAGGTGAAATGAGGATGTGAGAAGGGCAGATGGATCATGCCTGGATAGCATGAGACAAATAACAGCAGAACTCTGAAGACAATGATCTTTGGTTCACTGTTTCCATAGTTAAATTGCTTTTTAGGACTCAGTGTTTCCTATAAGAATACCTGGAATTTTAAAACACATGCTTACCTGGCTGCATATATGAGAAAGTTCAAACTGTTAATGGCTTTACATTAAAAAGTGTATCTCACTTTTTAAAAATAAAAACAAAAATAGAATTAAAAGCATGAATGTAGGAAGTCTATGGCAGGTCTGGTCACTCCATTCCATGGTCTTCAGGACCAAGTTCTTTCTGTCATCTCTGCCATTTTCACATGTGTCTTAGCACCCAGATTAGTTGCTGGAGCTCCAGCCATCATATCTGGATTTCAGGAAGCAGGAAAGAGAAAGTAAAGAGGGTTTTTCAGATGCTCCACCAAATCAAGCCACTAGGAAAATGTAACTTTTTACCTGGGCACTCTATAACCTGGAATATAATTTACATTCTATAAGTAAGGAAAAAGGGAGAATGAATATTGCATAGGCAATTTTAAGTCTCTACCACATTTCCAAACTTCACTCACAACACACTTAAGGCTGCCATGTTGCACAGCTCTAGCTGCGATCCACGTTGCAGTCTATGCGCACAAAAATGGAAATATTAGATGCATTCACCTAGTACCAGTACCTTTCCCAAAGGAACGTATTTAATTTACACCTTTATGTATATATTCAACAACAGAATTAATTAATAATAACTGGTCTCATGCAATGGAATAATTATTTCTGAAATGGTTAATTTAAGTTTTAAAATGTAGGTATGGAACAAGCATAAATAACCATCAGATATGACTTTGGCATGATTCTGCAGTTATCTGCCATTCTTCTATCACTAGCCAGTTGGTGAAACAGAATTTTGTGTCTCATTATCATAATATTTCTCATCCTCTCACTTGCAGCAGATGAGACTAAAGTCTCTCCTCTTGGTGCCTTGATAATTTTTGTTATTCAATTATTTATATGTATCTCATTACATATTTATCACTTACCTGTGTGACATTTGGACTGGAAAGCTCCTGAGGAAAATAGACTACATCTTAAAGTCACAGTTCTCTGAAGACCCACAGATGCACCTCCAAAAAAGAATTACTCCTTCAGAGGGGCAGGAGCTGTCTTCTCTGGTTTGGAGGTTTTAAAAATAAAAGTCTAGTGATGTTTGTTGCCATGGATCTGGCTTGTGGGCAGCCAGCCTGAGAGGAGATGTAGGAGAGGAAGAATGTCCCAATGGTGTACAAGCTCCTGGAGTTCCTGTCATCTCCTGCCCTTCCTTCAGTGAGCTCATCATTTTTTTAAGCTAATATGAGTTCATTTGTTTGTGTTACTTGGAACTAAAGACCTCAATAGTATAGCATGGATAATCATCATGTTGTAATACTATGACATCATATTCTTATATCTCTGGGAGAAAAGGCTCTTTCTCTAAAGGTCACTAGCTGGATTTGGACCAAAACTATCCAGAGTATTAATGACCCAAACCTCTCAAATTTCCAGGGATTTGAGGCTACCTTGAGATATACCTCACACTCCATAGTCTCCAGGAGGAATTATAGAGAATGGGCCTTTTCCATTTCTAGCTTGAGACTGGAAATGTCAGTCTACTCTGAGATACAAAACTGAGTCAGATATGGAAAAGAGCTTTCTGTGATGGGAGAGGATTTACAAGACTCAGACTAAGCTTATAAGATGTAGGTGTAATATATAAAGAGCACTCACATGCACTGGAAGGGTTTTACCCTTCTGTGAGTAGAACTTTTCAATCCAAAACACAGCAACAAGAAGCATAACTAAATTTGAAAATGTAGTCTCCATTCTGAACATTAATGAGTTTCTAGAGCCTTAAGCAGCAATACCACATCTCTGATTGTACAGAAAGGGCATAAACTTATTGCCCAGATGCTCATTCAAAGAAGTCGCAGGTTATCTAAAGTACAGTAAGACCCAGCATCTCTCACTGACATTTTCACTAACAAGTTACATTATTTTATGGTTTACATTTCATACCCCTTTCTATTTTCCTTCTTACCTCACAGCCAGTTGCTAATAAATAATAAAATGGGCAAAGGCAGATAGCAAGAAAGAGAAGCAGGAAGCAAATGGCATGAATAACCCCAAACAACACGGACTTACCCTGAACAATCAAGAGCTGCTGATTTGAAAATTATAGTGTACCCTAGAGAGCCTCTTGCTTTCCAAAGGCTGCAAACTCTACAGTAATTACCTAATCAATAAGCACAATCCTCTTGCATTGAGCAGATTTGCAATTTTCAGGCAGAAAAATCAGAAATAGAGTCAGTGAGGGAATTACTTTATTAAGAAATCCTTCCATGTGTACAGGGTTTTATAGCTCATGGTGAACTTCACATTTATTATCTTGTTGTATTAGCCAGCAAACAGTATAATATAGAAAAGATATAGTTATTCACACCCAATGGAAGAGCAAACTCAAACTCACAGATGTTCTCTGGGTAGCCCTAATTCATGCATCTGATAAAGTCTTAGAGGTGGGACTTTAAACCAGATCCTGTATTCCTACTTCGGGAGTCTTTTTTAATTAAATTGACTAGCCTGAGGATCAGGAGCATTTGGCCCTTAGGATCACTCCATTTTTTTTCTTGGTAAGGTATTTCCCCTGATGATTCAATTAACATATGACATTTATAGAAAATTTGTAACACAAATAAAGCAGATACAAATCACTCAAAACTGGAAATTGAATGCTAAAAATAGTTTAGCATGCATTTTTCTAACACTTTTTGATGTACAACCCAAAAAATTTTGTTGTATATTATTTTTTGTTGTATAACCAAGAATAATAATTGTGGACATAATAAATATGATAGGTACTGTTCCAAGTACTTTATACATGTTACCTTAATTAACCCTCACAGTAACCTTTTGAAGAAGGTACCATTATCCTCATTTTATGAATGAAGAAACTGAGGCACAGCAGGGTTAAGAAACTTGCCGAACATCACATAGCTACTGTGTGTGGTTTAAGCTAATCTAAGTTTGTTTTTGTTACTTGAAACTAGAGACCTGAATAATATAGCATGGATAATCATCATGTTGTAATACTATGACATCATGTTCTTAATTTCAATCATGCTCTTAATTTCAATGATAAATAAACCTCCCCCTACAAACACACATGTGCACACGCACACATATATAAATATACAAATTTAGGACCATCTCTTCATTTCTTTGGAAAATTCATTTTTTACTTATGTATCTTGCATATTTTTACATTATTCGCTTGCAACCAAAAAGTTACTGTATTCTTTTGCTTCAACTCTCAGTGGCTCCATTACCCATAGGCCATCATACAAGTTCTTCTGCAGGGCACATGAGGCCTTGAGTAATCCAGCTCATTTATACTTGGAAACCTGTCAGTTACACTAAGGAAAAATGTAAGATTCCTTATCCATGCTGTTTTCTATACCCTGGATTTTGCTAGTTCTTTTCTCTGGAATGCCCTCTCATTTCTCTTCCTCAGTTTAACCTCTGTTATTTTTTTAAGATTCTACTTGGGAGCCATTTCCTCCAGGAAGAATTTCTTCTGCAACTGCACCACACTGTGAACTGAAGTAGGTAAGCCTCATCTGTGCTGTCCCGTGGTCTCCTTAGGACAAAGAAGCTTAGGCATTCCTCAAGTGTTTGAAATAAATCCGTTCAGGGACAAAGCCTGCCTAGACACTGCATTTGAAGTATGCCCAAGTCTCCCATTGTGGAATCTAATTCTACTCTTGAGTGATCTTGTGAAGTCCTAAAGGAATCTTGAATCAGAATATCCTTGCATTAGAAGAGATTCCTGGGAGTGGGCAGCTGGTGGCAGTCCCTCTTTGCTCCTCTCCCCCTCATCAGCCTGACAAGTTTCTTGGTACAGAGCCAGGCTATGACTTAGAAGACTTTTCAAAGAGGCTTACTTCCCTACAGCTTTGACTGCCAATAATTCTCTTTAGCTTCTTGCTTAGATTAGTGAGAATACAAATTCCCTTTGGGGTAATACTGCTTTTTATGAGTTTTCTATACCTTAGTATGAAAGAACAGTCTAGAATAAGGTTCAGAAAAGGAAGGGGAAAACAACAGGACATTCTGAATTCTGCTTAAGGCTGACCCACATCAGATGCCACCCTTAGAGTTGTAGTCACTAGTCCCAGGGGAGCGAGCCTAGGGTACCTGGGCCTGGAAACCCATGAGGATTTCCACTACATGGCAATCCTTATACTTTTGCCTATACTGTCAGTCAGAGCAGCCAGACAGTACCCAGAGTGTCATGACTTGGCTATCTAGTGGGAACTGCTCACAGGGTGACATCGCCTCCTCCTTCAGAACTCACATAGGGATTTCTCCTGCATCCCACACTGAGATCTGCATACTTCCAAGAGCAGTTTCAACAATCCAATTATCTGGAGGATTTGCTGATTGTGAAGGATGCAGTGGCTAAGATAAGGAATATATCTGTCTCTCTATGACTCCTTTGTAGGTAATGGAACGTTACTTATTTAAGTACTATCTCCATCTTTATGAAGGGATCAGAGTCTCTCAATTGCTATTTTTTTTACCTTAACATCCTGCTCTCAAAATCATAGTAGCCTTGATACAGAAATTTATTTCTCTTATGCAGATCTTTGTTTCAAGTCCCATCACTGAAGCAGCTTACAGAAACTAGTGTCCAAAATAACCTAGTCCTCAAATCTAATATCATTTCATTAATGGAAGAACCTTGGACTAGACAGAGGCTAGGGTGAGAGTTAAGGTTGCTGGGATGATATTCAGTTTTCTTATAAAGGCTGTAATGATCAAATTCAAATCACTTCACTGCTTTTATTTCCTCCTTAAGAAAACAGAACCTCCCTCCCACATACACATGCTGATGGACAGCAGTTGGCAAACATCCCCAAAGTACTGAAATTATATGGTTGCCTTTTCTATCAACAACTTTCTTAGTAAAAGGTTCTTAGGGGCTCAGTATGGCTCAGGTAAAAATTGCCTTTCATCTATTTCTTCCTTGCTTTTCAGATAATCCATGGCTAAAATTAGCAATGCTTAGTTCAGTAAAAAATACTGTTCCAGCAGGGAGCCATGGAAACGGTGTTGGAGCCACTTCCCCTTCAGGGAGCTGCCTTTTGCAGGATATGACTTATTGCTGATCAAATGAAACAACTCACTGCATTTGAAGCCGGGAGTTGAAATTAGTTAAAAGCACAGGCAAATCTTCCAAAACCACCATCCTTCCTGTTTTTTTCTTCTCCTTTCATTCCATCCAGGAAAGAAAAATTTATCTCAAATTAAGTGTTGAATTTTTTATTATTATACTTTAAGTTCTGGGATACATGTCCAGAATGTGCAGGTTTGTTACGTAGGTATACACGTGCCATGGTGATTTGCTGCACCTGTTACATAGGTATACACATGCCATGGTGATTTGCTGCACCCATAAACTCATCATCTACATTAGGTATTTCTCCTAATGCTATCCCTCCCTTTTCCCCCCAACCCCCGACAGGCCCTGGTGTGTGATGTTCCCCTCCCTGTGTCTATGTGTTCTCATTGTTCAACTCCTACTTACAAGTGACAACATGTGGTGTTTGGTTTTCTGTTCCTGTGGTAGTTTGCTGAGAATGATGGTTTCCAGTTTCATCCATGTTCCTGCAAAGGACATAAACTCATCCTTTTTTATGGCTGCATAGTATTCCATGGTGCCACATTTTCTTTATCCAGTCTATCATTGATGGGCATTTGGGTTGGTTCCAAGTCTTTGCTATTGTGAACAGTGCTGCAATAAACATATGTGTGCATGTGTCTTTATAGAATGACTTAAAATCCACTGCTTTTGAATCCAGTATGAGATTAATCTGCTGATCCACCATCCTGTATTTGAGGTGTCTTTTCAGTAGTTCTAGTGGAAAATGATGTTAAAGTTAATTAATACTTTCCTCCGTACATTATTTTATAGTTTATAAGCATGTGCACTGTCACTGAAGACTTAGGATAACGTCTCAGAGGTGAATATGATGAGCAAACTCCCAATCAGATGAGGAAATTGAAGCTCAGCCAGGCTTGTAAACTCAGCTTGTGACAGGAGAAAATAAGGTAAGAGTTTACATCTGTCACCTGTGATTCCATTCTCTGATCTGCTTGTGACTAGGATACCAAACCGATGTGACTGAGGGTGGGAAAGCTTGAAATAAGTATAATTGACTTTTCTATGGCCAGAATTATAACTGCTTAAGTCTCTATTTGGCAAACGTTCAGCTTCGCCGTGGTCAACCTCCCTGAATCTACCAGGTCCTCCCCTATCTTACAGAGCAGAGTCCTCCTGATGCCCTCTGGGAAGAAGCCAGTATTAGGATGCTACATTCTGACCCATTTGTCCTTTGTCCATAGAACTCTTCCTCCGGGTCTTTCTTTTCTTCCAATTTCCACCACCCCTGTTTATCTGCATTCACCCCTTTCCTCTTGATCTCTGCTCCTCTGACAAAGTCATCTAAGAAGTTAATTCATCTAAATGTGTTCACAAAGCCTAATGAATTAATGGAGCTCAGAACAGAGACTTTCGCGTTTTAACAGAGACCTTAATTGCTATGGTTTAACTTAATGGCTACTTAATACAAGTTTGGTCAACCTCACCAAGGTCAGGTGTGTCAAAAATAAAATGAGATCAAGATAGAAAAATATTTGAAGTTTAGTGTGCATAGAAAAGAATAGTTCTGCAATCAGGACACCTCAAGCCAAAATGATATGAGGCTCCACTGACAGCAGTTGCAGCCCAGTTTAAAAAGTGCAAAGGAAGAAGTATTTTGATCTTTTTCTTGATTGGCTGTTTTATATTAACAGGCTTTTTAAGGCAAGCAGAGCTGTGTAAGCTGATTCATCTATAGAATGTTGGTTTAATTTCATCTATAGAATATTGGTTTAAATTATGCTAACAATGATAAAAAGTTCATGTTTTGTGTTTCATTTCTAATTAGAACTAGCATTTTAAAGAGATCATGACAGTTTAAGATTTGGCTATGTGACTATGGGAAGTTGATTTTGGGATATATCTAAAGGGTGGCCTCCATTTTTATTTTCCTCTAACAGGAGCCAAACCCCAATGTCCTCAAGTAGAGCCACAATGGGGATTTAGGGTGATAATTTTAGGGAGAATGAGCATTTAATCAACTATTCTTGTAGAAAATTTTTCTCTTTTGCAGTTTGTTCAGTAGTGCATCCTCAGGAAACTGCAGTTTCTTTTCATTTATTTGTTATACTTTAAGTTCTGGGGTACATGTGCATATCGTGCAGGTTTGTTACATAGGTATACACGTGCCATGGTGGTGGTTTGCTGCATCCATTGCCTCATCATCTACATTAAGTATTTCTCCTAATGCTATCCCTCCCGAAACCCCCACTCCCTACTATTCCTCCCCTAGCCCCCCACCACCCAGGCCCCGGTGTGTGATGTTCTCCTCCCTGTGTCCATATGTTCTCATTGTTCAACATCCACTTATGAGTGAGAACGTGCAGTGTTTGGTTTTCTGTTCTTGTGTTAGTTTGCTGAGAATGATGGTTTCTAGTTTCATCCATGTCCCTGCAAAGGACATGAACTCATCCTTTTTTAGGGCTGCATAGTATTCCATGGTGTATATGTGCCACATTTTCTTTATCCAGTCTATCATCATTGATCGGCATTTGGATTGGTTCCAAGTCTTTGCTATTATGAACAGTGCCGCAATAAACATATGTGTGCATGGGTCTTTATAATAGAATAATTTATAATCCTTTGGGTATATACCCAGTGATGGGATTGCTGGGTCAAATGCATGCAAAAAACCTGCATGATAAATTCCAATGATCATAAGGATTTAATATTACTATTAAATAGTAATATGGCAATTCCTTAAGGGTCTCCTTTGCCACACTAGCTTCTATTAGTGAACAATTTAATATTATTATTAAATCCATATGATCACCGGAATTTATCATGCAGGTTTCCTGCCCTCTCATCACTTTACTCCCCATCCCCATCCTAAATACTGCTGTAGCTTCCCTGGAAGCTCTGGGGCCAGACTGGGGATCCTGACTGCTGCAGCTACTGCAGTCACAATGTATTAGTCCATTTTTATGCTGCTGATAAAGATATACCAGAGACTGGAAAGAGAAAGAGGCTTAATTAGACTTACAGTTCCACATGACCAGCAGGGGAGGCCTCAGAATCATGACCAGAGGCAAAAGGCACTTCTTACATGGTGGCAGCAAGAGAAAATGAGGAAGATGCAAAAGGTTTAACCCCTGATAAACCCATTAGATCTCGTGAGACTCATTCACTACCACGAGAACAGTAGGGGGGAAACTGCCCCCATGATTCAAATTCTCTCCCACCTGGCTTCTCCCACAACACGTGGGAATTATGACAGTACAATTTAAGATGAGATTTGGGTGAGAACATGAAGCCAAACCATGTTGCACACCATGTGCCTGGCTTTCTTCTCGTCCCCTGAAGCCTGCTTACAGAGGTCCTTCGTTGAATCCATGAGCTACACAGTGCTTCATGAGGTTGGGAAGGGAAAGAACTCATGAAATGTGGTTTTCTTGTACCAGGGTGTATATAAGATTGTTCACACTGGGTTTTGTTTCTATTCAATACATGAGATAGATTTTTCAAAATGATAATTATTTTGATGAGCTTTCAAAATTTTTGTCATTATCACGGGCTCATGTGGCTATTCTCCACCCTCTGTTTTCAAAGCAGGAGGACCGCTGGCATCACAAAGGCTCTTCTCAGACAAAGTCATTTTCATACTAAGCTGCAAGAGAGGGTGTGTCTGGCAACATAGCTCTCACTGCCAAATTCGCTGTGTACAACAGAGCAGAGAAGACAGCCACACACATGACTTACATTTCTGTGCCAGAAATGGTTTATTCTGAGCATATGACCTTAATGGCTTCTTCTTCTGTGAAATCTTCCTTTTGTCTCTCCCACCCTCCACTCTGCTGTCTGAGCTCCCATAGGATCCTATACTCACCTCTAAGGTCTTATCAAATGTCTTGTATCTATCCTTTTTCTTTTAACTTCTTCCTGAGAGGAATAACTGTTCATTATCTTTATAATCTCAATTTCTACTGTGATAGCTATTGAATGAGTTTAGACTAAAGGCTTGCATGAAAATACAGATAATGAATAGATTTTATCTCACATGTTAATTCTCATCAGCTAAAAGTGGCTGCCTAGTAATAGCGCAGTGGTTGATTACTAATCCCGGGCATGGGCAGGGTCTGGGGTCCTGGTGGCTCTAGATGCATACCATCTCTAAATTAAAGAATACATGGCACATTATGAACTCTGGCATGCCATGACTTTTTCGTATCTGGCCTTATCTTGGAAGAACTACATTTAAAAGTCTGACTGGATGGGTATAGATTCAGAAGGTTATTCTGCTTACATTTTCATCTTTTTTCCTTTATCCCTAATACAGAGGTTCTTAGGTATCTATAAGCAGAGTAATCCAGGATAAATTCTTTAGAGAAAAGTGCAGCCTTGCAATACACTTTTTGAAAATTCTTGCCTCTTCAGTGGAAGTATTGTGAAATAGGACAAAATATGAATAAAACATTGTGAAATGTTTCACATTTTAGATATGTTGAATTCCATATCCCAAGAAAAAATTACAAAGTTTTGAAGCTTTTATTTCTAAGAATGTGATATCTCATTTCTACATCTGAAAATATATTAGGTTCCTGTATTACCTTATATTTGCTATCATCATAAATATAATTAAATATATTTACATATAAATAGTAATATATAATTGTATAATACATGTATATTGCTTGAAATGTGTATATATAAACACATATATATTGCTTTTTAATTAAATAATTAGGTACAGGTATTTAATTATAAGTTATCATGATTCTGGTAGACATCTGGCAAAACTGGTATCTTATGATCGTTTACACTTCTTTCAACTGAAATGTATACATAATTGGCTTATATATCTAACCTAGAAAAGTGACTGTTTTTCTTAAGGAAATAAATTATTACTGCTGACTCTATTAATAATGAAAATCCAATCATAGCATTCATGAAATATAAAATTGGTATTAAATAAAGTAATATAGAGGAATGATGTTTTATGGTAAAATGGCTTGGTTCTAAAGGTAAAACGGCATGAGAAAATGAATAAAGTTGCTATTCTTGATGTATGAATACTAACACCCTTTTGAGGCGCTAAGAAACATCCATTCTGAGTCAAACTCAATATTCGTTAATTTTATTGGCTATAGCAGAGATAGCTTATGATCTCCCAATTACTACTCCCCGCTTCTTGTAGCAATAGAGCCCTCAAGTTTTAGCTGGGCATATGCATTTTCCAGCTTCCATTTCACCTAGATGTGATTATGTAACTAAATTCTAACTAATGGATCAGGAAGAGAAGTGATGTTTACAATTGGCAGTTGTGTCTTCCACTTCCTTTTTCCTCTGCCGACTAGCCAGGATGTGAGGACTTTGCACTGGAAACCTGAGACATCGTCTCAGACCGAAGGGAAATCCTGTATGTTGACAGCAAAGCTGTGAGATAGAAAAAGCCTGGGTCCCTGATATTATGGAGCTTCCATGTCAGTCTTGGCCTGCTTATGCTCAGATTATTATATGTGTGAGAGAAATTTCTCTCTTGTTCCAATCACCAGGTTTTGTTTCAAAAACCAAACCATTTGATTTGCTTCTGTCTTAAATCTTCCAGTGGCTTCTTTTTGTTACTCTTCCTAATGAGACCACTAAATCGAGGGTATTCTTCTTGGAGTGGGGGCCACTTTGGAAGATTATATCAAAGGAATGGAGATGATGAGTCCTGAATCACAAAGTCAGAGTAACATCCACAGACTGGCAGTTAGTTGCAATCTCCTAACTCATTTCACAACTAGGGTGGGGTAGTTGAGATTAAGGGCTTTCTTGTTAGATACACTGGGGTTTGAATACTGAGTATGCCTTGGAATCTGTCTTTATTGGACTAATTTTATTGGGTGTATAAGAGATGCCCCAAATCAATTTCCCCCTCTTCTTTAAATAAATAATAAAACCACCAAGATTTTTCTGGGCTCATGCCACTCAAAGTCTGCATTTTCCAACTTCTCTTTCAGTAGCCATATGACTAGGGTTGGCTTCACGAGCCTGAAACCTCTGCAGTCACACAAGGTCACCCACTCAGACGGGTATGGCTCAGAAGGCCATCATGCTTGGTTTAATGCTCTGCTATTACTGGCTTGAAATTCTTAATAATTTTTGAACAAGGGTCTTTGCATTTTAATTATGTACTGAGACCTCTAAATTATGCAGCTTGTCCTACATGTGCCTAATGGAATGTGAATGGGACCTTGGAACATTTGTTTAGTATGGAGCCTGCATTTTCTCATCTAAAATGGGGACATATACATATATTTAAATATTATATATAATGGGGATTTATATATACGAAATTAAATGAAATAAAAGTATAGGACAATACATGCCACATAGTAAGTACTCAATAAATGCAGACTTTTTAAACTGAGACAAACTAATATTTTTCCCACAATCACCATGACCCCTGACACTAAACCAAATTCCTATGAAAACTTGAGCATATCCCTAATCTGATAGAAGACAGGGATACAAACAGTAATATCATGTATATATTTTGCCTGTGAGTAAAACAAACAATTAGATAATCCTTTCCTTTCCAGTACACTGCCACAGATGTTGGGGAATCCCAGAAATAGGAAGGAGACTCATACAGAACTAGAAGCTAAAAGGTGAGCCACAAACACACATACATAGACATGGTACAGGGTCTGAGTGGGTTGCAGGTATAGTACACTATGACTTTTGGAGAAATGAGTGTCTGGGAGAGTAACCTCATGGATGGCTGGATCACAGTTTCAGGCAAGAGATATGTGACACATTTAGGACATTTCTGTGGGCAGAATTGAGGGGGTTTTGCCACTAGTCTCCCTTGACCTGAAGTGCACAAGCTTTAAAAACCTCATTTCTCCAGAAATCAAGTTTTCTGAGAAAGCATCACCTAGGACAGGGCACAATGAAGAAGAGTTGGAGGGCATGATGAGGCCTGAAGATGGGGGCTGAAGGAAAAGGCTGTCAGTAAGGCAAACATTGAGAAGATGCTGAAAAAGGGATTGCAGAAAAGTGAGCTACATGCGCCTCAGTCCCTAACACTACAGCCAAGTAACATCCTCTCTACACAGAGATGCCTCCTGCCCCAGTGACTCAAGGGAGACACATTAAGCAGCTGACTGTGGGCTCTACTGCAGTGAACATCCTGACGGAAGCACAGTAAGAGGAAGAGAAATGGAAATTATAACACTAGTAATACCTAGAGCTTACTAAGCACCTGGCATTTAATCATCACAAGAACCTTATGAGACAGGTTATCATTTCTGTCTTCTGAGATTTCACAGCCAGTCCTGAAGGAGTTTGACCTGAGCAGAGTTGGCTGACTTCAAACCTGTGCACTTCACTGAATTATTATACATTATCCCCATGTTTAAGCTACAGTATTTGTGAGAGAAATCCTTTTATTTTATGGGCTTCAACAGTGGAAAACATGAGTTTCCAAGTGACCAAAATGAACAAGTTGAAGATATTTTTAGTTGGAGTATTAGTTTAAGGCGGGGATGTTTCATGCCAGTCTTATACTGAAATAGTCCTTAATAAAAGGTGCTATAGTTTGGATGTTTGACCCCTCCAAATCTTACGTTGAAATTTTATCTCCAATGTTGGAGGTTGGGCCGAATAGGTTGGAGCTTTCAGTCATGGGGGCAGAACCCTTATGAATATATTAATGCCTACCCTCACTGGATGAGGGGGTGGGGGATAAGTGATTTCTTACTCTTATTAGTCCCTGTGAGACCTGGTTGTTAAAAAAGAGGCTGCCTCCTCCCCTGTCACTCTTGTTTCCTCTTTCACCATATGATCTCTGCATATATTCGTTCACCTTGTGCCATGAGTGAAAGCAGCCTGAGGCTTTCACCATACTCTCAGTCTTCCAGCCAGAAGAATCATGAGCTAAGTAAACCTATTTTCTTTAGAGCACATCTTGCTATTCATATTTCAGACAAAACAGACTTTAAACCAACAATGATCAAAAAGGATAAAGAACAGAATTACATAATGGTAAAGAATTCAATTCAACATGAAGATATATATATATCTCTTCATGTGTGTGTATATACATGTGTGTGTATATATGTGATATATACACATACACACACATGAAGATATATATATATCTTCATGTTGAATTGAATTCTTTACCATTATGTAATTCTGTTCTTTATCCTCTTTGATCATTGTTGGTTGTATACACACACACACACACACACACATATACACACACACACACATACACACATACACTCAATACTGAAGTACCCAGATTTATAAAACAAGTTTGTAGAGACTTATAAGGAGGCTTAGATAACCATGAAATAATAGTGGGAGACTTCAATACCCCACTGACAGTATTGGACAGATCATCAAGGCAGAATCTTAACAAAGATATTCATGACCTAAACTTGATACTCAAACAAATGGACCTAACACACATCTACAGAATACTCCACAGAATAACAACAGAATATACCTTTTCTCATCTGCACCTGGCACATACTCTAAAATTGACCATACGCTAATCAATTCTCAACAAATTCAAAAAACCTGAAATTATACCAACCACACTCTCATGCCACAGTGCAATAAAAACAGAAATCAATACCAAGAAGAGCTTTCAGAACCATGCAATTAAATGGAAATTAAGCAATCTGCTCCTGAATGATTTTTGGGCAAATAATGAAATTAAGGCAGAAATCAAGAAACTTTTTGAAAATAATGAAAACAAAAATACAATGTACCAGAAGCTTTGGAACACAGCTAAAGCTGTGTTAAGAGGAGAGTTGATAGTGCTAAATGCCCACATCGAAAAGTTAGAAAGATCTCAAATTAATAACCTAGAGGAACTACAAAAACAAGAGCAAACCAACTCCAAAGCTACAGAAGAAAAGAACGAACGGAAATCAGAGCTGGACTGAACAAAATGGAAGTGAGAAAAATCATACAAAATATCAATGAAATCAAAAGTTGGTTATTTGGAAAAATACATAATATTGATCGACCACTAGCTAGGCTAATAAAAAAGAGAGAAGATGCAAATAAGCACAACTAGAAATGAAAAAGAGGACATTACCACCAGCCCCATAGAAATGCAAAAATCTCTCAGAGACTATTATAAACCCCTTTATGCATACAAACTAGAAAACCTAGAAGAAATCGATAAATACCTGGAAATATCCAACCTTCCAAGATTGAACAAGGAAAAAATTGAAATCTTGAACAGATCAGTAACAATTTCTAAAATTGAATCAGTAGTTTAAAAAAATTACTAACCAGAAAAAGCCCTGTACCAGAAAGATTCACAGCCAAATTCTGCCAGACATATAATGAAGAGCTGGTACCAATTCTACAGAAATTATTTCAAAAAATCAAAGAGAAGGAGCTCCTCCCTCTCTCATTCTATAAGGCCAGCATTATTCTGTTACCAAAACCTGACAGAGACACAATGAAAGAAAAAAACTTCAGGCTAATATCCCTGATGAACACAGATACAAAAATCCTCAACAAAATACTAGCAAACCAAATCCAGCAACACATCGAAAAGGTATTCTACCACAATCAAGTAGGCTTCATCCCTGGGATGCAAGTTTGGCTCGATATATGCTAATCATCAATAAATGTGATTCATCACATAAACAGAACCAAAACCAAAAACTATATAATTACCTGAATAGACACAGTAAAAGTTTTTTGATAAAATTCTAATTCCCTTCATGGTAAAACTCTCAAAAAACTAAATACTGAAGGAATATACCTCAAAATAATAACAGCCATCTATGACAAATCCACAGCCAACATCGTATTAAACACATAGAAGCCGGAACCATTCCCTTTGAGAGCCAGAACAAGACAAGAATGCCTACTGTCACCACTCCTACTCAACATAGTACTAAAAGTGTAGCCAGAGCAATCAAGCAAGGGAAAGAAATAAATGGCATCCAGATAGGAAAAGAGGAAGTCAAACTATCTCTCTTCACAGACAATAGGAAAAGAGGAAGTCAAACTATCTCTCTTCACAGATTTTAGACCTAGAAAACCCCAAATTCTCTCCTCAAAGGCTCCTAAATCTGATAAACAACTTCAGCTAAGTTTCAGAATAAAAAATAAATGTAAAAAATCAGTAGCATTTCTATTTACTAACAATGTCCAAGCTGAGAGTGAAATCAAGAATGCAATCCCATTCCCAATAGCTACAAAAATAATAAAATACCAGGAATACAGGTACCCAGGGAGGTGAAAGATCTCTACAATGAGTATTACAAAACACTGCTGAAAGATGTCAGAGACAACACAAACAAATGGAAAAACATTCCATACTCATGGATAAAAAGAATGATTATTGTTAAAATGGCCATACTGCCCAAAAAATGTATACATTCAATGTTATTTCTATCAAATTATCAATGATATTATTCACAGAATTAGAAAAACACTATTACAAAATTCACTGAGAACCAGAAGAGAGTCTGAATAGCTAAAGCTGAAGCAAGAAGAACAAAGTTGGAGTCATCACATTACCTGACTTCAAACTATACTATAAGGCTACAGCAACTAAACCAGCATGGTACCCATATGAAAACAGACACATAGACCAAGGAAACAGATTAGAGAACCCAGAAGTAAAGCTGCACACTTACAACCATCTGATCTTCGACATAGATGCCAAAAACAAGCACTAGGGAAAGAAATCCCTATTCAACAAACGGTGCACGTGTAAGTGGCTAACGATATTCAGAAGACTGAAACTGGACTCCTACCTTTCACCACATACAAAAATCAACTCAAGATGAGTAAAAGACTTAAGTGTCAAACCTAAAAGTATAAGAATCCTAGAAGAAAATGTAGGAAATGCTATTCTGAGCATCAGCCCTAGCAAAGACTTCATGATAAAGACTCAAAAAGCAATTGCAATAAAACCTATGTCAAAAATGGACAAGTGGGACCTAATTAAACTACTCTGCACAGAAAAATAAAAACCTATCAACAGAGTAAACAGACAACCTACAGAATGGGAGAAAATATTTGCAAACTATGCATCTGACAAAGCTCTAATATCCAGAATCTAAGGAAGTTAAATCAACAACCAACCAACAAACAACCCCATTAAAAAATGGACAAATAACTTCTTTCAAAAGAAGACATACACATGGTGGACAAATATATGAACAAGTGCTCAGTATCCCTAATAATTAGGGAAATACAAATCCAAGTCACAATGAGATACTATCTCACAACAGTAAGAATGGCTATCATTAAAGTAAAAAATAACAGATTGTAGCAAGGTTGCAGAGAAAAGGGAATGTTTATATACTGCTGGTGGGAGTGTAAATTAATTAAGCCACTGTGGAAAGCAGTCTAGTGATTTCTCAAAAAACTTAAAATAGAACTACCATTCAACCCAATAATCACATCATCACCTACCACTGAGTATATATGCAAAGGAATATAAATCGTTCTACTATAAAGACACATGCATGTGTATGTTTATGTCAGCACTTTTCAAAATACCAAAGACATAGAATCAACCTAGATATCCATCAATGGTGCACTGCATAAAGAAAATGTGGTACGTATACAAAATGGAATACTATGCAGCCATAAAAAAGAATGAAATTATGTCCTTTGCAGTGACACTGATGAAGCTGAAGGCCATTATCCTAAAAAGAACAGAAATATAAATACTTCATAGTCTTACTTACAAGTTTGAGCTGAAAATTGCGTACTCATGGACACAAAGAATTGAACAATAGACACCAAGGCCTACTTGAGAGTGGAGGGTAGATAGAAGGGTGAGGTTTGAAAAATTACCTATCAGGTATTATGCTGATTACCTGAGTGACAAAATAATCTGTACACAAATCTTCCATGACATGCAATTTATTTATGTAACAAACCTGTATATGTACCTCTGGAACCTAAATTAAAAGTTGGAATGAAAAAAAAATAACTCTTTTCTTTATAAATTACCCAAACTGTGTATTCCTTTATAGCAACACAAATGGACAAAGACAAAAGGCCTCAAAGTGGCCAGATGCAGTGGTCCACACCTAGAATCCCAGCACTTTGGGAGGCTGAGGCAGGCAGATCACCTGAAGTCAGGAGTTTGAGATCAGCCTGGCCAACATGGTGAAAACCCATCTCTACTAAAAATAAAAAAATTAGCTGGGCATCATGGTATGCATCTGTAATCCCAGCTACACAGGAGGCTGAGATAGGGGAATGACTTGAACCTGGGAGGCAGAGTTTGCAATGAGCCAAGATCATCCCACCGTACTCCAGCTGGGTGACAGAGTGAGACTCCTTCTAAAAAAAAAAAATGCCTCAAATTCAAACTGCCGAAGGTATCCAAGGACTGCATTCAGAAGTGTTGTTCTTAGTACTGGAATACAATGGTGAACAAGAACTTGGCATAGTCTCTATCTTCAAAGAACTTGCTTCATCTATTACTTAAGTTTGAAGCAGAATTGAGGGCAGATTACCAAGGACCTTGCATCCCTATTTAGTAGTCTGGAGTTTATTTTGAGGACAATAGAGATTCATTCAAATATCTGAACTAGATGAGTAATGTGAGATTTATATCACTCACATGTCATCCTAGAAATACTGTGAGGAAGGACTGGAGTAAGAGAAAACTAGACAGGAAGTCTAGCTGGTAGACCAGAGGCATTTTGCTGGACAGGTACTCCTAAGACATGCCCTTGAATGGAACAGCATGTAGATGCCACTCTATACTAGAAGTATTGGTGACTACTGTCTGATCACAAACACATGTAGAGTCGAGAAGTGATAGAAAGTATTACTTTTTTCTCTGCTTTATTGGGGAAAAGAATCCCTGTTCATTATAATCCCCTTCTCTCCTGTTATGTTCTCATGACACAATGTGTTGGGGGGATATAAGGAGTCATACCCATGGCAGTGGGAGCAGGAAAACCAGTGAACTAAGAAGAGAGGCCTGCAGGTGCCATGTTGTTGGAAGACATGCAAGGAAGAATCTGGCATTTTAGGCATAAGGGAAGGGACCAGGTGCAAAGGGAAGAAAGATGTCACTGGGTAGGGGCCACTCTGTACTCAGGTGGAAGGGAATAGTGATTCCTGCGATGTAGGCAGGGCATCCAGTAAGCTCCCAGAGAGCAAGTAATTGATGCTGCCAACTGAGTACAGCCATGCAGGCCAAAACAGACAATCCAGCCAGGAGTGAGTCTTTGCTGATTGGGTGGAGAGTGGAAGAGCATAACAAAGACAAGACCTGAATAGCAACTGAACACACCTGAGTTCTGCAATGAGCTAAGAGAGTATCCAACTTCGGGTCAAGATTTTTCTCGTATTTGTTTTAAATCTGCTCCAGTGCATGGAGACTCGGGCTGCCAAGGAGCTGGATGCTTGGGTTAAACACAGCAATGCCTTCCCCCAGTGGACCTCTCCTGCCACTTGGTCTTCTTCACACCTTCAGAGGCACCTCTGCACCAGTTCTGTCCAAAGCTAACAAACGCATTCCCATCCAGTCATTTCTTCTCTTCGTTGCTATTTCTAGTAGACCTGTGAGGATTCTCCTGATTTCTCTGGCTGTCAGTTCAGCTTACATTAGAATGAATGAGAGAGAGCATGAGATAGAAAAAGAGAAATTATGGAATCATTTGAACTGGACTTATAACCACAAAGAAAACTATATCAATACTTGCAGAATTTGAAGCTACATGGAAAATAACAGACCACCACTGCTCAGATATTTGAGAACCATATCTGTGCACCTAACAGTAGGGTTTCTCTGCACCTTCTACCTGACTCTGAAGATGCACACATGGGTTTAGGAATATTGGCTCAGGAACCCAGAAGATTTACAGAATTAAATCTGGTCTAGTAAATAGCAAATAGTACTTTTCCAGAGATTTTTTAGAAGTGGACTGATGTACATCTATTCCTTCTTTGTTTCAACAGATTTTATTGTTCACTAAATCTTGATCATTTTAAACACACAGCCTTGTTTGTTCAAGTCAGTAAGTAAATGAGAGTGGATTCTTCCTCTCATCAGCATGATCAGTGCAACCTGAACAAGCACTTACCACACAGGGATTCTTTATTACTGAGAGTGTGACTTTCTTTCCCCTGCCCCTTACCTCCAGGGCATAGACACGTGCCTATCTCATTCCCCGACACCAATAGATTGCACACAACTCTGGAAAAAGGGCAGATCTTTTTGTATCTATGTTTACCCCATAGTACCCAATAGATTTACAATACAACACACCTTTAAATTGATGGCTGCACCAGCATATCCCATCCCATATGCTGTGCATACTGTATGAAGTCGACAGTCTTCCCATTCCCTTGAAACTGGCTAGGCCAGTGACTAAAAAACTAAGTGACACTATGTGACTTCTGAAGTTAAGTTATAAAATGACAACAGATTCTACCTCATCTTCTTTGAGATGCTTGCACTTGAAACCCAGCCTCTACCTGTGAGGAAGCATATGGCACATGGAGAGGCCATGGGTAGGTATGCCCACTGACAGCCCATTGAGGAGTTGAGCTCCCAGCTATGAGCTTGCATCAACTTTCTTCTGACATGAATGGGCCTCACTCCCACTTTTGAACCACTCCAGTTCCTGCCTGTAAAACAGAGACTTGCCTTGCTAACCCCTGGCCAAAGTGCAGATTTGTGAGCTAAATAAATGACCACTGCCATTTTAAGTGTCTAAGTTTGGGGTGGCTTGCTATGCCACAATAGATATCCAGAATATCTATCATCTTCTCTCCTCTACTGTGTTAATTCACAGTCACATCTCTCCCCAGTCAAACTCTAGGTTCCTTAGAGTCTGGAGGCTTTCCAGTCAAAATTTTCTTTCCAGAATTTTCTTTCATACCACACTATATTTTAGCCAAACTAAGTTCCTTGCTGTTCTCTATACGTGATCTTAGATTTCCAGTCTTTGAACGTTTGATCACCCTGTGTCTTTGTTGTGCATGCACCTTGTACTCATCTACGTTCACCTAAGTCTTACTGTTTTTGAGACTGAGTCTCATGCCATGAAGAATTTCCTGATTTCTCCAGTCACTCTTGTGAAATTCTATAGCAGTATAGATGACTCTCTTTCTCTTTCTTTTTTAAGTGACAGAGTCTTGCTCTGTCGCCCAGGCTGGAGTGCATTGGCACCATCTCGGCTCACTGCAACCTCTGCCTCCCTGGTTCAAGCACTTCTCATGTCTCAGCCTCTTGAGTGGTTGAGATTACAGGCATGAACCCCCACTCTCAGCTAATTTTTGTATTTTTAGTAGAGACAGGGTTTTACTATGTTGGCCAGGTTGCTCTTGAACTCCCAACCTCAGATGATTCACCCGCCTTGGCCTCCCAAAGTGCTGAATTACAGGCATGAGCCACTGTGCCCGGCCAGATGAATTTCTCTTGCCAGTATCATCTCTTACCTTATATTACCATTACATGTTTACAGATGTTTCTTTACACCCAGACTGTCATGTCTCCCATTACATCCACCTACATGAAAAATATTTACAGAGTCTCTGCTACTCACCTACAATGTGCTAGGCACAGTGCAAAGAGCACCAAACAAAGGCAGATGTGCCTCTGCCCTGATGGCACTTTCCATCTAGTGAGGAAAATGCAATAAATTAGCAGTTGTGTGACTATTATTCTCCTTTGGGGATTTTAACTATGTCAATTAATCGGACCTAACATGATACCCTGCTTTGTTTGTGGATGTGAAAGACAACGTGGAGTAGCTAGACATCTGGGTTCAAATCCCATCAATCCAAATCATTATCTGTGAACATGGAACAAGGGCCTAACTCTCTGTGCTTTATTTTCCTCAATGATCAAATGGAGATAATTTTAGATACATCATACTATAGTTCTTATTACGAATGAGAAAACTCATATAAGTTTCATCTTTGTGCTGAGCACAGAGTGGGCATTCAGTTAACTCATACATCCCTTTGTTCCCACCTTCTTTCACTTAATGTGGAGCTCAGTCCTTGGCTTCCACTCTGCTAATGAGACTAACCAACTGATGACCAGTACTCAGATCCTGTCCTTCTCCTGTACATACAACTCCTTCTCTGGTGTGAATGACACTGTTTCTTCAGACATCTACACATGCCACCTGGGTGGTAAAGGAAGAATGACATCACTCATTGTCACCTGGCTGACTCCCATGCATTACACAAAATTCAGCCAAAGTGGTACTTCCTCAGGGAGACTGGTTATTCCCTCCCCAGACCCCATCAGACTATATTATTTCCCTTTGTTCTAGGTCATAGCACCTTATACTTTCCTTCCATAACACTTGCCACAGCTGGAATTCATTACTTTTAACCTATCTATTACTTCTGTTTGATAGTAAGCTCCATGAAGGCAGGGGCCAGGTCTGTGTTGTCACCATGATCACCAGCACCAGGTAAAGCGTCTGTTACATAGGATGTACTCAACAGATATTTATAGAGTTAATGAATAGAAGAGACATTGCAGTAGAAGCTAAAAACCCCAAAAGAGAACTACATTAGGAGGCACTGAGTCAACAATTTTTCTTTATTCAATAACCCGCATTACCACCCCCCACACTCCAGAGACCATTCTTCTTGAGCATTTCTATGATTAACCTTCAGAAGGTTCTGAGGTCAAAGAGTGGGGATCTTTAATGGACCCAAAAGCATCATTAATTTATTTTGCCAGCTAACTAGTTTCTCTGAACAACACCTCCTGATTGCCAGTGATGACCTATAGAAGGCATAACAAAAGAACTTCTTGAAGTCTGATGTTTCAGTCAAACCAGCAAGCCATTTCCAGCTAAGTCTGTAATAGCAAACCCAAAAGGGTAACTGACATTTTGAGAGAGTTATGGCTGGACTAACTACACTCCCTGAGACACTCATGCTGTGGTACCGTAAGCCTTCCAGAGATGTTGAACCTCAAGATCTTTTGAAGCTAAGTTGCTCACATAATTTTTACTTAAAAATATAGGTAACAGCTGTTCCTCCCTGCTGTGAGCAGGTAAGAGGCCATTTTCCCAACACATTCTAAAACAGGATTGTCTATTCTCTGTTCATAGCCAAAGGGTTGCAAAAAAATACCTTTCCCCCACCAAGTGTGAGGCCAGATATAGCACAGTAAAAAATAAAGTAAAACTTGGAATCTTTTTTTTTTTTTTTTGCAAATATTAGCATTAGTTATTTCTTCAGCAATATGAGGCCAAAATCCCCACAGGGTCTAGCTAAGTCAACACTGTTCCTATTATTACCACAATGTAGGACATGGCTGCAGATCTGCTTCCCGCTCATAACAGAGCCTGCTGAGGCTTCACTGTGTAAGGTTGAGTTTAGTCAGAATCAGCATATCTACTGATCTAAAACCCTTATGACTAGCAAGATGTATTAGATCAGACCACAATTTTAATTCAGGCTATATGGCTTGCATAGAATCTCACATACCTTTTTTTTTTTTGAGACGGAGTTTCACTCTTGTTACCCAGGCTGGAGTGCAATGGCGTGATCTTGGCTCATTGCATCCTCTGCCTCCTGGGTTCAGGCAATTCTCCTGCCTCAGCCTCCTACATACCTTTTATATATTAACAGATTGGAAGTAACTCTTCTTATCAAGTTAGAAAAGGCTGCTGGGACTGAGAAAAGAAAGAGAATAAGAAAATCAGTGGTACCTATTATAGTCTGACTTTCATAAATCTGAAGAACGTAGTGCAGTAATTGAGTAAAGTCTATTCCCACTTTGCTATCTTGGGTATTTTTCATGTGCTAGATCCTGGGAAAATTCATTCAGTTCTGCTTCCTTTTTGTTCCAGATGTATAACTGCTATTAACATGAAACAGGGAGGAAAAGCAAGACTAATGTAGCTCATTTTCCCATAAAAATTTGCCTCGGAGGAGAAAAAGGCTGTCTCTTCCTTTTGCATGCAGAAATATTCTATGCAAGTTTCTATGAAATTCTGCCTAATGAGGTTTGAATATTGTACCAATATACACTGGCAGAAGCACATCTTAGCTCTAAGGTTCTATTCTGCATATGAATACTATTTTTTGGTTCCAATTGTCTCTAATTAATAAAATATCTCGCTGGGCGCGGTGGCTCACGCCTGTAATCCCAGCACTTTGGGATGCCAAGGCGGGTGGATCACGAGGTCAGGAGATGGAGACTATCCTGGCCAACATAATGAAACCCCATCTCTACTAAAAAAAAAAATACAAAAATTAGCCAGGCATGGTGGTGCATGCCTGTAGTCTCAGCTACTCAGGAAGCTGAGGCAGGGGAATTGCTTGAATCCGGGTAAGACTCTGTCTCAAAAAAAAAAAAAAAAAAAAAAACTCATGATGTTAATGTTAGAAACACAAAGACAATACCATCATCATAAACTTTTTCATTTAACAAACATTTAATTAGCATTGCACTAGGCACTGTGGGAACAGAAAATCTAATGAAGGGAAGACTTTCATTCCTAGCCAAGATGGGAGGAACAGAAATACCCTGCCACATAAACCAAAAATACAAACAATAAAAATGAAACAATAGTTTCAAGATACCAGACATCAGACAATGAACAGTATCCTTGAGAGATGGGAAACAAATGAGATGGGACAATAATTGCCTTATGTTAATGCCTTGAGATAATTTTCAGGTGGAATAATAAAGAAAAGGGGAATAAGGAAGAACCCGGAAGACACCCTGAGTGAGAAGATAAAGCTGAAAGTCCAAGTAGACCAAACTGGTTAAAATTCATGGGATAATGTAGGGGAGATCAGAGAGCTACACAAATAGAACCCTAGCAATATGCAGAGAGTCCCCTGTGAGTATTCAGCAGAGCACTCATTTGTGCACGCATGTGAAGAACCTGTGAATGGGGAAAGAATCACCTGAAAGGAGTAGAGATAACCGGATCTAATGTGCACACAGGTCCAGGAACAGTGCTTACTACTACAGCCAGACTGGAAAACCCTAGACCTCCTAGGGAGTATACAGAGTATATATAAAGTATACAGAAGACCTGCCTCAAGAATGGGAAACAATTAGCCCTAGTTTGATCACTGCTCTGATTCTGTCTAATAAATCTGAAAAGCAAAACCTGAAAGGATCAAACTGTTTTAAGTAACTTAACTGCGTTCCAGAACAATGCTCAGGAATATTTATAGAAATTGAAAAATATTCCAGCCATAAAAAAGAATGAGTTCCTGTCCCTTGCAGGGATATAATGAAGCTGGAAACCATCATTCTTAGCAAACTAACATAGGAACAGAAAACCAAACACCACAAGTTCTCCCTGAAAAGCAGGAGTTGAACAATGAGAACACATGGACACAGGGAGAGGAACATCACACACCAGGGCCTTTCAAGGGGATGGGGGAAAGGGGGAGTGAGAGCATTAGGACAAATACCTAGCACATGCAGAGCTTAAAACCTAGATGATGGGTTGATAGGTGTAGCAAACCACCATGGCACATGTATACCTATGTAACAAACCTGCACGTTCAGCACACGTGTCCCAGAAATTAAAGTAAAATTTAAAACAAATAAATAAAAAATAAAAATATTCAGCATCCAATAAGGTAAAATTCACAATGTTTGGCATCCAGTAGAAAGTTACCAGGTATGTAAAGAAGCAGGAAAATAAGATTCTTAATGAGGAGAACAGTTAGTCAATTGAAACATACAGTCTTGACACAGAGGTTAAAATTAACAAGCAAGGACATTAAAACATGCAGAATAACTGTAACACATATGTTCGAAAAATTAAAAAAATTATTATAAAACCCAATTTAATGGATGTGGATGAAAACTACCATGTAGCAGATGATAAAATACACTGGATAGGATCAATCATAGATTTTACTTTGCAGAACAAAGGTTAGTGAACTTGAATACATGACAAAAACTATCTAAAATAAAAAGAGAGAGAAAAAAGCATTTTTGAAATCTAACAACGCCTTGATGACCTGTAAAACGATTTCAAGTGGCCTAATAACTAGATAATTGAAGTCCCAAAGGAGAGGAGAAAGATGGGAGATAGAAAAGACAATGTAAAGAAGTAACAGCTAAAACTTTTCCAGATTTTTTGAAAACAGTTACCCACAAATTCAAAATGCTCAAATAATTCCAAGCACAAGAAACATTTTTTTTAAAAAAAACTTTTCACGAAAGCATATCATAATCAAATTGCTAAAAACTAGTTATAAAGAAGAGAATCTTAAAAGCAACTAGAAAAAAAGACCGTATGCACTAAGGAACAAAGATCAGGATGACAGCACATTTCTCATGCGAAACAATATAAGCAAGAAGACAGTGAAGCAACATTTTTAAAGTGTTAAAAGAAAAAAAATTGAACTGAAAAAAACCGAAAGATAAAAAAGAATTTTATAATGAGCAAAAATATATTTCAAAACTAAAGGTGAAATAAGGACCTTTTCAGACACATAAAAGTAGAAATAATCACCAACAGAACTGTGCTACAAAAAGTGTAAAAGAAAGTCCTTTGGGCAGAAGAAAAAGGATACCAAATCTGTATAAATCCATGGAGATCACCAGAAATAATAACAACTAGGGTAAATATACATTTTTCCTTTTGTTTATACCTCTTTAAAAATAATTGACTCTTTAAGTGAAAAGTAATAATAAACACAGTCTGCAGTTTGTAACATGTATAAAAATTAAATGTGTCACATCAATAGCACATAGGCTAGGAGAAGATCATCAGAAGTGTAACTACTGTAAGGCTTTTATACTGTAGCGACTATGGCATATTATCTCTTGAAGGTAGACTTTGAAAAGTTAAAAATGTATATTGTAAACTTTAAGAAACTAGAAAAATAAGAGCAAATTGGAACTAGAATAAATAGAAAAATGAAGATCGATAGGAAATCAGTGAAATATAAAACACACACATACATATACACACACACATACATACACACACACACACACACACACACACACACACACAAGACAGACCAATAAAACTAAAGTCTAGTTCTTTGAGAACTATATATCTGGAATATATATATCTATATCTTAAGTGTTCAAGTGAAGTTTATTCCAGGAAAGTAAGGTTGGTATAACATTCAAAAACCAATATTAATTATATTAGCAAAACAAAGGCAAGGTTGGTATAACTTTCAAAAACCAACATAAACCATATTAACAAAACCAATTAAAATCAGCCTCTATAAATGTTCCCCATCTCTATGTTATGGTCCAGAAATTGCCTCAAGGCAGAAATTCAGTGCAATCGTAAAACTCATTGCATTTATTTTCTTTTTCTCATTTACAGTCCTACACTTCCTAATCAATGTCCGAAAATCATTGTTTCACAGTCGTTCACGGCTAGAGTTATAATTTTTATTTCTTCGTGTAGTGCCTGTAAACAGAATTCCCAATCTTTGTCTTTAATTGTAGTTTTTACACATTTTTTTTCTGTTAAGCAAATAATTGATACATTATTCAAGTTAAATTCCATGTAAATACTGACATATCTGGATTTAAGCATATTATCTTGTTAGCTTTTTTCTTAAATTTCTGAATTTTTTTTCTGTGTTCTTTTTTGTCTTTGTATTTCTCAGATTAACTGCATGTCTTTTTATCATTCTCCTCTACCAACTTTAATTTTACATTCATGAATAATTCTTTCAATGGTTATCCCCAGAAAATTTAAAAATGCATCAATGACTTACTGCAGTCTACCTTCTTATTACTTCTACCACAGCTCAATAAGTGAAGGAAAGATTAACCCCATTTGCTTGTTTATAGTTTTTGTGCTATTGTTGTCATAATTTACTTCCACATATGTTGTAAACTGAGAAGATACTAGATTTTCTTATAGTTAGGATTTGTTTATATTAACTTATATATTTAATTATTTTTGTAATCTACTAATCTATTTCTTCCAATAGTTCTGAAGTTCAACCTAGAATCATTAGTCTAATCATTACAATTATTAATAATAATCATTAATACAATTTTAATTATTACTTCTAATAAATAGGTGAATCTGTTTTTTTCTGAATAAATGTTCTGCTGATAAAATGTTTTGTTTTTTCTTAAAATATCTCTACTTTCCCTTTATTCTAAAAGTAATTTTTGCTGTTTATAGAATTCTAGGTAGCCAGCATTGTTTTACTTAACACTTTGACAAAGGCTTTCAATTATCTTTGGCTTCTATGATTTCTGTTGATAAGTCAGCAATAATATTTTCCATTCCTTGTTGAAAAGTTTTTTCCATTGTCTTTTTCAATTTTCCTTCTTTCCCATTTCTGTTTTCTTTCTGGGATTCCAGTTACACAGACTGTTTGATTTTACCCTGCGTGTCTCTCATGTACTTTTCTATTCCTTCAATTCTTGTTCTCTCTGTACTACAGTTTAGATTTTTCTATTAGTCTGTCTTTAAATTTATTAACCTTGTCTTCAGTCATGTCCAGGCTGGATTTTAACAGAGCTAGTGACTTTTTATTTATTTTGTAATTTTAAATTACAGAATGTCTAATTTTTTTTCAAGAATCCAATCTCAGTTTAATTACCCACATATTTATTTTCTTTCTCTTTTTCACTATTTTCTTGATCATCTTTTTCACAGATGACATATATATTATGCACAAATATATGCTTTTAATGGCTATTTTAACATTTGATCTATTTGATAAAAATTACATATGCTTATTATATACAACTTGTTTTAAAATATACATACATTGTGGAATGGCTAAATTGAACTGATGAATAAATGCAATATTTCACATATTTCCTTTCCTTCAATAAGAACACTTAAAATCAACTCTCTTAGCAATGTTCAGTATGACATATTATCATTACCTATAGTCACCATGTTGTACAATAAAATTCTTGAACTTATTCTTCCTAATGAATTTTGTATCCTTTGACCAACATCTCTCCAACCCAAAACCCATTCTCTAGTAACCAATATTTTAATCTTTATTTATGAGTTTACCTTTTTTATATTCCACATGTGAGATCATGCAATATTCATCTTTCTGTGCTTATTTAACAAAATGTCTCCAGTTCCATGCATGTTGTTGCAAACGACAGGATTACATTTTTTAAGGCAGAATAGTATTCCCATCACATTTTCTTTATTCACTCATCCATTGATGGACACTTACATTGATTCCAAATCCTAGCTATTGTAAATAACACTGCAACGAATGTCAGAGTGCAGACATACTGGTTTCACTACCTTCAGAGATATACTCAGAGGTAAACTTGCTGAATCATACAGTAATTATATTGTTACTTTTTTGAGGAATCTCCATGTGATTTTCCATAATGGCCATACTAATTTACATTCCTTCCAATGGTATGTAACGATTCCCTTTTTTCCACATCCTCTCTGACACTTATTCTTTTTGATAATAGCAGTCCTAGCAGGTGTTAGATGATAATTATGATTTTAATTTACATTTCTCTGATGATTAGTGATGTTAAACATTTTTTCATATGCCTGTTGAGCTTTTGTCTATCTTCTTTAGAGAAATACCTATTCTGGCCCCTTGCTCATGTATTAATCAGGTTGTTTTATTATTGAGTTGAGTCTACTCTATATTTTGAATATTAACCCTTTATCAGATGTATGATTTGCAAATATTTTCTAACAATCTGTCAGTTGTCACTTGCTCTGTTGATTGTTTCATTGCTGTGCAGAAACTTTTTAGTTTGATGTAATATCATTTGTCTATTTTTGTTTTTCATATCTTTTGAGCTTTGTATCCAAAAATTCATTGCCGAGACCAATGTCCTGGAGCTTTGCACTTATGTTTCTCTCTGGTAGTTCTACAGCTTTAGGTTGTACATTGAAGTCTTCAATCCACTTTCAGTTGAGTTTTTATATAACATAAGGGTTTAATTTCATTCCTATGCATATGAATATCCAGTTGTTCCAACATCATTTATAGAAGAGATTGTTCTTTTTCCATTGTACATTCTTGGCATCTTTGTAAAAATCAATTTACTGTAAATGAGTGGATTTATTTCTGGGCTCTCTGTTTTGTTCCATTGATCTACGTATCTTTTTTTACGCCACTACCACAGTGTTTTGATTACTACAGTTTTGTAGTAGATTTTCAGTCAGGTTGTTTAATGTCCACTGTCGTGCTTTCTTGATCAAGAGTTATTGGGCTATTCAGGGTCATTTTTGTGGTTCCATATGAATTTTGAAATTGCTTTTTTTTTCTTTCATTGAAAAATGTCATTGAGGCTGGGTGCGGAGGCTCATGCCTGTAATCCCAATACTTTGGAAGACTGAGGTGGGTGGATCATGTGAGGTCAGGAGTTCAAGACCAGGTTAGCCAACATGGCAAAACCCTCTCTCTACTAAAAACACAAAAAAAATCAGCCTGGTGTGGTGGCATATGCCTGCAATCCCAGCTACTCAGGAGGCTGAGGTAGAAGAATTGCTTGAACCCAAGAGACAGAGGTTGCAGTGAGCCAAGATTGCACTACAGCACTCTAGCCTTGGCAACAGAGTGAGACACCATCTTAAAAAAAAAGAAAAAAAAGAAAAAGAAAAGTGTCATTGGATTTTGATAGGGGTACACAGGTATTTTACCTCTTTGGTTAAATTTATTTCAAAGAATTTTTTGTAGTTATTGTAAATGGGATTTTTTTCTTGATATCTTCTTTTTTGATAGTTTATTTCTAGTGTTTAGAAATGCTACTTATTTTTGTATGTTGATTTATCTCCTGCAACTTTAGTAAAATCTTTTATTAGTTCTAAGAAGTTTTGGTGGAGTCTTTCAGGTTTTTACATATAAGATCATGTCATCTGCAAATAGGGACAATTTAGGTTCTTCCTTTCAAATTTGGATGCCTTCCTTTCTTTCTCTTGAATAACTACTCTAAGACTTCCAGTATTATATAAAACAGAAGTGTTAAGAATCGGCATCCTTATCTTATCCCAGATTTTAGAAGAAACATTTTCAACTACTCACCATTTAGCATAGTGTTAGCTGTAGATTTGTCACATATAGCTTTTATTCTATTAAGGTACGTTCATTCTGTACCTAATTTGTTGAGAATTTTGATCATGAAGGGATGAACTTTGACAAATGATTTTTCTGCATCAGTTGAGATGAGAATATAATTTTGTCCTTCATTCTGTTAATAACGTATATCACATTTATAGATTTGCACATGATGAATCATCCTTGCAACCCTGGCATAAATCTCACCTGATCATGGTGAATGATTCTTTTAATGTATAGTTGATTTTAGTTTACTAGTGTTCCATCGAGGATTTTTGCATCTATGTCATCAGGGATATTGGCCTATAATTTTGTTTTCTTGCCTGTCTTTGGTATTAGGGTAATGAGAGCCTCTTAAAATGAGTTTGGAAGTATTCTTGCTTCTTCAATTTTTTGGAGGAGTTTGAAAAGAATTGGTATTAGGCTTTTAAAAACTATTTGGTAGATTTCAGGAGTGAAGCCATCAGGTACTGTGTTGTTCTTTGATGGAAGGCTTTTAACTACAGATTCAATCTCCTTATTTGTTATGATCTGTGGAGGTTTTTTTTTTTATTTCTTCACGATTTAGTCTTGGTAGATTGTATGCATCAAGAAATTTTTTTCCTTTTTTTTAGGTTATTCCATTTGTTGGCATAAAACTATTCATAGTCATATTTTATGATCCTTTGTATTTCTGTGCTAACAGTTGTAATGTCTCCTGTTTCATTTCTAATTTCACTTGAGTGGTCTCTCTTGTTTCTTAGTATAGCCAGAGGTTTGTCAATTTTGTTTGCCTTTTCAAAAAAATCAATCCTTAGTTTCATTGATCTTTTTATTGCTTTTTCTCATTTCTATTTGGTTTACTTCTGCTTTTATCTTTATTGTCTTTCTGCTAACTTGGACTTAGTTTGTTCTTGTATTTCTAGTTCATTGAGGTGGAATGTTGTTTATTTGCATTTTTTTCTTTTTTGCGGTAGGTATTTATTGCTATCAACTTCCCTCTTAAAACTGCTTTTTCTGCATCCCTTAAGTTTTGGTATGTTGTGTTTTTACTTTTGTGTGTCTCATGATAGTTTTACTTTCTTCATTGATCCATTAGTTGTTCAGGATCATGTTGTTTAATTTCCATGTATTCATGAATTTCCTGAAATTTCTACTGTTATTGATTTCTAGTTTCACACCTTTGTAGTCAGAAAAGATACTTAATATGATTTCAGTCTTCATAAATTTGTTAAGACTTGCTTTGTGGCCTAACCTATAATCTATCCTAAAGAATGTTCTATGTAGAACTTAAGAAGAATATATATTCTGCTGCTGTTGTATGGGCTACTCTATATATGCCTGTTAGGACCATTAGGTCTAATGTGTAGTTTAAGTTTGATGTTTCCTTATTGACTTTCTATCTGGATGATCTGTCCATTGCTGAAAGCTGACCACTGAAGAAATCTTCTATTATTATTGTCTTACAGTCTGTCTCTCCTTTCAGGTCTATTAATATTTTTTTTACATGTTTAGATGTTCAGATGTTGGGGGCATATATATTTATAATGCTTATATCCTCTTGATAAATTTACCCCTTTATTATTATGTAATAATTTCTTTGTCTTGTTTTACAGTTCTTGACTAAGTCTATATTATCTAACTTCTCCTGCTCTCTTTTGGTTTTGAGTTGCATGAAATATCTTTTTCTATGCCTTCATTTTCAGTGTATGTGTGTCCTTACTTGTGAAATGAGCCTCTTAGGGAGCTTCTGATTGAATCTCTTTTTTTATCCATCCAGCCACTTTATGTCTCTTGAATGGAGAATATAATCCATTTACACTCAAGGGAATTATTAATATGCAAGGACTTACTACTGTCATTTTATTAATAATTTTCTGATTGTTTTATAGACCCTTTGTTCTTTTCCTCTCTTGCTCTCTTCTTTTGTGATTAAATGATATTTTTCTACTGATATGCTTTTATTCCTTAGTTTTTATCTTTTGTATCTATTGCAGGTTTGTCCTTCGTGGTTACCATGTGACTTGCAAAAAATCTTAGTTATAATAGGTTATTTTAAGCTAATAACTTAACTTTGATTGAAAAAAAAAAACCACTACACTTTTACTTCAAATCCTCATCCTTTTAAATTTTAATGTCACAATTTACATCTTTATATATTAAATCTTTTGTAACATAATTATTGTAGTAATTATTATTTATAGTTTTGTCTTTTGACCTCTGTAGTAAAGATATATGATTTACACACAATCATTACAGTATTAGATTATTCTAAATTGACTGTGTAGTTACTAAGTTTTACTTTCATATGTTTTTATGTGACTAATTAGCATCCTTTTCTTTTTCGTCTTTAAGGAACTACCTTTAGCATTTATTGTAAGACAGTCTGGCAGTAATGAATTCCATCAGTTTTCCTCTGTCTAGGAATTTTTATCTCTCTTTTATTTCTGAAGAACAGCTTTGCTGGCTACAGTATTATTCTTTGGCAATTGTTTTACTTCACCAGCTTGAATATGCCATCTCACTCTCTCATGGCCTGCAAGGTCTCTGCTAAGAAATCTGCTGCTAGCCTTATTAGAACTCCGTTATACATCAATTGCTTCTGTAACATAGTTTATAATATGTCTTGGTGGAGTATTATTTGAATTGAATTCAACTGGAGACCTCTAACCTTCCTGTACTTCTATAGTTTCCAGATTTGGAAAGTTTACTGCTAATATTTCTGTAAATAAGCTTTCTATCCCTTTGCCTTTCTCTTCTCCTTCCCTAACTTCTACTACTCAAATATTTGCTCTTTTGATTCTGTTCCATTAATTTAATGAGTTTTTTTTCATTTTTTTTCCCTCTGACAGTATATTTTTAAATAATCTGTCTCCATGTTCACAGATTCTTTCTTCTGCTTGATCAGTTCGGCTGTTGATGCTCTCTGATGCATTTTTTTCATTTTATTTATTGCATTTAACAGCTCTAGAATTTGTTTTTGGTTATTTTTACTTCAATCACTCTGTTAAATTTCTTATTTTGGTAATTTACTGTTTGTCTGATTTCACTGAATGGCTTTTCCATATTTTCCTGAAGTTCATTGAGCTTCCTTAAATCAATTATTTTTAATTCTTTGTCCAATAGTTTGCATATTTTTGAGTTTGGCTACTGGGAGATTATTACACCCTTTGTGTGTTGGTATAGCTTCTTGGTTTTTCTTGTTTCTTATTGCCTTATGTTGATGTCCATGCATTTAAAGAAGTTAAGACTTATTCCAGTTTTTGCAGCTTGGCTTTGTCTAAAAAACCCCTTTTCAAGTCAACCTGCCTAGAGATTCTAGGCAGGTTATCTGACATGAACTAAGTGTGAGCTTGCTATTTCAGTCCTTGGTCAGGCTGTACCAATGCTGGTGTTGGCAGGTGGATGAACCTGATGCTTGGGTCTGCAGAGTTAGTCCTATATCCTGGATCCACAGGTGGATCTGTTGGTTGGATATGCAGGGATGGGCCTGAAGCCTGGATCCATGAGGGAGGTCTTCCAGCCTGTATACATAAAGGCTGGGCTGAAGCCTGGGTCTATAGCACTGGACCTAGTGCTGGAATAGACCTTGAGCCTGAGTTCACAAGAGATGGCTAGGTGTGTGATGGCTAGGTGTGTGGTGGGTTTGGGTTGACTGGGATGGACCCAGAGCCTTATTCCATGAAGGCTTACTTGTAGCCTTAGTCTTCAGAGGTGTTCTTATGAGCCTCAGTCCTTGGTTAGCCTGGAACTTGGTTCTATTATGGTGAGCCTTGACTCTGGGTCTTCTGGAGTCTGAAGCTATGGGGCCTGGCCTGGAGCCCTGGGCCAGCATAAAGCCTACATCTGTGGGGGCTTATCTAGAGACATCATTGAAGACATTGGCCTGGTTCCTGGAGCCACTGGACTGTCCTGGAGCCTGAGACAACAGGTTCCACTGGGGCCAGCCCAGAGGCTGGGTGTATAGGTACTGGCCAAGAGGCTAAGTCCATAAGGGTGGCCTGGTTCTTAGCATCTCAGGGGCAGACCTGGGACCTGGGCACATAGCGAAAGCCCTGGGACCTGGATATGTGATGCTTCTCCAGTGCTTTGTTCTACTGGGACTTATGTGATCTCTGAGTCTGCTGGAACATGAAGGTGTAGGGGCTGGCTTAAAGGGTAAAGACACAGGGACAAGCCTGGCACTGGGGAGGCCTGGAGCCTGGTCCACAGGGGTTGGCATGGCAATTGATGAACCTAAATTCTCTATCTACAGGGGTGATCTGGAGGTGAGGTCCACAGGTACTGAGTTAGGCCTGAAGCCTGGTCTTTGGGAGCCAGTCTATTTGTGGGGACAGTTCAGAGCCTGAGGCCAGAGGTCCAGTCTGGCTTTGAGGCAGGCCTGGAGCCAGATTCTGTAAGAGCTGTCCTGGTGTGGGAGCAAAAGCCACTTGGGCCTGCCTGGCACTGGGGCTAGTCAGATCCTGGGGCCACTGAGGTCAGCCTGGTGGTAGGGTAGGGACAGAGACCTAATGCATCTGGGGTGCCTGGAGTCTGGGCCTGCAGGAGCCTGTCTGAATCAGGGTGAACTTGAAGACTCAGTCTTGAGTACCAGCTTAGAGCCTGGAGTCACAGAGGCTAATCTGGTGCTGGGTGGGCCTACAGCCTACAATTTCAGGGGCTGTCCTGGTGATTGGGTTCACTGGTGCTGGTCTGATGTCAGGTCCTGGAGTGTGCCTAATATGGTGCATGTTTATATCTTGATTATCAATCACATTTTTCTGACTCTTGAATGTTTACTAATTTTTTTTGCTTTATATCAAACATTGTGAATTTAAGAACCATAGAATCTGAGAATGATGTTATCTTCTAGCTGGCCTAATGTCAGGTCCTGGAGTGTGCCTAAAGCCTGTGGCTGTGGGGGCCAGCCTAGTGCTGTGGATAGTTAGGGCCTCATGCTACTGGAGTCAGCCTGGCAGTGGGGCAGAGGCCAAGTCTGCTATGGAGTCTTGGAGCCTAGAGCTGCAGGATTTAGCCTAGTGCTGGGACAGGCCTGGAATTTCAGTCTGCAGATATTGGCTTAGTCTGGAGTCATGGGGGCTTGCTCAGTGTTGATTTCTACTGGGGTGGGCCTAGTTTGGGGGGTCTGAAGCAAATTCTGGTGCTCACTTTCCTCTCCTTTCCCCATGCAAAGAGTACCTCTCTCCATGTTGTGCTGCCTGGGGTTAGAGGAGAAGCAATGTGAGCAAGGTAAAGCTGTCCTTTCCTACCTCTTCAATGTGCCTTAAAAATTTCTGTGTTACACCCGGGTGCTATAATCCCTCACCTTGTTTCCTTAGCTTTTTGAAGTTTTTTTTGTGTGTGTGCATGAATAGTTGTTTGAATTGATATTTCTGTGGCAGGAGGAGTGCAGGAGAGTCCTATTCTGCCATCTTGCTGATGTCCCTTGGTGCATATTTGTATCTTGATTATCAATCACATTTTTCTGACTCTTAAATGTTTACAAACTTTTTTGCTTTATATCAAACATTATGAACAAAAGAACCATAGAATCTGAGTATGACGTTATCTTCTAAGATGGATGGTTTGGTCTTTCCTCTGGCAGAGTTGGATACCCTCAATCTAGTAAGAATTGAGCTGAAATAATAGCAGATTGATGCCTAGTAAAACTGAGTCTACTTCTGTTTTGCTTTGTTTTTTGTTTTTCAAGGAATATGTAATAACAAGGTATACAACATATGGTTGTCTAATATATAATTTTATGTCATTGCAGCAAATGAAAATATCTTGTTCACTGGATAAAAAGGGCCTGCTTTATATGTGTTCAATTCAGTGCAATTAAAAAACACTGTAATTATCATTTCATAACTTCGGAATTTGAATAGGTGCCAGTGTTTCCTTTTTCATACGGGAAAAAATTCCCATTTTTAAAACTAATGTTTCTTGAAAGTCAAAACCAGTCCTGAGCAAGAACTTTGGAAAAAAAGAGCAACACATCAGCAAATGCTTGCATGCTGTGTTGGGCCCTGGACTTATATTTCATCAGGACTTCTGCCACTGCCACTGCTACTGCACCAGCACCTAGAACTCACAGCCATCATCAATAGCTTTTTTGACAGCCCCCAAGCCATCTCTTACAGCATCTTTGATTTGAGTGTGTATGTACTTATTTGGTCCTTTGACCAATAATGTGACAGAGCTGGGATTGTTATATTTCTCAACAAGGTAAATTTTTTCTCTCCCAGTGCATACTCAGAGACAAGTCCTGTATATCCTATGCAGTCAGGATTTAGGTCATCAAAAGAATTAGAGCCACCCCAACACAAGACAAGAGTCAGCCTCTCTATATTTCTTCTTTTAGCTCTATGCAGAACTACTATGCCTTCTTTTTCAAGAGTACCTAAGCAAAAGAGGTCAATTCCATTTTGATAAATAATAACAAATCCTTCATATAAATCACCACAAACTTTTTTTAGTTCTATTGTTTTTAAATTCTATATCCAGTGAATTTTCTTTTAGCTTTTGCTAGTTTTTCTCTCTCTTCCTGACTCTTGTAAAATAAATCCAGGAGATAATCCATACTTACATCAGAAAAACAAACTTTTTTATTTTATCCACATTAATTTTGTAAATGTGAATTTTGGTTTTGCCAGAACATATTTGTTTTTGGGTTTTTTAACTTTTGTTTTATGTTTGCGGTATGTGTGACCGTTTGTCACCTAGATAAACACATGCAACAGGGGTTTGTTGCATATACTATTTTGTCACTCAGGTATTAAGCATAGTACCCAATAGTTATCTTTTATTTAGCTCCCACTTATAAGTGAGAACATGTAGTATTTGGTTTGCTGTTCCTGCATTAGTTTGCTAAGGATAATAGCCTCCAGCTCCATCCATGTTCCTACAAAATACATAATCTCATTCTTTTTATGGCTGTATAGTATTTCACTGTGCATATGTACCACATTTTCTTTATGTGATCTGTCACTGATGGGCATTTAGGTTGATTCCACATCTTTGCTATTGTAAATAGAGCTGCAATGAACATTCACATGCATGTGTCTTTATGGCAGAATGATTTATATTCCTCTGGGTATATGCCCAGTAATGGGATTGCTGGGTCAAATGGTAGCTTTGCTTTTAACTCTCTGAGGAATCACCATACTGCTTTCCACAATTACTGAACTTACACGCCACCAACAGTGTGTAAGTGTCCCCTTTTTGCCACAACCTCACCAGCATCTGGGTTTTTTTCTTTTTAATTTTAATAATTGACATTCTGACTGATGTGAGATGGTATATCATCATGGTTTTCATTTGAATTTCTTTAATCAGTGATGTTGAGCTTTTCTTCAAATAATTGTTGGCCACATGTATGTCTTCTTATGAAAAGTGTCTATTCATATATTTGCCTACTTTTTCTTGTAAATGTGCTCAAGTTCCTTATAGATGCTGGATATTAGACCCTTGTCAGATGAATAGTTTGCAAAAATTTTCTCCCATTCTGTAGGTTGTATGTTCATTCTGTTGATAGTTTCTTTTGCTTTTATTTCAATTGCTTTTGGCATGTTCATCATGAAATCTCTGTCCATGCATGCCTATGTCCTGAATGGTATTGCCTAGGTTGTCTTCCAGGGCTTTTATGGTTTGGGGTTTTACATTTGTCTTTAGTGCATCTTGAGTTAATTTTTTTATATGGTATAAAAAAGGAGTTCAGTTTTAATCTTCTGCATATAGCTAGCCATAAAACTATAAGGTTCTGTAAGAAAGCTTAGGGGCAAAGATTTCTTAGAAAAAACACAAAAAGCAATAATCTTAAAAGGAAAACAATGATTAATTGTACATCATCAAATTTTAAATCTTCTTTTAAGGAATACCATTTTAAAATATAAAGCAAGAATTATATTCAAAGTATATGTATAATAATTTGTACCTAGAATATATAAAGAACTTCTACATACTGATAATAAAATGTAAACAATTGAATAAAAATGGGTAAAAGATCTGAACAAATACATCATTAAAGAAGATATATTAATGGAAAACAAGCAATTAAAGGTGTTCATTGTCATTAGTCATCAGGAAAATTCAAATTAAAACCACAATGAGCTATCACAAAACACATTATAAATAGGCTAAAATTAAAACAAGCATATGAATTATATATATATATATAGAGAGAGAGAGAGAGAGAGAGAGAGCGAGAGAGAGAGAGGCAGGGAGGGAGGGAGGGAAGGAGGGAGGGAGGGAGGGGGAATCTTGCTCTGTAGCCCAGGCTAGGGTGCAATGGTGAGATCTCGGATCACCACAACCTCCGCTTCCCAGGTTCAAGCAATTCTCCTGCCTCGGACTCTTGAGTTGCTGGGATTATAGGCACTCGCCATTATGCCTGGCTAATTTTTGTGTTTTTGTAGAGACAGGGCTTTACCATATTGGCCAGGCTGATCTTGAACTCCTGACCTTGGGTGATCCCCCTGCCTCAGCCTCCCAAAGTGCTAGGATTACAGGCGGAAGCCACTGTGCCAGGTAACGTTCCTAATATATGTAATAACATAGGCCAATCTCAAAATGTTACTTTATGTGAAAAATTTTATATACAAAATATTGTATTCCCAATGATTCTATTTATATCAAGTCCATGAAAATGCAAAACTAATTAATGGTGGTAGCAATCAGAACTATGGTATGATGTTGTGTGGGCTGTGGAAGCTGACTAGAACCGACCCGGAAAACAAATTCTGAAAATTGGGAAGATATTCTTTATCTGTATAGATGTGTTGATTATACTATTGTATATCTTTTTCAAAACTCATCAAATTGTATGTTCAAAATATTAATAGTTCACCTAAATTTAAAAAAATACGATCTACAGTTGGCAATAGAATTTCTTTGTCTTGATTTATCATTAACTACAAAAATATGATTCGACTCTCAAATAAATGAATACTTTTGAGCCAGAAAGTAAAAGCCTCAGAAATAAAAATCTTACAACAATTACTTTTTTGATCAGGAAATTAAATTGCAGATAAGTGGTGTTTTAGTGATTTTCCTAAAATCACTAAAAAATAAAAAGGCAATATTCAAAGGGGAAAAAAAAGAAGCTTCTGGTCCTAATTCAAGTACATTTAATAATACATCATAGCACACTTATCCAAAATAATTTAACATATTCAGACTAAATTTGTAAAGCCATTTAAAAAGGTAAAATAAAATACTGGGGGTGAATTTGAACAAGATTCACAGCTTTATTAAATAACAAAATGGAATCCTGACATCAAGTCTTAGTATTTAAGCTTTATGGTTTAGTTTGTAATTCCATGATTTTTTAAAAAATAAAACAATACCATGAAATGATCATATTATTGCCTGTAATTCTCAATTAGAATTTAGAAATTTGGGGTTGAAAACTGTTTTATGCTACATACGATAATGCACTACACTCATTCAGCATGTATTGAGTGGCTCATATGTGGCAGCACAGTCCTGGATTATTTTTTGGATGCAAAGTTGAGTACTGAGGCATTGCTTAGGTCACTTTAACTGGTTTACCTTTCCTATCCACTTAATTCTAAGATGGCATTATAGATAATATAATTTAATTATGTAACTTATTTTTTAAAAGTTATAGAAGTACAATTTTGGAGTAAACCATGAAAACTAGATGCCAAGAACTGATGGTAGGCATCCACTTTGTCGTCAGACAGAATTTTGAGTCTGCTTTTTTGTCTCAAATATTTTATTGTACCTTTAAATTACTTTATGATTTTAGTTTAGATTTTTGGATAAATATACTATGAAGAAACATTAAAATATTGAGTACTGAGGCTCCAAATGAATCAAATTCCCTGTGCAATTAGTGATTCTCTCTTTGTAATGTGCAGCTGGATAAAGAATAACAAGTTTCTCATATAATAAACCTAGATTGAAGGTCTGATCCCTGTCTCTCTGACTGATAACTTATTTTGAGATGACAAATAGGGATGAGGCCAAAGATAAGGATTTTAGTGTGCTATTTTAGCTGTATCTGTTCCAATCAGTAGTAACTTCCAGAGTGGCAATCGCAACTGCTCTCTGTAGGGTCAGCCGCTAGATGCTCTAACAGTGTCCTACTGGGATATTGCTTCCCAGCAACATCCTCTTTATGCCAGAGGTTGGACAGCTCCGCATGATGCTCTAGCTCAGCTTCAGCACTGCTTCCCAAGTGGGTGCATGCTGATTACCCCTGGAATAGTAGCTTTCAATGTTTTTCCTGAGGGAATAATACACTTTGCATTGTGACTCAGTGAACACACCATGCATGTATAAAATCAAAACAAATATCACAAAATAATATCCTTATTACATGTGATGTTGTATTTTGTTTAATTCTTAAATGAGAATCACAACAACCTGAATTGGTTTCATGAGCAACGTGCTGTCTATAAAACATCGATCTAGAGGTAGCAATTATACAAGGGCATTAACCTCCATAAAAGATTTTTAAAAAGAATTTTGACAAATTTCAGGTGTAGAGAAGTGATTAATTTCCAACATTTTGAACATGAAGAATATTCATATACATGGAACCTAACCATGGCTTCTTTTAACAGAGAAGGTAGAAAACAACACAGTCAAAAATTATATGCTAATACCTTCTACATCATCAGTAGATATTTTTGGTAACATTTTTTGTTTATTTCAGCATACACCTTCATATTATTACTTCACCCCAAAACTATCTATTTCTTTTGTTGATATATAAAAGAACATGGCTAGGCCAGGTGTGGTGGCTCATGCCTGTAATCCCAGCACTTTAGGAGGCCAAGGCAGGCAAATCACTTGAGGTCAGTAGTTTGAGACCAGTGTGGCAAACATGGTGAAACTCCATCTATAATAAAAATACAAAAATTAACCAGGTGTGGTGGTGCATGCCTGTAATCCCAGCTGCTCGGGAGAATTGCCTGAACCTTGGAGGCAGAGGTTGCTGTGAGCCGAGATTACACTACTATACTCCAGTCTGAACAACAGCATGAGACTCCATCTCAAAAAAAAAAAAAAGAACATGGCTAGCTTTTTGTAGTTTATTAGAGTATATCTTCTATTTTTTCATTTTATCTTGTAATAAAAATGTAGTTTAGTTGAGTATTTTGGAATTACATACTTCTAATGGTGATGGTTTCAAATAAATGCGCGCGCACACACACACACACACACACACACCCAGCTTTGTTCTCTGTGTTGGACCATTTCAACTCCCCAGTTTGACACACTGTTGTCACTTCTACCCAAAGGTTAGATTCAGGGACAGACCATGATGTCAAAATTCCAGTGCAGAAAGTACCCATGAAAAGTCCCTGGGGAAAGCAACATGCTGAAGTCTGACATGTTATCTCTCATTAAGTTCAACTAAGGAAGAGTTTCTTCCAGTATCAGAAAAGATCTTGGCCTTCAGATAAGCAACCCAAGAATTCATTGGCTTTGTATTGGGCCAGCTGTATGAAAACTTAGAAACTAGATTCACAGCAGCACAGTGAGATGCATGTGCTATTAAACACAGAGTCATACATATCTCCCAGTTCACTCCAGAGCCTATGATCACCACAAGGACTGACAGATGAAATCATTTGCTGTATCTGTTAGAATTGTGTTTGCCTGCAACTAACCACAAAAGCAACACAAAACAAAAAGACTCCAAAGGGTTAAGCAAATAAGGATTGACTTGATCTATGCAATAAAAAGAGCATATATTGGCATTTTACTGCTGGTTTGGGGGCTCAACCATGCCACCAAAGACCCATCTCTATCTCTTCATCTCACCACCCTTGTCCTTGGCACAGTGGCCTTTGTCCACATTCTTATAGCCCTGTGGTCTCAAGATGACTACTCAGGCCTCATGTGCACATCTCAGATGGAAAATGGGGAAGGGCAAGTTAGCTTAAAGAAAAAGTACCTTCTCCCAGGGAGACTATGCAGGCTGCCCTCCACAGAGACTTCTAGAGACACTGTATTGTCCAGAAAATGGCTATTGCTACTCTCTTGCTGCTAGTGAAATCAAGTGCTTTTAGTGAGGCATATTGGTGTCCTGCAGTATGAGAAGGGAAATGAAAACTGACAAGTACTTCTCTTTCTCTCTCCTCTCCAAGTATATGTGTTGTTCTTTCTCAGTCTCTCAATTTTCTGAGCACATATAGCTAAGTTTGGTAAAATCAACTGTATGTATGGCATAATCCCACTATAATTTACTCATGAATTAATTTACAGATATATGAGAGATGAACTGGGAAGGGAATTAAAATTTGCTGAGTATCTAAAATGAGCTAAACAAGTTGTTAGGCCTTTTTTATATGTGTGTGAGCATAGACAGATACAGATGGTATAGATATAGTGTGTGGTGTGTATATACCTTTCTCTAGGTTTTTATAAGATATATATGTAACTTACAGACACACATCAATATATACAAAAACCTATGACAAAGGCATAATTACGTTTATGCTTCATATTGAGAGAATGATGTACAGATTACAGAAGTTGTTTTTGCAGCCTCTTAACTAGAGATTGGCAAGAGTAGAGTCAGGATTCTGTCCATAATCCATGCTGCTTTACAACTAGAAGATAGACGAGGCAAGAGAAAATATGCATGCAGTATTTTGCAGTCTGCACAAAATTTTAAATTGATCATTACTGAAGTATTCAAGTCACTAAGACAATATATATAGCCAGAAAATAGCCTCCTGTGTCCAATAGTTCATATGCAAGTTTTGAGTATCTTCCAAGCCCAGCTCTAAGGTGACAGGGGCTTGGATGACCTGTTGCCAAGAAAGCAGCAGGGCTACACTTTTTATTGGACTGACTAGCTGTTCTGATGTCACTTAGGAACAGCCTGAGGGCAAACGTGTCTTTTTGCTCCTGTTTCCTGAATCCCAAATGGACATGGTTTTTGTCAGAGACTCATGACAGGCATAGCTTTGGCACAGATCCCAGAGCCACCATGTGGCCACCACAGCCCTCAAACTCTTTCCACTTAGGCACAGTGAAAGCAGGCTCTGTTCTGAATTGAAAAGGAAGCTCTACATTGTTTCCGAGAGGGAGAGATGGTGGAGAGCAAATAAATAAATTTCACTGATAACAAAATAGACACTGCAAATTTCATCACTAGGGACTTCAGAAACATTACAAATACTGTTTATTTAACACAGTCTCTCGGATGATTTTTACCATACTCCACAATGTGTAGGGCAAGCACAGAATAATAGTTTTCTTTTGCATAATGTACAACTGTTTAAAGCTAAGTTATCTCTGGAAAAAATGAGACTTTGAGGCACAGAAAAAATGCAGGAAGAAATGGATTTAGCTTAAAAATGAATTGGGTTCAACACAAATGTGTAAATCAAGAGCTAGGATATTTACATCTCATGTCCTTTAAAAAAAATAATGTGGGTGAGCTCTCACAGTCATCTGAAAACCTAATACAGTCTTCTCATTATTGTATAGTTACTAGTATGCTGCTTCTACTACCTGTAAAGATCAATTCGTGTAGCAGTATCATGCACTGTTTATTTAAGTGACAAGGAAAATGACAATTATCCTTCTTCCTTGTGGTAATGCCCATTGAGACTAATTCTTTTTGAAGAAGTTGAGAACTGAGCTATGGAGAAGAGAACCTGCGTTATTTTCTGCAGGACTGGAGATTATCTACATTCAAAGCCAAATAGAGCACTTTGCATTAGTGGCCATAAACAGGAAGTCAGAATGGCAAATTAAAAGTGACCATTAGACCCCCAAACCTGACTTTAAGGGTCTGAAAATCAGATGGATAAGTAGAAAAGCATTGATCATGAACTTTTCCATGCAGATCAGAAGTAAAGAAAGAGCTAGGCTGAGGCAGGAGAATTGCCTGAGCCCAGGAGGCGGAGGTTGCGGTGAGCCGAGATCATGCCATTGCACTCCAGCCTGGGTAACAAGATCGAAACTCCGTCTCAAAAAAAAAAAGAAAGAAAGAAAGAAAGAAAGAGCTAGGAATTCTTTTCTTGATATTCCATGAACGTGCCATTTTATTCTGTGTTCCTCTGAGTGAAAATGAAGGAGAAAAGAATTCTTTATAGAGCCCTGACTTAGTGTTTTTCAAGGCACTTTACATACTTTATTTTTTATCCCCAAAGGAGAGAGGTATTATTACTTCCATTTGACAGAAAAGGACACTGAAGTTATAAGTGGCAAGGAAACTTATGCATGGTTTCAAGATGGAAAGAAATAACAGAGTTTAAATATAAACACAGATTAGACTACTTCCAGAACCATTTTTCTCTCCTCTGTATCATGCTCCCAGATAGGAAAAATGAAACTCATTAATTTCCTCATTATAACCAATTGTAAGAGATGGAGACCAACATTCCTATGGCAGAATATTTGTTTGAAACCTCATATTGTACAATGGGAATGAATACGCTGAAGATCATCATGAAGAAAAGTAACCAGGATTGGTAGGAATTTGGACATTATGACAAAGAAAAGCCAAAGAAAGAGTGGAAGTTTAGATCATCAAGGAAGTTGGTGAGCATCTTAAAGGTAAGAAAAGCTTACACAGGGAAGGCTATTCTGATGGCTATTAGAAAGAAGCAAATGTCAGTCTACCACTGGAAATGATTTATTGTAATTAAATGATATTTTAAAATTGGAGCAGGTTATATCACATGGTGCTGACACCTAGACTTAACAATCTTGGTTCTAAGAGGCTGAAAAGAAGGCTTCTGCAGTGGGTAGAAGATTAAATGAGATGACCTCTATTGTATATCTCATCATTATTCTTTTATGCTATAAATTATAATTCTGTATGGGCTAGGAGCATTGCATGACCTTTGTTTTTGATGTAGAAGTATCACTGGTGTCAGCAGTCCTAGAGCCCAAAGAGAGTGGATACAGGAAAGTGAGCAGCAAAAAAAGAACATGAATAAAAGAATGCTTTGGTCAAGAAGGCAAGTGAGAAAAGGAATTCTTAAAGATGCTGCCTTCTTACATTAAATATTCTTGAAAACTAAGAATCAGGAATGTATAAATCCATACTTGTAGACTAACAAAAGGAATCAGGGAGAAAGGCAGGATTAGATGCAAATATTAAACTGTAAAACTGAAAGCAGTCAGGCTGGATTATAGGATTGTTCGAGTGTAATGATCATGTCTTAATCTTCCACTTGTCCAGTTCAGCATCTACCACTGATTCTTTACGCATAGAAGATAGTATACATTCATGGAATCTCCTAAAAGGACATAAAACTTAACAAAAGACAGAATTCAAATAGATGAGAAAAAAATGATAGGGAATTATGAGCATTATGCAAAAGAAAACCTTTTATTCTGTGTGTACCTACCCATTGGAGATCAAAATGCCTGTGGGATATAAACTGATTTTGTGCCTAGAAAAGATGATAATATGGAATCTTTGACTGAGACAGAAATATATGAAAGACATAGAGGTAAACCTGTACCCACGATGTGAAGGGAACCGCACAGGGTAAAAATAACTATTTTTGTTAAACCAGTCCCAGCACTCGGGGAATGCTATTTCCACATACTCCCCTACATGGAGTGGTAATACAGGGAATTCCTTAAGTATATGCTTCCATACATTGCCCTTGTGATCTTGTCAGAGTGAGCCCAGTTCATTGGGCCATGGATAGATTTCTATGCCAGAGGCTGCTATCTCTGGGCTGGCCAGCGGCCTCTGAGGTGGTTTGGTATTAGAAGTCTATCAGCAGGTACATTCTTCACTGACAGACAGCCTAAGAAGTAAGCTTTAGGATTGTCAGATTTAGCAAATAAATAGGACTCCCAATTAAATTTGAATTTCAGATAAATAAGGAATCATTTTCTAGTTAAGTTGCTAATTTGCCTGGGTCATATCTATACAAAAAGTTATTTTCTGTTTACCTGCAATTAAAATTTAACTGAGCACGCTGTATTTACCTGACAGCTCTAGTCAGATTGAAGCTCAAGACAGAAAGTTTTGCAGTCATAGAGAAGTAATAGGAAATGAACAGGAAGCCACAGTCACCTACTGCTGGGAGGAATAAAGTTACCCAGTCACTAGAGCTGCTGCCATGCCAAGAGGATACTGTGCTACCTCTAAGCAACATCTCAGCTCCTCAGAAGATCTAGTGAGACTCTGCTTGGATTATTACTCAGACTTTCTATTTCTCCATGATTTCTTTCAATAAACCCCCATTAACTGAGGGAATCTGAGTGCATTTCTTTTATTGGAAACCGAAGAGACTATAACTGCCACAGACACTGTTATTTGTCTGCTTAATATTCATTCCCTCTTTTTCCTTACTATCAAAATTCTAATTTTAGTTGGGATGTGAATGTGCTTACAGGATCTAAATCAAGCATGACAATCTAATTTCATTTTCACAGCCTCTCTTGTAGCTAGAGAGGCCTATATAATCTGACTCTGATATATGAGACCTATCTGGATGTGGTTTCTGGGAAAGCTTTGCTTTTCCCAGAAAAAAATAAAAAAAAAAAGACAGATGTTGCTGATGTGATCCCTCCCATCACCTTTTCCCTGCCTCAAATGAGGACTGATATCTTGAATAGCAGCAGCCTTCATGTGACCATGACTCTGTTACATTAAAAAAATGAAACCAATGTGCAAAATGGTAGCATCATTGAGCAGCGGAAATAGCACCAGCAACCACCTTCTAATGGTTATATATGTTGTTATCTAAGAAAAACAAACCCTTCTTTGCTTAAGCCACTATAATTTGGGATTTCTGTTACTTGCAGCCAAATCTAATCCTAATAAATCAAAGAAATTATCCTAGGATCCACTGAACATACCTTACTTCAAGTTTCATAGCAAATTATCACAAAGAAGAAGACAGAATTCCCCCCAAATATGCTGATACTGTTTGGATGTTTGTTCCCTCCAAATGTCATGTTAAAATGTGATTCCCAGTGTTGGAGGTGTGGCCTGGTGTGAGATAATTAGATCAAGAAGGCAGAGCCCTCATGGATAGTTTAGCACAATTCCCTTGGGACCTCTCATTCTCTCTCTCTCTTACTCCCTGTCTTGCCATGTGACATGGTTGCTTTCACCTTGCCTTCCACCATGCTTGGAAGCTTCCTGATGCCCTCATTAGGAGCAGATGGTGCAGCCATGCTTATACAGCCTATAGAACTATGAGCCAATTAAAACTTTTTTTTTTTTTTTTTTTGAGACGGAGTTTCGCTCTTGTTACCCAGGCTGGAGTACAATGGTGCAATCTCGGCTCACCACAACCTCCGCCTCCTGGGTTCAGGCAATTCTCCTGCCTCAGCCTCCCAAGTAGCTCGGATTACAGGCACGTGCCACTATGCCCAGATAATTTTTTGTATTTTTAGTAGAGATGGGGTTTCACCATGTTGACCAGGATGGTCTCGATCTCTTGACCTGGTGATCCACCCGCCTCGGCCTCCCAAAGTGCTGGGATTACAGGCGTGAGCCACTGCGCCTGGCCCTAAAACTCTTTTCTTTATAAATTGCTCTATCTCAGGTGTTTTTTATAGCAATGCAAGAACAGACTGACACATATTTCATGAACATATCTGATTTTGCAACTCTTTTTGGAATTCTCTTTCCTCTTCACTTCTCTGAATTGTCTTTTGTTAAGTCTTATTTCTGAGAGATTCTATTATCTTAGCCCATTTGATTCTCTTCCTATTCTGAATCTGATGGTATTTACAGCCTAGAGTCTAAAACATTCATTTCATGCTTGAGGACAACAAAACTCTGTTGTTTTATCACTTGATTCCTGTGCTGTTATGTATGCAACATTTCCATTTATTGGATGGCAAACTTCTGGAAGACCAACATATACATATACATACACATACACTTCTTGTGTTTTGAATGTCCACCGTGACGTTTGCTAGATATAAACATTAGATAAACACTTGCCTTGACAATGAGAGCAATGATAATGTTGTTGGAGGATATTTGGAGGTAATTTGATGGGATCCCTGGTGCAGATTCAGGGTGAAGAAATAAAAACTTTCCATCAGCACTGATTAGCATCTTATTTCTATTAATGCTTAAAGATATAATTGTGCATTCTTGTTTATCAGGGAGTGAGACAATGTGGCAGTGGTGTGAAAACAAAAACTAGATTTTTCTTAAAGGCACATAGTATTCACTGTGCCTGGCCTTTTTCCTTACTTGGGCCAGCAAAGGTGCCTGGAGGAGAGTCTTCACAGCGATAAGAGTCTATAATAACTCTGGTGCATTTGACATCACCCTTGGAATTCCCCTTTATTTCCCCAAATGGAAATAATTTCTTGCTTTTCTGAGCTACTACAAGAGATCTCATCTGTGCAGACCATCTGGGCATTTTTTTCTCTTTTTAAATAAAGTATTTGTGTATAAGACCGATTGCTGTAGTAGACTGTGAACATTTAAAGGACCTGCTAACTATGTTTCGATATTCCTACTCCAAGGGTTTGTATGCCAAGGTCTTTAACAAAGAAGACAGACAGTAAACGCATTTGCTGAGGAATTCACTATGCCGTCTAAGTCTCTAGCTTTGCTAGACTCCTAACCAGTGGCTATACTCTGAAGTGTATTGTCCTCATGAGTCTCTGAGTGATCTTTCATAGTATTCATGAATCCTAGTTTATTCTATCTAACTAGAGTTAAGAATCATTGCATTCTACTTGCTCATATATTGCAGACCTCCATCTGGTAGCAGTTAACTTTGGCTACACATTAGACAGCTTTTAAAACCACTTCAAGAATTATATTAATAGTATAATTGGTCTGGGGTAAAGCCTAAGCATGGGTACTTTTAAAGGTTCCCTGGAAGAGTGTAGTGTATAGACAAGGTTGATTCTCAACCTCAAAACTCCTTTTAGTCATTAGATATTGGTTGGACTGCTGTCTTGACTTCTGTTCTATGGTAGTCCTTACCATTTTTACAAGGAGTAATTTTCTAGGGCATTCTATTCAGACCTTAATTCTGAATCTTTGTCTCAGAATCTGAAACATTTTCTTGGGTCATTTAAAGTTTCTAGAACTATACTTAGTGCCCTCTTATTCTTTAATTCTAATAGGGAACATAACATACTTTCTTTATATCAACTGTGTACCCAGGGAAGGAAAGGAAATGCTTTCCTTTTCCTGAGCACAGCGCTCAGGAAAACTTCTCCATATATGGTCACATGTAAGCACAAAACAATCTTGGAACCAGTAGCTGTACCAATAATCAGAAAGGTCTCTTTAAACAACTAGTGTCATAACCCAGGTGAGAGCAGCTTCTTGTCAATTGGGTTTGATTTCCATGATTTATCAGGAGACTTAAAACTTAATATTCTTCTCCCATTTCCCCCATGCTAAGAATTGACAGCTTTTGGAACAGAAACAGATTTCTGAGACATTGTCAGATCGTTATCTTACAGGGATACTTTGTGACTATTATCTTAATTTGCCATTTCCCAGAATTAGGCAGCACACCACACATCTGATTCTTTGAGACATAATTATTCACTGTGTGTATCATACAGGCTCTTTGCTTCTTCACCTTCCTGAGTTAACCTCTTTGGGCATTTTTCTCCCTGTTAGCAATTCTGCCAAATTCAGTTGTGGAAGAAGCAAAAAAGGAAATTCATATTTACTTGTGCTTCTTCTGTGCATCTTTGTTCATGGTCAGGTAGGAGAAGAGGTCAGATTTCATAACTAAAGTTTACTGTATGATTGCCCGTGCATGTATTTATCATCCTAATTCAAAATATACAGAGACTTTTAAAAGGTTAGCTCACTTCATAAATGCCTTTTTAAGCTACTTTTGTTCTTCCTTTACTGAGAGTGGCAAATAATTAACTTCTACTTTTACTTCCCCTAAATGACCCTTCCACTGTTAAAGGCCACATCATTAATGATAGCCTGAGTATGACCACGATGAGCTGACTGGCATAAACAGAGTAAAGATCTTCTTATTTGCAAACTCCTACAAATAAGAAGAAAATGTAAAAGCAGAGTATGAGTAAGTAAGTGGCTAAGGGAGAATGCCAGGAAATACTTCTGTGGACCAAGAAAGTTACAAAACCAATAGAAGTCCCTGCATTTAGAAGGTCAGTTGGTAGTTCTGATAAAGCATCCACAGGATGCTTAGCGCTCAGGAAACAACCCCAGTGGGATATGTAATCATGAACAAATGGCATAACAGGAGCAAGGGCTGACGCCTTTACATTCAGGGCAAACCATTCAAAGCCATAACCGGATTCACTGGAAGTTCAGATGCTATACCATTATGATATATACAGCTCTTAAAGTCAAAAAATATTCAGTATTTAGAAAAAATAAAGAGCATTTATGAAGCATGCTGGTCCTCTCATACGGCTTTCTTCTGGGGACATTAATTTACACAAATAGGGCTTTAGGGGAGCACTATGGCATAGAAATGGAAGATATGGGTTTCTCAGTTAGATAGTCAAAGGTTCAAATCCCAATTGTGCCACTGATGCATGACTTAGCTGTGTGATCTTGATATTTTTTTAACTTCTGTAAGCCTGACACAAATAGTTACATATTAGCTTCTATTACTACTATTGTTATAGCAACAAAGATAATATTTATTAAGAATTTAGTATTACGTTAGACACTGAGTTAACGGACATAGCTCCTGATATTTGTAAACAGTCTAACATAGTAAAAAGAGTAAGATTTCCAAGTATAGAGACCTTGATTCTAATCACTGCCCTATCAATTGTCTATTTATGACTTGCAGCAAGTTGCTTTGTCCTTTTAAGCCTCGATTTCCTCATTTAAAAAATAAAAGTTAACACCTACCTAGAAGTTTTATAAGAATTAAATGTTGATTAGATAACATACGCTACCTGGTTAGCAAAGTGTCCGCTATGTAAGGAGCCCACAAAATAAGGATGGTTCTTTTCATTCTTACCTCTGCAATCTTCCAGCCACTGAGTACCTAGGTTGATGTAGAATGTGGCAAGGCACATTCCTACCCAAGAGCAAGCACTGAGAAAGTACACAGATTAATGTCAGATTGAGTGCACAGGCATGGTCAGATAGAGGAATCAGAGTGGAACAATAAACGGTGAGATGAGGATTGGTGTTGACACTTTAGACATAGAAAGGGCAAGAAGCATTCACTATTAGTGGATAAGAATATTTTCAACCATGTTTTATAGGAAAGTTAAGAGAAGGCTAATTTTTAGAGGCCTCCTTGCTTCCAGAGATCTTATGAAGAGCTGGGAGTTCATCATGTGATTATATTTGTGATTGCTTGGAATGTTTACAAGACAGTTAAAGTTCAAGAAGTATAATTATCAAGTGATGACTACTTACATGGCTACTTCATAAGTTAGAAGATTACATCTTCCAAAGGCATTGGAACTATTATTTTGCAAACCTTAGTTAAAAGGTATGACAGAGGTAATTGAGATAAAAAGCCTTAGCTTATTTCTTAAAGTAACTGCCTAAAGGAGACAAAGATTTGAGGAGTAGGAGGCAATTACTCCCTTCCGGCTGCTTTGCTAGTTAAAAAAAAAAAAGAAATGGCCTTGGAAAACGTTCGATGGATGGAAAGAAAACCAATTTTTTGTTGTTGTTCTAAATCTAACTGGCAGAAAATGAACAGGTTGAGCATATTTAGTCAGCCTTTTTTATACTAGTGTGTATCTTGTTTATTTAGCGTCTGTTGTCTTTATTATGGTGAGTGCTTCAAAATAGCATTGACTGAGAACTGAGTTGAATTGACCAAAAAAACTCTGTACTTTTATTAACTCTTTTCTTCTCTAGATTAATTTTTAAAACCAACATCTTCCTTTTGGTGTTGCTTTCTCTAACAAGAACAGTTAAATAAACAAATCATTAGTCTGAGAACAGACATGCTAGCACAAGCCCAATTGCCCAATTTAACTGATCACCGATGGATGCTAGTCATGACATATGACATCCAACTTTCTAAAAAGCAAAATTCCTGTACTGTTTTGTCAATTATTACAAAGAGTGGCAGCTTACAAATGTGCTAAACCAATAAAAAGAAAGAAAAGCTGTAACATGTCACCGGTGCTTGCTTTCTGAGATCTGTTCTCTTTCCTTTGTCAATAATAACTTACTTCTGTTGGATTACACAAATACAGCATGTTGCTGTAATCAGTCTCTGCCCAGCATGAATAAGCTTTTGGGAACAAGCGTGGATATAATACTAGTTATTCAAACCTCTAATTTTTCTTCCATTGAATAACAGCTTTTATTTGTAGCATTAGCGTTGATTCCATTCCAACCTCTTTTCTTAAGGTGAAAGATGAATAGCCCCTGGAGTTTTTTATACTCTCTTTCCAGTTAGGAATTACTTCCAATAATACGGCAGGAGGAGCTTGTTTCCCAAGGGCAAAGCATTAAATCTCAGCACTTTCCTTCCTGGGCCTTAACTGAGTGCTAAGTGTTCTTGCTGAGTCAACTTTGGGAAGGAAATCAGGTTTCTCTGTATTCAGTAGATGTTCTTGGCATGAGGGAAGATCATATCTTCCAAGGGTTTTGAAAATATTATTTTACAAACCTTAGTTAAAAGGTATGACAGAAGGGAGATAAAGAGCCTTAGTTTATTTCTTAGAGAAATTGCCTAAGGGGGACATACGTTTGAAGAGTAGGAGGCAATTACTACTTTCTGGCTGCTTTGCTAGTGGAAAAAAAAAAAGAAGAAAGAAAAGGAATGGCCTTGTGTATTAGTCCATTTTCATGCTGCTGATAAAGACACACCCAAGACTGGGCAATTTACAAAAGAAAGATGTTTATTGGACTTACATTTCCAAGTGGCTGGGGAGGCCTCACAATCATGGTAAAAGGTGAAAGGCACGTCTCACATGGCCACAGACAAGGGAAGAGAAACTGTGCAGGAAACCTCCCCTTTATAAAACAATCAGATCTCATGAGACTCATTCACTGTCACAAGAACAGCACAGTGATTGCTGTTCTTTTATGTCCTCATATTCGATCACCTCCCACTGGGTTCCTCCCACAACATGTAGGAATTGTGGGAGTTACAATTCAAGGTGAGATTTAGGTGGGGACACAGCCAAGCCATATCACCTCGGAAAAGTACTCTTCTAATTTCTCCCTTTCCATGAAAACAACTCTCAGGAATGATCATGTAATGTTCTATACACACTCAGGATGGGAAAGCAAAAATAGTAAAGTCTGTCTTGTTAAAGCGTGTGTGCCAGAAAACACATCCCTGTCCTAGCAAGGGTTACAGGGTGTATGTTAAACATAGCAGCAGCACGGTGGCTCACGTCTGTAATCCCAGCACGGTGGGAGGCCGAGGCTGGTGAATCACGAGGTCAAGAGATCGAGACCATCCTGGTCAACATGGTGAAACCCCGTCTCTACTAAAAATACAAAAAATTATCTGGGCATGGTGGTGCGTGCCTGTAATCCCAGCTACTCAGGAGGCTGAGGCAGGAGAATTGCCTGAACCCAGGAGACGGAAGTTGCGGTGAGCCGAGATCGTGCCATTGCACTCCAGCCTGGGTAATGAGTGAAACTCTGTCTCAAAAAAAAAAAAAAAAAAACATAGCAGCAGATGTGAAAAGTTGATGATGGGATTGCATGAATACAGATTTTACGCTTATCCCAGAAATAAGAATAATGATAATTATTCTCGTTTATTCATTGAATTATTACTATGTGCCAGTCTCTGGCAGAGCAATTCACACATGTAACTTATTTATAACTTTCAGCTACACCATGAGGTAAGTATAACCAACCCCTACTTTTTTCATGAGAAACCTTAACGATTCAAGTTAAGGCCTCAGAGTTTAATGAGTGGTAGAGCCAGGAATTAAATCCAAGTCTATCTGATGACAAATTTTGTAGTCTAACCCTTTCTTAGGCTTGCCCATGCAGTCTAAATTGCAAGCTCTGTGCTTCATATTTGCTAGTGGAGACATCTATTTCCATAATGGACTCAAGTACAACAATTTCATTTCACATGTATTTTTTTCTCCCTATGCTAGAATGACAATCTATCTTGAGAAGCCACTGAACTGGGTACCAGAAATCTTTGGTTCAATACCATTCCTTTCTAATTCCTTTGAGACTTTAAATCATGGATTGTCAATTTTACAAAGTCTATTATTTAAGTTCTACTTCTTTTTCCTTAAAAAAATTCCTGTCTTCATTCTGTCCTTACTTTAGTTACTATCTTCTTTGTTTGTCTTTTATGGTCAAACTTTTTAAAAGATCAGTCTATACTTCTCTACGTCTACATTTCCTTATCTCCCTTTCACTCCTCAGTCCCCCTCAGTCTGCTCTCAAGCTTTATCAAACCAAAGAAACTGCTCTCACTGAAACAATTATGGCTACCTAATTGTCAAAACTAGAGCCTTTCTTCCTGACGGCAGTTTCTTTCTGCCGTCTCTCTTGAAAAGAAAAGAGAAGGCTCTTTTTCTCCACATTCTCCTTCTCCTCCTCAGTTTCCTTTGGTCCTCTTCCTCTGCTCCCCCTTCAGATGTTGTTGTCATGTATCCTTGAACACACGCATGTCACTTTGGAGTTGCCTCATTCACTGCAACAACTTCAATTACTATCCAGTACGTGACTTTAAATCTTACAACTCTACCTAGATCAGGCTTTATTAATTCATTTACTTATCCACTCAAAGTTAAATGATTGAGCAACCAAATACTCACAAGACACTGTGCTTGAGTCCGTGCCCTTGAAGAATTTGGGGTCTGAGAAGGGAGACATGCTTACAGGCAAGCGATTATAAAACAGAAAATCCCTTGACAGAGACATGAAAAAATGCACCCAGGAGGTATCCCTATGTTGTCTGAAAAGGCAAGAATTATTATAAAAGAGTTTTCTAGAAGGAATGACCACTAACTTCAATAGTGGAATGGCAAGGGTTGGAGTAGATGGGAGAATGGGTAAAGGACAGGTGAAAAGCTATTCCAGGGAAGGACAGCATGAAAAAACATGCGGAGGGAGAACCAGCTGGTGTATCTGAGAAACTCCACGTGTTTTGTGACTGCCGAAGTCCAAGTAAGAGAACAGCAAGAGAGGAGGCTTTGGGGATAGCAAGAGTTATATCGGGGAGGGATTTTTATGCCTTGTTAAAGTGTTGGGTCATATGTCATAAATGGTGGGTTTTATATATAGTATAGCCACAGTCAAATATACATTTATATAGATCATACCTGTAAGATTCTGCATATTAATTAAGCTCAAAGTCAACATATTTCTGATACTATTCCCAAAACTACACATACTTTTCTAGATCTTTCCCTTGAAATTTAGATTAAAAAAAAAATCCAGGTATGCTGAACAATACTACTCAGCTGCTAAATAGGGCATTGAAACTTACCTCTCATCACATATTCGTTACCTCTGTTAGAACATCATCATCCACCACTCCTATAAACTAGAAACCTCAGTGCGATCCATGGTTACCTCTTCCTTTCATTCAAACCCTGCACCAATCCTTCTCAGATTTTTCTACCAAATACCCCTAAATGGCAGTGATAAATGGTTAGAGCTTGAAAGCAAGAATGAGATGGATTGAGGAGTGAATGGAAGGTAGAGGAATATATCATTTTTAAAGTTTGGTCAAGAAAGACAAAAAAGAAAGAGCATTGGGCCAGGCATGATGACTCATGTCTATAAATCCAGCACTTTGGGAGGCTAAGTGGGAGGACTGCTTAAGCCCAAGAATCTGAGACAAGTCTGGGAAACACAAAGAGACCCCTTCTCTACAAAAATTTTAAAATTAGTCAGGTGTAGTGGCATGTGCCTGTAGCTCCAGCTACTTGGGAGGCTGAGGTGAGAGGATTGCTTGAGCCTGGGAGGTCGAGGCTGCAGTGAGATGTGATTGTGCCACTGCACCCAAGCCTGAGGCAGCAGAGCAAGACTGTCTCAAAATAAAAGAGAAAACAAAAAAGAGAATAGTGACTAAAGAGAGGATAAAATGAAGACAAGATGTTTTTAATGGCCTTCAGTGGAGTAAGACACATCTTCCTGTCACCCACCAAAAGCAAAACTATCCCTTTATTTTACGTATCTTGTCTTAGAAAGTAAAGCAAAGTCTGAGTTTAATTAAAAATATTTTTGTTTGAATATTATATCACTTGGCTAGTGCTGTATAACAACAAACCACAAATTCTCAGTGGTATCAGCATTAAAAGTTTATTTAGTTCATGCATCTGTGGACATCTGGGCTCAGATGAGTGACTGTTGAGTTCAGCTGGGTTCTTTCACATATCTAAAGCAGCTAGGAGTTGACCCATGTAGTCAGGGCTTTGACTGGGGAGGCTTAAGTGGAATCCACGTGTTTCTCCTCTTCCTCTTGGGATCAGTGAGGAAGCAGAATAATAACTGAGGTTCAGGGAAGTAAGCCCAATTATGTAAGTAGTCTTCAGGTCTTTGCTTATCTCCTGTCCACTAACACTTCATCCCCCCAGATAAGTCACATGACCAAACCCAACCAAAGTCAAGGGCAAGGAAATACACTCTATTTACTGCATTAATGCAAACCACTACAAATATAAACGTTTTAAATGACCTAGGCAAATTAACATTTCCCTCTATAACCAAATGTAAAATAGATGCCCTAGGAGATGGGTCATAGTACTTATCAGTCTCCTTATCTGTAAAATGTGGCTGATAATGATATTATTGAAAGGAATAAATTGCTTAGCCCAGAGCCTGGCATATATTAGCGATTTGACAAATGTTAGTATTATCCATATAACTACTTTTGGGATAGGGTTGAAATATATAATACTTCTCTTGAGTTTTGTTTTCTTTTTCTTTTTTGAGATAGTGTCTCACTCTGTCACACAAGCTGGAGTACAGTGGCACTCCAATCTCAGTTCACTGTAAGCTCTGCTTTCCAGGTTCAAGCAATTCCCCTGCCTCAGCCTCCCAAGTAGCTGGAATTACAGGTGCACACCACCATGCCTGGCTAATTTTTGTATTTTTAATAGAGATAGGGTTTTTCCATGTTGGCCAGGCTGGTCTCAAACTCCTAATCTCAAGTAATCCCCTCACCTGAGCCTCCCAAAGTGCTGGTATTACAGGTGTGACCCACCATGCCAGGACCTCTCTTGACTTTTCAAACTTGGACTATGACCATCACGCATCCTAGGAGTCAGTCTTGGATGAGCTTTCCAGACTATATCATATTTATGCCTCCCAGCCCATCATTGCATATCCCAACTTGAAAAGTTTCTCAAAGCAAGATTATAGCAATACCAGATTCATAAAGGAAATGGAGATTTACATCTTCCCCAATTCTCTCTCCTAATCCTGCCTTTCCAGAAACCTTCTAGTTCAGATGCCCCTTGAAGTCAAACAAATAAGCACATTTCTCTGTTCTACCTTGATGAATGGATTACTACTTCTAAAAAAAAATTACTCCCTAGCCACATTACATTTATTAACTGGAAATAAAAATTAATTTGGACATGAATTTATTATAAGTAGATCAATATTCCTCTCTGTTCCCTGCTACAATATTGTAACACAAGATTAGAACACATTTACTATACTTGGCACCTAGGCTTTCAGTGGTTATAGTCTGTAAATCAATGCTTCATTATATAATTCAAACTAATCCCATAATTGAGTCTAATTAACAATAGCATCAGATAATTATTATAGAATTATTGAAAGTAGAGATTGAATAGATTTGTTCATTTATTCTATGTGCCGCCTGCTGACTACGATTCCCTGTGGCTTTTATTTCAAAGTGTTTTGTTTGGTTTTATCTTGAAGACTTGTAAAAATTAGTCTCTCTCATTTTTTCCTTTTCGACCCCACTTAGAAGTACAATAGGTTTTACCACATATTTTGGTATAATATTTATTTTCAATAGTACTCGTCTCTCATAATTCTTTTAAGATGTGCTCCATTTGGGGAGCTACAAGGCAATCTAAACTACATTTGCAAGAGAGGAAATATACAGTGACGGTGACTATAAAAATGATAATATATTAGCTTGTTTAACAAAAGCACAATCTGATCCAAGGGCTCACAAAGGAATTTGTTTCTACTTCTCTGGCTCTTTCTCTAATCAGTTTTCTTCTCTGCCAGGCTGTCCCTAAGTGGCAGCAAAAGTGGATTTCAATGGCTCCAGCCTTCCACAACAGACCTACTCTTTTCCAATGTCTGCATTAATCTCCCAAACAAATGCCGATTGGTTCTGGAATATGCACCTACTCTTAAGAAATTCTGTCCCAAGTTGGATGGAATATTCTGACCGGCCAGGCTAGGTCACACGTCTACCATTATTATGATAGAAGAAGTAAGATTCCTTGATCAATAGCTCCACAAAATGATAGGGAGGAGAGGAGGATCAGCTTCTGTAAGGAATGGATGCAAGGCGCAGACAAAACAAAAAAGGGTAGATAGGTACCACCTTCCTTAGTCTTGTTCTAAGCTAGTTGCAACTTCTTCCATCTTATTTCCTCAGAAGACTGTGAAGGAGCCCCACTTTTAGATGGCTATTCCAGCTATCTAAAGAGCACGAAAGAAAGGTTTTTGTTTGTTTGGTGTTTTCTTTCTTTTTTCTTTTTGCTGAATTATGAAAAATTCTGAGCCAAGTGAGTAAAGAACACGCTGACATTTCAAGCACCCAAGTGAGCCTGATCTCAAGGATGTGAAACAGCATGTCAGGTGACATGGAGAGCATGGGAAGGGGAGGAGAACTAAAGGACATATGCAATCTCTCTGAGAACCTACAGCCAAGTTGTTTTCTCGGTACAAGAGAATAGTTCCTTAGAATCAAGTAAACTATAGGATATCTACCAATCCTAAATTATAATTCCCTCATGAATTCTCTTTCCTCCTGAGAACTAAATTCTAATGGAGAGTTGAATCTGACTTCCATTGGCAGAAGATCTGACCTTGTGAGTAGAGAAGTTGGATGGTCGGTGCAACTTCATGTAACTCATGGCAGTTTAAGAGAAATTGCTATAGGGAAGGTGACCACTGGAGGGAGGGCCTTTGAGTTTTTTTTATTCAGTTAAAGAAACGCTGCACCTTCAGATCATGGGAACTATCTACTTGGATATTCTTTCACATGGCATGCACCTTCGCACCATGATAACTATCTGCTTGGATATTCTTTCTTTGCGAGAGAAGGAATTCTTAGGATATACCATTGTCTTCTCTACTCCTCCTCCAGCAGAGCTACTCACTTTACCATCAACGTCCAAAAAAAAATTTCCATGTCCTATGTCTTGTCTTTTTGGCAAATTGGCACGATAGTACAGGAAAACATCTAGAAGCAACTGAACTTACTTTTGCTCTGTGACTTTGGAAAAAAATAGTTCCATCACAAGTGTTTTTAATATAATTGAAAGACATCTGATATGAAGTTAATAACAAATTTCAATGAATAAAATGACAGCCTGATTCCTACGTGAGTCTGTCTTGTGCATCACTTTCAAATGTGAAATGAATAAAGATACTGAGAAGGGCTAGCAGCTAGGAAAAAATCTTTCATACAATACAGGAATGTGTGCAGTTTAAAAATTATGGCTGGCCGGGCGCGGTGGCTCACGCCTGTAATCCCAGCACTTTGGGAGGCCGAGGCGGGTGGGTCACGAGGTCAAGAGATCGAGACCATCCTGGTCAACATGGTGAAACCCCGTCTCTACTAAAAATACAAAAAAATTAGCTGGGCATGGTGGCGCGTGCCTGTAATCCCAGCTACTCAGGAGGCTGAGGCAGGAGAATTGCCTGAACCCAGGAGGCGGAGGTTGCAGTGAGCCGAGATCGCGCCATTGCACTCCAGCCTGGGTAACGAGCGAAACTCTGTCTCAAAAAAAAAAAAAAATTATGGCTAACCCTTATATATTGATTGAAGTCACATAAGACAGAAACTCTGAGATTGGCATTAAGGAATGAGACTTCTTCAAAGAAAGATACTTATCTGACTCCTATGCTGGCATCCACTAATGTGATCATTCCCAGTTTAAAGAGGATTAGTAACGTTTAAAATAATGCAGGTGATGTTTATTAAAATTGATACAATTGTCTCACTCTTTGCTATATCACAAAACTACCTTCAAACCCCAACTCAAACTGCTTATATCAAGAAATGAGGTATTTCACTATCAGATGATTTTGGCTAACTAGTTTTGACCTAGTTACCACATAATTTGTATGACAAAATTTCCTTGAAAGTAACTTGGAAATCCTGGGTGATGGCATTAGAACCTACTCAGCCTCCACATCCCTCTCACCCTGTTCATATACACACCCCTTGAGCCCTTCATAGACATCATACAAATACAGATTCTTTGGGTTTACTGACCAATCTTGAGATCCCTAGAAGAATATTTTGAGCATGTGGAGCCCATGTTTTTCCAACTAGTTAATCTCTGAACCTAATCTTATTCAGCGCCTTAAGCTAGAAACAAGTTTTATATATTGCTTAATGAGCCAGTAAGTTAGTGAAATCATCTTAATATGGTGTATGTTTCTCTACCTCCATATCTAAAAAGCATATAGAGCTAGCATTCTGCCTAAATATGATTCAGACTATTCTCTAAATAAACTGAACAAGACCAGGACTTCTCAACTCGACAATACCTTAGACTTCACTTGATCCACATAACTGATGACTCTATAAATAGGGTAGATGAGAGAATTTTGCTCTTGGCAAGTGGAGAAGTGTCTGCCTATTACACAGGATGTTTCCATGGTGAAGGTCATGACCAGATGTTCCTTACCCATGTCTCTAAAGTGGTTTTATTTGATAAGGGTTGGAAGGAGGGTTGAAGAGGAAAAGATGAAGCATCCTAGATTAGTAATAAATATAGACTCTCCTAGAAGAATGACTCCTATGCTGATGAAACAAGAACATAAATGCAAGACTGGCCTATCTATTATAGCTTTACCATTTAACATGTACATGTGTGAGAGAATCCTCATAATAATTACATTCTCACAGCAGTTTCCCCTTGAATGGGTAGTTTCCTATAAAACTACCCTCAAATACTGTCAGTCTCCCTTAAAATCAGATTATAATATTATTACTCGCTAGAGTCTTATCTATTCCGGGGCTAATCCTTATTTTTTCTAATCCTTTCTAACTTAATTATTTAATCCAAGTTATTCATGCACATATTTTAAATAATTAAAATTTTCATAAAGATTATTTAAAACAAAATTAAACCAAACGAAACAGCTGTCCTCTCTCAAAATCTTTGCCTGTTTTCTGCTTCTCAGAGGAAACCACTTTAAATTTGTTTGAATGTTAATTTTAGCATTTACCTCTATATCTCTACTTAACATGGTTATTGTACCTCTTCTTTGTCTGGGGGAGGTTTTGGTATTAACAGTTATGGTCCTATGGAAGAGGATTTTGTTCTCTTTCACTACCACTTCTTGTGCTCCATTTTTCTGCAATGATTGTATCATGATTATAATAAAACCAGCATTCAGTACTTACCTTAATATGACAAAGAACACATTACTCACAGCTGAGCCTTGTAGTATACTAAAATAACTTTCACTTTTCTGTGTTTTGTTTTCCTAGAGTTAAAAATTTAACTGTTTAGTTTTCTATGTAATTACGTATCATCAGTTCATCAACAAACTCTCTCAATATATGCAGACACATCAGGCATCTCATTAATTTCATCTTCTCAGAGACATTTCCTTATAGCTTTCTGTCCTACTCCAGTGTGAAGTGTGGTCTGTACCCTTCACAGCAGCTTTCTTGGGGGTCTCCCTTCACCATTAACCTGGGGATTCCTTTGTCTTTATCTTGAGTTTGATCTTATCTTTAGATCCTGATTTTCTTCTTCTCTTAGCATAGTCCCTTATGTTATGGGGCACATTTTGCAGCAGTTTCCTCAAAAAGGGTGTTTACTCAATGTTTTCAGATAGTAGTTCATGACAGATACGGAACAAGCTAATTCAGTTCAGAAGTGCTAATAGCTGGTATGTATCATAATTATCTTGATATTCTGGTAGATATTCTTGCATTCATTTACCCATTCAACAAATATTCTTTAAGCCTTTGTCATGTATCAAGAACCAGCTACAATCTGCTTTAATGCAGAAACATAAATGGTGTTAAATTATAGTCTGTAAATATTTTATAATTACAAATCCCTCATCAAATATTTGAAAAATTGTGATTGGCAACAATTTGTAGTTGCTACCCTTCTCTTCCATCTGTTGAACTCAGGTGTTATATCCAGTGTCCAAATGGGGATATCTTAGGCATTATTTAATATAATAAAATCAGATTTTAAAAATATATATACAATCACTATGACCTTTTTTTTTTCTTTTTTCGGCTTATTGTTGCAAAGCAACTTGAAATCCAACTTTGTGCTGGTCAAGTTCAATGTTTCTGAAAAAGGAGCCTAAAGTTCCAGGTCCAAAACACTAAAGTATTTGTACAATACTTTCATTTGTTCTGTGAATCTTAATGTTATACATGAAAAGGAATTCACACAGTGCAATAAGGCATGTCAGCATTTGTCCAGCTTTATGTGGGGTATTACTTAATCACTTTTATTAATCTCATTTGTCTATAGCTTAGGAAACTTTGCTCAATGAGCAGAAACCTCTCTCTATATCTTACAGAAAATTTAAGTCTTTCTTATTTACATAACAGGAAATATCATAATAGTTAAGAACAAGACCCTAGTGCTAAATTACCTGTGTTTAAATCTTGTCTGTCATTTCCTGACCACAAAAGCATGACAAAATTACTTATATTCCCTATGCTTCATTTTTTCTGTCTGCAAACAGAGGACAATGATAGCAGGATTAACATAAAATAATTCATATTGAGTACCTTGAATAGTACCTGGCCCTTATCATAATTATTATGTATAATTATTGTCCCAAATATAACAAATAGGAAAAAAACATAAGAATTTCTCTTGCAGAGGGATTATCCATCTCCTTCCTTTATTCTGTGGCATGTGTTTCCATTTGGCTGTTAAAAATTCTCATTTCTTTTGGTTATTAGAATAATGTTGCAATTATTATCATCCCATTTTCAAAGTAAGCAAACTGAGATTCAGATGTTAAGTGATTAGCCAGGGTTCACACTTAAATCCAAGTCCTTTATTCACAAATCTCATGCTCATTCTGTTACATGAGATGTCCACCATATAAAACAGCAAGTGACAAGAATTTATCATTTTTCTTTAATGAAATGACTTTGGCTCTTGTATTTAAAGAAAATGCTGACATTAATTACTCTGTGTACAAAGATATAGCTAGAAAGATTAATTCAGCCCAAGGAGATTCTATACCATTAAAATTGGAAGGTTGCAGCTGTTGGCCATGGCTGTTTTTTGGGTGATTTAGTCTCCCAAACTCTGGTGAGCCTAAAGCTTTGTTTAGGAAGGGAACAAGTAAGTCTCTAGCAACCAACCCAAATGTCATTCAAAACAAAGTATCAAAATGTATACAGTTTTTAAGTATATGTCCATGTTTATATTCTAAATTTAAAGTGTAAGTTTTAGAGAAGAATAAAATAGTTATTAGGAGTTTAAAAACAAATTATCTGCAGGACTAAATTTATAGTGAGAAATTTTCTTAATTGGTTGAGTTGATTTATAAACTTAAAGATGTGGCAACACCTAATTCCGTCATCTTTACTGACAATACTGCTAAGCCATTGGATTATTCGTTCAACCAAAAAAAAATTCCATCATATCTAGAGCAATTAAAATTTGAAGATACAGTTGAATAAGCTGTTTATTTAATTCTTTAATACCTAACACCTCTGCATACCTAGATTCCCCAGTCCTTCTATATCCTTTGTTTTAAATACTTTATTTTTAATATATATAATGCATAAAAACCAAAGAACCTTAAGAGCTAACAGATATATCTTTTCCCTTCTTGTATTCCTTACTTCATTCAGTCTATAAATAAAATTGATATAGGCCGGGCACAGTGGCTCAAGCCTGTAATCCCAGCACTTTGGGAGGCCGAGGCAGGTGGATCACGAGGTCAAGAAATCGAGACCATCCTGGTCAACATGGTGAAACCCCGTCTCTATTAAAAATAAAAAAAATTAGCTGGGCATAGTGGTGCGTGCCTGTAATCCCAGCTACTCAGGAGGCTGAGGCAGGAGAATTGCTTGAACCCAGGAGGCGGAGGTTGCAGTGAGCCGAGATCGCGCCTTTGCACTCCAGCCTGGGTAACAAGAGCGAAACTCCGTCTCAAAAAAAAAAAATTGATATAAGAGTTAAAAAGAAATTATTCAGACAGATAGTGAGGGTAAGGGTGTAATTGCGATGGTTTTTTTTTTTCTTAATGAAAAGCAGTCCCCAAATCATTTTTCTTTCTAACAAAGACCAGCCTATAAAATTGAGCTGAAGACAGACTAGCAAGCTAGAAGCTCACACAGGTGAATGCCAGCAGCTGTACCAGTAAAAAAAGGCTACCTGGGGCCAGGCGCGGTGGCTCATGCCTGTAATCCCAGCACTTTGGGAGGCCGAGGCGGGTGGATCACGAGGTCAAGAGATTGAGATCATCCTGGTCAACTTGGTGAAACCCCGTCTCTATTAAAAATACAAAAAAATTAGCTGGGCATGGTGGCGCGTGCCTGTAATCCCAGCTACTCAGGACACTAAGGCAGGAGAATTGCCTGAACCCAGGAGGCAGAGGTTGCGGTGAGCCAAGATCACGCCATTGCACTCCAGCCTGGGTAACAAGAGTGAAACTCCGTCTCAAAAAAAGAAAAAAAAAGAAAAAGGCTACCTGGAACTAGGCATGTTCAAATGGCAGCTCCATCTTCCCTTCTCTTTGCCAGCCATGTGTGTGGTAAGGAGCAGGAAACATGGCACCAGCCAGGCAAAGACCCCATTTGTTTAAGATTAGGGTGGGGTGGCCAGCTTCCCCATATGCTATGTAAATGTCACACCTGGTCCAACCAATCTGTGGGCCCTACGCAAATCAGACACCACCTCCTCAAGCCTGCCTATAAAATCCAGTGTACTACACCATAGCTGGATGTTATATGTAAATATTAGGTGCTGCAAAAGAAGTAGCACTTGAATATAAATTTCCTCAGCAAGGCAATTTACTTCTGTAGAAGGGTGCAGCTCACAGATGGGACAATAGTGAGCACACACACCTGAACAAGGGAGAGGAAGGGGTTCTTATTCCTGATGGAGGTAGCCCCTACTGCTGTATCATTCCCCTACTAGCTGGGGTTAGACTGCACAGTCTAGTCTAATTCTGATTGGTTATTTTAAGGGGAGCAGGAGTAGGAGCCAGAGTAGTGGAATGGGTAGTTTCTCCAGGAAAGATGGTTACAAAACAGTTCAGGGCAGGTAGCCAGGGGTAACCTAGGTCAGAGAGGTGACCAGAGCGGGTGACTGGAGGAGATGACCAGGGCAGGTGACTGGGATGAGTCAGGATGGAGCAGAGGACCAGGGGACACAGATGTGAACTACTGATTAGAATTGGTAGAAAAGTTTGTTTACTGAAACTACAAGGAAGTTAAACTTTAAAATGGAGGACAAAGAACTGAACATACTGATATACTGATCCTTTGAAGAGAAACTTGGAGTTTACTGTATCTAACATGGACATCCCACTCGGGAGTTCCTCTCTCTTTCTCACAGGAGAAAGAGTTGTTCTTCCTCTTTATTTTTGCTATTAAACCTCTGCTCTTAAACTCACTCCTTGTGTGTGTCCAAGTCCTTAATTTCCTTGTCATGAGGCAACAAACCTTGAGTATTACCCTAGACAACGATGTCACTCCAAAATGTGAAACGAAGCATTTTCCTGAATATTAAAACATAGACACCATGCATATCTAAACATCAATCAGAGAGACTTTGTTCGATCATTCAGTGTGGCCAGAAAATCTTCAAGCTGAGTTGTGCCCCCAGATCCTCTCACCTCACTTCCTCCCAGATGGAGGAGCTCCCTTACCTGAGTGTAGAGGCTTAAATCTGCTAAAGGGGAGGTGGTCTCAGATACAGAATGGGACAACATCTTATCTTGGGCTGTTTTTCTCCATGACAGTTTAGGGAAAAACGACTCCAAATAAGGAGTTGTTTCTGGCTTTTTCCCTTTCCTGGGACGTCAGGCAATCCCGTCCCTGAGGTTTGGGAAACTCTCTGGAGGAGCCCACAGAAGTGAGCTGCCACTGCCCTAGGAAGCTTGTTCATGACCCAAAGCAGCCAGATTTTCACTTTCAGCACAGACAAGGCTGAGATCTGCAGGATTACCTCAGTTGGCCTTGTTTAATAACTAGCTCTGTCCTTTTCAGAGTAACACATTTCCCAAGTCTGATGGAACATAAATAAACTGGATTTCTGAAAGCTCAATTTTGAGAGGAAAGACACAATGAAATAAAATACCTTGTGTTGTGCCATTCGTCATAAAAAAAATATATAAAGACAGAAATAAGAAAAAGAGCAACAACTGAAATCCCTGCTCTTCAGTTTAGTCATTTGATCTTCTGCCTGAACCTCTTACCAGAGCTGCCTTGATAGCAATGCAATTGATAGAGTTAAATTTTATTTCTACTTTCCACCATCCAGCAGAGATGATGGCAAAGCCAAGTTTGTCCAAAGACAGGTGGGAAAGATGTGGGGAGTAAAAGAATAGAGAAAATTGAGGTCTGGCTTCCCAATTCCTGTGTAGTTGAGCATTAACTGCATCATGTTTGTATAATTTTATGACAAAGCCCAGATGGATATGGGACACAGTTTAAGAGTTTATAGGACTTGCCCTTAATATTTTCCTGCTTGGCATGGGCATGTTAACAAAACAGAGAATGTTTTTGGCTAATTAGATGCATCAGCATGCTTTCAGGAAGTGAAAGGTAAATGAGTACCTGTGCCATTGGGGGAGAGAAAGGATCCAGCTGGATGGAGCAGAGCAACTGAGAAGACCCACCCTTTGTGATGGGCCAGTAGATTCCAGAAGGGTTCATTCTGCAAGGCTGGGAAGGCATCCAGTATCAGTGATGGATGGTTTCATACAGGCTCACTTTTATATGCAGATCCGCAGAGCCAAGAGAAGGGCCAAAATCATGCAGTTGTACCCTACCATACTATGAATGAACTGCAATTTCTACCTCACAGCATCTGGATGTGTGAGATTTAAATCTAGGTAGCAACTTCACATTCAGAAGGTGCAGAATTTAACTGTTGCTCCTAACTCAGAGAAATCATACTCCTCTATGTTTCCAAGTGGGAATGTTTTAGACTCTAGTGAAAACCCATTTAAATGGGTACTGATCCCAACTACTTGGTCTAAGTGAATCTGATTTTTCTCTCTCTCTTTAAGGAAGCAGTATAGAGTTAAGTCAGTGAGAAGCAACCCAGCCCAGGGAATGGGCCTGTTTGGCAAGTGTTTGACTGAATCAGAAGAGCAGCATTGTGGGCAGGTAAAAATCAGACACTCCCCTTGAACAAAGAAGCAACAGGGAAGGAGAGAAGAAAAAGACACAGTGTGGATGGAATCAAACTAACCACTCAACAGGTTCTCCTGGCCTGCTGCCTAGACAGAGCCAATTTATCAAGACAGGGGAATTGCAATAATAATTCATGCAGAGCCAGCTGTGCGGGAGACTGGAGTTATATTACTCAAATCAGTCTCCCTCAAAATTTAGAGATAGGAGTTTTTAAGGATAGTTTGGTGAGCAGGGGGTCAGGAAGCAGGGAAGGCTAACTGGTTGGGTAGGAGATGAAATCATAGGAAGCTGAAGCTGGCTTGTGTGCTGAGTCAGTTCCTGGGTGGAAGTAACAAAACCAGATGAGCCAGTTTATCATCTGGGTGATACCAGCTGACCCATCTAGTGCAGAATCTGCAAAATATCTCAAGCATTGATCTTAAGTTTTACCATAGTGGTGCTATCCCCAGGAGCCATTTGGGGAGTATTTGAGAGACCGCTGTTGTCATCTTTGTTTTAAAGCTAAACTATAAAAGGAGTTTCTCCCAAAGCTAGTTCAGCCTACACCCAGGAATGAACAAGGAAATCTTGGAGAATAGAAGCAAGAGGGAATCAGATCTCTTTCACTGTAATATTTGTGATAGAGACAAGAGATAGCCAAGGGTCCTCGTCAAAACCCCACCTTCAAACCTAAAACAGCCTGAAGACTAAGAGACCAGATTGCTGGTCTCAGATGAAACCTGTGACCCAGAGGAAGAACTGCCCCTGTTACCCGCCCTTTCCTGACTGATTCTTTCTGAATAATGCCCACATGTACAATGGGGGAACTGGGTGGAGCCAAGGGAAGTTCGCACCTTGCACATGGGGAAGGAGCCTGGGCTCTTCAGGTATGTGTGGTGGCCTGGAATTCAATGCGGAGCTGCTGGCAGGACTCCTTCTTGCTTTACTAATTTGTTTTTTCTTTTTGCCCAATAAATTCTACTCTCCTCACCGTTCAACGTGTCCACGTGCCTAATCTTTCCTGGTTGTGTGACAAGAACCCGGTTTTAGCTAAACAAAGGAACAAAAATTCTGTATCAATTGTCTCAATTATAATTTTTGCAACAGTGCTTTGAAGACCATTATTGCTGGCAACATCCCTTGGTCTCCAGGGAAAACTGGGAGTTGGGACCGGAGAAGAGGGAGGCCGTGAGATGGCTTGGGGAAGACGTGCTTTGAGCAGCCTTGTTGCATACTAAAGGAGAACAGCTGCAAAGTCTGGTATCACACTGACCTATTTTCAAATCCAAGCTTAGTCATTTCTTAATCATTTTCTAATTTTGTCATCTAAAGCAAATTAGTTTTTCCTAGGAACAAAATGAATTTTGTAATAATACCTCAGCTTAAGGGCACTTGTGAGAGTTAAAGGAAATAATACTTATCAGGTGTATCACTATGCCCAGCATGTAATGAGCACTCAGTAGGTCACTGGTGGGGTGTCATAGCTGCTACCAAGGAAAGGAAAAGCGTTTCTCCTCAAACCATTGGAACTTTCCTCCCAAGTGGGAATCAAGGTCCCAGAGGCAGAGTGGCTTGCTCCAGGGCATCCTCCAGGTCATCCTCCTCTCTGGCAGTGCAAATAACCACAACAAAATTCAAACCAACTTTAACTAGAAAAGGTGGAAGAGATACTTTAAAGAACAGAGTATTTCAAAGAAATTCAAAGAGAGAAATGCAGCTGAGCCTCAGGAATAACTTGAAGCAGAAGCCTGGGACCCAATTGCTTTGTTTTGTTGAGTAGGATTCTCTTTTCCATTAGGCAGCACAGAGCTAAGAGAGGCAACAGGGGAGTTAACATGGCTGTCTGGACCCTGTCCTTAACTTTATTTTCTCTGCTTCTTTGGCGTCTGTTTTGCTGAGGTCATGACTGTGCAGACTTGTAATTGTGGGGTGCAAGTAGCAGAAGATAACTCTTGGATTTATATTTTATAGTCTAGTCCCTCAAAGGGAGCCTAACTTGTTTTTACCAGTTCCAGTTTCACCAAGAATGACAGTGATTATCCTATTTGGGCAAGGTAGCTGCCCTTAAACCCTAACCATGTCTGTAATGAGCACAGTTTGGGTCAGTTGCTCGGGCTGGATCAACCACCATGGCCACTGGGGCAAAGTCATGTCAGATTTCACAGGGTGGGTCCCATGGTAACCATGTACATGGGGGCAGGGGACAGTTCCCAAAAGAAGTGGAGTTCCAGGAAGATGAAGTGTTGGAGGACTCAGCCCAGAGGGTTCTCCATGCTGGAAGAGTGTTGTAATAGAAGCAATTCTTTTTTTTTTTTTTTTCCATATTCTGAGATTCCATGGGGGTGTCATGCTGTAATCCTGTGTTCTCCAGAGAAGTGGAATAAACCATGTCATCAGGACAAACATAGAGTTCCTTGTGGAAGAAGGATTGGAGGAATTTTGCAAAAAGGATCTTTGCATCATTTTTTGAAACAAGTCTTTTGGAGTCTGATGGCCCAATGCAAACAACTCAAGATTTACTTGACTTGTATCGATTAACAGAATGTAAAAGTTAAGAAGTGGGATTGAATTTTGGTTGTGCCACATAATTGTATGACCTCGGGCATATTGCTAAGAGTTGGTTTCTTCACGTATAAAAATATAACGAAGATATCATCCAACCAGTATTGTAAGAATTGTGAGAAAGTACATATATCATGTCTAGTACAGTGTGTAAAACACAGCACTCAAGAGACAATTGGGGTCGGGCACGGTGACTCATGCCTGTAATCCCAGCACTTTCGGAGGCCGAGGCGGGTGGATCACGAGGTCAAGAGATTGAGATCATCCTGGTCAACTTGGTGAAACCCCGTCTCTACTAAAAATACAAAAATTAGCTGGGCGTGGTGGTGCGTGCCTGTAATCCCAGCTACTCAGGAGGCTGAGGCAGGAGAATTGCTTGAACCCAGGAGACAGAAGTTGCGGAGAGCCAAGATTGCGCCATTGCACTCCAGCCTGGGTAACAAGAGCGAAACTCCGTCTCAAAAAAAAAAAAAAAAAGACAATTGGTGGCCAGGCAAAGTGGCTCACACCTATAATCCCAGCACATTGAAAAGCCAAGGCAGGCAGATCACTTGAGGTCAGGAGTTTAAGAACAGCCTGCTCCACATGGTAAAACCCCATTTCAACTAAAAATACAAAAGTTAGCCAGGTGTGGTGGTGCACACCTGTAATCCCAATTACTCAATTGGCTGAGGCAGAAGAATTGCTTGAACCCAGGAGGCAGAGATAGCAACAAGCTGAAATCTCACCACCGCACTCCAGCCTGGGCAACAGAGACTTGGTCTCAAAAAAAGAGAGAGACAATTGCTATCATTATTTATTCTTTTTAAACAATTTTTATTCAACAGATTAATAATATACAACTCTAAATTATAACTGTGTCTCTTTTCTTTTTCAGAGATGATAAACATCCTGAGGACTGGGGTTCCTTCTTACTGTCTTTCTGTCATTGGCCTCCCTCATACTCCCTTTGCAGCAGCTCACTAATGTTGACCAGATACTGAATAGTGAGTGAATGATGATTGGGCCAGATGGCTGGTGGTCCAATGTGTGTTTTCTACTGTTTTATTCTTTTATTTGGTAGGGGGCTATGCGAACAGGCAGCATCCTATGGTAACACAATTAGGAGGTACACTGTGAGCTGGTATCTTTCACACTTTTAACTTTCAGATGAATTAATTCCATTTAGTTGTTCATTTGTTCATTCATTTAACTATTGAATATCTACTTTCATTTAACTACTGAATAAATACTCTGCTTCCAAGGCATTTTCATAAAATACCCTATGCTAGTACAGGGATGCCCCTATGCACAAACCCATTAGCCTCGGAGTATAACTTCTGTTTAATTTTCTGTATGCCCCACTTGTCAGTGACCTCCTTTAGAACAGGAACCACACACTTTTTTTTCTGTGCCTTGCTTAGTGACTTTTACATAACAAGGCTCAATAAATAGTGAACAAATGAATGGATGAATGATTTCCTAGAATTATCCTAGAGAACCCTGATAGCCTTTACATACATTTATTCCTTATTGAATTTGCAGATCTTTCGAGTGAGATAGGAAAAGCAGCACCTTTTATAGGCTGAGCCCTTTGAGCCATCCAAGTCTTGCATGAATGACTTGAGTGATAGATATATACCCACGGTATCTGAAGCAAGCAAAACAAAGCACAAGCTAACAGTGAGAATAAAATTTGATTTTAAGAAAATGACTCTTCCTCTAATCTTCAATTTTCTCTCTTCCTAGAGAGAAAAGATAAGCTTTCTGTCTTCCAACCTTTAGCTCTTTGCCCTCTGAGCTCAAACTTATTTTATGAATAACCTGAAACAATTGTTTCCATGGAAATGGCCTAGTCACCTCCCAGAGCAGAACAGTAGCTTTTGCTACTTTTGCACATTTGGGTCAGGCATGTAACTGTTTTGACAGATACAGTTTTTAACGGTGATAGTAAATAGATTTTTAATCAAGCTTTGAAATAATAATTGTTTTATTCTATTCAAATGCTAATCTAGAAAAACAATAGATTACCCTTATTCCTCCAAGAGAATAACAGACACTAGGAATTGGATAATTAAAAATTCAACCTGTAAATAAAACATATATATTTTTAAGTGATACATACTTATTATAAATTCTTTGGAAAACACACAAGAAAGAAATTTTACGTTTCTGTTCAAGAAGGCAGACTCAGCACTCATTAAAGCCTATATATCTTATCTCTAAGTCCCCAGACATTGGAAGAAAATAATATTTATAGCCATCGTCTTCATATCTCCTTGCCTGGGATACAAAGTTATCTGAATTTGACATTACTGAGTTTAACATTAAATAAGCTGTATCAGTGATATATACTAAATTTTTAACATGTTGATCCATGAAAGTCAAGTATATTTGGTATCTAGCTCACTAACAAGTTCCCTTTTATCTTATTTTAGTAATGACAAAACAAAACAAAAACCTCACTTTTCTAAAGCCAGAAGCAATTGCATAAGACTACCAACCAAGTTATATTTTCGTTAGTGATTTATCTAGCAAAGTGAATATAGCCAGGCACCATTCCAAGTGCTGTAGAAATACTAACTCACCAATTGTCATAGCAATGTTATAAAGTCTGTACTATTATCTATATTTTTCAGATGAAGAACCTGGGGACATTGAGAGTTGTGGTAAATAAGAGAGCTAGTTAATGGGATGGAGTAACACTCTGGATGGTTGCTGGAATCCTCTTCCCCTAAAATGCTGCTTCAAATATATATTTTTTCAACTTAAAAAATAAACTATTTAGAGCAGTTTTATGTTCACAGCAAAACTTAGCAGAAAATGCAGAGTTCTCATAGGTCCCCTCCCAGACACATGCATAGCCTCCCCTACCATCAGCATCCTGAATCCGAGTGGTATGTTTGTGACAACTGATGAACGGGGTCAGCATTCTGAATCCAGGTATAATTCTTGACCATTCCTTTCTTATTACCACTCTTTCGATTCTTCTGTCCCTGTCCCAAAGACCTATAACTACTGTCTGTAACACTTTTTCAATAAAAGTTTATAAATTGTTATGCAGGTATAGTTTACCTTAAAATATTTTGGCATCTATAGACAAGATATAATTTATGTCATAGGCTGTTTAACCTTTGACACTAGAAGCAATCAGTTGATTTAATTGAAAATGAACACTCCAAGAGTCTCCAGCTAGTATTGTATCAAAAAGGCCACCCTCCAGGGGCAGCTAAGACAACGGCATTTGGGTCTGTTATCCAAGTCTCACTCAACACTTAACGCTTGGCTAATTAACACAACCAAGGACAGAAATAGTTTAATTATTGGTGAAAATAGTGGCTTGTCAATTTTCCTAATAAAGGTTAGGAATGGATTTTTGTGTTAATGAAATTACAGGAATTCAATACATGTAGATTGGCTTACATAATTTAGAAATATTTTCACACTTGAAGAGAAAATGAGACTGTAGCAAGCCTGGTAGCTTGTACTCCTCATCCTAGATCCAGCAAGTGAATAGGCTTTCTGGTTGGCTGATGCCAAGTGTAAAGTAACTGGATCCTGCCTCTGGAACTTTGTCCTGAATATCTCGAGTGACCCTTCATGTGAAGTGACGCACAAAACCTCCGTAGTGATAAAGAGTTGGGACTTCATTGAGCTTAAAGAACAGGCTTACTCAACCATATGAGGCTTGCTTACTAATACATATTTGTTCGGTGTATGTCCACGTGTGGCAGGATCTGGTCAAAGACTTGTTTTCACTAGTAGTAAGTTAATCTTATAGTAAGGCTATGCGGCAGTAGCTAACCTTTACCTCCTTTAACCTTCTGTTGAGGCTACTATTATTTCTGAAAGAGAGCCTAAGGGTTGTGCATGGCAAAGTGATCCAAGGTTGGCTCATAATTCACATAACAGAAGGTAATTGTGAAAGAAAACTAGGAGTAAATCTGAATACTACTGTTGCTAAATCCACTGTCCATCCCCTCACTGAGGGGCTCTCTTACTTCTTTCCTTAGACTCAAGCCCATTGGCATGTTGCTAGAATACACACTCCAGTTTCTCTGCATGGTTGATAGAAAATATTGTCACTTTATTATCAGAGCAATTTTGCTTCTCCTGGGTCTTGACCTCTCCCATCCAGATTGGTCTGAGACCTTTCCTTAACATTTTCTTACACAAGGGTCGTCTTAATTATGGTGGTTACTCCTGTCCTTTTCCTTATAATACAGAAATATCCCTAGGTTTTAAATTTCACGTTTGTTTTCTTTTGTTCAAATATGTGATGACTGACCCAATGATAAGGCAGTCCAGAAAAATTTTTAAAGTTAACAAATGTTATTTTCAGAGCTCCAAGTGCCTGTAAGCACTCCCACTGCAGAGTGCTTGGGGCATTCACTCTTATCTTGTTCCAAACAGTCCTTGAAGAATCTAATATACTTGTTCCCATTGAGGTATTATTGATTGGCAAGCTTTGACAGGGAATAAAGGCAGGAAAACATAGCATGATTTTCAGAAGTTCACATTCAACAAATGTTTATCGAGCAACCACTGCCTCTCACTAGGTGGGTACATAAAGGTTCTAGTCCAAAGCTCACCCTAAGGCATAGATGACAGAGCTTTATTTGGTGCCACTCCTTCACAGCCAATTCCTCTCCATCTGCTCTTGGTTTTGCACAGGAAGAAAACAAAATTCAAAAACAAAACAAAACAAAACACAGAGGCAGAGGAATAGAAAGATTGGTAATAAGAAAGGAATGATCAATAATTATACCTGGATTCATAGTCCACAGTGATGACCTTGTTCATCAGTTGTAACAAATGTACTACTCTGGTATGGGATGTGGATGGTAGGGGAGGCTATGCATGGGTCCTGGAGGAAGTCCATGAGAACTCCGTATTTTTTGCTCAATTTTGCTGTGAGCAAAATAAATAGTCTTTTTATTTATTTATTTATTTTTTGAGATGGAGTCTTGGTCCATCATCCAGGCTGGAATGCAATGGCTCTATCTCAGCTAACTGAAACCTCTGCCTCCGGGGTTCAAGTGATTCATCTGCCTCTGCCTCCCAAGCAGCTGGGACTGCATCCAGTTAATGTTTGTTTGTTTGGTAGAGATAAGGTTTCGCCACGTTGGCTAGGCTGGTCTCAAACTCCTGACCTCAGGTAATCCAACCCTCTCGGCCTCCCAAAGTTCTGGGATTACAGGCACGAGCCACCACGTCTGGCCAAAATAGTCTATTTTTTAAGATATATATATATATATATATATACACACACACATACATACATATACACATTTGAAGCAGGTTTTTAAGGTAAGAGAATTCCAGCACCCAAGTCTGAGCTAAAGGAAATTCCTAAAGAAGGCTGTGTTATATAAATTCTAGAAGTACAGCATATTTGGGTCTGTACATGAAAATTTAACCTTCCAAACTATCTTCCTCCTAAGTCACTACTGTAGAAGGTGCAGTATATTTAAGAAAGTGGGTTTTTCTATTCTAATTTTACTTCCGAAATCACATATGATATCCCACCTCTTGGGTACTGCTCAACAGGCAGACAGCATAGCCTGCCATGTAGATAAAGCCATTTCTCCCTCAGACAATCAGTGGTAACCCAGCTAGAAGGCTCTAGCTCCCTAGCTGAGTACAGTTAAGTGCTGAATGCAAAATCATCTGGGAATTGGCAACTCCTTGAACCTGGCCAATGTTTTGATTACAGAAACCAAAAACAGATAAGCAACTGTGGAGCTCCAGGTAGGAGGCACGGAAGATAGAATGCATCTGCTTTAGCCTGGAGTAGGAGCAGAGTCTTAAGAGATGTGAGTTCTAACACCAGCTTCATCATAGCCTGTGATTCCATCTTTGGCAGGGAGGATAGGAGGGATGCATGGAGAAGGAGTTTAGGGAAGGGTACTACCTACACTGTTCATAGGGGCTTGAAGATTATCAAGTGAGAAAAAGGTTGTGAATTCTTTCTAAAGATTTAAAACATCTCTTGCTATTCAAACAGCAAGATACCATTGTAGTAAGAATACTTGGCTCTTCTGAAATAAATGCATTTTACACAAAATCTCCATAGCTGTAAATCATCTTCATGTGCCTAAGTTCCTAGCTTCTGCACCTTCTTTCATCAAGGAGGCCCATTTCGATAGCTTGAGTGTTCTCCCTTCACCTGACTCTCATTTCTCAATATCCATGAGGTCTCTGGTTTATAGGAGCTATTCTTGGTTCTCCCTCCTCAATCACTTCCTGGGATGAGAAATTAAAATACCATCTGCAGGATGTCCTAAGTGTCTGGCTTTCCTACTACTCTCTTTTCTTTTTTCCTCTCTCCTCCTCCTTCTCTTCTTTTCTGTTCTTCATCTAGTCCCCAAAACAATGGAATAGAGTAGAGAGAGCAAAGGATGTGAAGTAGACAAGGTTGAATCCCAGCTATGTCTCTCCTACTTGGGTGGTTAAAATGTTATGGTGATAATATGTTAGATAAACATATTATCTAATCACTCTGAACTTCAGGCTCTTCACTTGAAAAAACAAAAATAATAATTTATTTATATATTTAGTCCAGAGTTGGAATGATGCTACTTACCTTAGCTGTTCCCTCCCTCTCCATCTATTTGTACCCTTCTGACCTGTGAAGCAGAGTCCTGCTACTTTAGGAAGTTCTCAGATGATCTAAAGCCTACCTGTTTACCTCAGATTAAGAACTCTTCCTCCAAACACCCTTTTCAAAGGTAACAGGAAACTACACATAAGGTAGTTGTAGAGTTTGCTTTATTCAACTATGATAACAAAAACACACCTCTAAAAGTCATACTTATCTTTTGATGCTAGATTCATGACCCTGGGCAAATTGACCTCTCCGCAGCTGCTTCAGCAATAGGCTTTTGTGATGACTTAATGAGTCAATACATGTAAAGAACTCAAAATGTTTCTTGACACATAATGATCATTCAATAAATGCAAGAAGTAGTAGTAGTAGGAGGAGGAGGAGGAGTTTTTTTTTTTTGAGTGTCAAATAACGTCCAATAAAGTGAATGTCCTATCTCCAGCATTCTGTGCTGCCAAAAAAAATCAGAGATCTTTTATTAGCATCCATGGTCTCTATCTACTTCTTACCATCTTCACCTTAAAGAATAAAATCCTGAGACACGGCAGGCAAGAGAAGTCAGTGTGGAAAGTTTGCAAGGCTAAAAGTTAGGACAAGCAGGTTTTAATACATACTGTGCCACTAAATAGTTTTGTGACCCTAGGAAAGTTACCTGACCTTTTTGAGTGTTGTCTTTATCACTGTCTTATCAACTAGCTCTAGAAGACGCCTTCTAGCTCCAACAGCTCATGAAACTATGCTCTACAACAATAACTACAGTGAAGAGAGACATATGCAGACTTCAGAGAATCTACCCCTTCCCTGGTGCTTCACATTTGGCTGACTTCCTTGAACCTGACACTGGATAAAGAAACACAGAACATTTTAATTTATGGCCCAAACAAAAGATACTTTTAATTAACATTTAGAAGCCAATTCCACAGACAGTATCTGGAAGTGAGCCCAGAAGAAAAGAAAGATTATAATATAACCAAATAAACCTTTAAAATATCAAAAAGTGGCTGAAGCGGAATTATGTGTACCTGAGTAAGTCAAGGTAAGGTTATGTGGGGATAAACTGACTTGAGCATGCAACTTCAGCTCAGCTACGCTGCAGATATATGTGACCCCTTTAAGTGGTCAAGGAAATGTACCCAATCAAGACTTTTACTTTTCACTCTGCAGAGTTATCTTTGGCCAGGAATATATGGCAAAATGCTGAGGAATGTGTTTCTTAGAGTGATTCCTACTAATCAGAAGCAGGAAACTTATGGGATGATGGATATGTTTATTCTCTTGATCATGGTGATGGTTTTCTGGATGTATACATATCAAAACGTATCAAATTGTACACTTTAAATATGTGTGGTTTATAGTATATCAGTTCTCCCTCAATAAAGTTGTTGAAAACATTTTGTAACAATTATTAAAATTATCTTAGTCCTCACAGTCTCATTCGTATGTTTCCCTTGGGGGTCCTTTTGAGAGAATAGTTGTGACTTAGAACTTCAGCATTACTGGGACTCTGGCCAAATTCCACTTCAACAGCACCCTAATTTCATGTTGAGTAACAGCACCTTTCACCCTTTGCACAAGGGACACTTCTGCCTTGAGAGACTCTCTTGCACTTACCATCTCCTGTCTCAGTGTAGCTTCATAGTGATGTGGCCTCTGCTGGTCCAGAGAACCATATTGAGAAAAGGAGCAACAATGCAAGCAGCCAGAATGTGATGGGGAGAACCTATGACCAATAGAAATGACAGAAAGAAAGGCATCCAAGGAAGTGGCATATTTCCAAGGAAGCCATGGTGGACTGTCTAAACCTACACAGACTATGAGAAATACTATAATGTGGAAGCTTAGGAATGCCACTAACAGAGATCCACAGAAAGTGGCAGCAGGATAGGGGAGAACATTTAATTTTATAATTACCTAAAGCTGAATGTAACTCAGGCTAATGGAGGTCTTTGTTTAATGAGTGTCTGAGAAGACAATATGTAAATATATATCAACCATATGCTTTTTATTACAATGTAAAAGGAACTAATGAAATAATGCACGTGAATGAGCTTTGTAAAGTACAGGGCATAGATAACATTAAACACTAAGTGTTCTTTAGTATAGCTCAGAAGAATCAATGATTAGGGACAAAATATATGCTGATGGTGTTGAAAGCATAAGAAACAGAACATAGAAGTAGAAAGAAGTCTGAGTGTCTATGTAGGGTTTATTTCTGAATCACATGAGCCAACAACTTGGCATGTGATAATGTACATTAACAGTCTTATCAAATTATAAAACATGCAAAATGTTTATTTTGAGTAACATACATGTATAAGTGAGTGTGTATATCCATCTATTAATCTGTAAATTAATATATTTAAATTTTTCCTGTTATGTGGCTTACCATTTTGACTTCTATGGAAGGTCAGAAGTCTGGACTCACAGGTTAGCCAAAGGTTTAGGCATTGTCCTACAGCACCTCTGAATGTTAAAGATTGTTATATGTTATATTGGTCAAGTCAACAGCTCCGTTCTTGAAAAAGAGGCTATGTGATTTGCCTTAAATGAAATTGAAATATTCCTTTATTAGAGCAGCTCCAACTTATTCAATGCTGTAGTATATTTAAAACTTTAAACTATGCTTTTTGCTTGCCATACCTTCTTCAGGGAACTCCTTCTCTCCCCCATTTATCAATGTGATGATTTAGCCCTAGTTGATAAGGGCAGCATGTCTTTGATCACAGCGATTAGTTCAGTTATGGGCACATGATTGAGGTTGTGCCAAGCAGGATCATACCTGAAATTTCTACTACAGGCATTGACAATAAGGTGATCTCTTTTCACACTTTTTAATAACTAAAATTATAAACCTGCAGCTGCTGCTGGTTATCACAAAAAAGGAAAACATTTCAGAATGAAGCCAAGATACAGAAAGAAAAGCCAGGCTAAAAATGGATACTGTTTTCATGCCAACATATGGGCCTCTAGGTCCAATCGTTCCTAAAGTCAGATGCACCACTGTATTTTCCAGATACATAAGCCAATAATACCTTTATTTATTATGTGAATTTGAGCTGCATTTCTACTACTTGCAATAAACAAATACCAATTTTACATGAAGGATATAAAATGCAGGTCCCTTATAGGACATAAATTTTACCATTGGTGCCACCACATTGTTATCTTTCCGCCCAAATATAAAAGAAAAACTAGCTTTCAAAGAAGTTGTATTTACCTTGAGGAGGCTTAAAGTTCTTGGCCTACAATTTAGGGCTAGAAGAGCTTAAAACTGCCTCCAACCACTCTCACAAAGATAAATCTAGTAGAAATTTGGGTGCAGTGCATATTTCAACCCCTTTTTTGGATAGAGTGTGAAACACAAGGCTGTGTACATTGGTTCAGGTGATTTTCAGTTCTGTTTATCCAGTCTAGCAAATGAAGTTATTTATGTTGACTATATCTGTCTTATCATAGTGAAGAAAGAAAATTTTCATATTTTATTTTATGGTATGAGTACCCTAAAACTTTATATATCAATCTGTACATACTTGCAGTCACCATAAAGAATATTTCTGGGGCCAGGCTGGGGATTAGGAACTCTGATCTGTGTATGTACTATATGGTACACTGTGCTATGTAGCACAGTGAGTAATGAGAGGAAAATTAAACACTTTTACATTTCTTTAATGTACTAAATCTTTTAAAATAGTTACATAAGGTATCATATCCTGATACAGAAAGATTTTCATGTTTCTAGAATACAAACATCTCAGATAAAGTCCAGTAGTATATCGCTCATCTCAAAAAGTCTTCAAATAGGAAGCAGCTTCTTTAAATCTGTTTGGTAAGCTGGCTACAAGTCAGCCAACAGGGAATTCACATGCCTGTCATACTTGATCAGGAAGAAATACTTGAGCTAATTTATATTACAGGAATCTCACTGGTATAGATTTTACTGGAATCAGTTCTTCAGAGAAGAAATTAAAAGTTTTCTTTCTAAATCAATATGAATTCTCAGCCCTGGAACTTTCCTGAATTTAGAAAATGTAACTAGTCTTTGAATACAAACTAAACTCCTTGACAGTAGGGTGTGAAATAGTGCCTGTATACGTACATAGAAAATATATGCACAACATATATACATTTTTAAGAATAACTGACATTTGAGGTCTACTTACATTTATCTATCCATATTTACCTCTGGGTCTTTGTCAATTTCTCCCATTGCTTTTATATCAGTAAGGAATAAAAACAGAAGTACTTGCCTGCAGTCAATTCTTTATATTCCATTGATTCTGCTTATCTGAAATAACTATTTTTTGCTGCTACTATTCAATCTTCAAAGAAAAAGCAATTTTCTGTATTATAATATGAGTGATCCAATTCTACTGTTTAAATGTCCAAATTAATTTGACAGTTATCGTCATTACTTCAGCTTTTAAAATAATGAAATACACAGCCTCCTGAGAGGCTGGTCAATAACTGTCATTTCGTCAATTCCCAAAAATATATGTTGAACACAGATCCAGCCGTGATTTTTTTTCCATTACAATACATTTTAAAATAGGAATAAAATGATGATATAGGATCTAACATATTCAAGAACAAGAGAGTATCTTTGGGGTTGATAAATGACTACAACAAGAGGTAGTGGATGACATGATTTCCAACACTGGTGGGTTTCAGGAACAGGTCTAGCAGTGAACGGATGAGGAAGATGCCTACTCTAGCTCCAGACCCAGTGGTAAGAAAACTGTGGAACTCAGAATCAAACTTTGGTTAGGGCTGGTGACAGGAACATTCAGAGCAGGTTCTGAAGATGAGGAAATTTTGCTGGCAACTGACCTTGAGTTTCAGAAAGCACAATTCATTGGTTTTAGGTTGACAGAGATGGTTGAGATCAAAATGGGGTTGTAAAGAGCTTGATGGGGATGAAACAAAGTTGAGTAACCTGGGAGTCCTGGGCTTCTTGTGATGACTGATACAAAGACAGCAATGGGCATAATTCATTCCTAAGAAAGGCAGTAACTTCTGTGATGCATTAGCAAAAGTATTTTGTAAATTAAATATTTCTGTTATTTAACAAACTCCTAAATACTGTGTTGGTTTTCATTTAGAAAACATATATTGAAGAAATACGATGTTATCTGAGAGCAGAGGTAGGCAAGGATAGGACATAAACCTTGCAGACAAAAGAATGATTCAAATAAGAGTCTAGGACTTCTCACGTAATAAATAATGAAATAATCAGAAAATAAAATAAGTATTTGCTTAATTTTATGAAAAGAAATGTAGGAAAAAATCAACCAGAAACTAATAAAAATGATTGCCTATAGGAGATGGATAGAAATAGACTAAAAGAGTAAGGAATTAAAATACCTAATGTAGATGACAGGGGTGATGGAGGCAGCAAACCTCCACAACACGTGTATACCTATGGAACAAATCTGCACATTCTGCACATGTACCCCAGAACTTAAAGTATAATAATTTAAAAAAGGAGTTAGTAATAGGAATGAAACTTATCAGAGCACATGCTTCTCTATGTTAATTTTTCAAATATATGTAATACATAGCCCCCAAAATATAAAACTAAGCCAAAAGATTTTTAAGACACAAAAAACATTGAATACAAACAAAATAAAGTAAATCTAGCTTTATATCAAATTTATAACATAACCACAAAGAAAACAGCATTAACTCAAGTAACTATTGAACATGATACTCTGACTGTAGATACTTAGTGAGATATATTGTAAAGATTAAAAGAAGAGTAAAGGCATCCTGAAGTATTATATATTTAGTTGATTTGTTGATTATGGTCTTGTAGTAATTCTGAAGCCATTTTGTGTTTAAACCATTTTATGTTATAAAGCAGAACAAATGACTTTAATACATTGATGTTTGGGGGAACTAAGATTCTGGCAGAAGAAGAAGAAAAATATAAACATGCCATGGGGTAAAGTGAGAAAAACAAATATTACATTAAGGTATAAATTGTCAATGTTAATATTTATTTAAAATACATTTATTCAGCTCTGTCTGCTTGCAGGATTTAAAGGAAATAAAACTATGGTTGTCATGAGCATGTCTAGCAGTCAGATCTTGATTTCTAAATATTATTCTCCACAGCAGAGTTCCTTGGAGAAATAAGTGGCTGATTTCAAGTATGTACCAGAAAAAAGACCAAGTCTCATGTTATGCCAAAAAGCAAAAAAGTGCTCAGAGAATTATAGGGGCATATCAGGAGGACAGAAGCTAGCTTGAAAGGGCTCCCACAGGCCACATTTAGGATAAGTCAAGCACCAAAATAAATAATGGCTGTAAGGAATTATAACTCTGAGTAAAAGAAGAATGTGAGTTCATAGTACAAAAAGTAAGGGGAGAAGATTAAAAAAAAAAAAAAGCTCTTCTTTAAAAAAACAAGTCATACATGCAGAAGAAATAATATAATTAGAAAATCTACATTCTGTAATTAACAATGTAATAATTGAGTCAAGTGAGGAACATCAATGGATCCTAAAACCATTTGGTACAAGCTTATTGGAGAATCAACTTAATCCAAAAGTATCACCTTACTTTAATTAATAACTTAATTATGTATTAATTACAAAGAGGATACCTTTACAATGGGAGATCTGAGAGATATAAATAGAAATGGCCAGGTTATCAAATGACCAATGATTAAAAAAAAACAAAAAACTGACCTTACAGGCCCCTGATATGATTCAATGGGAAGGGCACATTACGTTTATAGTATTTTTACCAAAATAACAAAATTTAATCCTGAATCTGTTCATGAGGAAAAATCAGAAAAATAAGATTGGAGGCATTTTACAAGACCACTAATCTAGAATCTTTAAAAGTGCCAACTGTTCTAGGATAAAAGGGCAATACAACTTTGAACTATACTACAAGGCTACAGTAACCAAAACAGCACAGTACTAATACAAAAACTAACAGACCAATGGAACAGAATAAAGAGCCCAGAAATAGTGCTACACACCTACAACCATCTGATCTTCCACAAAGTCAACAAAACAAGCACTGATAAAAAGACTCCTGTTCAATAAATGGTGCTGGGATAATTAGCCAGACATATGCAGAAGATTGAGATTGGTACTCTTCCTTACACCATATACAAAAATCAACTCAAGATGGATTACAGACTTAAATTTTTAAACCTAAGACTATAAAAACTCCTGAAGATAACAAAGAAAATACCATTTTGGACATAGGACCTGGCAAACAGTTCATGACAAAGACACCAAAAGCAATTGTGACAAAAATAAAAATTGGCAAATGGGACCTAATTAAACTAAAGAGCTTCTTCACAGCAAAAGAAACTATCAACAGAATAGACAGACAACCTACAGAATGGAGAAAATATCTTCAAGCTATGCATCTGACAAAGGTAGAATATTCAGCATTTATGAGGAATTAAATTAACATGCAAAAAGCAAACAACCTCATAAAAAGTGGGCAAAGGATATCAACAGATACTTTTCAAAAGAAGACATACATATGGCCAACAAGCATATGAAAAAGGCTCAATATCACTAATCATCAGAGAAATGCAAATCAAAACCACAATGAGATGCTATCTCATACCAGTCAGAATGGCTATGATTAAAAAATTAAAAAACAACAGATACTGGCAAGGTTGCAGAGAAAAGGGAATGCGTATACACTACTGCTGGTGGGAATATATGTTAGTTCAACCGTTGTGGAAAGCAGTGTGGCAATTTCTTAAGGAACTTAAAACAGAACTACCTTTTGAAACAGCATTCTCATTATTGGCTATATCTCCAAAGGAATATAAATCATTCTACCATAAAGACACATGCATGCCTATGTTCATCACAGCACTATTCACAATAGCAAATACAAGGAATCAACGTAAACGCCCATCAATGATAGACTAGATAAAGAAAATGTGGCATATACACACTATAGAACACTACACATCCATAAAAAAGAATAAGATCACGTCCTTGGCAGCAACATGGATGGAGCTAGAGGGCATCATCCTAAGCAAACTAACATAAACAGAAAACTAAATACCACATACTTTTCTAAGTGGGAGCTAAACATTGAGTATGTGTGGATGTAAAGAAGAAAACTACAGACTCCTGGGCCTACTTGCAGATGGAGAGTGGAAGGAGAGTGAGGATTGAAAAACTCCCGATCAGGTACTTATTACCTTATTTTGTTACTACCTGGGTGACAAAATAATCTGTAGACCAAATCTCCATGACATGCAATTTAGCTGTAACACATACCTGTACATGTACCCCTGAACCTAAAATAAGTTTTAAAAGAAATGAATAAAGGAAGTAAAATAACATGGCAACTGGAGGAAATGCATGATTGTTGGTTGGATAAACAAGAATAAAACAATAATTAAAAGAAAGAAAAGCACAACCATGAAGAAAAGGAATTTTTCACATGGACTGTATTTTGGATAGTATTTATCTATGTTACATTTCTTTGGTGGAATAATAGTACTGTGATTATTTAGGAGAATGTCCTTGTTCTTCAGTGAACAGGTATTTCAGTGTGAAGTGTTACGATGTCTGCAATATTCAAATGGCCCAGCAAAAAAAAAAGTGAAAAGAGAAAGAGAGAGAAAAACCAAATGTGACAAAACGTTAACAATTGGGGAATCTAGGTGACGAGTATAGGATGTTCATTGTGCTAATCTTGAAATTGTTTATATATTTGACATTTTTCAAAATTTAAAGAGGAAAAAACCCTCAACTCTTCATTCTCTTAAGCTACATTTCAGCTCAAGAAAAAATACTATGTGTCAGCATCCCTCGCAAGTCACTTAATCAGATTTTGTGATTTCTCCTAAATTGGCCAAAGTTGTTTTAATAGACCCACAAGATTGTGTCTGATTAAACTACAGAGAATAGTCAAATAAAAGAAAAATGGCATCTGTGATCCAAATGGAAAAAATAATCTGTCAAAATATTATTTCATGTTGCGTCTTTGTTGTGCCCAGCAAGTCATGCTACTTTGTTATTTTTTTAAAGCTCAGTTAGAAAGTTTAAATTTATTTTAAAAGGACATGTGAAGCAAATCCCAGCAGGGTTTGTTCTCATCAACTTGTATCTTTCATAAAGCTGCATTTTGTTCTGATTAAATGTGTTTTTAAATTTTTTAGCCTAAGCATAAAAGTCTGGTTAAAAATTAGATGGTAAGTTGAAAGACTGATAAAGTTGTTATTTTTAAAATACACGTGCTAATTTGGAACATCATGATTCTTACTACGGAAATGGATAAGAGAAGGAAGAGTGAAGTTAGAGTGATTTACAAGTTGGTTTCCAGAAAATTCTCTTTTGAAAAAAATGTGCCCTGAATGTGCACTGTATGTCCACACTGTTCCATTTTTAAAATTTTCTGTTTGCCATAAAGAAGAGAGAGGAAGCAGGAGCTGGAACATGTAATTTTGAAGGAAAAATTCAACTCTTTCTGACCTAGCACTGAATGTTTGACCTAATAGAAGTTTCTTGCAAAGGCTTTTGATATCAACATGCTCCTGAGTCTAGAAGGGGGTCACAGGTGAAGCCACAAAGAAGCTGGCAAAGCCTTTACTCTAAGTACTCACTCCTTGAGGTCTGGACCAAGCACTGGCACCACTTATGAGTTTGTTAGAAGTATAGGGTCTCTGGCCTCACTTTAATGTATGAAAATCTGCCTTTTAATAAGATCCTCCAGTGACTCATTTGCTTATTAAAATTTGAGAAGCACTGTTCTGAAAGAAGTGGCTTTCTGCTTTAGCTACTGTGCTGTAGAATCACCTAGGAACTCAAAATTTCTTATGCCTGGTGTAACAGGCAACATTGTGTCTCCTCAAAACAATATATGTTCAAGTCCTAAGACTCCGTACTTATGATGGTGACCTGATTGTAAATTACATCTTTGCAATGTCATCAAGGTGGATTAGGGTGGATCCTAAATATAACTGGCTTCGTTGTAAGAGAAAGAAGGTGATTTAGATACAGAGACACAAGGATAGGGAAGACGGTCATGTGGCAGCAGAGGCAGAGATTAAAGTGATGCAACTACAAGTCAAGGAATGCTTAAGATTGCTGGCAACTACCAGAAGCTAGGGAGGAGCAAGGATGGATCCTCCATCAGAGCCTCGAGAGGGTGTGTGGCCCTGGTCTCAGTTTCCAGACTCTAGAACTGTGAGAGAACACATTTCTGTTGTTTTAAGCCACCACATTTGTGGCAAATCTGGTAGCCCTAGGAAACTAATACACTTGTGTCTTGCCTCCAGAATTTCTTGATTTAATTTTCTGGGGCATAGCCTAAGGGTTTTGAAGTACAGTGATTCTAATGTAGGGCCAAAGTTGAGACCCACTACTCCAAACGTTCGAAGCAGATAAGAAAGCAGTTTCCTACCTAAGTCTTAGAAAAAGTCAAGGGAATTGGAAAGTGATGAAAACATATTGTAATTTAGAAGATTAAAACTAAATGTTCCTAGGTGTTTTTTTTTAATTCATGCTCAAAATAGGATGCATATATAGTATATAGCATTCAAATTTATATAATGTCCATTGTTTTGCTTTGAAGATTAACACAGCATTTTAATAGAAAATTTAACAATTCAATGGAATCAGATCAACTCATATTATTACACCTGCAAGAAGGTTGTCATTGTGTTACAGGACCAGACTGTACTGTCCATCTGCCAGCAGAATAGTGCTTTGGAGGAAAGAAATAGTCTGCTATACTCTGATCCTACAAATCAAGTCCCAACAGTGAATACAAATATCTAGTCCACAGTTCTGATAGCTTCCACGTTCATGAAATTTAAGCCTAATTTGAGAATTCTGCCATAAACATTCTTAAGTATATTTATTATTTACAGGAATTCTACAGGAACATTGATGAGAACCCATTAAATGTGTTCTAAACAATGTGTTATTAGAAAAGAAAGAACTTTAAACAACTAATCTAATTCACACTATATAGCAGCAGAGTTTTCAATTTACCTATGTATTGAAAAGTATATGAAAAATAAAGCAACTCCCTTCTACCAAATCTTCTGAATATTTGGCAGATAATTTGATGATTCACATATCATATTTATGTGGTATCCACATAGATATGTGAGAGCTCCTAGTCCTTGACCTAAACAAGTGTAAAATTATAGAAAAACATCTGGGAAGATTATGCACCAGATAGTAGGATTAATGGTAGATTTTTTTTAAAGTTCATATTTTATTCTACTTACCCATATTTTCTAGCTTTTCTCCCATAAACAAGTACAGCTCTTTTTATTTAAAAAATAGGATTGTTTTACACTTTTAATAAAAGGGCCAAAAGCAAGGAACACATTATAAGATAAATATTCACATAAGTTTCTAATTCAAGCCACAAATCCTGGATATAATAAGTTTAGAATTAGCCATGAATGTTAAACTCAAAGAAAATGCCCCGAATGTGATTCATTTCCATCCATCAAGATTATTGCTACTTCCTTACATGAGTTATAGCTGTAGCAAACCTTCTAAACTTTCCTACAGAAAAGCCAAATGAAATTAACAGTAAGTTGATAAATTAATGCATCTAAATTTTGCAGTTATGACTCAGCAGAGAGAGCAGCATACAACACCACCCCAGCCCATATTGGATGCTAGTAGTTGAAAATGGGAAGGAAGCTAGAATTTAATGGAGCACTTGATCATGAATGGCAATATAATAGAAACTTTGTAAATAAAAGCCCTTTCAATTACTGCTACTGCCAAATGAGGTAGATAATGAAAGTGAAGCTCAGAGACTCTTGAGTCACACATGGTTACAAATTTGAGTGGCAGAGCTATGTCTTAACATCACATTTTCTGATTTATAGTCCAGAAAGGGCTTAAATTTTAAGCTCAGAATGCAATGATGTGCATGAAGGGCCAAGGATGAAGATTTCCATAGGGTTCTTTTAATGTTAAGTTTAATGGGAAACTGCTGAGCAACAAAAAAATGCTAAGAAAAAAAAAACAGGATAAAGAAATTGAAGTGTAAGAAAGAGAAAGTAGGATAATGCATAAAAGACAAATTAAAAAGAGAATCATTACTAAGTTAGTTTTGGAAGGCAGTAAGTTAGGCAAACTATGATGCACCAAGTCAAAACACTACAGAAAAGAGGAAGAACAATAAAGCGCCTAAAGACAGAAATAAAGACTGACCTAAAGACAGAAATACCATTCAACCTCGCAATCCCATTACTGGATATACAAAAAGAAATATAAATCATCCTATTATAAAGACACATGCATAAATATGTTCATTGCAGCACTATTCACAATACAAAGACATGGAATCAACCTAAATGCCCATCAAAGATAGAATGGATGAAGAAAATGTGGTACATATATACCATGGATTGCTAGGCAGCCATAAAAATGAATGAGATCACGCCCTTTGCAGGGACATGGATGGAGCTGGAAATGATTATCCTTAGCAAACTAATGTAGGAACAGAAAATCAAATACTCTCAAGTGGGAGCTAAATGATGAGAACACACAGACACATAAAGGGGAACACACACTGGGGCCTATTGGAGGGTGGAGGGTGCGGAGGTGGGAGAGGGTCAGGAAAAATAACAAATGGGTACTAGGCCTAATACCTGTGTGATGAAATAATCTGTACAATACAATAAACCCTCATGACACCAGTTTGCCAATTTACAAACCGGCACATGTACCCCTGAATATAAAAGCTCAAAAAGGAAAAATAAAAACAAAAACACACAAACTAACTGATTAAATAACAGCAAAGGAATCCCCCAAGTGTCTATTGTTAGTGTGTGATACGTGTGTTTACGGATAAGTATGATATTATTTGAAGTGCCACATCTTCACATCAACATTACATGACATTAAAAATGACAGCAGTAGCAAGGCAGGGAATTCCACAGCCTAAAGCGAATGAAGAAGAGAATATAATTGAGAGGATCCCTATTTGTCTAACAGAACCCTAGATATTAATGGAATTTTGCATCACCTATTAGAGAGGGCAAGAATGAGATGCAATGATAAAAGCATGAATCAAATTAGAAATAAAAGGAAACTTTTTCAACCCGATAAATGGAATCTATGAAAAACAGGAAATGTCATACTTAGTAGTGAAAAACTGAAAGCCTTCCTCCTAAGATCAGGAATAAGACAAGGATATCCACTCTGCCACTTCTTTCAACATTGTATTGAAGGTCCCAGTCAAGGCAACTAGTCAATAAAAAGAAAAGGCATTCAGATTAGAAAGAAGCAGCACAACCACTTATATTTGCAGATAACATAATCTCGTATATAGAAAATCATAAGCAATCCACTAAAAAAAAACCTGTTAGTGCCAATACACAAATCACAAATTCAGCAAGTTTTCAATATACAAGATCAATGTGCACAAATCAGTTTGTTTCTACAACTAGCAATGAACAATCTGAAAATGAAATTAAGAAAGTAGTGCCATGGAAATAGCACAAAAATAATAAAATAGTTAGAAATAAATTTAACAAAAGAAGTATAAAATTTTTACATTGAAACTCATAAAATATCATTGAAAAAATTAGAGAAGGCCAAATAAATAGACAGACATCCTCTATTTATGGATTGGAAGCCTTACTAGTCTTTAAATAATAATAGTCTCCAAATTAATCTACAAATTCAATGCAAACCCTATTTAACTTATCAAAATCCAAGCTGCCATTTTTGCAGAAACTGAGAAATTGATCCTAAAATTCATGTGACAATGCAAAGAGCCTGGAAGAGCCAAAACCATCTTGAAAAAGAAGAACAAAGTTGGAGGACTCCCACATCCCATTTCAAAACTCACTACAAAGCCACAGTAATGAAGTGGTGATAATATAAAGATAGACATATTGATCAAAAGAATAGAATTGAGAATTTAGAAATAAATCCATGTATCTATGGTCCATTGATTTTTTCAACAAGGATGCTAAGATAATTTAATGAGAAAAGAATGGTCTTTTCAATAAATAGCACTGAGACGATTGGATATGCACATGTAAAAATATGAAGTTGGAATCCTACCTCTTATCATATATAAAAACTTAAATGAATCAAATACCTAAACGTAGGAGCTAAAATTATAAAGCTCATAAAAAAAATCATAGGCCAGAATCTTTATAATCTTGTATTAGGAAGTGATTTCTTAGATTTGAGACCACAAGCACAGCAACAAAAGAAAAATAAGCTGGACATCCTCAAAATTAAAACAGTTTATTCTTCAAAGGACACCATTAATAAAGTGAAAAAACAACCCATAGAATGGGTGAAAATGATTGCAAATTACATGTCTGTTAATGGATTTACATTTAGAATATATAAAGCACTCTTACAACTTAACAATAATCAATCCAGTTAAAAATGGGCAAGTTTTGAATAGAGGCTTCTTGAAAGAAGACATATAAATGGTCAATAAGCACATGAAAAGATGCTCAACTTCATTAATCGTTAGGTAAGTACAAATCAGAGTCACTATGAGATACCATGTCACACCCACTTGTATCACTAAGAATGATACAATTAAAGTGACTGAAAATAACAAGTGTTGGTGAGAATGTGGAGAAACTGGAACCTTCGTATATAGCAAGTGAAAATGTACAATGGTGTAGCCACTCTGGAAAAATGTTCAGCATTTTCTCAAAATGTTAATCATGGAGTTATCATGTGGCCTAGTAATTCTACTCCTAGGTATATGCCCAAGAAAACTGAAAACATATGTCTTGCCAAAACGTGTATGCAATGTTCATAGCAGTGTTAATCATAATAGTCCAAAAGTGTAAATAACCAAAAAATAAATCAACTGATGAATGGATAAAGCAAACATAGAATTCTTCATTTATTTCTATATAATAGAGAAAAGAAATGAAATATTCATGCATGCTATTATGTGTATGACCTTTGAAAACAGTATGTCATGTGAAAGAAGACAGACATCACATTGTGTGATTCCATTTATAAGATATGTCCAGAATAGACATAAAGACAGAAAGTAGTTAAGTACTTCCCAGGGTCTGGGGAGACAAAGGAATGTGTAGTGACTGTTAGTGTATATATGGATAATGTACACATGGGTAATTTGGGGGGAGAGGGAGGTGAAAATACTCTAAAATTAGATAGTGGTGATTATGGTGATGGTTGTATAACTTTGAATATACTAAGAACACTTCATTGTTCATATTAAAAGTGAATTTTATGGAATGTGAATTCTATTTTAAAGTTTGTGTTAAAAAATAAAACCATGAAGAGACCTTATAGTGATCAAACCAAAAGAATACAATAATAATAATAAAGAATGGAATGCAAGGTTAAAACTCAATAGGTGAAACAGTAGACACACACATACTCCCCGTTTCTGCTTGTTCCCCTCTGCTGAACTAAGTGTTGATCACCGGGTGCCTGGGAATTGACCACCCTCATCAGCCACTGGTGTACATGTGTGCCATCCATGGGCATAAAGATGAGCCTATCTCACCATTAGAAGTGATGATATGAACCACATATCATCTTCATTAGGCTGAAGACAGATGGTTCTTCTGAAGATTAAATGGCCTCAGAGGAAAATAAACTCCTAACATTTGAGAGTGCACAATAATAAAAGTCACTTATGCCTCTCTTTAAAATAAAACATGGCAAGAAATGAAGCCCACAGTTGTGTATATTTCCTTCTAAAAACTAAGGATTTGACAAATGGTATCCAATATGAGAGGCATTGAAGTTAAAATGGCATCATGAAGATAATACAACTAAAGTAACACAAAACAAAACAAAACTGTATAACTATAAAACAAGGGCAAAGTACTATTTTTAACAAGAACAATCAGAATGAAAAAGAGATCTTGGAAATAAATAAGTGACCACCAAAAAAATCAAGAAGTAGAAACCTCAAACTGTGGAAATCACCCAAAACAGAAAACAAAAGGGCAAACAATATGGTAAAAACAAATGTGAGAGTCATAGGAAATCAATACAGGACACCCAACACCTAGAAAGAGAAAACCAAGAAATTGGAAGATTCAAAAAAAGGGTTTTGTCATAGGTCAGCATCTCAATGAGATGGACACTGAGACCCTGAGATTTGCAAGCAGCATGTTTCCTGGGGAATAATTTCGGGAAGACGGCATCTGAGGGGTGAAGAAAGTAGGACCAGGCAGACAGAAAGAAGAACTGTCCAGTAGATGTGCTTCAATAGAGGCTTCAGGGAATGCTATAGTTGGCATGACCTTTAGAAATGTTTCAACTGAGGCAATATCCTCAATATTTGGAACCCCACACTGACTAATCAATGGACTCAAGCTGCCCCATCTAGGGTCAGTTGTGAGCCTTCAGCATCAACCTCCCCTAGCAAATGAATGTCTCAGTCTGGTGGGGGTCCTAAGTTATGGGTTAGCACACCCTACAGATTTAAAGATTAAAACCAAGAAGATATTCCAGAAGGTAGAACAAAAAGCCAAAGACAAAATATGAGAAAAGCATTAATAGGAGATCAATCCAGGAGACCAAATTCAGGAGTTCCTGATAAAGAGAAATAAGAAAGTGGAAAGTATTTTTTAAGTACAGATAACTTATCAGATAAAAGTCTCCAGAATGAATTCATGTTGCACTTGATGGACTTTTTCATTCTGGAGACTCAAGTACTTTAGATTTGAAAAATTATCTATATATAAATATGTATAAAGCATATTTTCTGGGCCAGGCGATAGAAGTAGACCCACATTTAGGCAAGTTTTCTTAGAATATCTAGAACCAGAAAAATCAAAAAAGGGCAAAAATTAAGTGAAAAAATGCATACTGTAAAAACTAAAAGAATCAAAGGTAGAAGATAAGCAATAGAGTTGGGAAGGGGGCTTCCAGATGGCTGACTAAATGCATGCAGTACTTGTCCCCTCCACAACAAAAGATGAAACAGTGAATAGATAATCACATGTCAAACAGAGCATCTAACAGAGAATGCTGGAATTTAGCAGGGAAGTAACAGGGACCATCTGAAGCCCAGAAGTAAAGGCAAACAAAGCACCTGGCAGGGATCGGCTCAGAGCCAAGAGCCACACCCTGTTGTAGGGAAAAGGTAAGTGAGAGATATACAACAGCTTACACTCCCACCATGGATTCCTGCAATCCTAGCCACAGGGTAGCCCCTTAACTTTTGTGGTCCCCAAGATGAGTATAGAGAGCTATCTGGAGTACACAAAACAGCACTGTTCCAGACAGGAAATTTGCACTGGGTCCAGGCACCCCCTGAGACCCAAGCAGCTGCAATATAACACCATCTTGAGAATCCAGCTCTGACCAGACTACATAATACTCTGGGTCTCAAAAGCCCCTGTAGCTCCACGTCCCTGGAGCCCTACTGACGTTCCCCTATGTCCAGCCAGAGGACTGCAGCATTGCAGGGCCTGGTGTTCCCAGTGGTGTCTCTGGGTCCCTAGAACTCTAGCCTATGCTGTGTCCTATACCCCAGGGATCAGGTGGGATGGCACATGAGGGAGGCTGCTTCCAGGGCAAACGAAGCCAAAGTACATGATCCCCAGAGCCTGGTAGTTACCTGCCTGGGGCCACGGCCACAGCAGCAACCCCCCTATCCCCACCCCAGCAACAGGGCTGATGTGCACCTGCATGCACTTTCAGAAATCCTGGGGACTGCCCTACCAGTGTGTTGTCCTGGGACTTGAGAACAGGCTTGCCCCTCCCACTGCCATTGGTGCCCATGTACACTATCCAGGGGCATAAGGACAGGCATGCCCTGTCCACCATCACCTCCGATATCTAAACATGCTATCCAGGGACCTGGGGATTGAACTACCCAATTATCTGCAGTGCATGCTCATGCACACCATTAGAAGATATGAGGATGGGCCTGCCTTGCCTGCTGCCACTGCCAGCAGTGCTCACACACATTGTCCAAGGGCCTAGGGATTGATCCACCCCACCCACCATTGCTGGTGCCCATGCACACCATCCAGGAGCCTGAAAAAAGGTTTACCCCTTCAGTCACCACTGGTGACCATATGTATCACCTGAGTGCCTGGGAACTGACCATGTGTGCCATCCATGGGCATAAATATGAGCCTATCTCACCTTCTGCCAGCATGCATGTCTTTCTCCCAGGGTGGTGGCAGGCCATGGGACCAGCCCACTCAGCCTGCTACTGCTACTACTTGCATCCGCCCATGTACACCACCTGGAAGCTGGGGAAGCAGCTTGCCTAGTCCACCATCACTACCACTGAAACTTGCATGCACTCCTCAAGGGCCCAAAACATGACCTGCTACCACTACTTCCACTGCTGATACCATGCACAACACTCAGTGGTTCAAAGATGGCCTGCTGCTGCCACCAACAGCACCTGAGCATGAGACCTGGAAGCCCAAGGACTGGCCCACACAAATTTGCCATAGCTGGCACCCATGTGTGCCACTCAAGGAAGTGAAGACAGCATGCTCAGCCCAACACTGCCATCACTGGTGCCAAGGACCTGTCTGCCTGGTGTCCCCAGCTCCAGCAAGGCCTCACCACAGCCTCCACTAACAACCACAGCCTAAGTCACTGTAGAACTCACAGACACCACTGATGCTGATGACATCTAAAGAAATTACTACTACTATTTTTTTTACTACTGTGCTCACCTAGAATTGAAGCCAAAGACCCCCCTCAACACTACAGATATGTCTATAGGGGAAAAGTCTTTCTTTACCAAAGCCAATTCATAAAGCTGAGAGAAGCAATCATTATAACAGATGCACAGGTATTAACATAAGACACAAAAAGCAAGGATTTATTAAACCTTTAAAGGAACACAAAAAATCCCTAGTAGCAAATCCCAAAGAAAAAAAATCTATTAAATACCTGAAAAACAATTCAAAATAATATTAAAGAAACTCACTCAGTGAGATACAAGATAAGTAATACAAAGAAATAAGAAATTCTGAATAAGAAGTTCTGAATGAGAAATTCAACAGAGATAGGTATTACAATAAAAATATGGAAATGCTGAAACTGAAGAATGCCATGAATAAAATTAAAAAATACAATTCAGAGCTTCAACAATAGACTAGATAAGGCAGAATGAAGAATATCTGGACTTGAAGATAGGCTTTTTTGGTAACCCAGTCAAGACAAAAAATAATAAGAAGAAAAAGTTATGAAGAAAGCCTACATGACACATGGGACACCACTAAGGGACCAAATATTCAAATTTTGTAAGTTCTAAAAGGAAAAGAGTTGAACAAAGTCATAGAAAATTTATTTGGCAAAATAACTGGTGAAAACTTTCCACATCCTGCAAAAGATATAGACATCTAGATCCCCAGATATTCAAACAAAAATGTTCATCTCTAAAGCACATTAAAGTTAAACTGGTCAGAAGTCAAACACCAAGAGAAAATTCTAAAAACAGAAAGAGAAAAAACATCAAGTGAAATATAAGGGAATCTCCAACAGACTAATAGTGGCTCTCTCAGCAGAAACCTTACAGGCCAGGAGAGAATTGGGTGACATATTCAAAGTGGAGAATGAAAAGAAAGAAAAAAGGAAAAGAAGAGAGAGAGAGAAAGAGAAAATGAACTTCTAGTTAAGATTATAGCTAGCAAAGCTATCCTTCAAAATATGTAGGAGAAATAGTCTCATACACAAGAAAACTGAGAACTCATTGTCACTAGACGGCCTTACAAGAAACACTTAAGATAGTCCTACATCTGAAAACAAAAACATAATATCATCATTAAAACACAAGAAAGTATAAAACTCACTTGTAGAGCAAATATTCAAATGAGAAAGTGAAATGAGTCAAACATTGTCACTATAAAAACCTACCAATGTGTAAAGGTAAATAATAAAGAAGAAAAGAACAAGGATATACAAGACAAAGAGGAGACAATCTGACAGTAAGTCTCATCTATCAATAACAACATTGAATGTAAATGGTTTAAATTCCCCTAAAAGATATAGCTTTATGTTATTTTTGTTTTTGTTTTGATTGTTTTTTTAAGATGGAATATTAGGATATTTCAGTGTGATTCAGCCACTTGGAAATAGCAAGATAGTGCATAAAGATCAACTGTCTGAGCTTAATTCAAGAAGATAAATGGGAATCCACCAAAATCATGAAGGACATCCCAGATCCTGGGGAGTAGAATGTGGGCAATCCAGGATTAGAATGTAGGCAATCCAGGATTAGAATGTGGGCAATCCAAAACTACTCTCCTGGGCAACCCTATGATGGTATCCAGCTGATAAAGGTGAATGAAGCCCCAGTACATAAGACAGGCAGAGAGCCTCCTTCTGTAACTCATCTTTCTACTGGGAATCTGGGCAACTCAGACTGAAAGAGGGCACTTTGTTTCTCCCAAGCTCCAGAGCTAACTTAGGGAGACAATTAGGGGTACTGAGAGGAAAAGACACTGGAAAAAGCTGTAGGCATTTTTTTCAGACCCTAGACTAAGAATAGAATGCCATTTTAAATCCAGGTGCATATAAAGTCAGTCATTCTTTGGTAACCTGGCGGCCTAGACATGCAGGCATTTTAGTCTTGGGCCAGAGATTGGAGTACTTGCTCTGGCATGCAGTAGGGGCCTCCACTGCTAGAATTGTGGAAAATGCCTCAGCAGTAGGTACTGGAATTGTGCTCTCCCTCATCATAGGCTGGAGATGAGAGGAGAGATACTACAGTTGCAGTTTCTCTGGAAAGTAAGACTTGTAGCTAGGGATAGCTTGGCAACCTGCAACTGGGCTGCATGTGTCATTGCTGTGTCATTTCCAGTCTGTTCCCCTGAGATTGTGGTGCAGTGGGGCCCTCTCCATGCTACCCTCAGACAGAAATCCAGGCATTCAGAGGACATGCTTGCCTGTTCTAGCTGTATGAACGACCCCACCCTTCTTGGGCATAGATCATGATGCAGTGAGGCCCTCTCTGCTTCATACTCAGGCAGATCTCCAGTCATTTGGAGCACCCACTCTCATGAAACAGCAACCTGAGGCACCCCACCCTTCCTAGGCAGAGGTTCTGGTGCAGTGGAGGCCTCTCTGTTTTATTCTCAGGCTGAACTCCAGGCATTTGGATCACCCACTGACCTAGATTGGCAGCTTTAGCTGCCCCACCCTTCCTGTGCAGACTGTGATACAGTGGGGCCTTCTCCATGCCCAGGCAGATCTCTGGGCAGTCAGAACACCCACTCACACGGATCAGTAGCTTGAGCCACTGTCCCCTTCCTGTGTAGAGATTCTAGTGAAGTAGGGCCCTCTCTGCTCTACAGTCAGGCAGATCACCAGCTATTCTGAGCACCCACTCATCTAAATTGGCAGCCTGAGGTGGCACACCCTTCCTGTGCAGAGACTGTGGTAAAGGGTAAAGCAGGGTCCTCTCCACCCTACACCCAGGCATATCTCCTGGCAGACCAGGAATTCCAGCCTGAGCCACTCCATCTTTTCTCTGCAGAGACCGTGGTACACTCCATGACTAGACAGATCTCTAAGCACTTCAATAACCTACTCTCCTGGATTAGGAGCTTAGGCCACCAACCCCCCGCACTCCCACCCTTGCAAAGAACTTAAGGTTGAGGAAATTTCTCAACTCCATTCTTAGGCACACCTCTGGATGTTTTGTGGCCAGCCACTGGATTCTTTCTCAATGCTGGTGCTTGTACCTGCCATTGGGGGACGCAGGTAGGCCTAACTGGTCTGGCCCAGCTGATCATCCTCCCTTCACCCCCGGGGATGAGCAGCGAGCTCAGACCACTCTGCACTTCACGGATTAGCCCACTGCCTAAAGCAACAGAGAGCTTCTCCCAGTAAGCAAGGATGAAACATATACCTAGCCACGCAGGCTGCAGCTGGCTTTTACTCATAAGCGCCATCTACTGGCTTATAGATTATACTGCACAGTGCAATATAAAACTTGCTAAAGGTCTATAGGGCTATAAAAGCACAGCCAAATGAGTCTACCAGGATTCTCCACACTCAAACCCCCTTGGAGGTCGTGGAAGGCAAAGGAAAACAAACGTAATATTACAGAGAAAGAAATAAGAAGAAAAATTCTGCCCTCATGAAAATAATTACAAAAATTAGAAGTGCCAGCAGCTCCCGATGAGAAGAAACTGGCATAAGAATTCTGGAACCACAAAAAAATATAAACTTATTGACACCACCAAATGATAACATTAACTCTCCATCGATGGAAACTCAGAATTGACAAAGAATTCAAAGCACACGCTGCAAGGAAGTTCAGTGAGATCCAAGACAAAGATGAAAATCAACACAAAGAAGCTTCCAAATCAATCCAAAAACATGAAATAAAAGGTAACTATATTAAAAAGAAATCAATCAGAGATTCTGGTGTTTTAAAAACTCACTTAAAATTTTCAAAATATAATTGGAACCTTTATCAATAGACTGAACTAAGAAGAAAGAATTCCAGAGGTTGAAGACTAGTCTCTGGAACTAACCCAAGACAAAGTAAAAAACCTGGAAAATATATTCGAGGGAATAATTTTTTAAAATTTCCTTAATCTTGCTATTGAAGGAGACATCCAGATACAAAAAATCCTGAGAACACCAGCAAGATACTGTACAAAACAAAATCACCAAGGCAAATAGTCACCACCAGACTGTCCAAGGTCAATGTTAAAGAAACATATCTTAATAGTAGTTAGATAAAAGGTTAAGCAAGATACAAAGGAAATCCCATTAGGCTAACAGCAGACTTCACAGCCAAAACCATACAAGCTAGGCGAGATTAAGGGTCCTTATTCAGCATTCTTTAACCAAAGAAATTATAATTGAGAATTTCATATCTGACCAAACTAAGCTTCCTAAGAGAAAGAGACATAAACTCTGTTCCAGACAAGCAAGCTCCAAGTGAATTTGTTACCATTAGACCAGTCTTATAAGAGATCCTTAAGGAAATTCTAAACATACAAATGAAAGAATGATACCTGCTACCACAAAGCACACTTAAGTACATAGTTGACACCCCGTAAAGCAAGCACACAATAGAAACAACAAAGCAACCAGCAAACAACTTCATGATAGGATTGAAACCTCACATATCAATATTAACCTTGAATGTAAATGATTTAGACACCCCACTTAAATGGCACAGAGTGCCAAAGTGGATTTTTTTTAATTTAAAAAAAGACCCATCCATCTACTCTTTTCAGTAGACACATCTCACATGTAAGGACATCCATAGGCTCAAAATAAAGGGCTAAAGAAATATCTATCAAACAAATGGAAAACAAAAAGGAGCAGAGGTCACTAGTCTTAGATAAAACAGACATTGAACAAACAACAGTTAAAGAGCATTACAAAATGATAAATGGTTCAATTTTATGAGATTATTTAACTATCCTAAATACATACAAACCCAACATTGGAGCACCCAAATTCATAAAACAAGTACTTCTAAACCTATGGAAGACTCAGACAATAATAGCAGGGGACTACAACACTCAGCTAACCGTATTAGACAGATCACTGAGGCAGAAAACTAACAAATTCTGGACTTAAACTTGAAGCTTGACCAATTAGAACTAATAGACATCTACAGAATACTGCACCCAATAATCACAAAATATACATTCTTCCCAACTGCACATAGAACATACTCTAAGATTTTACACATACTTAATAAAGCAAGTCTCAATAAATTCAAAAAATGAAATCATACCAATCATACTCTCAGAAAACAATGCAATAAAAATTTTGAAAAAGGACACAAGCACTCACTTGGCTTGGCCTCAAAGATGTCTACAAACCACAATATCCATGGAAACTTAAGAAATTGTTCCCAAATGATTTTTGGGGTAAAGAACAAAATTAAAGTCTAAAATTTTAAAAATTTTGAAATAAATAAAAATGGAGATACAACATATCGAAATCTCTGGGATGCAGTAAAAGCAGTGTTAATAGGAAAATTTATAGTGTTAAATGCCTACCTCAAAATGTTAGAAAGATTTTAAGCAATCTAACATCATGCCTAGAGGAACTAGAAAAACAAGAGAAAACTAACCCCATACCTAGCAGAAGAAAAGAAATAATCAAAATCAGAGCAGAACTGAAAGAAATTGAGACCCCAAAAAATCTATATAAAGAATCAATGAAACAAAAAATTTATTCCTGTAAAGAATAAACGAGATTAATAGACTCTTAGCTAGACTAACAAAAGAGAGAGAAAGATCCAAAGAAGCACAACCAGAAATACAAAAACAAACAAACAAAAGCCCTCATACATTATGAAGACATCTAGGCACACAAACTAGAAAATCTGAAGGAAATGGATAAATTCCTGGAAACACATAACTCCAAAGATAGAATCTGGAAGAAACTGAAACCCCGAATAAATATCAAGGTCCGAAATTTAATTAGCAATTAAAAATCTACCAACCAATTTGAGCCCCAGACCAGATAGATTCACAGCCAAATTCTACCAGATATACAAAGAGCTAGTGCCAATCCTATTATAACTATTCCAAAAAACATCAAGAAGAGACTCCTCCCTAACTAATTCTATGAAACCAGCATGACCCTGATATCAAAACCTGGCAAAGACACAATTAAAAAAGAAAGCTACAAACGAATATTCCTGAAGAACATAGACACTGAAATCATCAAGAAGATGCTAGCAAACCAAATCCAGCAGCACATAAAAAAGTTAATTCACTGTGATCAAGTAGGCTTAATTCCTGGGATGCAAGGTTGGTGCAATATGTGCATACCAATAAATGCGATTCACCACATAAAGAGAATTAAAAACAAAAACCATATGATTATCTCAACAGATATGAAAAAAGTCTCCCATAAAATCTAACATCCTTCATATGAAAAGCCCACAACTGACTAGGCATCAAAGGAACATACCTCAAAATAATAAGAGCCATCAAACGCACATTAAACATCATATTGAATGAATAGGCAAAAGCTGGAACAATTCTGCTTGAGAACAAGACAAGGATGCTTACACTCACCACACCTGTTCGACATAGTACTAGAAGTCCTAGCCAGAGCATCAGATAAGAGAAAGAAATAAAAGGTATCCAAACAGAAAAAAAAAAAAAGTCAATCTCTCTTGACTGAAAATAAAATTCTATACCTAAGAAACCACAAAGGCTCCTGGAACTGATAAACAACTTCAGTAAAGTTTCAGGATAAAAAATAATGTACAAGAATCAGTAGCATTTCTATCTACCAATAATATTCAAGCTGAGAGGCAAATCATGAATGCAATTTTATTTAAAATAGACACATACATACAAAATACCAGAGAATACAGCTAAGCAAGGAGGGGAAAGATCTCTACAAGAACTACGAAACACTGTTGGAAAAATTATAAGATGATACAAACTAACTGAAAACATTCCATGTTCATGAATTGGAAGAATCAATTTCTTGGTTCCAGTGTCAATACTGGAAGAAGCAATCTACAGATTCAACTCTATTCCTATCAACCTACTAACATCATTATTCACAGATTTAGCAAAAAACTCTTTTAAAGTTCATTTGGAACCAATAAAGAGTCCAAATATCCAAAGTAATACTAAGCAGAAACAAAAACCTGGAGGAATCAAATTACCCAACTTCATATACTACAAGGCTGCAATAAATAAAACATCATGATACTGTCACAGAAACAAACACGTAGGCCAGTGGAACAAAACAGAGGACCCAGAAATAAAGCCACAAACATATAGCCATCTGATCTCAACAAAATTATGAAAAGTAAGCAGTGGGAAAAGAACTCCTTATTGAATAAATGGTGCTGGGATAGCTGTCTAGCCATAAGCAGAAGAATGAAAATGGATCTCTATCTTTCACCATATACAAAAATGAATTCCAGATGGATTAAAGATTTAAATGTAAGACCTCAAACTATAATAATCCTAGAAGAAAACCTACAAAACACTATTGTAGACATTGCCTTTGGGAAAGTACTCAAAAGCAATTTTAAAAAACACCAAAAATTCACAAATGGGACCTAATTAAACTAAGGAGCTTATGCACAAAAGAAGAAACTATCAATGGTGTAAACAGACATACCACAGAATAGGAGAAAATATTCATAAACTATGCACCTGAGAAAGGTCTAATTCCCAGAATCTATAAGGAACTTAAGCAAATAAACATGCAAAAAGCATGTTTAAACCCCTTTTAAAAAATGGGCAAATGATATGAACAGACACTTCTGAGAACAAGACATACAAGCAGCCAACAGGCATGTGGAAAAATGTTCATTAGCACTAATCATCAGAGAAATGCCAATGAAAACCACAATGATATACCATCTTACCATCAGTCAGAATGGGTATTATTAAAAGGTCAAAAAACAAGTGCTGGCAAGGCTGCAGAGAAAAAGGAACATTTATATGCTGTTGGTGTGAATGTGAACTAGTTCCACCACTGCGGAAAGCAGTCTAGAGATTTCTGAAAGAACTTAAAATGGAACTACCATTTGACCCAGCCATCCTATCACTGGATATATACACCCAAAGGAATATAAATAGTTCTACCATAAAGACACATGCATATGTATGTTCATTGCAACACTATTATTCACAATAGCAAACACGTGGAATCAACGTAAATGCCCATAAGTAGTGGATTGGACAAAGAAAATGTGGTATATATACACCATGAAATGCCATGCAGACATAAAAAAGAGTAAAATTATGTCCTCTGCGGTAGAATGAATGCAGCTAGAGACCATTACCCTAATCAAATTAACATAGGAACAGAAAACCAAATACTACATGTTCTCACTTGTAACTGGGAGCTAAGCATTGGGTACTCACAAAAATCAAGATGGAAACAATAGACACGGGGGCTTCTACAGTGGGGAGGGACAGATGGGAGCAAACATTTAAAAACTAACTATCGGGTTGCTCACGACCTGCATGACAGAACCATTCATCCCCTAAACCTCAGTAGTCTTCAATACACCCGTGTAAAAAACATGCACCTGTATTCCCTGAGTCTAAAATAAAAGTTGAAATTATTGAATAAAAATAAATAAAAGATATAGACTAACTGAATGGATCAAAAAACCAACATACAACTATATGCTGCCTATGAGAAACTCACTTCAACTGTAATAACACAGACTGAAAGTGAAGGGACAAAAAAAAAAAAAAATCCATGCAGATAGAAACCAAAAGCATCCAGGAGTAGTGACGCTTATATCAGATGAAACCTGTTTTATGTCAAAAACCATAAAAAGAGAAAAAGAAGGTTCTTATATAATGATAAAGGAGTCAATCCACAAGAAGATATAATAATTTAACTACATGCTCCCAACACCACAGTACCCAGATAAGTAAAGCAAATATTAATAGTGCTAAAGAAACAGAGCCCAATATAATAATAGTTGGGGACTTCACCCTCCATTGGAAAGATCATCTAGGCAGAAAGTCAACATCAAACATCAGACTTAACATGCATCATAGAACAGACAGACCTAACAGACATTTAAAGTATTTCATCCAATAGTTGCAGAATAGTCTTTTCAATAATGCTCAGAATATCATCCATGATAGACCACATATTACACCACAAAATGAGCCTCAACAAAATGTTCAAAACTGAAATCATATCAAGTATCTCCTCAGATCACTATGTAATAGAACTAGAAATCAATAACAAGAGGAACTTGGATGCTATACAAATACTTGGAAATTAAACAACAGGCTCCTGAATAACTACTGGGTGAATGAATAAATTAAGAAAGGAATTAAATAAACTATTGAAACAAAAATCAAAACACAGCATGCCAAAACCCATGGAATATAGCAAAAGAAGTGCTAAGAGGAGAGATTATAGCAATAAATGTCTACATCAGAAAACTAGAAAGATATCAAATAAATAACCTAATTATCTGTCTCCAGGAACTAGAAAACAAACCAAATCCCAAATTAGAAGGAAAGAAATAATAAATTAGTAATTAATAACAAACAGAGCAGAACTAAATCTGAGTTTTGCAGATAGTGGGGTTTTATTTTTTCAAACCAGGAGTTTAGATGAGGACATAAATAATCATGTTATGAAACTGTAGAATGCAATACTCAACAAAAAGTTAGATGAAGATTTACAAAGTTTAGGCTGACAATACAAAACCAGAAGTGGTAAATTTAACAAAATAAAAATAAAATGATCCCCAGGAATTTTAAAAAAAGTATTTTAGAAAAGAACAGTAAAATGAATACATGTATGATGAACCTACCTCACCCATAATTTTTAAAAAGTCAAATTGTGATGTAATCTTTGGGGTTTGAAAACGAAATTTAAATTATGTGATAAGTTTACAGTGAACGTTGTAATACTGTCACTACTACCTTTTATTCTTTGGAAAGTGATTTGGCATGTAATTTCAAGATCTATTTAAAAAAAAATGTTTGTGACCCAAACACTATCTTCTGGCAATTTATCTTAAGTAATTAAAAAGAATAAAAGTTGTGTTCAAGAATATGTTTGATACAGCTTTCATTATAATAGTGGCAAACCAAAACTGTAAAAATAGAAAGCAACTACTTAATCTATAGTCATTAAAATGAAAATGACTTTGGAAACTATGCTGAACAAAGAACACACTTGGTATAATGCTTGTTGAACAGAGAACACAAATTGTCCCCATTATGATGATTATGTGAACTATATGTGTGCGAATGAAATCCAGGAAGAAATACACATGAATGAGAATAATTGGGCTGAATCATAAAATTGTAACAGCTTTTCTTTTGTGAAAATAATTCTTCTCAATTTTACTGTAAAAACAATTACAAGAAATACATTAGTGGTCTGAGTAGAAGATGGCTGAATAGGAACAGCTCTGGAGTGCAGTTTCCAGCGAGAATAACACAGAGGGTGAGTGATCACTGCATTTCCAATTGAGTTATTACTGCCTACAGACCAGGAGATTTCCGGGCTGAAAAGTGCCATGAGTCTCCAACACAGCTGTTTCAGCTGGCGCAGCGGGTGTCTGCACAAAAACTCACACAAATCTGGCCGGCTGTTTCAACTGGCACCTAGAAGGCCTGGGAGACAGAGCCAACCATTCAACTGAAAAAAAGGGGGCTGACACAGGGAGCCAGGTGATCTGGCTTGGTGGGTGCCACCCCCACAATGTGAAACACAGCAAATTCAGAGTTTCACAGCAAGCGCAGCTAAACCCTGAATGGTCCAGCTTTGTTGGGGGAAGGGCATCTACCCTTACGAGGCAGTCCACCACTACCGAGCCAGTCCACCAATACTGAGGTAGACCACCATTACTGAGGCAGCTCTAACTATACCTCTTGAGCTCCTATAAGGATCAGACTGTCTCTTCAAGCAGCTTCCTGACCCCCGTATATCCAAAGATACACCTCATAAGGTGAGCTCAGGCTGACATCTGGCAGCCTTCATCCTTCTAGGACGAAGACAACAGAAGAAGTGGCAGCAGCCCTTACAGGCTTCAGAAGGTGGGTAGTAACAAAATTCTCTGAGCTAAAAGAACACGTTCTAACCCAAAGCAGAGAAATTAAGAACCTTGAAAAAAAGGTTTGACAAAATGCTAACAAGAATAAACAGCTTAGAGAAGAATATAAATGTCCTAATGGAGCTGAAAAACACAAGAACTTTGAGAAGCACACACAAGTTTCGATAGCTGAATCGACCAAGCAGAAGAAAGAATATCAGAGACTGAAGATCAACTCAGTAAAATAAAATGAGAAGTCAAGACTAGAGAAAAAAGAGTGAAAAGAAATGAACAAAGCCTCCAAGAAATATGGGATTATGTGAAAAGACCTAATCTACATTTGATAGGTGTACCTGAATGTGACGGAGAGAATGAATCCAACCTGGAAAACACAGGAGATTATATTATTATAATATTATACAGGAGAACCTCCCCAACCTAGCAAGGCAAGCCAATATTCAAGTCCAGGAAATACAGAGAACACCACAAAGATATTCCTCAAGAAGAGCAACCCCAAGGCACATAATTGTCAGATTCACCAGGGCTGAAATGAAGGAAAAAATGCTAAGGGCAGCCAGAGAGAAAGGTAGGGTTACCCACAAAGGAAAACCCATCAGTCTCACAGTGGATCTCTCAGCAGAAACCCTACAAGCCAGAAGAGAGTGAGGGTCTATATTCAACATCCTTAAAGAAAAGAACTTTCTAGAATTTCATATCCAGCCAAACTATGTTTCATAAGCAAAAGAGAAATAAAATCCTTTACAAACTAGCAATTGCTGAGAGATTTCATCACTACCAGGCCTGCCTTACAAGAGCTCCTGAAAGAAGCACTACACAAGGAAAGGAAGAACCAGTACCAGTCACTCCAAAAATATACAAAATGGTAAAGACCATCAACACAATGAGGAAAATACCCATTACTGGGTATATATCCAAAGAATTATAAATCGTTCTGTTATAAAGACACATGCACACGTATGTCCATTGCAGCACTGTTTACAGTAGCAGACCTGGAACCAACCCAAATGCCCATTGATGATACACTGGACAAGGAAAATGTGGCACATATGCACCATGGAGTACTATGCAGCCATAAAAACCAATGAGTTTGTGTCCTTTGTAGGGACATGGATGAATCTGAAAACCATCATTCTCAGCAAACTGACACAAGAACAGAAAATCAAACACGACATGTTCTCACTCATAGGTGGGTGTTGAACAATGAGAACACATGGACACAGGGAGGGAGCATCACACACTGGGGTCTGTTGGGGGAGAACAGGGGAGGGACAGCAGGGGGTGGGGAGGTTGGGAAGGGATAGCATGGGGAGAAATGCCAGATATAAGTGAAGCGGGGAATGGAGACAGCAAACCACACTGCCATGTAGGTACCTATGCAACAATCCAGCATGTTCTGCACATGTACCCCAAAACCTAAAGTAAATATATATATATATATATATGAAATACATTAGCATATTTTAAATGGATTATGTGTTAAAAACAGGCAGCTCAGGTAGACTTCCTTGGCTTTGCTGTGCATGCCTGCATTTTCATGTCTTCCCCCGTTACATCAAATATCCCACATGTGAATTGCTCTCTGTCACTCTTCTCTCATGCTCACTCTTCCATCTGTCAGTGTTCTTGTTATACACACATACACACACACACACACACCTGAAACACTTGAAACCACTCACAAGGCTAATACTAGGTTTCCATCAAATCCTGATTTAAGAGGCTAGAACTTGAGCCTTTCTGGTTTAATATTCAGAATTAGTCCTCACTCTTAAAGTATTTTTTTTTACTCCTTACACTCCATTTTTTCCCAAATATACAGTGCAATTCAGATTTAATATCTTTGTCTAGCTATCCAAACCTAGGGTTGGAGAGAAAATCAATCACAGAAGGGGACTTTGCCTTTCTGTCACTAGCTCTGGCCCCTCCTATTAATACTGCATATTTATCCTCACTTCCCCAGGCCTGATCACTAGAGAGCAACAAAATGAGCTGATAGGACATGAAAAGCTTATAGGCAAAAATGCATTTTGGAGGAATCAGATCTTTTGAAACAATCTGAGGTTAATGCCTGCATTAAACAAGTACAAGTAACACCTGTGGCTCCAGTTTGTGTCCAAAAGATACCCAGGAATCTGAAAAGGTCACAGTCAAAAACTCTGAGTAGTGTAACAGAAGGCAAGAAAATATGATGACTCAAGAACATTTGAAGAGACCTTATGGAGTTTAAATCTAAAAGAAAGGTGAACACAACCAACCTGGGTCTGGTATTAATTGAGGGAAAGGCAGAGCCTGCAAAAGCCTTTCGCAGTCATGGTAAATTGTCACCATTCAGTATGTCAACTTGGATTTAGCTCAATTACATCACTTTAACACATTAATGTAGATGGCAGCATGCTAAAATCTTCTAGGACTCTTTCTAAAATACCCAGGTTAATCTTGTATCATTTCCCCAGAGTTGCTGGAACCATCTGAGTGAAATCCGTTGGCTCTATATTTACTCACCAGGGATGAAAGAATTGTCTTAGTAATCAAGAGATGACCTCTGACTCATGTCCTGCTAGAGAAGCCATCTTTTCCTCGGAAACTGAAAGCATTTTAATCACTTTATTTCAGCAACTTAGACCCTTGCACTTTCTACTTTATGCTGATTGACTTCAGGAGTAGGTCTGAATTCAGTAAGAAGGATTGGCTTCAGGAGCAGGTCTGAATTCAGTAAGAAGCCATTGTTAACAATGCTTCCAACCAAGACTAGAGAGAAAAATTTTAAAAAAGGAAAAAAAAAACTAGAGAAAAAATGTGTCCTTTAATATTTCTAGGCTGATGAATTTTATATAAATAGGTTATAGATATGCAAACTATACAAGTGCATACAAACACACACTCTCATGCACACACACTACAAGTCAGGAATCCATAGTAAAATTAACTTTTAGTGACACCTGGCAGAAAGAGATTATATGCAAGGATAAACAAAAAGATACTGATATATTTGATGTAATGATTTTAAGTAACAAATCTGGTCATGTCTGAAAACGTCTAAGTGGTCCTATCCATACATTTATTTGGACCTAGAATGATTGAATTTTACAGACCTGTGTAATATGGTCATCCCATAGAGAAATCTTCGAAGTATGTCAAAATCAAGAGCCAACTTATGCAGTGGAAGCTCAAACATAATTGTATCTAAACCCAGAAGCTCAAATGCCCTAGGATCTATGACTAGGGAAGCTTTATTTAAAAATAAAACTCAAACATAGAAAACCTGAAGCCCTCAACATCAAGGAGTTTTATAATGTTTATCCTTAACACTGCTCAGTTCAGAAGTTTATCAGAGTCATAAAACCTTACAGAAGAAATGAGATATATAACAGATGTAACACAATCTGCCTCTGTTCTTGCATTTGTTTATGCTTGAAAAAAAATCATAATATTGATGCCATCCTATAAATGAGAGTAGAGCAGAGTCATCCAGCTCATAATAAGCCCAGATACTAACCCAGGCTTGGATCATGGCTGATTATTTTATTTAACCAGCAGATTTACTCTTCCAATGAATTAGAAATATTATTAAGTTCATAGGCTTTGGAATTACATAGACTTGAAATCCAGATGAAATCTTAATTCTATCATTTATTACACCACTTCATGAAAGTTACTTCATTTCTCAGAAGGTTGTTATGAAGATTAAATAAAATAGCATGCCCTAAATACTCAGTAAGCGCCCAGGACATAGTAGGCAATTAATTGTAGCTACTGTTTTTATTACTACAGCAGCATAATTAAATTAAGATATTTGCTGAATATCTAATAGTTTAGGATGATAACATACCTTTGAAATTAGAGAGATCACCCAGGTGCTTACTTTAAATGTGGCGCAATTGCCATGTGTAACTGGAATAAAAACTATTTTATTCTATATTCACTCTTCACGCCCATTGGCCATAATCAGCAGATCAGTGTATTACTGAGGTATGAGAGAAAAGATAACTAAAATATTTTCAATCAAAAAGGCCATGACTTAACCAAGAGGAAAAGACAGAATACGTCAGTTGAAGTGGGAGAAAGCAAAGAGAAACTTACATGGTATGATGTGAGAGCTGGTTTTGACAGACAGTATAAAAATTAGTGGGTGGGGCATAACCTTAGAGGAAGCCTTGGGGTACCAGAGGGGAAGAACAAGACAAATAGGGCAAAGGAGAGGATTCAAAGATAAATTAAATCTTGGGAAATTCTTTTTGAGAAACAAAAAGTTGGTTTTTGAGTGCTGTGTCAGCATTGCAGACTGACAACAGAGATGTTCTTTGAGAGATGTAAGTGAAACTTGGAATTATGTTAATTATGTTTTGTTACAGGACTACCCTTCTTCTACTGCAGTGCTGTGCCAGATGTGGTCCACGCAGAGCCTTGGAATATGCTTGGTCTACACATATACAAAGAGTCATATGTTTAAATATTTATTGAAAGCTTACTGGGTTTCAGAAAGGGAAGACACAATTAGAACTTTTGAAGCCATCATGGGTGAGTTTACAGCACAGATATTGAGCCCCTGCGGTTTCCCCAGCATTACAGTCACTGAGGAAGGTTTGATATATTCTGGCTGAGCTTGCACTTTCTCCTTTAGACTTCTCCTTCTGTCTAGATACTACCATCACCTGTTTTGTGGCACTGTAGGTTGGGGACAGAGGTGAACACTGTAGTTGAGGGTACAGCCATCTTTAGGAGAAAAATATATTTAGGAATTATACTTTCATTTTCACTATTCAAAATAAAGTAGTTCATTCACATAAAGAGCTGAAAACTAATTCCGTTAATAAAAATAGCAATTTTTAGGTACTAGGAATAATAATTATTATATCAATTATAGCAACAGTTATCATTTACTGAGTAATTTTATACATAAATATAATGATGGCCAAAAAGGATGTATTACTTGCCAAAGGTAGCAAAACTAAGTTGTCAAGCTGGGTTTAAAATTTATGTTTTGCTTTCAAACCACTTAACCATCATTCTATATTAACTTTCATTCTATAAACTACCATTCTATATTACCAGTATGAATATATTCTGCATTTATAGTATATAATAAATAGATTCTGTAAAGTAAAAAAGATATAAAGAGAAAAAAATATTCTAATGCATAAGCTTACTACCAGACATAACTGCTGATAATACTTTGAGGTAACTGTATTTTCTTTCAGTCCTATTTTTCTTTGCTTCTTTGTATCTTTTTAAGTCACTTTTAATTATTCTGTTTTGGTTCTAAGCTTGCTCTCAATGAAGTATAATAGAACCAGTCCTAATTTTTAAATACCAGGAGAAACTACCTTGTTATTTCTTCTAAATCACAAAATGACCACATGGGGCCTTCAATCTACTTGTTCTTCCTTTTCTTTAAATCAGTCTGCTTGATCTCTGATCTCCTTGAAACCACAAATCTCTGAATTGCTCTTCTCTGCTCAGTTTCTGAGCTGCCTGTTTGTTCCACTAACTGCAGGTTCTCCTGCTGAACACATTGAATTAATCCCTCTACTCCGCTGTAAGAGTTAAGTGGCTTAACAACCTGACTTTTTAATAAAGCTAGACCCACAGACCCCTTATTTCAACATGACAAGTCATGAAATGCAATATTTACAAGTTAATCCCAATGACTTTATTTACAATTTCCCTAACAAACTACATGAATTTTCAGGCAATGTGTAGGAACTAAATGGACCTGAATTTTGATCCCAGTCCTATACTCACCTAGCTGTGAAAATTACTTTACCTCTCTAAGCCTGAAATTTTATTAACGGGAAAATGAGGATAACCAAAAAAATGGAAATCAATTTTTCAGACATGCCAAAGGATTAAATTATAGATACTGTATATAAAAATCTAGAATCAATTAGTGTTTAACAGAAGTTAATTCCATCATCTCTAAAAATTATGTTGTGAATTAAACATATTATCTTTCTTAAACAATTAAAATAGTGTCATGATATTGAGAATAAAAATATGTATATCAAGGTATATTGAAGCATCATGGAGCTGTAATGATATATTACTATATTTTTTAAATAAGATTTTATCTTACTAAAAGCAATTAAGCATATGTAAAACCACAGAATAAACTTGGCACTTTCAAGATTCATGGTAGTTGAATATCATGAAATAGCTAATTAAATATTTTATGCTTTAATTACAAAATTATTTTTATTGAAGCATATCATCAAATATAACTTTCAGCCACATGATCAGAGCTAAACACCATTAATTTGTCTTAACTATTCTTATAATGATATGCCTGTCACTATATATCAGCTCATTTCCTGAGTAAAGAAAAATAGTAAAGGAGGCAAAATGATGGGGTCGCGTAAATTCCACCCAGTAAGACAACATAAGACACAGACCTGCAGTCATAGAAAATGGGAATGGAGTAGTAAACAAACAAACAGCCAGGTGATTTTTTAAACCGGAGAGGTGAGTGGGGGGCGGGGAATAATAATAAAGCAACACATCCTTCTTGTTATATACAAAAATGGGATGTCAGATAGATCTGTAACCCCAGCTATTCTGTGGCTCTGTGTGTTTGTGGACTTTTCCTTTAATAACATATATAAAGGGACAATAGTAAATAAGATTAAGTAAGAAGGGTTCAAAATGGGTTCAGAAGAGATAAAAGGGCAGCAAAGCTCAGCAAATAAATATTAACAAAGAGGAGTCTGTGGGAACCTAACACATAGATACTGTATTTTCACTTTGGCTGTGGTGTCATTTTGACCCATCTTAACAGAGTAAAAGCAGCAGCAGATCAATTTGTTGCAACACTAGAAAGCAGTACCCCCAGGTGAGTCATGTGGGACACCTTCATGTGTCAACCTGGCAGGTGAGGAGACCAAAATTTGCAACATAAATATAAAGGCTCATCGATCTGAATTCCCCTGGAAGATGCAATGACCCCAAGAAAAGGCTGGGAGAGCCCACCTCACTTATCTCAGGATGATTTTCCTCCCTGGCTCTTGGCTGAGGATTACCCCTTCATATTCTTTTTACTTCTGATGACTACACAGGGTATTTGCTGAGAGAGTGGTTCTGCTGCATGATATGGGTTGTGCTATTCATCCTACTGGCATCTGGGTGACAAGTGTGGTAATTAAGAATGGAAGAAATGCCAGTAGCAAGAGCAGATTGTAGTAAAAGACTGATTACTGGGACAAGCAGTGGCTTGCCTTTCTCGTGAGGGCCTCTGCATTGTCCGGGAGTTTGGCCTATAATTGGGTGTGGGCAGAAGAGGCCACAGATAAATAAATGTCTCTTTCAGGGCAGATATACAATTTGTATTGCTCATTGTGGGGTATGGTCCAGGCTGCTCTGGCACCCCTGTGAATAGATGCCTCATGATGGAAGCCTAGCATTTGAGTTAACAGTTTTCAGGCTGCAGAAAGGAACATTTACTATGTGACCAGAACCTACAATGAGTCTCAAGGTGCTTCCTCTGGAGATACAGTAGTTTTGCACCCATGTCAAAACACAAACCAAAATGAGGAAAATCAGAAAACAGAAATCCAAAGAAAATGACCTCCCAGTACTCCTGAAAACATCTAACACTTCAAAGAAAAGGAAAACACTTGAAAGGGTATGAGAACTGTTTTCTCACTTGGGAAAAGAGCATCTACTGAAGTTGAATATTAAAGTTCCAGGGAAGAAAGGACCAAATTTTGTTTTCTCTCTCTTCTTACCCTTTCTCAGCTTTAGTCTGATTTCAGTGAAGGAAAAATTTACTTCATGTTAAACAGAATCTCTTTTCTCTGTCAAGTTGTAAACTGCTTTGAATAGCTTTTCATGATTTTTAATTTCACCAACATGAAATTGGTCATTATTTACGGCTTATCACACTGGAGACAAGATTTCTGGAGATAGAAGCTAATTTAGATGTAAAGTAATTTCTCTGCAAATATTTTCTTTCTAATCATGAGGAGATTCATTTTGGCTTTTTCAGGTCTTGCAAATAAAATGAATCCAAATAAGATTTTGCTTATTCAAATCCTAACGAATCAAGAGCTGGAAAACAGTGCAATCCATAATATGGTCTTCAATGCATATAATTTGTTTACAGATTGCAGGAAAACTGTATGAAATATTGATTCACTCAGAACATGAACATACCGTCCACCTAAGAACGGAGTTTAACGTTGTCTGCAGACAAGAGGATCAAAGGTCCTGGGCCTCTGGTACATTGTAGGTCATGTATTTGGTTTAAAGCAAGTTATTAGTGTAAATTCAGGGAGAAGAAATAAACTATGAAACATGGAATTTTCTTTCTGACTGGCAGTAAGTGGCTAGATTTTATTATAAAATTTGGTTGTCACCATGGGCCAGAGCTGGGTAGCTATGAATGAATGTCATGGAGAGCACTCTGGTTCTTCTTGCTGTTCAAGCACAGCTTTCCCACAACAGGTCTTATTAATAGAAAGCTGGAACCTGTGCATGCCATTAAAAAAACACATAATGGTGGCAACTTATTTATAAGCACCTAGGTATTAAAGTATATAAGGCTTGAAAGAAAATGTCCCCAATGTCGGTTTCCCTAAAAATAGGAGATGCTATATTTAGCCTCACCCATAGATTTCTTCTCTGCAATTAGAGAGGATAGAAGATTTTTAGATTCGTGCCTGTCAATCTAAAAAGCTTCAGGAAAGTGTTATTCATTGTCACAACACCTCATGAGATCTGCAGCATTGTCTAATTGTGTGTATTAGTCCATTTTCATACTACTATAAAGAACTGCCCAAGACTGAGTAATTTGTAAAGAAACAAGCTTTACTTGGCTCACAGTTCAGCACGGCTGGGAGACCTCAGGAAACTTACAATCATGACTGAAGGCAAAGGGGAAGCAAGGCACCTTCTTCATAAGGCAGCAGGAAGGAGAAATGTCAAGTGAAAGGGGAAGAGCCCCTTATAAAACCATCAAATCTTGTGATAATTCACTCACTATCACAAGAATAGCATTGGGGAAACAACGCTCATGATTCAATTACCTCCACCTGGTGCCTCCCTTGACATGTGGGGATTAAAGGGGTTATTGGGATTGCACTTCAAGATGAGATCTGGGTGAGAACACAAAGCATAACTATATCATTGTGAAAGTAGTTTTTAAATGAGAATAAAAGTATACATTTGTCATTTAGTGGTAGCTAACATTTATTGAAAACATACTATATTCTAGGTACTGTGCTAAGAACTTCATATATATTGTTGTACTTAATCATTAACCATTTAAATACATCGTATGGTTAGAATTATTTTTTTTCTTTATTCTGTAGATGAAAACCAAAACAGACAAGTTAGGCAATTTGTTAGGTAACACAATAAGTGATAGTATTGGGCCTGGAATCCAGGTAGCCCTATTATAGAGCCCATGAACTAATTACTGTGCCTATTTGCTCTAAAATTTAATCCAATTCAGGTAATATATTTATAGATTTACATTATCTGATTGTATCACCCAATCCACATCTCTTAAACTCCTTACATTATATAAAAATATACATAAACCAAGAAATGATGGTAATGTGCAATAGCCACACTCAAAGAAACCAAACTCCACTCAATGAATTCATCCTCAAATGTGAGACTTTTGACTTGAGGTCCAGAAATGACCAGGAGTTTAATGCAAAATTAAATTCCAGGAGTTTAATGCAAAATTGTGGGTCCAAGTTCTTCATGTTCTCAGAGAGGTTCAGGAATCTACAATGGTAAATAGCCTCCAGCTGTGTCATCTGGAAAATTTGAAAAAGTAAAGAGATAAAGGACAAAGATTGTGTAATATTGATCTAGAAGCTGCTCTGGTGTATTAGTCCATTTCATAATGCTGATAAAGACATACCTGAGACTGGGCAATTTACAAAAGAAAGAGATTATTTGGATTTACAGTTTCATGTGGCTGGGGAAGCCTCACAATCATGGAAGCAGGCAAGGAAGCAAGTCACATCTTACATGGATGGCAGCAAGCAGAGAGAGAACTCATGCAGGGGAACTCCGCTTTTTAAAAAAATCAGGTCGTGAGACTTACTGTCACAAGAACAGCTTGGCAAAGACTTGCTCCCATGATTCAATTGTCTTTCACAGAGTCCCTCCCACAATACATAGGAATTCAAGATGCAATTTGGGTGGGGACACAGTCAAACCATATCATTCCACCTCTGGCCTCTGCCAAATCTCCTATCCTCACATTTTAAAACCAATCATTCCTTCCCAACAGTCTCCCAAAGTCTTAATTCATTTCAGCATTAACTCAAAAGTCCAGTCCAAAGTGTCATCTGAGACAAGATAAGTCCCTTCCACCTATTAGACTGTAAAATCAAAAGCAGTTTAGTTACTTTGTAGATACAGTGGAGGTACACACATTGGGTAAATATAGCCATTCCAAATGGGAGAAATTAGCTAAAAACAAAGGGGCTACAGGCCCCATGCAAGTCTGAAATCCAGCAAGGCAGTCAAATCTTGAAGCTCCAAAATGATCTCCTCTGACTCCATGTCTCACATCCAAGTCATGCTGATGCAAGAGGTGGGTTCCCATGGTCTTGGGCAGCTCTGCCCTGTGGCTTTGTAGGGTACAGCCTCCTTCCCAGGTGCTTTCATGGGCTAGCATTGTCTGTAGCTTTTCCAGGTGCACAGTACAGGCTGTCAGTGGATCTATCATTCTGGGGTCTGGAGGATAGTGGCCCTCTTCTTACAGCTCCACTAGGTGATACCCCAGTAAGGACTCTATCTGGGGGGCTCTGACCCCACATTTCCTTTCTGCATTGCCCTAGCAAAGGTTCTTCATGAGAGCCCCACCCCTGCAGCAAACATCCACCCAGACATGCAGGCCTTTCCAAACATCTTCTGAAATCTAGGCCAAAGTTCCCAAACCTCAATTCTTGACTTCTGTGCACTCACAGCCTCAACACCACATGGAAGCTGCCAAGGCTTGAGACTTGCATCCTCTGAAGCCACAGTGCAAGCTCTACATTGGCCCCTTTCAGCCCTGGCTTGAGTGACTGGGACAGAGGGCATCAAGTCCCTAGGCTGTACACAACATGAGACCCTGGGCCTGGCCCACAAAACCACTTTTTTCTCCTAGGTCTCCAGGCCTGTGATGGGAGGGGCTGCCATGAAGACCTCTGACATGCCCTGGAGATATTTTCCCCATTGTCTCGGGGATTAACATTTGGCTCTTCATTACTTATGCAAATGTCTGCAGCCAGTTTGAATTTCTCTTCAGAAAATGGAATTTTCTATCACATTGTCAGGTTACAAACTTTCCAAACTTTTATGCTCTGCTTCCCTTATAAAACTGAATGCTTTTAACAACCCCCAAGTCACCTCTTGAATGCTTTGCTGCTTAGAAATTTCTTCTACCAGATACCCTAAATCATCCTTCTCAAGTTCAAAGTTCCACAAATCTCTAGGTCAGGGGCAAAATGCCACCAGTCTCTTTGCTAAAGCATAACAAGAGTCACCTTTGCTCTAGTTTCCAACAAGTTTCTCCTCTCTGTCTGAGACCACCTCAGCCTGGACCTTATTGTTCATATCACTATCAGCATTTTTGTCAAAGCCATTCAAAAAGTCTCTAGAAAGTTCCAAACTTTCCCACATTTTCCTGTCTTCTTCTGAACCCTCCAAACTCTTCCAATCTTTGCCTGTTACCCAGTTCCAAAGTCACTTCTACATTTTCAGGTAACTTTTCAGCAGCACCCCACTCCTGGTAGCAATTTACTGTATTAGTCCATTTTTACACTGCTGATAAAGACATACCCGAGACTGGGCAATTTACAAAAGAAAGAGATTTAATTGGACTTATAATTCTACATGGCTGGCGAAGCCTCACAATCACAGTGGAAGGCAAGGAAGAGCAAATCATATCTTACATGGATAGCAGCAGGCAAAGAGAGAGAGAACTCATGCAAGGGAACTCCTCTTTTTAAAATCATCAGATCTCTGAGACTTATTCACTATCATGCTAACAGCACAGGAAAGACTTGCCCATGATTCAATGATCTCCCACTGGGTCCCTCCAACAACACATGAGAATTCAAGATGAGATTTGGGTGGGGACACAGCCAAACCCTATCAACTGGTGACCTCCATAAAGAGATCAAGAAAAAGCTGACCACTACTTCCCTGCAGAGGATGTAGAGACATAACAATAGCTCACACTTGTTTGGTACTGACCAAGTCTCAGGCACTAATCACTTTGTATTTGTTAACATGATTAACCCAGGCAGTCAGGTGTCAGAACCTCCATCTATAATGAATTTTGGAATACTGCCTTATGCTGACAGGGAGTTGATGGTGGGTGATGAAGAAGGGGAGAGGTAACTGAGTTATCAACTGATGATTATCACACAATTACTGGCATCATTTGGCTTGATCATTGCCTTACCCTCCCCAGAGAGAGAGAGGTATATGCTCCTGGAACACTTTGTTGTCAAGTGGCAGCTAAGGGGCTGGGTGGGCTTATGGGAAGGCTAGAAATTGCAAATGAAGCATGGCAGCACAAGGGGGTCTGCTAAAGACAAAATGGAAATGGATGGGTGGAAATAGACCAATTGGGAGATGTAATTTCAATGAAAACCAAGAGTGAAATAAGTTTGTTTCAAAGAATCACTGCAGATTTAGGCATAAAGGAAAATGAGCCTGATAGAAGATTTAAAGAAGCAGACAGTCTCAGGTGGTACTGAGAATGAGAAGAAGTGGAGTGAGGGATGTAGGAGCCCAGAGCAGAGTGCTGGAGATGCTCTTGTTCAGAGGCCAACAAGAATTTCTGGCACTTTCATATTACCACATTTGCTCCCACCAACAAGTGGTTTAAGACCCACTTCCAAGAAGCCAGGAAAGCTTTATACCTGGATGCAGAGATTCATCCTCCTTGCATTTAAGCTGTTGCCTCTGATTTCTGTAGCCAGCTGAAGACTGATGATTTGCAAACTACTGTGTCATGTAAATGCAGTGACCTACCCCAAGTCACACAGCCATTGTGTGACAGCGATATTGAGATTTGAACTGAGAAGTCTCTGTCTCCAAAGTCTACATTCTGGCCATGATACATCAATTCAAATGAGTCCTCCTGGCTTCTATTAAATGCCAAAAGAGCAAACAGAAATATACAAAGCTATTTACACCAAAATAGTCATTATTGATCAGTATTGATCAGCCATTTCAGTGTCTCAGCAATACCAATTTTCTAAACCCTAGGTACTTAATAACAGTAAGTTTGCTGTTACTGATGCATGTCTCATTTTGATCATTTTTTCACTATTTTCTTCTAATATCATTTAATTCTTTCCTTCTCCTTACTTCTGTAATCAGTTGTATCATTAAACACAAAATCTCTTTATAGAGACTATTTACTATTATGAAACTTAAATTATACCATTATCACATAGAAAATTATCATGTGGCTATTAAGGAATGGGTATCTTTTAAAATTCTAATGCAAATTTTAAGAAAAATGTAGTATCAGAAAAATCCAATTTCTTCCCTGTAGAAGTCCTTTAAGGTCCTCACATAGTCCTTACAGGCAGTTTTCCAGTAAGCCCTGGAATAGCTCTTCTGATGAGTTTCAAAGATTTATTAGCTTCTTTTTAGACTGAGTACACCAAAGGTAGAGTTTTATAGGAAAAGTGATATACAATTTCTATTTTGCCTCATATTTTCCCTTTATTTTCTTCATTTCAAATGGTATATTAGCATATATATATGTATATGTATGTATATATGTGGATACATATAGTGAGTTATCCCTTAATGTCATTGAGAGATTCTTGGAAACTGCAACTTAAGAAAAATGACATAAAATTAAAGCAAATTTTGAGATAGGCTAATTGATACAAACAAGAGTTAAGTTCCTATGCCATATAAACTGTTATAAAAACATCTCCAAATTTATAAACCCAAAACACTTCTAATATTAAACATTAAAATCAATGTGTGCTTTATATACATTTAAGAAAGATGAATAAAAACAAGATAAGGATTTACTCAATCGTTCCAGTCCAAGCTGTGAATAGCCAGAACCTATCCTGGTAGCTCAGGGGTAAGGTAGGACCAGCTCTGAACAGGACATCACCTCATCTCACACACACGCACACTCCCCAGACTGGAACCATGTAGACATGGTAATTAACTTTATGTGCACATCTTTGGGAATGTGAGAGAAAACCAGAGTACCAGGAGAAAACCCATGCTCACATGGGGAGAACAGATATGTGTCTGTTAGTTTGTTCTCATGTAAGTAAAGACATACCCAGACAGGATAATTAATAAAGAGGTTTAATGGATTCACAGTTCCACATGTCTGGGAAGCCTCACAATCATGGTTGAAGACGAAGGAAGAGCAAAGGGACGTCTTACATGGTAGCAGTCAAGAGAGCTTGTGCAGGGGAACTCCCATTTATAAAACCATCAGATCCCATGAGATTTATTCACTACCATGAGAACAGCACAGAAAAGATTCAACCCCCATGATTCAATTACTTCCTGCCAGATTCCTGCCATGACATGTGGGGATTATTACAATTCAAGGCATGATGTAGGTGGGGACACAGCCAAACCATATCAATGTGTGTGTTCATATATATGCATTTTTTAAATGTTAGATAATGGAGAAACGTAAATCATCTATAATCCACCTTTGCAATGTGACCACCATTATCCATGTGTTGCCTCCTTTTCCCTTCCTATTTTTTTTTCAATTTGCCTACAGTAACATTAGATATTTACTGGATTTTTGCTTTTACCTGTTATGTTATAGTCTAAGTATTTTTCACATTAATATATAATCTTCAAAGCCACTATTTAAGGATCATATACTATATCAAATGATTTATCATAATTACTTACTGAAGCCTCCACTTTATACTAGTTAGGTTATTTCTATTTTTATACTATAAATGATGTTACAAATATCTTCATCTATATGAAGGTTTTTTTTAAATATTTTGGTTTTATTGTCTCAGTTAATTATTCTAGAAATTGAAACAAAGAGTTAAAGGGCAAAAACGTTTTTTATGCTGCTTGGTATTACCAGGAAACAATGGTTTCTATGAAAAACTGGGAGTTAAAGCTCACAAGAACCAGGATAAATGGTATAAATGTGTGATAGAAAGAAGAATGCATTTTATAATAGGAATACAGGATGTTCACTACTGTATGTGCATAAAGGCTAACTTATGCTGAACTGTTTTGTGCAATATGCTAAAGTTATAAATACAGCAAAAGGATTGTCATACGTAAGAACCCTAACAGAAAAGTAGCACTAAATTGCTTTTCTAAAGTGTTCTACCAATTCACAATATCTCCAGAAATGAATGATGGTGGCAGTATTTTAGAACCGTTACAGAATTATATAGTATAATTTTTTTAAACCTTTGATAATTTAATGAGAACTACTCTGTTCTCATCTGCATTGATTTTATAGGTCAGCTGAACTTTTAACTACATATTATTTTCAAAACACATGTTTACTGGTATTCTGCCATTGATTTTTTTCTGGGTACATTCCTCTTAGAATCTACTTCTGCCCAGACTCCCTCAAAGAGGAACCCATATTTCTAACTTTCAAGGGCTTTACTATTATTCATGGTGATACTTACATTTTATTTACATTGTCACCTCCTCACAGCATAGATCTTTTCTCTGGTGTTTTATGTTTTGCAAACTGCTGCATAACACTTGTGATGGTTTATAAATAATAAATAATAAAAGTCCTGTAGCCCTCTGTCAGCAGTCTTTGATCAAGGGCATCTTTCAACTGACTTCACATGAGCAGACATGAAAAAGAAAAACAAGGAACCTTCTTCTCAATGGTTTGATTGTTTATCTGCAATGATCAACCAGGTTGCTGACAAGTAGGTGTCAAAAACACACCCCATACCAGCTCCCAGTGAAACTTCATGTCCCTGGTGGACTCCTGCAAAGCTCTGCATATCCAGAATGGCTGTTGTGAGATCACTTTTGAGTGGGTTAAGGGGTGACAGGATCCCTTGGTCTTCCCTCTTTATCAGGAAACCTTCATTATTTAAGAAGTTTCATATGTGTGGATGTCGCTGACCTCAGCTACTGCAAGTGGAAAGGAAACTGAAAAAGTGTTTACGTTTTACTGTCAATTCTTCTACAGTAGTTTGATCATAAGTATGTGAGGTAATGGATAGGTTAATTAGCCTGATTGCAGTAATCATTTTACAATGCATATCAAACATCACGTTGCACCCTTTAAATACTGCACACAATTTTTGTCAGATATGCCTCAATAAAGCTGAAAAAAAATCCATAAAACTTCAATTCATTGTTTTCACCAATTGAAAAAGAACAACAAATTTTGATTTGCATTTCTCTAATAATCAGTGATAATGAGCATTTTTTCATGTGTTTTTTGGCCTCATATATGTCTTCTTTTAAAAGTGTCTGTTCATATCTTTCACCCACTTTTGGATGGGTTTATTTTTTTCTTGTGAATCTGTTTTAGTTCTTTGTAGATTCTGGATATTAGCCCTTTGTCAGATGGGTAGATTGCAAAAATGTTTTCCCATTCTGTTGGTTGCCAGTTCACTCTGATTGTTTCTTTTGCTGTGCTGAAGCTCTGGATTTTAATTAGGTCACATTTGTCTATTTTGGCTTTTGTTGTAAATGCTTTTGGTGTTTTAGTCATGAAGTCTTTGTCTATGCCTATGTCCTGAATGGTTTTGTCTAGGTTTTCTTCTACGGTTCTTAGGGTGTTAGGTCTTATGTTTAAGTCTTTAATCCATCTGGAGTTAATTTTAGTGTAAGGTGTCAGAAAGGGGTTCAGTTTCTGCTTTCTGCACATGGCTAGCCAGTTTCCCAACACCATTTATTAAACAGGGAATCCTTTCCCCACTGCTTGTTTTTGTCAGGTTTGTCAAAGATCAGATGGTTGTAGATGTGTAGCATTGCCTCCAAGGCCTCTGTTCTGTTCCATTGTCCTATAACTCTGTTTTGGTATGAGTACCATTCTGTTTTAATTACTGTAGCCTTGTAACATAGTTTTAAATCAGGTAGCATAATACCTTCAGCTTTGTTCTTTTTGCTTAGAATTGATGTGGCTATGCAGGCTGTCTTTTGGTTCCATATAAAGTTTAAGGTGGTTTTTTCCAGTTCTGTGAAGGTCATTGGTAGCTTGATAGAGATAGCATAGAATCTATAAATTACTTCGGGCAGTATGGCCATTTTCACAATATTGATTCTTCCTAACCATGAGCATGTAATGTTTCTCCGTCTGTTTGTGTCCTCTCTTATTTCCTTGAGCAGTGGTTTGTAGTTCTCCTTAAAGAGGTCCTTTACATCCTGTGTTAGTTGTATTCCTAGGTATTTTATTCTCTTTGTAGCAATTGTGAATGGGAGTTCGCTCATGATTTGGCTGTTAGTCTGTTATTGGTGTATAGAAATGCTTGTGACTTCTACACATTGATTTTGTACTTGAGAATTGATGAAGTTGCTTATCAGTTTCAGGAGACTTTGGGCTGAGATGATAGGGTCTTCTAAATACACAATCATGTCGTCTTCAAATAAAGACAATTTGACTTCCTGTTTTCCTAAATGAATACTCTTTATTTCTTTTTCTTGCCTGATTGCTCTGGCTACAACTTCCAATATTATATTGAATAGGAGTAGTGAGAGAGGGCATCCTTGTCTAATGCCAGATTTCAAAGGGAATGCTTCTAGTTTTGCCCATTAAGTATGATATTGGCTGTAAGTTTGTCATGAATAGATTTTATTATTTTGAGATACATTCTGTCAATACCTAGTTTATTGAGAGCTTTTAGCATAAAGCATTGTTGAATTTTGTTGAAGGCCTTCCCTGCATCTATTGTGATAATCATGTGGGTTTTTGTCTTTGGTTCTGTTTATATGGTGGATTACATTTATAGACTTGCATATGTTGAACCAGACTTGCATCCCTGGGATGAAGCCTATTTGATTGTGATGATAAGCTTTTTGATGTGCTGTTGCAATCATTTTGCCAGTATTTTATTGAAGATTTTTGCATCAGCGTTCATCATGGATATTGGCCTGAAGATTTTTTTTGTTCTTAAGTCTTTGCCGGGTTTTGGTATCAGGATGATGTTGGTCTCATACAATGATTTGGGAAGGATTCCCTCTTTTTCGATTGTGTGGAAGTTTCAGAAGGAATGGTACCAGCTCCTCCTTGTATGTCTGGTAAAATTCAGCTGTAAACCTGTCTGGACCTGGACTTTTTTTGGTTGGTAGACTATTAATTGCTGCCTCAACTTTAGCCCTTGTTATTGGTCTATTCAAGAGTTTCAACTTCTTCCTGGTTTAGGCCTGGGAGGGTGCAAGTGTCCAGGAATTTATCCATTTCTTCCAGGTTTACTATTATGTGCATAAAGTTGTGTGTAGTAATCTCTGATGGTAGTTTGCATTTCTGTGGAATTGTTGGTGATATACTCTTTTTCTTTTTTTTTATTGCTTCTATTTGATTCTTCTATCTTTTCTTTTTTATTAATCTCGCTATTTTGTTGATCTTTTCAAAAAACTAGCCCCTGGATTTATTGATTTTTTTGAAGGGCTTTTTGGGTCTCTATCTCCTTCAGTTCTGCCGTGATCTTAGTTATTTCTTGTCTTCTGCTAGCTTTTGAGTATTTTTATCTTGCTTCTTTAGCTCTTTCAATTTTGATGATAGAGTGTCAATTTTAGATCTATCCTTGCTTCTCTGGTGGGCATTTATTGCTATAAATCTCCCTCTAGACACTGCTTTAAATATGTCCCAGAGATTCTGGTACATTGTATCTTTGTTCTTGTTGGTTTCAAACATCTTTATTTCTGCCTTCATTTCATTATTTATCCAGTCAACATTCAGGAGCAGGTTGTTCAGTTTCCATGAAGTTGTGTGGTTCTGAGTTAGTTTCTTAATTCTGAGTTCTAATTTGATTGCACTGTGATCTGAGAGACTGTTATGATTTCTGTTCTTTTGCATTTGCTGAGGAGTGATTGACTTCCAATTATGTAGTCAATTTTAGGGTAGGTGCAATGAGGTGCTGAGAAGAATGTATATTCTTTGGATTTGGGGTGGAGATTTCTGTAGATGTCTATTAGGTCCGCTTGGTCCAGATCTGAGTTCAAGTCCTGGATATCCTTGTTAATTTTCTGTCTCATTGATCTAATATTAACAGTGGAGTGTTAAAATCTCCCACTATAATTGTGTGGGAGTCTAAGTCTCTTTGTAGGTTGTTAAGAACTTGCTTTATGTACCTAGGTGCTCTTGTATTGGGTGTGTATATATTTAGGATCATTAGCTCTTCTTGATGCACTGATCCTTTTACCATTATGTAATGCCCTTCTTTGTCTCTTTTGATCTTTGTTGGTTTAAAGTCTATTTTATCAGAGACTAGGATTGCAACTCCTGCTTTTTTTTTTTTTTTTTTTTTTTGTTCTCCATTTGCTTGGTAAATCTTCCTCCATCCCTTTATTTGGAGCCTGTGTGTGTCCTTGCATGTGATATGGGTTTCCTGGATACAGCACACTGATGGGTTTTGACTTAAAGGTACCTTTAAATCTGCTGCAGCAGAACTCATAACCACCTCTTTTCCCAGGTGCTCTGACCTAGGAAAGTCAGCTTTATTTATAAGTTCCTGACATGTTGCTGCCTTTTATGAGAGATGCCCTGCCCTGCATGGAGTAGTCTAGTCACAGTCTGCCAGCAGAGGCATTGCTGAGCTGCCAAAGGCTCTGCCCAGCTGCCGTGTGAACTGCCTCAGTATTGGTGGACTGACTCGATAGTGGCAGACACCTTTCCCCCAACTGAGCTGGACCATCCTGGGTCCAGCTGAGCTTGCTGCAAAACTCTCAATCCAGAGCATTTCAGATTGCTTGTTTTGTGGGGATGGCACCTGCTGAGCCAGATCGCCTGGCTCCCTGTCTCAGCCCCCTCCCTTTCAGTTGAATGGGCTGCTCTGTCTCCCAGGCATTCCAGGCACCAGTTGAAATGGCCACCCAGATTTGTGTGTCTGTGTGCCAACCTGCAGCACCAGCCGTGCTGAAAACTCATGGCACTTTTTGGTCTGGGAATCTCCTGGTCTGTGGGTAGTGAACACTTGTTTGGAAATGTGGTGAGCACTCACCCTCCGCATTGTTCTTGCTGGGAACTGCACTTCAGAGCTGTTCCTATTCAGCCATCTTGGATCCTCCCTATTAAATTCTTATGCCTTAAGTCTGTATCTCCCCTTGCACACTAAGAATCTCAGTTTTTAAAAAACTCTGGGAACAACAGAAGTAATCGTATATAAGTATTCATTTGTTTTATCTGCAACACAGTGACACTATCACCAATTCTTACATTACAACCAAAAATAAAATTACTGTGAATATTTCAATTGTTGTTTCAGTTATTTTCGTTCTTAGGTTGTATTCCGCTAGAAATGACTGTCAAATAACTGTGCTTCCAGGTCACTTAGAACAGCTCTGTTCTATGTGGTTATACCATCAAGTGCATATTTACTTCACATTTGTAGGAGTTTTTTTAAATTAATTTTTAATAATTATGCAAAATAGAAGAATAGTTTCAAAGTCTATAAAACAAAGTATTTGAATAAGTCTAGCTTTTATCCCTGTCTCCTTCACTATTATTTTTTCCTGCCAGGTAACCTCCTTTTTGTAGTTTATCATTTTCTCTTTAAAACAAAAATGCACATATTCCCTTTTACACCAGATTAAGCATTCTATACAAATAGTTCCTACTTCCCACATCCCCACTACACACACAGTATATTCTGGAGTATACTTCACAGTAGCATATGGGTTTTTCTAATTCCCCTATGCCACTCCAAGAACTTAGGTAGATGTATTAACACCATAGTTTATTTGTCCAGCCACCCACCTTACCCCCACCATTGATAGATTTTTGTGCTGTTTTCAGTCTTCTGCTATCACAGATCACTCTAGGATGACTGGAATTTGTCACGCATCTTTCTGAATTTTTGCCAGTATACCTTTGGAATAAAATTCTAAAAAGTTGGTTGTTAGGTATCTTAAATCATTAGGGCTGCTGTACCAAAATATCATATACTGGGAAGCTTACAAAAAAAACAAAAACAAATTTCTCAAAATTCTGGAGACTGGGAAGTCTAAGATCAGGGCACCAGTAGATTCAGTGTCTGGGGAGGGTCCACTTTCTGGCTTGTAGACAGCATCTTTTTGCCGTGTCCTCACATAGTGGAAGGATCACAGCAGCTCCCCCAGGCCTCCTTTATAAGGGCACTAATCCCATTCATGAGAACTCCACCCTCATGACCTAATCATTTACCAAAGGCCCCACCTCCTAACACCATCACCTTGGGGATTAGGATGTTAACTATGAGTTTAGAAGGAACATCAACATTTGGATCATAGCACTGGGCTAAATGACTAATGCATTTGTTATTTTGCTTGGTATTGACAAATTCCCCTGCGTAAGGTTTGTATCATCTTCCATTCCCAATACAGTATATATCAGAGTATTTCTTTCCTCACAGACTTGCCAAAAGATAACGTTGTCTAACATTTAAAAGATTCCCAATCTGACAGGTAATAAATAGTACCCCAGTGCAGTTTCAAATTGTATATATATATTGTGATGGATGAAGTTGATCATCTTTCATCTGATTAAGAGAAATTTGCACCTCTTTCTCTTTAACTCTATTCATTTCTCGAGTCTACTTTTTTCTACAGAGATTAGCCTTTTTTCATTTTTAGAAAATTTTTATTTTGGCCTTAGTTTGTCATATAAATTGCAAGTATCTGTCTTTTTCTTTTATTTATTTATTTTTGAGACAGAGTATCACTCTGTCACCCAGGCTGGAGTGTACAGTGGCGGGATCTTGGCTCACTGCAACCTCTGCCTCCCAGATTCAAGTGATTTTCCTCCTGCCTCAGCCTCCCAAGTAACTGGGATTACAGGTGCCTGCCACCACACCTGACAAATTTTTGTATTTTTAGTAGAAACGGGATTTCCACATGTTGGCCAGGCTGGTCTCGAACTCCATGAATCACTATGCATGGCCTTCCTTTGTTTATAGTGCCTCCTTTGCCATGCTATTAATGTAATCAAAATTATCTCTTTCCTCTTATTGCTTCTGAATTTTGAATTATGATAGGAATGTTTTTCCTATTTCTGGGTTATACAGGAATTCATTCATGCTTGCTCCTAGCACTTACATTGACTATATTTTTTATCGTAAATTTTATCTTCTTTTGGAGTTTTTTCCTGCTAATGAAATGAAGGATGAATCAAAATATTATTTGAAATACATATTTAATTATTCCAACACTTTCATTATATTTTCTATTTTTTCTCTCCTTCTTAAGTATATTTTTTGGTGTATAGGAGACTATGTATTTTTGTTGTGGTTACTTTTATTCCAATATTTTTATTCTTCTTCCTTAGCCCTTTTTTTTTTTGTTATTTTCTAATAATTTCCGCATAATAAGTATTGAGATTAAGCTGCAACCCCTTCTTCTCCATCCCCTCCTTCTTCCCAGGCATCTGATTTGAGGCAATATCCTTTTATTCTTCATTAATAACTATAAGGCAATGAGCAATCTTATTCTCCTTCTCACATGCTCTCCTCATTCCTCCTTAACCTTTTGTGGATATTGTTCTTAACCCTACGTTGTCTATACTCAGGGCTCTGCTTAATTTATGGTGGAATTAAGAGAGATTAAAATATGATGCTGCTCCTACTGCCAGCTTCCTAGGATTCCTGGTTTACTCTTTTTTGACTAATTTTTGGCTTCTCTAAATCAGTAATCTCCAAGGGATCAGTTTTGAAATGTGTAGAGATGTTCTTATTATCATAGTTATTAAGAAGTCCTCACCGGGTATGGTGGCTTATGCCTGTAATCCCAGCACTTTGGGAGGCCGAGGCTGGCGGATCACCTGAGGTCAGGAGTTCAAGATCACCCTGACCAACATGGAGAAACTCCATCTCTACTAAAAATACAAAATTAGCTGGGTGTGGTGGCATATCCCTGTAATCCCAGCTACTAGAGAGGCTGAGGCTGGAGAATCGCTTGAACCTGGGAGGCGGAGGTTGTGGTGAGCCGAGATCCACGATTCCACACCAGCCTGGGCAACAAGAGTGAAAATCTGTCCTCAAGGCATTTGGTGGACTGAGGCCAAGGATATTAGGCAATCTGCAAGTCATAGAACACTCCCATACACAAAGACTTGTCTCATCTCCTACAGGAATTTTGTATAACCTATTAGATACATATGTAAGTGAAAAAAAATAATTTCCTAAGCTTGGAATCTAACTGTATTGCATATAAATTCAAAGTATTTTTGCATAGTTTCAACATATACTGAATTTCCAGGAATGTAACTACCATATAACTTGGGAAAAAAAGGCTATACTTTGTTTTCTTTGGAACTTTACCAAAAGTTTTTATCATTTGAGAAAATCCTGTCACTGATTACAATGCCACTCATGGTATTTAAGTCACTAGTGCAACAAATTTGCATCAAAGTACATGTTTAGCTTTTGCATTCATAGCAATTCCTCATGTGGATCCACTGTATTTCATTTTGCTTCCTAGTGTAATCATTTTCCCCACATTTACACATTGAAAAATGTAATAAATTCATTTAATTAATTAGTTAACTAAATCAATTCACTTAATTGTGTTTTATTTCTCCTTTTAGTTCTCTTAATTAGGACATACATTTTTTAAAATTATGGATAAAATTCTATTTCAGGATAGCACATATTACAAAATGTGTGTTTTTAAAATATGTCAGGAAGTAAATCTGATATGATTGATGATTAGGGATCTGGATGATCTTGAAATCCAAAGATCCAAAGAATAAGAAAAGAAGTTTTATCTTTGGACCAAAATAACTGCATCCACAGTGGTGTTGACCCAAAGGTGAGAACTGTATAAAACTCTGACAGAAAATGTCTTGTTCCTATCCTTGGCAGAAGCAAAGCCCTTTAAAGAGTGGCCTCATGGGAAAGCTTGCTCTCAGCCCACCTTCTGCAGAGGAGCAAAGAGAAATAAAATAGTTACACAGAAAATGTTAAGAAACAATTGTAAACCAGTTAAGCATGGATTATTATCCACTAGCTAATCAGTTTGTGTATTTTGGTCAATTTATGTAATCTAAGTCATATCTTTATTTATGGAATGCCATAAGCCAAACTTCATTCATCCAATAAAGCTAATAGCCTTTATCAAGCACCTGATGGTACATGGCACTGTGTTAGACACTATATAAGAAAAATTAAATGGACAAAATTACCTTTGCACCAGGTTGTTAAGCAACCACATTTCTACAAGTTCTGAATGTGACTGACAGTGTTTAGTTAATAATTTGACTTCTTGCTCTCTAAGTATAAATCATGTGAGAGTCCGAACAAATGTGATTTAGCCAACCAAGCCAACCTGATTTGAACTCCTGTTGTTTGTTTCCAGGCTGACATTGCTCTGAGTCAGTCATTCCCCCTGGGTCACAGACAAGAAAATACTCAGCCAACCCAGTAAGATAGAGAGAACATTCATTTGAGTAAGAAAAATGCTGTAAGATTCCAGTCACCAGTGGCTAAGTAGAGTGTGATGTTGTCGGTAAATGGAGACACCAACGATGAATTATCAGTTTGCATTTACTGTGTAGCTCCAGTTGATAGAGCCCAAAGGGCAGTCCATTTTCAATAGGATTTTGCCCTTGGTAGCAGCACAGTGCATTCACTTTCTGATCTCCTCATAGTTTTCTGACAGCTAAAATTTATATAGTACAAACCCCTTGAAATATATATCTAACAAACTTTAGAAAAATGTTTACAGTAGTTTAGTGGTTAGCAATGGGATAGTCCTCCATTCTTAGGAATGATATGTTTTTAGTTATAATGGGTAGAGTGTTCTGTGATATACGATATCTCTCTAGTACAACTAGCTCCCTCAGGTAAACTTATTTATTTCTATATCCCATCATCTAGCATTGTAGACATTCATTAAATATTCATACAATTGAGTTAAATGTAGAATTAATCAGTAAGTTGAAGAGTGTAAGGAAAATCCATAGAAAACATCTATTGTTGATGGGCAAAGATGGTACCCTGAGACAATTATCTATTTGACAAATAACTATTCAACGCTGACTTAGCTGTTGTTTAGTTCACTTGCATTTGATAGATCTTAGTTGCAGCTACCAAAAATGCTAATATAAAAAAGCTAATTAACACAGATTTGTATGTCAAACATTATGGTCATACACATTATTTATTCCAATTACAATTACTGTGTAAAACAATCAATTTATATATTATCCCCAAAGAGCTTGGAAAGAGTACGAGATGTACCTAAATCCCCAGTGACCAAATCATTAGATGGGAAGATCAGTGAAAGTCACTGGAGTTTGTAGGTGAGAGGAACCTGCAGACACTACACCAACACCAAGGACTTTAGAAATGGTGTCCTCAACTCAGCTTCATGAAAAGTGTATTAGAACTTCCACATTACAAACAAGAATAACAATGGGTTAAGATCCTTGTTTCAAATCACAGAGTTGTACATTTACAGACCCAGAATTTGACCTCAAGTCTGACTGGCTCTATTCCTATGTTCTGCTTGCTATGCCATGCCAGAAGAGATGAGAGGGGCTGACTCTGGACATAGTCAATCCTTGTTTTCTTGCTCTTTTATTATATTCTTCTTGCTTTTATTTTTTAAATATATTTATCCTTTTGTAATTTTTAAATTATTTGAGAATTTTTCAAGGGAAAATCACCCAATAATATTCAATAGAACTGGATTAAATGCTGGTAAACACAAAAATGTTTGACTTCTCCATCCCTATTTCCTGAACTGTAATATCATCTCCAAGTATACTAACCTTGAAAGGCCTGAAATCTGCATTTTTTCTTTTTATGGCTTTCTCCCATTCCACCCTCCAACCTCTGGATTTAGAATATCTCTGCCACTGCCTTGGCATCTTTCTAATCTATAACACTCCAATAAGGACCCAGAATTCTCTGATGTATAAAATGTAGGTAATCTGGCTGTTATAAAGCAAAACCAAGAATTCCTATAATTTGACTTGGTGCAACTGTGCAACATGGTTACTAGAAAATAAACATAATGAACTTCCTGAATAAAATAAGTCTTCAAAGATATCTCCCATTATATCTCATTTATAGGTGAAGGAGATCAGTGGGAAGATACCCAGGAAGTAGAGTGGTGGTAACTCAGAAGCCAGATCAGCTGTACAACCTACGAGACCTATGAGAAGAGGGCAGACAGTGGGAAACTAAATCAGAACTCGTGGTCAGAGTCAGGCACTTCCTGCCTGGATCCTGATTGGCCCATATAAGGGAATCTCACATTGGTTAGTCAGTGCATAATTTCTGAATGTCAAAAACAGTTGTTGTCAACGTTAGTGTTTACCTAAGAGCTCATTAAGATTCCAGACTGCCAATTTCCACTGACTGGAATCCACTCACTCCCAGGTGCTTCCTCAGCTGAGTAACGCTAAAATGTTTACTTTCCAAGGTCATGGCTTTCTGGTCTCAATAAAACAACCATATGTGAAAATAATATCCTATAAACTTGGTAACATACAATAGTCAAGTCACCTAAGAGTTGTCAAGCTTTTCCCACCTTTTAGAATTGCCCTTACCATTAATAATATAATAGAAATGGCTAAGTCTCCCACCTAACACAAGAAAAAACCTAGTGTCTGCTTCATCACTTTCTCCAATATGGACAGGCATTTATTTTTTCCCAAAGTGCCTGGATTTCTTTTAGTTATCTCCTGGGCTGATTTTTTGCTTCCCTTTAATTCTTCATCTCACTCACATCTCCCCTCCAATAAAGGTCTTCTCTTGTTTGGCTGATATGACCAAAATATAGACCAAACTCCTTTTTTTGATTTCCCTAAATAACACTATGACAAGGCAGATATTTATAGCAGAATTATATTGGACTTTAGGAAAATCAGGAAGATTACAAAACAGCACCTTTAAATTTATCAGACAACGTTCTTTTATTAAATTCCAGGATAGATGTGCAAGACGTGCAGGTTTGTTACATAGGTGAATGTGTGCCAAGGTGGTTTGCTGCACCTATCAACCCATCACCTAGGCATTAAGCTCAACATACGTTAGCTATTTATCCTGATGCTCTCCCCACACACCCACAACAGGCCCCAGTGTGTGTTGTTAACCTCCCTTTGTCCATGTGTTCTCATTGTTCAGCTCCCACTTACATGTGGTGTTTGGTTTTCTGTTCCTGTGTTAGTTTGGTGAAGCTTCCAGCTCCATCCATGTCCCTGCAAAGGACATGATCTTATTTCCTCTTGTGGATCCATGGTATTCCATGGTATATATGTATCATATTTTCTTTAATCAGTCTACCATTGATGGGCATTTGGATTGCTTTCATGTCTTTATTATTGTGAATAGTGCTGCAATGAACATACAGATGCAGGTATATTTATAATAGAGTTATTTATATTCCTTTGGGCATATACCCAGTAATGGGATTGCTGGATCAAATGGTATTTATGGCTCTAGATTCCTGAGAAATCACCAAACTGTGTTCCACAATGGTTGAACTAATTTACATTCCCACCAATGATGTAAAAATATTCCTATTTCTTCACAGCCTCACCAGCATCTATTGTTTCTTGACTTTTTAATAACTGCCATTTTGACTTGTGTGAGATAGTATCTCATTGTGATTTTGATTTTCATTTCTCCATGATTAGTGATGTTGAACTTTTTCTCCTGTTTGTTGGCCACATAAATGTCTTCTTTTGAGGAGTATCTGTTCATGTCCTTTGCTCACTTTTCAATGGGATTTTTTTTTTCTTGTAAATTTGTTTAAATTACTTGTAGATTCTGGATATTAGACCTTCGTCAGATGGGTAGATTGCAAAAGTTTTCTCCCATTCTGTAGGTTGCCTGTAAACTCTGATGGTAGTTTCATTTGTTGTGCAGAAGTTCTTTAATTCATTCCCATTTGTAAATTTTTGCTTTTGTTGCAATTGCTTTTGGGGTTTTTGTCATGAAATCTTTGCCTGTGCCTATGTCCTGAATGGTACTGCCTATCTATTTGTGTTTTGGGTGTTCTATTTGTGTTTTGGGTGTTTTTTTTTTTTTTTAAATCAGAGTTTTGCTCTGTCACCCAGGCTCAAGTAAAGTGGTGCAATCTCTGCTCATTGCATCACCTCGCTGGTTCAAGCAATGCCCCTGCCCCAGCCTCCCAAGTATTTGGGATTACAGGCACATGCCACCATGCCCAGCTAATATTTTTTGTATTTTTAGCAGAGATGGGATTTCACCATGTAGGCCAGACTGGTCTCAATCTCCTGACATTAGGCAATCTGCCCACCTTGGCCTCCCAAAGTGCTGAGATTACAGGCGTGAGCCACTGTGCACAGCCTATTGCCCGTATTTTAAATCAAGAATGTTCTTAGCAATCTAGAGGGCAGACTTTCTTATGGGCCTATGCCTACCACCAGTGTAGGACTTAGCCCTACTGGAGCCTGCCAAAAAAGAAAAAAAAAAAATTAATAGTGGTTCTGTTTTATTTAAAATTTTGACTTTGTCCATCAATAACTTTTTGGTATTAATCTTGATTTTTAAAAATATTACATGAAAATATCAATTATCTTGATTACTGAGTTCTTGGCAATGCTTTAAATTTTACACCCAAGGGAAGTGACTTACTTGCCTCACCCTAGTCCTGGCTCTCCTTACCACCCAGCATTACAGCTCTTCACTGTTTTCCTAGATGAGCATTCTCAAACTTTACGGTGCAATAAAACCACATGGAAGACTGCATTCAAAATGTCAATGGATCATTCAGCAGCTCTGAGATGGGCCTTAGGAATCTGAGTTTTTAAATAATTATTGTTGTGAGTTGAATTGTGCCCTCCAAAATTATATTTAAATCCTAACATGTGCTACTGTGAATGTCACCTAACTTCGACATAGTGTCTTTGCAGATGAAAATTAAGATGAGGTCACATTGAAGTAGAATAGGCCCTTATTCTAGTATGACCAGTATTCTCATAAGAGGAGGAGAAGAGACACAAAGACAAGCACACACAGAGAGGAGAACATCACAGACAAACTGGAGAAAAGGCCATGAGCAAATAGAGATAGAGATCATATTTATGAAGCTACAAATTAAAGAATGCCAAGAATTGCCTGTCATCACCAGAAGCTAGAATAGAGTGTGGCCTGGATATAAACATGAGGCATGTAAATACTGGGTAGAAGAGGGAAGTTCCTGGGAAGGCCCCAGACTCAACCCTGGAACCACGGCCCAAAGTAAGAACTTTACATCCCCGTTTTCCCACTCTAATGTTGCCTTTTCCAAAACCACCCTGGCCTGTACTGGCCCCAATCCTATACCCATAAAAACTCCAGGCTCCACTGGTGGAGGAGCAGCAGAGAAGGTGAGAAGAGAAGCAACAGCCAGACATCAGAGAAGCAGCTTGACTTCAGAGGGATGACTTAACAATAGGACTTTGGAGAAAAGCCTGACAAGGGACAGCTAGGCTCCAAGGGAAGACCACCTTCTGCTCTATCCCCCTTCTGGCTCCCCTTCCTGATGAAAGCCACTTTCAGCAGCAATAAAAATCCTCCATATTCACCACCCTCCAATTCATTCATGCAACCTGATTTTTTCTGGATGCCAGATGGGAGCTCAGGAGTCATGGCTACAGATGTCTGTGCTATTTCACACTTAAGCCATCTGCAGATTGCAAACTAAAAGAACACTGTAATACATGGCTTTGGGGGCTCCAGGGGTCATGGTAACCCCCTGCCAGATGCTGCTATGGGGCCACACAAAGTTCTGCTCTTGCCAGTGCCCAGAAGCTCTGATCCTAGCTCCTGCACCCACTCACCTGGATGCTTTCACTCCACTAGGGGTTAAAAGCTGTGAGCTGAGTAAGCAAGACACCCCTGTCACAAGACCTGTGAAGGGGTTGGGGAAAATTCTGTTTCAGCCCTGGTGGCACCTTTATTTTAGACTTCTAGCCTCCAGAACTATGGAAGAATACAGTTCTATTGTTTTAAGCTACCAAGTCTGTGGTGCTTTTTACAGCAGCCCTAGGAAATAAAATCACTTATGCCCCTTAGTAATTCTGATATGAATGACCATATCCCAGGTCCTATTCCACTGCCTCCAAAAAAAAAAAAAAATTCACCTCCGAAAGATGTATACATCGTCTGAATTGAGATTTGAACAATGGTCCTCCTGTCTCTCATTCCTGGGCTTTGTTTCTGCTGCACCAGGCTGCCTCTCATCCATTAGTCTATTCTTAGTTTTCCATAGTCTCCTTGTGTGAACTGTGACAGGATTAGAAAACTATTCTTTAATGTAAATTTTTTAACACTTAATGTTGTACTATGAATCTACTTTTTTATATGCTGATGACTTTATTGAAATAGAAATGGCTAAAGATTATGCTCTTTGAAAGCACACAAACATAATTTCATAGTGGCAGAGAGTGTGACTGCTATAAAATTGTTTCACATTAACCATACAATTAAGTCTTTTCTTTTAGAAAATTTCTAGGAAATGAGGCAACAACAGAGGTTAATTGGTATCACGTTCATAGGTGCTTTCCCCCTGCAGATCTATGTAAGTCGGGCTGGAGAGTTTTGAATAAGAAGGCAGTTAAGACACATTGGTACAAGGATGTGGGTTGAAGGTATAATTCATCATCAGTTCCACCTCCACATTTACCTGTCAGAGATCAGGGAAGAGTTACAGACAGCAATGAATTCAGGTGCCCTGAGCCCAGTACACCTTGTGAGTCCAAATTCATTGAAAGGTCAGAGTCAGAAAGATGGGCTCTTATTTATTCTCATCTCTCCAAAGAACACAATGAAAATGTTACACAACATTCTCTTTCCTCCCTTAGATGAGTGAAGAAGAAAAATAAAATCAAAGTCAGGGATCTCTGTATGCAATCCCAAACCATTCATTCATCCAAAAATCATTTCTATAACTCAGAAACTGTGTTGAGGATAAAAGATGAGAACGCAAGTCCTTTTTCTCATGTTTTGACATTCAAGTCAGGGAAATAGCCACATGCACAACTGAAATAACAAAACTGATATGTAATGGAGTAGAAATATAAGAAAAAATATGTGGGAGATGGGTCACAGGGAGTCACCAAAGAAAACTCCACAAAGGTGTAACTTTTAAGTGGAAACCTGAAAACAAGTAAGAACCTAAGGGGCCAAGAAGTTGAAGGTTGGGAGGAAATCAAGGCACTTTAAAGCAAGACAGTCCAGTAGAACTTTCTACAATGATGAAAATGTTCCACATCTGAACTATCTAATACATGGGCTACTGAGCATTTGAAATGTGCCTAGTGTGACCAAGGAACTGCATGTTTAATTTTACTTAATTAGTTTAAGATTAAACATTTAAATCATATTTAACTATCCAGTGACTACCTTACTAAACAGCATAGCTTTATATAAAAGAAGTGATATGAACAAAAGCACAGGATTGTGAAAGTGTTCCTGAAATACCAGGGGTTTGGTCTAGGTCTTGCTGCTTGCCACACAGAAAGCCAGTCACTGAGACAACGATTACTGCCATGAAAGAAGGCTTTAATTGGGTGCTGCAGTGAGGAGATGGGAGATCAGTCTCAAAACCATCTCTCTGACCAACTAAAATTATGGGTTTATATAGCAGGGAAGAAATGTAACTATGGGTGGGAGAACAGGAACTAAGGAAGGGAAAGAAAGCAATCATGATGAATAAGAGGCCTGGTGTCCCACTGTCTCCATGTGATTACCCAGGGGTTTCAGTTCTTTGATCTTTTTTGAGAGCCCTAGGAGTCCTTTCCTAAGAAAGGAACTCAGATAAAACAAATGGAAGTTTCAAGCTTTAAGACAAGAAAACAAATGGAAGTTTCAAGCTTTAAGACAAGAAGGACCAATTTCTATTTTTATCCAAAAAATAAATAAATGGTCAATGGGACTGTTGGGTCAGTTTCCAAAGCAGGGCTCATTGTCACAAAAAAAGCAGGTGTTTATGGGGACGAGTATTCGATGTTGATAGGAAAGGTGAAAAGTAGTGTGATAGGCCTGATAATGTTGGTTGGAGCCAGATTATAAAAAGCCTCAAACACTAGTAACATACCAAACATGTTGGGCTTTATCCTTCAGGTGATTGATGCCCTGAAAAAGTTTTTGAACATTTTAGGTAATTACACTGGCTTTGGTTGGCATTTATAGTTATTTAGTATTTGGAGTCATACTGACTATATATATAAGGTACAGGGGCAGGCACCACTTGTGTTGTGATTTTTTTTTCCCCTCTCTAATGACAACTCTGGAATTTCAAAAAGCAGAATACACAGTTTACAGGTAATATTTGTCTCTTTATACTTCTTCCAACATATTAATACTTTTAAGTTCTGAAACAATTATAACATGTGACAAAAGCCTCATTGAAGTGTTTTCCTAGGTTATGAACCCATCAGTAGCATGGCATACATAGATTTGTTAACAAAGAGAAATGAGCTACAGATGGTTTTATCTCTAACCTTTACACAGCACCTGGCCCAAGCACACCTCCCATATTAATAGTGAATATGATTTGTTTTTTTGAATTGTGAGTAGAAAGCATTGGATTGATAACTGTTCTCCTTCTAAAATCAGTCTCTCACTTGCCTTCATTTGGACATATCTTCTAGCTCTGTTTTTAAAAGTATCAGTCATGGGTATGAAATGAAGAGACAACACAGTCTGGAATAAATTTATCATATCAAAGATTAGTAGCACTACACAAGTCGACTCTGGAACAGACTGTACCAGCCTGATACAGATCGCAGTCTGCCATTCCTGAGTGGTGTGCACATCGGCCAGTTATGGAGCCATTTTCTGCCCCAGCTTTCTGAGATGGAGATAATTGTACTTGCAAGATTGCTTCAAGAATTTTAGGAGTTAACATGTGAAGAGTTAGCCCGGTTTCTGATTCCTGCTAAATGTTCAATACCTGTTAACCATTGTGATTATAATTACAAATTGTCTTGAGTATCCTCTCTGATCATGGCTTCCAAAGCTCTAAGAGACATGTTTATTAATTGTAATACTTGCTAATACTTGTTTAGATTCAACTATATGCAGGTGCTTTACCTGCACTATCTTATTTTCACATCAACTCTGTAAGGCAGATATTGTAACTTATACTTTATAGATAACTTTTTCTTAAACACTAAGGTAGTAAATGGCAGAATAATGTTTAAAATCCTGCTGAGAAGTCATAAATACTTAGGTGCTAAATGGAGGCACCAGCACAGCAAGCAAAAGGTGACCAAGGACAGGGTGTAGGATAAGAGAAAGGGCAAGTATTCCAGAGTAAATAATAAATTTCAAAGAATGAACATGAAGAGACTATTGCAGCAACAACAAATAAAAGACTGCCTGTTTACTGGAAAATAGCAGACAATTCCACACTGCCTCTATGCTTACTACAAAATCATCCCAACTCTAGGCTCCACAAGGCATTCTGTACTTATCTAAACTGCACACGGTCTTCATTGCAGCAAAAGTAAATTTTACTCTAGTTAAAATTTGGCCACACGTTTTTGAAGGTAACAAGCTACACTTTTGCCTCAGAGAACCAGTTGAGAATTACAGCTCTTCTCTGCCTGGTTTACTACCATAGAATTGGCATCTAGCTCCAGTTAGTCCTGGCATGTTGTTCGCCAGGCTTCAAACTCTAGGTATGTATTTCCATTCCAAGACTGTTGTACCGGCATCAGAAACTCATTTATTCTAGCTGAGCACTCCCTCCCTTAGGCTGCCTAACAGTTCTACTACACCAGGAGAGATTTGTGTTCTGTAACGGCTCTCTTTCTGAGCAATCATTCCACAATGAACAACTGAGCCATTGTTTCCGTGATTTTCTTAGTGAATGTGTATGTCTTCCTTATAATTATAAAAGCTATTGCTATTATTTCTTATGCTCTGTAAAGATATTCATGGCCATATATACCCAGTCTTTGAAAAGAGCGTTTTAAGAAGTTCTCTGCTGCTATTGCCTCGCCAGAGAACTGCAATGCACCAAGAGAATATGAATAAGGTTTGGCTCTGATGAATTTACTTTGTGTAAGTTGGGATGCATACTAAGTGACAGCTCAAGGATTGCTGGGAATATTTCAGAATTCCAGTTTGGGCCTATGTGAATATGGTCATAGCAGGGTGATTGATACTTTGATCTGCCAAGCAGCTTGGCACTCTCATGAAACCTGCTCCAGAGACTAACAATGTTAAACCTCGTGACTTTGTATTCTGTAGGAACATGACCTGAAATGGCTTCATAAATCAGAAATGCTTTCTCCAATAGCTCTGAGAAAGAAAAGGATGTTTTCAGTATATTTGTGTAAGTCTGTCCTAGAAGTGTCTTAGAATGATATCAGTGTCTTTTTGAAACACATACACTCATATACACAGACTACCAATGGTCTTAAAAATAAAGACCAGGTCATTTACTTTTTTCTTGTATAGACTGAAATCTACTTTATATATATATATATATATATAAATATTTTATTGCACTTTAGGTTCTGGGGTACATGTGCAGAATATGCAGGATTGTTGCATAGGTACATACATGGCAATGTAGTTTGCTGCCTCCATCCCCTCACCTGTATCTGACATTTCTCCCCATGTTGTCCCTCCCCTAGTGTCCCCCAACAGATCCCAGTGTGTGATGCTCCCCTCCCTGTGTCCATGTGTTCTCATTGTTCAACACCCACCTATGAGAGAAAACATGTGGTGTTTAATTTCCTATTCTTGTGCCAGTTTGCTGAGAATGATGGTTTCCAGATTCATCCATGTCCCTACAAAGGACACAAACGCATCATTTTTTATGGCTGCATAGTATTCCATGATATATATATGCCACATTTTCCTGGTCCAGTCTATCATCTGGGCATTTGGGTTGGTTCCAGGTCTTTTCTATTGTACACAGTGCTGCAATGAACATACATATGCATATGTCTTTATAATAGAACGATTTATAATCCTTTGGATATATACCCAGTAATGGGATTGCTGAGTCAAATGGAATTTCTATTTCTAGGACCCTGAGGAATCGCCACAGTGTCTTCTACAATGGATGAACTAATATACACTTCCACCAACAGTGTAAAAGTGTTCCTATTTCTCCACATCCTCTCCAGCATCTGTTGTCTCCAGATTTTTTAATGATCATCATTCTAACTGGCATGAGATGGTATCTCAATGTGGCTTTGATCTGCATTTCTCTAATGACCAGTGGTAATGAGCATTTATTCATATGTTTGTTGGCCTCATAAATGTCTTCTTTTGAAAAGTGTCTGTTCATATCCTTTGCCCACTTTTGAATGGGTTTGTTTGCTTTTTTCTTGTAAATCTGTTTTAGTTCTTTGTAGATTCTGGATATTAGCCTTTTGTCAGATGGGTAGATTGCAAAATTTTTTTCCCATTCTGTTGGTTTCCAGTTCCTCTAATGATTGTTTCTTTTGCTGTGCAGCAGCTCTGAAGTTTAATTAGGTCCCATTTGTCTATTTTGGCTTTTGTTGCCAATGCTTTTGGTGTTTTAGTCATGAAGTCCTTGCCTATGCCTATGTCCTGAATGGTTTTGCCTAGGTTTTCTTCTAGGGTTTTTATAGTGTTAGGTTTTATGTTTAAGTCTAACCCATCTGGAGTTAATGTTAGTGTAAGGTGTCAGGAAGGGGTCCAGTTTCTGCTTTCTGCACATGACTAGCCAGTTTTCCCAACACCATTTATTAAACAGGGAATCCTTTCCCCATTGCTTGTTTTTGTGAGGTTTGTCAAAGATCAGATCATTGTAGATGTGTGGTGTTGCCTCTGAGGCCTCTGTTCTGTTCCATTCCATTGGTCTGTGTCTCTGTTTTGGTACCAGTACCAGTACCATGCTGTTTTGATTACTGTAGCCTTGTAGTATAGTTTGAAGTCAGGTAGTGTGATGCCTCCAGCTTTGTTCTCTTTACTTAGAATTGACGTGGCTATGCAGGCTCTCTTTTGGTTCCATATGAAGTTTAAGGTAGTTTTCTCCAGTTCTGTGAAGAGGGTCATAGGTAGCTTGATGGGGATAGCATTGGGCAATATGGCCATTTTCACAATATTGATTCTTCCTAACAATGAGCATGGAATGTTTCTCCATCTGTTTGTGTCTTCTCTTATTTCCTTGAGCAGTGCTTTGTAGTTCTCCTTGAAGAGGTCCTTTACATCCTTTGTTGGTTGTATTCCTAGGTATTTTGTTCTCTTTGTAGCAATTGTGAATGGCAGTTTCATTCTTGATTTGGCTCTCTTTAAGTCTGTTATTGGTGTGTAGGAATGCTTGTGATTTCTGCACATTGATTTTATATCCTGAGACTTTGCAGAAGTTGCTTTCAATTAAAAGAGATTATGGGCCAAGGCAGTAGGGTCTTCTAAATACATAATCATGTAATCTGCAAATAGAGACAATTTAATTTTCTCCTTTCCTAATTAATACCCTTTATTTCTTTTTCTTGCCTGATTGCTCTGGCCAGAACTTCCAATACTACATTGAATAGGAGTGGTGAGAGAGGGCATCCTTGTCTAGTGCCAGATTTCAAAGGGACATTCAGTATGATAATGGCTGTGGATTTGTTGTAAATAGCTTTTATTATTTTGAGATACATTCTATCAATACCTAGTTTATTGAGAGCTTTTAACATAAAGAGCTGTTGAGTTTTGTCAAAGGCTTTCTCTGCATCTATTGAGATGATCATGTGTTTTTGTCTTTGGTTCTGTTTATGTAGTGAATTACCTTTATAGACTTGCATATGTTGAACCAGCCTTGCATCCCAGGTATGAAGCCTTCTTGATAGTGATGGATAAGCTTTTTGACGTATTATTGCAATCAGTTTGCCTGGATTTTATTGAAGATTTTTACATAGATGTTCATCATGGATATTGGCCTGAAATTTTATTTTCTTGTTGAGTCTTTGCCAGGTTTTGGTATCAGGATGATGTTGGTCTCATAAAATGATTTGGAAAGGATTCCGTCTTTTTGGATTGTTTGGAGAAGTTTCAGAAGAAGTGGTACCAGCTCCTCTCTTTATGTCTGGTAGCTGTGAACCCATCTGTACCTGGTCTTTTTGTGGTTGGTAGACTATTAATTGCTGCCTCAACATCAGCCCTTGTTGTTGGTCTATTCAGAGTTATCACTTCTTCCTGGTTTAGGCTTCGGAGGGTGCAAGTGTCCAGGAATTTATCCATTTCTTCCAGGTTTACTGGTTTATGTGCATAGAGTTGATTGTAGTAATCTCTGATGGTAATTTGTTTTTCTGCAGAATTGGTGGTGATATCCCCATTATCATTTTTTATTTCATCTATTTCATTCTTCTTTTTTTTTTAATTAATCTGACTACTTGTCTATTTTGTTGACCTTTTCAAAAAACCTACTCCTGGATTTACTGATTTTTTTGAAGGGTTTTTTGTGTCTCTATCTCCTTCAGTTCTACTCTGCTTAGTTATTTCTTGACTTCTGCTAGCTTTTGAGTTTTGATCTTGCTCCTCTAGCTCTTTCAATTTTGATGGTAGGGTGTTGAATTTAGACTTTTCCTTGCTTCTCATGTAAGAATTTATGGCTATAAATTTCCTTCTAGACACTGCTTTGAATGTGTCCCAGAGATTTTTGTATGTTGTGTCTTCATTCTTGTTGGTTTCAAAGAACATCTTTATTTCTGCCTTCATTTCATTGTTTATCCAGTCAACATTCAAGAGCCAGTTGTTCAGGTTCCATGAAATTGTTCAGTTCTTAGTTTCTTAATCCTGAGTTCTAATTTGATTGCACTGTGGTCTGAGAGACTCTTTGTTATGATTTCCTTTCTTTTGCATTGGCCTAGGAGTGATTTACTTCTAATCATGTGGTCAATTTTAGAGTAGGTGTGATGTGGTGCTGAGAAGAATGTATATTCTGTGGATTTGGGCTAGGGAGTTCTGTAAATGTCTATGAGGTTTGCTTGGTCCAGACCTGAGTTCAAGTCCTGGATATCCTTGTTAATTTTCTATCTCATTGACCTGTCTAATATTGACAGTGGAGTGTTAAAGTCTCCCACTATTATTGTGTGGGAGTCTAAGTCTCTTTGTAGGTCATTAAGAACTTGCTTTAAATATCTGGGTGCTCCTGTATTGGGTGCATATATATTTAGGATCTTTAGCTGTTCTTATTGCATTGATCCTTTTATTATTTATGTAATGCCCCTCTTTGTCTCTTTTGATTTTTTTTTTTTTTTCTCTCCATTTGCTTGGTAAATCTTCCTCCATCCCTTTATTTTTTAGCATATATGTGTCCTTGCATGTGAGATGAGTTTCCTGGATACAGCGCACCAATGGGTTTTGACTTCTTATCCAATTTGCCAGTCTGTGTCTTTTGATTGGGGCATTTAGCCCATTTACATTTAAGGTTAAAATTGTTATGTGCGAATTTGATCCTGCCATTTGGATGCTAGCTGGTTATTTTGCCCATTAGTTGATGCAGTTTCTTCATCGTGTCCATGCTCTTTACCATTTGGTACATTTTTGGAGTGGCTGGTACTGGTTGTTCCTTTCCTTATTTAGTGCTTCTTTCAGGAGGTCTTGTAAGGCAGGCCTGGTGGTGATGAAATCTCTCAGCAATTGCTTGTTTGTAAAGGATTTTATTTCTCCTTTGCTTATGAAGCTTAGTTTGGTTGGATACGAAATTCTAGGTTGCAAGTTCTTTTCTTTAATGATGTTGAATATTGGCCCCCACTCTCTTCTGGCTTGTAGGGTTTCTGCCAAGAGATCTGCTGTGAGTCTGATGGGCTTCCCTTTGTGGGTAACCCGACCTTTCTCTCTGGCTGCCCCTAGAATTTTTTCCTTCATTTCAACCCCGATGAATCTGATTATTATGTGCCTTGGGGGTTGCTTTTTTTTTCTTTTTTTAAATTGTATTTTAGGTTTTGGGGTACATGTGAAGAACATGCAAAATTGTTGCATAGGTACACACGTGGCAGTGTGATTTGCTGCCTTGGGGGTTGCTCTTCTTGATGAATATCTTTGTGGTGTTCTCTCTATTTCCTGGACTTGAATATTGGCCTGCCTTTCTAGGTTGGGGAAGTTCTCCTGGATACTATCCTGAAGAGTGTTTTCCAGTTTGGATTCATTCTCTCTGTCACATTCAGCTACACCTATCAAATGTAGATTAGGTCTTTTCACATAATCCCATATTTCTTGGAGGCTTTGTCTGTTTCTTTTCACTTTTTCTCTAATCTTGCCTTCTCATTTTATTTCATTGAGTTGATCTTCAATCTCTGATATCCTTTCTTCTGCTTGATCAATTAGGCTATTGAAACTTGTGTATGCTTCATGAAGTTCTCGTGTTGTGTTTTTCAGCTCTGTCAATCCATTTATATTCTTCTCTAAGCTGTTTATTCTTGTTAGCATTTCATCAAACCTTTTTTCAAGGTTCTTAGTTTCTGTGCATTGGGTTAGAACATGTTCTTTTAGCTCAGAGAAGTTTGTTATTACCCACTTTCTGAATCCTGTTTCTGTCAATTCATCAGACTCATTCTCCAACCAGCCTTGTTCCTTTGCTGGTGAGGAGTTGTGATGCCTTGGAAGAGGAGAGGCATTCTTGTTTTGGCCATTTTCATCCTTTTTGCACTGGTTTCTTCCCATCTTTGTGGATTTATCTACCTGTGGTCTTTGTAGTTGGTGACTTTCAGATGGGCTCTCTGAGTGGATGTCCTTTTTGTTGATGTTGAAATTATTTCTTTCTGTTTTTTAGCTTTCCTTCTAACAGTCAGGCCCCCCTGCTGTAGGACTGCCTGAGGTCCACTCCAGGCCCTGCTTGCCTGGGGATCACCTGCATCAGCTGCAGAACAGTAAAGGTTGCTGCCACTTTCTTCTTCTGTTGTCTTCGTCCCAGAAGGATACCTGCCAGATATCAGCCTGAGCTCTCCTTTATGAGGTGTCTCTTTGAATATAAAGGGGCCAGGGAGCTGCTTGAGGAGACAGTTTAGTCCCTTATAGGAACTCAAGTGCTGTGCTGTGAGCTCCGTTGTCCTGTTCAGAGATGCTGGGCAGGCAGGTTTAAGTCTGCTGCAGCGGAACTCATAACCACTTTTTTTTCCTGGGTGCTCTGTCCTGGGAAGGTGGGGCTTTATTTATAAGTTCCTGATGTGCTGCTGCCTTTTTTCAGAGCTGCTCTGCCCAGCAAGGAGGTACCCTAGTCACAGTCTGCCAGCAAAGGCATTGCTGAGCTGCCATGGGCTCTGCCCAGCTCCTGTGTGAACTTCCTTGCAGTTTTGTTTATAGAGGTATAGTTAGAACTGCCTTGGTAATGGTGGACTGCCTCGGTAATGGACTTCCTCAGTAATGGTGGACTGCCTCAGTAATGGCAGACTTCCTCAGTAATGGTGGACTGCCTTGGGTGGACTGCCTCGGATGGACTGCCTCGGTAATGGTGGATGCCCTTCAATCACAGAGCTGGACCATCTCGAGTCCAGTTTTGCTTGCTGTGAATCTCTCAGTTTAGAGTGTTTCAGATTGCTGGTGTTTGTGGGGGTGGGACCCACCAAGCCAGATCACCTGGCTCCCTGTTTCAGCCCCCCTTTTTTCAGTTGAATGGGTGACTCTGTCTCCCAGGCGTTCCAGGAGCCAGTTGAAACAGCCACCCAGATTTGTGTGAGTTTTTGTGTGGAGACCCACTGCACTAACTGAAACAGCCATGCTTGAGATTCGTGGTGCTTTTCCACCCAGGAATCTCCTCATCTGTGGGCAGTAAAAACTATTTTGGAAATGCGGTGATCATTCACCCTCTGCACTGTCACTGGGAAATGTACTCCAGAGATGTTCCTATTCCACCATCTTGGATCCAAAATTTCATAATATCATCAGTGCTGTGTAGGGACAAAGCCATAATCTGCCAAAATCTGCACCATCCTTGCCAGGTTTGGGATTTCTGTAGAGTAGTTACCACTGCCAGTCCTGATTGCCATAGCTCAGGAAAAGGCTGCAGTCATTTCTCTTAGCATAGAATAATCTTGAGACGTTTAAGGAACCACAAGGAAATTATCACAAGTTTGGACAAACAGGCTCCAACTCTTAAGGGGAAGTCAGTCAGATCACATAGGGTGGGCAGGGGAGGCAAGCGGGGAGCAGGGAGTCAGAAAAAGCAGTGCTTGACTCAATTCAACATTCACTGGGCCACTTACCAAGCGCCAGAAAAAGAAAAAAATAAAAGCCAAAGAGCTGGGCATTATTTCATGTATGGGGCCCTACAGGTGGGCAAGAGCCTGTCCATTTTCTTTTTATTTTTCCCTAATTACTATAGTCTTTCCATTTTAATGTGCTCTGTCTCTTGTTTCGTTGTGATTGAACACACACAGACACAAATGTTCTCATTCTTCAGTTACCCCCATACGCTTAACACTGTGGCCTGCACATAGAGGGTACTTAAGCCAGTGAGGCAATACCCTTGACAAACATTCAGAAAGGCACATGCTGTAGTCACTCTGGAGTGAGACTGGGCCACGGATCGAGGATTCAGTCATGGTTAGCCTGTGTAACAGCAGGTGCCCATAATTTAAATGGGTTTGACAGATCGACACATTGAAAATGTTTTAGGACAAAATGGAGTTTATGACAAGATTGGGATCTGATTATGGTTGCACTTTATTGGTCCACCAACCATAATACCTGTAATGCAGATATATTTAACTCAGAAAAACTTGGAGGAGCCTTTCTCTTCTGCTTTTTGATGTCAACTTAAACCTATTAAAGAAAGAAATATTGAAAAATCGGATCTGTGTCTTCTAGATACCAGCTATCTGGTCTTCTCTGACAATTTTACCATAGCTATGGATCCCTTGGGACTATTTTTGAACTTTCAAATCATAGTCTATCTGCTACCCTTTTCTGAGTATCAAACATATTTAAGAAGTTTAAAGTTTCTTTTCCTACATTTTGTTTTTACTTTTATCAGTATACATGGCCTTTTCAGAAAAACTGTATACCAATTATATTAATGGGCACATATATATATTAAAACATATAATACACACATATATACTTACAGAGAAACACATTTAACTCAGAAAGACATTCAAATTTACTGTTTATCAATGAGAACACATGGACACAGGAAGAAGAACATCACACACCGGGGCCTGTTGTGGGGCAGGGGGCAACAAGAGGGAGAGCATTAGGACAAATACCTAATGCATGCAGAGCTTAAAACCTAAATGATAGGATGATAGGTGCAGCAAACCACCATTATACATGTATACCTATGTAACAAACCAGCGTGTTCTGCACATGTATCCCAGAACTTAAAGTTATAAAAAAGAAAAAAGAATTTACTGTTCACATTTTGCCACTATAATTTTAGAATGGTAACATTTTCTTGAGTTAGCTGATTGGAGAGTGTTTATGCTATGTCTGCATGATATAAAAATAATCATTTCAGAGAGAAATATATATATAGGCAGAGTGTGTGTGTGTGTGTATGTGTGTATTTCAACTAGTCAACAAAAAAGTTTGATTACCTTTCACATTTTGTGTGTACAGTATCATAAAAGGATTTAATATCAATATGAGCTCATTTCTTTGACCTATATTGTGGTTAAGAGCTCAAATAAACCTGTTCAAGGACAGATAGACTTACCCAAAGGGATCAGTGATAAGCCATGTAATAGTTTGCTTGCTTGTAGTGATACATCCCCTTGAGAGACCGTGAATAGAGAAAAAGAATGAACTCTCTTAAAATGATTAGGGGAGACATGTTTCCCCACTTGAAGGGGAAGTATCAGGGTAAATGATATTTTTAATGCTAAATTTTACTTGTTTATATATCAATCATTATTGAACTCCTACTATATACTAGGCATTGCAGAATGCTGAGATGAACAAGACATTGCATCTGCTTACAAGAACTACACTAGCAAACTACAAAACTAGCTGTGCACTAAATGTAAACATATAGTAGGGTTCTACCCCTCCAGGAACTCAAACTATGACTGAGCAATATGACAAGAGTTGAAAGATTCAGTGTTAGAGAACACTGGTGTGAACCAGAGATTTTATAGAAGGTCAGAGAGCATCCAGCTTGATGAGGAATGGAATGGCTGAAGAAGATGTCATTGGAGAGGTAGGACTTGAGCTGGACTTTGAAGATGGGCATCATTTGAACCAAGAAAAGAGGGAATGTCATTTGAGGCAAGAAGAGGGCAAGAACAAGGACGCTGAATAAAAAATGCACATTTTATGTTTGCAGGATAGAAAAAAGGGTTAATGTGGATGAAATATAGGAGTGCAGTATGAGATGAGGTTGAATGAGAAAATGGCATCAAAAAAAAGAGGTCTTCATGATAGGCTCAAGAATTTAGACTTGATTCATAGGCAATGGAAAGTTGCTCCATTTTCATCTGAATTGAGACTTTATGAACACTGTGTTTTTCCCTGCTTCGTGATGACTACATTGCTTTTTTAAGGTAATAATTTTAGATTAAAGAAAGCATTAAAAATTAAATTAGCCGTATTTACTCTGTTACGAAAGATGTGAAGAGGAAAACATCTGAAGACAATGGCTAAAGTAAAGTAGATTTCAATGAACTTCATTTTCCCTTGTGTTCATTAATCTGTGTTTTTTATAAATAGGTGAGCACAATATAACTAGAGAATAATTATGAGCTTCTGTAGAAATGTTCTAGAGAACCATTTGATTTCATTCCGCCCACCACAACTCCCCACTCTTCTAATAATTTCTTCTGGGCTCTTCTATATTGGTGTGTTTCTCAGTTCAAAAAGAAAACAGATGAAATACTAGAGATTTAACAAAGATTTCAACTCCCTGAAATTAGACTGCTAGGTCACTTTATTCCTTCTCCTGGCAAGTCCAAGGAAATGAGTTTAAACACTATTTTATGAGCAAGATTGTCCTTGTTTTGGAGTAAAGCATCTTTGGGGTATAATTTCCTGGTGGTTAGAAAAATTTATACTTTTTTTACTAATTCATTGTAATGTCTTTTTTATTTAATTTTGATATTTTTCCCAAGCTATTGGACGTAAACAGCAAATTTTCATTAAACACAACCTGGTAGAGTTATGCTATATTGCTTAATTTGGTTGTTCATAGTAATGCTATGAATATTAATAATAGCCACTTACATTAAAAGTTTATTGAGTTATAGCTGCATCAAGCACTTTACCTGAATTGTCTCATTTAATCCTCACAACTATCCTATAAGTTATTATTAATTTCACATATGGAAAAACTATAGCTTAGAAAAGTTAATAGGCAATTCTTGCTTTGCAAGGTAGTAGAGACTATAAAAATAGCCATGCAAGCTGAAATCATGCAAAGTAATTATAATAATTGATAGGAAGCATTACTAGTGTTGTGTGATCTTTAAAATTTTTCTCAAAACATTAAAAACTCTAACTGTTTTCAATGTGTATGGAAATAAAAAATAGTAAAACTATTTTTTAGTACATTGTCATTTAAGAGAATTGTTTTCTTTCTCTGAAAAACATTATCAAGAGTAGTTTGAGCAATGCTCTCCTTCTATGTCACTTATGATACAGAGTGAATATCTTTTTGGTTCTTTGCAAAGTGTGATACTCTTTTCTGTGTTGGGATGAATTTTAAGCATTTCATCCTTTACTCCTCTAATATTTTGAAATTACTCCAAGAGTTCCTTAGGGTAATGTTCCACTTCCTCTGGGACATCATGCTTTTTATCACTACCATTTTCCTCATTTATGTTCATAAGTTCACCTTCACAAAACCTCTCAGAATATATAACTGGAAGCTTTCTCAAACAGTGGCAGTGTCAATATTCCCAGAGTCAGCCTCCTTCTATAACTTCATTTATGCTCAATCACTTCTAGAGGCATTATTTTTGGCTTTTTGCTGCACTTTTATCTTTGTTGGTCAATTCCCTCTTTTGATTATCCATTTTTATATAATGGATGCATGTGAGTTTATCACTAGGAGATCAGTAGGCTACACAACTACATGCTTTGCTGTCTCTGCCTGAACTGAATAGCACACACGCACACAGTGGTCAATCACCAACAGACTTGAAAAGAGGTGATGTGACTCATCACTGATCACGATGCCCATCTGCTATTTACCTAGTGATCTGTGGACTGCAGAGCTAGCTGCAAAGTTTTTACTCTATGCAATTACTCACAGTTAATATATATGGTAACTGAAATTTAAACCATGCAGTTGTAATTAACTAAATTGTGGTAACTGAAATTACTGCATATCAGAATGCTGCAAAATAAGAACTGCCTGCAATTGCTTATGTTACAGTTGGTACTGACAAGGCCAAGATTTGAATTCAAGTCTGCTTAGCTCCTAAGCCCATGCTTTGACTAAGACCTTGAAATTAATTTAGAAATGTATGCCCCCCCAGAAGTAGGCAGTTTTTTCTTTTTTCTTTTTTCTAGAGGAGATATTGATGGAGAACAGGTAAGTAGGGAGGAGACTGGGGGGCAGGAGAGAAAACCAGAAACAACGGAAAGGGAGAGAAAGAGAAAGAGAAAGAGAAAACAAACCAAAAAGCATGTAAGAACAAGGCAACAGATGGACAGAGAAAATCAGAGTGACAAAAAGAGAAGGAGAAGGACAAAGGAAGAGGAAAAGAACAGAGTTCAGATTCCCAGAACAGTGACTCACTGGTTATATGAAATACCAGAACGCTGCTATTTACAAACTGTTCTCTGTCCTCTTTCCTTGCCTAAATTCTGAACTCCTTAACTACTAAAATGGTGCCATATTCATTTTTCATCTCATGCATACCACACTACCTGACTCAATAGTACATATTATTAGATGAGCTTCAAAATTATAATATTGCCAACAGGGCATTTAAAATGATCTGTTATTTAATAATTGATCTAAGAATAAAAGTACATAATGTAAAATACTCACTTCAGTCATTTACCAAAATAAATTTCTGATGATTAAAGAGGCAAATATAAAAATCGAAAGTGGTTCTTTGAAAGAATATACAAAATTGATAGACTGATAGCTAGATTAACAAAGAAAAAAGAGAAAATCCAAATGAGATCAGAAATAACAAAAGTAACATTATAACTAATTCCACAAAAATACAAAAGATCTTCAGAAACTAGTATGAACACCTCTATGCAGAAAAACTAGAAAATTGAGAGGAAATGGATAAATTTCTGCAAACACACAAGTAACACGTCTGCATGTGTACTCCCAAATCGAAAATAAAAGTTGAAATTATTGAAAAAAATTTCAAATAAAACCAACAGATTTTGTTATATTCATTTTCAAAGGAATGACAAAATCATAAATAAGAAATAAGCAACAGATTCAATTACATAAATATTTAAAGCCCCAAGACAATGAGTAACATAACTAAAATACAAAAGAAAACAAGACCAAGAAAATACTTGCAGCAAACATAAAGTCTCATAGAAATTGACAAGAAAAGTATTGAGACCCAAAGGGTAAACAAAGGATATGACAAGCCAATTCACACAAAATGAAATACACTTACTTAACAAACATTGGGAAATGGTCTTTAAAACTACTAAAATTACAAACAAAAACAGGATATTGCAACATTAATGAATATTCTAAGCAAAAATTCTTAATCCTGGTCAATATATTTTTTAACTGTTATCTAATACACTGATGGAGACAATTTAAATTTGTTCAACCCTCTTGAAAAGTAATTTGGCAATGTGTTTTATGAGATTTTTAAAAAGTCATACAATTTAACCCAGTAAAATTACTCATAGGAATATCCTAAGGAAAGAATAAAATATGAAAAACACATGGGCATGAATATTTCCATTTCAGAATCATTTACAAAATGAACTGACAATTACAGAACTGTATGAAATATTATGAAGCCATTATAAAAATAAAAACAAAGAAATGTTTATGGTAAAATGAAACAATAAAACAGAATAGAAAATTTCGTAGATGGCATTCTAAATATGTGTTCTAAATACATATGACGTCCTAAAAATGTAGGCATAAAAATAAAAAACAGAAGACGGTATGACAAAATTAGAGTAGTTGATTGGAGGTCATCAAAATTTAGATTTTTTTAATCTTATAATTTTTATAATTTTTTGTACTATCCATTTTTTAAATGGCATATTCTGGCATCCTACAACCTTGTAAGATCCGTCTTGCCAGAAGCTGACAATAACCTCTTCCTGAGAAACAGGAACCAAGGAAACGATCAAGCCAAGAAATGTACCTTCAAGTAAATATGTAGCCATAGAGTATACCCCATAATAATCTTTTCCTATACCCTATCAAAACAATAATCTTTCCCAATACCTTTTCCTATGACAAAAGACTAGAACCTAAGTTACAGACAAAAATGAAGCCCCTGTTTTTTAAACTTCCTAAGAGGACTCAACATTACAATACCCAAAATGGATTTTTTTGTGATCATATTTAAGCCATTTGAAGCCTCAGCTTCATGCCTTTCATCAGTGAGCTAGTTATTTCAAACAGATATTTACACTTTGCCTCAAATTAAACCCTATTACTAACCACTGATCAAACTATTTGCTCTGGATAATCGTGTAAGTACCAAATAAAAATGGTGATACAGCTTGATAATGTGATACCCAAATCGCCTACTTGCTGGCTTAGTAATTAATGGAAATAAAATGCACAGAGCTACCACATAAAAATATTCTGCTACACGTTATGTTTGCAATCAATTGTTTTATTATCCCCCAGCACCCTAGAGTTTCGTGTTATTAATACCAATATATTTCCATCAGTTGAATCAATAAGGACGTGTTATAATGAATGTTTCATGCTCCGTCTTGAGGATAATAGAAAAACTGACAGACTAAAAAATGACTGGCATTCCCTTCTGTTCTAATCTGAGTCATTATGGTGGCTGTGGGGTTGTTATCCCAGCAGCTCTTCCCTCCCTTCACAGCATGCTGGCGTGTGCTGCCCCCACCATTCTGCGGGCTCCCATGATGAGCTGCAGGATAGCAGACAAAGCCATGTTTTCTGGGGATCGAAAGGCTGAGCCCTGTCAGGATCTTCCCTTCAAAAGATTATTTGGCTACAGCAGAAGAAAGATGTGAAGACAGCTCTTCTTGCCCTATGGGAAAGGAAAGACAATCTCTCCTTCCACCAGCAGAGAGATGGAGCTCTTACCTCTTCTCCCTGTGGGCAGAGCTCAGAGGCAAGCACAGCCAAGCATCAGAAAGCTAGCTTGTGGGCTGCCCAGCTGGACAAATAGAAAATTACTGTACAATGTGTTAAGTGTCATAATTAGGATGGTAAAGGGCGTTTCATGAGCCTATGGAAACAGTGCCTAACTTGGTCCTAGAGAAGATTTCCCAAAGGAGGTGCAAAACAAATGGAGACATTAAAAATGAGAAGAAGTTAGCCAGATGAATTGGAGGAAGAGGGGCCCAGAGAGAAATGTACTGTGCAAATCATTCACACAGAGGCAGATAAAGCTGACAAATCTTTTCTCCATATGGATAGTAGCTAAGAGCATGTGGGGGAGACAAATAATAGATATTTGATAGGTGCTACGATAAAAAAACAAAACATAGTAGGAAAGAGAATATGGGGAGAGATGTTTTATATAAAATCATCATGGAAGACAGCTCTGAGGAGGTGACATTTTAAAACAAACATCTGAATGGAGGGAGGGAGGTAGACGTGCATTGACTTTGTGATTAATGGAAATGAAATGCATGGAACTTCCACAGTAAAATATTCTGGGCCAAGAGTCTTCCAAGACAAGGGAACAGAAAGTGCTGTTCTGAAGCAGTAGTACATGTTTGCTGTGTTGAAGGAACAGTATGAAGACCAATGTGGCAGACACAGAACTAAGAAATGATATGGATTGTATAGGGTCCTGTAGACATTGGTCAAAACTCTTTCAAAAGATAGTTTTGGCTGCTGTTTTTTTTTTTTTTTTTTTTTTTTTAAAGAGTGGGTTGTGAAACAAGAGAAAATGAAGTGATAGGCTTAGACACAATTGCAACATCATACAACAAGGGTGATGGCTTGGATTAAGGTTGCAGCAGGGAAGCTCATTCAGGATATATTTTCAAGGTGCAAATGATGGGATTTGCTGATGAATAGAAAGGGAGGTATGAGAGCAAGGTTGAGGAAAACAATGTCAAGGTTTATAACCTAAACAACTGAGTGAATGGTGATATAATTGAAATTAGATAAACATAGAAGGAGAAACAGGATTGGGACTAGTGGGAGCAGAACTGGAAATCCCGAGTTCCATGTTATGAAAATGAGGCTGGAGATGCTAGTCAGACATCCAGAATTCAGCTACTTTTTAGTATATATGAATTTGAAATTCAGGGGGAAAGTCAAGGCAAGGTGTACACATCTGGAAGCTAACAGACTAAAGAGAATATTTAGAGAAATGGGCCTGAATGTAAAAGCAGAAGATATCTGAGAACTGAGCCCTAGCCCATTCCAACTTCACATAGAAGTTGGAAAAAGAATGAGGTTTGAACAAAGAAACCTGAAAATAAGTAGCCAATAATAATAGGGTAAAAACCAAAAGACTATGGTGTCTTAGACATCAAGTGAAGAAAGCGAAAGAAAGGGATTATCAATTGAGTCACGTGCCTCTAAGACAAAGATTGAGAATTAACTACTGGATTTAGCAACATGGAGGTCTTTGGTAATCTTTGCAATTTTGATGACATAATGGGGACAAAAGTTTGACTAGATTGAAAACATGGGAGAAAAGGAAGTGGACAGAGTGAATGTAGATAATTTGGGGATTTTTTTTCAATAAAGAAGAGAAAAATGGAATGATAGATGAAAATGTTTGGTCTAGAAAATATGTTTTGTAAGGCAGAAAATATTGTAAAATACTTGGTCGATGAAAGTAGTCCGGAGAAGCTGTCAAGGGAAATTGATGGCACAAGAAAGCCGGGAGAGTTGAGGAAGCAAAGTCTTTATTAGGATGACAGGGGATGGGATCTGGGGCATAAGAAGACAGGCAAAACCTATATGGGAGCAAGGCTCATTGTGCCATAGTGCTGGAGGAAAAGGCAGAATTTACAGGCACGGAAGTGCAGATGTGAATAGGGCAGAGACTATCAGTTCACTGAGAGAAAGAAAAGTAGTGAGACTGGAGACTGGAGCGTGTAGAGGATAGTTGTTGAATGGATGCATGACATCTTCAGTTAACTCAAAGGAGTTTGAGATGCTGATTTTACATGATCATGACTTAGATTTAAAAGAACCACTTGGAGGAATTTCCTAATGTGCTTGAAATGAAATAATTGTACAGTCTCTCAGCATATCTGCTTTAAATAATAACAAGAATGCCTAACATGTGCCATGTGTCAGGCACTACTCCAAGTATTTTGCATGCATTAAACTATTTAATCCTTGCAACAAATCTAGGTGGTAAGTACTACTATTATTCTCATTTTGCAAAGAAGAAAACAGAGGCATACAGAGATTACATAACTTAAGACAAAAGTCACACAGCCAGAAAATGGCAGAGCTGGGATTTCAACTCAGAAAGTCCGATACAAGAGCCCATATTCTCAATCATTTGCTGTATTTCCCTTCTGATAAGCAGCCATCTCAAGGTATAAGTTCTGTTAAATCTCTTTGTAAAAGTAATAAGCCTTTGTGGTCACCTCTTTGCTGCATGACCTGCACAGGTATATAAAGTGTGACTGGGAGAGGGGCAAGTACAAGGACATTGGGAGAATATACCAGGAAGTCTGGCTATCCAGCTTCCCCAGGTCTGGTGAAGAAGTATTTGATCAGGCTGACACGTGGTCCTGCTCCTGAGAGTTCATGCTTTTACCTCCTGGGCCTTGCAGTCTCCTCTGTGCACCTCCTTTAACAGCTGCACTGGCTGAAGGACACTAAGTGACCCAGAACAGGGGCTTGCCCCAAGCTTTTCCAGAGCCAACTGTCTAAGCATCCAACCAAGCCATTGGGCCCAACAGGCAAACATGATTACAGCATAAACAGCCAGCACTCACCATGTTCTCTCTGTATTTTCCAGACTTCTGTAGAGTTAGGATGAAACCACATGCTGAGATCTGGCCAGTGGGCTGTAAGTGGAAGTGACAGTAGCATGTATCAGTCCCAACCCAATACAGTTTAGAATTGTTCTGCCTCCACCATTTCCCTTTTCCTTCCTGGACCAACACAGAGATCCTTTATTCCAGATGAGGTATCCAGTTACTGATGGAAAGGGCCAGCTAACCCACATCAGATTTTATTTGAGTGAGAAATACACTTCTGCTCAATGAGGCTACTGAGGCTTTGGAGAGTTGACTGTTGAGGCAGTTATCACTAATTTCCTCAATTAATAAAGCAGGCAAGTGACTTTCAGTCACCAATGCTGTTCCCGGGGGTCTAGGCTGTGGCCTCTGATGGAGCAGGTGGTAGGGAAAATAAAGATTAAGCCTAGAATTCATTCAACCAGCCTGCCATGGTGGCAGAAAGGAGAAAGGGGCTTTGATTAAAGGCTATTTTGTTGACAGAAACAGAAATTGCCTCAAGGTAGCATAAGGAAAAAGAAGAGCTAGAGAAATGAGAGAAACTACTTTCTAGAAATAGAAAACTACTATTCTAAGGGTAATACTTAGATATTTAGATGGACTCAGGTCCATCTAAAGCCAAAGAATAAAATGTATCTGGAATAAATAAGAACAGACAGAAATTTGAAAATCAGAGACGTTATCCATTCTCAGAAATCACATGGTCTCTCCTTTCTCTGGTTTTCCTTCTCCTCTCTTGGCCTGGCTTTATCTGATTGCACTTGACTCTGCTTGGATACATGATTCTGATCTTATGTGATCTTTCATGAGTGTCTGCCACCATCCCAGTGGCTCAATCCCAAACTATCTTGATTCCAAATTCCTTTGGGAGAGAATGGCATTGGTTCAGCCTGTGCTTGACCCTGAATTAGGTGGCTATGATCTTCACCAAGTTCAATTAGAACTAGCCACAGGGAGGGATCTCATGACCTCAGAAGTGGCTGTGAGGGATGGGGTTGGGCAATATCAGATCAGAGACTGAACTGAGACCTTAAAACAGGTCTACTATAGAAGGGAATTTCTAGGAGGCTTTATGACAGAATTGCTAAAACACCCAAGTAGTTAAAGGAGGCATTATGGAGAGGAAAAGTACAGTATAAGTAGAAAGAAAAAGAATGTCAGGACTCAGGACAGGCAAACAGCTGCAGAGGGTGCCGATCTGCCATGCACGTGAAAGCGTGAATGAAACACGTTGGAAATACAGGGCCAGTTAATTCAGGCTTCCACACATGGTATCACCAGAGAAATATAAATTGGTTCTCCTTCCACTGATCTAGGAAATATCCTCAGATATACAAAATATGTAGCTATTTCTTACTAGGGCTGCATGTCTCTGTTGGCATTTCTGCAAGTTACATAGAGCAGCTTCAACTCCAAGTCAGCACACTGACAGATGCCTGAGGTTAACTCTCGGAGTCAGCAACACTTTAAAGTGGTTTTATGCCTAACATAGAACTATTTAGCAAAAACAAAGGGTTTATTTTTATATACATTTCAAAGTCTGTAATATGTCTCCCAAGGAAGACACTTCTTCTTCAGGAAATCACAAAAGAGAGCTGAAAAGAGAAGAGAACTATAGAAAAGTGTTTTTGTAGAACTGTTTTCACAACATTGGTTCTGCTTGTGCCAGCTGAAATGAGTAAGTAAACATGTTTCAAAATAAAATATATGTTAATAGAAAATCAGTTTATGATCACCTCCATTAAATGTTTAGAGTCTATTGGTTGGAAGGGATGCCACATTATTAGTTTGTCTGGTAAGCATCTTAATTCAGCTTTGATTGAGCCTGTGCAAAAACCGGAAATAAGTCACTGTCCAGTACTCAGTGATCGTGCCAATCATGATGGGAAATCCAAATTACCCAGAAAAATAACGATGACAAAAAGAAAAAAAAATGCTAGATGGTGATTGATAAATGGTATGGTAGAAAGCATCAACACCCAATGTACCCTGAAGATCCCTACAAAGGAGGAGAAAGAGAACACTTATTGAGAGCTTCTTTCTACATAGTTAATAACTTAATCCTGTAATCATACTTAAAGTCAGGCTTAAAGACAAACGTTATGAATGAAGGGGAAAAAAATAACATTTCAATAAACTGTGACACACTTTCTCTTAGTCCTCACTTCTTCACATGGTAAACAAGAATCAAAAACATTTCCACAGTACAAGAATAAACTTCCACAGACATTTAAATGACAGTTTCTTTTCGACGTACTGCATTACAATTTTCCTGTTTTATCTTTCTAGGATCTTTACCACTCCCTGCCTTGTGTTACCTTGATGCTGATATTCATTGCATCAATTTGTTGAGAATTTGTTAAGTTAAACAAAACTATTCATGGAGACTCTACTGTGTGCAGAATAGTATGCTAGGTATTACAGGGACTATAATGTTGAACCAGAGTTTAGCATCTAACACAGAAAATCACCTCTTAGGCACAGTTGGGAGGGAGACTATGGTGCAGAACTGAACAAATGCACATGGTAGGAGAGAACAGAGGTTCAGGACAGCAGCAAGAAAATAGGACCCTAAGAATACGCCCCTTAGAGGATTGATGCTGGCCAAGTCAGCCCCTAGGATCGGGAAAGGCCAGTGGAATGACATATAGCCAGCTAGATAGAGGGAAAGGAGCTCAAAGGAATTTCACAGCAGGTGAAGCTCGCACATGAAGAAATAAAGGAGGAGGGGCTGGGAACTGATCCTCAGGGAAAGGGCTTGGGGAAGCCACAGGCAGGAATTCTCTAGGATGCCATAGACTGTGACCAGAGAAGCCCCAGGAGCCTGGGACAGAACCTTGGAGAATGCTGTCATGTAGGGGACATAAGGACAAGTAAGTCATAGTGAAGAGGCAATGAAAAGGACCTCAGGATATTGCAGTGTCATAGAAACTAAAGGGAGGACAGAGTTTGAAGGAGGAGGTATTGGTCACCAGAGAGCATACAGAAAAAAGCCACCGAGTACCGATTAGGAAGCTCTGAGAGACCTTCTGAAAAGCCCTGGTGAAGGACAGCTAAAAGAGTTGCCCAAGCAGTTCTTTGTGCCTTCTCTAGACAATTCTGGCAGGTTTGCATGAAGGGCATCTTCATGGCAAACACCACACTCATATACGATGAATCACATTTTCTTTCTGAGAGTCAGTGCACATGACTCCCAAATGGTATGAATGTAATTCATTTTTAATTCCGACAGGTACTAGACTGTGTTTCCAAACAGAATGGGAATTTTCTTCTAACCTTGCTATTGTGAGAGCTCAAAGTCACTCTCTAAATTTAATTCTTTTTTGTGATCAATTATTTTATGACAGGGAGATGTCTAAATTTCCATTTGGATCGACTGCAGGAATAAGGCTTACAAAACAGCCACAAAGTAGCTGAGGACCTGCAAGCAATGAGACAGGGCTAACCACTGTCATGAGTGAGGGACACAGTTACCAGGTTGTTCAGTCTCAACACATAGCACCTGTAGACACAGCTAAAAGGCAGCCTGTCTGGGTGGGTAGTGGGGTGTAGAATATCAAAGTCCCAGGACAAATCCACATGAAAAAGAGTGAGCACTCCTCCTTCTTTTGTCTTTTGATATAAGAGTTATAAAGAATTTTTCAAAAGGTCCTGTCTTTGCCAATTATACTTCATGTCATACTTGCATTTTTAAAAGATTTAGAAGCTCTAAGTTTGAAACCTTGCCCTATGACTTCCTAGCTGTGTGCTTTTAGGCAAATCTATTTACCTCTTCTGTGAACCTCATCTATAAACAGGGATAAGGCACCCCCATCTTGCGGGTAGGGCTTACAGCTCCTGCATGTAAAATATCTTGCACAAGCAGATGCTCAATAAATGATGGTATTACCATTATTATTGACAAGTGGATCTTCATCTCTCCAGCTCTTGTAAATACAACAGTTCAATAAAGGAGAGCACTATAGCCTGGTAGAAATTAGGACTTTAATGCTAGACTGTTTGCCAAATTTATGCAAAAGAGCGGGGACGTGACAGACCAATTAAGCCTGGAGCTTAATACATCACTCATAGATAATGCCAAGGGCGGATCGTAGCCCAGTGGCCCACAGTTCAGTTCCCAGAGCGCCAAGGTCTGTGAATCAGTTTTTGATACATCTCTCCTAGGGATTAAAAATGTTAAGGAAAGAAAGAACAAAAGCCTTAAACTACTAAACCATTAAAGGGGAGCTGGGGGTAAGATGAATCTCAGATCCACTGAAGAAAGTTGAATTAAAGAAGCAGTTGAAGCATGAAATTCAGCAAAGAGAAAGGAGAATAAAATCTCAACACACCTTTCAGGGTCAAATGTGTCCAGTAACTAGGGCATGAATTGAGAAGTTGTGTATGTTCTGCTTTTTTGAGCAAGGTACGAGCTTCAGAGGTATAACTTGCTGAAAAAAGTGAGAGAAAAATGATGGTTTCTGAAAGCTGATCATGCACTCAGGCTGTTGACATTTGCTCTGTGTTTTTTTATACCACTATCTGAGAACCATGAGTATTTCTCACTATAAATGCCTGAGTAGATGTACTATGTCTGCTGCCTTTGGAGACCAGAGTCAACTTAAATTACCCAGGGCTTAGATGGGAGCCAGTGTGGAGAACAGCAGTCAGCTAGATTTCAAAGTACAGCTTGAAGTTTACAATCGCTTTAGCCCTAAGGGATGCTGACTAAAAAGTACTAAGCAAAACTGGTGGATGCCTCAGAGGACAAATCTGAGAACAAAACATGTTGGAGAAGAGAGACAGAAAGAATACAGATATTAGTTCATGTGATTCAGTTACAAGTGAAAAAAAATCTGCTTGGGATAGACAAAGAAAAGCATGAGATTTACCAAAATGGATTAACACAAGTCAAGGAATAGCCACTCTAGAGCCACCACACCCTGGGACAGGTAGCATTGCAGCAGGCATTTGTGGACCATACTGCTGGACAGGACCAAACTCTCAATGCCCAGTATCTGCACACCTCAGTGAAACTGTGCCTCATAGGGTTAAATGGACCAAAGAGCAGGGTTAAAGGGGACTGGTGACTAACAAAATTTATGAGCTTGTTTTTCAGGATGTCTACTTAATAGGACCATAGGGCCAGCTGAAGCTAGCCAGAATCAATAGGTCTGACCAAGATTTGCCTGCCCAGTGGGTGAACTTTGGACAGCACTGCTTAAATTTTCCACCCCATGTTCCACATCAACCCCCCTCTTAATTTACATGTTCAACCCATGAAGAGATATGACAGGATAACTACACACGCCCAAGAGACTTTTCTAACTTCCCTTTACCCTCCACCAATCCTTAACCAACCTAAGACCCTCCTCCTAAAACTGCTGCCCTTAAATACACAACTTGTGAGCTGAGGAAGGAAGACAGATTTGAGCCCATCTTCTGTCACCTTGCTCAGTCATCTTGCAATAAACCTTTCTCTCTACAAAAAGCAAATGCTGCAGTGTTTAGCTTTCAGTTGCACGTGGGCTAATGGACCCAGTTCGGTTAAGTAATATCAGTTTTGACAAACCAAAGTGTGTATTTGGCTGAAGTGTGTTGGGGAGGCATGTTCTGAGAAAAGCATAGTTTTACCAGGCACGTTCCCTGAGCATAAGTATCTCCCAGACAGCTTTGCTTGTTCACCATGTAGAAGAATGGAGGAAGAAATGGGACAGGAAACAGGACTCCTCCATTGACAAGGTGTTTCCAGCAACTGACAGGTATTTATGGCATGGATTGTTATCTAAAATGGCATTTGAGAGACAAGAAAGGTAGAAACAACCCATGTTCATCAATGGATGGATGTGGGAAACATGATGAATGCATGTAATGGAATATTATTCAGCTTTAAAAGGAAGGAAACTCTGACATAGCCTACAACATGAATGAACCTTGAGAACATTATGCTAAGTGAAATAAACCAGTCACAAAAAGATAAATACTGTATGATTCCATTTATGTGAGGTACTTAGAGTAGTCACATTCGTAGATACAGAAAGTAAGTAGAATGGTGGTTGCCAGAGGCTGAGGGCAGTCAAGAATAGGGAGCTCGTGTTCAATGGGTACAAAATTTCAGTTTGGAAAGATGAGAAAATTCAAGAAAGAGATGGCAGTGATGGTTGCACAATAATGTGAATGTTTTTAATGCCACTGAACTGTACACCTAAAATGGGCTCAAATGATAAATATGTATATTTACCACAATAAAAAAAAAAGGAAACCGATATATGTTATGAAGAAGGAAGTGGGACATGGATGAACCTGGAAACCATAATTCTCAGCAAACTGACACAAGATCAGAAAATCAAACGCCACATGTTCTCACTTACAGGCGGGTGTTGAACAATGAGAACACACGGACACAGGGAGGCGAGCACTACCCACTGGGGTCTGTCGTGGGGGGAAATAGGGGAGGGACAGCCGGGGGGTGGGGAGTTGGGGAGAGATAGCATGAAGAGAAATGCCAGATATAGGTGAAGGGGAGGAAGGCAGCAAATCACACTGCCATGTGTGTACCTATGCAACAATCTTGTATGTTCTTCACATGTACCCCAAAACCTAAAATATGATTTAAAAAAATTATAAAAAAAAATTGAAGGAAGCGAGCAAATAAAGAGAGAGCACATGAATGTTTATATCTGAATTATTTCATAATAATAATAATAACTGTTTCTGTAGTGAAATAGCAAATGTTCTCAGGTCTACAGAAACCTGTCACTGTACCCTTTGTTTAAATCCAGGCATAAGTCATTTAGGGGTTTGCAGATGCCATTCATTTCTTTTATGCTTTCTTTTGTCCCCAGAAGAGCCAACCAAAGCACCCTGCAATAAAAAGCATCAGCACTTGAGTATCTGTCATACAGAAAGCCTCAAAGCTAAGTAACCACAGCACCAAGTGAGACCTTCCCCCTTACTCTTTCTTTTCACCATCACAATCCTGAAAAATACAGAGGCCCAAAGCAATGGAAGAAGGAACAGGACAGATTTCAGGCCTTGATCTGAAGGCAGGGAAAATTGCAGGAGAAATTGAAGTTTTTATGCAATATTAGACAGGACTTCTTAACATGAGACTTTTAGATGTCAGGAAGTGGTAAGAATAGCTAGAACATTTGCCTGAACCATTATTGAGGGGTGGGAAGAGGAGTTTCAGCACATCATATTTAAAAGGCAATACTGAGAAAAAAATACTTGCTTCCTACTTGCACCCTACTAAATGCAGCTGGCACAATAGAAAGTAAAGCCCATATTAAATCTTTACCATGATCCTAAAGAGATAGAGATTACCCTTTTCCCATATAAGGAAATCAATATTCAAGTAAGTCAAGGAATTCATCTAAGGTCCTATTAAGTTAAAGGATCAGGGTCTAAAGCCTACAGAGTTCTCTGTGTGCTGTGCTACCTATTGTATTATGCTTAATGTATACAAATACTCTTAATACACCAGTAGATGAATATGCAAAGGACAGAATGTAATGACACTTTCTTTTGGAATGTTTGCTAGGAAGGAACTCACAGTGACTGAGGAAACATGATGCTGCAAAGGATATCAGTTTGACCTCCAAAATGAGGTTTTCTGGAATGCAGGATCTGAGAGACACCAGCATTAAGCCAAGGATTTAAGGAAGTTCATTGCAATTGCATTGCCAGTATTTATAAGTTTTAACTTTGAATTCCCCCATCCTCATTTAGTGGATAAAGTAAATAATGGCTGGTGCTTTGTTAATTTTTATGGCTGGAGTGATGGATGGCCCAAACAACTGGCAGTCTGCTCTATCCATTCATTAACTCTGAACTACATACTTCCCAGGTTCAACTCTGAACTTAGGTATTTCAAATAGAGGACAGATTTCTCCTCATTCTCCAGGCTGCTGTATTTATAGCGCTCACCTCCTGAATCCTCACTTTTCCCTCTTTAGATGTCAATGATAGCCCCATCCGCTACAGAAAACCACTATGGAGGAGGGAGAAAAAAATTAAGACTATTATGACAATTTTTTTGTCCTTCAACTGCCTCCTTTGTGTCATTCTGCCTGTGCATGGGGGTAGCATCCCATACACCAATTCTCCTGTTAAATTCAGATTTCTTAAATCCTGTTTCAAACAGCCTGTAGGTGTTCCTTCTCCCAACACGTCACCTATCTCTTTCTTAGTAACTGTGTTCGGTTCTATTTTTTTTCCCTACAAAGCTAATAAAAGATCCAAGAAACAAAAAGTCTTTCAAAAGACATCTCCACCTATGTCAGCTATACACAGCTACCAGTCAGTGTCAGGAATTCACGTCTTCTGGTCCTGCTACAGTTAAGGCCAGTGGTTCTTGATCCTGAATTTCCCAGATGAGGCTGAAATCACCTGGGAAAATACTAAAACATACCAGACATCACCCAAGACTCATTAAATTAGAATTTCTGGAGAAGTCATTCAGGCATGGGTAAATTGTAAGTCCTCCCAGGTTCTTCAAACATAAAACCAGCATTGCAAACCAATTTTCAAGGCCGTGGCTACTCAAAGGGTGATTGAAGACCAGTGCTGATCAGTGAACTTTGTTACCATTTGAGACAAGATAAGTTCATGCCAGCATCAAGCATATCATTACACACGTTTTGGTTCAGCTGCCATTTTTTTTTAATAGCAAGAAAGTCTCAATGAAAGAAGCAGTGCATTGATTTACTCTCTGGCAAAAGCCTTAGCTTGTCACTGATATACAACAAAGAATTTGAAGGCTGATTTATTTGGGTAGCCCTTCTGTAAGTCTTTTTGGTATGTTCAGGTATCTCCAGGATTCTTTTATTTCTGTAGCCTCTTTAGATCCTGAGCATTCCAACATTTAATGTTATGGTTCTGAGTACTATGAACCAAGGAGGTTATCAATGTCCCTGAACTCTCTAGCATCACTTTACAAGGTTTAAACTTCTTCTGTCATTGAATGCATATTATTCAATGGATTATTAAAATGTGCAGAAGACCAGATTACCCAGATACTGGGCCACTGGGGAATCTGTGAAGGGCTTTGAAGTGTTTGAGACTTCAGGGATTCCAGTTCAATGGCAATAGGCATGTTCTGCTTCTCCTCCACTCTCCCAATCTTTGTTCTCTCCCCTCTATTCTCTTCTACTCATGGTCAGCTTGTGGGATATACAGGAAGTCACTGACCAATACAGAAAAATATGGAAAACCTCAGGACAGGCCCTTCCCCTCTACTCCCAAACCAGGGCCATTGCTCCAAAGACATTCTTTCTTCTGGATCTTCAAAGTCATGTAAGGTGAAGGGAGTGTCTCAAACAGTCTGTAGGTATTCCAGGTGAGGCTGAAAATATTCCTGGAATGTATTAAACTTAATGATCCGACACTTTAAATAGAACAGAGTAAAATAATGTAGGAATCAGAATCAAGATAAGCATTTTGTGGGGAAAAAGAGAAAGTGCAAATAGACATTTAAGAGCTCCTCAGAAGCAGCATAAGAAAAGAAACTGCATTTCAAACGAGATCTCATTTTATATCCCACCTCTCTCTTTATATTAGACAGTGTTTTCAACATATTCATGCATGAGTTTCTACATTTACAAATAGGTCACAGAGCACTTGCCACCAGATTCTTGGGAGGTTTACATGTGGTAATGTATGTACAAACACTTAGCCCAGTGCATAGCACCAAGTAATTCTGTGTTCATTCATTCATTCAACAAGTATCTTTGTCAGGCAGTGTGTGAGGCACCAAGCATCTGGTGGAGGAAAAAACAGACATTACTACTGCCCTCACAGGGCTTAGAGTCACATGGAGATACAGAGAGGAATTGTAAAATCATAGACATAAATGTATAAATAGACATAGAATGCAAATGGAAACAAGTTAGTATGAGCAAACATAATGGAGACCTATTATCTCGTTCTGGGTTAGGAAGCATTTTCCTTAGAAAGTCATGTTTAAGCCTAACTCTGAAGGAGTTCACTGGGTATGAGGCAGGGGAGGAGACTTAATGGAACAAAAAATAAGAAGGAAAATTTTAGTGATGATATTAACTCAATATAAATCAGCCTAAATCGAAAAGGAATATACTGACTGATGTAAATGAGAAGTTCAAGATCTGGCGCTGGCTTCCAGCACTGACTCAAACTTATGTCACCAGTCATCTGGCTTTTTTCTCCATCTACTGACCCACTTCTCCTTTGTATTAGCTTCATTCTCAGACAGGCTTTCTCTACCCCACTGTAAAACACACTGAACATAGAATATACCGGAAAGCTGTTATCTCAGATGATGGGAAGTCCTCTTTCCTAGAATTCATATTGATAGACAAAGTAGGGGTCTCACTGACACACACTTGGGATATAACGTCCAACTCTGAACCAATCACTGGAGTACCTTGATATGGCAGGCTGGACCCTATGCACCTCTTGTGAGAGGAAGATGGGAAGATGGAGCCAAGTGACAGAAATCCCAACAGACCAAGGAGAGGCATTTTAGAAAGTAAGAGTGGGGGATGAACAGAAAGGGGACTCACAGATGTCTAATACAGGTCAATTGATGTAATATTGAACATAAAAGTAGCGGGAAACAACTTAAGGCTTTTAACAATGAGGTGAAATAATCATATCTGCCCTTTGACACAAATCACCTGAACTGTAATGTGTCAGTAAATTGGAGGTGGCATAACAGATGTGGGAAGATCAATTAGATTCCTTCAGATCGAGGATGAGAATAACCTGAACTAGGGTGGTAAAAACATAGATGTAAATAAAAGGATCAATTAAAACTAGCTAAAATCAACAGTAAAATCAACAATGAAGAAAAAGAGGGTAAAATTATCAGTAGTCGAATATAGATTGGACATCTGAGAATAAAATAGAACCAGTTTATGGGGAAAGACCATGAACATGATCTTACACATGTTGAGGTTGGGGTGCCTTAGAGATGTTAAAATAAAACTGATGAATAGGCCATTGGATCTGTATGCACAGGGTTCGTAGAAGTTATACAGCCTGGAGTTGCAATTTTGGGAGCTATTAGTCAATTGCTGGCATAGATGAGATTGACTAGGAAAATAGCATAGAGTAGTAAGAGGCACGTGACTGAGTCTAGAGGAAATGCAATTCAATAAATAAATGTTTACGTGATTTTGGCCAAAGTCAGACAACCTATTCATCAATGCAGAGCCCATTCTTCTCTTCGTAGTTGCACATCTTCCTTCTGTTCTATATACTCACTCGACAGCATGCTTCCTAATTTGAACCTTTTAATGGGAATGATTTCATAGATTATTTTAAATCATTACGTGAAAAACAAATTACAAAGATTGAACATCTACATATAGAGATTATTGTTGTAATTAAACAAAACCCACAACAGAGTTAATCAGGTGCATATTTTAATGCTATGCGTAATTTTTATTATACTGCATACAAATTAGTCTCAAATGGTAGGCTGTTCATGAAAATGACTGCAATCAGTATTGCTGTTAACACAGTCTAACCAAATCAAATTTTTAGTTTTTCTCTTTTTACTGGATTAGTTCTCCAGTATGTCATCATCATTACTGTTGACTTGTTTTCCTGTGCATTTTATCACACACATGCATTGCACGTATGTGTATGCACATTCATATACCCTGAAAAATTTTCATCAAGGGCTAGAACTACCTTGTTCCTGGTACTCTTATAAGAGCATAACAATTAGGTTAAGCTAGGTTGAGGCAAGATAACAAATGACCCCCAGAATCACAGTGATGTATAACAACAGAAGTTGAGTTGTTATGTTATGATATGAGTAATCTCTCTCTCTCTCTCTCTATCTCTCTATCTCTATCTCTATCTCTCTATCTCTCTCTATCTCTCTCTCTCTCTATCTCTATCTCTATCTCTATCTCTAATTCTATCTCTCTCCTCCCTATTGTCTTTGGGACTTGAGATAATGAAACAGTTTCTATTCCAGATCATTTATGGTCATTGTATCAGATAGAAAGAAGGGAGAACGTGGATTAACAATGTTCACTCTTAAAGCTCCTTCCCAGAAGTGACACCAACCACTTCCATTCATTTCATCAGCCAATGTAAAGTTACACAACTAGACAGCGGGTCACCAAAGATAATGCTTCCCCAGGGCAAGCAGCAAGTAGAATTTCTTATCCTCGCCTCACTTCAGTCATTCCTCCTTTGAACTCCTGTTTTGAGAGGTTTTGGCCTTTCGCTTACTGTCGTCCTGCCAGTTCTCCCCAGTATCCTCACACCAGCTGGCTTCTAAAACTACACTACACCCCACTATTTTTTGCTGAGTGTCTTGGCTACAAGGCTGTTTGTGACAGCAATAATCCTCAGTTCTGAGGCTCTGGGTTGGCTGTCCAGCAAACACCATGATGTGTGAGTGGAGGTGGTGGTGGCAGTGAACCAGATGGAAGAACGTACAGCAGTGAAGAGACACAAGAGAGAACACATTGATAAAGAGGTAATGGCTAGTGCATAACCTACAAATAACTTATTTTCAGAACATCCCTAGATACTCTAGGATGAATACAGGGATAACCAAGATATTTCCCATATTGTATCTATTGTGCAAGTATAGGAGCTCATATTCAAATCATTAGTCTATACTACCTAATCCTATCATTACCCTCTAGTCACATCCACAGCCTCCCTACTCCTTGCTATGCCTGTTGGATTCCATGCTCCACCTGACAAATTTATGTGCACTGCACCCCTTTTCCCTAAGCCAGTCCTCTCCAGCGAGGAACACATCTATTTCTTCAGGTCTTGCCCTCTCAGTTGCTCTAATGGTCTATAAATAACCATTCCATGGGATGAAACAGCCTTTGAAAACAAAAATATGTTAAGTATGAGAAGATCATGGTTTTCATCTCTTCCCATACCAGTGATTGAATTTTGTCAAGGGTGATAGTTCTATAGATCAGTATTTGCTTTTTTTGGGAGAACATGTGTATGAACATGTATGGGAACAGTGTAGCATGTAATACACAAGGCTACAAGGCAGGAGCTTTGAATCTCAATGAGGAGATTAGCAGGACTTTGAACATTAGATTGACCACAGAGCTTCAGACATTGTATTCCTTGCCAGTTTCTCAGAAGGTCATATGGTCAAGTTTTAGACTGGCCTTAACTGTAAGCTCCCTTAGTAGTATGTTTTCATGCCAGGCCAGTATAGTTTACTTGGAGATTTCGCCTGACCCTTTTAAGATTTTTTTTCCAGGGCTCTCTGTTCTCTATAATCCTAGTATGTTTGGTGAGTACTGGATAATGGTTTTAAAAAATAAAAAATTCAACTTTTAGATTCAGCGAGTATATGTACCAGTTTGTCACACTGGTATATTGTGTGTTGCTGAGGTTTGTGGTACTACAGATAATCCTGTCACTCAGGTGGTGAGCAGAGTACCCAGTAGTTTTTCAGCCTATTCCCCCACCCCTTCTAATAGTTCCCAGTGTTTATTATTTCCATGTTTATGTTCATTTGTACTCAATATTTAGTTCCCACTTATAAGCAAGAAGAGGCAGTATTAGGTTTTCTGTTTTTGCCTTAATTTGCTTAAGACAATGGCCTCCAGTTGCATCCACATTGCTGCAAAGGACGTGATCTCGTTCTTTTTTATGGTGCATAGTATTTTATGAGTATCTATATATCACATTTTCTTTATCCAATCCACTGTTGACAAGCATCTAGGTTAATTCCATATCTTTGCTATCGTGAATAGAACTGTGATGAACATGAGTGCATGTATCTTTATTGTAGAATGACTTATTTTCCTTTGGGCATATACCTAATAATGGGATTACTGGGTTAAATGGTAGTTCTCCTTTAAAAGTTCTTTGAGGAATCTCCAAAGTGCTTTCCACAGTGACTGAACTAATTTACATTTCCACCAACAATGTATAAGCATTTCCTCTTCTCTGCAGCCTTGCCAGCATGTTACATTTTGGCTTTTTAATAGTAGCCATTCTGACTGGTCTCAGATGGTTTCTCATTGTGGTTTAAATTGCCATTTCTGATGACTAATCATGTGGAACATTTTTTCATTTGTTTGTTGCCCATGTGTATGCCTTCTTTTGAGAAGTGTCTGTTCATGCCTTTTGCCCTTTTCAAAATGGGGTTGTTTTTGCTTGCTGATTTAAGTTCTTTCTAGATTCTGGATATTAACCTTCTGTTGGATGCCTACTCTGCAAATATTTTCTCTAATTCTGTAAGTTGTTTACTCTCTTGGTTTCTTTTGATATACAGAAGCTCTTTGGTCTAATTCAGTCCCATTTGTCAATTTTTGTTTTTGTTGCAATTGCTTGGTCAATTTTATCCATAAATTCTTTGCCAGGCCCAATGTTGTGAAGAGTATTTCCTAGGTTTTCTTCTAGAATTTTATTTTTTATTTATTTTTTTTAGACAGAGTCTCACTCTGTCACCCAGGCTGTAGTGCAGCAGTGTAATCTTGGCTCAATGCAACCTCTGCCTCCTGGGTTCAAGTGATTCTTCTGCCTTAGCCTCCCAAATAGCTAAGACTACAGGTGCACATCACCACACCCAGCTAATTTTTTCTATTTTTAATAGAGACAGGGTTTGACCATGTTAGCCAGGATGGTCTTGATCTCCTGACCCCATGATCCACCCACCTTGGCCTCCCACAAGTGCTGGGATTACAGGCATGAGCCACTGCACCTGGCTGCTTTTATAGGATTTTTATAGTTTGAGGTTTTACATTTAAATTAATTCATCTTGAATTTATTTTTGTATATGGTGAAAGGTATCATTCTTGTGCATATGGCTAGCCAGCTATTCCAGTACCATTTATTGAATAGACAGTTCTTTCTCCATTGCTTATTTTTATTAACTTTGTTGAAGATCAGATAATTGTAGATATGTGGCTTTATTTCTTGGTTCTCTATTCTGTTTCATTTGTCTATGTGTCTATTTTTATACCAGTACCATGCTGTTTTAGTTTCTGGAGCTTTATAGTTTAGTTTGAAGGTGAGTAATATGATGCCTCCAGCTTTGTTTTATTTGTCATTGTTGTTGTTTTCACTGCAGACTGATTTTGCTATTTGAGCTCCTTTTTGTTCCATATAAATTTTAGAATACTTTTTTCTAATTATGTAAAAAAACTATATTGATAGTTTGATAGGAATAGTGTTGACTCTATAAATTGCTTTGTGCAGTATGGCCATTTTAACAATATTGATTCTCAAAATAATAAGAGCCATCTATGACAAACCCATACCCAACATCATATTGAAGAGGCCAAAGCTGAAACCACTCCTTTTGAGAACTAGAACAAAGCAAGGACACTCTCACTGTTCCTATTCAACAAAGTATTTGAAGTCCTACCAGAACATCAAGCAAGAGACCTAAATAAAAGGCATCCAAATAGAAAAAAAAAATCAAACTATTTCTCTTTGCTGACAATATGATTCTATACCTAGAAAACTCTAAAGACTCCACAAAAAGGCTCCTAGAACTGACAAATGACTTCAGTAAAGCTTCAGGATTCAAAATCAATGTACAAAAATCAGTAGCATTTCTATACACCTGTAATATTCTGAGTGTCAAGTTAAGAACACAATCCTATTTACAATAGCCACACACACAAAACAAAATATCTAGAGATACAACTAACCAAAAAAGTAAAAGATCTCTACAAGGATAAGTACAAAACACTACTGAAAGAAATCAGAGATGACACAAATAAATGAAAAAACACTTTGTACTCACGGACAGAATAATTACTGCAGTGCTTTTGATAGCCCAGTTTGTGCCCTCTGTGTGATGCTGAAAATTCTGGCACTTTGTCTGGTATTTCTATCTGAAGTTGTCAGACCCCTGACCCATTAACTTTTTCACATGCATAGTTAGAAAACATACGTTTTTATGTCATTGAATCCCTGGGATAGTAAAATTTTTACCAATTTTAGACATTTTTTGAATAGTTCTCCTTTAGAGATTAGTTTATAAAATATAGTTAATACACACACACACACAGTTCAGCCACCTTCAAATTAGAAAACCCTGGAGTGTCAAGATACTCCCATCCATTAAAGCAATTTCCATCAATATCAAGTCCTGTTTCTCTGATGTTGTCCAATTAAGAACAATGTGAAACAAGAAGTGCCTAGAGATGCTGATTCTCATTTTCTTTTTCCTTTTCTTATTCTCATTTTCATTAGTAACAGAGGTCAGTGCTCATTTCAACTAATTCCCCTTCTCTGGATCTGAAACCTAATGTTGCCATGCAATTGAGCAATCAAACTATACAAATGTAGTTTCTTGGCCATAAAAATTTAAAATGATTGATGGTGGATTTCTCATTAATTTTTAAAGTGCTTTGGTTGCTCTACATTATTAGAATATTTATGTCAAGTCACTTTTTGAGTGACTTGGTAAATTCCTTGACCTCCTAGAACATGCTCTCTTGCTTTTAGATTAAAACAAGAAATGTAAAGCATCTGGCATGCAGGAGGTACTAAAAGAAACTTCATAAATGCTTACTTTTTTAAAATTTTCCTCTCTGTCCTAGGATATTATGAAAATAAAAAACATCCCTATTTTCTTAAGGGTCTAAACCTTATGTTTCTGTTTCAACTTTCTTTTTTGTTTTTGAGACAGAGTTTCACTCTGTTACCCAGGCAGGAGTGCAGTGGCACAATCTCAGCTCACTGCAAACTCTGCCTCCCAGAGTCAAGAGATTCTCCCGCCTCAGCCTCCCAAGGAGATGGGACTACAGGCATGCACCACCACATCGAGCTAATTTTTGTATTTTTAGTAGAGACAGAGTTTCACCATTTGGCAAGGCTGGTTTCAAACTCCTGACCTCAAGTGATCTGCCAGCCTCGGCCTCCCAAAGTACTTTAATTATAGGTGTGAGTCCCAGTGCCTAGCATCAACTTTCTGTCTCTATCCTATTTCATTTGTAGTTTAAAAGAGGCTGGATTGAGCAGAGATGTGATAAGAACATTATTAATTATTGTTCAAGCAATTATTTTTCCAGAATTTTCCTATTAAATTTCAAACCTGCCAGGAGAGGAGTATGGTATTACTTCCTATAAAGGGAAGATGTGAACAGACATTTCTTCTCCTAGTCCTGCTAATACCCTTGAGATAATACGTGATTGATAAGGGGGTAGGACATATAGGAGCTAGAAGTTCCAAGTGTTTGGGGAATCTCTTTTTGGGATGCTTTAAATTCCTGGTGGCTGTATATTGCTGGTTTGTAATGGATTAGTTGAGTGTGATATTGTTAACTTTAACGAAAAAAGACAGAACTAGAGAATCCAGAGAAGTACAAATCTTGAAAGAACACACTTCAAGTAGGGTCAAGGAGCCTGGCTCTGAGATTAGAGAGAGGAAACAATGGGTTCTTAGGGGAGAGCCCAAAGAGACAGCAAAGGGATTACAGAAAAGGAAGTGTGGATTTAAAGCCCCAAGAGTAGCATGAAGTCCAACAGAAAAGAAACTTTTTCCTTGAATAATCACAAGGGGGTTGAAGAAAATAGCTCAGGCTAGAACTAGAAGGTGTATAGTCAGGGACCAATTGTTATTCATCATTGTATCTTCAACCCTGCTACAAAAGAGCTATTCAATGAGGTGTTTGATGAATGAACAAATGGGAAAAACAGTTCTGAAGCCCAGGGCCTGGGGACTGCGTGTGTGTGTATGCGTGTAGGGAGAGGAAGTGAGCAATGTTTAGAAATCTAGAAAGATCCCTATTAACTGGATCAAACCAAGCAAATAAGTTTGCCAAAATATGTTCTTATCCTACAAGAAATACTGTTGTACAATTGACTCATCTATGTTCTGGGCTTCAGGGAATAAGATGGCCATTTACACTCTGATCACTCAGATTTATCCCTAGCCCTTGGCAAGAATAGAAATTGTCCCCTATTCCTGACACCCCAGTATACCCATGCCTCAGCATTTTATGGGAAATGGGAAGGGCTTCACACCAGAGCTGATCCTTCTGGGATTTGGCAGGTTGTTTCATCTCGTCCTGTCTGACCCCAGTGTCCTCCCTTCCAGTACACCTGCAACACCTGTGAGACAGAAACCTTGGGAAAGGCAGCCATGGATTCCAGCTTTGGTTCAGGGGCTGTTCCGTACTCACCCTCCTTAATACCCTGCTGGTCTATGCCAACACTCCATTCATGAGCTTTCCTCCAGCTTCCATCTCCTTTTCCATCTAATCTGTTAAATTTGACAGCCAGCTATGGGACTGACTAATCAGCTCAGATAGTGGCCTCATCTGGACCATCTCTCGGCATGTCCTCCTTGGTTTTAGTGTTAAAATGTTGCCTTACATCCCCCTCGTATTTCCTTCCCCACCAACACAGACAATAACTTAGCTAACTGCCCTGAGCCCAAGACAATGAAATAAGTAAATTAGACATAGGACTCCAAGAAAAGCAAATGCCTGGCTCAGAGTTTTACACTTGTATTCTGTGTCCTCAAATATTTATATAGACCACATTTTTTTAAATTCATATAGGTTTCCATTCTTTACAAAATTATATAGCTCACCATCACCGAAAGTTTCTACTCAAAGGTCACCTCCTCACAAAGGCCTTCCTTGGCAATCTTTTTAAAAATCACGCACCCTTCCTTCCTACCCTATTTTTTTTTTTTTTTTTTTTTTTTTTTGCTGATTCATTTTCTTCACATCACTTATCCTGACTTTGGAATATTTGACATATGTGTGTGATTCTCTGTTTTTTGTTTATCATAAGGACTAGAGTTGAGAACAGCCACTTTGTCCATTTGATTTATCATCATATCCCTGGCACCTGGAACAGTGTCACAAAATAAGTATTAGTTAACTATTTGTTCAGTAAATGAACAATCCTCAAGTCCATATAAAACTGATTCATGATTATGCAATTGGAGACATCAGAGAGTGAGGTCACAGACTTGATTTGATGATGTCCAGAAGAGACTAAGGGGCTGTACCACTTGAGGACAGATAATAAACCTCTGTAAGGATACAGTAAGCATTTTCATAAGTAAGTATCATAAGTAAGGATACAGTAAACATTTTCAATTATTCTTATAAATAAACATCAGAAAGTATTCTACTAGGCTATTTGCTAACTTACCCTTCTTCAGTGGAGAAACCTTGGTGACAAAATTAATTAAATCAGCCTTTTTTTAACCTGGCATAAATCATCATTTATTATAGGCATGTAGAAATCTGGCTGCTTTCCAGGGTACATTAAACGTTATTCTGACTCATCTGTTTGAATGAGTAATAAACATATACACTTGTATGAAAAATCAAGATTTATAGTTTCTTGGAGTCAATATTGATTTCTACTTTACTTGAATCAAAGTTTATTTCTTTGGGCCATTTATTTTGGGAGTTGTCTTACTGGTCACTGACGTCTGTTGTCACTGAGAGTCTAATCAAGAAGTGTGTGTATGTATCTGTATTCCTATGGCTCCTGGACGCTATAGGGGAATGCATCCCATCAGGTGGACGTCCCTACCTGGAGAAAAACCCCTACCCAGCATGTCCACATGAGATATGAGAAGGCTTATGCAGGCCTATATTCAGGTGCATAAACCTTTCCTCTTTGTGGGCATTAACTTCTTTACATGAACTGTTTCATCTACCTCACAAAACCCCATAGAATTCAGTTAATCATTCTAATTGAAGAATAGCAGCAAATAACACATATAATAGAAATTGTGTATGTCATGGTTAAAGATACAACATGAGGTAAGTTTTCCAACATGGGAAAACAACTAGCAAATCTGTATATCAGGCCTCTTAATGTACATCTTTTGTGGAAAAAAGAGAAATATGTAATTGAATTAAGATATATATAAAATATCAGCATTTAAATGAAGGCTAAATTTGGTTCTGTTTTAGCAATTTAGTCTCATTTATTCACTATAACTTCTGAGTTGAAATAACCAACTGATTATAGTCATCAGAAATAAATATGAAATTAACTGACACTCCTCCATGAAAAACAGAAGAGGTTCTTCAATGGAGAATGATATTCTTAGTTATTCCACACGTTGACAGCAGAATCATCTCATCCAGGATTCTGGAAGATGCAAACAGCAAGGGAAAACCAACAACCACCTTCCAACTATTTGAAATGCTTTGAATACTTCCTCTCCAGGCCATAAGTTCCAGAAGGGAAACTGACATTTTCTGGCAAAAATACAGAATAGGTTCAAGGGCTTCGAAGGCAGCTCTCTTGTCCTCTTTCTTTGGTCCATGCCTCTCAGGCCTTGGTAGAGAAATCTTTTTATTTTAACATTTTATTTAACCCAAATACTCCTGAATATGATGTTAACATAGAGTCAATACAAAGATTATAATAAGATGTTTTACGTATTTTCCCTCTTTTTATACTGTTTTGGAAATCCAGTGTGCAAGGATTTCCAAGGAAGAAAACCAACAACCCTATTAAAAAGTGGCCAAAGGACATGAACAGACACTTCTCAAAAGAAGGGATACATGTGGCCAACAATCACATGAAAAAGAGCTCAACATCACCGTCTGTACAAAGAGAATTCCCCTTTTAAAGCCTCATTTGCTGTGGAGAAGAGACTTTATAATACTCCACTATGTGATCGGTTTAGGCAGGTCGTTCTGGGAGGCCTAGGATTCATAAACAAATTATCCTGAAGTACATGTCTCAATTACAAATTGACAGAAATTTAAAATTTGAGTATAGAAAAGTTAGTAAAGTGTTAAGTCTGTAGTGTTGCACTTGCTGTTGGGAAGTGCAGAGGCATGAAGAGGCTTGGTTTTATTGGTGGTGAGAGGGAGTTTTAAATGTGTAAAAGTGGCTGCATCTCTCTGGGCCCATGTGGGGACTTTGTCCCTAAGGGCTAGAGTGTCACTTATCCCACAGGCTCTATACAAGAGGATGTTCTGTCCTGAAAGGGGGACCCTTCCAGACAGGTTTGTGCTCCAACAGTGGTCACCGAGAGGCACTTCCACTGCCAGGACCACTGTCTCCCCATTTGAACACAGGAAACGTGGGATCTGAAGAGACCTCTGCTGTGGGAACCTGAGTTATCTGTGCTCTAGCTGCTGGGCTGCCACCGCTATGGAGACATAAACGTGATGTTGTGTTTTGTGCTAAGACCCTCCACATCCCCATTAAGGGTTTAAGACTCAAGAAGGGATGGTGTGAGTTTCCCCTCACCGTGTGTATCTGGAGTAGATGCCCCTTCCAGATCTTCTTTTGCTGCCATTGTACCCACCCCAACTCTGACTTTTGGAGACCTCTGAAAGATTCACCTCCCTCAGGGTGAGGGGGCTAATTTGGTGATATCAAAGCCTGGCCCCCTTGCTTTAAGGTGGGACAACACACTCCAGAACACCCGGGAATAAGGCCAGCATTCAATTTGACCTGATTCTCTAGCTTTGCTGGGCCCCTGCACCTTCCAGATCCCATTTCCTTCCTCCCTTGGGTGCTTCCCAAGGAGTTTATAGAGAATCTAATCTACAACAGTGCCAACACAGGCACGTGCAGAGTGACAGGATTTAACTGTGTGATTAAATGTGCCAACTTCATTCTCCTTGGAAGAATCCCTGAAACAAACCTGGAGTGGGAAAAAACAAACAAACAAAAAAACCACCAAGTTGACTGCACAATTTCCCTAGTCAAATCAGCCCGAGACTCGACCTCACCAGAACCCAAGTAAGAATGGCAATGAGATCTGCACTCCCACCTCTGCCTCCAACTCTTCTCAAAGGAGTAAGTTACAGTCAGTCGGCTTAAAAAAATGGGAACCAGAATTTTAGATGTTCCTCTGCCCTCTTGCCACATCTAGGAAGCTCCAAATGGCATAGAAGTTGTAAATCAGTTAAAAAGATATGCTTTTTATCCTGTAGGCAATTAAAGCAACAAAAGATAATATTCACAGTGATATTACATTTTCTTCTTTTAGAACACATTATCAGTGTAAACTCTAAAATCTGCTGTGAGCTGAAAGGGATGAACCCAAAATTCCTAATTATACTTGTGTAGGAGTGTGTAGGCTGATCCCTACAGCTGTGTGCAGAAGCAGAGTGATACAGGGGTTGGAGGATGGGTTTGGTCAGGGTCTTCTGTGAAATGTCCCAACAGCCCTCTGTGCTGCTCCTTTCCAGCCGCGTGTACTCTTGCAAACATTAAATTAACTATTTGAAATGCTTTGCCTACTTCCTTTCCTGGCCATAAGTTCTATGACAGTAGGATAAATGTTATCTGTTTATTAAAACCTATTTTACCTCCTCATCCTAAATGTATGACTCATCAACAGTAAACAGCTCTCCTCTTTGGACTTAGAAGACCAAGCTCTACTGCTAACTAGCTGTGTGACCTTGAGTGAGTTACTTAACCTCTCTGAGCCTTTGTTTCCAAATAAGTAAAATGAGGATTATAGTACCATCTATTTATTGTGACAATTAAGTGAACTAAAGTCCATAAGAGCCTTAGCACAGTGCCTGCCACATCATATGCACTCAATAAGTGGTAGGTCTTATAATGTCTGCTATTATACTATTATATCAGGGCTCTATTATTTACAGCACTGAACAAAGAAATATCAAGCTTGAATTCCTCCTTACAATCATAGAATCACATTTCTATGTGAATATTCTTCCCCACACTCCTCTCTTATTGCACCTTTCCCCTTCAATCATGCTTTTACTGCATCAGACCAGAATCTTCCCACTTAATTTGGATGATTAATTTTTCTTTCCAAATATAACACTTATTTCTCCAGGGCACTCACCTCTGAGTAACAAAATTTGTGGGGGTCATCTGAGTGGGCAGCTCTCAGTGCAATATATGAGAGCACATTAGCACACCCAGTGGCCTCGAGGTTGTCCAAGCCTATGATTTACAAGATGCAGTGTGGAAGGTAGAGATTGTAACTCTAAGCTGGACACAGAGCTTGGATCAGAGCTTGGATCTCCCGCCAAATCAGACCAGCTCTGAGCAGCATCCTTTCTCTCCTCCTGATCATGGCCATTCATTGGCCAACTGAGCCTCTGCAGGTCTCTCTAGTGCTGAGGGTGCAACCACTTAAGACCTGAGACTGCAACGAGATTAGCAGATGCAGAAACTCCCTGCTTACCTGTAACACACTTGAATATGTTAATACCAGCAGTCTTGGAGTGAGCATGTGCCTCTCTAGACCCTCACCAAGCCCAATGCAGTATTTTCTGTTATGAGCTTGCTGCACTGAAGACTCCATTGTGCTTTTCATTATTGGTGAAGATTTTCTAAGATTAAATATTGAGCTGGAGGTCTGCTATCAATTTGGTGCCACAAGAATACAAAACAGAGAATTTCTAGGCTGATTTGATTATTAGTGGCCTGAAAACATATGTAATTGAGTGTATTTACCTAGCATACATGAGGGAATTACATAGCCATTAATCCTACATTATTCAAGATATGCTTTCTGAGGCAGAACTTCTTTATCACATCTGATGGAAATGTGCTAGGCTATCACTGCAAAAGGTTAATGAGGGATGAATATAACTATGTCATTGTATAAAGCATAGACACCATTTCCTAGGTTATTGTGTTCTTTAACAAAGTTTTTGAGAATGTCATGACCTTTAGAATTTACACCTTCTGAAATACAAAGTAGTATATGTCAGTCATTAGATAATTTTTATTTTCACTTAGTACCTCCTATTTGGAAAACTCTTCCGTGTATCAGCTTATATTTTATTATCATAACTTAAAGGACTGAATGGAAACATTAAGAAACACAGGAATGTCTTTCCTAGATGGGATCAGAGACTTATTCTAAGTGAAATAACTCAGGAATAGAAAACCAAAGATCATATGTTCTCAGTCATAAGTGGGAGCTAAGATATGAGGATGCAAAGGTGTAAGAATTATACAATAGACTTTGGAGACTCAGGGGAAAAGCGGGTAAGGGATGGAAGACTACAGACTGGGTTTGGTGTATACTACTTGGGTGATGGGTGCACCAGAATCTCATAAACCACCACTAAAGAACTTACTCATGTAATTAAATATCACCTGTTCCCCCAAAATCAATGGAAATAAAAAGACTCAAAAAAAAAGCAAGTCAGGGTGACCTCCAGCAATACTGGCCACATGCACACAGGTCTTTTTTTAAATTTATGATTGACACATAATAATAATTACTTATGTTTATGGAGTACAACATGATGTTTTAATACAGGTATAAATTGCATAAAGATCAAATCAAAGAAATTACCATGTTTGTCACCTTAAATATTTATCCTTTCCTTGTGATGAGAATACTCTTCTAGCTATTTTAAAAAGTACATTACTGGAGAGAGAGATCCAAGATGGCTGATCACTAGCAGCTCGGGCTCCTAGCTCCCAGTGAAAGCGCAGAGAACGAGAGGACGCCACACTTTCAGATGAATATTTGTTGCTCACAAACCAGGAGATTCCCAGCAGAGAAGCCCCACGTGTCGCCAGGGCGACTCTTGTGGCCGGCGCGGCGGTTTTGCTGGTGCCTTAGCGCGCCAGTTTTTGGTGCAGAGTCCGGATATTCCCGGGCAGAAAAGCACCATTAATCTTAACACCGCAGTTTTGGCTGGCACAGTGGACTGCTCAGATTTCGGCGCTGGGAATTAACAAGTTGGACGTCTGCTCAGAGACCTAGTTAGAAAGTCGGTAATTACAAAGACAACAGACGGATAAATATATAATGAAGGGAAGAAATCAGCGTAAAAAGGCAGAGAATACTCAAAATCAGAATGCCTCTCCCTCTACAGGGGATTGCAATTCCTCATCAGTAACGGAACAAGGCTTAATAGATTACGAGTGTGTTCCAATAACAGAAGCAGGCTTCAAAACATGGGTAAGAAACTTCTGTGAATTAAAAGAACTTGTTCTAATCCAATGCAAAGAAACTAAGAACCTTGAAAAAAGGTTTGACGAAATGTTAACGAGAATGGACAATTTAGAGAGGAATATAAGTGAATTGATGGAGCTGAAAAACACAACACGAGAACTTCGCGAAGCATGCACGAGTTTAAACAGTCGAATTGATCAAGTAGAAGAAAGGACATCAGAAGTCGAGAACCAGCTCAGTGAAATGAAACAAGACAAGATTGGAGAAAAAAGGATGAAAAGGAATGAGCAAAGTCTCCAGGAAATATGGGACTATGTGAAAAGACCTAATTTACGTTTGATAGGTGTACCTGAATGTGATGAAGAGAATGAATCCAAGTTGGAATATACTCTTCAGGATATCATTCAGGAAAATTTTCCCAACCTGGCAAGGCAGGGTAATATTCAACTCCAGGTAATACAGAGAACACCACAAAGATATTCTTCAAGAAGACCAACCCCAAGGCACATAATTGCCAGATTTATTAGGGTTGAAATGAAGGAGAAAATACTAAGGGCAGCCAGAGAGAAAGGTCAGGTTACCCATAAAGGGAAACCTATCAGACTTACAGCAGATCTCTCAGCAGAAACCCTACAAGTCAGAAAAGAGTGGGGACCAATATTTAACATCCTTAAAGAAAAAAACTTTCAACCCAGAATTTCCTATCCAGGCAAACTAAGCTTTATAATCGAAGGAAAAATTAAATCCTTTGCGAACAAACAAGTACTTAGAGAGTTCACCACCACCAGGCCTGCTTTACAAGAACTTCTGAAAGAAGCACTATACATATAAAGGAACAACCAATATCAGCCTTTCCAAAAATATATCAAAAAGAAAAGAACATTAACACAAAGAAAAATTTACAGTAACTAATGGGCAAAACAGCCAGCTAGCATCAAATGCTAGTATTAAAGTTATATATATTCTAATCGGATAAAAAGCCAAAACCCATTGCTATGCTGCATCCAGACCCATCTCACATGCAACGATACACAAAGACTCAAAACAAAGAGAAGGAGGAAGATTTATCAACCAATCAGAGAGTAAAAATAAACAAATAAAAAGCAGGAGATGCAATTCTCGCCTCTGATAAAGTAGACTTTAAAGTAACAAAGAACAAAAGAGGCAAAGAAGGACATTACATAATGGCAAAAGGATCAATGTAACAAGAAGAGCTAACGATTTTATAGATCAACGAGACAGAAAATTAACAAGGACATCCAGGACTTGAACTCAGACCCGGAACAAGTAAACTTAATAAACATTTATAGAACTCTCCACTTCAAATACATAAAACATACATTACCACCTCACACCTATTCCATAAGTTACTACATAATTGGAAGTAAATCACTCCTCAGTAATCGCATAGCATTTCATAGGTTTAAATGAAATATTGGTTGGCTGTTCCTTCCTGTTTACATCAAGTATAATTATTGGTATAAAAGAGGTTTTCAATACCCATTACTAAACTGCATTCTAGCCTGGGCAAGAAAGCAATACTCCCATTCTCTCTCTCTCTTTCTCTTCCTTTTTCCTCCTCTTCTTTATTCTTTTTCTTTCTTTCTTTCAGAAAAAAAAAAAATACATTACTGTTAACTCTAGTCATCCTACTATGCAGTAGACCACCAGAACTTATTCCTCCTAACTGTAACTTTGTACCAACTGACCAATCACACTATCCCTCCCTCACCTACCATTCCCATCCTGTTAACCACTATTCTATTCTCTACTTTTATGAAACAATTTAGATTTCACACATTGGCGATATCATGAAGTATTTCTCTTTCTGTGTCTGGCTTATTTCATATAATGTCCTCCAGACTTATTCACGTTACTGCAAATGACAGGATTTCATTATTTTGTGGCCAGATAGTATTCCATTACGTATATATACCACATTTTATTTATCCATTCATCTGCTGATGGGCACTTAGGTTGATTTCATATTTGTCTATTGCTACTAGGGCTGCAATAAACATAGGAATGCGGATATCTCTTTGACATACTGATTTCATCAGGTAACTGCAAATCAAAACTACAATAAGGTATCACCTCACTCCAATCAGAACGGCTACTATCAAAAAGTCAAAAGTAACAAGTGTTGGAAAGGAAGTAGAGAAAAGGGAACCCTTACACATTGGCTGGTAGGAATCTAAATTAGTACAGCCATTGTGGAAAACAGTATGGTGGTCCTTCAAAAAATCAAAAATAGAACTACCATATGATCTAGCATTTCCACTGCTGTGTATATAGCCAAAGAAAAAGCAAAAGCATGGAGGTTTGATGAGAAAATTCAAAACTGGGGTATTGTCCTCATTTTCACACATGAAAAAAGTGCAAGTAAAGAAGTTTTCATGGTCTTAAACAGAGCAGTTAAATTCCAACACTTTTTACAGTTCTAAACTGTTTGATTTTTGTTACCAGCTCTCCATCCAAATTATTCCCAACAGCCTCCAGAGTAGCCTTTTCCAAAAATATTTCTGCAAAACACTAGTCTAAAATATACCCTTACTCCCTCCTCAGCCAAATACTCTAAATAAAAAGCACTCCTTAGTTAAATAAGATTTGGGAATACCATATTTTATATGCTGTACTTGAATATTTATAATTCATAACATAGATTAGACTGTGAAGTCCTTTAGTGAAGAGACTGGTTTAATTTTGGATTGCCCAAATTTATTTGATAAGGAATCTTTCATTGAGTTAAAATGTATTATAGAACCAACTTTAGAGAAAGTTCTATTAGGACATATGCTGATCATTTAATGTGAAATAATCATCTCTCTTCTCACCATTCACGGGAAATACAAAGAGTGACTTAACTAAATGAGATCAACAAGTGAACACTTAATCTTTCTTTGACAAAGAGATAAAGAAAAGTTGGTCTTTTTTTAATTCAGTATTTTGTGATGAAGGTAAACTGTCTATATCCACATTGCCTGCACAGACTGCAGGAACCATCTGCTGAGCTTGGTGATAGCCCCTCCCATCCTCACACTTCCTTTCCCAAGCAATGTGTGGTCCAGGTTATGACTTCTTGGAGCACATCTACAGTTACCATAGCTACTTCTGAGCAGGTACTGCCTGAATGCACCTGGTGCTGTTCTGTAGCTCCACAGCCAGCCCTATAGATCACAAATGTCTCAGATGGCTCTCCCCTTCCAGTGATATAATTGAATCCATTGCTCATCTGTCATGCCCAAAGTAGAAACAGACAACAGGCCATCTGTTCCACCTCTCTGAGTTCTTTTCCTCAGCATGAGGCCTCATCTCTGCTGTTTATTGTTACTATAGTAAGGTGCACCCATGGTAACGATGAACTGTTTGGCCTTGGAGCTGCCCACTTAGCTGCCTGAGTGACACTGACTCAGTGTCAACTCCTTCATTAGTTAAAGGCGCTGCTCTTACCAACTTCTGAGAGTAAAGAACAAATGCAAGTGCTTTGTATTTCCTGGTGATGTTTTCTTGGGCTCATCTAATACATTTTATGGCCCATGTGTTTTCCACAAATGGTTGGGTCTTTTTTGACCAAGTGTGAAGAATAATTAAGATCATTTCAAGTCAAATGAAGTGTTCAAATACATTGGAAGAGGACTTCAAATGCTGTAAATGTCTCATTAGCTCTGACACGATGTAATAGGATGTGTTTTAGCTCTGTTGAGTTCCAGTAAAATGTCTAGGCTGGAGCTTTTCCTTACACACCATCTCCACTTATCTGTGTGTCAAGAACTGCCCCTCAACCACCACCTGTGCTCCAGGTGTTATAAAAGTATACCAGGATAATGAGAAAGAAACTAGTGCTTGGATGGAGCTCAGCAAAGTCTTGAAGTGCCTCTGCCAAACTCATCCATGGGGCAACAGTGAAGTACTGGCAGCTGTAGAGAAAAGACTTATCTCCCACAGCAGCAAGATGAAAAGCAAATGTGTCTCTTCCATCCAAGGGATATATGCAATTATCCTTCAAATCGTAACAGGTGGAAGTAATAGCAGGCCGTTGTGGCTGAGCTCTCTTTCTCCTTCTCCCTATGAGGATCTCACTGATTCCTAGCCCAGAAGCATCCCTCTCCACAAAGCTGAAACAAATAGATTCTGATTTGAAAAGAACCACCACTCCCCCAGAAGTCCTAAATTTATATATAAGCTAATAGTTAATAAGTACTTACTATTTTTCCAGGCACTATGTTAATGCCTCACATATGCTGAAATTGGTCTAAGCAGTAATTCCTTCAAGTAGTTTCATTATCCCATTTTAAATTTAAGAAAATTAAGTCTTAGAGACTCTGATTTACCCCCAAACCACACACTTTTGATAAAGCAGGAATTCAAATCCATGTCTATGTGACTCCACATAAGCTCTCTACCATGCTGCATGTTCTTATACTTCCTGTTCCCATAGTCTATGTTTTTCCAGATACCCTCTACTCAGCTGCCATGCCCAATGATTCTGTGTTCTATTTGCCACAATATTTCCTGTTATTCCACCTACTTCTGTGGCTTCCCACCCTCTTCAACAGGTATTTTTTCAGGTTCAGCCCTTCCTGTCTGTTCCAACCTGCTCTTGTCAACCAGACCACATCAAGTCAAACCCAAGAGTGTGACAACTCCATTCCAAAAAGATACACTTAGGATAGAAAAATTATGATGCATAAAAACCTGTTCACCATGCTTCACTGCCCATGAGACTGACTTGTTATACTTTCATATAACACTTTACAGATAACAATGCAATTTAACATTACCTTATTTAATATGGGCAAAGAGTTCAAGTTTCAAATAGCAAAATTATTCTCTGCAAGAAAGCCCATCCATGTACAAACTGGCACTTGAGACATTCTCCAGTCAAGGAGAAAAATGTTTAAACCAAAAATAAAGTGCATTTAAATAAATTCATAAAAGTCATTCGTGTTTTTTTCTTCCTTTAAAGTTTACCTTCACAATTTCACAAACGTGGTTTATTTGTATTTCACAAGTCTACTGTTTTGTAACCTGGAACGAGTCTCTACTAACTTATTTTTACTGAGCAGAATAATCAGAAAAGGCAGTGTTTCAGCAAATAATTACTGTGTTGGTCCGTTTGCATATTGCTATAAAGAACAGTCCGAGACTGAGTAATTTATAAAGGAAAGAGATTTAATTAACTCACAGTTCAGCATGGCTGGGGAAGTCCTCAGCAAACTTACAGTCATGACGGAAGACGAAGGAAAAGCATAACAGCCTCCTCACAAGGCAGCAGGAAGGAGACATGCTGAGCAAAGCCGGAAGAGCCCCTTATAAAGGCTTCAGATCTCGTGAGAACTCACTCACTAGCACAAGAACAGCATGGGGGAACCACCCCCATGAATCAATTATCTCCACCTGGTCTCTCCCTTGATCTGTGTGGATTATGGGAATTATAATTCAAGATGAGATTTAGGTGGGGACAGCAAGCCTAAGCATATCAATTACCTTGGGCTAAAAGTGTTATCTTAGGCCCATATTTTGTAGATAGGCTGTTATTCTTTCCTAGAGTGAACATTAACCTCCAAATAAACTTCAGCTATATTACTAGTAAACTATGAATACTGATTATTTATCTACGTAAAAATTAATATATATCTGAATGGCCTCTGTCAAATCCCAGGTCATCCTGGCTCGGCCCAAGACCACCCTCAGGTTGAATGATTTGTTATAAACATTCACAGAACTGAGAAAAACTGTTATACTCATGTTTATGGTTTATTACAGGGAAATAATACAGATAAAAATCAGCAAAGGCAAAAGAAAGACAGGACAAATTCCAGGAGAAGCAAGACATGAGTTTCCAGGTGGCTTCTAGTGGAGTCATCAGATAGCACTTAATTCTTTCAGAAATGGTGTGTAAGAACACATATGAAATATTGCTAGCTGGGGAAGCTCACCTAAGCCTTGGTGTCAGGGGTTTTTATTTGGAATCTGTCACACAGGTATGGAGTTCCCACAGTCTGACCTTAACAACTCAGTCTCCAGCACCCCCAGAGGTCAGCCTGACTCAGTTCTCACACTGCCATAAAGGACCACCTAAGACTGGGTAATCTGAGAACTCTATCACAAGACACAACACTTGAGGGATAGTGCTAAACCAATAGAAACCACCCCCATGATTCGGTCGCCTCCCAGCAGGCCCCACCTCCAACACTCAGGATGACAATTCCACATGAGATTTGGATGAGGACACACAGCCAAACCGTATCACTCAGGAACCCAGAGAAACAAACACCAATATTCATCATGAATCACATTGTTAACATAAACCATTGTTATAAACATAAAGGCTTTGTCATAAATCACATTGATAACACAAACACACTATTATGTGGCCCAAGATCTCAGGTAGACAAAGGCACTCTTATTAGGCAGGATAGTCAAGGGCTTACAGGTTATTTTCCAGGGACTGGTTAATGGCCAGTCAATTCTTTGCAATGTGCAGGGATCAAGTACCCCCAAGTTAACTCTGTACTACACAGAGACCTATTGAACAAACTTATTTTTGAATATTGTCTTAAACTTCTCTAGTTAGCTTTATGCTGATTATCTTCATTAATTCAAAAATGCAGTAGATCTGTAGCAGTCCTAGAAGCAATGGAGGCAAACACGGTAAAAATGTAGTTAATCTAAAACTTTAAATACCCCTAAATAGCTCTTCTTAATTAAAGAGATTGGGAGCATTAGGGAATTATTATTAGATGGCTGTTAAAATATAGAACGCATTGACACATTTATTGCAGATAAGTATCATTGTTTTACAACCAAGAATGATTTTATGTGTTGCATGTACACTTTAGAAAATAGCGAGGCCCTTTGTATAAGCAATGTGTTCCAAACCATTATGTTTGGTTTGATGGAACTCTTGTGAAGGAGACAGCAGGATACGGCAGAAAGTGCATCAGCGTTTCTGATTCTGCCCCTTAATAGCTGTGGCTTGGTTGGCAAAATTCACATCTCTGGATTCTAGTTTCCTGATGCACATATCTGGACTGTGTATTCCAGACATAAACAAATATCTGGACTGTGTAGTCCTTCAGATCCTGTGTAACTGTTAGTGCTGTTTGCCCAATGATCCTGGTTTTCTGCTTCTTGAGGATCTGCTAGGATTGCACCCTCTCAAAGCCTTCCTTTAATCAATGAAATGTGAGTAGAAGTGACACATGCCACTTCTAGGTAGATGTCTTAAGAGCTAATATGTTATTTGCTATGTGTCACGCCCTCTGCTGTGGTGACCGTGGAACACCTTTGAAAATGGATAATCTGGCCCAGTTGTGGTGGCTCACATCTGTAATCTCAGCATTTTGGGAGGCCAAGGCAGGTGGATCACCTAAGGTCAAGAGTTCAAGACCAGCCTGACCATGGTGAAAGCCCATCTCTACTAAAAAACACAAAAAAGTTAGCCAGGCATGGTGGCACATGACTGTAATCCCAGCTACTTGGGAGGCTGAGGCAGGAGATCACTTGAACTCAGGAGGCAGAGCTTGCAATGAGCCGAGATTGTGCCACTGCACTCAAGCCTGGGCAATAAAAGTGAAAATCCACCTGAAAAAATAAATAAATAAAATAAAACAAAATGGATAATCCATCATCCTCCTGCCCCTGACAAGCCACATTGGATATATGGTCTGAACAGAAAATAAACCTATATTTTTATAAGCCACAATCTGGGGGTTGCTTGTTGCCATAACATAAAATTTCACTTAGCCACATTGACATATCTTTTCAGTGCCCATCCCAATCTCAGTTGTTCATAATGGGCGAACAAACTGCTAATGTCAGGCCTGTTACCTGCTTTCACCCCAACCCTCTAAACCCCAGTAAGGTCTTGCCAAAAAATTTATACAGCAGTTCCTTCTTATTCCTGCTAAAGTCTTGACTCTTCCATCCTTCTGGGCTAAAGTTCTCAGATCTGCCTCATGCGTCAGCCCGCCAGATTCCCATCTTCAAATTCTTTTCAGATATTTTGCCTCTCCATCCCTTACTCCAAAACACTGATTCTTAGAATGAGAAAACCTCAACTTGTACACCTTCCAGTTCACACTCATTACTGCAACCCGATTGTGTTAGTTTTCTAGAGCTGTAACTAAGTATGAGAAACTGAGTAGCTCCAACAACAGAAATTCGTTGTCCTACAGTTCAGGAAACTAGAAGTCCAGGATCAAGTTGTCAGCAAGGCAGGTTCCTTCTGAAGACTGTGAGGAAGATGCTGGTCGAGGCCTCTCTCCAAGCTTCTTGTGTTTTGTTGGCAATCTTTAGAGTTCCTTGGGTTGTAGATATATCACCCCAGTCTCTGCCTTCAGGCTGACATGGTGTTCTCCTTGCATGTGTGTCTCCATGTCCAAATTTCTATTTTATATGAAGAAGATACCAGCCCTATTGCACTGAGGGCTTACCCTAGTCCAGTATGACCTCAGCTTAACCAATTACATCTGCAATAATCCTATTTCCAAAGAAGGTCACATTCTAAAGTACTGGGGCTAGGACTTCAACACATGGATCTTGAGGGAGACACATTCAGCTCATATCTACTCTTTTCTAGCTTTTCTGGAAACATATTTTCCTGGAAAATTCAACTCTATGTATGGTAATTCTATCATTACCATTACCACCATCCCTTTCTGAAGTCAGACCTTCAGACTGTCTCCAGATTTATATTCCTTCTAGAATCTTGCATCTTGCTTAACTAGATTGTTCTATAATTCACAAGAATGTATAAAACACTCTCTTAGCTAGGCACAATGGCTCATGCCTGTAATCGCAGCACTTTGGGAAGCCAAGGTGGGCGGATCACTTGAGGTCAGGAATTCGAGACCAGCCTGGTCAATGTGATGAAACCCCTCCTCTACCAAAAATACAAAATTTGCCAGGTGTGGTAGTGCACATCAAGGATAATTGCTTGAACCTGGAAGGCAGAGGTTGCAGTGAGCTGAGATCATACCACTATGCTCCAGACTGGGCAACAGAGCAAGACTCTGTGTCAAAAAAAAAAGTATAAAACGCTCTCTCATAGAATTGACTAATTTTCAAGCAAACAATTATTTTAAACTTTTATCTACTGGGAATTGAAGGTATTCTTAGTTCCCTAGGACCACACAACTTCAGTAGGGAGAAAAATCTATATACAATTAAGAAGACCGTCTCACAGTTAATATCATGTAACCATTCAACAGTTCTGTGAGAAGAGCATTACCATCACAATTTGGCAAATGAAGGAAGAGATATTCAGAAAAAAACACTTCCATATTGCTGTAATCCAAAAGATCAGGAAGCATAAGAGGTTGGAAAGTAAGGGAAGATGCAGAAAACCTCAAATCCAGCTGGACCTTATACCAGTTGGAGAATGTGGAGGAAAAGGTCAGTACTGAAAATATTCTGTCCGATGTGTGATTCCCAAGTTTCATAGTCTTTATTGGAGGAGGAAGAAAGAGAGCTCCCTGAAGCGCTCTTGCAAAGCTGTGGTTTCCAAGAGCACAGCATGGTCTGTATTTGCAATCATTTTTTTCTGCACACAATGGCAAGGCCAGTAGAAGAAAAACACCACCATAAGAATTACAATTTTCAGGATAAGAGTAAATTAACCAATGGATAATGTTTATTTTGTATGGTGTCAGGAACTCAGCAGATTCATATTCTGAAGTCCTGACCTCCACTACTTCAAAATGTGACCATACATGTATTTGGAAATAGGATCTTTATTGAAGTAATTCAATTAAAATAAGACCCCTAAGGTGGGGCCCTAATCTCATCTGACTCATGTCCTTATAAGAAGAAGAAATCTGGACATAACTATATGCACAGGAAAGACAAAGGGAACACAGCAAGGAGACAGCATGTAAAAGCCAAGGAGAGAAACCGGCAACAGGTCCTTCCTTCATGACCTTCAGAAGGAACCAACCGTGATGACACTTTGATCTTGGACTTCTAGTCTCCATAACTGTAAAAAATAAAGATTAATTTCTATTGTTTAAGCCACTCAATCTATAGTACTTTGTTATGCAGCCCTAGCAAACTAATACACGTGGCTACCTCTTTTCAACAGAAAGAAAATTAATAAGAGATCAAGATTTAAAAGCAATGCAAAGCTCCCCCCAACCCCCCTTTTTTTTTACAATTTAAGAAAACTTGCACTAAAGGGTTCACTAATTTGTATATCTATACTGTGGCAAAAAGTAACAGACATGGTTTAAATATTGTTAGTACATTTGACACACACTGCTAGAAGAGTGATTCCTAAAGTAAAAGCAAATTTCTTGCTTCTTTTCAGGGAAGAAAATTAATTCATGCTGTATGGCAAGAGGAAGACAAGTTCACTAGGAGAATATAAGAATAGAGGAGAAAATACAAAGAAGAAAGAAATTGGAGGAACCACAAAGAGAGAAAGAAATCACCTAGACGTTAAAGAAACTTGAAAGCCCAGGAACACTAAGATAGCATGCATCATTGTGATAAAGTGCCACGGGTTCTTTATGACATTTACTTAGGTAATTATTTGGCATGCCGGTTTGTCTTTATATCTTGTAACATTTTAATGAAAGTATTATAGAGTCAGTCATTAATCTTAGGTGATAAGCTAACATGCTAGCAACATAAAACCACAAAAATACAAATGAGGGCTTATATCCAGAATCTACAAAGAACTAAAACAGATTTACAAGAAAAAAACAAACCCATTAAAAAGTGGGTGAAGGATATGAACAGACACTTTTCAAAAGAAGACATATACGAGGCCAACAAACATATGAAAAAATGCTCACCATCACTGGTCATTAGAGAAATGCAAATCAAAACCACATGGAGATACCATCTCAAGCCAGTTAGAATGGCAATCATTAAAAAATCTGGAGACAACAGATACTGGAGAGGATGTGGAGAAATAGGAACACTTTTACACTGTTGGTGGGAGTGTAAATTAGTTCAACCGTTGTGGAAGACAGTGTGGCAATTCCTCAAGGACCTAGAAATAGAAATTCCATGTGACCCAGCAATCTCATTACTGGGTATATATCCAAAGGATTATAAATCATTCTATTATAAAGACACATGCACATGTATGTTCACTGCAGCACTGTTTACAATAGCAAAGACTTGGAACCAACCCAAATGCCCATCGATGATAGACTGGACAGGGAAAATGTGGCACATATACACCATGGAATACTATGCAGCCATAAAAAGGATGAGTTCCTGTCCTTTGTAGGGACATGGATGAATCTGGAAACCATCATTCTCAGCAAACGGACACAAGAATAGAAAATCAAACACCGCATGTTCTCACTCATAGGTGGGTGTTAAACAATGAGGACACATGGACACAGGGAGGGAAGCATCACACATGGGGTCTGTTGGGGGGAACTAGGGGAGGGGCAGTGGGGGGTAGGAAGTTGGGGAGGGATAACATGGGGAGAAATGCCACTTATAGGTGATGAGGATGGAGGCAGCAAACCACATTGCCATGTATGTACCTATGCAACAATCCTGCATGTTCTGCACATGTATCCCAGAACCTGAAGTGCAATAAAATATATGTATATATTAAAAACAAACAAACAAAAAAGAATACAAATGGATATTTTCATCACAGCACTGTAGTTAAAGATATATGAGAGTCAGATTGCCTGGGTTTGAATCCTAATTTCATAGCTTACCAGTTGTGTGACCTTGACAAAATCAGTCAACATTCTTTTGCTTCAGTTTCCTCATGTGCAAAATAGAGTAGTAATATTACCTAATCCACAAGGTTGTTAGAATCAAATGAGTTAATAGACATAAAGTTCTTAGAATAGTGCCTACAGTATAGTGAGAATCAGATAAATGTTTATTATAATAATCATCTATCATCAATATAAATTGCAAAGGAATTAGTCAGCATTAGCCAATTGTCACATGTGCCTTTTCTTTTGGGGATGTTAACCTGTGTCTTTTTAATGTCTAAAGTATTTCAAGGGAGCAGATTGTGTTGTATGGGGAAAGGAGCCTTTTTTTTTTAATTTCAGAGATGAAATTGAAAGAAAAGTGAAACTGAAAGAAAACTCTCCTCAGATCCATATATAAAAGCGAACAAATGATCAAATAAATGCCTTACCCATATACACCCATCCCCCATGCTCTGAAATAGCTTCTTTTTTAAAAAAATAAAATATATTTTTTTAACTTCCCAATTCTTCTTCAGTATTTTCAAGTGAGAATCAACCCGTCTGAGTCTGAATTTCCAAAATGAAAAGAAATAGTTCTCATTTTTTTAGCTTACAATTCAGTTTCCATTTCAAATGCTTTTTTTCCCCTGCTTTGGAATTACGTTACAATTATCACAGAGATTTTGCTCATTTTAAGCAACAGGCCCCAGTATTTAGCCTTTGTTCATGAAGAGAACTGATTGCTGCTGAGACCATGTGCTCAACAGGAAATAAGCATTGATGTGATGATGGCCATATTTATATTCAAGCTTGAGCATCCATTTGCTGTGGGCCTGCCAACACCCAGAGTAACATAAACCACACACACACAAAAAAACCCCCACAAATGCTAAGTCGGGGTACTGCTTCAGAGGACCTATCAGAAGATAGATGCCGGCAGAAACTGAGGTAGAGCTGCTGGGACTTTATTTCTAGACCCTACAAGCTCTGAGTGCCCTTGCCTAGTGAATCTTTACCAGAAAGCTTTATATACCACGCCTGAGATGAAGGTGGCCTGGGTTCCAGAAAAGATCCAACCTTGGGAGAAATAGCCTCCTCATTGTTCTCCGAGATTATAATCATAATAGCTAAAAATCAAGTGTTTTGCTATGTGCCAGTTAAAAAGACACACTTCTTAACATCCATTATCACACTTATTCTTCACAACAATTCCATATGTGTTATTACCATAATAATTCTAAGGAATAAGTCTTGGAGAATTTGAGTTACTTTCCCAAAATTAAAATTAAATAGTAAGGAACAGAGCCAATAATTGAAACCAGATCTGTCTGACTCCGAAGCCTAAGCTCTTACCCTCCGAGCTACCATTCCCTTTCTCTCCTGTCTAGCCCACCATTTCTCCCCTTTGCTGTTCTTCTGTACGCTATAGCCAGTTTTCTGCCTAAAGCCCATCTCTAATCACGCCATTCCTCTGCATATGATATTTGATGGCCACCCACTGCCTACCAAACTCCCGAGATTGGCCTTCAAGTTACTCTAACTTACCTCTCCAAAGTCATCTCGCTAATATGCTAGGCTCTAACCAAACCACATTTGCTGCTTTCAATCATAAAGACAATCCTCTGCCTCTCTGCCTTTGTTCTCACTGCCCTCTCCGCCTGGAATCTCTGTTCCACCCTCTCCACTCATTGAATAACCATCACTACCACCAATGGCTACAACAATGGCTACCATTTATTGAGTCCTTACTTTACACCAACTTTGTGATCAGCCTTCTACCCTATAAGACAGATACTATTATTATTTCAGTTTAAATGGGAAAATATTTTAAGGCTTAGCAATGCCAACTCCAGGGTCCCATGGCTAGTAAGTGGGCTTAGGAAAATTTAAACCCAATTGGCTGAAGACAGAGTTTGAGTTCCCCACCACTATACTATAGAGATGGGTGGTGTCACACCCAGCCTTTGAAGTCTCATGCATTGCACATGCAAGCCACTTTGCTCAGCCTTCCTGATTCCCTAACAAAAATCAGCCATCAGCCCCTGCTTCCCACAGGGTCTCACACTGCGTGCCTCTGTTGCAAAAAATTATTCCACTCTGTTTTATTTTAGCTGTGTCTCTCACCCACAAGATGAACGCTGCTTGAGGCCATATCATCCATCTTTGCATCCTTCCTGAATCTACTGCTATATCTGAAACTCAGCAGGAGTTTCCTTGATGTGTGCTGAATTCATTCAATGACTGTTTATTGAACTCCTACAGAAATGATCTCACCCCTGCCTGCAAGCTCCCTGGTGTAATTGTTCTTATCCTTTTTTGGTTCATACCCCCCTTCGAGAATCTGATGAAAGCCATGCATCTTTACAACAGAAAAATGCAACAACCAATAAAATTTTACATCCTTCTTCGGGTGGTTTGTGGATTCTGAGTTTAGAGTCCAACTGATTTGAATTCATTTATTAGCAATTGAACATTTCTTGCTATTTCTATTCATCAATTCTTTTATTCTAAATTATAGAAATCCAACTCAGCTTAGGTTAGAAAAAATGAGTTTGTTTGCTGGTTCTATTTTGTTTTTTTTTTAGCATAGAGAGTCCAGGGAAATGATTACATTAAATAACAGCAACAACACACATAGAGATGTGAGCTTGGTCTCCGAAATAGATGGATCCAGAGACTCAGATATTACTAGGATATGCTTCTTTCTGCAGATCAAAATAGCTTCCTCCACCGCTTGGAGGACAGAGCTTGCTGACCATTCCTGCATTTCACATCTCACCACCAGAGAGGGTTGCCCCTCCTCCATTCATCACAATGTTATTAAAAATCCCAAGGAAGGATTCTGCTTGGCCAACTTGAGTGACATATCACCTCCCATACAATTGGTTGTTGGAGAAAGAAAAGCCTCTTAGAAAGGGGATGTTCTTCCCAGAAGAAGCAAGGAGTAGAAGGTCACCACAGCGCAGACACAGCCACCTGCCATCCCTGCAGCCTCCCTCCTCAGGCAGCTCTCTAAGCTCCCAACATCTGCGTCTGCCCACTTTCATTCTAGCACAATCAAAACTTATCTGCTCCACGTCACATCCTGTTGGCATGCAGCTCTTTGCTTTCTAAGGGTCAGCTAATCCAGGGGATTGATCCGGGACAGGCTATTAAGGAAAAAACAAATAGCAAACAACAATAAAAAGTCATCTATGGTCACTTACTTAGCAGAGGATACGCGGTTTGATCAGTGGCCATATATAATAAATAATTGTCTAAACCAAAGTAGAGCTAATAAATGGAAATCTGCCTGATGTTACATGTGCAGGCTTAAACAGCACTATGGATGGGGAAAATAAGGATTAGAGAGCTACTTTTATAGGTCACACAGCAAACTGGTAGCAGGCCCCAAGCCAGAGCTTACACTTCCTAATTCTAGACCACTCATCTTCCTGCTCTGTGCACTGAGGAAAGGTTTGGTTTGTCACAAGTCCAGTGGGGCTCACCAGTCACTGCACCTGGTTTGTTTCCTAAGAAAAATTCTGATTCTAATCCTGTCCATAAAAAACACATGGAATTAGTCAGTGTTGTGGGAGACATATGTTATAGGTGTCAGAGTCAGGGAGCCTGTATTCATATCTTAGCTTTTTGAGTTAAATGCTTGGATGAGTTAGTTAATGTTTATGTGCCTCAGTGTTCTCATCTATAAAATGGATTCTCCTACAGGTCTTCAAAAGTAAATCCTGCCCCCTCCACTTAGCATGTATTGTTCTCTGTGGTTTATGTACTCTGGATGTCAGCAGGCCCACACCACATAGATGCTCAATAGTATACTACTCACACATTGGGTTTTAGAAGAATACATTAATTCTAGAAAATCATCACTTAGAACAGTGTCTGATACATAGTAATCATTTAATGAATGTAAGCAATTATAATTAAAGAGAAGTCACCGGGGGGGAAAAATAAAAGCATTTTAAGGGCAAAGGCAATAAAGTTTAATTTTCCAGAAGTTAAGTAATTCAAACCCTTAATTACCTAGAATTTTCTTTCTGACACACCTTCTTACAAGAACACCACAAATAAATACTGCTATCAGAAATTTAGTTTAAAAGTAATAAAATATGAACTTAGATTTGAATCATCTGTTCTAAAAAAGTAAAAAAAAAAAATCCAACATAGGTACCTAAAATATTCCTAGATTCAGCCCAATGTACTAAGCAGGCTGTCTGCATTTGCTGCCCTTTGCAATCAAAACTGACATTCAGAATAATGATTTGTGTCTCCTGAAATCCCAGGTCCTCAAAGACAAAATAATTATAATAATTGCTATCATTTGAGGACTGCTTGCCAAACAGGCATTGTGCTAAGTGTTTAACATACGTTATGCACCATGTGCACATGCACACACACACAGTCATTCATTTAATCATCTCAACAACTGCAGGGGAAGGGAGTATATTTTTATTCCTATTTTACAGTTAGATGTACATTTTACAGATAAGGAAATTGAAGTCGAGAAAAGATGTAACTTTCCAAGCTTATACAATTGTTACATATGGCTAGGACTTGAACACAGATCTTTCTGACTCCAAATCTAGCACTCTTAACACTGTTTTTAATATTCCAGTTACCAAGCAAGGACAGTGCAGTGATTCATTTTTTATTTTTAACCACAGACAACAAAGGTTTCTCCCTGGGTCCTAACTAGACACTGTAGCAAATTAAAGAACTTCAACTTAGGTCTGAGAATACATTTGCAGTCTTTTCCCAGGGTTTTTTCATTAGCCTTCCCCCTGCTATCTGCAAGGGCAGCCAAAAATTAACTATACACATTGGATTGTAACTCCATAAGCATGATTATTGTGTTTTATTCATTTCTGTCTCCTCAACAGAACCAAAAACAATGACTTTCTAGTGTTGATGGAATGTTTATTGAATTTTTAAAAATGAGTAAATAAATGTGCATATCAGCCTCTCCAACACGGAGCTATAATTGAAATAAGAAAACTGTTCCGTCTGGAAAGACAGATGAGATCATGAAAAGAAACACTGACTCTAGTGCTTCTTAACTGTGTAACTTAAGCAAGTTACTTAAACTCTCTGATTTTTTGATTTCTCATTCAGAAAGTGAGAGATTGTGTATCACTTTATTCATATTGTTTGGAGAATTAAATGTATTTAAAAATTCTAAAATGACTGTTACATAGTGTCCACTCAAAACTCCATTTTATTGTTCCTACTTTCCTATTTTTTTCCATTTTCACCGTAAACCTACTATTTCCTTATGCTTGTACCATTGGTGTATAGAATCTATCATTCTCAAAGTCCCTTGCAATTTATAATGGATATCACATATTATCTTTTTTGAACATTATGTAACTCTGAAAGATAAGGAGAGTAGAGTAAGCTCAGTTTCTCTCGAAAGTTACAGATGACAAACCTATTCCGTTCTAGTTTATGCAGCAAGTAAATCGTAGTGCTAAGATTTAAGATTATATCCACTAGAATAAATTCTAAGCTTTGGTGATACTCCAAGTTGCTTTTGGAGAGAGCGAGAAAACCAAATCTGATAATCTTTCAGATTAATTGATATATATATTCTAAATACAGAATTATATAATACTCATAAGACTATATGGTATTCTTCAAGTTTAACCCATGATATTTCTCTTGGTAAAAGCACCTTCGATTGGTTCTTATAAGCAATTACAGCAATTTTTACCAGGTATCACTCTAATGTTAACACCTGATAATGGCAGAGCCACCAATTACAATAATAGCTATGAATAAAATTCAGAGCTCATCACCTCTAGATACAGCCACCAGCTTTCTTCTGTGGAGTAGAGTGGGGTCAGATATATGTAATTAACTAGGACTCTTTTTAATATAACTCTAGTTTTCACACATGTATCAAAAGATTTTCTCTTCTCTTTCTGACCTTTGAAAGTATTTAAAAAATGGGAAAAAATTGACTATAAGATTTGTTCCAACCAAAAGGTTATTTCATTTTTATGTGCTATGTTGAAGAGCAAAACACTTTTTGTACAATCATTCAATTATTCACCACTCTACATCTTTCTGGGGTGCCATTATATAGCCAAGTAGAGGTCTCTGGGCAGAAAGAAAAACAAATTAACTCTGAGCCACTTCAGCAAACTAACATTTTAAATAACAGTATATTACCAATATTTGACATCTATTAAACATCAAAAGATATTTGAGAATGTCTGTTTTCAAAGAGTTATGCCCATTCTATTTTAAAGACCACTCTGGATCTAAATTTGACTGAAAAGGACAGAAACTGGAAAATAATGAAGAGGACTTGTTGGCAAAGATAGCAAAGATGGGAGATGTCATCTTGCATCTGCTGTTCAGCATGCTGACCCTTCACACCCATACAGTGCATCTCTTTCAACTTTATTAGTCTTAAGAGAAAGTCCTCTTTTAAGAGGAAAAACCTAAGGCACAGAGTGACTAAGAATCTATTTTGCTTCACATGGCTGCAGGGGACCAGCTCAGAGGGAAAGTTTACTTCCGCAAGGCAATTTCAACTCTCTTACATCCATCTTGCCCACCCACTCCCAGAACTAATACATCTGGAGAAAGTCCTGTGACCTACTAATTCCAAATCAGGTTTGCCTATCCTCTGGAGAAGTACAGGGTATCCTTATGTTCCTCTGCTGTCTTCAGCTCAAAACAATTGTTATGTGATGCTGAATGTTCAGGCACATGCAAATAGAAATAAAAGCTGAAAGGTGACTTGTCATTAATTTTTGCCTCTGGTTCCTAGTGTGAGTAGAATTACAGGAATTTTGTGTATTACAAAAGTTATTTTTCAAATAAATTGAGTCAGACTTCCCTCACTCTTCTCTCTGTGGGCCAAAAAATCCTGTTGCTATTTTGTGGAGGCTTTGATGACAATGTGTTGCTCAGCGCTCACAGCTTACCCTGAAGTGATTAAAACAGATTGCAAAATCATCTGCAAAAGCTGATGGTCAGGAAAATGGAAGCCAATAGAGGAAGGTCATAAAGTCATCTTTGCAGACAAATCATACCAGATCTCATTCATAAATCTGTAAGGTGCACTTCTTGGTCAGTCACCAGCTGAGATTTATGAAATCAGCCTAAGTTAGCCTCAAACCCATATCATAAGAACAACAAAGTTAATAGAAAAAAAAGATGTTAAGTATATAGTCCAAGATGTCTGAATTGTAACAGAGTAAGCAATCACCCAAGCAATATAACTAGAGACCTCTGCCTTTAAATACCTCTTTAGAAAAGTGCCATTATGCCTTAAATTTCATGATTCAAGGCCCATTCCTATAGTCTAGGCATTGTTCCTACAAACTGTATTCTCTTTTCAAATGCAAAAGCTCCTGGAGATAGGAAACATGAAGTCAGTAAAACGGTAGTATGAATCAGTATAGGACAATATAGAACATTGCTTGGTTTGTTGACAGAGGAACTTCAACACACCTATGGAGCACTGGGCACCATGGAAATGAGAGTGCCTGACAAAAGTGAGGGAGGAGAAAGGAAGAGAACTGGGGTAATGCTTCACATGTGCAGTGTAGACCACCAGAGGACACCACTTTCACTAACTCCTTGACAGAGTTCAAAAGATGAGGTTAGTATAAATAACGTTGATGCTCATATATAAATAACAAGATACTAATTGCCCAAAATGTCAAGAAATATGGTCATGTTTACAATCTGTTATATGAACTTTAAAAAATGTCTTTCCCATGACATTTTTTGACAGAAGAAATATTAACTTTTTTATATAGATGGAGGTGACTGTATGACATTCCTTTTCTTTCTAAGCATGTAGTGGAATGGCTGCAAAATTCTTATTTTTTGCCTTCTGTAAAACAGTTCCAATCTCACTTGCCTAATTCCACTTAAAACCACTGGAGAAAATACCTGACAGAGCCTCATAGTCCTCTCTGGAATCATCCATTTTCATTTTTCTTGTTCTGTGGGCTTTTGTTGTTAGTGCCTCCGAGCCTGCAGTCTTGTAGCTAAGTAAACCCCTAGTCGCTGCCATCCCCATCACTCAGACTTTCCTGCCTCAAATGCTGCTGCTGTTCATGCCAACTTCAGAAATGGCTCTGTGAATGGCTCCAAGGCAGCCTGTCTAAGGGGAGCGCAGGCTGAGCCATTGTCAAGGTATCTGTGTCAGCCTCTTAGATCAGACTTTATCAGATGGAAGAGATCAAATTGTTCATCTGCTTTTTTTTTAGCTTTGAATGCTGAGCATCTGGTGTTTGATTGTGTATTACTGGGTAAAAACACAATAATCCTCAAACATTTTGATCACAAGTAGATCTGTCTATGAGGAAGAACGACTTCCTGCTGGTAAACGTCTCCTTAGCTTTGATGAAAGGTGTGGAAGACATCACACAGCACCTCAAATTGCCAAGGAAAACAGAGGCTCGTAGATCACTTGGAATTTTGAAAAGTCTGTCAGATAATCTAATTCAATTTTCAATCAAATTTACTTCTTTCAATTTATAAGTGAAAAAACCTGATAGGCAAAAGGGAAGTGAGTGTCCCTGGTCACCACCTTAGTTAGTGATGGGTAGCATGAGGTCCATAAGCAGAATTTTTACTCTAGTTAATGACTGGAAAACCAGAAAGGCATTGCCTTGGGCTGCTCAAGAGGACAAAAGGGCTTTGAACTCCCCGACAGGCCATTAGGAAGGTGAGGGATAGAGAAGATTAAAGGGAGATGAGGATTGACTTTCTCTGCCGGCATTTGGTCCCACATCAATATTCTGGTGGACTAGTGAGTGGGCATTTTAGATGGGTATCAAGTGTTACTCTTCATTGTTTAAATCTGCATAGTCACTCTGAAATAAGAAGAAAAATAATGAGATATATATCTGAAAACTATTCAACCAGGAGAAGCAATACTAATTAAAACTTGAGAGTGAAAAAGCTTATAAAGAATGATTTAGTCACTGAGTTACTGAGTAGCTTTTCCCTAGAGACTCAGTGCCTAATTAAGTGGAGAAGTTATCTCAAAGTACAACCTAAGGGGTGGAGTTGTAGGCTTTCCTGTCTAAGCATCTCTTCCCGACATGCCAGCATGGAACTTCTCACCATCTGAGCACTCACATTCTTCCTTTTGAGAAAACTGTATCCCAAATTTGGTATGCTTGGAATGAAAAATCCGTTAATTCTTACAACCTAACTTCTACCAACTAAATCTCTAAGGGCATGGAATGCAGGAAAAGAAAGATATGATGATGTTGGATGTGAGGAGATGAAGGGAAAGAAAAAAAACTAACACATTAATTGCACACCGTGTGTCAGTAATGCAAACAGCTTCACATGCATCACCTTGTTAGATCCCCACAGCAACACTGCGTAGATATTAGCTCTATTTTCTAATTAAGGAAAAAGATTCATGAAGTTAAATTTTACAAGGTCACTGAGCTAATAAACTGAAGATGTGTTGCAGAAATAGTTAATTATTAAAAGTCATCCCCCCAACTGCAATGTAAAAAATTATAGCCACCATGGAAAACAATATGGTGGTTCTTCAAAAAATTAAAAATATATTTACCATATGGCCTAGCAATTCCCATTCTTGGCACATACCCAAAAGAACTGAAAGCATGGACTCAAAAAGTTATTTGTACACCCATGTTTATAGAAGCATTATTTGCAATAGCCAAAAACTGGAAGCAACTCAAATGTCTATCAACAGATGAATGAATAAACAAAACGAAATGATAAAAATGTTAATGTCCCAGTTCTGAAAACCTGAAAATCCACAGTTTATTCTGCATCCTCAAGGGAAAAAAGACCCACCCAGCCCCCTTCAGCTGTGAGATATCTTTTCCATACATGCCCACATTCCCCCACACAAGCACACTCACAAAGAGTAATAAAATGGCATGTCTGCAGACAGAACACACCAAGAGAAAGCTCCCCACAATGCCCCACATGAGGCTAAGACCTATATGCAAAATTCACTGGTTTTGTTTTGTTAGCTTACTTATTCTGTGCTCTGTGGCATAAAGATATTGTTGAAAATGCCAAAAAGGCCTGCAGCCACCCCTATGCGCAAGAGTACTTTTTTAAAAAAGAGGAAGCATTTATGTTTATCTACAGCACAGAAAGTTAAGCTGTTGGAAAAACCGGACAGTGACGTAAGTGTTAAGTGTGAAACATCCTGAATAAGAGTACGGTACTGGAATGACCACCATCTATGACCTGAAGAAACAAAAGGATAGACTGTAGAAGTTCCATGCTGAAAGTGACAAACAGAAGTTAATGAAAACTGGAGAAACTCTGCCTAAAGCTAAAAATGAAGATCTTGATTGTGTATTACAAGAGTGAATCCATCAGTGTTGCAGTAAACACATGCTGCTTAAGGGCATATTGATCATGAAGCAAGCAAAGATCTATCACAATGAACTGAAAATTGAAGAGAACTATGAATATTCAGCAGGATGCTTGAATTTAAGAAAAACACAGCACGAAATGTTTAAAGATTTGTGGTGACAAAGCATCTGCTGATCATGAAGCAGCAGATAAATTTATTGATGAGTTTGCCAAGGTCATGCTTGATGAATATATGCCACCAGAACAAATCTATAATGGTGAGGAAACATCACTATTTTATCATAGAAGGAAGACTTGACTACAGCTGGAGAGACAACTCCTATTGGAATTAAGGATACCAAGGACAGAATAACTGTGCTGGGATGTGCCAATGCAGCAGCACGCCTAAGTGTAAACTTGCTGATAGGTAAAGGCTTGTGTCCTTCCCATTTTCTATGAGTGTATTTCTTACCAGTCCATTATTATGCTAACAAAAAGGCATGAGCCACCAGGGACATCTTTTCTAATTGGTTTCAAAAACATTTCGTACCAGTGGTTTGTGCTCACTGCAAGGAAGCTGGACTGGATGACGACTGCAAGATTCTGTTATTCTTGTTATTCCCTGACAACTGTTCCGCTCATCCTCCAGCTGAAATTTTCAGCAGAAATAATGTTTATGTCACGTACTTTCCCCCAAATGTGACTTCATTAATTCAACTCTGTGACCAGGGTCCAGATCAATAAGAAGTAAATACAAAACACTTTCTTGAACGGCATACTAATAGCAGTATGAGGAGGGGTGAGTACAGGAGATTATAAAAAGGAGTAGACCATCAAAGATGTAAGTGTACTCCAGAAGAATGCCTCCTTATCCCTAGAAGACCTATTTCTGGTCTCTTAATTGCTTTTAATGTTTATTCTTACCTAAAAATAAAAATAAAATGAAATATAGCATATAGCAACATTTTAATCAAAATTCAGCATTGCAGGTGGAGACTGGAAACCTGATGCTGCTTACTGTTGCTCTCATTTAACAGCTGATACAGGTATTTTGGTGACGCTATTGTGCTGCTTCCTTACCCTGAACTTGTACTATATTACATCATAGTTTTTACTGTTAACTATTTACATGTGAACACATGTAAGAAAATGATTGCTTATCAGTAAAATACAAATTCAGAGTCAGGAATGATGGTGATGCCAAACAACCACAGATTGTCCACATGTGTGACTAAGACAGTGACACCTTTAATGTCTTTTTTTTTAATTTTAAAATCTTTTTCTTACAGGGATATTTTGAGTAGTGGTGGAGTATAGGCTTTTAGTATGATCAGCCAAATAGTGTGCATTGTAGCCATTAAGTAATTTCTTATCCCTCACCCCTTTCCCATGTGAGTCTCCAATGTCTATTATTTCACTCTCTAAGAAATATTGTACTTTAAGGTTTTGTTTTCCATGAATTTGTGGTGGAAACCCCCATTTCTCACCTTTATCTGTAGATCAAAGAAAATGCTGAATTATAAGAACATATTTAGTAAATTGACACCTTTGCCTTCTGATGGTTCAATATATACAAACTTTTTTGTGCACAAAACTATTTAAAATATTGTATAAAATTATCTTTGGGCTATGTGTATAAGGTATATACAAAATATAAATTAATTCCATGGTCAGACTTGGGTCCCATCCCCAGGATATATCATTACATATACGCAAATATTACTAAATCAAAAAAAAATCCCAAAGCTGAAACGTTTTTGTCTCAAGTATTTCAGGTAAGGAATATTCAATCTGTATTTGTATGCAATGAAATATCATTCAACCTTGAAATGGAAGGAAGTTCTGACACAAGCTACAACATGGATAAACCTTAAAGCCATTATGCTAAGTGAAATAAGCCAGTCACTAAAGGACAGATACAGTATGGTTTTACTTCCCCCAAGGCCCCACCTCTTAATATTATCACATTGGTTATTATGTTCCAACATATGAGTTTTGTAGGGACATCAGCATTCAGACCATAGCACTGGGGAATGGCGGCCCAGCCAGCAACTACATTTCCCAGATGTCCTTGCATCCTAGTGGGCCATGTGAATAGTTCTCACCAAGGGAACGTGTGTGGAAGTAATATTATGTAGCTTCTGGGAAAAGGCAGTTAAGAAGCACGTGCCTTCTCCAACCTCTTTTCCAACATCTTTGGGCTATTGTCAGAGAATGGTGAGACCATACAGGAGAGAGAAATCGTGAGATGGAAGAAGCCTGGGCTCCTGAATCACCACGTGTTAAGACTCAAGATGGTGAGATTGCACAGGACTTAAGATTGTGAGAAATAGAATTTTATTGAAATGCACTATTGTTTTGGAGTTCATTGTTACAATAGTCATTTCCCTAAATATAACAATAGGAATTTGTACCCTGTCCCATGTAACCTGGGGAAATGGAAGGGCATACCCAAAGGTTGAGCACTCCTAGTGAAGACAAGGCCAAGAAACACTGCCATGAGAGACCCAGAGTTAGTGTGAGAGTGCTAGGAAGCAATAAACACCGTGATGGACATCGAGGTTGAATGCTGAATTGGAGTAAAAGGCAGTCTAATCCATCTGTGATGTGACTAACCTTGTGCAGTAAAAATGAGACCAAAATAAAATTAACATTCAGAACCTAGGAAAGGTTCTGAAAAAACTAAGAATCAGCTTCCAAATTGCAACAAGAAGATGATGGGAGGATCACACCAAGGTCAGTCTCTAAAACGACATCATATAATCAATCATTAGTGCTGCCATAAAAACAGGCTCTGAGTCTCTTTCAACTATACTTTCATGACTGTCTCTTACTTGGTTATATATTTAGTTTTATAAGATGCCTGGGGTCTCAAACTGCCTTGAGTTAAGCCACAGGGAGGTTGGGAACAAAAAAGAGTGGGTAAACAATAAATTTCACATGATTATAAGAAGTTGGATTATGTGGTACAGCTCTTACAGAACATTAAGAATGATGACCCAGAAACGAGGGAGCAAGGGCACTTTATTGACCTCAAACCTTCTGCCAATGGAATGACATCATTATCCATTTATTTGTGAACCACATTTAGTAAGTATTCTTCTGAAAGTGCTTGTGTTTTTAGCTTAAAATAACAAATAGAGCATAAAAAAAATAAAGCAGAATCAGAGAAAAGAGCACTTTTATTAAAGTCAAAAATAAAACGTGACTGAGTGCTATGGTGTCCCGAAAAAGGTTCCAGGGCTGTCTTTCCCAGTGCCTGTTTTTGGGCAGAAAACTGACAAAAAAAAAAAAAAAAAAACCAGTATGCAGTCCCACTCAAGTATATAAACCAGCAGGAATTTCCAAATGTAGATGCTATGAAATGGATGATTCTTCCAGGACTCCCCACCCCAGAATGCAATGCACAGAGCAGTAGGTCAGAGATAAAGGAGCCCACGGGATCAGAGTAAGTTTTCTCATTTCAGGGATATAGTGGCATAGGCAAATATCCCATTAAAACTAGGTTTGGATAGCAGGTCAGACACAGAGTTGGACCTGAAGCAAGTTTTAGTTGACACCTCTGTTTAGTAATACTCTAGATGTGAAGGTACTCAGTAAAGTGGCAGGTGTCCACATAGGTGTCCAGATAGGTCACACTGAGATATGTGCTGTTGTAGACACTCATACCATTGATGTGTATCCTCATCCTCTAATCTGTCTGGGACACAGGAACCCCACCGTTAAAAATGGCTCAAATCCTGCTCATAATACAGTCTTGGGCATATAAAGATGTATTTGAAGGACTGAGAGAATGTACTAAAAGAATCCAGCTTTCAGAGAGCACCTCACTTCAGAATGGGGAATCCCCATAAGTGAGGGCGTCAGGCAGGAACACCCTTCTTAACCATCACATCTTACAGGAAAGGAAACAATGTTTCTAAATACAGCATGAAGCTATTCTTGAACCTACTTTGATCTTCACCTCTAGGGAATACTCATGGGCCCTGGGATACAGAAAGATGAAAGAACCCTGTCCCAGAGTCACCAAGTGATCACATTAGAAGATCCCACCCATATACAACTCTCACAGGACATGAAAAGAAGAGGTAGTCCCCCAACTATCAGAAAGAATAGCAAACACCTGACACCAAGCACCAGGTGGGAAGGTGAGAGGACAAAAGGTGCTGCCTCAAGGAATGTGAGAGGTTGCCACTAGAACAAGGCCACCATATGAATGCCTGGATCCAATGCAGCAGGCTCATGAGGGTAGTAAAACATAAGGACCCCAGAGACAGATCCTGGCCAAGCTGTACCAACACAGAATCAACCCTGGAGGAGAGTCTTAGGTCACAGGGGAAAGAAAGAGTCAAGAAATTCAAGAATGATCTAGGACAGTGATCTCAACCTTTGAGGACTAAGGACTTCTTTACTATTTAAAAATTGAGTACCTCAAGGAAAAATTATGTGGGCTACATCTATTGATATTTACTATGTTAGACATAAAAACAAAATTGATAATTTAAACATATTTATTCATTCACTTAATAATAATAAAATCCATTATGCATTATCCTTATGAAAAAATAGCTACATTATCCAACCCAAAATATAAAAATTGAAAAAAGTAAGGTGTTTCACATTTTTGCAAATCTCTCTAATATCTGACTTAAAGGAAGACCTTTAAATTCACACATTGATTTCTACGTTCAATTTCTTCAGATATTTTGACCTATTAAAGGTCATGAAGGAAATCTTTTATAGTTATATAATTGGAAAAATGAGAAATATTTTAATAGTCTTCTCAAAGAACTGTGAATAGTCTTCTTTGACACTACACCAAATTTCAACAAGTGGTGGTTCCTTAGAGATTAATTGCTGTGGAATCTAGAAACATATCATTGTGCTTATCACACTGTTACATTAAAATCTATTGGTTTATCTTGCACATTGAATGGAACTTCTACCCATGCATGATGTTCTATCACCTATCAATCATTTAGAAAATGTTGATTCATTGTTATAAATATTAACATGTCATCATCTACTATCAAAAAAACACTTTTTTAATATTTCCACTGATCCTTTCAAAACTGTCTTTAAGTATGAGGAAGGAGCCAAGCTCATAGTGGCAGATGCAAGTTTTAATTTTCACTTACAAGACGAAATTTTGTTATTGGCAACAAACAAAGCAAAATTGCCAGTTGTTTTCCCTAAAGGGAAAGTCTTACTTTGTTCGTTTTTGAGGAAATATCTGCCAAATACCCAAGTTTAAACAATCATAATTTTTCTGGCAGTCATACCTCCACGTAAAAAATGCTGTTCCACAAAAAAAAAAAAAAAAAAAAAAAAAAAAAAAAATGAGAGAGAGAAAAAAAGTCTATTCTGGTTTAGCTCACAATGCAGACAATTGCATAAGTACTTTCCCCAAGACAAGAATTGTACTTCAAATTGCAGCAGAGTCCTTTACACATATTTCTCACATCATCACTCAGAATATGTAAGTGATACATACCCAAGGTTTGAGGTTTAATAAAATTAATATCTGTTACTGCTTCATTGAGGGAATCTTTCAATAAAACTGATTTTTTTTATTGCATTTTAGGTTTTGGGGTACATGTGAAGAACATGCAAGATTGTTGCATAGGTACACACATGGCAGTGTGATGTGCTGCCTTCCTCCCCATCACCTATATCTGACATTTCTCCCCATGCTCTCTCTCCTCAACTCCCCACCCCCCGCTGTCCCTCCCCTATTTCCCCCAACAGACCCCAGTGTGTAGTGCTCCCCTCCCTGTGTCCATGTGTTCTCATTGTTCAACACCCGCCTATGAGTGAGAACATGCGGTGTTTGATTTTGTGTTCTTGTGTCAAAAACTGATTTTTTTAACTGTGTGTGACAGTGAAAAATACAATGTTTCTGTAAAACTTGGTGTTGCAGCCTTGATTCATGCTAAGGCACCGGCACTTTTATCCACCATTGATTTTGTGCTACCAGTACAAATGTCAACACAGTGAAAAAGAAATCTAGTGCTTCCATATTATTACGGAAATTTGTATTTGTATATTATTATGAAAATTAATTACAGACTCCCCGAATGGACCTTGAAGTCTGTAGAACGCACTTTGAGAACTACTGATCTAAGTCATTGGTTCTCAAACTTGGCTACCTATTAGAGTCACCTGAGAAGACACTTTAAATACTAATGCTCAGGCCACATCTTTGACTAACTATATCAAAATCTCTGGGTATAGGACCCTGGCATCAGTATTTTTTAAGCTGTTTTGGTGATTTCGGCAGGCATCCAAGTTTAAGAACCAGTGATGTAAGTCCACTCTTACTCGCGTTCCTAGGGAGTATGAAATGAAACAGGTATGACAGCTCTGAGACCCCAGGAAGCACCAGCAGGTTCAGTTCAGAATAATGTAGGCATAGGGTGGCATCTATGCAGAATCCCAGAAGATAATCTATCATGCCCGGGTTCCCAGTCATTGGCCCGTGTATCATCACTGTTGCTAAATACAGTAGCATGTGCTATGGAAGAACGCATAAAGCACTGGCCAAGGATTCAAACCTAGTACTCTAAACCTAACTCTAATATTTATTAGCTTTGTGCTTTGGCCAAAATTCTTAGCTTCTTAGCTTCCTTACCCTAAAAATGGTGATGATAATAACAACATCTCTTCTCAGTGGGTGGTTAGGAGGATTAAATGAGCAAATATATGGAAACTCTTAGAACAGTTCTTGTTACATTGGAAGCACTAAGTGTTAGCCATTAATACTCTCCACTGAAATGTAACTTTCAATGATATATCAAAGTGCCTATCAGATAATAAACATTTCTTGAATAAACAAATGTAGAAACATCACAGTTAGAGCAAAGGAGTTCTGTCATGAAGCCTGGCTTCATCACTTACTGTGTTAGCTTGAAATGTTATGTAAACTTTCTAAGTCTCAGCCTTATCCATAAAATGTGGATTGTGGATTCAATGGTATACAAATATAAAATGCTTGCTACAGAGCTGTAGATGATCAATCAATTATAATCTTTAATATTTTTTAATCATCTAATGTAAATCACTATTCTCTTTGTGCCTTGAATTCAAAACTCTAAAGTGGGAATGATAGTGTCCACTAACTTTATTTCAAATTCCAAATGGTGACTATATAAATCAAGCCAAGTGTCTAGCATATGTGCTACAGAAATGGGAGGAAATATGTGTTATATGTGCTCAGTGTTCTTGTAGTACTTTCTCCCCCACTGGTCCACCACGAGGCCTAACATTCTTACCATTTAAGACACTGTTCTAATTAAAGCACTTTGTTTCCAGAAAGTCCTCATTAAAAATGTACATGGAAAGGATAATGTATAAATCTTAGCCTTTAATTAATACAATGCCCAAGCTAATAAATGATAATCTAATAAATTTAGATTTTAGAAATTCTGTAGTATTTCCTAGTTGAATGACTAGAGATGCCAAATTATAGTTAAAAAGAGGAGAAAAAGAAGAAATGTAGAAAAAGAGGAAGAAACATACTAACATTCTATTTCCCTCTTGTCTCCAAGACAATTAATAATTGCTGCAAGCAAAATGGAGCAAAAATAATTGTTCCATTTTACTTGGAGCAATTATTATTATTATTATCATGCTATATTACTATTATTTTACACTATTATTGCTACCATTTTAAAGATAAGGAAATGAAGGTTTTGAGACATTAATGTGATTTGTCCAACATATGCAGATAATAAGTGACAAGACTGGGATTCCAAAGACATGCCATTAGAGGCCACATACAGTCTATGATAAAGTAAACTGTAGAGGGAGCAGGAGACAAAGTGAGGGTCAGGGAAGGCACAGGGTCCCCTAACCACAGGACTGAAGAGATTGAGGAAGATAAGAATAGAATAGTGTGGGACTTGCAAAGTGTTTTGACAAGAAATATCTGACAATAACATTGAAGAGCTGCTTTAAAATAACCCAAAACAGGATGAAACAATCAAGTACACTTGCTATGGTTGTTGCAGATTTATAAGATAACTTTGGCTCTGAGTTGTCTATACAATTTCATCTTCCACTCCTGCACACTGACAGTCCACCAAATCAGACCTTCCTTTTCTACTCATATTGCCCTCTGTCTGAGTGCTCTTCTTTTTCTATTTTTTAAAAATTGTTTTATTTCCATAGGTTTTGGGGGAACAGGTGGTATTTGGTTACCTGAGTAAGTTCTTTGGTTATGATTCATGAGATTTTGGTGCACCCATCACCCAAGCAGTATACAGTAAACCCAATTTGTAGTCTTTATCCCTCACCCCCTTCCCACCGTTTCCCCACCAAGTCAAGTCCCCAAAGTCCATTGTGTCATTCTTATGCCTTTGCATCCTCATAGCTTAGTTCCCACTTATGATTGAGAACATACAATGTTTGGTTTTCCATTCCTGAGTTACTTCACTTAGAATAATAGTCTCCAATCCCATCCAGGCTGCTGCAAATGCCATTAACTCATTCTTTTTTTATGGCTGAGTATTATTCTATCATATATATATATATATATATATATATATATATATGATAGAATAATATATATATATATATTATATATATATATATATATATATATATATATATATATATATACACACAGTATCTCATATATATATGTAACGGTTTCTTTATCCATTCTTTGACTGATGGGAATTTGGGTCCCTAGTTCTATCCATTGTCTACAATTTCTCTCAAAGGCCAGGTCAAGTACTCTCTCCTTTGTAAAATTTACATTCATTTTCCTCTTTTTTCAACTCACATTGGTTCTATGTCAGATAAGAGATATTTTGGTATTTATTTATATACTAAATTGTCTCATATTTTTCATTGATCGTTTTTGACTCTTTAAACTGAATACTTACAGAGCATATATTCTCTTAACTAGTTTTCAAAATGAAAACATCTTTATTGTGCAGTTTGTAGTAAAATTATACATAAAGTAGAAAGAAGTATATTCATACAAAGCCCTATCAACCAGAGAAGTAACTATACAAATGTTTGATGAATAAGCTTGCAGAAAATTCACTCTTAACACACACACCCTTACATAAAATTTTAAATAAATTTGTTCACATATTAACAGCTTTTTAACCTTTTTTATTTAATAATTTATTATGTATTTTTTTCATATTGATGAATCTATAATTATATTATTTATAATGACTGCAAAGTTTGCAGCTGTATGGATATGCACAGATTTATTTAGTCAGCCTCTCCTTGATAGGCATTTAAGTTGTGTCTAAATTTTGCTATTATAAGCAATCCTAAGACAAACAACTTGATACACACGCCTTTTCATAGTTTTCTCATAATCTCCTTAGAACAAATTCCTAGAAGTATAACTATTTGATGAGATTATTCATTTCCTTTATTTCTGTTCCCATATAATACTATATTTAGACCTAAGCACAAACAAAATATAACCCAGAAAGCCTAGGGGGAAATTTAGCCTGACAGATAAAGTCTCTAACATACAAACATGGAATATCAAACATAAATGTAGATAAATTTCTCTGAAAATGATCTACTGAGTGTAAATCCCAACACCCTGTGTCTTCCCCCAAAAAAGTCCTTTATTTTTCATTCAAGGGAGAGTTTTCAATGTTCATGAGAAAAATAGAACTAGTTAGCAATTTGCTGATAAGGAAAAAGTGCTTGGAATGGAGTTCCTGTCAACTAAAACTGCTGACAGAAACCAGCAAGGTAAGATGATTTCTTTGCATTCTCATTTAGAACCCAAATTCATTTTCCTCTAGAAGTCCCAGGGATTGAATCAAATGTCAGTTTACAAAAATCTGTTTAACCTAAAATGTATGTGACTGTGTTCATAACACAATGTCAATAATGTAGATTCAAATCACTGCATTGTTTCTATAGAAATATACCCTGCATCACAATCACCTACATTAAAAATTAACTGTGAGAAAGGAAAAACTTTGTTTTTTCTCTCTCCTCTCAACATTCAACACAGAACACTTCTATGACCAAATGTTAGGGAGCAATTTCTCTAATAATCAATTCTTTGATGCCAACTGGATGCTGTACATTTCAAATCAATTCTGACATTAGCCACCTGGAGTTGTCTTCTGATCCCACGAGTCAAGGGCTCAGTCCCTGTTCCTTCCTGCCCCCCACTTCAGATGCCAATTGCAAGTCCAGGTCTCTGGTACTTCTGACTGACCAGCTACAAATGGGGAATTCCCACAATCCCCTCCTCAGGTTTGGTCATTTGCTAAAAGGGCTCCCACAACTCAGGAAAACACTTGACATATGTTTATCTGCTTATTGTAAAAGGATACAAATCAGGAAATCCAGATGTAAGAGATAAATAGGGCAAGGTACTACAGAAAGGGACGTGATGCTTCCATGCTCTCTCTAGGAGTGCCACCTTCCCAGCACCTCCTCATGTTCAGCAACCTGAAAGCTCTCAAATGAACTTTCCAATGATAAAATTCTATAATACTGTGAATCCTTAGCAGATTTCCTGGAGATAACTCCTCAATGAAGAATATTTACTCTGTGCCAGGACCCAATTAGACTATGTGAAAATAGATATTAAATGACTTGGGAGAAACTTTGTGTAACCTGAAAGGTTAAGTAAATTTTTATGCTAATCATAATTATTGGAATGTTAAAAGGAGGAATACTTTACCCATAATGAAATTAAATTTGAAACAGCATGTTTGTAAATATTATCTAAAGTAAAAGTTTTCCCACCATCAACCAAGATGGAGAAACAGGGACCAGATTAACTCTACCACATGAAATCATAATAAAAATTTTAAAAACTGGGCAAAATATATAAAAATACAGTTTTCAAGATGTTGAACATTGAGAAACAAAGGATAGTGATTTGTGAGAATCAGAAAACCAAAGTAGTGAGCCCTAAAATTACATCAGCTTATTTCCTGGAAAGAATATCCTCACATGCAGTGGCACAGGGAGGGCGAAACTAAAAAGATTCCAGAAAGTTCTCTGCATCAATAAGACAAAGCAGAAATAATAAGGAAAAAAAAAGAAGTCTAGACATTACAGTGCAGAATACTGGGGAAGAGAGAACTTCAGAGAGAAAGAAAGAGAGAGCATGCTCTAGAGATATGCAGAGAATCTTCCTGAATCTTCAGCTGGGTACTAATTAATACGTGTGAAAAGAGACTACCCAAGGCCAGGGAATAAAACACCCAAAATGATTAGAGCGAATAATCTCTGTTGATCACACAGGACCAGAAATAGTTGCTGTCATTACAAGTCAGAGTGAAAAACCTTATCTAGTAACAGAACATAGAATAGAGTAAGCAAAGCTATTTTGCATCAGTAGTGGAGGAAAATTAACCCTATCTTAAGTATGTTAGGCCCCAGCTTTAAAAGATTGAAAATAAATCATTGCCAGAAATGGTTGAACTGTTTCAAATAAAATTTAGCTGCATCATAGAACTACAACTAGGGCATATAAGGGAACAAAAAATATTCAACACCTAAGAGGTTAAAATTCACAATGCTTAATATCAAATCAAAACTTAGTCATGAAAGAAAGCAGAAAAATAAAACTCACCATGAGAAGAAATATTAGTCACAATTAGAATCACAATGAGAAGAAATATACCAATCCAGAAATGCCAACAGTGATAGAATTAAGTATACAAGGATAATAAAACACTTATTAAAATGATACCATTTATGTTCAGGAAGCTAGAAGAAAGACTGAACATCTTAATTCAAAATTCAGAAAATTAAAACCACAATGAGATACTGTATTAGTCTGTTTTCACGATGCTGATAAAGACATACCTGAGACTGAGAAGAGAAATAGGTTTAACTGGACTTACAGTTCCACATGGCTGGGGAGGCCTCAGGATCATGGCAGGAGGAGAAAGGCACTTCTTACATGGTGATGGCAAGAGAAAATGAGGAGGAAGCCAAAGTGGAAATCCCTGATAAACCCATCAGATATCATGCAACTTATTCACTATCACAAGAATAGCATGGGAAAGACCAGTCCCATGATTCAATTACTTTCCCCTGGGTCACTCCCACAACATGGGAATTCTGGGAGATACAACTGATGTTGAGACTTGGGTGGGGACACAAAGTAGCTAAACCATATCTTTCCAACCCTGGTCCCTCCAAATCTCATGTTACCACATTTCAAAACCAATCATGCCTTCCCACAAAGTCTTAACTCATTTCACCATTAACCCAAAAGGCCACAGTCCAAAGTCTCATCTGAGACAAGGCAAGTCCCTTCTGCCTATAAGCCTGTAAAATCAAAAGCAAGCTAGTTCTTTCCTAGATACAATGGGGGCACAGGTATTGGGTAAATACAGCCATTCTAAGTGAGAGAAATAGCCAAAATAAATGGGTTACCAGGTCCATGAAAGTCCGAAATCCAGCAAGGCAGACAAATATTAAAGCTCCAAAATAATGTCTTTTGACTCTGTGTCTCACATCCAAGTCACACTGATGCAAGAGGAAGGTTCCCATGGTCTTGAGCAGCTCTGCCCCTGTGGCTTTGCAAGGTACAGTCAGCTGCTTTCACAGGCTGGTTTTGAGTGTTTGCAGCTTTTCTGGGTGCACAGTGCAAGCTGTTGTTGTATTTACCATTCTGGGGTCTGGAGGATGGTGGCCTCCTTCTCACAGCTCCACTAGGCAGTGCCCCAGTAGGGACTCTATCTGGGGGCTCTGACTCCATATTTCCTTTCTTCACTGCCCTAGCAGAGGTTCTCCATGAGAGTCCCACCCCTGCAGCAAACTTCTGCCTATACACTTACATCTTCTGAAATCTAGGTAGACGTTTCCAAACCTCCCTTCTTGACTTCTGTGTACTCACAGGCTCAACATCATGTGGAAGCTGCCAGAGCTTGAGGTTTGCATTCTCTGAAGCCATGGCCTAAGCTCTACATTGGCCCCTTTCAGTCCTGGCTGGAACAGCTGGAACACAGGGCACCAAGTCCCTAGGCTGCGCACAGGGACGCTTGTGGCTGAGGCACACTTGTGCCTGAAGGACCCTCAGGCCAGCCCATAGAACCACTTTTTCCTCCTGGGCCTCCAGGCCTGTGATGGGAGGAGCTGCCATGAAGATCTCTGGCATGACCTGGAGACATTTTTCCCATTGTCTTGGGGATTAACATTTGGATCCTTTCTACTTATGAAAATTTCTGCAGCTGCCTTGAATTTCTGCCCAGAAAATGGGTTTTTCTTTTCTATCACATAGTCAGCCTATAAATTTTCCAAACTTCTATGCTCTGCTCCCCTTATAAAACTGAATGCCTATAGCAGTACCCAAGTCACCTCTTGAATGTTTTACTGCTTAGAAATTTCTTCCACCAAATATTGAAATCATCTTTCTCAAGTTCAAAATTCCACAAATCTCTAGAGCAAAGGCGAAATGCCACTGGTTTCTTTGCTAAAACATAACAAGAGTCACCATTATTCCAGTTCTCAACAACATCTTCATCTCCATCTGAGACCACCTCAGCCTGGACCTTATTGTCCATATCGCTATCAGCATCTTGGGTAAAGTCATCCAACAAGTCTCTAGGAAGTTCCAAACTTTCCCACATTTTCCTGTCTTCTTCTGAGCCCTCCAAACTGTTCCAACCTTTGCCTGTTACCCAGTTTCAAAGTTGCCTCCACATTTTTGGTTATCTTTTCAGCATTGCCCCTCTCTACTGGTACCAATTTACAATTAGTCTGTTTTCATGATCCTGATAAAGACACATTCGAGACTGGGAAGAAAAAGAGGTTTAATTGGACTTATAGTTCCACATGGCTAGAGAGGCCTCAGAATGGCAGGAGGTGGCAGCAAGAAAAAATGAGGAGGAAGCAAAAGCAGAAACCCCTGATAAACCTGTCAGATCTCGTGAAACTTTCATGAGAATAGCACCGGTCTTTCCATGCTGTTGATTGAGTTACACCTGGGTCCCTCCCACAACATGTGGGAATTCTGGGAGATACCATGCAAGTTGAGATTTGGGTGGGGCACAGTCAAACCATATCAGGTATCACTACAAAACTTTCATAATGACTAAAATAAAAAATAGTTATAATGCTATATTCTGTCAACCATGCAAAGAAACTGGATTACTCATGCATTACTGGCATAAATGTAAAATGGTTCCAACACTCTGAAAAATAGTTTGACAATAATTGTACTCTTAGGCATTTATCTCAGTAAAATAAAAATTTATGTTCATTCAAGAACCTGTAAATAAATATTCATAGCAGATCTAATCTAAATGGCCAAAGTTGGAAGCAACCCAAATGGCCTTCAATGGGTGAGTGGTTAAACTAATTGTTGTATATCCAAATCATGGAATATTATTCAGCAATAAAAAGGAATGAAATATTGATACACACAACAATTTGGATGAACCTCAAGGAAATTATGGTGAGTTAAAAAAAGAGATTTGCAGGTCTAGATGGTTTTAGTGGTGAATGCTTCTAAATTTTGGGAAACAGATAATAAAATTCATACAAACTCTTCTAGAGAATAGAAAATAAGAAAATCTTCCAAACTTGCCTTATAATTTAAGAATAATATTAAACCCAAAACCTGATAATAACTTTATAAGAATGGGAAATTATAGGTAAATATATCTTATTATTAGATGCAAAAAACTAACAAAACGAATAAATTATATAGAAAAAAAGAAATGCATCATGACCAAGTTAGCCTTATTCCAAGAACGAAAGACTTATTAAACATCCGAAATCAATCAAATCACATTTAGAGAGGAATTTTTTAAATCATGGGATAAACACATGCAGGAAAAGATGTAACAAAATTTCACACCCCTTCATGACAAAAACTTTCAACCAGCTAGTAAGGGAAAGAAATGTTCTCAACATAATGAATATACAAAAAACCTACATTTATCACTATACTTAATTGTGAATTATTGAACACTTTCTGCTGAATTTTAGAACAAGGAAAGAATGTCTTTTATCATCAGTTTTATTCAACATTGTACAGGAGGTTCTAGCTGGTACCATATGGCAGGAAATAGATATCAAAAGCACAAATATTAGAAAGAAAGAGGTAGCCAGAATGGTGGCTCCTGCCTGTAATCCCAGCACTTTGGGATGCCAAGGCAGAAGGTTCACTTGAGCCGAGGAGTTAAAGGCCAGCTTGGCCAACATAGCAAGACCTTGTCTTTACTAAATAAATAAATAGCTGGGCTTTGTGGTGAATATCTGTAGTCCTAGCTACTCAGGAGGCTGAGATGGGAGGATCTCTTGAGCTTAGGAGGTTGAGGCTGCAGTGAACCATGATCACACAACTGCACTCCAACTTGGACTACAGAGTGAGACCGTGTCTCAAAAAATAAAAGGCAAAAAAATGTGTTACAGATGACATGATTATATATAAAAAATCTGAAACAATCAATGAACAAATTATAAAGATTAGTATCTGAATTTAACAAAATTTCTGGATACAAGGTTTATATTTAGAAATTCTTTATATTTCTATATACTGGAAAAAAATAATTAAAATATAAAAATGAAGGTTTTACCATATTCAGTAGCACCAAAAGCATCATACACCCAATAGTATATATTTTTAAAACATACAAGATCCCTGCACTAAAAAATAAAATATTAGTGAAAAAAAGAACAAAAAAAAATGAAACAAATGGAGAGATACACAATGCTCATGGATTAGAAAATTCATTATTAGACTGAGATGTCAATTCTTTCTCACATAATTGAATTGAAAACCCCAATCAGAATCCCAGTGCATTTTTTAAATTGCCAAACTGATTCTAAAATGATATGGAGACACAAAAAATCCAGAATAGCCAAGGCAAACTTAAAGAAGAAAAAAGCTGGAGAACTTAAATATCTTAACTTTTAGCCTTATTATGGCTAATAATTCACCTACAGTTATTAAATGTGATATTGGCAGAAGGACAGACAAATATATTAGTGGAACAGAATAAGATCTCAGAGACGGGCTCATACATAACAGACACCAAATTTAATGGCAAGTCTCCACTACAGTTCAGTGGGGAAAAGAATGTTCTTTTTGATAAATGGTAGTGTCAATTGGATATTCATGTAAATATCCTTAATCCATCAAACTGTAATAAAAAATTAAAGTAAGATGAACCATATATCTAAAAGTAAATGATAAAATAACCAAATTTCTTAAGGAAAACTTAGGAGAATATCTTAATGAACTCAGGATAATTATAGACTTCTTAAACAGATGCCAAAAGCACTAATCATAAAAACTAAAATCTATACCCAATTAAAATTACAGACTTCTCTTTATCAAAAGATACTATTATGAGAATAGAAAGGCAAACTACAGGGAGAAGCTATTTGTGATACATATATCCAAATAGAACTTGTATCCAAAGTTTTTAATGAAATTCCACAAGTCTGTAAAAAGAAATTACACTATGCAATTAAAAAATGAAAAAAATATCTAAATATGCACTTTATAAAGAAGATATCCAAATTATCAATAAACTAATTAGAAGATGTTCAACATCATCAGGAGAATGCAAACTAAAGCCACATGAGGTATCACTACATAGCCCATCAGCAGGGCTTAAATTACTGCCTGGTGAAATTTTAAAGTGATACAAATACTTTGGAGAATGGTGTGCCAATATCTACTAAAGCTTAGCATACTCCCACTCTATGACTCAGCACTTCCTCTCCTCAGTATATACCCAGAGAAATGAGTACTTATGTTCACAAAAAGACATGAACAGAAATATTCATAGCAGTGTTCTTTTATCAATGCCCAAAACTGTAGACCACTCAAATAGCCTCAATATTAGAATGAATAAACTGTAGTATAGTTGCATGATGGAATAACATACACTCATACACAAAAATAAAAAAGTTAATGTATGAATGATATATAATTCAAGATAGAAAAATCTCAAAAACATTCAAAGTGAAAGTAGCCAGATAAGAAATAGTATTAGAATATAATTCAACTTATATCAGGGGCAAAAACATGTTTTCCATGGCTTTCGATGACGGAGATTAGAGTAACATTAAACATTGTGGTGAGTTCTGACTGGGATGAGACATGATAAAGCCATCTAAAATGCTGGAAATGTTCTATAGCTTGATCTGGCAGGCGGAGATGTACATCTATACATGTAAAATTTGCACATATGTGTAAAATTTACATATATGGAAAATCTCATATAAGCTTTACACTTTCAATTTCCGTACTTTACTATTTGTAAATTATACCTCAGTTTTTAAAATATATATAAAGAGAGATAGCTATTTCTGAAGCTTCATTGGCCTTGGAAAGAACATAAGAATATGGTCCTATGCTAAGTAAGGCACAAGAAGAGATGTGGTGTTTTTAAAATATGACTGCTAATTTTTTGACACTTTTTTCATTTAAAATATGAAGTCTAATTCCTTTCCCTTTCAATATGGGTTAAAATAATTATTCGCTTCTAACATACAAACAAAATACAGAGGAAGTGACGCTGTTTGACTTCCAAAAACAAGCTAGAAAATATGACATAGCTCCCACTTGGCATGACCTTCATTCTCATTCATTCTCTCTCTCTCTCTCTCTCTCTCTCTCTCTCTCTCTCTCTCTCTCTCTCCATATTACCTACTAGTATCCCATGGGAAAGAGAATTGGTACAACCTCAACAATGAGTTGGTGATAAGCCATATTTGTTTGTACTAAGAAATGTTTAGAGCTTTAGTTTTAGCTTATTGGAAACAAAAATTCGTTTTCCTTTGCTGTATGCAAATGATCACAAACTTAGTGACTTAAAAGACCACCTATTTATTATCTTACAATATTTTCAGGTCAGATGTCCAGGCACAGCATGACTGGGTTCTCTGCTCATGGTTTTACTTGAGCAGAGACAGACTGCATTCTTATCTGTAGCTCAACATTTTCTTCCAAATGTCATCAGTTTTTGTCAAAATCCAGTTCCCATTCCCTGGACGGTTGCTAGTTTGCTTTCAGCATCTAGAGGCTACCTTCAGGTCCTAGCCATGTGGTCTCCATGACACGCAGTTCACAACATGGATATTTGCTTTCTTCTCTGGGGCTAACAGGACACTCTAATACTTCACTTTATTTTTAAAGGGTTCACCTAATTAGGTCAGACCCACATAGGATAACCCCACTTTGGATTATCTAAAAGACACCGACTCTTAACCGGAGGTGAAAGCCCATCATTTTCTCAGATTCCATCTATACTTAAGGGGAGGAACTTGTACTAGGCATGTGTATCAGGGAGTGGGCATTTTAGGGACCATGTAGGAATTCTGCCAACTACAGTTCCCTTTTCCCTAAATGCAGGGTTCATCATTGTTAATGTAAACATTAATGTGAGATTTAAGACTAATAAAATATTTTTGTGACTAATACATGTACTTATTTGCCTATTTAGGAATTTATTCCCTAGGACTTCAAAAAGATATTTGAGACAGATTATAATTAGGTTAGTATCATCAGAAAAAGAAAAGATAAAAGGGAGAATGGTATCAGGAAACTTCTATCTCTGAACATAAAACTCAGCTCTATACTTCTTAGCTTCTAAAACAGAGATGGAAATAACAAGCGCTCTTACTCATACATGGCTTACTTTCTGGAAAAAGAAACATGGAGTTTCACAAAAAAGACAAAGTCTTTTCTAGTCTTGAAATCTGAGGGACTTTTTCCTTTTCCTTTTTTCTGAAAGATCCTTTAGAAATGGGAAATTTGAATAACATTGTCCTCAATGGCAGTCTCTGTTTTATAAAAATTCAGACATTTCAATACAGCTTTTAACTCTCTATGAAATCCTAGGGCATGGAAAATTGCAATCTCATAAATATAAATCTATTCCAGGCACTCAAGCATTGTAGGTGGGTTAGTTCATTTAACCTTCACAATAACCATATGAAGTAGGTATCATTATAATTATCCTTAGTAACAGAAGAGGAAACTGAGTTGTAGGGAGGCTAGGTAAATTTCCCCATGGTCTGATTGGACAAAAGAATAAATTTTGGAAAATAATGAGGAGCTAATAGTTAATCAGTCTCTTGGACCCTGTCAAATATTGGCTTCCCCACCAGGCTTCTGACAGGGGCTGAATGTCAGTCAATTTCTAATTGAGATAAACAGTAGTTCTTAAAAAGTTGCTCTTCTCTGCTATTGATTGAATGGAAATTCATATGCTCTATAATCTAGAGGCAAGATGCAAAGCACTTAAATGGGCAAAGATGATGTTTCATCAGAAAAAATTGAAAAAGCTGAACTTTTATTCTTGCCTTATTGAAAGAGAGCCCCATTTCCAGGGGAGTGAGAATAGATGGGCAAACTGCCAAATGAGAACAGGGATAAAGGGAAAAGCAAATGTATGGATGTTCATGTGCATTAAGGTCTGAGAGGTGCAGGAGCAATTCTGGGCCTCTTTTCAGAGAGAGTGAGTTGGCAGAATAGGAAGAGAAAGAAGAAGGAAGATCTCTGAATAGAAATGAAGTAAAAGCAACAAAAATCATAAAAGTTGTGGCAAAGATTTGTCTCACTGTATTAGAACACAAATATCGAGGTCCTGTCTTGGTTAATAAGTTATGAGAATCTTTGAAAAGGCCCATCCCATTTGTCTAAGCTTCACTTTCCTCTTTGTTTAAATGGAGACTTTATTAATTCCTGGCTGTTACTTCACAGAGTTTTATTTATATCATTCACACATTCATAAAACCTTTACTCGTCACATTTTATGTGTCAGAAACTGTTCTAAGCAGTGGGAATATAAAGATAAAAGACCCAATATTTACCCTTATAGCCTAGATCCCTTTCAAAAGAAAGCAGGGAATGAATGGAGAGAGGAAAGAGAAATAATGTATTTAGGTAGTCTCTAGCCTCATGGTATTCACAGATTTGGAGGGTAATAGGGAATTTAATGAATGCCTAAAAGAGGCTCACAAAATAAATTGTGACATATTGAATGCATATTTGAAAGGGGCGTGTCGGAGAAGCTGACTTCTGGCTTCGATACTCCAAGTGTGTAGAAATTGATTCAGAGGCAGGGAAATAGGAAGTGGGGTGGATGGGTGGATGAGGGTTTGTAGAACAGGCTGGAAGAAAAATAGTGAAAAAAGCAAGGCTTTGGAATTAATAAGCCCTGCATTGAAATGTAAGGTATATGGTTTACTGCCTGAATGATGACGTGTTCCTTGAAGGATTACTATGAGGATTGCAGACAATTTATGGAAAATGGTAAAAACTCAGTAAATGATATTGTAATAATGCTTACTTCAGTTACTGAGAAAATGTGTAAAAGGTCATGAGAAAGAATAGCAAGAAATGGAGAGGTGGAACTAGAGGTGAGATCACTGGACTTCCAGCTAGGAAATAATGAGCACTCAGCACAGGTCATAGCAAAAAGATTGGCAGCATGGGGAAGGACATGAAAGGGTAAAGTCTCCAGGACTTGGTGAGAGTTACATCTGCTTAGTCATGGCCTCCTGGTCATATGTTGGTGCTCTTCATAGAGGAGGAAAGTTAAGGCAGGAAAATATGTTACATTGGAGGTATGGAGTAGAGGAGGGGGTAGAAATGAAGCCAGAGTCATTAGTTTCTCCAGCTTCCCGAGGAGAAAGGACGGTACAAGTGCCTAGGATGTAGATACTCCTGGGAACTGATGCTTGGCTTTTCTGAATCCCTGTCTTCTATATTAGAGTCTCGGTCTTCTTGGGCTACTCTATCATGCCCCACTTCCAAGGGCAACCCTTCATTTATCAACCGTCCCTCCTCACTCTTTTTTCCCCTTCAGCACTTTCATTTTCTCCATGCGCAGATTTTAGCTGATCTGATGAGTTGAATCACATGCAAACCCAAAGGAACAGTAACCAATGGTGTAATACGGGCACCCACAGTAAACAGCCTGATAGCAATCTGTGCTTGGCAGACTGTCCTGCCCAGGACACCTAAAATCACATCATTTAGTTTTCCCATGTGCATCTCCAGTCCTTGATAAAGGCATATGCAAAATCAGAGACAACAAGAACAGAAGGCAGCAAATGGAATATAAAATATTGCCACAACCCCCCCACTCCACCCACTCTTCCAGCAGGAGAAAAGAAGCTTCAGGGAAATTGAGGAGGTGGGAAGACACTTTAGGGCAGAAGATGATTCTCCAGACATAGGGAGCCTTGTATTCCACCATTCCCGCCTGTTATACAATGCTATGCTGTTTTTCAGGCAAAGCAATAAGATTTGAAAAAATATGTATCACCATCAGGACCTACTAAACCATCTGTATGCGTGGGACACTTGAGAGTCTTGGGTAGAACTACATTGATTCGAAAAAAAATCTAAATATTCATAAATACCAAGATTTGAAAAGTAGATGCCAGGTTGCACCAGGTGTTCTGGTTATTGAATCAGAAAGTTTGTTCAGTGTACTATTCTGAAAATATGAGCACAGAACTGTACCCCTAGAAGTCCCAAGAGACAACTTGCTCTCCTATTCAAATGGGGGCAAATAATCTTTCTTGCAGCTTACCTTCATCTTTCCAGATGATCTAGTATTAGAGAAAGAGAGAGAGAGAAGAGAAGGACTGACTTTGCAACCAGACTGTGCACATGTGACCATGAACTGTTACATCTATGGGCTTATCTATAGTACCTTCTAATTTGTTGGTTCTCCTTGTGAATATGATTGAGAACCACTGCTTGGGATAGATATGAAACTCTGATTTTGATTTGTACAGCCTGAACTGTGTAACCCCCTTCTGATTTTGATTTGTACAGCCTGAATTGTGTAACCTCTTCTTTCTCCGAGTTCTTCCCTATGGACTTAATATACACTCTAATTCTCAGAGGAACTTGACTCAGTGCTGGCACATACTTATGCATTCGATAGAAGGTAACTGTTATCATGCACACCTGTAGCATAAATTCCACACACTTACGATTCCCTTTTTTTCTAAACTCTTGTTTCAGAAATTGTGTGTACAGTTTGGGCATATAGAGTCTCTACAACCTATATGAACTCTTGAGATGTTTTGGTAGTTGGCTGGTTGACTTAGTTTCTATTACCAAATCTAATCTTTGAACTTGATCAAAGCTTGCTGAAGATTACTGCTTTCTCTGATCTTCACAGGAACCCTTGCTCCTCTCAGGGAGGCTTCTGCTCTCAAGCTATCACCAAAATGTTTGAGTATCACCTCTAGGAAAGAAACCATCAAGACTATAGAGGGATTGGCATCCATCTCACCCAGATTTTGTTGGTTGTGGGGATAAGCAAGGTAGATGCACATGCAGATGGTTAAGTACACATTTGCAAAACTAGGGATGAGATTACCAAGAACTCATTAGTTTACTAGTTCTCCTTTTTTCCTTCTGCCTTCCCTTTCTTTCTTCCTTTCTCCCTTCCTTCCTTCTTTTCTTCCTTCCTTCATTTTTTTCCCAACAGCAATTACTCTGTGCCTACTATATAGCAGGCACTCACTATTCTAGGTATTTTGGTGATATAACAATGAACATCACAAACCACGGTGCTGGTCATCAGGAGCTTACATTTTGGATGTGAGGGGTAGATAGACAACAAACAAATGTGCTAATAAGTGAGTTAATTTCAGAAAGCAGTAACTGCTATGAAAACAATAAAACAGACAACACAGTCAAGGGTGACTAGAATAGATAAAGTGGAGAGAATAAAAGCTCTCTGAAGATTTGACATTTGCACTGAGGCCTGAATAACAAGAAGGGCACCTGGATATTTGAGAGAATGAGCATTTAAAAGGGAGCAGAAAGTACAAAGGCTCTGAGGGGGAAATATATTTGGCAAGTTCAAAGAATAGAAAGGAGGCCTATCTGGCTGACATGTATTAAAAGGGAGAGCAGGAGAAGATGAGGTCAGTGCCATGGGGAAAAGACACATTACTGTGTAGGGCACAGAGGCCAGAGGCTTTGATTAGAATTTGGATTTTATTCTGACGGGAAGCCATTGGAAGGTCTCGAAAGAGAGGAGTGATGTAATCTGATTTACATTTTGCAAGATAATTCTAGCAGATGGGTGGAGAATAGAGTGGAACAAACCAGTCTCCTCACTTCATAATCATTTCTATTATTAGATTTAAAAATAATTCAGTGGAGCCTCTACCCTAATCACTTGCTATTGCCAAGGCTCATCATCAACTTTAAAGTACAAAGTTTGGTCCCCACATAGAGGTTTATGTCAATGTAAAGTAGGCCCTAAAGACACTTCCCAGAAATGCCAATTTGAATGTACACATTCTGGTACGATTCCTTCTAAAGTTCTTCTATTTTAACCTCACCTACACGTTAACTCCCACAATACAGACACTCTCAACCCTATTCCTCTCTGTGTCTCTCGGTGTCAGCTGAATATTAGAATCACCCAAGGAGACTTTAAAGATCAGTAGTCAGGCTGCACCACTGATCCATTAAATCAGGATCTTGAGATGGGTCTCAGTCTTCAGTGTTTTTTAAAGCTTCCCAATGTGATTCCCATGGACAACCAAGGCAACCACTGCCTCACAAAAAATATATATATATATATGGGCATTTGAGAGCTTCCAATGGTGATGACAAGTGGCACGGGACAACAGGACATGTGCATTCCCACCGCTATGTCCCTGGAGGCCCCAAGAAAAGGCAGTGAGAAGCTCTCAAATAGCAGGAACATTCTGAAGCTTGAACACACAAAGGCTCACACAGGAGGCCACTCTTCAGTCAGCAGCATGTTGCTCTGCAGTGGGGTGCCCAGAACTGCAAACGAAACTAGAGGACATATTGCCTCTTTAGAAGGAACTCTGGGGACCTTGACAAACTGTTTTTTAAAAAAAATGAAACAAAGGATGATTTCATCCAAATAGGATGCCTGTGCATCTAGCACCATAAAGATAGATGCCACCCCTGCTCTGAAGTGCCTGACATCCTACAGAGCTCAAAATGTAAAAGCTAACACATCTTGTCAAGCTCTAAAATAAGAGAGGCAGCTTTCCCACTTTCCTATTTAGTTTGTCTACATTTGTTATGCTTAGCTGCTAGGTTAAAACAAAAAAGAGAGAAGATAGTAAAATAAGCCCAGCAAAGTGAAAGGTGGCATTTTAGTGAAGTGGCATGACCCATTCGAGCAAGTTTTGCATGTTTTGTGTGCTAGTGGTTTGTTGTGGGTTTTTTTTTTTATGACACAGGGAAATTGACACAGGGCAGACAATGCAATAGAATCCTAAAACACTTTTTTATAGTCTTCCACATACTTTACACTTAATTTCATTCTCCATTACATGATTTGATACTATTTTAGATGTGTTAATACTGCCAAATCTGGTAAATTTCTTGAGAACACATTTCTTTTGTAATTTCAACAGCACCTGTTCACAGGTATGTGTTGCCTAGTGATCAAAGATTCCATATTGAGCAGGTAATACTTGTATTCTATTTTTATATTGCTTCTTTCCTTCCTGGCCCTAACTCCTAATCCTTCAAATCTTTCACCTTTTTACCTGTGCGTGTGTGTGTGTGTGTGCGCGCGCGCACATGTGCATGACTCCAAAGGAAGCACAAGGCTCTATACGCTCACCCTAGTAACTATGACATTTCATGGCAGGTTGTCAGGAGTCTTAGTAAGTAAGGCACTGTTCTTGAAAGTGTACCTACGAGTCACATCCTAAGCTAGCTTAGAGCTAGGTTTCCTGTGTTAAGGCTCAGACACCTGCAAGAAGGGCAATGGATTCTATATGAAGGGAGCTTAGTGAGACAACACCCAAACCCATAATGGATCAAAAAGTTTGGGAGAAAAGAAGGCATAGAGTGAATTTCCCACCCACTCTTTGAGTGCTGATTTAGATCCCTCCAAAACAGTAATTGTAACCTTAAGAAGATCAAGACAATCTTCAAAGCTCAAAAACTCATGGAGCCTAGGAGTTGAAAGTGAGAGTGGCAGGCATGATTACCTACAATAGAGAAGAAATACTTTAAAGCTCTCAAGAGACAGCACCCTTAGTGACATATGGGTGGTGCCGCCTGTAATTGTCCAGCACAGAAGCTCTCCATGGGACTTCCCGGGAAGAAACGGGACCATGAAGTTACCTCCTTTCTTGATGATTAACATAGTCATGGAAGACAAAAATCAAAATCTATCATTTACAGTGAGACACATTGGTCCCAAAAACCTTGAATCCTACTGAGTCCTGGAGCTTAAGCATTTATGAGTCTCAGGTTTCCGCCAGCACTGTGGTCTAAGAAACAAGAATGATAGTCACTATTCTGACTAGAAGTTAAAGGAGAAAATTTAAAGAACAGGAGAATTCAATGTTTCAAAAGTTATAAAGTTCCCAAGAAATATTCTATAAAGCAACCCTGGGCAGGCTGATTATTAAAATCATCTGAGGGTCTTCTTAACAACAATATGGAGATTTTGGATCTACTCTGTAACAATCAGCATCTCTAAATGGGGAAGAGAGGCCTGGGATCATTTATAAAAAGTTCCCCGGATGATCCCATTGATCTGTTGATTTATGACTGTTTTATATTTACCAAAAAGTAAAATTTACACAACCAATTAACAGACACTTGCTCTTGACTATTTATAACTCATAGGAAAGTCTTTAGTCAGTTTACTCTTATAAGGTCTCGGTATAATCGTCATGAAAATGAGAGACCAATAATTAATGATCTCGAATTTTGCTGTAGAAAAGAGCTCCTTGGTGAGGAAGACATAGAGCTGATGAGTTGCTTTCTTCTCAGCTGGATTTGCCATCATGGATTCCACACTCATAGCATGTCTGAGATCTAGATTAACACAAACAAAAAATAATCTATTCTTGTCTCAGACTGGTAATAATATACCAGACTCTTTTGGCTACTTCTAAACAATGTTTGCTTTAAATCATCTCTGTATAGGGCAAAATTCCATTCCAAATTTCTAAAAGTCCTGCACACTTTATGTAGGGGATTTCAACCTCTGCAAACTTACTAGAAAGAGGAATCAGGGTTGAGGCTAAAATGTAAAGAATGGAGACTGATAGAGACTTTTCTACCAAGAGAGTCACAGAGGTTCAAAATAATTTATTTAAAAGGAGGTGGGGTCCAGGCACAGTGGCTCACGCCTGTAATCCCAACACTTTGGGAGGCTGAGGCAGGCAGCTCACCTGAGGTCAGGAGTTCAAGACCAGCCTGACCAACATGATGAAACCCCATCTCTACTAAAAATACAAAATTAGCTGAGCATAGTAGTGTGTTGTAATCCCAGCTACCCAGGAGGCTGAGGCAGGAGAATTGCTTGAATCTAGGAGGCAGAGGTTGCAGTGAGCCAAGATTGCACCATTGCACTCCAGCCTCAGCAACAAGAATAAAACACCGTCTCGAAAAAAAAAAAAAGGAGGTGGATTATGCAGAAAAATGGGGATGACAGTAAATGGCTTGGTGTCAAGAAGCCAGGCAAAACAGAAAATGAAACTAAAAAGGCCTGGTATGTAAAATGCAATGTGGTTTGGTAGAATGGGAGACAGGGTACTGGGTTGAAGCCTGGCTTTACATCATTCCTCTCCCTTTAGATAGCACCTTGTCCATAGGCCAGTTACAACACTTCTAATGTGAACTTATTAATATATCATGTCTCTCTTCTTCTGCTAGGTTGTAAACTTGCTGAGCACAGGAAACACGCATATTAGTATTTGGATCCCGGGTCTTTAACAGATATTCCTGCACTTGTTCGATAAATGTTGATTGACTGAGTGAAGCAGTATAGTCCTGAGATCATTATCTGTGGGACGATTTTGTAGAAGTTCTATGAGTTAACAAAATGTTGAAAATACCAAAATTTGTCCCTAAAATAAGAATCTTGAGCAGTCCCTAGAATAAAATGTTTGGAATGTATCCATAAGAGTTAATTAAGCTGCATATGGTTCTTGTTGTTGTTTTGTTCTATTTTGTTTATTACTAAAGTTGTCCTTTTTATTAAGCTTTTAAGAAACTGTATCACAGCTTCTCCATTGAAGTCATGCATCTGATCTTTAGGCTTTGCTGATAACCTCACTGCCTTGCCTTTACAATGTGTGGGATAAAAGGATGCACCCCATGGGTCTGTGACTGGGTCTGTTAATAATTGTTTTCCTTTTTTCATTATAGTTTGACATTTTAGAAGCCAAATGTTGTTCCACACTCTATTAGCCTCTTGCACTGGCTTGGGACTGAGGTCTAGAACAAAGAGAAAGTAAAAATGGAAAAGCATGTGACTGAAATGGCACAAGGAGGATAATAACTTTAGCTCAAATCACCTGCTGACACCTGGAAATTAAGGAGCAATCACTTACGCAGACAGATCAAAGGAAAGGTGCGAAGAGACAGAGACAGAGCAGCCTTCCCTAGATGCTGGCCAGTTCCTTTCTCATGGGCATTGTCAGTTACCAGAGTATCAGTCAGCCGTTGCTGCAAAATATACAACCACGAAATTTTAGTGGCATGCAACACTAAGGTGTTGATTTTATTCACATGAGGCTGATATAGGCTGGGCTTGGCTGGGCAACTGTAAGCTGCCGATTGGACCTAAGTCTGCCTCAGGTTTCATCCTTCTTTAATTAAACCCTTCCCAGGGGAAACTTAACTCATGGCAATATGAGAGAAACAAGAGAGGCTGCACAACCCAAGCCCTGACCACATGGACAAGCCCAAACTCAAGGAGGTGGTAAAGCGTATTTTTTCCACAGAAGTGTCAGAGAAGGAAGTAAATATTTTAGAATGACTAATGTCCATAGGCAGAGGGCTAGTCTGAAACATTTCTATAATAATGGAGATAATTATACTAAAGAAGTCAAGGGTAGGTGACACCTGTATTTTTAGGTCCCAGATAGTTTTACTGGGAAATGTTGCTGATAGGACAATAAGTTGATACTACCTTTCAAGGGGATATTTGCAATATATATTAGCAATTTTTTTCCTATTGATGTCTAAGAATTTGTCTGAGATGTATAGAAAGATTTTTATGTAAAGTCATCTACCTCACTTTTATATTAGTGAAATACTGGGGAAAATTACAGGTGTTTGGTTGAATAAAATATGTGAGATCCAGATAATGGAATATTTATGCCACATTTCAATGATGATATAAAAGAATATTTAATAACATGGGATAGTATTGCCAATATTCTTGCTTAATAAAAAATAGCATGTTACAAAACAGCAGGTATAATATGATTCTAATTTTGTTTTTAAATCATGTACATATGGGTATTCATATTAAGATTCTATAGAGATCCAAATAAAACATAATAATAGTTATTTGTGTTTGGAGATAATTTTCCTCTGAAATTTATTCTACCTACTACGATCTGAATGTTGGTGTTTCCCACAAAATTAATATGTTTGGACTTAATACCCAATGTAATAATATAAAGAGGTGGGATCTTTGGGGATGAGGTTAGTGTCCTTATAAGAGATTGAAGGGAGCTGCCTTGCCTTTCTACCACATGAGGACACAGTTAAGAAAGCACCATCTTGGAAGCAGAGAACAAGATCTCACCAGACACTGAATGTGTTGTTGTATTGATCTTGGACTTCCCAGCCTCCAGAAGTATGAGCAATAAACGCCTGTTGTTTATAAATTACCCAGTCTAATGTATTTTGTTGTCACAGTCCAAATGAGAAAAGACACTACCTTTCCTCCTCAGCACTAGAGGAAGAATAGATTATCTGGGGACTGTACTTTCCTATGTGTGGGATAGGCCATAGGATGTTGCTTCTGACAACAGAAGTGAGTAGAAGAGATGTTTGCCCATAAATTTTTGCACAAGAATTCTTTTCTCTCTTCCTGCTGGCTGGAATGGTGATGGCTAGAATAAACTTGGAAGACACATTGAAAATGAAAAAAACTACTACCCAACTTGAAATGCACTCAGGACTCTAATATGAAAGAAAAATTAATTCTTGTATTCTTTAATGCACTCAATTTGGAGGTGACTTTATTATAGTAGCTAGCATAAACTCTGACTAATATAGTGGGCTTCCTAATGATTTTTATTTCCAACATAATTTTCTACACTTTCCAAAATTTCTTTTTTAGCTAAATAGCAATGTGCCATTAACACAAAAAATAGTAAGCATTTTTTCAAACCTGGACATCTTGCTACATGATTTCCTCAAAATAATGAACGACAAATGTTTTGAACAGGTACTTTTTTGGTTTTCTTTTCATCCTGATTAAATATATGGGGCAGAAAAACAAAAGCGATTTCTGAATCCTGCTATTTCTGACATGTTCCCTACATTTTGAGGTACTTTTTTTTTAACCAAGAAAGTTTAAAAGTAGAATTTAAAATGTGAGGTTCAAACCAAACTGTATTTCAATTTCCTTCTGAGGCTTGGGACTTGGATAAGTTGCCTAACCTCTTAAAATTGAGTCTCAATTTTTCTCATGGGCAAACCTTGCAAAATTGTTGTGAGAATCAAAAGAGTAGGTTAGGGAATAAAAACTATCCCAAGGTATAGCACACCATTATGAATGCTCTCTTCAGATGTAAGTTTCCTTTTTTTCATTTCCTTTATCTACAAAAATTTGATCCTTGAGAACAAACACTTAATATTGAGAAATGTGTGAAACATACAATTTTGTTTTCTTAATCTTGCATTTTCACCTCTCATCCAAATATTTTACATTATTCTGGGCAAGAGAATTATAGCATTATATGACTAAATACACCACTGAATTCCTCTTCCCTGTTCATTTTCCCATTAGGCAGCTGGCCAGTTGAGTTAGGAAGGGAACATGCTGGCAGGCTTTTCAAGGTTAGCATAATACTCCTCCACCCCTTCTCTAGTTTATATTTTGCAAAATACAGTTGAGGCAGAGAATTGTGTTGCTCTAGGCAGAAATTAGAACCTACTTTGTATAAACACAATTAAAAAGTAAAGGGGAGGGGGAGATGCAAACAGAAAAAAGCCACAGTCTGCAAAAGCACTCTATGGGAATTTCATTGCATGTGTTTTCTGAAAAGACTAGAAATAACGGTGTACATACATAATCATGAAGCTCAAATTAAACTCAGTAACTCCTACAGCCACTCTTAACCTTTTCTTTATTCCATGCCTCTCCTGTCTCATTAAATTAGAATATTGAATCTACTTTAAATCTTATACTTCACATCTCTGGACAAAGCACATGTGCATGCGCGCGCGCGCGCGCGCACACACACACACACACACACACTCTTTTAGATTTCAGCTCTCTCGTCTGTTTTTGCTCTTCCCTTTCAGAATATTCTTTTTATATGTCTCCCCAACCCCAACCGCCAATATATTTTTCCATCGTTCTTTTGACCTCATCGCCTCCCAATTGCTAGGTTCTTCAGTCTTCTCTTCTTCTCCTTAATGTTTTCCTGCCTTGTATATCCTACATTGTATACATTCCCACTTTTCTGAATCTTTCCAAGGTGAATATGATGACATTGTCAGAAAAATGTGTTCACTTATGGTTCCCTTAAATTGCCACGTTGCATTTTAACAGTCACTGTATCAATGTAATATTTTAAATAAACTCTCCAGAAATAGCTCTCAGTGAAAATACAAAATAAGAATTAGAAAGTTTTTATGTATATGGACTTGCAGATATGTGGTTTAAAGCAATAATTCTGCCTGGGATGCTTTTCTCTCAGGGAGCATTTGCATTCTCGAACCAAATAGGACTGAAAATACCACAATCAATACCTGAAACACACCCTCTGTTTCATGGTTTTAAACTCAATTTGATTCAAAGCACTACTTTCAAAGCTGCAATCCCTTGGAGCAAAGGAAATAGTCATACATGAAATCTAGGAACTGGGTGCCAGGTCAGGAGTTCGCCAAGGTTCAAGACAAGGAACTATAAAAGACATTCATACAGAGATGCCCAATTGTTATTCCCAGGGAAACCAGAGAACTGGCCAGTTAGCCAAGAGAGGAGTAGGCAGTGAGAGAGAGGCAACTCACATGAACCTTGAAGATCCTTGATGCCCCAGTAGGGTCTGAGTTGGGTTATGAGGAGCAGCCCCCATGAACCTATGACAGAATTATAGGACATGTGTGAACTCTATCATTTTCAGAGAAGTGTCAGGGAGGAATAGTAGGTCTACCATTTATAGAGCACTTATCTCCGACTGTACATTATTCTAAATGTGTTTCATGCATTATCTCATTTAAATATAGGAAGGATGGCCCATCAGAGAAAATCATAGAGAATCAAAAATTAGAATTGGAGAATCCTGGGAGAAATAGGACCAAGGAAGTCTCAGTCAGAAATTAAAGAAAAGCACTTTGAGCAGGTAAAATTAAACCATTAGATAAACAGATGCTTTTTCTTTGGAACAATACTTTCTTGAATAAAGACATATGCAAGTTACAAATTATTGCACACTTATCATAACAGCACTGGGCTAAGCCTTATGCATGCGTTATCTTTTTTAGTCTTCACAAGAAGTCTGAAATGTAGATATCTTAAAAAGAAACTGAGGTTTTGAGAATTTTGGTAACTTCCCCAAAATTATAGAGCAAGAAAACACCAGAGGCAGATTTTAAACCCAGAACCACTTTTCCCCCAGGCTCAGGTCTTTAACCACCACAATACACCATCTCTAGTCTTTTTTTCTTTCTCTCTCCCTACCTGGATTCTTTTTGTTGGCAATAGTTTTCATCTCACCCTCATCAACAAATATGAACCTGTACCTATTAGCGTTAAAAGAAACCATGAAATAAAGACTTGATTATATTCATCAGGACAGAATGTCTAAACTCGTCTCCTGAGGCACAATTTGACGCCATCCCAAACTCGGCAAAAGCACACAACACTCTTTTACCAATCCCATTCACACTTCAGATCAGATCAAACTCTCCTGATGCCAAATGCTTAACACGACATCGTACAGCTCAGCTTTGTGTCACAATATCAGCCCCATTTCTTTAGCACGTGCCATCCCCATTGATACCAAAGCACATTACAACCATGGCACAATATGCATCTTTATATAGGTGTCTCTTCACCTACTGGGGACACAGTTTCTCTGAAGAATTTTCTAACAGTTCTAAAGAAGGATGAAGAAAACTTATGCTGGATAGCCACTTTTAAAAGAATAAATCTGAAGCTAGAAAACATTATAACTATACATACTTGTTTAATGCCATAGGGGTTAAATGCAGCATTTAACATTACATTATTGCCTTTAACCTCTATGGCATTAAACAATTCTGTATAGTTACAATATTTTCTAACTTCAAATTTATTCTTTTTAAAATGGCTATGTAGCACAAGTTTTCTTCATTCTTGCTGCATTGATGCTACATTCTAGAGCCCCAAAGATACTTTTCTTTGAAAAGTAACACCGTTTTAACAGCCTATTTTCTATATTTAAAAAAATCAAACATGTACTTGCTTAATAAGCATTGTATCTCTCTGCTGCCCTTAGTACTACTTGTACCTTTTGAATAAGTGCAATGTTTCTCATCACACCCTGAAGAGAAAGTGTCTTCTCAACCACGACACTCATGAATTGTTCAATTACAAATAAGTCAAAATATCGTGAGCACCATTTGGGTACTCATCTAGGCGCTGGAATGTAAGAGGTAGGGGCGAAAATACAGAAGATAAATAAACTATAATACCTGCTCTCAAGAATCTCACAATATCACAGGAGAAACAGAGTCTGTGCACTTCACTACTTGATGTTGCCACCTCTGCGGTTGAGAATTCAATGTACTAGAAGTTACAATGATCCACTATTGATGGGGCTGGAAGCTGTGTTGACTTACACTTTGGCTCCTCATAAAAAAAAAATTCTGGGCCGGGTGCGGTGGCTCAGGCCTGTAATCCCAGCACTTTGGGAGGCCGAGGCGGGTGGATCACGAGGTCAAGAGATCGAGACCATCATGGTCAACATGGTGAAACCCCGTCTCTACTAAAAATACAAAAAATTAGCTGGGCATGGTGGCGCGCGCCTGTAATCCCAGCTACTCAGGAGACTGAGGCAGGTGAATTGCCTGAACCCAGGAGGCGGAGGTTGCGGTGAGCCGAGATCACGCCATTGCACTCCAGCCTGGGTAACAAGAGCGAAACTCCGTCTCAAAAAAAAAAAAAAAAAAAAAAAAACTGCTGATATTTCAAGGACTTGTGAAAGAGTCTATTGGGAAAGAGTGGGACCCAGGGCCCAAGTGTTCATATAGCTATGGAAAGTGGTGGGATTATCTAGGGAGGGAGTTAAGGTGCAAAGGAGAAGCTAATAAAGGAAACTGACAAGGGACGGCCTACTGGTAAGAGAAACCCACAAGAGCGTGATGCTAGAATGGCCAAATAAAAAATTTTTCAAGGTGAAGTGGTTTATTAGTCTAGAAAAGTATCTTTTGCATTTGGCGACATAAAGGTTGCTGTGATACTCATTGATCTGGTTTTGGTGGCATAATAAATATGGAAGCCATATTAGAAAAGAGAAAGGGAAATAAGTTATGTGGACAATTTTTTCTAGAAGTTTGGATGGAGGGATATTGACTAGAGGGATATGATGACATGGTAAGTTTTCATTTCATTTTTTAAATTAAGACGGAAAATATCCAAACATATAGGAATGATGCCATGGAGACATAGAGATTGACTATGTTTGAGAGAAAAAATAATCGAAGTAGAAAAATTCTTGAAAAACTGATAACAAAAACATGATTAAAAAAGAGGGAGGGGCTAAAGAAGAGCCTCATCCAATATCTCTAGATGGTTAATGCAAGCAAAGGGATTAGAACCCGGGCCTGTGCTTTTCCTCAACCACAGTTTTTTAAAATGCCATTTGCTATTTCTTTTTTATCCCAGCAGCCTGTAGCAATAAGGCAAGAAGAAAGAAGCAGTACTGTTTTCATGACAATTCAATTGCACAAATTAAATTTCACTATTAAGACACAAATGGATTTTCAAAGAACACTCAGTGAAAATACAAATGTAATTAAGGGAAGAGACACGATGCATGTCAGAGATCAGTATAGTTGAACAGTGGCATTTTTTCCCCTGCATTTGCATGGTATATTGATTAAGGTGAGCTTAGTCAAGCCTTACAGTATACTCAAGCATCTTTTCGTTGTGTAATTTCCCAACATACCAATTCCCAGGAAGCTGGAAACCTCAGTTATTTTGGAGTGTTCTCCCTGGTCATTCCTTTTCACTTATGGGACTTTCATTAACTTGGTCTCTACCTTTACTCCAACTTTTAGTTGAAATTACTTGAAGACCACAAGAAAATGGAGAAGGTGGAATATAGTGCCTCATCTCATCCAGGACCATCAATAAAGCATCAGGCATTTTGGGGATTTTGTTTTATTTCATTTATCAAATATTCAGTGTGACTTTTGTGCCAGAAACTAAGTTGGGCTATCTTCACTCTAGGTTGTGAATTTATGTTTCAATGAAAGTGCAACAAACAAACAAACAAACAAACAAAATTAAAGGATCTATGTAAGGAAGAATGAGTTCTGTTCATTTATTCTGACAAGTCTGATGGAGTTTTAATTACAAAAATACCCAATAATACACAGATAAACTTATTGTTGTACATCATGAAAGTTAATGAAATAATTATAATGAAGGATCTCACTGTGGCAACTGGCAGCTTAATCCTTGTAATTTTTGCAGAGAGAGAGAGAGAGAAAGAGAGTGTACATGTAATACTATAAAATTTTGCTATGGCATCTAAAAGTGAAGATTGGTATTCATCTTCATACTCAAATATATATATACTAATCTAGGCTTTCAATTTTTATTGTACGTATGTGTGTGCATGTGTGCACATGTGTGTGGTTTTGTAGGCAGTAAGTAGATTCTATTTATATTTTTTCTCCTTAAAAGATGGGAATTTCTTGATAGCAAAGGATTCAGCTTTATTCCTGATGTATTCCTCTTACCGTCCTTATTTGTAGAGTGTTCAATACACTATTCAGTTATGCAGCCATTGCTACTGCTGGAGTTGAAACCCAGGTCTGAGATGGGTATTTTGGTAGAGATATGGAGGTAGGGGAGCCAATGTTTACATGTAAATAAATCAGCAGTTGACAACAAAGTGTTAGCACTTAGATCATTTTGCCTAGAGTAATAAGGAAGGACTAAATGAATTTAGATTTGAAGGCATATAGACAAAAAGACTAGGATTTTCCAAATCTAAAAGTTAAGGACTAATATTTAGATGTTGTCCCAAAAAACTAATAAAATTAAACACAACTTCTTGGACTTTTTTCCTATAGGCTCCAGAAAAGTTTTGGAAAGTAAAAGAAACTCTAAAATATGTTTTTAGACTAGCTATCCAATGAAATGGTGCTCTTTAGCCATTTGCTTAGTGTGACTTTTCCTAGAATATAAGAAATTGGGGTAATTAATCCACAGGAACAGACATAACCCTGGTAAGTTAAATTTTTCCTAAAAGGTAACATATTTTATACTACTTCATACCAGTACAAAGCTTTGTCCAGAGTTTAACAAAAATATAAGATTGTATTAATCTGAGAATTTGAATCATATCTAAACTATATTATAAACATTAACTATTAATCTGTAGCTGAAATGTTGGTGGTTTTGATTCTCTGCTGTCTATATTTGTAGACCAGCATCTATTCAGCCATTGGAACTAGAATAATTGCATTGAGGCAGTCATCATTGAGAATAAAATCTTGTATTTTTAATTATCATATATTGAAAGTGGGGAAAAAACTGACATGATTGGCAGCTTATCATAGTATTTTGGTAGAATCAGACTCAATCATGGTATTTAGCAATATAATCTCAGTCTCATGGAATATGACCACACATGTTCTCCATGACTGATTTTGACATCTACTTTACCTAGAAATGATTTTATTAACTCATTGACTCCAATATGGAACAATAAACAGACACAAGTTGATGTGGTTTGGCTCTGCATCCCAATCCAAATCACACCTTGAATTGTCATCCCCATAATCCCTATATTTCAAGGGTGGGACCAGGTGGAGGTAATTTAGTCATGGGGACAGATTCCCCTAGGCTGTTCTGATAATGAGTGAGTCTCCTGAGATCTGGTGGTTTTATAAGCATCTGGCATTTCTCCTGCTTGCACTCACTCATCTTGCCACCCTATGAAAAAGGTGTCTGCTTCTCCTTTGCTTTCCCCCATGATTGTAAGTTTCCTGAGGCCTCCCCAGCAATGTGGAACTGTGAGTCAATTAAACCTCTTTCCTTAATAAATTATGCAATCTCAGGCAGTTCTCCATAGCAGCCTGAGAATGAACTGATATAAATGTCATCTAAGTTTAAAATGGGCCTCACACCTTACTCTAGAGAAAATTTTTCTAGTCAGGTAACTGAGCAGAAATGAAACTTCAGGTTCTACCTAGGCATTGGTCTCACACCTGACCCAGTGGTTTTCCTAGTATTTTAAAATCTGGAGGAGAAATACAACAGATATAATTAAATATGTCTACCTGTCAACACATATGTCTGTCAAAAGGTCCCTGGGAAAGCTTTTCAAAGTCCTAGACCTTCTGAAGCTACTTTTTCTGCAAATACTCAGATTTTATTCTTTCAACGAGGGAAAAAAAAAGTCATTTTGTGTTAGTGACCTTGCTGTTAAATTTAAGTCAATTTTTCAAAAGTCACTAAAATGTCAGCAAATTACTGTCTGTTCACAAATCTCTTTGACTTGTTCTAATTGATTTGACACCCCATAACACATAAGCACTGCATTGGCATTCTGCAAGGAGGTCATTCCTAAAATTGAAAAATGGAAAGTGTCTAGGCATTGATCATAATACATCCCACGAGGAGCAGTCTGCAAGCAAGATCTTACTTCCTCTCACACAGGATAAGTGGATAACTTGTAGGCTACCATCTGTTCACAATTATATTGTAAATAATTAAATATGCAAGTAACCACAGCTTAAATAAAAATGCGACAATATTTTGTGCTTTGTCAGAGAGGACAAATAAGTTTCATCTTATATACAAATGGCAATCAACCAACAAGGGCAGATCCAAGTGTGTTGAAGAAGATTCTGTGGTCACTTCTAGGCTCAACAGGTAAAGATGCTTTGATACAATAACTACGAAAGGGTCGTATGTCAGAAATTTACCATCCCTGGAATAGAACTTCATGGGAGAAGACAATGGCATGTGTTAAGCAATTATGGGCAGTTTTCGTGCCAGCTAAGCAAAACTAAGAGAGACACTATTGACAGTTTTCCTAATATTCAATCAAGTGAGAATTGATTATCAATATCAATATTGACATTTAGACTAGATTCAAATTTACCTGGGAATATGCAAACTTCTGATTTGCTGCTTAAGCAATAAAAAAATAAATAAATCATCGTAATATTTGTATTATTTTGTCCTTCTGATTTACGTAATATTTGCTTAGTCTATCAGTTGTGTTTTATCTAAAAATTAAAACCTTGTCTTCAAACACTTGCTATAAGATCTACAAGGCAGGATTATATGTGCCATGAATATGTATTCATATGAGAAGGAACAGCTAGATAAGCTCCAAATGGAGAAATCACTATGTTTGTTTTTGCATTCCTGGCAAGACATAGAAGAAACCATCCTGAAATTTATGAAATTAATGTTATTTCTTAAGTCTTCTATCTCTTGAGAAAAATCCAAAGTATGACAGATCTGAAGAGACAGCTTTAAACATATTATTCTTAATAAATATAAAAACATTTCTTTTTTAAAAAAATATGTAAGACAGGTTTCCATTGATGTATAATCGTTATTTCTCATGACTCAGAACAATGTGTCTGAATTTTTCAGTTACTGCAAGAGACTTGAAAGATTCCAGAACGAGGTATTTTGCTTCTCTTGTTCTGGATGTTTGGCTCCATTTTTCGTTAAACTATGTATTCTAGTTGATTCTCAAGTACAGCTTCTTCTGTATAGGTATCTATAAACTCATTAGATTGCCAGATACCCAATCAAAAATACAGATTATCTTTTTCTTAGTAAGTTGAAGTTCTTGATCTCCTAATATAGTATCCTATATCAGAAACATGCAAATATTGCCATTCTTTTTCACTTTGCTTAGGAAATAGCTAAAGATGAATATTGTTGGATATTAACAATCTGTCATCAGCATTCAATTCCATGAACTCTGCCGGAATCAAAATGTTCAGGAGCCTATTTATAATAGGAAAGTCATAATCAACCTAAGTGTCCCTCAGCAGTTGACTGCTTAAAGAAAATATGGTATATATCATCATGGAATACTATGACTCCATAAAAAAACAATGAAATTATGTCCTTTGCAGCAACAAGGATGGAGTCAGAGGCCATTGTCCTAAACAAAATAACTCAGAAACAGAAAGCCAAATACTCACTTATAAGTGGAAGCTAAACAATGGGTACATATAGACATAAAGATGGAAACATAGACACTGGAGACTCCAATGGGGGAAGGTTGGTAGCAGGTGACAATTGGAAAAATTATCTATTGGGTACAATAGTCACTATTTGGGTGATGGGCACAATAGAAACCCAAACCTCGCCATTATGCAATATATCCATGTAATAAACCTGCATGTGTACCCTAAATCTAAAATAAAAATAAAAATAAAAAACAATGTATAGGATCTCCTAATTTATCATATTACAATTCTTATGAATCAGAGCCATGGCTTAGTCTTTTTTTTTCTAGTTTTGTTGATATTTTAAACATTATGGCATGTAACACAGATGATTAGGAAGATAAAGCCAGATGTCTGTTCCAAAGGTCTCTTAAGATGCCATTTATCAATAGAGTTTGATGATGCCAGATTTTGTTGGCTCACTGATGATGGGTCAATTACCATTTGTGCAATGTATATATTTGTATCTTTTTAAAGTCTCTCTCCAAACAAGATAAATGTAATATATTAGGATTCTACTTACTAATTCATAACTTATGGGAGGCTGAGGCAAGAGAATCACTTGAGATCAGGAGTTGGAGATTGGCCTAGGTAGCACAGAGAGACTCCATCTCTACAAAAACAAATTTAAAAATTAGCCGGGCCTGTGGTCCCAGCTTCTCAGGGGGTTGAGATAAGAGGATTGCTTGGGCCTGAGAGGTTGAGGCTGCAGTGAGCTATGATCACAACAATGAATTCCATCCTGGGCAACAGAGCAAGACCTCATCTCAATCAATCAAAATTCAGCTCCTTATACCTAGACAGAGGATTTCTCCTTTAGATAACTAGTCCTATTCCTTGTGTATGAATATTGCTAATTTAATTTTCAAAGGATTGTTCACCTTCAAATATCTTAATAGCTCTGTGCATTTCTTAGATTAACTAGATACATAATATTTTGCCTTGGCAAACAAGAGGAAAAATATCCTTCTCTACACAGACAATATGTTCTATCCTCCCAAAGCTACTCCTAATAAGATGAAAATAGCCAACAAATGAGGATTTTCTTTCAGGCAGCCAAAAATAATCCCAGGGTGCCCGTCCTTGCCAGAGACTTTAACCTTGAATTGACGGCTCTCCAGCTACTGTCAAAGGCCTGACTGACAGATAGAAAATCCTACAAGGAAGTGGCCCACGCACGTGGTTGCACCAAGCAGTGCATTCTTGCCCCAAAGGCAAAGCTGCATTGGCTATAACCAGGAGCTCAAGGTCCACTGGTTCAGCTGTGAAATTAAATTGAAGTAAAAATGACACACATTACTCTCCTAGGATTCTGACACCAAAACAGCCCTGGAGCTAGTGGGGAAGTGCAGAGGAAAGGAGAAAGTTGAGTCCACCTCGCATCCATGCCATGTTTCTCCTACACGGGGCTGTGTTAATCTTAGAGGGATAAGATACAGAAGACTACTCCCAAAATAAAAATACCTGCTTCAGTGTCTTTTTTGGAGTATCCATTTGAAAATAAGCCACGTGAGGCCCAGAGAGGTTGTGATTCACCCAATGTACACCGCTAAAAAGACAGCAAAGGAAGGACCAGAACTAGATCACTAGAGTCCTAGTCCATGCTTCAGTTGTCTTTCAAGAACATGGCAATTAAGCCAGAGATTCAAAACACCTTGGTAATTATTCAAACAATGCTATTGAGCACCCGTATAGGGCCAAGCTCCATGTGAGGCACCTCAGGAGATCAGATCAAGTATGAAACACTGTCTGTTACTCCATACAACTTACTGAGTATTTCACAAGAGACTGACACATGAAACAATCAGCAAATAAGACTCCTATCTTGCTACAATAACGTCCTTAACTCATCCCATCTGTCTCCAGAGGTCGGTTACCTGGTGCCCCAGGTATACCCAGAGGTGAGCTGAGAAAGCACTAACAAACACTCACTCATTCTCTTTCTCTGGGGTGTCCGCAAAGTATTGTTTTATTTATGCTCCTGTGTGGATTGAATGCTAACTATATGTTCTATTTTCGGTAACCTATTTGATCCTCACAGGAAACCTGTGAAATAGGCAGTACTCTATTGTCCCCATGTGGAAATGGAAAGTTTAAGTCTTTGGCTAGAAAGTTTAATTAAATTGACATGGTCACACAGCCAGTAAGCAGCAGAGCCAGGATTCAGTTTTACTTCTTCCTGACTCCAAAGTCCGCATCTTTCTTGCACACTTCCTTTCAAGCTGTGGTCTCATTTGATCCTTACGACCACCATGCCACAGAGGAGGGACAGGACCAATCGCCTTCACTCTACCGTGAAGAAATGTCCTTCATCCTTGGTTCTGCTGCAATCAAATCCAGTTTTTCTTCTATATCTCATGAAAGCAGTCATGGTATCCTTGCATCCTATGAGGGTGTGTACCAAGGGCTTTCATATGTTTAGCTTGTTCATGTACAACAGCAAAGTTTAAGTGCTTTGTCATTTATATTAGCATGTATAGAGAAGCCTTCTGCTATAGTCTTCTCACAATTTAAGTCTGAAAGTAGCTGACTAGAGCAGTATGTCCCTGGATAATTTCTGAGAATTAATAAGATCTGACTTCTTCGTGCAGTTAAAATGAGGTATCCTCATGAGACAGGTGATAGCTGTAGGCCCACTTGTTAATACTGTTGTGTGTGTATGTGTTTTGTGTGTGTGTGTTTGTATGTGACCCCCAAAATGTACTCAGATGAAAAGTTAACACATTATTTTTGTGATTTTAGGCAGAATAGCACCTTTTTTAGCCTCACCCTATCATAAACTGAGGGTAAAAACAATTCATGGGATTATTACGAGACTGAAGTAAACTATAATAATGCTTACACAAAAACCTCCTGAAAGGTATTTTGCAAGTAAGAGGCATTCACTAAACGTTTGTTCATTTTTTTCTACAACTATTAAGTACCTGTGTCTACAGTGTGCCAGACTCAAGGATATAAAGATGAAGAAGGCACACGAGCTAGGTGGATGAATGAACCCAGCAAGGTAATGTGGGCTCTTTCTTAAGAGGAAGTCCATGCTAAGGAAGGCCTTGTTAAAGACTCATATCCACAGAATATTTTCAGCTATGATTTTACTCTTCATTATTGAGATCAGATTTTTGCACATTTACATAGTTTTAGAAAATCTTGTTTCTAATTTATTGTTTTAATTCCCTTTGTAACTTCTTGCCTTTCAACATTAACTTTTATTTTATGTTTTGATCTATTTTATGTTTTCTTCTTTTACTTTAACTGGTTTTAATGTTTTACTCCATACTTCTAAGTCTGATTAAAGTTATTTTTAAATATTTTCTTTATTTCTATAGCATTAATCATTTAAAATTCTATTTTTCTTTAGTATTTTAAATGCTGAATGTGCATCTTGGCCAGGTGTAGTGGCTCACACTCGTAATCCCAGCACTTTGGGAGGCCAAGGCAGGTGGATTGGCTGAGGTCAGGAGTTCAAGTCCAGCCTGGCCAACATGGTGAAACCCAGTCTCTACTAAAAATACAAAAATTTATCAGGATGTGGTGGCAGGTGCCTGTAATCCCAGCTACTCAGGAGGTTGAGGTATGAGAATTGCTTTAATCAGGGAGGCAGAGGTTGCAGTCAGCCAAGATCACACCATTGCACTTCAGCCTGGGTGACAAAAGCAAAACTCTATCTCAAGAAAAAAAAAAGAATGTGTATCTTAATATCTTTTTTATTATTTCATTTTAAATTTTTTCTTTTCTTAAGGTACAATTACATTGAGTATCATGATTTGCTTTCCTAATAACTGGTAGGAATGATAGTGGTAGTAGAAGAAGCCCACGATAGAGATAAGAGTAGCTGCGGCTGGTGCGGTGGCTCACGCCTGTAATCCCAGCACTTTGGGAGGCTGAGGCAGGTGGATCACCTGGGTCAGGAGTTCAAGGCCAGCCTAGCCAACATGGCAAAACTTTATCTCTACTAAAAAGACAAAAATTAGCCAGGCATGGTGGAGGGTGCCTGTAATCCCAGCTGCTTGGGAGGCTGAGGCAGGAGAATCACTTGAACCCAGAAGGTGGAGATTGCAGTGAGCTGAGATTGTGCCACTGCACTCCAGTCTGGGCAACAGAGTGAGACTCGGTCTTAAAAAAAAAACAAAAAAATAGTTGAAAGTTTTTCTCCCACCAAATCTCTCTAAAAAGGAAAAAAAAAAAATCTTTTCCAGCCTCACCTTCAGTAGAGGTTCTGGCAAACTAAGAGACTTGCCTGGGAATAGCACTGCAATGGGCAAGTTAGGGTCACACAGAGTTGGTGAGAGAAGGAGCTGGGAGATATTCCAGCCCCTGTGATGCAAAACTCTCCCTGCTCTCTCACCCCTACTGCACTGTTTATCCCTTTTAAATGATCACCAAACATATTCTATTAGTAAGTCAGTCATCGTTACCTAAAGGTAAATTTTGTACATATTGTAACCAGAAATTTTTACCACTATGAGTCTCTATTAGTGGGAAAATTCTCAAGCTTTTTTTTTCCTATAACAGGAAATTAGTAATGCCTCCTTTGTAATGTTGCTCAGCCAAGATTATTATCACGTCAAACGTTAGGGCCCTCATAATGCACTTGTTCACATGCTGAGGCAGATTCAGGCTCTTTCTAGCTGTAACCTTGGCATTGGCTGCAGGTATTTCCTTGCCTATTTCCCTTAGCTTATAGAGTAACTAGTTCAGGAATAGGTTAGGTTTCTTAATATTCATAATTGTCAATAAATGCCAACCCAAACTCTCAAGTGATCATTGAAATATTATTAACTGGTAATAGTGAGGGTTTTTACATTACTATTTTGCTTGTAAGTGACAGAAACCCAATATGAACTAAGGAAAATGGGAGTTATAGAAAAATATTATGATGTATCATATTTTTCAGAAATGGCCACACTCATATATTTCTTCATTCCCACATCTTTGTCTCACAACTGACACCCATCTCACCATGGGGTGGAGAGACTATGTTCTATCCCCTTGAATCCAAACTGGAGCTTATAATTGTCCCAACCAGTAGAGCATGACGGAAGCTCCAAGGCTAGGTTAAAGAAAAAGATACAAGTTGCATTTTACACACTATTTATCTCTCGGTACACTGTCATTGGAACCAAGCCATCATGTAGGGTACATAATTCATTCCAGTTTGCCAGAGATTCCTCCAGTTTTAGCACTAAATGTATCATGTCCTGGGAAACCTTTCAGTCCCAAGCAAACCACTGATGTTTGGTCACCCTACACCGCCATGTTGTGAGGAAGCCCAGGTCACATAGAAATGCTGTGTGGCTCCAACCAACCACCCTAGCTAACTAAGGTCTCTGCCAGCCATCAGCATCAATCCACAGACATGTGAGGGAATGAGATATAGACAATTCCAGCATCCAGACTTTGAATCTTCCAGCTTAGGTGCCAAGCATCATGGATTAGAGATAAGTCATTGCCACTCTGCCATGTCTGAATTTCTGACCCAAAGAAATCAGAGATAATAAATTAATATAGTTTTTATAATTGCATATATTTATGGGATATAATGTGATGTTTTAAAATATATATACATTATGGAATGATTAAATTAAGTCAATTAACATATCCATCATCTCACCTACTTATCATTGCTTTTGTGATGCGAACATTTAAAATCTACTCTTTGAAATAAATAATTCATTATTATTAACTACAGTCACCATGCTGAGCAAGTTTTGGAGTAATTTGTTACGTAGCAATTGCTAACTAGTACAGATACTAAAGTACAGAGTAAGAATATAATTTGGAGAGAGATCCAAGATGGCTGATGATTAGCAGCTCGGGCACGTACCTCCCAGTGAAAGCTCAAAGAACGAGAGGACGCCACACTTTCAGACGAATATTAGTTGCTCACGGACCAGGAGATTCCCAGTGGAGGAGCTCCACGGGTCGCCAGGGTGACTCTTGTGGCCGGCGTGGCGGTTTTGCTGGTGCCTTAGCACGCCAGTTCTTGGTGCAGAGTCCGGAGATTCCCGGGCAGAAAAGCACCATCAATCTTAACACCGCTGTTTTGGCCGGCTCAGTGGATTGCTCAGATTTCGGCACAGGGAATCAACAAGTTGGACGTTAGAGACCCAGTTAGAAAGTCGGTAATTATAAAGACAACAGACGGACAAATATATAATGAAGGGAAGAAACCAGCGTAAAAAGGTAGAGAATACTCAAAATCAGAATGCCTCTCCCTCTACAGGGGATTGCAATTCCTCATCAGTAACGGAACAAGGCTTAATAGATTACACGTGTGTTCCAATAACAGAAGCAGGTTTCAAAACGTGGGTGATAAGAAACTTCTGTGAATTAAAAGAACTTGTTCTAACCCAATGCAAAGAAACTAAGAACCTTGAAAAAAGGTTTGACGAAATGTTAACGAGAATGGACAATTTAGAGAAGAATATAAGTGAATTGATGGAGCTGAAAAACACAACACGAGAACTTCGCAAAGCATGCACAAGTTTAAACAGTCGAATTGATCAAGCAGAAGGAAGGCTATCAGAAGTCGAGGACCAGCTCAGTGAAATGAAACGAGAAGACAAGATTGGAGAAACAAGGATGAAAAGGAATGAGCAAAGTCTCCAGGAAATATGGGACTATGTGAAAAGACCTAATTTACGTTTGATAGGTGTACCTGAATGTGATGAAGAGAATGAATCCAAGTTGGAAAATACTCTTCAGGATATCATTCAGGAAAATTTTCCCAACCTGGCAAGGCAGGGTAATATTCAACTCCAGGTAATACAGAGAACACCACAAAGATATTCTTCAAGAAGACCAACCCCAAGGCACATAATTGCCAGATTTATTAGGGTTGAAATGAAGGAGAAAATACTAAGGGCAGCCAGAGAGAAAGGTCAGGTTACCCATAAAGGGAAACCTATCAGACTTACAGCAGATCTCTCAGCAGAAACCCTACAAGCCAGAAAAGAGTGGGGACCAATATTTAACATCCTTAAAGAAAAGAACTTTCAACCCAGAATTTCCTATCCAGCCAAACTAAGCTTTCTGAGCGAAGGAAAAATTAAATCTTTTGCGAACAAACAAGTACTTAGAGAGTTCACCACCACCAGGCCTGCTTTACAAGAGCTTCTGAAAGAAGCACTATACATATAAAGGAACAACCAATATCAGCCTTTCCAAAAATATATCAAAAAGCAAAGAACTTTAACACAATAAAAAATTTACATCAACTAATGGGCAAAACAGCCAGCTAGCATCAAACGCCGGTATTAAACTTTTATATATTTTAATTGGATAAAAAGCCAAAACCCATTGGTATGCTGCATCCGGGCCCATCTTACATGCAACAATACACAAAGACTCAGAGAGAAGGAGGAAGATTTACCAATCAAACGGAGAGTAAAAATAAACTAATAAACAAAAATCAGGAGACGCAATTCTCGCCTCTGATAAAGTAGACTTTAAAGCAACAAAGATCAAAAGAGGCGAGGAATGACATTACATAATGGCAAAAGGATCAATGCAACAAGAAGAGCTAACGATTCTATAGATCAATGAGATAGAAAATTAACAAGGATATACAGAACTTGAACTCAGACCCGGAACAAGTAAACTTAATAAACATTTATAGAACTCTCCACTTCAAATACACAAAACATACATTACCACCTCACACCTATTCCAAAGGTGACTATATAATTGGAAGTAAATCACTCCTCAGTAATAGCATAGCATTTCATAGGTTTAAATTAAATATTGGTTGGCTGTTTGTTTGTTATCTTCTTCCCTTATTCCTTCCTGACTACATCATTAAGTATAATTATCAGTATAAAAGAGGTTTTCAATACCCATTACTAAATTTCATTCTAGCCTGGGCAAGAAAGCAATACTCCCATTCTCTCTCCCTCTTTCTTTTCCTTCTCCCTCCTCCCCATTCTCTCTCTCTTCTCCCCATTCTCTCTCTCTCTTTCTCTTCCTTTTTCCTCCTTCCTATTCTCTCTCTCTCTTTCTCTTTAAAAAAAAAAAAAAAAAAAAAAAAGGATATATAATAACATCCAACCAAGCTTGACCAGTAATACAGTAAAAAAAAAAAAAAAAAAAAAAAAAGAATATAATTTGTTTGTTTGTCTAGAGACAAGAGTTTCTGTCACCCAGCATGGAGTGTAGTGGTGTGATCATGGCTCAGTGCATTCTTGAACTCCTCAGCTTAAGAGGATCACTTGAGCATCACTTGCCTCAGCCTCCCACGTAGCTGAGACTAGAGGTACACACCACCATGCCCAGCTAATTTTTTTATATTTTTTGTAGAGATGAGGTCTCGCTATGTTGCCCCAGCTGGTCTTGAACTCTTGGCCTCAAACAATTCTCCCACCTCAGCCTCCCAAAGCATTGGTATTACAGGCACAAGTACCATGTCCAGCCTACTTCCTTTCTATTACTGATTATCAGTGTTCTCCAATGTACCATAAAACACTCTCATATTTTCTATCTTATGGTTTTAACCAGGAGGCTTGAATTTCTGGTCCCAAGGAACAGTTCTGACTGGCCTGGCTTGAGTCAAGTCAGCAGTGTGGACAAATCAACACTAGCTAGGAATGAGAGGAAGAAGGAGAAATAGAATATTGCAGAAAACCAGTGTCCTTCCATAATCATGTGATAAGGAGGGAAAGAGAAAGGAGTTTCCAGAAAAGTACAGAGTCTGAATAGATGCCACAATGCCTGAAAGTATAAACACCTAAACTTCATTATCTTAATTAAACATATATTATCAAATTTTTAGCACAGGCTTAGTATTGAGAAGAATTATTCTTAGACAATTGTCTGAAGTGTGTGCAGACCATTCATTTCTGTTCATCAGGTTAAAAATAGATTCTTGAATCACACCCAAAGTTATTATTTCAGACCTCTGGGTATTAGGCCCATGAATCTGCATTACAAAACAGATGTTTATGTTTTCATACAATTTGGTATTAGAAAAAAATTATGTACTTAATAATTTTTGTGTTTTCAGCAAAACTTAGAATTATTTTCCTTCCTCCAAAAACTTTTTTGAAGCTCTCTTATAAAATCAAATCTTGGATAACCTGTGTAATAACCCTTAACAACTCTGCTTTATCAATAATACCTTCCTACTCACTCTAGATAAATAACAATTTATGCTCCATATGCAGTAAAGAGAGAGAGAGAGACATCTTCATTTTTGTTGTTGTTGTTGTTGTTGTTTTGAGACAGAGTCTTTCTCTGTTGTCAGGCACCAGGCTGGAGTGCAGTGGTGCAATCTCAGCTCACTGCAACCTCTGCCTCCTGGTTTCAAGCAATTCTCCTGCCTCAGCCTCCCGAGTAGCTGGGACCACAGGCGCTATCACCACGCCCAGCTAATTTTTGTATTTTTTAGTAGAGATGGGGTTTCACCATGGTCTCAATCTCTTGAGCTCGTAATCCGCTTACCTCGGCCTCCCAAAGTGCTGGGATTACAGGCATGAGCCACAATGCCCGACCCTTCATTTGTTTTTTAACTTTCCTTTTTCTTAAAGGAGTGCAGGGGAACCTGGCTGTTAGAACATGGTGCATTTTATTTTAGTACTTACTTGCACAACTGAATTACAGCAATGTAGGGTTTTTCTGAAGATAACACAGCTGTAGCAGTAAATCAATAATATATAACCTGTCTTTGAAGATCAGCTGTAGATTTTTAACACTGGCATAAGGATCACAGGAGCTACAAACTTCTGCCTCTACACTTCTCCTGATATACTCCTCCCCTGTCCCAGCCCCACTGAATCAATACTCCATACGATAGTCACAGCAATCCTCTATAGTCCCAAGTCAGACCATGCTACTCCCTGCCTAAGACCTACAAACAGCCTCTCTTCAGCTTTAAGCTCACATTCAAATTATTTCCTGTATTCTAATATCTCCTGCCCCTTTTATTCTCCTTTTCTCTTTGCTGTTGCTCAAATATTCCAACAGCCTTCTGCCTCAGGATATTTGCACCTGCTTTATCCTCTACCAGAAACATATTCCCTAGATATTTCCAGGACTTACTTTCTCACTTCATTCAGGTCTCTGCTAGAATGATGCCTCACCAAAAGGGCCTTTTCTATTTAAAGCAGCATACACCTCCCCACCTTTCTGTTACCCTCTTTCCTATTACTCTATGTTTTCTTCATAATACTTCTCAGTATCCTAGTGCCTGGCATATGGAAGGTATTTAGTAAAAGGTTCTTGAATGATTAGATAGATAAATGAATGCATGAATCAATAAGTTAATGGTTAGTTTGCCTAGTTCTACAGAATTCTTAGAACTTTATCATTTTTAAGCACCTAATATGCTCTCTGAATGACGGAATAGACTCCTTCAGGAGCAGAGGTTGATGTTATCAAGCTTAGTTTCCAAATAGTCTTGAAAAGTGTGATCGATGTAATATGTGACATTTTATAGTATTTTTACAAATCAGATACTTTAGACCTGTTTTTCTCTAATGAAGTGTAGTACACTCCCATAAAGAAGGAACTGTTTGGAAAACTCGGACTTTGACATGGTTGGAATGACTTCACATCTGCAATGGATTATGAGGCAAACATGTTCACTTTCAAAACTGTAAGATGAAGGTTAATTATGCAGCACATCTGTTCAGAGCCTGTGTCCGCCTGATCATTAAGACAAACTTTACTATTCTAAAGTTCCCAACGTGTGCACATGCTTTGCTAACAATGCATCTGGCATTAGCACTTGTGATAATTACTGAGAAAGGTTGCAATATCTTCCAAGAAAGACCTAGAGTTTATATCTCAGGGGGATACTTCTAACTTAATATTTACTGCCTAAAAACAGTTCTTAGATTTTCAAGGGCAGAGAGTTAATTCACTTTGTTGTGCCCTGGTTCCCAATGGATGGCTAAATAGGGTGAAGCTTTGCCATTTGCACACTTTAAATATTTTTTGATATGGTAGAAATCCAATTAGGCTACAGTAGCTAATGGAAAGACAGGTGGTGCTAATGGTAACTTGTACAGCACACTGCACTCAAGGCTACCCTTAACACAAAACAAAAATTTTGCAAACTAATGTCACTAAAAAATAGGGGCACATAAGCTATTGCGTCAATCTCATTGTAATTGACTTCTCAAAAGAGACTATTGACCCTTATTTCAGTTCAGTGACCCCAGCATTGTAAATATCATACCCAAGATCTACAAGTTCAGGTTCAATTATAATCCAGTCATTGTTAGCAAATCACAAGTCAGTGGCTTGGTGCTGATAAAGAGATGAGATCATAGCACATGATGACTGATGTGTAGTGTCAGAGAAAAATCCAGGACAGCAAAACTTGAGTGTGCTCTGACAAGTCAGTAATGATGAAAACGCTATCACAGTTACAACAACTATGTGCTGCTTCTTAAATGAGATGTGTTTGATATGGCTGGCAAACTTGGTTGGTAGAGCAAGAGTCTTAAATGAGATCGACTTGAAGGCTGTTATTGCCAAACTGCAGAAGATCGCCTGAATCATAGTGACTCACAGAACATTTTAAACAAAACATTCTCTAAATTTCAAGACTAGAGATTCAAATTAAGTAGATCCAGGTTAGAAGCCAGATGTATATTCTTATAATGCTTTCTAGGTGACCTGATGTCCATGCAGGTTTTATTTTTAAATTCCTACATATATATATAGATAGAGAGATGAAAATTTTAATTTTTTACACCCTGTGACAAAATTCAACAATGGTATTTATGGGGTTATATTATCATAAAACTTATTTTTTTTTTTATTGGAGATTGGGGTCTCACTCTGTCATACAGACTGGAGTACATTATTTGATATTTAACTCCAAATTGTGACATACTTAAATTAGAAGATTGGGGGTGGGGAGGAAAAGTATGTGGATATGGGAATGTCACCAGCAGAATGGGAAATAGGAAGCCAAAGACTAAAACTGAAAAATAAAAAAGAACAATAGAAACATACAAGTAGAAATATGGAGCTAAGATTCAGAAGAAACAGCTGAAAACGTTGAGTAATTCTAGGAGATAAGCATTGGGAACGTGCAAGATAGCAGCTGCTATTTTTAAATTGTGAACGTTGTACCCCTCTCTGACTAGTCAACATACACATAACTGCTTGGTTAAGAATTAAAAGTAGCCAGATTTACCCCTCTGTTTGAAACAATAAAAATAAGACACACTATATGAAACCACAGGCAAGCCAGTGTACATCAGACAATGAAGGACAATAATCTCTGAGAGACTGAAAACAAATAAAGTAAACCCCAAAAATTGTCCATGCTCACTGCCTTGAAGGAGTTTAAAGATAGCAGAGTAGAGAGGAAGACCCATGCAGAATCCAGCAGAATCCTTGAGGCAAGGGACGGAATCGAGAGCCTGAGAAGACCAGAGCTGGAGTTCTCTAAACAAAGCAGTGGAAGTGAGACCTGTGCAGATACTAATCCTGGATATCTAGAGAGGATCTCCTGTGAGTTTTCTGCTGAATACTGATCAACATATGCATGTGAAGGAACTAGCTAAGGCTGGGGGAAGAGGCACCCAAAGAATTAGAGGAAACAGTGTTCCCACCATTTCTATCCAACATTATACTGGAGGTTCTAGATAGTGAAATAAGGTAAATAATTAAAAAGAGAGAGAGGCAGAGAAAAAAGTAGGGAGGGAAGGAAGGTAGGAAGGAGGGAGGGAAGGAAAGAAGGAAAGCAAGGGAGAGAGAAAAAACAAGAGAAGAACAAAGGAAGGAGGGAAGGAATAAAGGATGAAATAAGGGAAGAAATGAAGGAAAGAAATAGAGAAAAGGAAGGAAGGGAGGGAGGAAGGAAGGGAGGGAGGGAGGCAAGGGAGGGAGGTGAGGGAGGGGAGGGAGGACAGAGGGAGAGAGAAAGGGAGGGAGGAAGCGAATGAAGGAAAAAGGGGAAGAGTGAACAAGAGAAGAAGGAGGGAGGGAAGGAAGGAATGAGGGAATGAATAAAGGAAAGACAGAAAGAGAACAAGGGAGGGAAGGAAGGAAAGAGAGAGGGAGGGAGGCAGGGAATGAAGGAAAAAAGAGAGAGAAGAGAGAACAAAAGAAGGAAGGAGGGAAGGAAAGAATGAGGGAATGAATGAAGGAAAGACAGAGAACAAGGGAAGGAAGGAAGAAAGGAAGGAAGGACAGAGGGAGAGAAAGGGAGGGAGGCAGGGAATGAAGGAAAAGAGAGAACAAGAGAAGAGGGAAGGAGGGAATGAATGAAGGAAAGACAGAGAAAAAGAACAAGAGAAGGAAGGAAGGAAAGAAGGGAGGGAGGGAAGGAGGGAGGAAAAGACATCCAAATTGAGAAGGAAAAGGTAACACTGTCTTTATTCACAGACAACATACAAAAAATCCGATGCAATCTATAAATAAGCCCCTAGAAGTAACAACAATAATCAGAAATTGACATTTGTTAAAGATACCACTTATAACATCAAAAATATGAAATTCTTAGGGATAATCTAACAAAAAAAATGACACACTTATAAACTGAAAATATAAGGCATTGCTGAGAAAAAATAAATCTTAAATAAAGGCATATGTTATATTGAGTTCACGGATCAGAAGACACAATTGTCCAATGCCAATTCTCCCCAAGTTGATCTATAATTCAGCATAATCCTAATTAAAATTCCAGTAGACTTTTCAGTAGAACTTAAAAACTTGTTCAAAAACTCATATTGGAAAAGCAAAGGACCTAAATTAGTCAAAAATTTTGGGAAAAAAATGTTCAGAACTACTGCTGACACTGTTACACAGCTACTTATAATAAAGCCACAGTACCCAAGCAATGTGGTATTGGCATATAGGCCAATGTAATACAATTAGGGAACCCAGAAATAGACAGAAACAGACATGGACAACTGATTTTCAACAAAAGTGCAAAGATAATTCAGTGGAGAAAGGATAGTCTTTCCTTGGTACTAGAACAAAGATATTATTATGCAAAATAAAAATCTTTGATCCATAACATGTACCAGGCATAAATATTAATTCAAAATAGAGCATAGAACCTAAAAAATATAAATATTCTGGAAGAAAACAGAAAAATTTTGTGATCTTGGGGTAGGCAAATATTTATTTGAAACAACAAAATTATAATCAATTTAAAAAACAATCCTTAGATAAGAGACATCATCAAACCAAAAACTTCTGTTCTTGAAGAGAAACTGCTAAGTTAATGTGTAGAGAAGCCATAGACTGTGAGAAAGTACTTGAAAATCACACATCTAATAAGATAATTGTACCAGAATATGTACTGTTGAAAATCAATAATAGTAAAATAAACCAGCCAATAAAAATGGCCAAAATATTTGAATGGACACTTTCCACCAAAGAAGATATATGGATGACAAAAAAGCACTTGAAAATATGATATCATTAGTCATTACAAAAATGCAAATTAAAACTATCATGAAATATCACCACACACATATTAGAATGAATAATCTTAAAGACTGGCCATACAAAGTGTTTGCAAGATTCTAGAGAAAATGGAACTCTCATATGTTGCTAGTAGGAATGTAAAATTGTATATCCACTTTGGAAAGGAGTTTAGTCATTTTTCACAAACCTATAGCTATTACAAACGTACCACAATCTAGGTAGCTTATAAACAATAAAAATTTATTTCTCCCAATTTTGGAGGTTAAGTCAAAGATCAAGGCAGATTTGATGTCTGGTGAAGGTTTGGTTTCTGGCTCATCGACTGTGCCTTCTTGCTGTGTCTTCACACAGTGAAAAGGGTAGAGAGACCTGGGGCCTCTTTTATAAGGCCCCCACTTTCATGAGGGCTTTGCCCCCATGTCTTAATCCCACTTCCCAAGGGCCCTGCCTCCTAATACCATCACTTTGGGCTTGAGGATTTCAACATACAAATTACATGGAAGGGAGGGACATGTACATTCAGACCATAGCACTTACCATAGGATTCCTCCATTCCACTCCTAGAAATAAAAGCGTATTCCCACACAATGACTTAAACATGCAAATTCATAGCAGCTGTATTTGTAATAATTAAAAACTGGAAACAATCCAAATGTCCATTAAGAGTTTAAGAGATCAAGAAACTGCTACATCCATACAATGGAAAATTACCTAGCAATGAAAATGAATGGAGACAATCCAAGATGGCCGAATAGGAACAGCTCTGGAGTGCAGTTCCCAGTAGGAAGAACACAGAGGGTGAGTGAACACCACATTTCCAAATGAGTTTTTACTGCCCACAGACCAGGAGCTTCCCGGGTGGAAAAGCACCACGAGTGTCCAGCATGGCTGTTTCAGCTGGCATAGTGGGTCTCTGCACAAAAACTCACAGAAATCTGAGTGTCTGTTTCAACTGGCACCCAGAATGCCTGGGAGACAGAGTTGCCCATTCAACTGAAAAAAGGGGGGCTGAAACAGGGAGCCAGGTGATCTGGCTCAGTGGGTCTCACTCCCACAAAGACCAGCAATCTGAAATGCTCTGAATTGAGAGTTTCACAGCAAGCACAGCTGGACCTGGGACAGTCCAGCTCTGTTGGGGGAAGGCTGTCTGCCATTACCCAGGCAGTCCACAACTACCGAGGCAGTCCACCATTACAGAGACAGTCTTCCATTACTGAGGCAGATTGCCATTACCGAGGCAGTTCTAACTATACCTCTATAAATAAAACCTCAAGGAAGTTCACATAGCAGCTGGGCAGAACCCACAGCAGCTTGGCAGCTCGGCAGCTCAGCAATGCCTCTGCTGGCAGACTGTGACTAGGCTACCTCCTCTTTGGGCAGGGTAGCTCTGGAAAAAGTCACCAGCATGACAGGAACTTAAAAATAAAGACCCACCTTCCCAGGACAGAGCAACTGGGAAAAAAGGTGGTTATGAGTTCTGCTGCAGCAGACTTAAACGTACCTACTCAGCAGCTATGAACAGAAAAACAGAGCTCACAGCTCAGCACTTGAGCTCCTATAAGGGACAGACTGTCTCCTCAAGCAGCTCCCCGACCCCTGTATTTCCAAAGAGACACCTCATAAAGGAGAGCTAAGGCTGACATCTGGTGGGTATCCTTCTGGGACAAAGATAACAGAAGAAGAAACTGGCAGCAACAGCAACCCTTACCGTTCTGTAGCTGACACACATGATCCCCAGGTAAGCATGGTCTGAAGTGGACCTGCAGCAGTCCTACAGCAGAGGGGCCTGACTGTTAGAAGGAAAACTAAAAAACAGAAAGAAATAATTTCATCATCAACAAAAAGGACATCCACTCAGAGACCCAATATGAAAGTCAACAACTACAAAGACCACAGATCAGGTAGATAAATCCACAAAGATGGGAAGAAACCAGCACAAGAAGGATGAAAACATCCAAAACTAGAATGTGTCTCCTCCTCCAAGGGATCACAACTCCTCGCCAGCAAGGGAACAAGGCTGGATGGAGAATGAGTCTGATGCATAGACAGAAACAGGCTTCAGAAAGCAGGTAATAAACTTCTCTGAGCTAAAGAACATGTTCTAACCCAATGCAAAGAAACTAAGAACTTTGAAAAAAGGTTTGACAAAATGCTAGCAAGAATAAACAGCTTAGAGATGAACATAAATGAATTGATGGAACTGAAAATCACAACATGAGAACTTCGTGAAGCATATGCAAGTGTAAATAGCCAAACTGACCAAGCAGAAGAAAGGATATCAGAGATTGAAGATCAACTCAATGAAATAAAATGAGAAGGCAAGATAGAGAAAAAAGAGTAAAAAGAAATGAACAAAGCCTCCAAGAAATATGGGATTATGCACTTTGGAGGCCAAGGAGGGCAGATCACCTGAGGTCGGAGTTCAAGACCAGCCTGACCAACATGGTGAAATGCCATCTTAAAAAAAAAAGAAAAGAAAAGAAAAAAATATGGGATTATGTGAAAAGACCTAATCTACGTTTGATAGGTGTACCTGAATGTGATGGAGAGCATGAATCCAAGCTGGAAAACACTCTTCAGGATATTATCCAGGAGAATTTCCCCAACCTAGCAGGGCAGGCCAATATTCAAGTCCAGGAAATACAGAGAACACCACAAAGATATTCCTCAAGAAGAGCAACTCCAAAGCACATAATCGTCAGATTCACCAGGGTCGAGATAAAGGAAAAAATGATAAGGGCAGCCAGAGAAAAAGCCTGGGTTCCCTGCAAAGGGAAGCCCATCAGACTCACAGTGGATCTCTCCACAGAAACCCTACAAGCCAGAAGAGAGTGGGGGCCAAGAGTCGACATCCTTAAAGAAAAGAACTTTCAAACTAGATTTTCATATCCAGCCAAACTAAGCTTCATAAGTGAAGGAGAAATAAAATCCTTTACGAACAAGCAATTGCTCAGAGATTTCATCACCACCAGGCCTGCCTTACAAGACCTCCTGAAAGAAGTGCTAAACATAGAAAGGAACAACCAGTACAGTTACTCCAAAAATGTACCAAATGGTAAAGAGCATGGACACAATAAAGAAACTGCATGAACTGATGGGCAAAACAACCAGCTAGCATCCAAATGGCAGGATCAAATTCACACACAACAATATTATCCTTAAGTGTAAATGGGCTAAATGCCCCTGTCAAAAGACACAGACTGGCAAATTGGATAAAAAGTCAAAACCCATTGGTGTCCTCTATCCAGGAAACTCATCTCACATGCAAGGACACACATAGGCTCCAAATAAAGGGATGGAGGAAGATTTACCAAGCAAATGGAGAGCAAAAAAAAGGAAGAGTTGTAATCCTAGTCTCTGATAAAATAGACTTTAAAGCAACAAAGATCAAAAGAGACAAAAAAGGGCATTACATAATGGTAAAAGGATCAATGCAACAAGAACAGCTAACGATCCTAAATATATGTGTACCCAATACAGGAGCACCCAGATACATAAAGCAAGTTCTTAATGACCTACAAAGAGACTTAGACTCCCACACAATAATAGTGGGAGACTTTAACACTCCACTGTCAATATTAGACAGACCAATGAGACACAAAATTAATATCCAGGAATTGAACTCAGATCTGGACCAAGCAAACCTAATAGACATACACAGAACTCTCCACCCCAAATCCACAGAATATACATTCTTCTCAGCACCACATCACACCTACTCTAAAACTGACCACATAATTGGAAGTAAATCACTCCTCAGCAAATGCAAAAGAATGAAAATCATAACAAACAGTCTCTCAGACCACAGAGCAATCAAATTAGAACTCAGGATTAAGAAACTAACTCAGAACTGCATAACTTTTTTTTTTTTTTTTAGAAAGAAAGAAAAAAAGAATGAAGAAGAGGAGGAAAAAGGAAGAGAAAGAGAGAGAGAGAATGGGAGTATTGCTTTCTTGCCCAGGCTAGAATGCAATTTAGTAATGAGTTTTGAAAACCTCTTTTATACCGATAATTATACTTAATGATGTAGTCAGGAAGAAATAAGGGAAGAAAATAACAAACAAACAGCAACCAATATTTCATTTAAACCTATGAAATGCTATGTGATTACTGAGGAGTGATTTACTTCCAATTATGTAGTTACTTTTGGAATAGGTGTGAGGTGGTAATGTATGTTTTGTGTATTTGAAGTGGAGAGTTCTATAAATGTTTATTAAGTTTACTTGTTCCGGATCTGAGTTCAAGTCCTGAATGTCCTTGTTAATTTTCTGTCTCATTGATCTATAGAATTGTTAGCTCTTCTTGTTACATTAATCCTTTTGCCATTATGTAATGTCCTTCTTTGCCTCTTTTGATCTTTGTTGCTTTAAAATCTACTTTATCAGAGGCGAGAATTGCATCTCCTGCTTTTTGTTTATTTGTTTATCTTTACTCTCTGTTTGGTTGGTAAATCTTCCTCCTTCTCTTTGTTTTGAGTCTTTGTGTATTGTTGCATGTAAAGTGAGTCTGGATGCAGCATACCGATGGGTTTTGGCTTTTTATCCAATTAGAATATATGTAAGTTTAATACTGGTATTTGATGCTAGCTGGCTGTTTTGCCCATTAGTTGATGTAAATTTTTCATTGTGTTCATGGAAACTGAACAACTGTCTCTTGAATGTTGACTGGATAAACAATGAAATGAAGGTAGAAATAAAGATGTTCTTCAAAACCAATGAGAATGAAGACATAACGTACCAAAATCTCTGGGACACCTTTAAAGCAGTGTCTACAGGAAAAAGCAATAAATGCCCACATGAGAAGCAAGGAAAGATCTAAAATCAGCATCCCATCATCAAAATTGAAAGAGCTAGAGGACCAACATCAAAAAAACTCAAAAGCTAGCGGAAGACAAGAAATAACTAAGATCAAAGCAGAACTGAAGGAGATACACACAAAAAAAAAACCCTCAAAAAATTAATAAATCCAGGATCCTTTTTTTTGAAAAGATCAATAAAATAGACAGACTGCTAGCCAGATGAATAAAAAAGAAAAGACAGAGAATCAAATACATGCAATAAAAAATAATAAAGGGGATATTACCACAGATTCCACAGAAATACAAACTACCATCAGAGATTACTACAAACGATTCTATGCACATAAACCAGTAAACCTGGAAGAAATGGACAAATTCCTGAACAGTTGTACCTTCTCAAGCCTAAACCAGGAAGAAGTCGAAACCCTGAATAAACCAGTAACAAGGGCAGAAGTTGAGGCAGAAATTAATAGCCTATCAACCAAAAAAAAGTAAAGGTCCAGATGTGTTTACAGCTGAATTCTACCAGACATACAAAGAGGAACTTGTACCACTCCTTCTGAAACTATTCCAAACAATACAAAAAGAGAGAATTCTTCCCAAATCATTTTATGAGACAAACATCATCCTGATACTAAAACCCAGCAGAGACACAACAAGAAAAGAAAACTTCAGGCCAATATCCATGATGAACATCGATGTAAAAATCTTCAATAAAATACCAGCAAACTGATTGCAACAGCACATCAAAACGCTTATCCATCACGATCAAGTAGGCTTCATCCCAGAGATGCAAGGCTGGTTCAACATATGCAAGTCTATAAACATAATCCACCACATAAACAGAACCAAACATAAAAACCACATGATTATCTCAATAGATGCAGAGAAGGCCTTCGACAAAATTCAACAGCTCTTTATGCTAAAAACTCTCAATAAACTAGGTATCAATGGAACGTATCTCAAAATAATAAAAGCTATGTACGACAAACCCACAGTCTGTATCATACTGAACAGGCAAAAACTGGAAGCATTCCCTTTGAAATCTGGCACTAGACAAGGATGCCCTCTCTCACCACACCTATTTAATATAGTATTGGAAGTTCTAGCCAGAGCAATTAGGCAAGAAAAAAAAAGAGCATATTCAATTAGGAAAAGAAGAAGTCAAATTGCCTCTATTTGCGGAAGACATGATTGTATATTTAGAAGACCCCATCATCTCAGCCCAAAATCTACTGAAACTGATAAGCAACTTCAACAGTCTCAGGATACAAAATCCATGTGCAGCTATCACAAGTATTCCTATACATCAATAACAGACTTAAAAAGAGCAAATCAAGAACGAACTGCCATTCACAATTGCTACAAAGAGAATAAAATACCTAGGAATACAACTAACAAAGGATGTAAAGGACCTCTTCAAGGAGAACTACAAACCACTGCTCAACGAAATAAGAAAGGACACAAACAGATGGAAAAACATTCCATGCTCATGGTTAGGAAGAATCAACATCCTGAAAATGGCTATACTGCCCAAAGTAATTTATAGATTCAACACTATCCCCATCAAGCTACCTATGACCCTCTTCACAGAACTGAAAAAAAGCCACCTTAAACTTCATATGGAACCAAAAAAGAGCCCTCATAGCCAAGTCAATTCTAAGCAAAAAGAACAAAGCTGAAGGTATCACGCTACCTGACTTCAAACTAAAACAGCATGGTACTGGTACAAAAACAGAGATATAGACCAATGGAACAGAACAGAGGCCTTGGAGGCAATGCCACACATCTACAACCATCTGATATTTGACAAAACTGACAAAAACAAGCAATGGGGAAAGGATTCCCTGTTTAATAAATGGTGTTGGGAAAACTGGCTAGCAGTGTGCAGAAAGCAAAAACTGGACCCCTTCTTGACACCTTACACTAAAATTAACTCCAGATGGATTAAAGGCTTAAACATAAGACCTAAAACCATTAAAACCCTAGAAGAAAACCTAGGCAAAACCATTCAGGACATAGATGACTAAAACACCAAAAGCATTGGCAACAAAAGCCAAATGTGACCTAATTAAACTCCAGAGCTTCTGCACAGCAAAAGAAACAATCATTAGAGGAATGGGCAATCAACAGAATGGGAAAGAATTTTGGCAATCTACCCATCTGACAAATGGCTAACATCCAGAATCTCCAAAGAACTAAAACAGATTTACAAGAAAAAAACAAATAAACCCATTCAAAAGTGGGCAAAGGATATGAACAGACACTTTTCAAAAGAAGACACATATGAGGACAGCAAACTTATGAAAAACCGCTCATCATCACTGGTCATTAGAGAAATGTAAATCAAAACCACATTGAGATACCATCTCATGCCAGTTAGAATGGCCATCATTAAAAAATCTGGAGACAACAGATGCTGGAGAGGATGTGGAGAAATAGGAACATTTTTACACTGTTGGTGGGAGTGTAAATTAGTTCAACCATTGTGGAAGATAGTTGGTGATTCCTTGATGACCTAGAAATAGAAATTCCATTTGACCCAGCAATCCCATTACTGGGTATATATCCAAAGGATTATAAATCATTCTATTAAAAATACACATGTACATGTATGTTCATTGTGGCACTGTTTACAATAGCAAAGACCTGGAACCAACCCAAATGCCCATTGATGATAGACTGGACAAGGAAAATGTAGCACATGCAGCCATAAAAAATGATGGGTTTGTGTCCTTTGTAGGGACCTGGATGAATCTGGAAACCATCATTCTCAGCAAACTGACACATGAACAGAAAATCAAACACCGCATGTTCTCACTCATAGGCGGGTGTTGAGCAATGAGAACACATGGACACAGGGAGGGGAGCATCACACACTGGGATCTGTTTGGGGGAACTAGGGGAGGGACAGCGGGGGTAGGGAGTTGGGGAGGAATAACATGGGGAGAAATGCCAGATACAGGTGACGGGGATGAAGGCAGCAAACCACATTGCTACATATGTACTTATGCAACAATCCTGCATGTTCTGCGCATGTAACCCAGAACCTAAAGTGCCATTAAAATATATATATACACACACACATACATATAATACACATATATATGCATACATATATATGTATATTATATATATATATAAAAGAAAATATATGTATATTATATATATATATTTATATATATAAAAGAAAATATATGTATATTATATATATATATATTTATATATATATAAAACACAAAGAAAAGAATGAACATATTAAGAGTTCATTCTTTTCTTTTATATATATATATATAAAAGAAAAGAATGAACTCTTAATATGTTCAATAGCATGGGTGAAACTCAAAATAATTATGCTGATTGAAAGAAGTTAGAGGAAAAAGAGTACATACTGTATGATTTCATTTATATACAATTCCAAAAATACAAACTAATGTATGGTGACAGAAAGCAGGTCAGTAGATGCCTGGGAACTGAGAAAGGGTATGGTGCTTAATTTTATGTGTCAACTTCATTGGACAACAGGTTGCCTGACGTTCAGCCAAAAATTATTCTGGGTATGTCTGTGAGGGTGTTTCTAGATGAGATGAACATTTGATCAGTAGACTGAGTAAAGTGGATTGCCCTAATGTGGGTGAATCTCATCCAGTCAATTGAAGACTTGAATAAAACAAAAGACTGAGTAAGAGGAAACTTCTGCCTGACTACTTGAGCTGAGAAATCAGTCTTTACTTGCCTTTGGACTTGAGCTGAAAAATTGGCTCTTCCTAGGTCCCTAGCTGGCCAGTCTTCAGATCAGAACTTACAACATTGGCTTTCCTGGTCCTCATGCCTTTGGATGTGGACTGTAACTACACCATTTAATCTCCTGGTTCTCCAGCTGGAAAGCTGGAGATTTGGGGACTTCTCAGCCTCCATAATTATATAATCATGTGAGCTAATTCTGTGTGTCCTAGTTTTTCCTTCTCTGGAGAACCCTACTGCAAGGATAGAGAAGGAAATTATAAGGGGCATAAATAAACTTTTGGAAGTCAAGAGTATGTTTACTTTCTTAATTGCAGTGATGGTCTTACGGGCATTCATACATGTCAAACTTATCAAATTGTACATTTTAAATATGTGAAGTTTATTGTAGGTCAATTATACTTCATGACACCTCAATAAAGTTGTGAATTTAACATATTTATAAAATTTAGGGTGAAGAACAATCAACCTCTGAAAGTGAGATAACAGGGTTACCTCGACAGCGCTATGGGAACCCAGAGGAGACAAGATTGATTCTGACTGGTATTAAGAACATGTCACAGACAAGATGAAGCTGCAGTGTGTGTACCTCTAATCGCAGCAATCTGTATCCCAAGAGATGAATATCTTTTGCATTTTCTTCCCTCTTGCTTTTATCTTAATCCCTTTCAGTAGAACAGAGCAGTTTCACATTTGTGCTCTAAAGTTATATGGCAACTCTGCAGTTAGATAACCAGCATCTGACAAGTCAGATGACCTTTCACTTTCTAGCTCTGTGAATAGGCATGGGACCCAATATCTCTCAACAATAATTTCCTTATTATGAAATCAGGATTATAGTGGCACCTATTTCCTAGGTCTTATGTAATGATTCAATGAAAGAATGCATGTAAAGGAGTTAGCACAGTATTCAGAACATGGCCTTAACTTGATATCATTAACTGCTTTTATTCACTTCTTGCTTTCTGCCAATCATCACCTGGATAGACTTTATCATCGCCATTAGAATGACCACCTATCTTTCTAACTCATCATTTACTTTCTGGTTAATTACTCCCAATCACTTATTTTCTCATTCTCTGCACTTGCAGTGAGAATTTTGGTTAAAACCACCTGAATTATTCAGTATTTCGCAAACACATACAATTTGGAATCCTAATCTGGCTTTAAAATAAAAATTGCCATGAGTAATTTAATGCTAAATTCAACTCTAGCCCGGCCTTGAACAGATAAATGTAAAATTACCCTTGGCAATTCTTACGAAGACATATGTAAATACATGGTTGGCCGTAGCACAGTTATTGAATATTTAAAATCAGTTTGCCCGTTACTAATGAATGACTGGCCAGAATCAATTACATACTAAAAATCAATAAACTAAAAATATTCTACTAGAAATTCTGAAATAGTCAAGGGACTTATTTCCTTACTTGTTATGGTATGCCATCAGGAAATCACTAAAGGATTTAGTAATACCAAATCTGAAAACTGTCAAGGCTAGGAAGAGAGCAGCACATTCCAGCAGGCTTAGCCTTGGGCCCCTACCCAGCTGGGGACATCAAACCCTGCAGAACTGTGAAGCTGACAAAGTTTAATTTAGGGGTTCCCAGCCCCTTTTATGATACGCTGTCCTCATCTCTGTAGTTATTTCTCAATCCTTCCTTTATCCTCCTGAGCTCAGGGGCTTATAAGCTATTAACTTTTTCTCAAGGAAAAAATATGACACTAGCCACTTAAATTTAGTGTGAACAAGGCTTAATGTCTAATCTTTCCTAAGGGAATTTGCATTTTAACAAGAAATTTTTTAATGGAAAATTTCAGAAAAGGACTCATTGGCTAGGAGAGCATCTGGGGAGAGACATGGGGACTCTTTTTCCTTTCCCCAGATCACATTACTTATTCCGTAACTTACACTTGCAAGAGTGTTACTGTTTCTGAGTTTTAAGTCAAGCTTAAAATTTCCTGTTTTCACAGACTAGTGATCCTGTAAAATAATGGTTTCTTCTTGTATCAAAGGAGAATGGTTGAAAAAGTCTCAAAAAAAAAAAAAAAAAGAAAAGAAAAAAGTCTCATGAGGCTTTTTAAACAAACAGATGCACATAAATTACAGGGAAAAAGAACATTATTTACATTAAATAAATAAACATTAAATAGATAATTATTAAATAAACAAGCAAATAGTAAAAAAAAACCTTTGGATTTCTAATGTGAATATCAAAACTTTATTGTCAGCTGCTTAAAATAGAGCAAAATATCATCAGAAGTGAATTGGAAATACATAGATACTATGCTACAACATTGAATTTTATATTGTCTATTAAGACCAGTTGCCCAAAGCAGTTTAAGTAGAGTAGAATTGCATTTAAATTGCAAAATGCACCACAATTTCTAAAAAAAGGAAAGATATAGCCACATGAAATCACTCTTGGTAGTTAATACCATCAGCAAAATATATATTTAAAATACATGGCAGCGTGACTCAGCCAAATGAAGTGAAGTCAAAAATAGGAACTAAAACCACTTAAAAACTTCTTATCCACTCATCTCAAGCATCTAGGGGCCTAGCATGTGTTACATATTTCTCTAGAGGATGGAATTATCAACCGGACATTGAGTCCCTGCCTCCGAAAAGCTCATTGTCTGGAGATGATTAAGGCCATGTGAATTAGGATAAGACAGCATGGTAAATTCTCAGAGAAAGGAAAGCACAGGGTATGATGAGAACACAAAGTAAAAGCTCCTGCGTTCTGATCAGAGGAGCAGGACTGGGGGTAGATTCAAAAGAAGGACATAAAGATAAGAGTTTTAAAGGAGACCTTAGGCCTGAGCAGGAAAGATTCGCAAATACTACTAACAAAATATCCAAACCAAGTACTAGGTCTAAGGTGTCCATTGAAAATGAGGTAGGGAAGACACCTGGCTGAGGTCCAGTGGATTAGGAGAATTTGGGGGGATTCAGCAATAGGGGTCCCAGACTCAGTCTCCGTGAAATTTACATAAGGGAGGATAAAGCTTCCGATTTCCTTTGCCAAGAGCATTCCTCCCTCGAAACTGGAGAACACTGCCTTCTTCTCACTGGTCAGATATGAGGTAGCACGTCCCCATGTCACTTACAACTTGCCATGTTTTATTTCCTTTGAGCATTTATCAATAAGAGATCATCTCATTTTTTTTTTTTTTTTTTACTTACTGATGTGCTCCTTTACTTTCTGTTTCTCCTCACTACAATGTAGTTTTGCAAAGGCCTGTTTCTTAAAAGGCACCTAATAAACATGCAGTGAATGGTTGTTGGATAGAGTTCTAAGGACCAGGGACAAGGCAGGAAGATGCTAGTGAATTGGAAACACAGCAGGTTGGTAGGGGCCTGCAGGGCAAAGCAGACTTCAAGGTCATTGAAAATTGAAAAAGGGGTTCAAATAGTCAAAGTTTAAAAATGTCATTTTTAAACCATTGTATTCAGATCTTCCTTACGTGAAGCTGAACTCTTCTAAATGTTTGTGTGAATTTACTTTAGATCTTGAAGTGGCTTATTTAATCAATGATGGGTCTGTCCTAAGATAATAGTCCACCAAAATAAAACTGATTAGAAACCAGTGTATTTCTTAGTACGATCCTATGCCATTGGTCTGATACACTGCCATATGCAATGTATCTGATGACTTTGTGTAGCTCCCTCCAATATATACATTTTAGAAAGTCACATTTGCTCTTTGATTCAATGAATTCCTCAGGAGAAATAAAAATTTTGTTGTATTAGCTGTCCTCTCTGATAATCTCAAGAGAAAGTTTGTGTTCTCATGATGTCTGGGATAATTCTTCAGTCTAGAGAGTGACAGACTAGATTGAATTAGCTTTGGTTCTTTCATCACTAATTAGGTGGCAAAGCAGGCCTGCCGCAGGGCACACAGACATGGACTCTGTTTCCATAATTAGGCTAATAAAGGGATTGCAGTCCTGGCAAGAGCTGTCCTTGCATGATCTTGAGATCCAGAATTCTCACTGGATTGTGGGCTTCTCAAGGACAGGAAGTTTGCCTAATTTCTATTCCAAGGAAGAGGATGGAACTCAGGGTAATGCCCATCATATGACAGGTACCCAGAAAACATTTGTAGAAACTAATGCATTTCTATGAACTAATGCATTTCTAGAAACGCATTAGTTTCTATAAGTATTACTATAATGCATTCTGTCTTTTACCCTGCTTTATTTGCTATCTTTACCAGTATCTTAAATAAAGAGAGACATGCTCATCCATTTTTAAAAGGACACAAGCTTGGAGAGAGATAACTAATGCAATGACTGATGAAATCGAACTTCAAAATTATTCCCATAGAGTTGAAACATTGGCTCCATCTGGCAGGATAAAGTTTAATAATAATATGTATATATTCTCGTATATAGGTAAAAACTATCAATTGCACAGTTGTGAGAAGCAGCTAACCTGATTAGCAATAGTTGATGTGAAAAAAATCTGGATCTTACCTTTCTTTGTAAATTTAGTCAGTGTTGACTGTGTAAAGCTTCAGCTGAGAAATAAAAAAAAAAGCAATGATAGGAGATTTTAATGTAAATATAATGTATAGAATGAACAAAGCAAGGTAAATAATCTCACTACATTTTGTGGTCCTGGGACTACAGTAGAAGGATTTATGTAGTTCCAGTTTGTTTGTTTGTTTGTTTTTGAGACAGAATTTTACTTTTGTTGCCCAGGGTGGAGTGCGGTGGCACGATCTTGGCTCACTACAACCTCTGCCTCCCAGGTTCAAGCGATTCTCCTGCCTTAGTCTCCTGAGTAGCTGGGATTATAGGTGCCCACCACCACACCGGCTAATATTTTTGTATTTTTAGTAGAGATGGGGTTTCATCATGTTGGCCAGGCTGGTCTCAAACTTCTGACCTCAGGTGATCTGCACACCTCGCCCTCCCAAAGTGCAAGGCCAGTTGCTATATTTTAAAAGATAGTCCAACAAATGAGAATAGTGCTTCTCCAGTTTAATCACTCATACAAACCATTTTGTTAGTAGGACTGGTGTGGGGCCTGGGAATCTGTATTTATAACAAGCTCTCAGGTGATATTGATGCTTCTGGGGCACAGAGCACTTTTTTAAATAGCGAGGCACTAGTGTCTATTTTGAGACAGGCCCACATCTGGAAGACTTAGGAATCTGAAAATCACAAGCCATGAAAATGATGGAAAGAACTAGACTATTGAACATGGAGAAGGTTTACACAGTGGGGACATATTTTCAGTCTTTATATTTTGAATTACTGTCATAATAAAGGACAGACTTGTGCATTCTGGTCACCAAAAGCAAACACAAAACTGGAAGAAGTTGCAAGATGTAGATTTTGGCTAAATATAACAAGCACATTCTAGCAGATGGAGCCACTCGATGGGAAGTGCTGCCTCATAACCGTGGATATGCCTCTGCAATTGACAAGGCTAAGGAGGAACTGGTCAATTGCCAGTTAGGCATGCAAAGATGATTCCTATGTGGGCGAGGGAAAAGACTTGATCCAATTTAAGATTCCTTTCAACTCTAAGATGCTGTGAATCTGCATCTTATTTATTATCTCTTTGATGTCTCCTTCTTAATGGTTTTCCCTCAGCCTATTGTTCCAGGCCCATGAACTTCACTGCAGATTCCCTATTCTGAGAAATTGGATGTGAAAATGTTCTGCAAAATATATAGCACCACATAAAATTCGAGTTTATATGGAGAATTTTATAGTACTCCATTAATTTTCTTTCATTTCTACATATCTGGTTGTCAATTTAACATGAAAGTTGCTTGGATCAAGACACTATTCAGCAAACAGGTGATATTCAATTATGAATAAAGGGCATATTTCATACTAATGAGTATAGAGGAAGTGGTTAGGTACTTGGATATGTTACAAAACAATTGTGGCACTTTCAACATTTCAAAATTTAGAATAAATTCTAACTCCTAGGACTGTTTTGTTATAATCCACTGTGAAATCTGAGAGATAAATTAATGGATATCTCAAGTCGTTTTCAGACCAAGAGTTGAAAAAAATGTAAGCATATCCTTTAAAATATCATGTAACTTTTTCTTATATTCTGTTGTGTCTGTAAATTGTGTAGCTTCAATATTTCCTTATCTTTACATTTCAGGGCAATTTTTAGAGAATTGGCATCCTGAAACATGGTGAAGGCACTTCATTAGGCTTATTAAGGGAACTGAATCGATGCCTTGGTGCCCCGAGGCAGGCCTGCTGCGCCATCTAATTAGTGATGGAAGAACCAAAGCTAATTCAATCTAGACTGTCGCTTCTGGGACTGACAGATTGCCCTGGACAGCTTGAGAGTACAAGCCCTCCCAGAGGATTACAGCACCAATACCAGCCCAAGAAGGGCACTGATGTCAAACCATTAAAGCTCTTCCACTTGTCCCGCAAAAGCAGTTTTAAATACAGCACATTTCATGGGAAGCATTGTCACACCCAGGAGATTTCAAAAGAAAAACATATACAATGGAAAGAGTGTATTTACAATAACCTGCCACTTTATCCTGACATGAAGTGTCAACTAGACAGTGTTCTTCTGGATTTTAGACTCAAAAAATGGCAAAGGAGACCCCATTGCCTCACCAAGAAACATTGCTGTATATGGATGGATTTATATAATAATACAGTAGAGAAAAAAACTTCTTTCACATTCAGAAACTAATTTGCCTTTATAACCACATAGACAGGAGGTATCTAAGGTAGATAATCCCATTTCATGATGAAGACACTGAATTTCAAAGAATCTAAGTGACTTCCTCAATGTCAATGTCACAAAGATGCTAAATCATAGAGCTAGGACTCCTTTTGACTCATATCTTAATTTTCTTACCATTTTGGAAAAAATAATTAAATGTTATATTTTTTGTGAGAACTAAAATATGCCATTAGATTATACCTGTATATTGCTACAGTAGAGATATGTTTAAATAGTTCTACCATTAATATTTTTATTTATTTATTTTTTTCTTTTAGACGGAGTTTCGCTCCTGTTACCCAGGCTGGAGTGCAATGGCGCGATCTCGGCTCACGGCAACCTCCGCCTCCTGGGTTCAAGCAATTCTCCTGCCTCAGCCTCCCGAGTAGCTGGGACTACAGGTATGCGCCACCATGCCCAGCTAATTTTTGTATTTTTAGTAGAGACAGGGTTTCACCATGTTGACCAGGATGGTCTCGATCTCTTGACCTCGTGATCCACCCGCCTCGGCCTCCCAAAGTGCTGGGATTATAGGCGTGAGCCACCGCGCCCGGCCACCATTAATATTTTTAATGGAGTTTTTTTGTTTCCCCCTTTAAAACATAATTTTCTCAGAAAATATTCTTTATAAATATTCATGTTTATTTAGTTTCTACTGTGTACAATGCACTTTACAAAGTCCTTTACATGCACTATTATTTATTCCTCACTAAAGCCCCATGAAATAGGCATTACAAGTTCATGTTTTACATGAAAAAATAATTAGGAAAGATTAACCTGACAAAGGTCTCACAGCTGGCAAATGGCAAAGTTGGTTCCTCCACCACACCGTGCCCAGGCATTCAGTTCTATGGAATCATTGACTAATTTATTTGATCGATATTTGTTGAATACATGTATCTTAGAGTAGAACAGGAGCTCAAAATGTAGTTGATGATAATTTTGAACCAATTAACTTTTATCATCTTAAAATCATTTTCACATTCGGTTTGAAATTTGTATCTTGCTGGACGTCATCAATTTTTTTTGCGTTAAAAGTATCTACTTGAGGTACAGTAAGTAATGAGTTAACATATGCTGTGGAAAGCCTTTGAGATTCTGAACTCAAGGATGAGAAGGGTGCCAGGGAGTAAAATCCACTGGGTTTCAATTTGCATTTTCTTCATACTTTGTGCCTAGCACAGAAAGCCCACAATGAGGTGTGAAGGATGGGAATTAGAAAGGAAAGTAACAATTACATTCTCTGTTTGGGCCTGCAGAAGTCACACATCAAAAGCGGTTCAGTGGTCTTGGGCAAGAAACAAAGTCTCCAAGCCTCAAATCTCCTGACCTTAAAAAAAAAAAAAGGGAAAATCACTCTCAGCTTTCTTCCTCTTGGGATTGCAGTGAGGAGTAAATAAAATAATGTCTGTAAAAGCATTTCTAAACTGATAGGTATTACAAATAGAAGATACTACATACTAATTTAAGGTATTAACATTTGCATATTTGCTGAGCATTTTCACTGACTTGACTAAATAATTTCCTTAACTGGCCTATTACTTTTGGGTGCTGGTCCCACTAAGCTTTCTTTTATTAAAATAAAGAGAGTGTGTGATGATTAATTTTATGAATCAACTCAATTGGGCTAAGGGATGCCCAGAGTCCTGGCAAAACAATATTTCTGGGTGTGTCTGTAAAGATATTTCTGGAAGAGATGAGCATTTGAATAGGCAGACTGAGTAAAGATCACTCTCACCAATGTTAATGGGTACCATCCAATCCATTGAAGTCCTGAATAGAAAAAAAAAGGTGAAGAAAGAATGAATTTATTCTCTCTTCTTGAGCGAGGACATCCATCTTCTGCTGCCCTGAAACATCAGAGCTCCTGGTTCTCAGGCCTTTGAACCTGAGCTTACACCAGCACCCTGGCCTGGTTCCCAGGCATTTGAACTCCACCTGAATTACATCACCAGCTTTCCTGGTGGTCCAGCTTGCAGACAGCAGATTGTGGGACTTCTCAGCTTCCATAATTGCATGAGTCAATTTCTACAACAAAGCTCCTCTAATTTATACAACGGGGATATAAATGAACCAGTGTGAAGGAAGAGGATGTGGGGCTAGTTCTATCAGGTTCACATCTTAATAGTAATGTGATCCTAAGCAAGTTGCTTAAATACCTTTTTCCCACTCTGTAGATTGGAGAAATAACACCTACTTTTTCAAAACCAGGTTATTTATCTAAAGCACCTAACCAAATATAGGGCTCAGGATATTTGCCAATTGTTAGTTTCCTTCTCATAACTATCCAATTAATCAAGTAATTTTTTAAACCTACTGTGGCTTAATTCTTAGCTCTCTCTTTCCTAGACACAGGGTAAAGAGTTCTAAAATATATCTAAATTTGTTTATGGTGTGAACATAAATAACTCATGTGATTTTTAAAAATACTGCATGCTGTTTTCAACTCTAGCTTTTATACCCAAAGGCCAAGGGTGATTCTGAGACAAAGAGATCATCATCTCTATTTCTAAACCAAGAGGCTGATAATATGTTAATCCATGTTCTTATCAGGGATTAGAAGAAAACAAGTCATAAAAACAGCAAAGATGATATATACTAACTGCAATAAAAATTGAAGTGTAATAAATACTGTTAAATTTTTGTTACATGAATCATGTATGGGAATGGTCCATATCCATGGAAAAATTTGAAATTTTTCTCAAATATATTCCTTCCACCACAACCCCGTCTCCTCAACTTGATGTCAATAACATTTCGGATGAAGTTTATCCTTTTATTAAATACATATCAACAAATAAAGAAATACTTTTTGAGAATTACAACAACACCCCTTAAATGAAATAGTATTGGTGCTTTTCAATGTTCCCAATAGTGCATGCAGGAAAACAGTACAACTCTCTATCAGGAAGAAATAAATATATCTTAAGTAATTCACTGCAATAAGAAAATGTAACTTCAGCAAACTACATATTTTATGGTCATCAATGTTTTGGGTTTTTTCCCCCCGGTTTTCCATAAATAGCTAGGTGATTTTCTAGCTGATGTAATAATAATCATTATTCTACTCAAGTTGCCCTTGTGAATTTACTGTAATTCTGTTACCTCCCATCAGGCGGAGACATAGCTCTAGAAATCAGAAAGTTAAACAGCAAAACCATCTTAAAGTACTTCATTTAGTTGCTTCCTACATGAATAAGTACTATACTCAGTTGTGGATATTTGTCTCCTCAAGAAGAGCAATGAAACGTATATCCACAAAAAGACGAAATCGGGCAATACTTGTATCTTGAAGCTCAGGCCATTTGGTCACCACTTCAATGACTTAATACAACTTTCTGTATCTTGGAGTCTTCATTTTTATTATTCTTGCCTGCCAAGCCTCAAAACATTGCTGTTTATAGAACGGTAATGTCTCCTTAGAAAAAATATAGTATGTAAATAAGTGCCTGCTCTTTATTCTCTTATCTATCTGTCTAAATCCTTTCTTTTTTTTAGAGTCAAAACAAATACTGCTCCAATAAAATCTTTCTTAATTACATTCACCACATTTTGCTTTCTTCTGATTTTGATGTTTTATCAATTTCTGAAAGAACTGAAAATAGAACTGCCATTTTATACAGCAATCCCACTACTGGGTATCTACCCAAAGGAAAAGAAATAATTATATAAAAATATATACCTGTATTCGTATGTTTATCACAGCACTATTCACAACAGCAAAGTCATGAAATCAACCTAAAATTTCATTAATGGATGATTGGATAGAGAAAATGTGATATACCATGGAATACTGCCTAGCCATAAAAAAAAAAAAAAAATAGAAGAAAATCATGACTTTTGCGGCAACATGGGTGGAACTGGAGGCCATTATCTTAAGTGAAATAACTCAGAAACAGAAAGTCAAACACCACGTTTCCTTTATAAATAGGGGCTAAATAATTTGTATCCATAACATAGAGAGTAGAATAATAGGCGGGTGAGGGGTGAAAAATTACCTATTTGGTACAATGTATACCTATATAGGTGATGATTATACTAAAAGCCCAGACTTCACCTACATAATATACCATGTAACAAAATTACACTTATACCCCTTAAATCCAGAAAAAGAAAAAGAAAATAAATAAAAAATAAATGCTTTGTAGTCCACGTTTATAGTATCTTCACAGGAGCAGAGGATGCAGTGAGCCAAGATCGCGCCACTGCACTCCAGTCTGGGCGACAAGAGTGAAACTCTTTCTCAAACAAACAAAAGAAAAGAAACCATGTTCTTTGCACATCCATAAGAAGCAACTCTTCATTCATTGAAGTTGTATCATGAGATTGCAGCAATTCAGTCACACCTTCAGGCTCCACCTCTAATTCTAGTTTTCTTGCTATTTGCACCACTTTTGCTGTTACTTCCTCCACTGAAATCTTGAAGCCCTCAAACTCATCCATGAGGATTGGAGTTAACTTCTGCCCAATTCCTGTTAATGTGGATTTTTGACCTTCTCCCATAAATCATGAATGTCCTTAATGGCATCTAGAATGATGAATCCTTTCCAGAATGTTTTCAATCTACTTTGCCCAGATCCATGAGATGAATTGCTATCTATGGCAGGCATAGCCTCACAAAATACATTGATCAAGTAATAAGACTTGAGAGTCAAAATGACTCCTTGATTCATGGGCTGCAGAATGGGTGTTTGGTTAGCAGGCGTAAAAACAACATTAATCTTCTGTACATGTTCATCAGAACTCTGGGATTACTAAAATATTATTCAATGACCAGTAATATTTTGAAAGCCATCTTTTTTCTGAGTACAAGGTCTCAATGGGGGAATTAAAATACTTAGTAAGCCATGCTTTAAACAGATATACTGTCATCTGGACTTTGTTGTTTTATTGATAGAGCATAATAATTTTTAAGGGCCCTAGGATTTTGAGAATACTAAATGAACATTAGCTTCAACTAAATCACCAGCTGCATTAGCCTCTAACAAGAAAAGCAGCATATCTTTTGAAGCTTTGAGGCCAGGCATTGACTTCTCCTCTCTAGCTATGGAAGTCCTAGATGGCATCACCTTCCAATAGAAGGCTGCTTTGTCTATGTTGCAAATCTGTTGTTTAGTAGCTACCTTCATCAGTGATCTTGGCTAGATCTTGCGGATAACTTGCTGCAGCTTCTCCATCGGCACCTGCTGCTTCACCTTGCACTTTTATATTATGAAAATGGCTTCTTTGCTTAAACCTCATGAACCAACCTCTATTAGCTTCAGACTTTTCTTCTGCAGCTTCCCCACCTCTCTCAACCTTCATAGAATTAAAGAAAATCTGGTCCTTACTCTGAACTGGGTTTTGGATTAAGGAAATATTGTGGCTGATTTGATCTTCTAACCAGACCACTAAAACTTTCTTCATACCAGCAATAAGACTGTTTCACATTCTTATCACTTGTGTGTTTATGGAAGTGACAATTTTAGTTTTCTTCAAGAACTTTTTCTTTGTTGTCACAACTTGTCTGTTTGTTGCAAAAAGGCCTAGATTTTGTCCTATCTCAGCTTTACCCCTGCCTTCCTCACTAAGCTGAATCATTTCTAGCTTTCGATTTAAAGTGAGAAACATGCAACTCTTCCTTCCCTTTGAACATTTAGAGGCCATTGTAGGGTTATTAATTGACCTAATTTCAATATTGTTGTGTCTCAGGGGATAGGGAGGCCCGAGGAGAGGAGATAGGTGGAAAGAAATGGGGAAAAGCTATTCTGTGGAGCAGTCAGAACACAAACATCATTTATCAATGAAGTTAACTGTCTTATGTGGGCACGATTCTTGGCACCCCAAGATAATTACAACAGTAATATCAAAGATCCTGGATCGTGGATCACCATAACAGATATAATGATAATTTTAAAATTTAAAATACTACAAGAATTTTCAGACCGTGACACAGACACATGAAGTAAGCACAGGATGTTGGAAAATGGCCCCAGTAGACTTGTTGGATACAGGGTTACTATAAACCTTCAGTTTGTTAAAAAACACAGTATTGGCAAAGCACAAAGAAAAATAATGAGATATACCTGTTCAAATGGCCTAGGATTTATAGCATATGTGAAAGCAGTTATAGATGCCAGAAAGTTGGAAAAATGAAGAAAAGTTAATTTTTGAGAGATTATATGCATTAAGAGAAATCAAAAATATGGTCTATATCAGCCTAGCAATTAAAGGCAAAAAAGTAAAATAATCTGCCATTGTATCTGTGTCCATATAAGCATTGTGCTAATAAGGCTTACTTTACATGGCCACCACCTATGATCTTGCTGTGGACGTCACCTGTTTTAGAGATATGATAACAATGACTATCACAAGGACATTGGATAGCATGTAGCCTGATGCAAGGGTGGTCTCTGGCTCTGTATCTGTGTTATTTCATAAATTGGGCTGATCGGGATGAATAATGTCCTACTATCCATAACCAGAAGAATATCTGGGAAAGGGCAATAAAACCAGGGCCCTTAAAGTCTGTCAATTACCTCTACAAACTCATTGTGTATACAGATGGATTATTTCTAGTACATCTAGTCAGATTATTTCATTTCAACTCTACTAATTATTGAACTTTAGATGACACTGGAATTTTCTTCCCAGAATATAGGAATTCTCCATCTCTGAGCAAGTCAACACACAATTTACAGCAAATAATAAATACAGCAGTTTCCCTTTGTCATCATACTTTCTTTGACACAAGTAAAGCTGGTGATTCAGAATTCTGGGCCCACATCATGGGGATGTGGCTGCAACAGAAGAAAAATGAAAAAGCCCTGAAGACAGGAAAAATTTGCAAAAGAGCTGATTCAGAGAGGACAGGCTATCTATTACCAATGACCTGTCTGACCCAAGGTCTGCTGATATCGTATAAGAAATAAAGGACAGAGAAAATCACAAGGCCTAGGACTACACTGAGTAAGATAGTTAGAGAGGTGCAGATTTTGCAAAGGCTTGTATAATAAAAGTTTTCAGACTCTTCCTCAAGAGTCTAAATGGTCAAGTGTATACCTTGGGAGAAAATATGTCTACAGACTGGGGTGAATGTGAAGAGTTGTTGTTGAGTGGGTAGAGTTCGTATAGTCTGAGATGATGAAAAAGTCCTGGAGATAAATGGTGGTGACGGCTGCATAAAAATGTGAATTTAATGCCACTGAAATGGTATACTTAAAAATCATGAAAATGGTAAATTTTATGTTATGTATATTTTATCACAATGAAAAACCATATTTACAAAAAGTATTTCAGTAGCAAACAGTACCTAGTTTTGTAAAGCAAAAATTAAGAAGGTGATCAGGCAATGTTATGCACATTTAATGCCTGTTTTTAAAAAATGAAGAGTCCTGGCTCTAGAACTAGGTACTGGTTTCACATCAGAGCGTCTGAACTTCACCTCTCACTAGTTCTGTGACATTAGATACATAATGTCATTGTTCTAAGACTCAGTTTTCTCATCTATAAAATGGGTTAATTATATAACATGTCATATCTAGGATTGTTCAGTGGGTAAAGGAGATTATCCACATAAACTGCCTGTACTCTAAGTGTTTGGGAATTCTTAACTATAATGTTGTCATCATTATTGTGCTGTTATTGTTGACAACTAAACTCAGACATTACTGCCTACTGATAACACAAAAGCCTTCAAAAAAGTTCTCAGGAGGAAAGAAAGGAAAGAGCACACAGTTAAACCAATAGGAAATTTATTAAATGCATATTATAATTCAATCTTCTGCTAGGTACTGGGAAAAAGAAGACAAACTAGAGACAAAAACCATAGGCCCTAAAGAAATTTACAATCTCGCTGAGGAAAGAAAGTAGACATATGACACATTTCAACAGTGCTGAGTGTATAACAGCATTCAAGTCCTTCACTGGTGCCACTCTTGGGAGAAGAGAAAGCCCCTCCAGGAATAACATGCCAAGGTATTTAGGTATTCAACAGACATGTGTTTGGTGTCCGCCAGTCTTAGCCTCAAGTCTCACCTCCACCCCTGCAAGCAACCTAATCTCCCTGAGCCTCAGTTTCCTCATCAACCCAACAGAGATAATATGGGTAACTAACTCAAAAGATTGTTTCAAGGTTTAAATGAGATTAATGTATGCAACGAATTTAGGACTTAGCAAAAATTAAGCCATCAGTAGAAATTATCTTATTTAGTAAAAAATCTAATATGATAAGCACTGCTTATTCTTATGCAAGAAAACCAGGCCTTAAAAGATTAAGAGACTCACCCAGTGTCTAGTTAGTACATGACAGAGTCAGGAATCCAATCCAGATGATGGGAATCCTGACCCAGTGCCCTTTCCACTGTACCAAAAGCCACCTCTGTGCTGTTAGCGTTATATGAGCACTGAGAAAAATTCCTATGGCAATCGAGAAGATGGGTAAAACAATGTCAGTAAAGTGACTTAAAAAAAAAAAAAATTCGGAGATCGATCCAAGATGGCCGCTTAGGAGGAAGTCGGGATTGCAGCTCCAAGAGAAGGCGCAGAGGGTGAGTGGACGCCGCATTTCCAGACGGACTTTTACTGCCCACAGACCAGGAGATTCACAGGAGGAAAAGCCCCACGGGTCGCCAGCACCGCTGGTTTGAGCGGAGTGGCCGCTCAGCCTACGCCCTGGGGCGGGGGGCAGTGGCTTCTTATGCAGAGTGAGAGAGACAGAGTTCCCTCTGAGCCAGAAAGGGGAGCTGAAGCAGGGAGCCAAGCCAGGAGACCCCCGGGCAAGGGAGCGCCAGGAATCTCAGAGCCGCTGCTTCGGCTGACGCAGCGGCACACAGGACAGCGGATTTTAACTGCCCACAGACCAGGAGATTCACAGGTGGAGAAGCTCCACAGGTTCCCAGCGCCGCTGGTTGGACCGGAGCACCCGCTCGGCCTGCACGGGGGGCGGGGAGCAGCGGCTCCTTGAACAAAGTGAACGAGACTGTGTCCCCTCTGGGCCAGCAAGGGGAGCTGTGGCAAGGAGGCAAGCCAAGAGATTACCAGACAAAGAGGGCCCCTCTGGAAACACGGCTGAACCCGGGATGGTCCAGCTCTGTGGGGGAGGGGCGTCCTCCATCGGGAAACACCCTGCAGTTCCGGGGCAACTTTCCGTAACCAAGACAACCTGCCACTACAGAGACTCTGTCACTACAGGGGCGGGCCAGCATAGTGGAAGCAGTTCTAACTACACCCACAGGACTGCAGGGAAGCTCACACGGAAGCTGGGCGGAGCCCACAGCAGCTCAGCGAAGCCTCTGCAGGCTGAGTGTGACTAGACTGCCACCTTGTGGGCAGGGAAAACGGTAGCAACACAGCTGAAAAACATAAAGTGCTAACCCCCTGGGCCAGAACACCTGGGGAGAAGAAAAGGGGGTTTATGAGTTCAGCTGCTGCAGACTTAAAATTACCAAAATCAGAAAGACAGCAACTACAAAGTCAATAGGCGGATAAATCCACAAAGATGGGAAGAAACCAGCGCAAAAAGGATGAAAACACCCAAAACCAGAACACCTCTCCCCCTACAAGGCAGCGTAACTCCTCACCAGCACGGGAACAAGACTGGACGGAGAATGAGTGTGATGAAATGACAGAATCAGCTTTCAGAAAATGGATAATAAGAAACTTCTGTGAGCTAAAAGAACATGTTCTAACCCAATGCAAAGAAACTAAGAACCTTGAAAAAAGACTTGATGAAATGCTAACGAGAATGGACAACTTAGAGAGGAATATGAATGAATTGATGGAGCTGAAAAACACAACACGAGAACTTCGCGAAGCATGTACAAGTTTCAACAGCAGAATTGACCAAGCAGAAGAAAGGATATCAGAAGCTGAAGATCAATTCAATGAAATAAAACGAGAAGGGAAGATTAGAGAAAACAAGGTAAAAAGGAATGAACAGAGTCAACAAGAAATATGGGATTACGTGAAAAGACCTAATCTACGTTTGATAGGTGTACCTGAATGTGACGAAGAGAATGCATCCAAGCTGGAAAATACTCTTCAGGATATTATCCACAAAAACTTCCCCAACCTAGCAAGGCAGGCCAAGATTCAAGTCCAGGAAATACAGAGAACACCACAAAGATATTCCTCTAGAAGAGCAACCCCAAGGCACATAATCATCAGATTCACCAGGGTTGAAATGAAGGAGAAAATACTAAGGGCAGCCAGAGAGAAAGGTCGGGTTACCCACAAAGGGAAACCCATCAGACTCACAGCAGATCTCTCAGCAGAAACCCTACAGGCCAGAAGAGAGTGGGGGCCGATATTCAACATCCTTAAAGAAAAGAACTTTCAACCCAGAATTTCATATCCAGCCAAACTAAGCTTCATAAGTGAAGGAAAAATAAAATCCTTTGTGAACAAGCAAGTACTCACAGATTTCATCACCACCAGACCAGCTTTACAAGAGCTCCTGAAGGAGACACTACACATAGAAAAAAACAACCAGCACCAGTCACTCCAAAAACGCACGAAATGGTAAAGAGCAGCAACACAATGAAGAATCTGCATCAACCAATGGGCAAAACAGCCAGCTAGCATCAAAATGACAGGACTAAACTCACACATAACAATATTAACCCTAAATGTAAATGGACTAAATGCCCCAATCAAAAGACACAGACTGGCAAATTGGATAAAAAGCCAAAACCCATCAGTGTGCTGTATCCAGGAAACCCACCTCACATGCAAGGATACACAAAGGCTCAAAATAAAGGGATGGAGGAAGATTTACCAAGCAAATGGAGAGCAAAAAAAAGCAGGAGTTGCAATTCTCATCTCTGATAAAATAGACTTTAAAGCAACAAAGATCAAAAGAGACAAAGAAGGACATCACATAATGGTAAAAGGATCAATACAACAAGAAGAGCTAACGATCCTAAATATATATGCACCTAATACAGGAGCACCCAGATACATAAGGCAAGTTCTTAAAGACTTACAAAGAGACATAGACTCCCACACATTAATAGTGGGAGACTTCAACACACCATTGTCAATATTAGACAGATCAACGAGACAGAAAATTAATAAGGATATCCAGGACTTGAACTCAGACCTGGAACAAGCAAACCTAATAGACATTTACAGAACTCTCCAGCCCAAATCCACAGAATATACATTCTTCTCAGCACCACATCACACCTACTCTAAAATTGACCACATAATTGGAAGTAAATCACTCCTCAGCAAATGCAAAAGAACAGAAACCATAACAAACAGTCTCTCAGACCACAGTGCAATCAAGTTAGAACTCAGAATTCAGAAGCCAACCCAGAACCACACATCCTCATGGAAATTGAACAACTTTCTCCTGAATGTTGACTGGATAAACACTGAAATGAAGGCAGAAATAAAGATGTTCTTCGAAACCAACGAGAATGAAGACACCACATACCAGAATCTCTGGGACACATTTAAAGCAGTCTCTAGAGGAAAATATATAGCAATAAGTGCCCACATGAGAAGAAAGGAGAGAACTAAAATTGACACCCTATCATCAAAATTGAAAGAGCTAGAGGAGCAAGATCAAAAAAACTCAAAACCTAGCAGAAGACAAGAAATAACTAAGATCAAAGCAGAAATGAAGGAGATAGAGACACGAAAAACCCTACAAAAAATCAATAAATCCAGGAGCTGGTTTTTTGAAAAGATCAACAAAATAGACAGACCACTAGCCAAACTAATAAAAAAGAAAAGAGAGAATAACCAAATAGATGCAATAAAAAATGATAAAGGGGATATCACCACAGATGCCACAGAAATTCAAACCATCATCAGAGATTATTACAAACAACTCTATGCATATAAATTAGAAAACCTGGAAGAAATGGATAAATTCCTGGACAGTAGTCTCCTCCCATGCCTAAACCAGGAAGAAGTCGAAACCCTGAATAGACCAATAACAAGGTCTGAAGTCGAGGCAGCAATTAAGAGCCTACCACCCAAAAAAAGCCCAGGCCCAGATGGTTTCACAGCCGAATTCTACCAGACATACAAAGAGGAACTGGTACCATTCCTACTGAAACTATTCCAAATAATCCAAAAAGAGGGAATCCTTCCCAAATCATTTTATGAGACCAACATCATCCTAATACCAAAACCCGGCAGAGACTCAACAAGAAAAGAAAACTACAGGCCAATATCCATGATGAACATAGATGCAAAAATCTTCAATAAAATACTGGCAAGCCGATTACAACAGCACATCAAAAAGCTTATCCACCATGATCAAGTAGGATTCATCCCGGGGATGCAAGGCTGGTTCAATATACGCAAGTCTATAAATGTAATTCACCACATAAACAGAACCAAAAACAAAAACCACATGATTATCCCAATTGATGCAGAGAAGGCCTTTGACAAAATTCAACAGCCCTTTATGCTAAAAACCCTCAATAAACTAGGTATCGACGGAACGTATCTCAAAATAATAAAAGCTATTTATGACAAACCGACAGCCAATATCATACTGAATGGGCAAAAACTGGAAGCATTCCCTTTGAAATCTGGCACTAGACAAGGATGCCCTCTCTCACCACTCCTATTCAATATAGTACTGGAAGTTCTAGCCAGAGCAATCAGGCAAGAAAAAGAAATAAAGGGTATTCGATTAGGAAAGGAGGAAGTCAAATTGTCTCTATTTGCAGACAACATGATTGTGTATCTAGAAGACCCTATCGCCTCAGCCCAAAATCTCCTGAAACTGATAAGAAACTTCAGCAAAGTCTCAGGATACAAAATCAATGTGCAAAAATCACAAGCATTCCTATACACCAATAATAGACTTAAAGAGAGCCAAATCAAGAACGAACTGCCATTCACAATTGCTACAAAGAGAATAAAATACCTAGGAATACAACTAACAAGGAACGTAAAGGACCTCTTCAAGGAGAACTACAAACCACTGCTCAACGAAATAAGAGAGGACACAAACAGATGGAGAAACATTCCATGTTCATGGTTAGGAAGAATTAATATCGTGAAAATGGCCATACTGCCCAAAGTAATTTACAGATTCAACGCTAACCCCATCAAGCTACCAATGACCTTCCTCACAGAACTGGAAAAAACCACCTTAAACTTCATATGGAACCAAAAGAGAGCCCGCATAGCCAAGTCAATTCTAAGCAAAAAGAACAAAGCGGGAGGCATCACACTACCGGACATCAAACTCTATTACAAGGCTACAGTAATCAAAACAGCATGGTACTGGTACCAAAACAGAGATATAGACCAATGGAACAGAACAGAGACGTCAGAGGCGACACAACATATCTACAACCACCTGATCTTTGACAAACCTGAAAAAAACAATCAATGGGGAAAGGATTCCATGTTCAATAAGTGGTGTTGGGAAAACTGGCTAGCCATATGCAGAAAGCAGAAACTGGACCCCTTCCTGACACCTTACACTAAAATTGACTCCAGATGGATTAAAGACTTAAACATAAGACGTAACACCATAAAAACACTAGAAGGAAACCTAGGCAAAACCATTCAGGACATAGGCGTAGGCAAGGACTTTATGACCAAAACACCAAAAGCATTGGCAACAAAAGCCAAAATAGACAAATGGGACCTAATCAAACTCCACAGCTTTTGCACGGCAAAAGAAACAGTCAATAGAGTGAATCGGCAACCAACAGAATGGGAAAAAATTTTTGCAGCCTACCCGTCTGACAAAGGGCTGATATCCAGAATTTACAATGAACTAAAAAAGATTTACAAGAAAAAAACAAACAAGCCCATTCAAAAGTGGGCAAAGGATATGAACAGATACTTTACAAAAGAAGACATACATGAGGCCAACAAACATATGAAAAAATGCTCATCATCACTGGTCATTAGAGAAATGCAAATCAAAACTACATTGAGATACCATCTCACGCCAGTTAGAATGGCGATCATTAAAAAATCTGGAGACAACAGATGCTGGAGAGGATGTGGAGAAATAGGAACACTTTTACACTGTTGGTGGGTGTGTAAATTAGTTCAACCACTGTGGAAAACAGTGTGGCGATTCCTCAAGGACCTAGAAATAGAAATTCCATTTGACCCAGCAATCCCATTACTGGGCATATATCCAAAGGATTATAAATCGTTCTACTATAAGGACACATGCACACGAATGTTCATTGCAGCACAGTTTACCATAGCAAAGACCTGGAACCAACCCAAATGCCCATCGATGATAGACTGGACAGGAAAAATGTGGCACATATACACCATGGAATATTATGCAGCCATTAAAAAGGAGGAGTTCACATCCTTCCTAGGGACATGGATGAACCTGGAAAACATCATTCTCAGCAAACTGACACAAGAACACAAAATCAAACACCACATGTTCTCACTCATAGGCGGGTGTTGAACAAGGAGAACACATGGACACAGGGAGGGGAGCACTATACATGGGGGTCTGTTGGGGGGGAGGGGGGATAGTGGGGGGGTGGGGAGTTGGGGAGGGATAGCATGGGGAGAAATGCCAGATATAGGTGAAGGGGAGGGAGGCAGCAAATCATACTGCCACGTGTGCACCTGTGCAACAACCTTGCATGTTATTCACATGTACCCCAAAACCTAAAATGCAATAAAAAAAAAAAAAAATTCATGAATGAAGTAAAACAGAAAAAAATGTAGGATATTATTCAAAACAATGTTTTTGAAGATTTCCTTTCCGTACGTTATCTCTGCAACAATCCTTTAATACATAATTAGCCCCATTTTACTGTTGAGAGAAATGAAACTTGGAGTGGTTAAAACGAAAACTTACAGAATGTGACAAGAATAGTAAGAGGAAACACTAGGATTTGGACCCAGTTCTATCTGGCTTCAAAATCATTGCCCTTAATCAGAGAGAGAAGATTTCCAGATGAGAAGAAAAACATGAGTTCCTTACAAATTTTTTAGGTGAATAACAAAGGCTGCGTGTGAAATAAACAGAGCAAATTCAAGGAGATGGAGTACAGGTGGGGAGGATTCAGGAGAGGAGGAAAGGAATCTCTGAGGTGGATGGAGACGACAAGAGTAATAGCTTAGAGAGAGAGGTTCCTTTGGTTTTCTTTAAACAAGGAGACTTTTGCTAACACATTCTCTTTATTCCCATGAATTTGAGCAGAATCTTCCTCCTTCTGACCCTTTTTTACTAAGAATTTGATTTTCATTTCTGTGGCTAACTCCTGCCAGATAATCAATATCCAGGGGGATCCAGGAAGATTTCATTTACCTTCTCAAAGAAAATGGCTCAATCCTGAATCATAAGGGAACCTGACTCACTGCAGAATCAATCATGGTGATGACCAAGGCCATAATGGTCTCATTGACGGCCGGAATCCCTGACACTGCCCATTCACAATGCACTAAGAGAAAAGTTCAGGGAGGTTAATAAGAGCAACTCTGAGACTATGTTTAAACAAAAGGCCATATGGGTCTGTGAGCTCAACTTTATCGACATCTTTAACTGCCTCTGAAGGCTTTTGAGAAAAAGAATTGGTCTTTGAATATCTTGAATTTTAATTAAACTGAATGACCTAAACACAATTTATTGTAGAGTACAGGAGATATATTTATTTAAATAGAAATAACTATTGATTTCTACGTTTTGTAGGGGTATATTATTAAGCACTTATCTGTGTGTCCTTCAAAGAACAATCTTTCATCTGACCAAGCTGTTTTAAAGACTGGTCTGTAAACATGTGAGAGAAGGAAGCAGAGTCCAGTCTTCTCATCCATGACTCTGGGAAATAAGACAAGGTTTCTTCCAGGAGCTATTAGGCATCCAGCATCAGGAGGAGCCTATATCCTTCATGAGAATTCAGGAGGGATTCAGGGAGCACCAGGCTCTGCTTTTACTTTTCCCCAGCATTCTTTCCATTCTCCTGCGATGACAGCAACAGAAAAACTTCAGATCTACAGAAATTCTGCACCTTCCAAAAGTTTGGTCCACAGATGCCAAAAAGCTGCATGGGCAGAATCATCCAGTCCCGATGAGAAACAATGATGAGGAAGGATCTGAACTGGAGCTGCTTCGTTAGGATCTGCAAGCTGAAAAATTGCTTTTCAACAATCCCAGTGGTTAAGTATCAACAGACAACCAGCTCTTTCCCTGCTGCCACATAAAAGACTGTCCCCGTAGAAAAGACAAATGATCTACATACAATTTCTTGTGCTTCCTAAAGTTAGTTTCCTTTGTCCACTCTTGGATAAATGGTAAGTGGTTGTTGCTCCAAAACAGTAAAATAGTATTTTATTGTTTCCTGGTTATCTCTTCTGACCAGCAAATTGGAATCATAGACTTCCTAACAAAGACACAAATCCTGAAGACTTAAATTGCAGATCCAGAGCTCTCTAATTCTATTTAATGTGACAACCACAGGCCTTCGGGTCAACAGAACCCAGCAAGAGCAATTCAGGTTCTAGGTTCTAGATCCAGATTTCCTTGTGAAGAGACAATCTAATCAGTTCTGCATTATGATCACAAGTCACCATTGTTAAGTTAAATAAAACTCTTTTTCTTAGTAATATAAACTTACGTTACATGCTATATAAATTGGGGTTCCACACCTGAATGCTGGAATACGCTTCTTTATATATGTTTATCAACCACATAAAGCTAAAAGACATAAAAGCTACAACACAAATGTTCTTCCTAGGGGGTTTTTCTGCATAGGATGAATTGGCTGTGCTCTAAATGCAATTTAAATAATGTTTGGACTAAAGATGGTTTCTTTTCTTAGTTAATATCTCTGCAGCAAATAGGAATATTCCTCACATGTTCAAGAACCTCCTGTGTTCAAAATTGTATAACCTTAAGTTGTGTAAAGAATAACCACAATCTGCCATATCCTGAACCTGTTCTGTACTTACATAACAGTTCCCAAGCAAGATACCACACTGTACTAGACATGAAATGTATATAAGAGCATACTGATGTGCATGTGCAGTTAGTCCCTAAGACACAAACACAAAGACTGAACAATTAGGTTAGGACTATAAATTTGACCTTCACCATTGTCCTAATCACTGTCATCAACATTCAAAACTATCTATGAAATATGTACATGTATGTATGTAGGATGTATGTCCACTGTAGAACCCAAGTGAGGAACCAAATTATCTGTCAGTAATAATTCATTATTTTTTATAATGATTTGGATCTTAGATATTTTGAAAAAAAAAACCAACCTTTTCAAAGTTAAGTTGTGTTTTGTTTGAAATTGTTTTAAAACTATGCTGAAAAAACTTTTTTTATAAAATCAGGAACACAGCCAGGTGCAGTGGCTTATGCCTGTAATCCCAGCACTTTGGGAAGCCAAGGCAGGAAGATCACTTGAGGTCAGGAGTTCAAGACCAGCCTGGCCAACATGGAGAAAACCCATCTCTACTAAAGTTATAAAAATTAGCTGGGTGTGGTGGCACCTGCCTGTAGTCCCAGCTACTCAGGAGGCTGAGGAATGATAATCACTTGAACCCAGGAGGTGGAGGTTGTAGTGAGACAGGAGGATTGCGCCATTGCACTCCAGCCTGACTGACAGCGGGAGATTCTGTCTCAAAAAAAAAAAAAATCAGGAACACTTATTTGAGAGTTTGTTCATTCACTGCATGCCTACTGTGTGCCAAGAAATGTATTACATGCTGGGAATATAAGATAAAATATGGCATTATTATTATTATTATTATTTTGCAAGAGGTTTAGATAAAACTTCACATAGATGTGCTAGAATTTGAGCACAGCATCATTATTTTTTAAGAGTTCCAAGATTAGACACACACATTCTCTCTCTCTCTCTCTCTCTCTCTCTGTCTCTCATTTTCTCTCTCTCACACACACACATACACATACACACACATCCAGCACAGGCTGGTTAGTCCTAACACACAGGTATAAATGAGCAATTCATTGGGCACATGAAGGAGGAGGAAGAAGAGCACATAAACCACAGTGGTTAGAAAGACATATCAGAGTTGTCTATAGTCACCAAAGTATAAAAATGACATGACTAAATCCTAATCAGAGGATGGGCCTGAAAGCCAAAGAACGTATGTAGTGCATCAGCCAGAATGGTGGAGAGAGCCTTGGAAATTTACAAGGCCAGAGCCCTCATCTTAGGGCCTAGGCATGAAGAAGTTAAACGACTCATTAAAGTTATAAGAGTTAGAAATTTGGAGCATATAGATGAGGTTAATTTAAAAATATATGCAAGTACATTTAATTAAGTTTCTAAGAACCTTCACACTGATTAGGATATTTTGTAAACAGATATATCCCACTACAGAGGAATCAAATGCAAAAGAGGCCTCATAATCTTTTGCAACAAAAGAGACCTTGAGTCGAAAAGTGTCAAAATCAAGGGCTGAGATTTGGCTCTGGGTACTCTATGTCTATGATATGATGAGTTCAAGGTTTCTGCTGTCCTCATAGAGAAAACTAACGGTAATGATTAATAGCAATGACATTTAACCAAGAAATTGTGTGTATATCATTGGACTTTGCTTCAAATTATACAATCCCCCATACATGTGTATCTATGTGTATTACTGAAGGCTAGCAACTCGTGGTTAGATGGTTTTTAATTTTATGTAGTTAGGCAATTATGTTTATTTATAATTTGTGTTAGATTGTTATTAAAAGAGGTTATTTTATAACAAAATTAATCAATTGAATAGTAATTCCCTCTCTATTGGCTGCCTTTGGAGAAAGTTTGGATTATTGACTCATGTAGCCAATGTCAGACACTATTGTTCCCCTGGTGATGGCAATTTGAGATGCAGAGATAATATCTAAGATAAAATAACATCCTGTGAAAGTCTAGGCCAAGGGTACAAAAACTTTCTCATACAAATCTGGATTTATGGCTTCTCTTAAAGAGGTGAAAGTTCTAACAAGGCCAGGTTCACATTTCTGAATGATAACAACTGGCAACAGCCAAGATGCAACTGCCCCTTCTGATGATATGAGAGGTCCCATTCACCTCCATTCTCACAAGCCAAGATGAATATTTCTGACCTGGCCCTGTAGACATTTGAGTTTATGGTCCCTGGTATAGTCTTATAGACTTAAATCCAGAGTTCCGGCAAGCATCACAGATGTTGAATGTTCTTATTCTTTAGAGAAAAGATTTATTTTTATTACATTGGAATAAACTCCACTGCCTTTTGAAAACGTTTTAGTCCTTTGAATTTTAGCCAGAAATTGGAATGCCGACAGTCTTCATCTGCATTAGTGAACTACCTTGTTCTATCAATTTTACTTTACTGTAGAAAGTGGATTTGAGATGCTTTAGACTCTAAATTCTAATTCCTAATCATAAATCCATAACTTTCTGCTCTACCTCTCCCAGCATAATCAAGAAGGAAAGTTAGTATTGGTTTATTGAAGAGTTTGAAGAACAGCTACTCAGAAATGATAATAAACACTTATGTGTCTAGTTTATCACCAAAGCAAGACATCCCATGACATTCAATAATTAATAGTATGACCTATATATTATTGGGAAAATTAATGGAGTACATATTTCAAGTAAAATCCATTTAGTAAATGAAAAATGTTTTAGTTCCACACCATTATCCTCAAAAAAACAACCAAAATGAATGGATTCGGTCAGAAAGAAGAATAAGAATCACATAGCTAAGTATAAAGGCTGTCAGAGTCATTGTCATGACATCAAAACTCTGAAGGCCTTTAGGGGTCAGTAAAAGAGAGAGAATTGGGCAAAAGAAACCCTGTGGGTAAAGGCTTTCAGGATTAGAAACTTCATACGCGCCATCATTTGTTTTTTCCCTGCATTCATTTCAGAAAATAAAACAGAACAAAAATCTTTGCAAATTCTAGCTTAAAGGTTAAGAAACTTTGGTTAATTCTCCTAATTTGGGTATTTTCCCACCTTCCTGAGATGTGCTGTAAGACATCAAATGCACGAATGTATCAAGTAATTTTTATGTGGAAATACTTAAGGCAAATCAAGGAAAAACATGTCAAAATCAAGAAGCTTTGGTATTCTTGAATATGCCCCTACGAAAGCATTGCAAAATGTTAACGTTTCTCTTTTGAGACGATTCCACAGCATTTTGATGCCTGACCCAGACACACCTCCTACATAAGTTTCCCTCTCTGGTCAGTGTCATCTCTCTTCAACAGACAGGAACTCCAAAGTTCACTCAAGCATTTTAATGATCTCAAGTTGGGTAGCAAGAGCCTGGGGGCTTTTTCTGAGTCATATGGAAACTGCTTCAGGGTGACAATCAGAACCTCACAGAATCATCAGCTATGACATGAAGGCAACACCAAAGGAAAGAAATTCTCACTATTTCCAAGGTAGTGACCTTTTATCTTCTCCACTTCAAAACTGCATTTTGTGACTACAATGCCCATCAATTACAGAGGTCATTTAAACTCTCAAGAGAAAGAAAAAATGCCACTTTGCTAAGTAACCACCTGGGCCTACAGCTTTGATCATACTTCAAAAGAGAACACCTCACACAAAAATCACCCTCGCTTTTACTGGAGGCACAAGACTGATCTGTCAATGAGAACAATTGCATGACTCCAAAGCATCTCAGAGGGTAGGTCTTCCAGGTAGCTGGTTTCTTCTCCCTCTTTTTTTTCATCTGGAATATGAAAGAGCCAATCAGAAAACAATCACACCACGCTAATAAAGGAGTGAGTTGAAATAAGGCCTCTAAAGGCAAAGGAGACACTAAGGTAAATACACCCTCCCAAAACCAAAAGGATAAAACTATTTAGTATGGTAAGTAAAGTCTCAGTCGCAGTCAAGGAGGCTGGGAACAACCAACAATGTATGTATCCCTCAACAGTCATGAACTCTCAGTAATTACTCAATCACGAGGGAGTAAATGTAGTACATTGGCAAGACTCCAAGCTTTAGAGTCTGAAAGACCTAAGTTTAGATACTGGCCCTGTTGCAGATGGCTTTGTGCTTTGAGTTACTTTATTTCTTTGCATTTCAGATTTCTCATCTCCATTCCTTTTAATAACATCCATCTTTTGAGATAGTTGTAAGGGATGAATGAGATAATACACCTAAAAATGCCAGGCACATGCATTGCCTAATGGATGGTAACTACTGTCATGATTATTTGTATTGTTAATAAATAGGTGAGATCTATTAGCTCTCTTGCTGTTTGTTTGTTGCCTCTGCAGCATGGCATAAAGTTACAACACTCCCTTTGGGTTTCCTTTTCCACCAAAGTCAAGCTCTGTCATATCCTGTGGCTAAGGCAGGAACAAAAGAGGTAAATATAACAGTCAGAGCAGGAAGTTTGGGGCAATCTAAAAAGTGCACCTCTCCAATTAGGTGACGTGAGTGCCTGGAACATGGACCTAACTGTATATGTAAGAAGATGGAATTTTTCTCCAGAAGAAATGCCATTTGTCCTGAGATACAAAATGAGGCAGACTTTAGACCAATGAAAGAGAATGATTTCCTGGACTCTCAGGATCCAAACTTGGAGCTTAGGGGAGAGACTGGTTCCAGGCAGTGCAGGAGGCTGCTAGAAACCACTCAGGAACTAACCTGTTTGAGGTGAGACATCCATGTCTGCTGGAAAATGTGCATGGATGTGCATATGTGTGTGTGCACGAACTCAAGAGTAGGGACCCACTGGGCAGTGACAGGAGCCCGGCCCACATTGGTGTGCAGGGGCAGAAGCGGAGGCTGACACAGAGAGTAAGACTTTCTCTTCCAGCTCTTCTCCCAAGGCTGGCAGACGCAGCCACACGTCCCCAAGGTATCTTAGCTCAGTGGGCAAGACATCCCCAGGATCCCAGATTTCTAGATATCAGCAGTGGTGCACCACTACTCAGCTCCAGGAAATCACCGGTCCTTCCAGCAGACAAGGGCAACACCAGCATGCCAGGTTGCCAGTGTTTCAATAGTGACACCATGTGGCAGTGACAATCAGACTCCTTGCTTGCCTAAGTCAATTTCTGGTTTTCTTTCCTTGACCTGAATCTGTGGATTGAGTAAGATCTTTTTCGTTATCATGGGACCAGATACCCATGAGGTAAGAGAACTTTTCACAGTAGGTGAGATGGTGAGTCAATTGCTTAATCTGAATGTAAAACATGACAATGTGTGTGTTCCAAACTGGGGAGGTGATGAGGGAATCACAGTGCTGGAGAACTATACTTGGAAAGATGGTAACAGAGGGCAGATTGTCCTTCCCCTAAGCACGAAGAAGTGTGGGAGCAATAACAGGAGCACCGTGCCCGTCAGCAGGGGAGGCCAAGAGGAACCCTAAGAGCAGACCAGATAAAGTAGCTTTGGCAGACAGACCACCAGTCGGCCTCAGAGAGCACTGGAAGAAAGTGGTAGCCCCCACTTCACAAGACTGAAGAACAGACTTCAGTGCTGGGTGGGGTGGAAAAGCAATCATGACAGAGAAAAACAAGCCCAAGTCATTGAGGGTTGTGGGCAGGTTAAGCTATGAAGACAAGGGCCTCAGACACAGGGTCTGGATCAGGAACACACTTGTTAGAACAAGGCCAGGTCCTGGTCTCAGGAGTAGAAAATAAGGTACATTCATTCGTCTACTCAGCAAATATGTAGAGTCCTAGTATATTCCAGGTACTATTCTAGGCAGTATTATTTAGGGGCATCCAAAAATCCCTGCTCCCAAGGAGTCTGCATCCTATCGGGGGAGGTGGACAATAGACTAAAGAAAATGTACAGCAGATGGTGATTCCTGCAATGGAGAATAGGAAATCAGGGAAGAGAGAGAGGGGACATGATGGGGGACAGGGTAGATGCTAAAAAGGATGGCCAGGGAAGGCCTAAGAAGGTGTCATGTCGGCAAAGACACATAGGAGGTGAGGAAGTAAGCCACGTGGGCATGTGGAGACAAGAAGGACAGGGGGAGCAAGAGCACAGAGGCAAGAGCAAAGCAGGCCTGTCTGAGAGACTGCAAACAGGCCCGTGTGGCTAGAGTGGAAGGAATGCATGGGTGAAGAGTCGAGGAGGCCCAAAAGTGGAGTCAAACTGTGTGAGGCCTGTGAATCACATGAAGGACTTCGTTCTGAGTGAGATGAGGGCCGTCGGAGGGCTTTGGACAGAGAAGTTGAGACAAGGTAGTCAGGCACGAGGGCAGCGGGGGCAGGCTGATCAGATGCCTGTGAGAGCAGCCCAGGCTGGAGGCAAAGGTGACTACAGCCAGTGTGCTTGCCATGACAGCAGTGAGAAGTGGCTGGATTCTGAACATGCAGCCAACGCGGTTTCCTGACAGGTTGGTTGTGGGATGTGAGAGGAAGGAAGGAGACACATACATGATCCCCAAGTGTTTTGGTCTAAGACACTACCTAGATCTTGATTATGTCAGGCTAGCCCAGGCAGCAATATTATACTGTCCTGAGTCCCCTGAGTCCCTTAAGCCCCCCAAATCCACCAAAACACTAGGTGCCTGCAAGCATGGAGTTACATTTGGTTACAAGACATGAAGGTGAAAAGGATTAAGAAAAGTCAAATCATCGTAAAACCTCTATTTCAGATCCTGTAAGGCCGATGGGCTTCTGTCCCCTTGGTCACAGCTGCTACTTGGGGTGGTACCAATGTCCCCTGACACCAGCAGCACATAGGAAGTCAGGTTATATTGTTCTGCTTTTCTCTGACCTGTCACCAGAAGAGCAAATAAAAAAATTCTAAACACATGGTTCTGAAGCATGCCTTGTGAGAGGGCATGAACGCATGGCAGGCGCCAACTTTCCTCATGCACATTCTCCAATGACCTATAAGTCAGCAAGCTTAGGCTGTCACCACATCAATCCCTTTCATAACTAATAATGTTTTGCTGACCTTAAAACACACTTAAGTAACTGACCAATTCCACCGAACTCAGGCATTCGTGTGTGGCCCACTGAGAACCTTTGTCTTGACTCCCACGCGACTGTCAAGCCATTTTGAGAGTGTTGATCTTGCAGGGCTTTTCCCCACCTCCAGCCCAACTCCTACTCCTCACTCCCACCATCTCTACTTTCCCTGAAGTGAACTGACCAGTACAACCCACACATCTGGTACAAACTTAGCCTCTTTTTCATGGCCCCATTGCTTACTTCTCCTTTCTTGCTTTTTAAGGCCCATTACCATCTTCATCCCTGGCTTCCCACAGGTTTCCATTAATGAACATCCTTTTCAAAACAGCCCAACAGTTTAACTCCTGTGTGGGGCACCCCACCAAATTGTAGGGGACACCCCACCAATTTTCAGAATAGAGCAATTCTCTTAACTCTTCTTCCATTACCCCAATACACACACATGCATACACACACACACACTTCATATGTCCTTCATGTCTGTTAGCTTGTGACATCAGAGGTCCCACTTACCAATTCAGTTTGAAAGCTACATTGTAGCCACAATTCCCTCATAGGAATGGTCACCTCTGAGAAATTTCAGATTCTCCCTGTTGTGTTTTTGCAGAGGCTGAAAAGGTGAATCAATCCATGAAGATGCTTTGCTCTGAGCTCGCTGGGGACATTCTTACAAATATACTGGTGTTTTCTATGCTTTGGGGTATACTAAGTAGTCACCCTTTTATCTCCAGAGGTTTAGTTTTAATGAAATGCTGACATTTTAGCATTTCCTTGAGTATCTGCATTCTAGGGTATCTGTCAATAGTGACAAGAGCTCAAGAACACATGAAAACTAATCCACTCATTATCAGTCCTGTCTTGAGTTTACCTACAATTGCTATACCCTTGAAATGGATTTTGGTTGGCAATGGAAAATCAATACAAATAACAAGAGATGGTTTAATCTTCTTAGGTATGTTGTAACTCACGTCACTGCACACATATTCATTGCCCTACAAACACACTCAGAGATGTTAGAAGTTCTAGAAAGAAATGCAATAATAAAGAAAATAATGTCAGTGTGCAGATAAAGGACAGTAATTCCTCTGCAAAAACAAAATGTCCTTTCAGGGCATATGTGCCAGTCACACCTATGTGGTAAAGTAAAATTTGGGCAATTTGTCTTATTAAATTGTGCACCCAACAACCATATCTGTCTCAAATGATGAAAGGAGTGAACACTGTGAGTCAGGCTGCCTTTTGAAGCTTGGTTCCTGCCCCTTTCCAGTGTTGGCAGTCTTGTAGCAGTGATCTGTGACAGACATCAGATTTCACATAACTTTCTTCCCCAATCTAACAAAATGTGCTTCTCGCTCTACTGACCTAGGAAGAGAAAGCTTGGGTACAGTCACCAGTCCTGGGTTCTTGAAAATTCAGTAGCCATTATCACTTTAGGATAGACTACGTCTTTTTTCTGGTATCACCAAGGTTTGCTATGGAACAAAATACTTTAAATTCATATTTTCCATGCCTTTCACATCTTGCTATTGGCCTAAGATGGCTTCATAGAATTGTCAAAAGATAGCCTCAAGACGAGCAAAATAACTCAGACACTTGCAAAGGTCAAATACTATATGACTCCACTCACATTAAGTACCTAGAACAGGCAAATTCATAAGGATAGTTTGTAGAATGAAGATTACAAGGAGCTGAAGGGGGCAAGATATAGGGAGTTATTATTTAACCTTCACAGTTTCTGTTTGGAATAATGAAAAACTTTGGAAATAGGGGTTATGGTTGCACGACATTGCAAATGTAATTAATGTCACTCAATTTTACACATAAAAGTGATTAAAATGGCTAATTCTATGCTATATGTAGTTATCATAATTTGTTTTAATTTTGAAAAGATAGCCTGAAGAAACTGAGGTGCAATTTTCCCCTCCACTTTAATAAACAAGAGTTTTCTCTACAGTCACCCCTAAAACTAAGTTAGTAGAGTTGTATCATTGCACAGAAAAGAGTCCTATCCCCACGCTAGCAAATAATCGAGGTATTTGTGCTCCTCTTTATAGGTCGGAAGCAAAAATTGTTCAGAAATTTCCTCCGGATACAAAATTTATATATACATACATAAATTATTTATCACCACAAGCTTATAATGGAAAAACATCATGTATTTGGTCCACCCATCGCCATCTGTGCTCCCTCTCCCTAGAGGGAGCTTCTTTTAAATGAGTCTCTGGTAGTTACCTACAAACCCCTACATAGTATGCTTCAACCACTATTCCATGCTGTATCATCTCTACCAATTATCTGTAACTTCCTGCTGTAATAGATGAATGACAGTTCACTTGTACCACCTCCCACTGCCTCTATCCGCGCTCCCTCCCCATATCGTTGCATCACTGTTCTCAGTTCCTCCCACTGATTGCCTCTACAACCTCAGACTTAAATCTCCATTTATTACTCAAACAGCCAATTTCTTTTGGCTCCCTGTTTTGGAGCTGGAGATATTAGTAATTCTTGCTTCCTCTCGACTTCCACTCTCTTTTACCTCCTAACATCTGTCAACTCTAGCTTCACTTGTATGCGGTCCAAGCTAAAAGTAATTTTGATGGTAAAATCTTCTATGTTTTTTTAAAATAGGATTATTGCAAAAGTTGAATATCAGTAAACAATGTTTGCATTATAGTAATCAAGTAAGTATCTTTAGAAGCACTGGGCATGCTGGAAGTATTTTTTCTTCTCTCAGATCTTAATGCCATAGCCACTCTGACACTTAGAGAATATTCCTGAGATTTAATTCAAAAAAAATTCTTCTGCTTCATACCAATTGCTAAATTCACATTTAGTTTGCAACAGATATGGATCATATCTGTCTTATATATTAGGGTGGTGCTAAAGTAATTGTCATGACTTTTAATTGCAGTTAAAAGTAATGGCAAAATTTGCAAATACTTTTGCACCAACCCAATAGATTGGTTGGTTGGTTGGTTTTTACGGAAGTTTCTGACAGCCTTACCTTTTTTTCTTGCCTTCTGTGCCTTAATCAGTTCCCAAGTTTTCTCAAACTCACTCAGTTATCTACTCCACTATAGACACTTTATTCCAATGACCTACCTTGCAGTGCCCTCCATATTTCTGTTTCTAAATAGACTCAGCCTGCTTCACAAATGCCTTTTCACTGAGCTCTGTTAGCTCCATCCTTTGTTTGCTTGACGTTTCCCACCTATTCTCAAATTTTGCTCTAAATCCTCTAGAGTTATTCGTTTCTGTTTTATTTTTCTTTTGGTGGAGGGGGGGTGGTAAGACGAGATCTTTTATTTTACGTTTTTATATTTCCTAAATATCTTGGGATTCTTAGTGGTCTATTCGTATCTATGAATGGCACTGTTCCTGATTTAAAAAAAAAAAAACTTTCAACAAATCAGGTATAAAATGAACATATCTCAACATTATAAAGGCCATATAAAGGCCATATAGGACAAGCCCACAGTTAATATCATACTCAATGGTGAATGAAAGTTTTTATTTTTTTATGTTACGAACCAGATGTGGCTGTCCATTCTCAGCACTTTTATTTACTATAGTACTGGAAGTCCTAACTAGGGCAATTGAGCAAGAAAAAAAATAAAAGATACCCAAATCAGAAAAGGAGAAGCAAAGTTTTCTCTGTCTGCATACGACAAAGTCTTATGTATAGGAAACTCTAAAGCCTACACAAAAAATTGTTAGAACTAAAAAACAAATTTCCTAAAGTCACAAGATATGAAATCAGCATATAAAAAACAGTCATAGTTCTATTATCTAACAATGAACTATCCAAAAAAAATCAAGAAAACAATCACATTTACAATAATATCCAAAAAGATAAAATACTTGAAAATGTATTTAACCAAGGAGGTAAAAGATCTATACAGAGATAACTATAAAACATTGATGAAAGAAATTGAAAATAACATAAATAAATGGAAAGATGTTCCATGTTTATGAACTGAAGAAATTAATACTGTAAAAATATCTATACTACCCAATGCAATCTACAGATTCAATGTAACCCTTATCAAAATACCAGTGACATTTTTCACAGAAATAGAAAGAATAATCCTAAAATTTATACAAAACCACAAAAGGTCCTGAATAGTCAAACCAACTTCAAGTAAAAAGAATAAAGCTGGAGGGAATCACACTACCTTATTATAATTTATATTATAAAATTACAGTAATCAGACAGTACGGTACTGGCATAAAAGCAGATAGACAAAACAGAATAGAAAGCCCAGTAATAAATCTATGTATCTACAGTAAATAGATCTTTGACAAAGGTGTCAAGAATAAACAATGGGGAAAATAAAGTCTTTAATAAATCATTTTGGAAAAGCTGGTCATTCACATGCAGAATAAAATTGGACTCTTATCTCACACCATATATAAAAATTTACCCGAACAATACGTCTATAAACAAAACCGCAAAGAAGTTCCACAGCAGCTGGGCAGAGCCCAGACTGTGACTGCTGGCAGACTGTGACTAGGCTACCTTCTCACTGGGCAGGGCATCACTGAAAAAAGGCAGCAGCACATCAGGAACTTATAAATAAAGACCCACTTTCCCAAGAGAGAGTACCTGGGAAAAAAAAGCAGTTATGAGTTTGACTGCAGCAGACCTGAACATACTTGCCCAGCAGCTCTGAATGGAACAATGGAGCTCACAGCTCAGCATTTGAGCTCCTATAAGGGTCAGACTGTCTCCTCAGGCAGCTCCCTGACCCCCGTGTATCTAAAGAGACACCTCATAAAGGAGAGCTCAGGCGGACATCTGGTGGGTATCCTTCTGGGACAAAGATAACAGAAGAAAAAAACAGGCAGCAACTGTTACTGTTCTGCAGCCACCACAGGTGATCCCCAGGCAAGCAGGGTCTAGAGTGGACCTCCAGCAGTCCTACAGCAGAGGGACCTGACTGTTAGAAGGAAAACTATCATCTTTTTGATGATATCATCATCAAAAAGAATGTCCACTCAGAGACCCCACCAACTACAAAGACCACAGGTAGATAAATCCACAAAGATGGGAAGAAACCAATGCAAAAAGGATGAAAACACCCAAAACTAGAACATCTCTGTTCCTCCAAGGGATCACAACTCCACACCAGGAAGGGAACAAAGCTGGATAGAGAATGAGTCTGATGAATTGACAGAAACTGGCTTCAGAAAGTGGGTAATAACAAACTTCTCTGAGCTAAAAGAACATGTTCTAACCCAATGCAAAGAAACTAAGAACTTTGAAAAAAGGTTTGATGAAATGCTAACGAGAATAAACAGCTTAGAGATGAATACAAATGAATTGATGGAGCAGAAAATCACAACACAAGAACTTCGCGAAGCATACACAAGTTTCAATAGCCAAATTGACCAAGCAGAAGAAAGGATATCAGAGATCGAAGATCAAGTCAATGAAATAAAATGAGAAGGCAAGATTAGAGAAAAAAGAGTAAAAAGAAATGAATAAGGCCTCCAAAAATTATGGGATTACATGAAAAGACCTAATCTACACTTGATAGGTGTACCTGAGTGTGATGGAGAGCATGAATCCAAGCTGGAAAACACTCTTCAGGATATTATCCAGGAAAACTTCCCCAACCTAGCAAGGCAGGCCAACATTCAAGTCCAGGAAATAGAGAGAACACCACAAAGATATTCCTCAAGAAGAGCAACCCCAAGGCACATAATCCTCAGATTCAGCAGGGTTGAAATGAAGGAAAAAATGCTACCAGCAGCCAGAGAAAAAGGTCGGGTTACTCAGAAAGGGAAGCCCATCAGACTCACAGAGGTTCTCTCAGCAGAAACCCTACAAGCCAGAAGAGAGTGGTGGCCAATATTCAACATCCTTAAAGAAAAAAACTTGCAACATAGAATTTAATATCCAGCCAAACTAAGCTTCATAAGTGAAGGAGAAATAAAATCCTTTATGAACAAGCAATTGCCGAGAGATTTCATCACAGCCAGGCCTGCCTTACAAGTGCTCCTGAAAGAAGCACTAAACATAAAAAGGAAAACCAGTGCAGCCACTCCAAAAATGTACCAAATGGTAAAGAGCATCGGCACAATGAAGAAACTGCATCAACGAACAGGCAAAAAACAACCAGCTAGCATCCAAATGGCAGGATCAAATTCACACATAACGATATTAACCCTAAATGTAACTGGGCTAAATGCCCGAGTCAAAAGACACAGATGGCAAATTGGATAAAAAGTCAAAACCCACCAGTGTGATGTATCCAGGAAACCCATCTCACATGCAAGGACACACACAGTCTCCAAATAAAGGGATGGAGGAAGATTTACCAAGCAAATGGAGAGCAAAAAAAAAAAAACAGGAGTTGCAATCCTAGTCTCTGATAAAATAGACTTTAAACCAACAAAAATTAAAAGAGATAAAGAAGGGCACTACCTAATGGTAAAAGGATCAATGCAACAAGAACAGCTAACAATCCTAAACATATATGCACCCAATACAGGAGCTCCCAGATGTATAAAGCAAGTTCTTAATGATCTACAAAGAGACTTAGCTTCCCACACAATAATACTGGGAGACATTAACAATCCGCTGTCAATATTAAATCAACGAGACAGAAAAATAACAAGGATATACAGGACTTGAACTCAGATCTGGACCAAGCAAACCTAATAGACATCTACAGAACTCTCCACCCCAAATCCACAGAATATACATTCTTCTCAGCACCACATCACACCTACTCTAAAATTGACTGCATAATTGGAAGTAAATCACTCCTCAGCAAATGCAAAAGAACGGAAATCATAACAGTCTCTCAGACCACAGTGCAATCAAAGTAGAACTCAGGATTAAGAAACTAACTCAGAACCGCACAGCTTCATGGAAACAGAACAACTGGCTCTTGAATGTTGACTGGATAAACAATGAAATGAAGGCAGAAATAAAGATGTTCTCCAAAACCAATGAGAATAAAGATACAATGTACCAGAATCTCTAAGGACACATTTAAAGCAGTGTCTAGAGGGAAATTTATAGCAATAAATGCCCACATGAGAAGCAAGGAAAGATCTAAAATCGAAAACCTATCATCAAAATTGAAAGAGCTACAGGACCAAGATCAAAAAAACTCAAAAGCTAGCAGAAGACAAGAAATAACTAAGATCAGAGCAGAACTGAAGGAGATAGAGACACAAAAAAAAAACCCTCCAGAAATCAATAAATCCAGGACCTGGTTTTTTGAAAAGATCAACAAAATAGACAGACCACTAGCCAGATTAACAAAAAGAGAGAGAGAAGAATCAAATAGATGCAATAAAAAACAATAAAGGAGATATCACCACAGATTCCACAGAAATATGAACTACCATCAGAGATTACTACAAACAACTCTATGCACATAAACCAGTAAATCTGGAAGAAATGGATAAATTCCTGGACACTTGCACCTTCCCAAGCCTAAATCAAGAAGAAGTTGAAACCCTGAATAGACCAATAGCAAGGGCTGAAGTTGAGGCAGCAATTAATAGCCTACCAACCAAAAAAAGCCCAGGTCCAGATGTGCTTACAGCTGAATTCTACCAGACATACGAAGAGGAGCTGGTACCACTCCTTCTGAAACTATTCCAAACAATACAAAAAGAAGGAATCCTTCCCAAATCATTTTGTGAGACCAACATCATCCTGATACCAAAACCCTGTAAAGACTCAACAAGAAAAGAAAACTTCAGGCCAATATCTTTGATGAACATAGATGCAAAAATTTTCAATAAAATACTGGCAAACCAATTGCAACAGCACATCTAAAAACTTTTCCATCACAATCAAGTAGGCTTCATCCCAGAGATGCAAGGCTGGTTCAACATTCGCAAGTCTGTAAATGTAATTCACTACATAAACAGAACCAAAGACAAAAACCACATGATTATCTCAATAGATGCAGAGAAGGCCTTCTCAAAATTCAACAGTGCTTTATGCTAAAAACTTTCAATAAACTAGGTATCAAAGGGAACGTATCTCAAAATAATAAAAGCTATTTCTGACAAACCCACAGACAATATACTGAATGGGCAAAAACTAGAAGAATTCCCCTTGAAATCTAGCACCAGACAAGGATGCCCTCTCTCACCACTCCTATTCAATATAGTTGGAAGTTCTAGCCAGAGCAATCAGGCAAGAAAAAGAAATAAAGGGTATTCAATTAGGAAAGGAGGAGGTCAAATTGTCTCTATTTGCAGACAACATGATTATATATTGAAAAGACCCCATCATCTCAGCCCAAAATCTCCTGAAACTGATAAGCAACTTCAGCAAAGTCTCAGGATACAAAATCAATGTGCAGAAATCACAAGCATTTCTATACACCAAAAACAGATTTAAAGAGAACCAAATCAAGAACAAACTGACATTCACAATTGCTACAAAGAGAATAAAATACCTAGGGATACAATTAACAAAGGATGTAAAGGACCTCTTCAAAGAGAACTACAAACCACTGCTCAAGGAAATAAGAGAGGACACAAACAGATGGAGAAACATTCCATGCTCATGGTTAGGAAGAATCAATATGGTGAAAATGGCCATACTTCCCAAAGTAATTTATAGATTCAATGCTATCCCCAACGACCTACCTAAGACCCTCTTCACAGAACTGGAAAAAAACTGGTTCATATGGAACCAAAAGAGAGCCCGCATAGCCAAGACAATTCTAAGCAAAAAGAACAAAGCTGGAGGCATCACACTACCTGACTTCAAACTATACTACAAGGCTACAGTAATCAAAACAGCATGGTACTGGTACAGAAACAGAGATATAGACCAATGGAACAGAACAGAGGCCTTGAAGGAAATGCCACACATCTACAACCATCTGATCTTTGACAAACCTGACAAAAACAAGCAATGGGGAAAGGATTCCCTGTTTAATAGATGGTGTTGGGAAAACTGACTAGCCATGTGCAGAAAGCAGAAACTGGACACTTTCCTGACATCTTACACTAAAATTAACTCCAGATGTATTAAAGACTTAAACATAAGACCTAACACCATAAAAACTGTAGAAGAAAACCTAGGCAAAACCATTCAGGACATAGGCATAGGCAAGAACTTCATGACTAAAACACCAAAAACATTAGCAACAAAAGCCAAAATAGACAAACGGAATCTAATTACACTCCAGAGCTTCTGCACAATAAAAGAAGCAATCATTAGAGGAACTGGCAACCAACAGAATAGGAAAAAATTTTTGCAATCTACCCATCTGACAAATGACTAATATCCAGAATCTACAAAGAACTAAAAAAGATTTACAAGAAACAAAAACAAACGAACCCATTCAAAAGTGGGTGAAGGATATGAACAGATACTTTACAAAAGAAGACATTTATGAGATCAACAAACATATGAAAAAATGCTCATCATCACTGGTCATTAGAGAAATGCAAATCAAAACCACATTGAGATACCATCTCACGCCAGATAGAATGGCGATCATTAAAAATCTGGAGACAACAGATGCTGGAGAGGATGTGGAGAAATAGGAACACTTTTACACTGTTATTGGGAGTGTAAATTAATTCAACTGTGTGGAAGACAGTGTGGTGATTCCTCAAGGACCTAGAAATAGAAATTCCATTTGATCCAGCAATTCCATTACTGGGTATATATCCAAAGAATTTTAAATCATTCTGTTATAAAGACACATGCACAGATATGTTCATTGCGGCACTGTTTACAATAGCAAAGACCTAGAACCAACCCAAATGCCCATCAATGATAGGCTGGACAAGGAAAATGAGGCACATATACACCATGGGATACTATGCAGCCATAAAAAAACGATGAGTTTGCGTCTTTTGTAGGGACATGGATGAATCTGGAAACCATCATTCTCAGCAAACTGACACAAGAACAGAAAATCAAACACTGCATGTTCTCACTCATAGGTGGGTGTTGAACAATGAGAACACATGGACACAGGGAGGGGAGCATCACACACTGGGGTCTGTTGGTGGGGACTAGTGAAGGGACAGCAGGGGGTAGGGAGGTTGGGGTGGGATAACATAGGGAGAAATGCCAGATATAGGTGCAGAGGAGTGGAGACAGCAAACCACATTGCCATGTGTGTACCTATGCAACAATCCTGCATGTTCTTCACAGGTACTCCAGAACCTAAAGTGTCATAATATACATAGATAGATAGATATAGATGTAGATATAGATATACATATAGATATACATATAGATATATAGATATATAGATATAGATATAAATTGACCCAAAGTGAATTAAAGACTTAAATATTAGACCTGAATCTGTAAAACTACTAGAAGAAAATAGAAGGGAAAGTCTCTATAGCCTTGGTCTGAGCAGTGATTTTTTTGGGTATGACCCCAAAGGCACAGGTAACAAAAGCAAAATTAGACAAATGGGATTGTATTAAACTCAGAATAATGCAATAATATCCAAAAAGATAAAATACTTGAAAATATATTTAACCAAGTATATTTTTTGGTAGTTTTCTGTAAAGAAAATAATGAAGAGTAAAGAGACAACCTACAGAATGGGAGAAAATATTTGCAAATCATGTATCTGGCAGGGGGTTAATATCTAAAATATGTAAAGAACTCCTGCAACTTAATAGTAAGAAAACAAATTTTAAAATGGGCAAAGAACCTGAATAGACACTTCCCCAGTGAAAACATACAGATGGCCAACAGATATATGAAGAAATGTTCAACATTTCCAATCATCAGAAAAATTCAAATAAAAGCTATGGCGAGATATTGTCTCACACCTGTTAGAATAGCTATTACAAAAAAACCAAAGATATATATATAACAAGTGTTGGTGAGTATGTGAAGAAAAGGGAATTCTTCTACACTATTGATGGGAATGTAAGTTAGTAGAGCCATTATAGAAAATAACACAAAGTTTCCTCAAAAAAAATTATAAATAGAGCTACCATATAATCCAGCAATCCCACTACTGAGTATTTATATTCAAAAAAGAGGAAATCAGTGTGTCAAAGAAATACCTGCATTCCTGTGTTTATTGCAGCACTGGAATCAGTCTAAGTGTCCAAGATATGGAACCAATCTAAGTGTACATCAATAAATCAATGGATTTTTTAAAACTGGGTATGAGATATGTATGTGTGTCTCTGTGTATATATATGTGTATACACACACAGAGACACACACACAAAGTGAAATACTGTTTTCTCTTAAAGAAGAAGGCAATTTTGTCACTTACAACAACATGGATGAAGCTGGAGGACGTTATGCTACGTGAAATGGGCGCAGAAAGACAAATACTGTATGATCTCACTTATATGTAGAGGGTAAAAGTTTTGAACTCACAGAAGCAAGAGTAGAATGGTAGTTACCAGGGGCTGAAGCAGGCAGTAGATGGGGAGACATCGATCAAACAATACAAAGTTTCAGTTAGACGGATGAATAGATTCTGGGGATCTATTGTGTACCATGGAATAGTTAATAGTAATAGTATGGTTAACAGTAATGTATTGTACACTCAAAAATTGCTCTGGAAGTAAATCCTAAATGTTCTCACTACAAAAAAAAAATAAGTATGTGAGGTGATGGATATGTTAGTTAGCTTGGTTGTGGTAATCATTTTACAGTGTATATATATATATATCAAAATATCACAATGAACATTGTAAATATATACAATTCTTATTTGTCAATTAGAAATAAAAATAAAAGACTGAGGCAATAGGGCCATTTCATACATCAATGGAATTGTTGGTTGGCAACTTTTAATTTAGGGTAAGTGAACAGAAGTCTTAAAAGCCAGAATTAGGAATGAGTGTATATATCCACAGTGGTATACTGTCTCTGTACAAGTTCATTCAATTTTTTTAAAGAAAAATTAATCCTTTTTGTTGTACCATCTTCCCTAACCAGCTTATATAAAACAGTACCCCCACCCAGTGACTATTTTTTTAATCTGTTGTATTTCCTTCACAACTCTTAACCACCCTCAAAACCATCTAATTTGTCTACTTGCTCATAGCTTATTTCTCCCACTATAGCATAAGGTTCATGAGAGAAGGTTTTTTGTTTATGTTTTTTAATATATCTGATTTACTATTGTATCCTTCATGCCTGGAACACTATTCGACACACAGTAGGTGCTCAGTAAGTATTGCCAAATTAATGAATTAATTATGTAATGAATGAATGAATGAATGAATGAATGAATGAATGAATGAAAATGCTATGGCTGGACCACTAAAATCTCAAGAAATAATTCACAAACATTACAAAAATGGGAAAAAACAAACATTGTTTGATGTCGTAGAAAATTGGCCAGGCACAGGGGCTCATGCCTGTAATCCCAGCATTTTGGGACGCCGAAGCAGGCAGATCACGAGGTCAAGAGATCAAGACCATCCTAGCCAATATGGTGAAACCCAGTCTCTACTAAAATACAAAAATTAGCTGGGCGTAGTAGCGCATGCCTGTAGTCCCGGCTACTCAGGAGGCTGAGGCAGGAGAATTGCTTGAACCCGGGAGGCTGAGGTTACAATTAGCTGAGATTGTGCCACTGCATTCCAGCCTGGTGACAGAGCGAGCCTCCATCTCAGAAAAGAAAAGAAAGAAAATTACACATGTTTACTACTTTGTGATATTTGTTTTTGAACCCAGAGAGAGTCCAATCCTCAGGTCCCAAAATAAAAACTTTTCATTGGATGTCATCACTCCCAATCATCTCAAAAGGGGCAGGTCATTTCATCTCCAGTAGAGCCCACAGCAGTGGCCAGGTCATGTCCCTAGATCTTGACCTAAAAAAACCTTTCTTTGTCTTCTTCAATTAAGACGTTATTTTAGACTTCTGAAAAAATTCAAGGAGCAAAATTTTACCAGCAGAGAGCTGAGCAATAGGTGCAGGTAATATCAGATTATCACTTAATATTCTCATGGCACAGCGGCTCACCCCTGTAATCCCAGCATTTTCAGAGGCTGAGGCAGGTGAATCACTTGAGGTCAGGAGTTCGAGACCAACCTGGCCAACATGGTGAAACCTCATCTCTACTAAAAATACAAAAATTAGCCTGGCACGCTGGCCTGCACTTGTAATCCCAGCTACCCAGGAGGCTGAGGCCAGGAGAATTGCTTGAACCCAGGAGATGGATTTTGCAGTGAGCCGAGATCATGCCACTGTACTCAAGCCTGGGCGACAGAGTGAGACTCAGTCTCAATTAAAAAAAAAAAAGGAAAAGAAAAAGAATTTTGTGGAAATACTCTTTTGATATAAGAATGCCTGTTAGAATCTGAATTTTTCACTGCTTTATGAAAATGATTATTTAATTAAAGACAAGGCATGGAGAATCAACTTCACATTGACCTCCTACCAGGAATTTGCATAAAATACTGGCCAATTTAATAATCTAAGATGGAGGATTGAGAACACTCAGTCACTAGAAGGCATTTGTCTTCCAGTAGATGACCTGATAACTAATTCAGTTAATTATAGTCCATATTTCTTTTACTGCCTGGACACAAGTCTTCTTATTTCAGGGAACAGGCCTCTTTATGTTCAATTAAACAAACATTTATTGCCTACTTTGTATTCCTATGAAATTATGCAACCTTTTACCATTCCCAAAACTAAGTATTTTAGGACTTTCATTTCCTGTTTCCACTTTGAGTGACTTTTCCATAATCAGTTACCTCCTAACCACTTCCAAATAGTGACATTCTTTAAAAATCCCCAAACTGTAATAAAATGCAATGGAATATTATTCAGCATTCCAAAAAATGTGCTATCAAGCCATGAAAAGACATGGAGGTACCTTAAATGCATATTTTTAAGTGAAAGAAGCAATCTGAAAAAGTCTACATACTGTGTAATTCCAACTATATGACATTCTGGAAAAGGCAAAACTATGGAGGCAGTAAAAGATTGGTGGTTGCTGGGGGTTGTGGGGAGCAAAGGATGAATAGATGGAGCACAAGGAATTTTTTGGACAGTTAAATTATTCGGTATGACACTATGATGACAGGTATGTATCATTATACATTGTCAATATGCTTAGGATGCAAAACACCAAGAAAGAACCCTAATGTAACTCTGGACTTCGAGTGATGCTGATGTGTCAATGTAGACTCACCAATGGTAACAAATATACCACAGTGGTGCAGGATGTTGATAGTGAGATTGTACAAGTGTGAGGTAGGAGAATAAATAGAAACTCCTATGCTTTTCATTCAGTTTTGCTGTGAACCCAAAATGCTCTAAAAAATAAATTCTATTTAAAAACACCTCCAGTTCTAAGTAAGTAATCCTACACGATGACTCTGTGTGGCTATTTAAAAAACAGCAGTGAAGGAAAATGTTGCCCGTAATTCAATCTTGATCCCTTTTTAATTCACGTTCCTTCTACTCACTCAAATGCATTGCAAATGTGCACCTGCCCATGCACAAGCACACCCTCCTCAGTGCCTTACAGATAGCCAGAACACGGAATGCATGTTTGTGACTCAATGTGTAGTTCTAAACTCTGGGCTAATGAGCCTGCAACTATCAAAAGTACTGGCAAACCACTAACTTTGATTAGTTAATGCACAGAGAGAGCACAACTTTTCAAATATGAAAAACCTTTAAACTATTCTCTCAACTTAAAAATAAAAAGTTGCTTAAGGCAGTAACTAATCAACAAGCCAACTAACCCAAAGGGGCACTATATTACTAGGTAAATAAATAAGCACTGTAAATTGGAAAATGGTATAGCTATTTTCACATTGTGTACCCAAGACACAGCAAAAAATCAGTAGTTAAAAAGATCACTGGGTGCCCAAATGCCATTCTTGGCAGGAGACATACATGTACAGTACAGTACTAAATTCACTTAATAGAGTAAGCATTGTCCCCACATTTCACATAACCAGAATCCAGAAATGGGTATTGCAGTTTGGATATTGCTGGATTTTCATAATTAATTCTACATGTGAAGTACAGTATGGGACTCCCACATCCTTTTCCCCTATTTCTCTGAATTACCACCTGATTGGTTCCTGGATCGGTCACCTGGAGCACAGCACTAAGCTGTGAGTCACCTTCAAGGGTTAGTTGGGCTTGAAAAAACTATTCCCACCACATCCTCTGAGGACACTAGAAGGTGGACTTGTTTCTTGTAATTGAAGGTGGGATTGGAGATCCCAATGTTGCTTAACAAACTCAGGAAGAACCCCCAAATATCTAATCTGGCACAGTATCCACTGTATCCACATAAAGATTTTCTTAGGTTCTCTTAGATGTAAAAAATAAAGACTCGGTCATTACTTCAAGTAATTGAGAGTGGGAATGGGACAGGAGCATTAGTACATGGAGAATAATTCCTAAAAGAGCTTGTATGTTCAGGCAATTATAAACAGCTAAGCCCCAGAAGAAACACAAACTGAAGCATCTAGAAATTTCTGATGCAGGGATAATCTTTATTCTAGGACAACTAGAAGAAGAAAGTCCTTTCTGGAGAGCCCCTTCCTCAAAGCAGGTCTCAAAGAATTCCTACATACAAGATTCCAAGAACTAAACCCGAAGTAAAAAAAAAAAATTACAAAGCATGAAAAATAAAGCATCGTTAGTGATTTTAACAAAAACATAGAGCAACTGGAACTTTCATACGTTGCTGGCTGGAATATGACAATGGTACAATTACTCTGGAGAACTGTATGATCTTTTTTATAAAGCTAAATGTACATTTACCAAACATCTTGGCAGGTCCATTCTCAGGATTTACCCAAGAGAAAAGAAAATATGTACTGACCAAAGACTTAGATTCAAATGTTCATTGTGACTTTATTCATAATAGCCTCAACCTGGAAAAATTCATATGTTCACTAAACAGGTGAATGGATAAACCAATTTGATATAAACATGCAATGGAATACTACTCAGCAATGAGATCAGGATTAATTATTGATAAATACAATAACATTACATTTAGAGAAGCCAGAAAAAAAAGAGTATATTCTGTATGATTCCATTTATATGAAATTCTGGAGCAAGCAAAACCAATCTACAATGTCAGAAATGAGAACAGAGGTTGCTCTGGGCAAGAAGGTGATGAAAATTCACTGCAAAGAGACTAGAAATGTTTTTGTGTAATATAAATATTCTTTATCTAGATTATGGTGGTGATTACATGGGTATATACTTGTCAAAATTTATCAAACTATATGCCATGATATTATATGCTATATAAAATGATGATACGTAAATATGCCACAATAACAGTATTTCTTAAAAAAAGGTTAAAAACAAATTCTTAAAGATAAGAAAAAATTAACTACTTTATCCTCTCTGAAATAAAGTATCAATGGGCTCTTGCTTCTTTTTCAGATGTATTACAGGTTGCTCTATAGAGTTTGCGGGTGAGAGAATTTGTTTTTGTTTTTAATTAACTTTTTTACTTCTTAATATTTAATGTTGAGATTAGTGGCCTTTGATGTAAATTGTATTCCTGGAAGAAATAAATCATTCCCTCAATAAACTAGACATTAACCTTTTTACCCTTAATTTATTCCCTCATAATTTTTGCCTTTAGGAAAGAAAAACAGCAAAATATAGGTTATGAGAAGAATCCCTCTAGCAAAGAGAAACCATATATTCTCCAATCAAAAATATGTATGAGAGTCATTCAGACTGCAGTATGCATTTGAAAGGAGGTTGCATTTTTCCCCTTAGCACGTTAGGTGCTGAATATTCTCAAAACACAGCAGGTCTGCTATAACATTGATCAAACCACATGAAGAATTTTTAATTTCTATGAGTTGAACTTGAATGTTTCATTATTTAAAGATAAACAAATGTGTATAATATTTATACTTTTAGCAGTAAAAATTGTATGTTTTAAACAAAGGAATCCATGTCTAAGCTACCTTAGTTTTACAACATACGCTTTTCAGGTGTATGTTTTAATGGGAGTCTAATTACCATTGCATTTATTTTATTTTAAATGTTGCCAGACTAATTTGTTCTTGGCAGCAGACAAGAGACAAATGTGTTTTAATCATTCGTTCTTAATCACAAGTAACCTTAACCCAATCTCCCAGAAAAGGGGTAACTGCATTTTACAATTGGTCCTTTACAGGACCAATTTTTACAAATCTCTCCCAGAACTGCAATTCTCAACCAGGTCTATCCTAACCTCAAAGCCTGTGCTCTTAACTTCTGAGCTACACCATCTCCAGATATTGACAATCAAGCTCAGGGCAGGGGACCCATTCACATGAAACAATCCAGATTGCACACAATGGACTTCACTCTGCTTGACCTTCTGCCGAGCCTCCCATGTTAATTTGTCACCCAGGGTCACTTCCTCTGTCTGCTTCTGCTCTGGCTTTCTGGCTGCTGAGTGGTGTCAGAAGACGGCTAGAACCTGGGGTATTTGGTGAACACTGCAAATTCATGCTCTCGTAGCTCAGCTAATCGTCACTGCTGCGTGGGGATTCTTTTACTCTTTTTACTATGGAATATTTAGTGGCTGTTGTAACTCTTTCTACTCCTTTAAGTTCCTAATGCTAGACTTATTCTCTTTACAAAAGAAGAAATTTTACAAAGAAGGTAAATACAATTTATCATATTATTAATCTTTATCTCTAAGAATTTCTCTACATCTTTATTCTTTTCCTACTCTCCCACTCCTTGAAAAAATTTTTTTCATTGCTCCATCTTTTTCTCTCTCTCTTCCTATCTTCTCTCTCTCTCCCCCGCTACACACACACGCATCTTCAACATGTCCCTCTCTTGCTCTTTCTCTGCGTACTTCCCTTTGACCCTCTCATTCAAGTAAGCAGTCGCCTTTATTTCACCATAAAATGCCTCCTGTGTAATGGGCAACACTCATCTCTCCAAATCCTCAGCTAGGGTATCTCCACCTCAGTTTCTTTATGTATGGCTTCCGTCCTACCTCTCTATGCAAACTGCTTTCTTTGAGGTCTTGAGCAAAGTCTACTCCACACATCTAATGGCCTCTTGTTAGGCTACATGCATTTCAGCCTCTCTCAAAACTGTACACACTGTTGACCACTATTTCCTTCTTACATCTCTGCTTCCATAACATTATTCCCTCTGGTTCTCCTGCTCCCTCTCATCTCTTCTTTGTCCCCTGTTATTGTCCCTAATCTTCCTTCCTGACACACAAGTACACACCCTCCCTTTCTCCTCCCTCTCTAACACATTCTCCCTCAATGACTTCACAAGCTTCCAAGTCGTCTAGACAGTAAGAGAACCTCCACCAAACCAATAGTGAAAGTGTTAATGAATATCCGTAGGTATTAGACAGTAGGTAATTATTTAAAAGCCAGTCATTTTATACCTAAGGCATCAGGTCCAATTACTCTATAAAAGCTACTCTAACAATGCAATATTCTATCATATGTTTTACATGTATTTCCTAATCCCCTTCCCTGCCTCACAATTCTCTAATATGCTAATGCTAAAACCCACATACAACATTCATCTCTATACATACTGGTTTCCATCCCTAAGGAAATAATGTTTTACTTTAGGCTCTATTCCTTTCTGATCTAGACTATTGATACAGATTGTTTATTTACTTTTCTCCTTTCTTACATGGCATTTTAAAATACTCTATAACCCGGCATATCCAAAAATTTACTATGCTATTTCCAAACTACAGCGGGTGAAATCTCATTTATTTTTTAAAGCCAAATTCAAACACTGCCTTCTCCATGGACATTTAATCTCCTTGACAGCTTCCTTAAGAATTTATTTATGCCTGCTCTATGGTTTTTCTCACAATCTGCCTTGTTTTGCTATTGTTTGTATGAATTTTTTAACTCTGCTGCAAGATCATATGGCCTTTGAGAGTAAGGGCCACATATCTTGTTCATATTTGAATTTTCCTTGGCATTAAGCATAGTGTCTTACACATAATAAGAGTATGCTGTAGTTTTCTTTAAAAAATTATTCCTATTAACAATATATAACATTTAAAAAAGCCCTATGGGAAGGCAGCACACACTAACTTAACTGACATTTATTGTCATGGCTTTACAACTTTTTGGGTCATAGACCTTTTGAGAGTCCCTGAAAGCTGTGGACTCGCATGGATTTTTGAGATCCCATGATGCCTTTCATGAACTTCCAATTAGGAACTGCTGAATTTGACCATGTATTATTATCATTATCATTATCATTATCATTATAAATGTGCCCAGTCATCTCTAAAGAATAAAAGAGCAAAATGCCCAGTGCCTGTGAGATGCTCTTTCCTTGGGTTTCAGTGAAGGAGGAGACCCTCCCTCTGAGTATATCTTTTCCTAATTACCATATTACCTAACACAGAAACAGGAAGTAAGTCAATTGGAGTACAGCTTTTCTAAAGCAGCACAGGTCCTCTTTAATCACCAAAATGGTTGCTCAAGACACTGGTAAACAGCTCTAAAAACAGCTGACATCCCAAAAAGGCAAAGCAAGAAAGTCTAACAATTTTTTTTTATTGCATTTTAGGTTTTGGGGTACATGTGAAGAACATGCAAGATTGTTGCATAGGTACACACATGGCAGTGTGATTTGCTGCCTTCCTCCCCATCACCTATATCTGGCATTTCTCCCCATGCTATCTCTCCCCAACTCCCCACCCCCCGCTGTCCCTACTCTCTTTCCCCCCAACAGACCCCAGTGTGTAGTGCTCCCCTCCCTGTGTCCATGTGTTCGTGTTCTTATATTTGAATTGTTTGACCATCTGACTGAATTGTAAGTCTTATGCCCATATATTTTTTCTTGTTTTACGCAGCACTGGTTATATTGTCTATACACAAGAATAATAATAATTAAGGAAATTAAAATGGCAAAGCTTTTCATTTTTTACTATTATTTACATGGATTAGATGCAGTGCAAGCGGAAGTCTGCTGTGGAAAGGATTAGATGTGCAGATGCCTTTTTTGTGATATTTGTTTGTGATATTTAAATGTTATTTTTATAGCAATGGGCATTGACATGTGGAATGGAATTTAGAAGGGGTCCAAGATGTAATTATTAAGTATTCTGAAGCTAATTACTTAGACAAAAACAAATATTTTATTATCTACATAAAGGATTATACATTAATTTACATAGTATATTTAGGACATTTTAATAGCTATTGCTGTCCTTATTTGCCTAGGTGAGATAGTCAAGGGATTTTTTGGATATCTGTATATAACTCAGAAGTCATAAATACATTGGTCTCTTTATTTATTGTATACTCCTTCAATAATATTTTTATGATTAATATCTTCCATTTGCATAGGATTTTACAATTTGCAAATAACTTTCATATGCAGTGATTATCTCATTTTATCATTACCTTTTGAGCTAGATAAGTTATTATTAAGCATATTTTAGATTAAGAAATTAAGATACAGGGTGCTAAGGACTGAATTATGTATACCCAAAATTCAGAGTTGAAACCCTAACCCATAAATGCATATTTGGAGATAGGGCTTTTAGGCGGTAATTAAGGTTTAAAAAGGACATAAGAGTGGGATCTTAATAGGATTGATGGCTTTATAACAAAAGGAAAAAACAGAGCTTTTTCTGTGTCTGTGTCCCACAAGTGACCACACAGTGAGAAGGCAACTGTTTACAAAGCCAGGAAAAGAGCCCTCACCAGAGCCCAGTCACAATGATATCCTGACCTCAGACTCCCAACCTCTGGAACTGTAAGAAAATAGATCTTTGTTGGTGAAGCCATTCAGTCTATAGTATTTTGTTATGGCAGCCAGAGCACTATGGCATGGAGAAATTTGCCTCCAAAATCTCTTAAGTTGTAGCACTGAATGTAGAACCCTCATTCCTCTCTTATTCCAGCACTATTCCCACCAAAATGTATCATATCACCTTTGAAGAAAAACTTGACACCTGGGGAGTGATTTCATTTTGCTCAAAGAGTTAAATAAAGGGCAAGAAAGAAATCTGCACTCACATGAAAATGAAAAAAAATCAATGCACAGGAAAGAAAACAATAAATATTTAACTTGATGAAATCCTGTGGCCTTTGAAAGGCGTTAATCCCCTATTGTGGTTTTTCTTCATCTTAGTTTGTAGTCAGGGGAAGATGATTATCGAGTAAAATATCCTTGTGTGCCCTGAGCTCTGCTGCAGAACCCTCTGTTCTCTGAGACTCCACCTAATGTGGGCTTCATGCCCAAAACATCAGCAATTCCAACCTAATAATAAAAATGAGCTGGAAAATATTAGGTAAAATTCAGTTTCTAATACTAGAGATGAATAATATATTTCCAGGTCAAATATGAGAAGGCATATAGGAAGAAATAGAGGAACTTGACAGCACTCAGGCCTGTTTTGCATTTGTGAAAACTGGTAAACAGGTATCTGAAATACGCTAGTCAGAATATAGCCTCTGAGATTGTAAAAACTGTCCTCTTATTCTTAAGATGGCCATGTTTTGCTTCTCGGGAGGCAAAGATTAGAAACAGCATGAAGAGGAAGAAGAACAAAGTAGAATACAGTAGGAAAAGGAAAGGAGGAAGGAAACTCTAGATTTTTCAGAAACAAAGTAAGAATTCAACGCAACAGAAAGCAAAGTGTGTTTCCAGTCAGAATGGCTATTATTAAAAAGACAAAAAATAACAGATGCTGACAGGGTTATGGAGAAAAGGGAACACTTAAATGCTGTTGGTGGGAGTATAAATTAGTTCAAAGATTGTGGAAAGCAATGTGGCAATTCCTCAAAGGGCTAAAAACAGAACAGAACTACCATTCAACCCAGCGTTCCCATTACTGGGTATATATCCAGAGGAATATGAATTATTCTACTATAAAAACACATGCATGTGAATGTTTATTGCAGCACTATTCACAATAGTGAAGACATGCAATCAACCTAAATGCCCACTACTGGCAGATTGGATAAAGAAAATATAGTAGAGATATACCAAGGAATACTGCACAGCCATAAAAAACAACAAAATCATTTCTTTTGCAGGAACATTGATTGAGGCCATGATCCTTAGCAAACGAATGCAGGAACAGAAAACCAAATATTGCATGTTCTTATAAGTGGGAGCTAAATGATGAGAACTCATGGACACAAAGAGGGGAGCAACAGAATTGGGGCCTACTTGAGGGTAAAGGATGGGAGGAGGGAGAGGATCAGAAAAAATAACTATTGGGTACTCAGCTTAATACCTGTGTTACTAAATAATCTGTACAATAAACCCCCATGACATGAGTTTACCTATATAACAAACCAGCACATGTACCCCAAACCTAAAATAAAAGTTAAAAAATAATAAAAAAGCTAAAGCAATTCCAAGTACAATTTTTAAAATATTTTCACTGTAGCTTCTCATCATCATAATTTTCAAAAGAATGTCAGAAATAAAATATTTCAGCAACCTCAAAAAGTAAAATAAAAGTGTGTTTATATACAACTGTATATATTTGTGCTACTCTAGCCACATTCATTTGCTATCTTTTGTCTTTTATTGCTTCATTTAAAAATTATTTTTATTTTGATAGATTAATAGATCAATAATTACAGTTGAATCAGTTCTGCTATAATGTAAAGTCATTTTTCTTTGCATGAAGTCAAATTTGTAGTATGATTTCAAATGAATTTGAAAGATTTTACCATGTCCAGGTGATCTGAGACAAGACATGTCTTTCATCATTTCTGGCTTAACTGGTTGCAAACTCCTACTTACAAGATACCATTGAACAGACTAAAAAGCTCAGTGTTTGAATATCAGAACTCCAACTCTCCCTCCCCTCCATCCACCCACCCACCCTTGCCAATGTTAGAAGAGCATGGAAGCTACTGGAAATCTTTTTAAAGAAGTAACTGTCCTATAATACAAGTTAGCAATGGGAATGGAAGAGCTAAAAACAAAACACAGAGCCTGGAGAAATATTTAGACATGGTTGGCAGGGGAGAGGGAGGAATAAATAAACGATGAAGCCATTGAGGGTGGATGGAGTAATCCTAAAATAATCCTTTCATAAAATTTCTTCACCTACGTTCACAGCATCGCCATCTCTCTACACTTTCCGTGATCGCACCAGACTTTCCTAGGTCCTGCACCCAGTGTTCCTACAGCAATTTGTGCCCACTTCATTGTAACATTTAGGCATTCAGAACGTAGAATTCAATGTGAATCCACGCTCTACTAGTTGTGTGACCCTGAGCAAAGTACTTAAGCTCTAAAACCTTTATCTTCCTCATCTGTAAAATAAAAATGGGATCTACTTCATAGATTTTTTTGAAATTAAAATTATATAATGCAGGAAAAAGTGATTAGCAAATTGTCTGGCACATACGTCCTCAATAAATGTTACACTACTCTTAGTTTTAGCACTTACCACATTGTGCTTTAATCATTGCTTTGCGTGTGTCTCCTACTCTATTTTGAGATCATCTAAGGCAGCGAATGTGCTCTATTCATTTTTGCTAACCTGTAACTAGCATAGTTCCTGGCACATAATAGTAGATAAATAAACAAATCAACAAGTATGAATTGAGAATTATATGAATAAATAAAAACAGAATTTTTCTCAGGTCTAAAAAATCCAGTCTGAACTATAGCTGAGGGTTTAACCAAAGTTCTCAGAGTTTATTTATTCATTTATTTATTCAACAGACTTCCAAGTTGTAGCTACAACTGAGGTCAGGGTGGGAGTGGTCAGTGGGTGTTGGCATCTGCCCTTCTTTGGCCACTTAATCCCTGTAGGCAGTGGAAAGTCATTAAAATTTTTAAACGAAGTGGCAATATAATCAATGAAGAAGAGGCTGGATTGGAGGCCAAAGAGGAAGACTAGAGTAAGAGCAACTAGTTAGCGGGCTAGAGAAAAAGTCCTTGGTTTTGACTAAAGCACAATTCAAGGGAGAAAGACCTAATTCTAAAGACAGTCAACAGACAGAAACTACCAGGCTCGTGACTGATTGAATATAGGAAATGAAGGAGAAAAAAAATATCTAGAAGGCCTCTTTTCAATGTGTAAAGAAATTTTGGAACCTTAATAGAGCCTGGGTATTTTTCTTGAATGCAATGCATTTTTTTTTTTACATTACAGTATAGTAATATATTTGTTAAATAAGAGAACCCAGGAGTATTATAAAATCTGTATTCAGGGTAGACTGTTTCTGGCCTGTAGACATGTATAATTTGACCTACACAGAGGTTTTTGTTTTAACTGTATCATAATAGTTTTTGTCTTCAGATCGGGCAGGAAGCCTCCCAGAGTCTCCCAGTGACCCCCATCCCCTACTATCTTATACCATTAGGCACTGAAGAAGAAAAGTATCCTAATTTTCTCCTCTGCATGCAAATGCATTCCCCAGGCCACTCAGATCAGAGTCATCTCTACTACCTAGACCATACTTACTGTATATTCAACCTTTATGTATGCACCTGTGGTGTATTGTTTAAAACTATGTACAGGCCAAGATGTCTAAAAAACATATTTTTCTTTATGTTTTTATAACTAAATGAAGTTCTGATTTCACAGCACAGTTCACTTGGTGGCAAGCCCTGTAGGCAAGGCTTTCCCTCCTAACTTCTCTTTTCCTTGAAGTTAATTTGACATATTAGAAGGTAATGTCACATCATAGACTGTTTGCATGTGAGTGTTGGGAGAGGAGTGGATGTAAGACTCAGTCACGGTCATCTGCCTTGGGAAGCATCTATTGAGGAAGGTTAATCCTATATGGCCCACGGGCATGGCCCTTTCCATACACAGGCACCCACTTGGGATATGAGTTCCTACCACATCGTCGTCCCAGCTGTGGGCCCCCTTCCAGCCCACCAGCTCTCTCCATGCTCACTAGCACTTGTGCCTTCCTCAGAGTATGGGAGATTTGGGGTGATCTTATTGCTTTCGTGCCTTGGTGACACAGGACTCAGGTCACATCCCACTTTGCAGAGTTCCAGTCTGTTTTCAGACTCCACAGCTTAGAGGAGGCTCTCATCATCCATCATCCCTCTCCCCTCAGCTCTTGAAGCCGTCTTTTGGTTAGAGACGCCCATCAGCATCTCTGGCTCTTGATTTATGTCTAATCTGCTCCTCACTCTTCCAGTTGAGGAATCTTTTCAATTTTAGTGTATGTGCTGCCAAAGTAAGCACCCAGCTGGGGACTATTAATTTACTTGTTTTCACTCATTGCCAGTTCTTCAACACCCACCGTTTAAGTCACTTTCCTGCTCTCAATGTCCAGAAGACCTAGGTTCTTGCAATAACATTCTCTCACCATTTTTTTCAAAGCTATTATCTCTGCCAGAGGCTTCAAGTGTCTACTTGGGCACTCAAAGGCTGAGCACTAAATCATATCTTCCCTTCTGAATTTTTGCAATAAGGGGTATGTGTGGCTAGGCCAAGCTTATCACCAAGATGAGATTAGAAGGGATTGTACAAGAGACATCAGAGAACAAAGCAATTGAAGTTCAATTCAGTATCCTGTCACAGATGCATATTTTGAGAATAAAATTGTCTCATTCTTTTCTTGCCTAGAATCCTCCTCCAAACACATCACACCACACATACACACACACACACACACACACACACACACACACACAACCAAGATGCTACCAAAAAATATTTGTCCTTGTCATGAAGAGAAGGGAAAGGAACTAATATTATTAAGTGCCCACTCCACGTGCCAGGCTCTTTGTTAGTTTCTTTTATGTAAATTATTCCTTTCATTTTTGCCAAGAAAGAAAAAGAACTTGTTTTCTTATTGTCCCTAAGTGCACCATTGCTAAATGTTCCCTATTCTGCCCACGCAGAGAAATTCTAACATTCACCAGAAAGTCCTTGTGCCAAAGCACTTCCAATTTTTTCTGCACGGTTTCATTTCCGCTCTCCTGGTTCAAGTTTGTGGCTGGAATTGGGAGCAGATAGAGTTATTCCAAAAGGCATAACCAACCCTTTGCCCTAATGATCAGAAAGAGATGAGAGCTCACCCAACCCCCGAGGTCAGTTTGGATTCAGGTTAGACTTTGAGGCTATCTCAGAGCCAAACTGGCATAAACATACCTCATAATTACAAAGCTCATAGAATTACTAAGCATGTGCTCTGACTCATATGGTTTTCATTCATCCAAAACATATTTAAGTGCCTACTCTACTACATGCTAGAATGCAAAGAGCATCACATATGCAATATCTACCTTTCGGGAGTTCTTAGACTTCCTGTATAGTCCCAGGTGTATCTGTTTCATATGAAAATAAACCATTAAACAAAAACTTTACACACATATGTAATTCTTTTCACCTAAACAATGCCTCCCCACAAGGTATACCAAAGATATTTTTCCACAGATTTTTTTTCTCCCACTGAATTAACTAGTTTTCTGATTAAAAAGTAGAGGAATTATCAGTGATTGTGACATGATGTGATAAAGCCTTTGGCTCTATCTCACCTTCCTTTCACTCTAGAAAGATCTAGGTCAGACACCAAGGATAAAAAAACAAGAGTGTCTATCCCATGTTTTAATCCACAGTGGTCAAAAGGGCCTTGTCTTTGCTGGAGGCGATTTCATGAGACTTTCCAGAATTTCTCCTTTAGAAATCCTACAGTTAGTTTCTCTAAAATCTTTATATGTGAATGAATAAATAAGCACTGACAGTGAAAATGAAGGATAGGATTGATGTTTATTAATGTCATTGATGTTATTTTAATTTGGAGTTTGCAATTACAGACACTTCCTTTTATTTAAAATAAATGTCGGCTAAGAAAGAGTTGTTGCTCTTCTTTGAGAATCTTGTGGGATTCCATTAATCATGTATAATGATTTATATCTTTCTTAATGGTCCAAAGAAAATGATTTAGAAACCCATGCCATAATCAATATAGTCTCTTAAGTACTTCTTCCAAGCAACTCCAAAAAATATCTCTCTCTTTCTAATCTTATTAGTTAACTGATGTTCTTTTTCCCTATTGCTTCACTATGGAAAGTTTTATGTATAAATGTTTGTTTCATCATTATTTAAAACTTTCATTATGTGTTGTGACTATAAAATAATGAGGCTGACTTTGAATTTTGTCACTATATAATATTTTCTAAATTGTTTTTATTCTTTTTAATAGCAAACATTAAGTAACTTAAAAGAGAGAAGAAGGAAAACACAAACTGTAAAACTAAAATTGGTCTAACTGGGCAAATTTCAGCCTGGTCTGCTGAGAAGACCACAGAGAATTAGAAGCAAAAGGCCCATGTTTGACTTCTGGTTCAGCTTCTTACTCACTAACAGTCTGCTCATTTGGGGATTCTTTTCCTAATGAGATGGAAAAATCAGCAATTTCCCAGAATTCTTATAGGAATAAAAGAGTTCATTAATAGTATGTAACAGGCTTAGCACCATCCCGGGAACAGGTAATAAGCTTCCCTTCCTGTCCACCTCCATTTCTACCTTTCCTCTTCCTCCTTTCCAGAGCTATGTGCAGGTTTCCAGAAGTACAGTATTTTTTAAATTTCAATTCAGAGGAAGAGATATTCTCAACAGAATAATAGGGTTCCCAGCAAGTAGCTGGAGTGTAGGAAGCAACTATCTGAGTGATTGATGGCATTCAACATGAAGGAAGGCCAGTGCCAGGGCCACAACCACCGGACTGACGTTTAGGAATGAGCTCTAATCCCTAGGAGGTGACCTGACAAGAAACAAGGCAGAGTCTCCGTCTAGGAGACACTGGAACACTGGAAAGAAACCATAATTAGATGAACAAGGATCAAAGCAGAATGCCAGAAATGTGTCTTAGAGCACTCCAAACAAAGTGGATGTTAAAGACGAAGAGCAATCCACTCACCAGGATTCAAGCACATAGAGGAAAAATTGGGGCCTGGAAATGAGATAGGAGTCCAACCGTAAGAAGTGGAATGCCCCACTAGCATCAGGCAGGCGGCTAAGTGCTGAGCCGCACAATATAGGCAGGAATGAGCCTACAGGTGGGAATTCAAGAGCCTAGCCCTGGAGTGAAAATAGAAAACAGTCTAGATCTGAAAAAATATTTGTTCAGATGTTATCAAAAGTCTTACAAATAAATTTAAATGGATGCATTCTATGCCTTCTAAGATTTCATTGTGAGAAGTAGAAGGCCACAGTGATAGCAGTTGGGCTGTAGGGAAGATGTATTAGTCATATACTAACAAAACCAAGTCTTTTTAAATTTATTTTTCATGCAAAGAGAAGGTAAGTTTCATAGTGAGGAGGTAAATAAAGAGAGATTCTTGGAAGCACTGGAGGTTTTGGAGCTATTTGACTGGGCAGCATGAGAGAAAGAAATGGAGTAAGCAGTATTTTCTAAATATAAAATGTAATTTGGGAGAATACACAAGAAAGCACAGAAAGATTATTAAGTACAGTGGATTTTAATTAATTTGCATAAGAGGGACAGAGGAATCAAAATCAGTAGGAAAAGATGTAAGAATCAAGGTAATCCAGACACCAAATGCATGAAATCTGATGAACCCAAGGTAGCACTACCAGAAAAGGATTCAACTTTAATTTTCTATAGGACTGAGAGCAACCCTGCATTGGTATAGCAGCTATCATCTTTGAATTCTTCATAATTCCATAAAAGGAAACATATAGGCAGAGGGATGAAAACAATAAATAATGCATTCTACATATTTCTGATCTTAAGAATATTAGCTGAAATTATATTCTAGACTAATCTTCCATTCATTACAAAGAGCTATGTGCATTTATGTACTAATTGGTCAGTTCAGGAGAAAAAAACGCATATTCATGAAAATGGTAATTTTGTAGTAGAAGTACTATGCCTGTGCCTGTGATGAAAAATGACCTCTTTAGAGATGACTTGTAGTGGCTATTTGAGACAGGTAAGCAACTCTTGGTTAAAGGCATAGGATTTTTATGTACTATTTCAGCCAGGTATGCGAAATAAATTCTGTTCAAACATACTGAGGACTTCCTACTTGTTTTCCTTAAGTGTGTAAACAGAATGTTTATCTGGGTAAGAAGAAAAGGCACTAAACAGGAAATCTGAAAACAAAGATTTCAAATCCAACTCCTATAAACTTAAAAGTATTATTTTTGTCAAGTCATTTAATCTTTCCTTTCTTCAATTTTTTTCATCTCTAAAGTAATGCCATACTACTCTAGTCCTCCACAAACCCTCTAAACTGTAACATTTAATGTCTTAACCACCCACTTGACCCCTAGTATATGACTGATGTATTAAATATCTTCTACATCTTCAGAGAGAGGTTAAACTTTCCAGAAAATCCATCTTACATATTGTTAAATGGATGTATTCTATGGCTTTTAAGATCTTATTGTAAGGTTTTCACATATTGTTGAAAATAAAAACTCCATAAAGCAAGAGAAAAATTTATTAACTATTTTACACTCTTTTAAAAATATACCTAATGACTTTCATTTTTGTTATGTATAGTAATTCAAAATTTTGCAAACAGATTATTACCAGAATAAATACCGGGATCTGGTGAACACTAAATAAAGATTCTGCTTTCAAGAAAAAGATAAAGTTCCATTAAAAAGGCCTATAAAGTGCATGAGCAGATTTTGATATTGTTTTTAAATCATGATAGACTTGCAGCTGGCTGCCAGTGAATGTAGTACATGGAACATACATTTATCTCTCTCACATTCATTTTTTACTTTCTTTCTTTAAAAAAATTGGGATTTTTTAAAAATTTTATGCCCTCAATTACACAAAGAAAGAAAAGATCTCAGATATGTCAACAATATTTTAGAAGACTAGAATTGAAATAAACTGTAACCAACAGTAAAACAGAGAAAGCTGAAACCTAAGGGCTTAGAAAGGGTAATGCAAAATGCTGAAGGACTTGAGGAAGTAGGAATTGGAACTAGGTTAGGAAGAATGATCCACAAGTCTTGGGAAGACATTTGATCCTTGGCTCCAGTTCATACAGTCAAATGACTTCCCCTCTTCAACTCCAGCAGAAGGCAGCTATTTATCCTCTGGAGATCTTGAAAGAAGGTGGCTCTGTGCCTGAGACCAAGATATGGTTCAGGGTTACAGTGAAAGCAGATAATTTGAGAGAAGTTTGCATCACCTGCTCTGCTCTCGTTATGCTGGAAGACAGGTTCGTATCCTCCAGGGAAGAGATAGAAGGACTCCTTTTAGCCAGCCGAAAAGAAAGCTGTGGGCTGGCAAAGATCTCCCAGGCTCACCAAGTCACTCTCAATGAGCCCTATCACTATGTGCTCTGCTGTTCAATTTTAAGTGCTTCACTCTTGAAATCAACAGTCAAAGACCACCAGATATTAGAGGAAAGGCTCTAAAAACAGTAGTTCTTGTTTAAAAAATAATAATAATAAACTTACAGAAATATACAAAACAATAGGAAAAAATTCATTAAAAATATATAATTAAAATCTTCAAAGATATTACTCCTAGAAATTAAAGATGACTATAATTAGATTTTAGAAAAAGAACTGTAATATAATATTGAAGAAATTCTTTAGAAAGCAGAATTAAAAAAACACAAAGAGATAGAAAATAGAGGAAAAAATGTGAGAAAACTAAAAGATCCAACCAGATTACATATCTGAATGATGAGAGCTCCAGAAAGAAAATAAAAGAAATGGAAGAGAAGAAATTATTAAATTATTAATACAAGAAAATTTCACAGAAACAAAAGACATGACTTTGAAGACTGAAAGAACCTAAAAACAAGAACATTCTAAAAGCATCAAATGACAAAAAGTGGGCTGCCAATAGCACAGGAAATCCAAATGTTGCCAAACACCATACCAGTAACCCTCGAGGTGAAAAGCAGGGGAGAAATCTCTTACATTGTTAAGGAAAATTATTTTCAATCTAGAATTTTACACTGAACTACTTAGTCAAGTAGGCAGGTAGAAAACAATCTTATTTGACTTGTTGGTTTTCAGAAATTCTACTTCCTAATATGGTTTGGCTGTGCCCCTACCCAAATCTCATTTTGAATTGTAACTCCCACAATTCCCACATGTTCTGGGAGGGACCCGGTAGAATGTAATTGAATCATGAAGGTGAGTCTTCCCCAAGCTATTCTCGCGATACTGAATATGTGTCATTTGATTGTTTTAAAAAGGAAAGATCTGATTGTTTTAAAAAGGAAAGTTTTCCCGCACGAGTTTTCTTCTCTTGTCTGCTGCCATGTGAGACATGCCTACCACCTTCCGCCATGACTGTGAGACATCCCAGCCCCATGGAACTGTAAGTCCAGTAAACCTCTTTCTTTCATAAATTGCCCAGTCTCGAGTCTGTCTTTATCAGCAGCATGAAAACGGACTAATACACTTTCCTTTTACCTTTTCTCAATAAACTATTAGAGCAGTGGTTCCCAAAGTGTGATTTAGACACCGGGGAAGCTCTGAGATTTCATCAGGGAGTCCACAAGGCAAAGCTATTTTCACAAAAATGCTAAGGTGTTACTTGTCTTTTTTGCTCTCATTCTTTCATAAGTGTAGAGTGTAGAGTAGGGTTTTCCTAAGGCTACATAATGTATGACCATCGTGATAGATTGAAAGGAAAAGCAGATATGACTATCTGGGTTTTTTTTGAGATGGAGTCTCACTCTATCACCCAGGCAGGAGTGCAATGGCTCAATCTCAGCTCACTGCAACCTTCATCACCTGGATTCAAGTGATTCTTGTGCCTCAGCCTCCCAAGTAGCTGAGATTACAGGCACATACCACGATGCTCCACTAACTTTTTTGTATTCTTAGCAGAGATGGGGTTTTGCCACATTGACTAGGCTGGTCTTGGACTCCTGGCCTCAAGTAATACACCCACCTTGGCCTCCCAAAGTGCTAGGATTACAGGAGTGAGCTACTGTGTCCAGCTGACAATCTGGCACTTTTTAATTCAACCAGACATTAAAGAGATTGTCCAAAATGTAAAACAATGACACTCCTCTCACTAATTTTTATTGTATTTATGTAAACATGTAATGTGTTCGTTATCATTGTTTTTAATTAATTAATATTATTAAATTTTTCAGTTTTAATTTTACCATATAAAATTAGTAAATATAACTCACTTAAACAAAAGCTCTTTGGGAGCTTCAATAATTTTCAAGAGGTTGAAAAAGTCCTAAAACCAAATGGTTGAGAAAGGCTGTTCTAGAGGACGTGCTCCACCAACCAAGAAAAAGATGAAGGCATTGAGATCTAGGAACAGGGAATCAGCAATAAAAAGAGATGAACAGAATTCTTAGCATGACATCCATGCCATTGGCCAAAAAAAAAATTAAAAATAATCTATATTCAGATTAAAGTGGAGAGTCTTGAAAAGGAACACCAGGATATTTGAAAAAGAATAACAATAGGCATGTAACAGATCTAGTGGATCCTGTAACAAATCAGAGTGGCATTCAATATATCTGATAATTCCATGATATATAAAGATAAAAATAACTTAGAGCAGTGCCAGTACTTAATGTAAAAATATAAAAGTATGGCCAGGTGCAGTGGCTCACGCCTGTAATCCCAGCACTTTGGTAGTCCTAGGTGTTGTGGGAAGGACCCGGTGGTAGGTAATTGAATCATAGAGATGGGTTTGTCCCATGCTATTCTCATGTTAGTGAATATGTCTCGCAAGATCTGATTGTTTTGAAAAGGGAAGTTTTCCCACACAAGTTTTCTTCTCTTGTCTGCTGCCATGTGAGACATGCCTACCACCTTCTACCATGATTGTGAGGCATCCCAGGCCACGTGAAACTATAAGTCCAATAAACCTCTTTCTTTTGTAAACTGCCCAGTCTCAAGTATGTCACCAGAGATCAGGAGTTCAAGACCAATCTGGCCAACATGGTGAAACCCCATCTCTACTAAAAATACAAAAATTAGCCAGGGGTGGTGGTGCATGCCTGTAAGCCAAGCTACTCAGGAGGCTGAGACAGGAGAATTGCTTAAATCCGGGAGGTGGAGGTTACAGTGAGCTGAGATCACACCACTGCACTCTAGCCTGGGTGAAAGAGCAGGACTACATCTCAAAAAATAATAATAATAATAATAAATGAAAGTATACTCCTCAAAATTACTTTAACTATTAAAGGTGATTTCATCTGGGAATTAAAAAGGGGTGGGAGGACAAAGCACTGCAATTTGCATATAAGTTATATAATGTTTAATTAAATGCATTGCTAGTAATATTAATTTTTATAATAAAACTTAAAGAAGTGAAAAGAAAAGGAAAAAAGGCTTGCAGCTTATACCTAGAGATTGACATCACAGACATAAAAACATACCTTCTATGAAAAACACAGCCTACTTGATGTGTCTCCAGGGATGTTGACATCTTTCTGCTACTAGGCAGTAGATATTTTGAAGGCTGGAACTGTATTGCTGTCTACTTTATCCTCGACAACCAGAATGCACACTAAACTACCTGCTGCCCAACACAGAGAAAATTAGTTAACATTATAGTGTAAATTCTCCTAGAATATTTTCTGTTCATAGCATTTGTGTGTGTTTGTTTTTACTAGACTTGGTGTCAGAATAATGATATCTTCATAAAATAAATTTGATAGTTTTTCAGCTGTTATGTATCAATTAAATGCAATTATTGGAAGGATTTACCAAATAATTAAAAATAATTTTATGTTTAATTCCACTTTGATTATCTTAATGTTCTGCATAACTTTTATCTAATTGCTAAAATCTATAACCAAAATTATTTTTAATAATTGGAATATGGAATATATTCCAATATATGGAAGATGAAGTATTCAATACTTTCATTTTTTTCTCCCATGGTTGCCTTCCCATTTATTATTAATCAGTCTTATAATATAGATAAATTTATTCAGATAATTTTATAATTGTTTCTAACTACTTTTTTGATTGATAGACAAGTAATTGTAATATTTATCATTCATCTTTTTTGTTATTCTTAACCACAATGTTCCCACAGTTTGTAATTTATTTTTTATTTATTTTTTGGTTTGAGGAGGCTCCAGAATTACTAGGTGGGCTCATTGGTGAGGGTCTTCTCTTATTAGAGTCCTGTGTGTAAAGATAAGATATGGGTGTTTTTTAAATGCAAAAACACCAACACAAAGAGTCAACACAAGTGAAGAAATAGAGAAACACATTCCAAAGAAAGAAACAAGTTAAAGCTCTAGAAACTGACCCTAATGAAAAAGAGATATGTGAATTACCTGACAGATAATTTAAAATAATTACCATAGAGATGTTTATCAAACCTGGGGGCTTTGGGCAGGGGGGATGCATAAACAAAGTAAAAACCTCAACAAATAGATATAAAATATTAAAAATAACCAAACAGAAATATTTGAGCTGAAGAATACATTAACTTAATTGAAAATTTTACTAGAAGTGTTGAACAGCACACTAGATAACAAAGAAAAAAAGTAAGTTACTTTAAAGAAAAGCCATTTAAAATTATCCAGTCAGAGAAGAAATATGGAAAAAAATGGTAAAAAAAAATAAAGGGAAAAAAGCTTAAGGGACTTATGGGACACCATTAAGTGGACCAGTATACACATTATGGAAGTCATAGAAGGAGAATAGAAAAAGAAAAAGCCATAAAGCTAATTCAAAGAAATGATGGCCAAAAGGTTCACAACTCTGCTGAAGAAAAGGGACATTCAGATGCAGGAAGTCCAGCAGATCCCCAGTAAAAAGAACCCAAAGAAATACACACTGAGAAACATTCTAATCAAATTATCAAAAGTCTAAGAATTTTGCAAGCAGCAAGGCAAAACTGACTTATCAAATACAAGGGAATTCATAAAATATACAAAGGAATTTCCATGGGCTATCAGCAGATTTCTCAGTAGAAATCTTGTAGGACAGAAAGGAGTGGGACGATATCTTCAGAGTGCTGAAAGAAAAGCACTGCCGATAAGAATATTATATCCAGCCATGCTGTCCTTTTAGACACTCACATAATATACAAAATCAACTCAAAATGGATTAAATATTTAAACATAGGATCTGAAACTGTATAACTTGTAGAGGAAAACGGGGGAAAATTATACAACATTGGTCTGAGCAATAATTTTTTTAATCTGATGAATAAAGAACAGGAAACAAAAGGAAATTAGACAAATGCGATTAGATCAAAGTTTAAAGCTTCTGCACATCAAAAGGAACAACTAACAAGGTGAAGAGACAGTCTACGATTTGGGAGAAAATATTTTCAAGCCATACATCTGATAAGAGATTAATATTAAAAATATATAAGGAACTCAAACAACTCTATAGAAAGAAAGCAAATAGTTTAATTAAGAAATAAGTAAGTGACCTGAATAGACATTTCTTAGAAGAAGACATGAATGGTTAACAGAAACATGAAAAAAATGTTCAATATTACTAATCATTAAGGAGATACAAATTAAAACCACAATAAGATATGATCTCACATTTATTAGAATAGCTATTAAAAAAAGACAAAGACAACAAGTGTTGGTGAGGATATAGAGAAAAGAGAACCCTTGTGAGACTCCATCTCAAAAAAATAAATTAATTAAAAAAACAAATCCAACCATATGCTGACTATGAGGGACTCCCTTTATATTTAAAGACACATATAGGCAAAAGCTAAAAGTTTAAGAAAACAGTGTTATATTTAAATGGTGACCAAAAAAGAATAGAAGCAGTTATATTAGACAACATAAAATTTAAATCAAAAACTATCACAAGAGGCCAAGAAGAACATCATGTAATGATAAAATGATCAGTCCTCCAGAAAAATATAAGAATCATAAATATATATGCGTCCAACACCAGAACACCTAAATATATAAAGCAAGCATTGATATAACTGAAGGCAGAAATAGACAACAATAAAATAATAGTAGAAGATTTTAATACTCCATTTTCAGTAACAAATAAATATGAGACAGAAAATCAATAAGGAAGCAACAGACTTGAACAATATCACAGATTGAAAAGGAATAAACAGAACATTTCACCCAATAGCAGCAGAATAGACGTTCTCAAGTGCACATGGATCTCCCTCCAGAATATAAATCACTGTTAGGCCCCAAATATTAACAAACATAAAAAAACTGAAATCATAACAGGTATCTTTTCTGACCACAATGGAAAGAAACTATAAATCAATAGCAGAAGGAAAACTGAAACATTCACAAATATGTGTAAATTAAAAGCTAACCCTTGAATAACTAATGAGTCAAAGAGAAAATCAGATATTAGCAAATACCTTGAGACAAATAAAAACACAACATATTAAAAGTCGTGGAATGTAGTAACAAAAGCAATTCCATGAGGGAAGTGTATAGTTATAAATGCTAACATTTAAAAAGAAGAAAGATCTCAGATAAACATTACACCCCAAGAAACTGGAAAAAGAATAACAAATTAGCCCCAAAGTTAACAGAAGGAAGAAAATAATGGAGATTAGGGCAGAAATAAGCAAAATAGAGAAGAGAGAAACAGCTTTAAAAATCAACAAAACTAAGAAGTTTTTTTTTTGACAAAATTGACAAACCTTTAGCGCAATTAACTAAGAAAAAACAAGAGAAGGCCCAAATAAGTAAAATCAGAAATAAAAAGAGAAGACATTATAACTGATTTCATGGAAATAAAAAAGAACATAAGATAATACTATAAACAATTATACACGCCCAAAAAATGGATCATCTAGAAGAAATAGGTAAATTTCTAAAAACATACAACTTGTTAAAACTGAATCATGAAGAGACCAAAAATCTGAACAGACTTATATAGTAAGGAGATTGAATTAGTAATTAGTAATCAAAAACCTTCCAACAAAGAAAAGTCCAGGACCAGGTGACTTCACTGGTAAATTCTACTAAACATTTAAAGAAGAATTGACACCAATTCTTTTCTTAATTTTAAGAAAAATTAAAGGTGAGGGAACATATTCAAACTCATTCCAGAATTACCCTGATCTCAAGCTGAAGACACTACAAACTACAGGCCAATACGTTTAATGAACATAAATGTAAAATTTCTCAACAAAATACCAGCAAACAAAATTCAGTAGCACCTTAAAAGAATCATATACCATGATCAACTGGGATTCATCTCTAGGATACAAGAATGGTTCAACACACAAAAATCGACCAGTGTGACATGCCCCATTAACAGAATTTAATAAAAAATACATCATCATCTCAGTACATGCAGAAAGCCATTCAATAAAATTTAAAAACCATTCAATAAAATAAAATTCATTATACAGTTCTTGAGAAACTAGAAATGAAAGAATGTGTGTGTGTGTGTGTGTGTGTGTGTGTGTGTGTGTGTGTGTTCCAATAAAACTTTATTTATGGAAATTAAATGTTAATTTTCATGTATCATGAAAATATTTTTTAAAACCATTTAAAATTTAAACACAATTTTTAGCTCACAGGCCATAAAAAGCAAGCAGCAGGTTGGATTTGGCCCACAGGCCATAGCTGGCTGTCTCTTATACAGACTTTTTTATGTTATGCAAATGTTTCAAATTTCAGAGACTTTGGAGAGTTCCATTTTTTAGAGTTCTCATTTTAAAATGTATACAACACAAGTTTTCTTTCTGGATAAATATGCTCACAAGAGATAAAATAATTCAGAAAAAAATACAAAGCCTTACTTAAAAAAGGAAAAATCTGAGAAACGAAATGTTTGATCTTAAAATGTACAATTAGGAAATGTAAAATTAAAGATTAAAATTTTTATGCTATGCAACATAAAATGATATGCATAGATCCAGTACATAATTAATTAGTTTTACTTTAGGAAAACGGCAACAAGAAAAAGGTTTATAAATTTATCAGTCCCTTTTATAAAAAGCTGCAACTGAAACCGGCAATCACTTAAATGTACAACCATCAACTCCGAATATAATATGAATTATACCTAGGAACTGAAATTTATCTAGATGAGTTCTGGGTGCTTTTTTAAAAAAAATGCACAATCACAGAACACTGTGGCTTCCACAATTTGTGACAATTGTGAAAAGGAAACTCCTGCCTCCATAATACAAGTAAACAACAATACTCTTTCCATAGCTGTCATCCAGTGTAAAGAAAACTTCACAGTCTGATTTACCTTTATCAAAGGTAAAACAATTCACTGCTACATTTGCGTGGATTACTTTGATCCTCAGTGGTTCCTAAACACAAAATAAATTTTGCATAAACCTTTTTGCATAAATCTGTTTGGGTTTTCCAAATCTAGATACTAGTATGTATTGAACTGGCAGAAGTCCACAGTCCAAAGAAAAATAAATATAAAATGTTTACCAACTTTTATCTTTTCTAATTTCACAGGAGTTTCAGGTATTGAGACCTAATTGGTTTCTTGTGCCTATCCATCATGAACACAACTCAATTTTCTATTTTAACACTCTTATGTCCCATCTTTTAGTGGTTGCTTCATTTTAAGATGTATAAAAAAAAAAAAAAAACAGTGCATTTGTGTACTTATAGGAAGTGTCTAAAGTAGTCAAACTCATACAAGCAGGAAGTATAATGGTGGTTGCCACGGGCTGAGAGGAGGAAGAACTACGGAGTTGCTGTTCAATGGCATAAGATTTCAGTTATGAAAGATTAATAAATTCCAAAGATATGTTGTATAACATTATGCCAGTAGTTATCAAAACTACATTACACACTTAAAAATTTTGTCAAGAGACTAGATCTCATGTTAAGTGTTCTTACCACAGTAAAAAAAAATTAATTCCAATATATCATAAGCCTAAATGTTATCATTAACTAAAGTTATAACACTCTTAAAAGAATACATAAGAGAAAATCTTTGGGCCGGGTGCAGTGGTTCATGCCTGTAATCCCAGCACTTTGGCAGGCCAAGGTGGGTGGATCACGAGGTCAGGAGTTCAAGACTAGCCTGGCCCACATGGTGAAACCTTGTCTCTACTAAAAATACAAAAGTTAGCCAGGCGTGATGGTGGGAGCCTTTAATCCCAGCTACTTGGAAGGCTGAGGCAGGAGAATCTATTGAACCCAGGAAGCAGAGGTTGCAGTGAGCTGAGATCATGCCACTACACTCCAGCTTGGGAAACAGAGTGAGACCCCATCTCAAAAAAAAAAAGAGTAAATCTTAACCTGGTGTTAGGCAAGGCTTTCTTGTATACAACACCAAAAGCACAGTTGAAAAAAGAAGAAGGAAAGATAAACTGGACTTCATCAAAATCAAAGACTTTTTTGCTCCAAATGGCATTATTTGGAAAAAAAAATGAAAAATGAAAATACACCTTCAGACTGAATGGGAGGAAATATTTGCAAATCATATATCTGAGATACTTTTATATCTGAGATACTTTTATCTAGAACATATAAAATAAACACCTACAACTCAATAATGAAAACATAAATAACTCAATTTAAAAATGGGCAAAATATCTAAATAGACATTTCTCCAAAGAAGATATACAAATGACAAATAGTCACATGAAAATATAAATGCAAGTCAAAATCACAGTAAGACAGCACTTCACACCCACTAGGGTGGCTATAATCCAAAAGACAGAAAAGAAAATTGTTGAAGGTGTGAAGAATTCGGACCCCTGCTGGTGGCAGTGTAAAGTGGTGCAACCACTTAGAAAAATAATCTGACAGTTACTCAAAATGTCAAACAGAGTTACCATTTGACCTACTAATTTCACTTCTCAGTATATACTCAAGAGAAATGAAAACATATCCACACAGCTGTTCATAGCAGCATTGTTGACAGTAGTCAACAAATGGAAACAACCCAAGTGTTCATCAACTGCTGAACAGATAAGTGAAATGTGGTATATCTCTTCAATGAAATACCATTCGGCCACTAAAAATATGAAGTACTGAGAGATGCCACAACATGGGTGAACCTTGGAAACGATATGCTAAATGTAAGAAGTAAGGCATGTTTATATAAAATGTCTAGAAGAAGTAAATCTATAGAGACAAAAAGCAGATTCATGGTTGCCTAGAGCTCTTGAGATTGAAGTTAAGAGAAGGTTGACTGCAAATGAGTACCAGCTCTTGGTAGGGAGATGAAAATGTTCCAAAATTGATTGTGATGGTCACACCACTCTGTGAATATACTAAAAGCCACTGAATTGTACACTTGAAATAAATGGATTATATAGTATATTAATTATATCTCAATAAAGCTGTTAGATAAGGAGGTTGTCATTCTTAAGGTCACGCAAGTGTAGACTCAGCAGAAGGCACTTGCTCAACCCCAACACCGAGCACATCCTTAAATTTTGTGCCCTTAGATGCCTTGCTAGCTTCACTCTAGTCTTGGCCCTGGCTGTGTGAATTAATGAGGCATTACATGAAAGGTACTTAACACAATATATACACCTACTATGTACCCACACAATAAAGAATAAAAAGGTACTTAACTACATACCAAGTGCTTAGTGTTTGCTCTTATGATTATTAAACATCAAGAACTTGCCAGTGTTGGGACATATAAATAGTAGCTAAAATATATTGAGTACATGAACAAGGCCTTATTCCAAACACTTGCTATGAAGATTAGATAATTGCCCAAATATATCCACCAGTAAGTAGTGCAGCCTTTAAAAAATGTGCAAGCAGCCTGGCTCCAGTGCCACTGTACTAAACTGCATCATTGGTGAGAGTGCAAAGATGGCCGAGATAATATTCATTTTAATTAGCAATTCGTTATGAACCATAAAGATGTTCATCAAGACTATAACACCATAGCAGTAAAGATGAGAAATCCTATTGGTTTATAGATAATTATAAGTTCATCTGGGGATGGGCAAGACTTTTTTTTTTTATTTTTAAATTTTTTTTTATTGCATTTAAGGTTTTGGGGTACATGTGAAGAACATGCAAGATTGTTGCATAGGTGCATACGTGGCAGTGTGATTTGCTGCCTTCCTCCCCTTCACCTATATGTGGCATTTCTCCCCATGCTATCTCTCCCCAGCTCCCCACCCCCTGCTGTCCCCCCCACTCCCCCCCAACAGACCCCAGTGTATAGTGCTCCCCTCCCTGTGTCCATGTGTTCCCATTGTTCAACACCTGTCTATGAGTGAGAACATGCGATGTTTGATTTTGTGTTCTTGTGTCAGTTTGCTGAGAATAATGGTTTCCAGGTTCATCCATGTCCCTACAAAGGACACGAACTCATCATTTTTGATGGCTGCATAATATTCCATGGCGTATATGTGCCACATTTTTCCTGTCCAGTCTATCATCGATGGGCATTTGGGTTGGTTCCAGGTCTTTGCTATTGTAAACTCTGCTGCAATGAACATTCATGTGCATGTGTCCTTATAGTAGAACGATTTATAATCCTTTGGATATATACCCAGTAATGGGATTGCTGGGTCAAATGGAATTTCTATTTCTAGGTCCTTGAGGAATTGCCACACTGTCTTCCACAATGGTTGAACTAATTTACACTCCCACCAACAGTATAAAAGTGTTCCTATTTCTCCACATCCTCTCCAGCATCTGTTGTCTCCAGATTTTTTAATGATCTTTAGAAAGTGTTCATTCCCTTACCACCAGCACCTGCAAGTTTCAGGATGAAAAGGAGCTTGCTGGGATGAAGGAGGGAAAAGAGAGCATTCCAGGCAGGCAGAGTGAAAATGAGTAAGAGCCAAGTACTGAAACCAGTCTAGCAGGTTCAGGAAATGGAATTCTGCTGTGGAGCCTGTAGAGAGGCACAATGCTGGAACTTAGAGTTAACTAACGGAGCTCAGTATGAAGTGTTTTCTAGACCATGCTGGAGTCAGAACTTTGTTGAAAAATCAAGAGGAAGCCAGCAGAGGTCCTTAAGCAAGAGTACAGCACACAGATAGGCGGTGGGGAGATCTTTCACAAAGAAATTAGATTTATTTTGACAACAAATAATAGACAACTATCTCTTAGACAGGCTGTCTCTTAATACACTGTAGTAATTTACTGACTTTAAAGCTCATTGAAGAGCTTGAAAAGAGATTGAATTTTCCCTTTGTATATTCATGACAACTTCTTTCATAATTTATTTTATGTAGTTAATGTAATGTTTTCTATTTACAAATGTACTATAAACTCAATGAGATAAGAAATTATCCTTCCATATGCCACTTGGTTAAGTGTTCCATTTCAACCCCCATTCCTTACCCTAGATCTTGGTTTCAAGTATCATTTAAACAAAATTAGTTCAAGGTCAACAAAACACTAGTTTTTAAATTTATCTCAAACATGATGTAGCTGAATAAGCAAGCTTTCTTGAGAGTGCTTTAGCGTGAGACCCTTGTTTATCTGCTTGAAATTTCTGACCCATATGCTTGACTGCAGATCAGCCAGGAAAGGAACAAGTATTTCTGTCAAACTCACTCACAAACAACTCAATCCCCAGGATGTGAAAACACCATCTCTTAATCACATCTGACCTTCTAGCACCAGTTTCCTCTTGTCAACAATAGACTGCTAGTTCTGACACTGTTTCCTCACTCTGGGCAGCTGGTGCAGGGGTTAATCACAGAACTGGACTGTTTGTATCAAGGAAATTCGTGGAGCTTGTTCTCCTGCTGCTATATAGCAGCTGGTATTGCCTGGGCCAATGTCCCCTCTTTGATTTCATTGTTAGGCCTTCAAGCTCTTTACTTGAAATGTGTAACAGGGCTGCTTCTTACAATCTACCTGAGATTATTTATAAAGACAATGATTTATTTCACTCTTTTTCATAATGATTCTTTGTCCATCGCTAAAGGATCTAAAATACTCTTTGGAGCATGAAGTATGATACAGTTTATGGATTCATAGATCATTGGGTTTAAAGAATACTAAAGTAGTTTTCTCTATGACATTCCTTTGTGACAAGTTTGGCTGGAAACTAATAGTCTAGTCACTGTTGCAACACTTCCAGTGATGAGTCACTCTCAAGGTGGCTTGTTCTATTTTGGGATGGATATAATTTTTCAAAAATATTTCTCCCTCCATTTGTTGGAATTGTTTGTCCTTCCATAGATGGACTGTAAAATATCAAAAGACTTTATATTATATCTCTGTCTTTTCTTTTTCCAGGCTACTCTAAGGTCATGGTTGAATCCATATTTTCTGTGGGATTACTGTTTCCTTATCTTTAAAATACTAACATTTTGCTTCTTAGTAAAGTATCCGTTTTCCAACCTAAGAAAAAATGGAAATGATAACATTAATACTTTCTATATTGTGTTATGAGGGCCAAGTAAAATAATAAAGATGCAGTTACTATAAAAATACAGCATTCTCCAATGTCCTATATATAGTATCAGTATTATTAGAAATATATATACCTCTGTAAAATCTCAGTTCAGACAGTCTTTTACTTAGAGCAAATTACTAAGTAGTTATCCAAAAGAAACTGAGCTCAACAATCTAGTCTTAACATGAGGAAAGAAGCAAAACAGTCTCTCAATCACTTCAATTCAGCCAAGAAATACTTTAGTGAGCCCTTAGTGTGTGCTAGGCACTGTTGTAGAAATTAAGGATGCCATAATAAGCAAAGCAGATAAAGTCATCTCCGAAAGAATTTATTTATTTTCTTATTTTTATTTTATTTTTGTTAATTTATTTATTTGAGATGGAGTCTCACTCTGTTGCCCAGGCTGGAGTGCAGTGGCACAATCTTGGCTCACTGCAACCTCCGCCTTCAAGGTTCAAGCGATTCTTATGCCTCAGCCTCCCAAGTGGCTGGAACTACAGTCATGTACCACCACACCTGGCTAATTTTTGTATTTTTAGGAGAGATGGGAGTTCACCATGTTGGCCAGGCTGGTCTCGAACTCCTGATCTCAGGTGATTTACCCACCTTAGCCTCCCAAAGTGCTGGGATTATGTGATGTGAGCCACCATGCCCAATTGGAATGTACATTTTAATGGGGGGGGGGGCCTGGTAACATAAGAGCAAATATTTGATGTTGATAAATGCTATGGGGAAAATGAAGCAGGGTAGAGTGCAAATGGGGAGAGAGATACTATTTTGTATAGATTAAATAGGGAAGATCTCATTAATAAGGTGATATTCAAGGTGAAACCAGAAATAAATGAGATAGTCAGCTGTGTGGATAGCTGGGAAGGCATTTTCAGAAAGAGGAGATCGATAGTACATGCAAAGCTCCTGAGAGTAGGAAAAGTGGCTGCAGCAGAGCACATAAGTGGGGAAGCAGTAGGCGATATAGGACCCTTGTGAGGATTGGGAGCTTCCTTCCAAGTTAGATGAGAAGTCACTGGAGGGCTTTGAAAACAGGAGTGATGCGACCTGACATAGATTTTAAGAGAATCACTATTCTAATCTGTGATACATAGACATCAGGGAAACCAGTTACAAAGTATTCCAATAATCTATGCAACAGATCATATTAAATTGGACCAGGGTAGTATGAGTACATATGGCTAAAATGCTCAAATTTAGGGTATATTTTGAAGGTAGAGCCATTAGGATTTGCTGATGCATTGGATATGGGATATGAGAGAAAGAAAGGAGTTGAAGATACTCCGAGGTTTTTGTCCTGCACAATGGGTGTGTTAGAAATTACACGGCATTTGAAATTCCACACAGAAAGGAAAGGGAGAAAAGGTTCAAAAAGTAAGCCATGGTTGAATTGTGAAAGACTTTGTACTTCATGCTAAAGAACTTGGAATTTATCCTGTAGGCAGTAGGTTTTATGCATAGAAATTGATGTGACAAGCTCTGTATTTCCTAAAAATAACTCTAGAGGGACATGCAGGATGGAATAAAATGGGGTGAGACTAGAAGATGAGAGATTAGGACAATATTGTAATAGTCCAGGTGAGACATAGCACCACCAGCCAGCAGGATGACCTTAGTGATTGCTGGCTGAAAAGGAAGGTTACTATAGACTTGCTGAGGAAAGGAGATAAATGATCTTAAGAACCAAGTGATGATCCAAGTGATGGCAAGCAGATTTCAGTGTGTCCCACTTTACCACCTGATCAATGCATCCCTTGCCTAGACAGTTCTAGAGATATATTGATCAGTCCATTTCAACATATTCACATTTCTCCAGGTTTATTGAGTGCCTACCACCAGTTAGGTTAACAGGCCAATACTTGACCTAGACTCTATGGTTTAAAAAAAAAAAAAATTAGATGGGATAGGGAATCAAAATACCTGAATTGTTCAAACCCCACTATTGCAGAATAAACAAATATGATTGAAATATTTATTGGTTACCATACACGTGCATTATTATCCTCACATCCAGGTTTCTATTCAGGGAGCATTCTCAGGCATATGGTATGTGTCAAGATTAAACACACTTTGAACTGAACTTTGTGTTTAAGAATGATGAGGTGGTAAATTGTTTTCATGTTGCAGCTCAGTCAGAAATATTTTTTACTGGCCTTTTGCTGAACAAGGAAAATATCCACTAATCATGCAGGTAAGCCTTAGCATTTTGTCAGTTTTCTTGCATGCACAGGTAAAGTCAATGATGAGTATTTTCAAGCAGCAAGAATTCTTGTTTACAGTTTATATGTACTGAGTGACCTTATCTCTTCTTTCCTACCTAAGTCTAGGCCAAAAAGCTCTTTAATTTTTTTAATTGGATGTTGATCTGTTGCTTTTAAAAAATAAACTTTACTTTAGAGCAGTTTTAGGTTCACAGCAAACTTGAGCAAACTACACAAATATATCCCATATACTCCCCACACATAGACACAACCTCCCTCATGATCAAAATTCCTCACCACAGTTGTACATTTGTTATAATTGGTGAACCTACAGGGACACATTATTATCACCCAAAGTCCATAGTTCACATTATGGTTCAAACTTGGTGTTGTACATTCTATGGGTGTAAACGAATTTATACGGACATTCATCAATCACTATAGCATCATACAGAGCAGTTTCATTTCCCTAAGAATCCTCTGTGCTTTGCCTATTTAGCCTTCTCTCCCTCTTCTCCTCATCTCTTATTGTCTCTATAGTTTTGCTTTTTCCAGAATGTTATACAGTTGAAATCAAATAGTATGTATCCTTTGCATATTGGCTTATTTTACTTAGTAATATGCATTTACATTTCCTCCATGTCTTTTCATGGCTTTATAGCTCCTTTTCTTTACATGCTGAATAATACTCCATTATCTAGATGTACCATAGTTTATTTATCTAGTGAAAGACATATTGGTTGCTTCCAGCTTTTGGAAATTATGAATAAAACTGTTATAAATACGAGTTTTCAGGTTTTGGTGTAGATATGTTTTCAACTTATTTGGGTAAGCATTAAGGAGCATGATTGCTGTGTCATATCGTAAGAGAATGTTTAGCTTTGTAAGAAGCTGCTGAACTGTCTTCCTGAGTGACCGTACTATTTTGCATTCTGCCCCAAAATGAATGAGAGTTCTTAGTGCTCCATATCCTCACCAACATTGATGTTGTTGGTGTTTCAAATTTTGTCCGTTCTACTAGGTGTGTAGCAGTGTCTCAGTGTTGTTTCACTTGCCATTTCCTAATAATATATGATGTTGATATTTTTTTGTATGCTTCTCTGCCATCTATATATCTTCTTTGGTGAAGTCTGTTTAAAACTTTTGCAATTTATGAATCAGGTTTTTCATTTTCTTATTATTGAGTCTGAATAGTTCTAAGTACATTTTAGATACCCTTTATCAAATAAGTCCTTTGCAAATATTTTCTTGCAAATATTTTCTCCTAGTCTGTGGCTTCTTATTCTCTTGTCTCTTATTCTCTTTTGGTCTTTTATAGAACCAGAATTTTTTATTTTAATGAAGTCCCACTTATCAGTAATTACTCTCCTGAATGGTGTCTTTGATGTTGTGATCAAAAAGTCATCACCATACCCAAATGTCTTAGTTCGTTCAGGTTATTGTAACAAAATACCATAAACTAGTTGGCTAACAAACAATAGAAATTTATTTCTTAAAGTCATGGGGATCCTTTAATCTTGAAAATCAATGTGGCAGCCAATTCAGTGTCTGGAGAGGGCCCACTTCCACACCATAGCCAGGCCAATATCAGTGGTCCTGGGCTCCAGACAGCCCTCAGCATCAAGCAGGCTTCAGTGGTCCCTAGGATTCATACACATTTTATTGCCATGCTGGCCGTATCTAACCCAGGTTCTGGCCTGCCCAAGTGCCACACCTGCCAAACAGGCCCTAGGCTTCTGGCAGCACTGTGCCGGCTGCAGTTACCTTGAACATCTAGTGTGCCCCAACATCATACCTGCTACAGAGCCTTCCCAGACAAAGCCAGTCTGTAAAGATTGAAATAAGGACCTAGTCTTTCAAATATTCAGACATCAACACTCAACCACAGAATCAAGAACAAGCAGGAAAACATAGCATCACCAAATGGACAAAATAGGAAGCCAGTGACTGACCCTAAGAAATGGAGATACATGAACTTCCAGACAAAGTCATACAAAACATTCCATCCAACAGCTACAGAGCACATTCTTCTGAACCGGACATGGTACATTCTCCAGGATTTATCATATGTTAGGCTACAAAACTATTCTTGACAAATGTAAGAAGTTGAAGTCATATCAAGTATCTTTTCTAACACAATTGTTTAAAACTAGAAATCCATAAAAGGAGGAATTTCTGAAAACTCACAAATATGTTGAAATTAAACAACATACTTCTGAAGAATTTTAATGAAAAAATTTAAAAGAAATTTTAAAATGAGTGAGTTTTCACTCTATTAGTCCTATGAGAGCTGGTTGTTTAAAATAGTCTGGCACCTCCCTCTCTCTCTCTTGCCTCCTTTCTCTCCATGTGATCTCTGCACATGCTGGCTCCCCTTCTCTTCTGCCATGATTGGAAGCAACCTGAGGCCCTCACTGGAGGCAGATGCTGGTGCCATGCTTCTTGTACAGTCTGCAAAACTATAAACCCAATACATTTTTTTCTTTATACATTACCTAGCCTCAGGTATTCCTTTGTAGCAATACAAATGTACTAAGATAATCTCGTTTATATGAAATGTTCTAAATAGGTAAATCTATAAAGACATAAAGTATGTTAGTAGTTGCCTGGTATTAAACAGGGGGCAGAAATGGGAAATGACTATTATGGGATAAAAGTTTTTGAGGAGGGAGGCGACTAAAATGTTATAAAATTGATCACAGTAATAATTGCAAAAAACAGTAAATATACTTTAAACAGCATTGACTTGTACACTCTGAATGAACTGCATGGTATGCAGGTAATTTATCTATAAATCTGTTCTTTCAAAAGAAAAACATTTTACATTACAACCCAGCTTTTCTCTCTCTCTCACACACACAATATTCAAAATTTTACAAAATAGCACTTAACCTTTATATCCCTTTATTATTTTGTATTCTGTTTTATTCTAATTCATTAAAAAATTATTTTGATCTATATTCTGGTTATATTTTGCTGCATAACAAAACTTAGAGCTTAAAAATAACACATGTTAATTATTTCAAGAGTTTCTGTGGGTTGCATGGCCTCACTGGGTGGTACTTGCTTGGAGTTTTCATTGCACTTGCAGTCAGATACAGGCCGAGGTGGCAGACTTCTGAAGATTCGTTTGTGTTGGATATCCTAGAGGACTCACATGGCTGGCAGTAGATGCTGGCTGGCAGCTGGGAGCTCAAATCTGGTTGTTGACTAAGCAGCTATACTTGGTTTCTCCCTGTGGTCTGGGTTCTCACAGCTTGGCATCTGGGTTCCCACAGAGAGTGTCCCAAGAACGAGCTTTGCAAGACACCTGAGCAGAACCTGCAAGCTTCTTTATGACTTGGCCTCCAAAGTCCCAGCATGACACTTCTGAGGCCTTTTATTGACCAAACAGATTACTAAGGCCAACCCAGATTCAAGAGGTGACATGAACTCCTTTTTCTTAATAGTGAGTCAGAGAATGTGTGACCATATTTCTTTTTTTTTTTTTTTGAGACAGTCTTGCTTTGTCAAACAGGCTAGAGTGCAGTAGCACAATCTCAACTCACTGCAACCTCTGCCTCCTGTGTTCAAGTGATTCTCCTGCCTCAGTCTCCCAAGTAGCTGGGATTACAGGCATCTGCCACCACACCCAGCTAATGTTTGTATTTTTAGTAGAGATGGGATTTCACCATGTTGACCAGGCTGGTCTTGAACTTCTGGCCTCATGTGATCTGCCTGCCTTGACCTCCCAAAGTGCTGGCATTACGGGCATGAGTCACTGCTCCTAATCGACCATATTTAATTGATCACAACTCCGTCAATTGATTTTAACACTCACTAATGGGTCACAACTTCCTGTTTGAAAAATATTGCTCTAATCTGATGAGGTGATATCTCTTCTAATACTAACATTTCTTGAGTCTGAGAATTAATTAGATTTCATGTCAGGCTGTAGAGACTACTAATTTCTCACTAGAAAATAGGCAGAGGGAAGAGGAGCATTACAAGGCAAGAGATTTGGCAAGGCCTGATGGCTGTGGTCAGATTACTGCCAGAAAGGAGATGGCATTGTCTGTTCTCCACCTTCTTGCTACTTCTATTTGGGTCCTGGTAAATTTAGGCCAAATCATTCACTAAAGGGCTGCATGGAGTGTAGAAAGGCATGTGTGAAAATCAGCAGTGACTGACTTTGGCCAATACTGTGTGGGAGGGAGAAGGGAGTATATACACCTTCAGTGAGGCTAATAGGCTAGAAGAATCATTGAGAAACACTCATATTCTTTAATGCTGTCCCTGGACTTGGCTGGCCGGGGCAAGAACATTCTTAATTCAACTGTAAGATTTTTTTTAAAGTGTTTTTTATACAGTCTCTAAGATATAGAATCAATGTGTATTATGTCTTAATTGATAGTCTTTGTCTACTGAAACTCCAAGAGTACTTGCTATGAACAGATGTTTCCTATTCCCTTGGCTAATCAATGCAAGACTAAGTAGAAGGCAAAAGGGTCATTAATAAAAGCAAAGTAGAAAGAGGCAGAAACAGTGTGAATTTGTGGATCAACAAGAATTTTGCTGAGCCAAATCATTTGGAGAATTGATTTGCAAGCTAAGGTAAGCTGCTTATAGGAAGGAGTCTTAGTCAACCCAAATCGGACCCATATGGTTAACTACAACACGAAGAAAGAAAAAGAAGGAAGGAAAACGTTATACTTCTATAATTTTGTTCTGTTGGGTATTATGAGATGTTCCTAAATGGACAGTCAAACTTCTAAATGACCATGTAAATCCCCATCTCTGCATGGCAGGAACAAGAGTATAAATATGCAAAAGCTGTTCCATTTAATGGTCGCATGGATACCAAGCAGATGGGTAGATGAATATGAAACTATTCTTTATAAACATAGAGAGCCTCTGTCAATCTAAGCTGTATCCATCTGGCTATACAGCTACATCACTGCTTTATCTAAGAAAGACAAGAGTGGATTAGAGAAAGCACTATTGAGAGAGAAATCTGTTTGCTCTTTGGAGACTAATTAATATTAACATAATAAAATAGATTTCGATTATATAAACTGGATTATGCACTCCTGTGGATGAACTCTTTGGATAATCTTTGGATAATATATTTACATGGTCCATTTAATAATCCCAGTGCTACTTACTAGCAAGCTGCTTAAACTCATAGATTCCATTTTCTTATCTATAAAAAGGGGGTGATATTAATACTACCTCATAGGACAAGCTGTCCAACCCACAGCCCACAAGCTGCATGCAGCCCAGGATGGCTTTGAATGTGGCCAAATACAAATTGGTAAACTTTCTTAAAGTATTATGAGCTTTTCTGCCATTTTTTTAAAGCTCATCAACTATTGTTAGTGTTAGTGTATTTTTTGTGTGGCTCAAGACAATTCTTCTCCTTCCAATGCGGCTCAGGGAAGCCAAAAGATTGGATACCCCGTCCTCCTGTCTTAAGGATTTTGTGAAGTGAACTGAAACAATGTTTGCACAACTCTTTGCACAGTGTGTGCCACATAATACATGTTCAACAATTATAAAAGTAATTATTAGTAATTTTATTGTCTCACCACTACCTGCTCTTCCTGGGAAAGAATTTCTAGCCCCTTTTTCCCTTTCTTTTCATTCCAGTGTCTTATCAAACATTGTACACTCTTCATTGCTCTTTGCTTTTCAATCAGTAAAAATGTGTTTTCCTTATATGAAATCTCACTGTTGCTCAGCAAGCCCAGAGGAAGAAAACTCAGATGTTAAAAAAAAAAGATAGAGTGTCTGAATGCTTTTTTCACAAGTGACTACTCTATTACCCTTTCCTGTTTCAATCTCTCAGAAGTTGTTGTGGCCTCGAGAGTCCTTTGGCCATTACTCTTTTTTTCAATAATGTTATTCCAATCATTTGAATAACTAAGATGGTAAAATCTGATTATGTAGCATTGCATAGTCTTAGAATTTAATATAATTTAGAGTTCAAATGGCTCATTATCCTCCGTCTTCCTCTCTTCCATTACCCATTCCCAGCACCAGCCCCTGACTTCCATGCAGAATTCTCTCCTATAGAACTTCTGGCAGATGGTTCTCCAGCTTTTGTCTAAATGCCCCTCTGCCTTATGAGGCAAGCCATTTCATTTTTAGACAGCTCAAGTTGTCATTGACTTCTTTTTTAAACTGAGCTCAAATCTAACTCCTTCTCAATAGTCTTCTCTGACTTTTGGAGCATGAGAGAGAGAGAGAGAGAGAGAGCGAGAGAGAGAGAATGAATCTAACTAATCTTTCACCTGGTGGCCTTCCAAATATTTGAAAATATTTATTCTGTCTTCCTCTAATCTGACTCAAGCAATATCATGCTCTGATTCTCTCTCTTACATATGTGAAATAATCCCCTAGCATTCTACTGCCCTATCATCCTTCTCCTAGATGCCCTTTTCCTTTAGCTGTACATGGATGTATTTTTATACATAGCTCCTAAGGTTTGAAGCAGTATTCTACTTACAACTCAACCAGAGAAGAACAGAGTGTGTTACACTTCCCCGAGGAAACACTGTGCTTCTATTAATTTAACCTAAAAGGGCTTTCAGAGCTACTTCATTTTGTTAGTAAACATTAACAGGTCACAGAAGTCCCAAATATGAACTGCTTCAAATCACATGCACCTTACCTATCCTGTAATTGAATGAACACCTGGATTTTATGTACAGCTGTCCACCGTCCCTAAGTTTTCACAAAACAGTTAACAATTTTTATATAACTAAATCCTCATCATTTTCTTGCTTGGAGTCATACAATACCTTTCAAAATTATTTAACCCTTTCCTAACCCTTGTTCCATCTTATTGTCAAATTTATGTTTCTAAAGTACAAGTCTTGATTATGTCATTTTCCCAGTTACAATTCTTTTTGACCTCATCACTTAAACTCATAAAAGTTCTATGAGTAGGCTCCAGGAGAAATTCTTTGAAAACATACATATGTGTGAAATGTTACATGGGAGGAAAATCCTATAACTTTCAACAGGTTAAGAACCAAGGACTTACAAATTAAAGCACTAACACTTTATGGCTGAAGAAAACTGAAAAAAAAAAAAAGAAAAAAAAAGGTTGAGATACTGGTAGAAAGAGAGAGAAAAAAAGAAAGAGAAAGGAAGGAAGGAAGGAAGGAAGGAAGGAAAGGAAGGAAGGAAGGAAGGAAGGAAGGAAGGAAGGGAGGAAGGAAACGAAACAACCAACCAGGGAAAGGAGTTTTCAGCAAAATCACTGATCAAAAGTGTTCTTGATTCCAGATTCTTCCTTATAGGAAACACAGTTGGGCCCTAAATCTGCTGAGCCTCAATCATTTTTACCTCAGAGCATCTCCTCTTTCCTTATTTCCAAACCATACTGCCTATCTTAGTCCAGGCTGTCACAATCCATAGACTAGATGGCTTAAACAATAAACATTTATTCCTCACAATTCTGGAAGCTAAGAAGTCCAAGATCAAGGTACTAGCAGATTCAGTGTCTGGTGAGGGCAGTTTTTTAGGTTTCTATATAACCGTCTTCTTGTATTTTCATTGCTAATGTATGAGTTTTGGAGCCAGAGTTCATTTCTTTGCTCTACCACATCCTAGCTTTGAAAACTTAGGCACATTTTTTTTAACCCCTTTAATCTTTAGTTTCCTCATCTTAAAAATGGAGAAAATGTAATACTGCACAGAACTATCGTAAAGATTAAATGATATAACATGTATGGTGGACATCAGTCAGGTTTTCTGGTTACCTAGCACATTTTGAACATCTATAATGTATATAGAGTGCCCCATCTTATAAGTGCTGTCAATTCAAATGAAAAAAAAAAAAACCCCTCCAGCCTCATTACAGCTAGGGCACAGGCATATAACTGAGGCTCCAGAAACCACATTTCCTCACCTACCCTAGACTTCAGTCCTGAAAAGGTAGCTTGAAGAAGGATGCATATGATGGCAATTATTTTGTTGATGATGCTGTTAGAGATACATTGCATTTCAGGAGCTGAGTGGGAGCAAGACTGAATCCTGATGCAGCAGCGTCAGTCACAGTGATGGCTCTATTCACAGGAGCCCGTTCTGCAGCAATGTTTTATATATTGCACCTAGAAACTCAGTCTCAAGCCTGGCTCTACAGGCAAAAAATTCTACAATGTCTTTGCTTAATGTTTATTATATATATATTTATTATTACATATGATTTATATATACTAATATTTATCTTGTTATATATCATATATTTATATTTATATATAAATATATATCTTATTATTATATAATATATATCTTATGATATATTTATATCTATATTAGAGGCAAGGTCTCATTCTGTCACTCAGGCTGGATAAAATTCCTTTTCTGCATAATCAGCCATAGTCTGCCTCTGCTGCTTGCAACTATGACCTTTGACTGATGTAACAAGTTACTTAGAATGGTGCTTTACATTAAAAAAGTGGACATAAAAACTTCTCTCCTCTACAATGCTAGCCCAAGGCCAGTCATTCCTCAATGTTCCAGAACACTTTGACATACCTCCAATGGATGCATATCACTGTGGAACTATGGGTATTTGCACTGTTTGTTGTTCCTTGGGCTGGGCCTCATTGAGGGCAGGAATCCCATCTTATTCACATCTTCAGTGTCCAGCAAAGGGCCTGGCAAGTCGTGAGTGTTCAATAAATGTAACTGAGTGCACTGTTCAATCGTGACTCTACCTAACTGTATTTCAGTCAGCCCACAGTCCATTTAATACAATAAAATAGCCTGAGAAATTTTGTCAAACACTGGTCTAAAATAAGACTGCCAAGACTACAGCATTTCCACTAACTCAGCAACATATTAAAAAAACAAAATGATGTTGCTCTGGAACAAGCAGACCTAATTGACATCTACAGAAATCTCCACCCCAAATCCACAGAATATACATTCTTCTCAGTATCACATGGCACCTACTCTAAAATTGACCACATAATTGGAAGTAAATCACTCCTCAACAAAGGCAAAAGAACAGAAATAATAACAAACTGCCTCTCAGACCACAGTGCAATCAAATTAGAACTCAGAATTAAGAAACTAACTCAGAACCGCACAACTTCATGGAAACTGAACAACTGACTTCTGAATGTTGACTGGATAAACAATGAAATGAAGGCAGAAATAAAGATGCTCTTTGAAACCAACAAAAATGAAGACACAATGTACGAGAATCTCTGGGAGACATTTAAAGCAGTGTCTAGAGGGAAATTTATAGCAATAAATGCCCACCAGGGAAAGAGGAAAGATCTAATATCGACACCCTATCGTCAAAATTGAAAGAGCTAGAGGAGCAAGATCAAAAAAACTTAAAACCTAGCAGAAGGCAAGAAATAACTAAGATCAAAGCAGAACTGAAGGAGATAGAGACACAAAAAATCCTTCAAAAAATCAACAAATCCAGGAGCTGGTTTTTTGAAAAGATCAACAAAATAGACCGCTAGCCATATTAATAAAAAAGAAAAGGGAGAAGAATCAAATAGATGCAATAAAATATAATAAAGGGGATATCACTACTGACTCCACAGAAATACAAACTACCATCAGAGATTACTACAAATGACTGTGTGCACATAAACCAGTAAACCTGGAAGAAATGGATAAATTCCTGGACACTTGTACCCTCCCAAGCCTAAACCAGGAAGAAGTTGAAACCTTGAACAGACCAATAACAAGGGCTGAAGTCGAGGCAGCAATTAATAGCCGACCAACCAAAAAAGTCCAGGTCTAGACGGGTTCACAGCTGAATTCTACCAGATGTACAAAGAGGAGCTGGTACCATTCCTTCTGAAACTATTCCAAACAATCGAAAAAGAGGGAATCCTTCCCAAATAACTTTATGAGACCAATATCATCCTGATACCAAAAGCCGGCAGAGACTCAACAAAAAAAGAAAACTTTAGGCCAATATCCATGATGAACATAGATGCAAAATTCTTCAATAAAATACTGGCAAGCAGATTGCAACAGCACATCAAAAAGCTTATCCATCATGATCAAGTAAGCTTCATTCTGGGGATGCAAGGCTGGTTCAACATATGCAAATCTCTAAACATAATCCATCCAATAAACAGAACCAAAGACAAAAACCACATGATTACCTCAATAGATGCAGAGAAGGCCTTTCACAAAATTCAACAGCCTTTTATGCTAAAAACCCTCAATAAACTAGGTATTGATGGAACGTATCTCAAAATAATAAAAGCTATTTATGACAAACCTACAACCAATATCATACTGAATGGGCAAAACTAGAAGCATTCCCTTTGAAATCTGGCACTAGACAAGGATGCCCTCTCTCACCACTCCTATTCAATAAAGTAGTGAAGTTCTAGCCAGAGCAATTAGGCAAGAAAAAAATGCATATTCAATTAGGAAAAGAGGAAGTCAAATTGTCTCTATTTGCAGAAGACATGATTATATATTTAGAAGACCTTATCATCTCAGCCCCAAATCTCCTTAAACTGATAAGCAACTTCAGCAAAGTCTCAGGATACAAAATCAATGTGCAAAAATCGCAAGCATTTCTATACACCAATAACAGACTAACAGAGAGCCAAATCATGAGCAAACTCCCATTCACAGTTGCTACAAAGAGATTAAAATACCTAGGAATACAACTAACACAGGATGTAAAGGACCTCTTCAAGGAGAACAACAAACCACTGCTCAAGGAAATAAGAGAGGACAAAAACAGATGGAGAAACATTCCATGCTCATGGTTAGGAAGAATCAATATTGTGAAAATGACCATATTGCCCAAAGTAATTTATAGATTCAACACTATCCGTATCAGGCTACCAATGAGCTTCACAGAACTGGAAAAAGCCACCTTAAACTTCATATGGAACCAAAAGACAGCCTGCATAGCCAAGACAATCCTAAGCAAAAAGAACAAAGCTGGAGGCATCACACTATCTAATTTCAGACTGTACTACAAAGCTACAGTAATCAAAACAGCATGGTACTGGTACCAAAACAGAGACATAGACCAATGGAACAGAACAGAGGCCTTGGAGGCAACACCACACATCTATAACCATCTGATCTTTGACAAACCTGACAAAAACAAGCAATGGGGAAAGGATTCCTTGTACAATAAATGATGTTGGGAAAACTGGCTAGCAGTGTGCAGAAAGCAGAAACTGGACCCCTTCTTGATACCTTACATTAAAATTAACTCCAGATGTATTAAAGACTTAAACATAAGACCTAATACCATAAAAACCCTAGAAGAAAACCTAGGCAAAACCATTCAGGACATAGGCATAGGCAAGGACTTCATGACTAAAACACCAAAAGCATTGACAACAAAAGTCAAAATAGACAAATGGGATCTAATTAAACTCCATACCTTCTGTACAGCAAAAGAAACAATCATTAGAGTGAACTGGCAACCAACAGAATGGGAAAATTTTTTTGCATCTACCCATCTGATAAAGGGCTAATATCCAGAATACACAAAGAACGAAAACAGATTTACAAGAAAAAAACAAACACATCCAAAAGTGGGAGAAGGATATGAACAGACACTTTTCAAAAGAAGACATATATGAGGCCAACAAACATATGAAAAAATGCTCATCATCACTGATTATTAGAGAAATGCAAATCAAAACCACATTGAGATACCACCTCACACCAGTTAGAATGGTGATCATTAAAAAATCTGGAGACAACAGATGCTGAAGAGGATGTGGAGAAATAGGAACGCTTTTACACTGCTGGTGGGAGTGTAAACTAGTTCAACCATTGTGGAAGACAGTGTGGCGATTCCTCAAGGACCTAGAAATAGAAATTCCATTTGACCCAGCAATCCCATTACTGGGTATATGTCCAAAGGATTATAAACCGTTCTATTATAAAGACATATGCACATGTATGTTCATAGCAGCACTGTTTACAATAGCAAAGACCTGGAACCAACCCAAATGCCCATAGATGATAGACTGGACAAGGAAAATGTGGCACATATACACCATGGAATACAATGCAGCCATAAAAAACAATGAGTTCATTGTTTTTTGTAGGGACATGAATCCTTTGTAGGGACATGAATGCATCTGGAAACATCATTCTCAGGAAACTGACACAAGAACAGAAAATCAAACACCACATGTTCTCACTCATAGGCAGGTGTTGAACAATGAGAACACATGGACACAAAGAGGGGAGCATCACACACTGACGTCTGTTAAGGGGGGCCAAGGGAAGGACAGCAGGGGGTGGGGAGGTCGGGGAGGGATAACGTGGGGAGAAGTGTCAGATGTAGGTGACGGGGGGATGGAGGCAGCAAACCACATTACCATGTATGTACCTATACAACAATCCTCATGATCTGCACATGTACCCCAGAACCTAAAGTACAATAAATTTTTTAAAAAAGATGTCTGTTTGGCAAACTAGACTTTAAATACACACACACACACACACACACACACACACTACACACATTTTTTCCTCAACAAAACTACACCCTCCTTGTAAGAAGATTGAGAAATTCAAAAAAGTATGAAGATAAAAGAAAATTAATTCTAATCTTACCACCCAGATATAATCTGTTCTTATTTTTTTGTATTCCCATTCAATCTTTTTTCCCAGATGTATTTTCGATAGCTGAGATCATAAAATTATATTCACAACTTTGTGTTTTATATTTTACTTTAATTTTTGTCATAAAATATTCTCAAACCTCCAATTTTTTTGCAAATATAATCATGTGTCATAAAGATTACAAGGATGTGTTTAATGGAATGATTTTCAAACTGTGCTCTCAAAATCATAGAGTTCTTCGGAGTTCTTTCTGCAACATCTACTGCAAAGAGCCCAGGAGGGGCCGGGTGGGTCGACACACTCCAGACTTTGGCATCCTCAGAATAGATCTGCTAAGTGTCCTAAATGTTAAAGTTCTAAGTAAGATTGTGTTACTTAGAAAGTAACAAAAGACTCGGAAAGACTTCTATTGGACTTTCTCAAATGTTTGAAAATCTCTAATTATCATTCCAGCATTATTTAACATTCAGGTTATTTCTAGGTTTTTGATAATATAAATAATTTAGAGATCAACTTATCATACTTACCTAAATTTTTAAAATTTCCTTAAAATAGAGTCGTAAATTGTGAATTAATGGACCAAATCTGGAAATGTGAAAGCCCCTAATACATATTTACAATTTTCTTTTCCAGTCAGTTATACCCATTTGTGTTCCTAGCAACTATGCAACAATACCAAAGTCTAGTATTATTGTAATCTTTTTCAGTCTTCTGCTATTTTCCTGCTTCTTTTTTCTTTTAAATTTATATTTAATTGACAAATAAAAATTGTATATGTTTATTATGTACAACATGCTGCTTTGAAACACATATATATTGTGGAATAGGCTAAACTGAGCTAATTAATATATGTATTACCTCACAAACATCAATTTTCAGTGATGAGAATGCCAAAAATCTACTCTTTTAGCAATTTTCAAAAACATAATATATTGTTATTAATTATAGTGGCCATGTTGAAAATATATCTCTTAAATTTATTCCCCTCATCTAACTAAAATTTTGTCATTATTAAAAGGCAAAAGAAGAGTTTAATTAATTTAATTTTCATTTAAACAATTTTTCCCATTAATTTTCCATGATGCCTTATTTATAAATTAAAGTGTATTTCTGAGATTTTTCTAATGTTCCAGTGATCTTTGTGTCAAGTTTTGTTCCAGTAGCACACTACTTCAGTTATTATAGTCTTGTAATATTTTTTGCTTTTAGGAAATAGAAGTCTCTTTGTTTTTTGTAGTTTCATTAACAAAATTGCTTTTGGATATTCTTAATACTCCTCTCAAAGAAGTTTAAACTATTGTTTTCTGCAGAGTAAAAAAAGTCATTGAGATTTTCATTGAAGTAACATTAAAACACTAAATAAAATGTAAGATTCACATCTTCTAAAGGTTAGGTATTCTCATTCAATGATATGGCATATTTTTTCCAATACATAAGTTATCTTTTATATCACTTATTAATATTTTGTTGTTTTACTTATCTAGGTTCTAATTTCTTCCTTTTTTGTTTTGTTTTTTTGAGACAGAGCCTTGCTCTGTTGCCAAGATGGAGTGCAGCAGTGTGATCTTAGCTCACTGCAACCTCCGTCTCCAGGGTTCAAGCTATTCTCCTGCCTCAGCCTCCCAAGTAGCTGGGACTACAGGCATGCACCACCATGCCCAGCTGATTTTTGTATTTTTAGTAGAGACGGGGTTTCACCATTTTGGCCAGGATGGTCTCTTGACCTCATGATCCACCCACTTCGGCCTCCCAAAGTGCTGAGATCACAGGCATGAGCCAACATGTCTGGCCAATTTATTTCTTATAAGCATGCATATAGGTAGATTGAGTTTTGTTGCTTTTGTAAAAGGCATTCTTTCCATTATGATTTCCAGTTGTTCACTTCTGGTATATAAAAGCTACTGGTTTTTACATATTTATTTTATATCATAAATATTAAAAATCATGTTTGCTGAAAAGCTTTTATATGAACCTAAGTTCATTCATTATTTATTCTCTGAGCCTCACTCTCTGCCAGACAGTATGACTATTCTTATCCATCTGCATTTTTTTTCCTGCGAATTTGTAAACCAGATGTTTTAAAAATGTATCTTAAAATTTTCTACAAAATCAAGCTCTAATCTCTTGGTATGTCTTCCAGGCCAGGCCTTTCCTATTTCAGTTCTAGGCTGTCTTTCCAGGCTCACCCCATGCCATTTTCTTCCACACATCCTCCACCCCACCTACTCAGACACACACTGTAATTATTTCATAACTCCATTATGCATTTTTGCCTGCCTGTGATTCTCTTTCCTACTTGATTACTGGGGAATTCCTATTCATTATTTAAAGAGTAACTCAAATGTTACCTCCTGTCTACAGCTACCCTGACCACATATTCAGACAGAATTAATTTCTCTCATTTGTATTCACATAGCAGTATACACATGCCTCCATTATGATACAGGTCACACCATATTCTATTTATTTTTTTGCTTCTCTGTCTCCCCTTAAGAGGCTGTGGCTTCCTTGAGAGCAGGATCAATATCTTACTCATCTTTGTGCCCTCAGTAGTCAATATTTTTTTTAGAATAAGTAAAATAATCAGTTAATTTATTATTTTATGATTTAAATGAAAATTAGTGATTTATGGTTTCTGGAACCTACCATTTTTTCCCACCTGGAGTTGTGACATTCTCTCATTTCCATCCATGTGAGTCATTTTCTATGATTTCCAAAAGATTATCACTCATAGTCCTGAGATCACATCTAAAATCTCTTCACTGGTCTATAAAATCAAGTATCTAGAGCTAGAACTTAAATAATTTGGATTAGAACTCCAAGTGTCTACTAATCCCCTGCATACATCTTTGGCTTAAGTTTCTTGTTTGTGATGTGGAATTTTCCCTTTTTAGTAGAAAGACCATCTGACTTGCTCTAAAATGGAAGGAAAATGGAAGTGAAAATCTATTAATTCAAGTATTTACTCAGTATATATTTATTAAAGTATAATTCATGAGAATCATAGTCTATTGGGGCAGTAGGTATAAGCACCAAAGTAAAGGCAGAGTGTGCCAAGAGCTACGCCAGAGGCGTGGACATGGTGCAGAGTGTGCCAAGAGCTACGCCAGAGGCGTGGACGTTGTGCAGAGTGTGACAAGAGCTACGCCAGAGGCGTGGACATGGTGCAGCATGTGACAAGAGCTACGCCAGAGGCGTGGACATGGTGCAGAGTGTGACAAGAGCTACGCCAGAGGCGTGGACGTGGTGCAGAGTGTGACAAGAGCTACGCCAGAGGCGTGGACGTGGTGCAGCGTGTGCCAAGAGCTACGCCAGAGGCGTGGACATGGTGCAGAGTGTGACAAGAGCTACGCCAGAGGCGTGGACATGGTGCAGAGTGTGACAAGAGCTACCCCAGAGGCGTGGACATGGTGCAGAGTGTGACAAGAGCTACCCCAGAGGCGTGGACATGGTGCAGAGTGTGACAAGAGCTACGCCAGAGGCGTGGACATGGTGCAGAGTGTGACAAGAGCTACCCCAGAGGCGTGGACATGGTGCCAGGGAAAAAAAATGACAGACTTCCAGCTGGGAAAAAGATTTCCAGCTGAGAACAAGATTTCTTGGACGAGACAGAGTAAGCTTTGTAGGCTGGGGAAAGAATATTCCAGGCGAAAGTGTTCAGCCTTTCTTAACTGCAGTTTAAAATATAAAAGAATTTCTTTTAACAAGGACATTTGTCAAAATTAATTAGATGGTGGCCCAATAACATTACAGGAAAAACCAGATATTATTTCAATATTTTGTTTCCGTAAATAACACCTCCAACCACCCAGTTGCTCATCCTAAAGATCATCCTTGACAACCTTTTTCCGTCATCCCTAGTCTGCTGTCAATCACCAACGGCCCACTCAATCTAATGCCTAAATATCTCTCAAATCTGCCAATTGTTCATGATATCCATTGCCACCACCCAAAGCCACCTCTTTCTCCTGAACTGCTGAAGCAGCCACCTAATCAACCTCTCAGATCCATTCTTGCTGCCTCCAAGTCACGTCCCACAATGAAATTACAGGTCTCTTTCATAAAATGCAAGTCATGTCAACCCTTGTCTTAAAAACCTCTAGTGGCTTCCCATTGTCCTTAAACACAGTGGGCTATTTTTTCTTCCTTATACGGGGTTTTTTAATAAGTGAACTTAATTTTTTAAATACACAAGTTGTTTGGAAGTCAGCAAATAACAGTGGGAAGATCCTATGATTTAAAGTCAAGGAGCCTAGGTTCATGTCAAAGTTCCATCACTTAAAAGATGTATAACCTTGAGAAAGTTACATAGCCTTTCTAATTATTTTTTTCTCATCAGTAAAATGGGTGCAATAATGATTCCCATATAACGTATTGGTACAAAGAATAAATGAAATACTATATGTAAAAAAATTCTGCAACCTGTAACCCATTATGCAAATGTCACATAGTAACAATATCATCACCTAATAAGAAACATCTGCCAGCAAGTAAATGACGAAAACATTACTTAGGACATGAAAGAGTTAGCATGAGCTAATAGTTGGAAAAAGCCCAAGTTCAAATACAGAAAAAAAAATGTTAGTGAATTACCTTTAATATACAGGAGTGGAAGCAGTTCAAGACAATGGGAAAATTGAGCCAAATGCTGACGATTTAAGGAGTAAACAACATGAAAGGTTAATCACTTACTTCTAAAGAACCTGAGATTGTGCTATATTTTTCTTCTTAATTTTTTTTTATTTTACACCTTATTTGGAATATAGCACAATGTTATTGATATTTTGGAATTACTCATAAATATTTTAATATTATTGTCAGTATTGTGGACAGGTAAGTATTATTGTTCTTTGAATGGGCTATTTTAAAACGTTTACTGCATTTCTGACTATAATTTAATAATGCCTGAGGATATGTTTTTTTCCTAAAGGGCTAATCCCCAATTTAATAATGAAATTCTGCAAGAAAAATTTAGGGTTTCTTTAATGAAAATTAATTTTATGGCTTATAAAGAAAACAGAAATGCATTTACCTCATCAAACAAGAGACAATTGTACTTGGAAAGCCATGTGGGACATGTATTGACATGAATACCAAGCAGGCTGAACTGATGAAGCAGCATTTAGCTAACCACGCTACTTTTCCTCTTTTATATTCTCTCTGCCTTTAATTCAGGTGGCAGCGGGAAGCTGGAAGTTGGCCATTTTCCTACACAGTCCCCTTGCGCAGGGCCTTTTTCCACTGAGGTGAAGGAGTTCCTCTGCTGCCATCTAGTGCTTCTTAGAAAGACCTTTGCCAGTTTTAGTCAGATGAGTCGGTTTATATTTAGCTCCAAGTGTGGGATGGAGGGAAATGGGGGTGGGGGTGGCAGAAAACTAAAACTTTTTGAGACAGTTTTTTTTTTTTAATCTATTGCATTAATTAGTAAGAGGTTCTGAGTCACAGAGAACATATTATGGGCTTCTGAGCTAGATGTTTCATTTGCCTTTTTATATGAGACATTTGGATACTTTATATAAAGACCTGATTGAATTTCAGGTTCAAAAGATTGATGAGAGAGGTTGGGGTCAGCAGCCTCTCATATCTTAAATTGTTCCATATAAGCTTTTTTTTTTTAATGTACTGGCATTCACAAAGTTGCTCAATCCGGAAACCTGGAGTCATCGTTGACATTTTCTTCTCCCTCATGCCTCCATCATCCATCCAACACAATAACACACGCACACACATGCACACACACACACTCTCAATCTCTAAAAACTGTGGATTCTAGCTCCTAAAAGTCTCTCAAATCCACCCACTTCCTCCATGACCATTACACATTGACATTACACATGTCAATACACATGATATAAACATACTCATTAACATGAGTTGGAATAATCATCCTTTACCCTCCTAATTTACCTCCTCAAATGTAATATTCATGCAGCAACAAGAAATAACTTTGTTTAAAAAATAAACCAAATGAAAAAATAAATTTGATCTATTGAGTCCTGCTTAATATTCTTCAGTGATTTTCTTTTGATTTTAAGATAAATTCCAGACATTTTAACATAACCTAAAACTTTTTACATGATCTGACCTCTGCCCAGCCCCCTAAGCTTATCTCCTGCCATTCTCCGTCTTTCCCTGTGTCACTGACACCAATCCTTTCTGTTTATCCAAAGAACTAAGCTTCTTACGGCCTCAGGGCCTTTGAACATGCTGTACCCTGTGTCTATTCTGCATTCTGTGTTCTCACTAATCACAAATCATCTCTTAACTTTGTTATTTAATATCTATTTCTAGGTCAGGTGGGGTGGCTCACACCTGTAATCCCAGTACTTTGGGAGGCTGAGGTGGGTGGATTACTTGATGTCAGGAGCGCGAGACCAGCCTGGTCAACATGGTGAAAGCCCAACTCAACTAAAAATACAAAAATTAGCTGGGCGTGGTGGCTCACGCCTGTAATCCCAGCTGCTATTTGGCAGACTGAGGTAGGAGAATTGCTTAAATCCAGAAGGTGAAGGTTGCAGTGAGCCAAAAAAAGAAAAAAGAAAAAAAAAAAAAATCTATCTCTAAGCTCAAATTTTAAATCCTCTGAAGTCAGGTAACAACTCTGTCTTATTCATTTCTATATTCAGGCCAAGATTGGCAATTAGTAAAAATTTGCTAAATAAGTTAAAGAATTCATTATTGCCTCCTATAATTTTTGATTATTTTAAACATGCTTCTTGCTAAAAGAGTAAGCTCCTCAAGGCAAAAAGTCATCAAATTTTAACAAGACTTAATGGAGACAGTGGCAGAGAAGACTTAGACATGACTTGAAAACGTAGTGGTGATAGAGCACGTAAAGTAACTGCAGTACGACATTTAAAAGTGCCATGATACGCAATCTGAGCACATCTTTGGAAACAAGGAGGAGGAAGGGTTCACTCAGCTTAGCTGAATCTGGATAGACATCTAAGAGAAGGTAAAATTTAAGCTGAAGTTTTGAAGAACCAGAAAGAGTTCACAAGTAGTAAATGGGTGAAGGATGTCTAAGGGGGTGAAGTCAGAGACATGAGAAATAATCAATGGTTTAATGTAGGAAAAGGCTCGACAAGTGTCTATTTCTCCACTGGAACCTCCATCCCACTAAATGCATAAAGAGGCATTTAATCAACCCTTGTGATTTGACTTTTGGAGAATGGTGAGAAATATGGGAGTAACAATATGTATCTTGGCAAAGTCAGAATAAGAACTAGCTTTCTTCCATCTTTAATATTCAACAACATTGAAACAATTATACTTGCTACTACTTTCAGGAAACACCAATAAAAATATCATTGCCTGAGCTCCCCATGTGTTTGATCAAATGAGCTTACATTTGAAACCTCTCTGAAAAAAGGGTTGTAAAGGGTTGTGAGCTCCAGATAAAGGTGTACTCACAAAACTAAATCTAAATTTTTCCCCAGCGAACACCATTCTCTAGAGATATTTTCAAGTCAACACTCCTTTTTTCTCTAGCTGCCTCTATTTCTGACCTGAGAGGATGAGAGTGTGGCATTCTCTTACCTCTCTGCCAACACCCCTAAACCAATCTTCAATCACCCTCCTTTGAAAGTCAAGTCACGACTTTACAGCACCATTTACTACTCCTTGGTACGCTTTTATCCAAGAATAATAAACATCAGATTTCTCTATTCTTAACTATTATTTCCTAAATTAAAACATAAACATAGATGTAACCATTAATTAGCACTTAAGAAACCTAGTCTTACTCTAAATCTCTTTTGCTTAGAGTTAAGTTCCAGGAAACCAATCCCTCATTGTTTCCTCAATTTTTGGAGAATTGAAAATGTCAACAAAGGAAGTCAAGTTATTTATATTTCAAAAAGAGAAATGTTTAGTACTGCACATGCATTCTCAATTGTCTCAATAAGATACAAGGAAAAATCACAGAATTGCTGTTTATAGGGAAAAAAATTGGAAGAAGAGACCATGTTTATGCAAAGTTTCCCTCTCTAAAGTAGCAAATTAAGCTTCTAGGAGTACGCAAGAATCAAAAGTAAATTGCAAAAGTGTGATGCTTTGCTTATGTAATGATTCTAAGTAAACAGAAAACAAACGAAAGCCATCGTTATGGGTATCTTAGGTGAAGAACTTCGGTTTCCATATTTAGGACTCACCATTCTTTTGTATGATTTGGTTCTTGCTTCTATGCATCCTGTTAATATTAGTAAAATGTATTACAGAAAGCATTATATGTACTGTACTGAAGACAAACTATCACATTAACGTCTTGTTTATGCCTATGTGTGAGAATTACATTTCTGTGCCTAAGAACCTTGGGGTAGGATTCATTATTCCTGCTCTGATATTGATGTACTCTCTCTTTCTATAGAAATGGATCTTTTACAATATTGAATAGATTTCAGAGAAGACACTGAGGGAGGCTACAGTCCTCCAGCTGAGAGAACAACTTAGCACATGAGATAGGGTTGGATTGAGTGTCACAGGCATGAGTTCTCAGCCCAGTCCTGCTTCAACTGGCTATAAGGCTTTGAACAAGTCCCCTGAGAAGTGGAATCTGGGCCTAGAAGAAGAAGATGGCTCCAAGAGTCCTTCCAACCTCAAACTACCAGGCTATTCTTCCAATATTTAGGCTAGAAAATACTTTAGTTTTCAAGATTTGGCCTTCAGCTGGAACCAATGGCTAAAATGGAGGAACACTTTAATGATTTAAGAAGCTATTCAGCTGTCATAAAAAAGTAATTTTGTTTCTTCCAAAGCTCCAGATTAGTATGGAAATTTTTCTGCTGAGTCTTATTTTTAAAAGATATTATGCACATCAAGACTGACATAGCCATAAGGAATTGTAGAAATTTTAATATCTGTTGATATGGATGAGAAACTAAAATTTCCATATTTAAAACTGTCATTTGACTTTTAAACAGATCACATTAAATTACTGTCAGAAATGTTCAATATTTTCTCATCTATATACGATTGTTTCTTGGTAGATGAAAGCTGCAATCTGGTTTCTTTGGCTACATGGCCATTATTCCAATGTGTCCCCAAGCTTGCTACCAAGCTTGTCCCCAAAGCAAGAGGATGAGATTAAGTGATTGTGTGGTGCGTGTGCTAGTGTGTGTGTGTGGGGGGGGGTAGGTAGGGAGAGAGAGAGAGGAAGGGAAGAAGACAGAGAGAAAGACAGAGAGAAATAGCAGCAACAGCAAGGTAAGATCATATCTCAGAAAGGTATATTTTATTTATTTTGTTTGTTTTTGTTTTTATGGAGAAAGGTGTATTTTTAAGATAAGGTTATTTCCAAAAATTATATGAGTGTTTTAAATGACATACATAAGGAGAATATTAAAAATAAGAAGCCCAATAATCTTTCTGTTCAAAGACCTTCCAGTCGCATTCTTGTATATTTAAAATGTAGCAGTTGGGATTCAGGGAGTCAGGATTGATTTTTTTTTCACCCAACATTATTAGAAAAAGTGAGAAATACATAATCCTACCTTAGCCCTCTTAGGCCAAACACAAAAAAAAAGAAAAAAAAAGGAAATGAGTTAAAACCTTTCTAATTTCTGTTCAGAATGTAACATTTTGTCAAAGAGAAGTAGGACTTGAGGGGAAATACTATTTTTGAAAGAGCCGTAGAGGTGATTTGTAAAACAAAGCACATGTTACTTATATTTTGCCTCTTTTTTTTTTTTGTTACCATCCCTTTATCCAACAGATTCAAGTATAGTTGTCAGCACATACTAGGTTTAAATATTTCTTGATTGAGGACTTGCTAAAAGTAATAAATATCCAAACTTAATTAGAAATAAGTAGTTTAAATATCCAGCTAGAGAGAAGATGGAGAAGTGTAATAATTCTTGCAAGAGACGGAAAGCAGGAAGGCAAGAAGGAAGGAAGGAAGGAAGGGAGGGAGGGAGGGAGGGAGGGAGGCGGGGAGGGAGGAAGAGGGAAGAAGAAGGAAAATATCTTCATCTAATTAGGAAAAAAATAAACCTGGGTAGCTTCTATGTTCTTAGATTAGGGAAGGAAAATGGAAGTAAAGGAATTAGCATTTATTGAATCTCTATCATGTGCCAGATAGTCTGCTAGGTTTTTGCATTTTTAAAACTTGGATCTATAGCTATTTCTATCTTCTCTCTGATGTAAGGATACCTTAGAGAAATAGAAATCAGAGAGAAGAAAAGGGAAATGATTAAGTTAATAGCAAAACCTACAGAAATGTTACCATTTACCAAACCAGAATCTTCAAAGTTGTGGATAGTTTTCTAGAGATGTTTGACAACAAAGTAAACTTTAAATGTGTGATAAAACATTATTTAACAATTAATCATATAATTAAGCTTTGAAGTTAAATAATAGTAAGTATAGCCCATAGATTTTTCTTTAATGCTTAATTCTTTAAAAGATGATCTTTGCTAGTAACTTTTAAGGCCTAGTTATTTTAATCAAGTTTTGAAAAATATAAAAAGTGAAAAAGAATTGCAGAGAAATATCAAAGGAAGACAGTAGGTTATAGAAGACTATGTATTCATTAAAATCTTGATAATGCTTACCTCTGCCTGGTAGGATATTAGGCAATTTAAATTTATTCAATTTGCATATTTGTGTTTTACAATAACTATATAATGCTTGGGTAAATGAAAAACATAATTTAAAAAAACAAATGGCATGGAGAGCCAATAGAGAGAGAAGAATGGCATCCAGCTTTATTCCTTCCATGGTCTAGGATTTTAACAAAAAGACTGAATAAAACTGCAAAAAAATTCCTGAGACAAACACACAAGGGCTTTTAAGTGCAAAAGCACAGGAAAGAAGAAAATACAGAAAAATAAACCCAAATGTTTCAGTAAACTGTCCTGCCACACTAAAAAATGGGCAGAAGCATAGGTAGCCACATGCACCTAAGGCAAAGAGGAGGAAAGAGCATTGGGATTATTCAAACCAGATTTTTCATGAAATCTTCTGTTTTAGCTGGCCTAAGTGCAGCAAATGTGTCTGTGCCTTTGTTTCCCTAATTTTTATAGCTCTTTCCACATCTTTACGTGCAGTAACTTCATTGATGTTATCATACTGGTCTTCCTCAGTTTCTCCAAACAGAGCCAGCCCTTTCTCCCAACGTGGCATTTGCACATGCCATTCCATCTGGAACAATCCATTCTCCCATCCTCTTCAGTGTTTCTCCATAGCAAGCTCCCAGTCAGTCCCAGGCCTCAACTAACATGCCATCTCCTCTGAGATTTTGCTGATCACCCTACTCCCTGACCTGAAGTAATGCAGTCACACCACTATACACCCTCAGCTTGGCTTCCCTAACTTACCTCCTGCATCATTGCCTTCATAACCCTTGGCACAATTTGAAATGACTTTGTTTGTTTGCTTCTGTCTTCCTCATTGGAATATAAAGTTTATGAGGTCAAGAACATATCTGTCATCACAGTTGTGTCTCCAGTAGACATGTGGTTGGCACTCAACAAATTGGGAAATAAATGAATGGTCTCATCATAACCTAGCACAGTACACAGAACAGGAATTATTATCCTCATTTCATAGGTAAAATTTCAGAAGTGCTTCAGAACTTGCACCAAAACACACAATCAGGAGCATAACTTAGGTCTTTTTACTCAAGTTCAAGATTTGAGTCAGGCAGCCTTATAGCTAGGTGACACTGGGCACTTCACATAACCTCCACGTTTCTGTCTCTCCATCTGAAAAATAAGAAATAAAACAGAAACCTGCCTCATGGTTGTTATGAAGATTAAACAAGGCTTAGAATGAATTTCCATTGGGAAATACTTAATTTCACAGAGAAATGTAACCGTCTGATACTAGATCACAGATCTTGAAGAAGGCAATAGTATTGTACTTATAACGTATATAGCATGGGCTGCACTCAGGAAAATCGAGAAGTTTTGTGACACAGGGAACGTTTTTTTTATTAGAAAGAGAGGCTGAGATGTCAAAGTCAAATGAGCACCTCAGAGTTTTACATCTGGGTGGCTATCAATCATAACCTAGGTCCCTTCTTGGTGCCCATGAAGTTGGTTTGTTTTACAAATCTTAAAAATTCACTTATGAACATCAGAGTTTGCTAGTTATGGCCTGAACTAAGAAAAGGCTCTATTTTCTTGAGCCTTAATTTGTGGAATTACAAGACATGCTTTTGCTTCGTTCCGTAGCGCAGGCTCTGACCACTAGAGGGCACTGCTCCATCAGTTGTACGAGACGTTGACTCCAGGCGTCCTCATTCCTGTGGCTGTGACTGTAAGAGTATGGTTTTGTAGCAATTTCTTCAGAAACGTAGTTGGTCACCGACCCAATCATCTCTCCTTCATGATTTGCAAAATATACTCTCCTAGCCTCAGCGTTGTAAGGATGGAAACAAACACTCCTGTTTCTGAACCAGAGTGGGTTCTCAGAGTTTTGGTTTCTTTTCTGCAGCCTATCTTGTGACTCTGCCTCCTAAGCTGCTGAGATTGTTTCTCTACTAAAGATGAATGATAAACTGACTGTGCCCTCACGGATAATTCTATCAGTAAGCAGGTCAGAAGGATAACCCCCTTCTCCTGCTCTCTGCAAAATGTTCATTTCCAAAACACTCACTCACTGCTGGATTACATAAAACAGGAACCTGGGGTCAAGTGGCTGCTTGGGCCCTGTGCCAACTAAGACCCTAATCTCAAATATGTGCAGAGTACAAGTAATTTATTAAACTGGCATCTTCAATGAGTAAGGAAGAGCAAAAATGAATAAAATTTCTTTAGAAAAATTAAAATGTTCTGACTGGCTTCTATGAGCAGTTTGTACTCAGGAATTCTCTGCTTTCTTCAGTCCTTCAAAGCTCTGTCCACAAACTTAGAAAAATAAACCAATATTACGGGGGAGAAGGGAGCTTTAAACACCTACAGATCACGGAAGAGAAAGAGTATCTACCTCTCCTGGAAGTTTTAAGATGTATGAATCTTCAATAAATATCAAAAGTTCATTAATTCCTTATTTTAAACTCATGACTTATTAATTCATTCAGCAAAATTAAATATCTTCTACTTACCAGAAACTGTTCTAAGTACTAAGAAGTATGTATAGGATACAGGCATTAAATACAGAATAATTATTGCTTTTTCACAGCTTTTTACCTTTTTAATTAATTGTTTTATTTGAGATCATTGTGGATTCACATTCAGTTGTAAGAGATAACACAAGGATCCCATGTACCCTTTCCCCAGATTCCTCCAGTAGTAGCATCTTGCAAAACTATGGTACAATGGAACAACCAGTATATAGACGTTATACAGTCAAAATAGAGATATTTCCAACACCACAGGGATGGCTCATGGTGCTCTTTTACTGAAACACACATCTTCCTTCCCATACCCCATATCTGGTCTTAGCTCCTGGTAACCACTAATCTAGTCTCCATTTCTGTAATTTTGTCATTTTGAGATTATTCTACAAGTAGAATCATGCATTATCAATTTTTTCACTCAGCATAATTCTCTAGAGATTCACCCAAGTTTTTCTATGTGTCAATAGAATATTCCTCTTTATTGCTGAGTAATAGTCTGGGATTTGAATGTAGCATAGTTTGTTTAACTAATTATCACTGAAAGATATCTAGATTGTTTCTAGTTTTGTGTACTACAAACAAAGCAGCTATAAACATTCATGTACAGTATTTTGTGTGAACGTAAGTTTTCATTTTTCTGGAATAAATGTCTAAGAATATAATTGCTAGGTCATAGAAGTATTGCATATCTAATATTTTTAGAAATTGCAAAACTGTTTTCCAGAGAGGCTGTACCACTTTTATTACCACCAGCAATGTATGAATGATCCAGTTTCTCTGCATCCTTGCTAGTTTTCAGTGTAGTCATTACATTTTATTTTAATCATTCTGGTAGATGTCAAGTAATATCTCATTGTGGTTTTAATTTGCATTTTCTTGATTGCTAATGATCTTGAACATCTTTTCACGTGTTTAATTGCCATCAGTATATGTCTTTCAATGAAATGTCTCTTCATGTCTTTTACTCATTTTCTAATCGGTTGGTTTGGTGCTGGGTTTTTTTAATTGAGTTTTGAGAGTTCTGTAGTTATTTTAGTTCATTCTCACATGCTAATAAAGACATACCTGAGGCTGGGTAATTTATAAAGGAAAGAGGTTTCATTGACTCACAGTTCAGCATGACTGGGAGACCTCAGAAACTTACAATCATGGTGGAAGAGGAAACAAAATGTCCTTCTTCACATGGAGAAGCCAAGCAAGAGGGAAAAGCCCCTTATACAACAATCAGATCTCATGAGAACTCACTCATTGTCACAATAACAGCATGAGAGTAACCGCCCCCATGTTTAAAGTACCTTCCACCAAGTCCTTCCCATAACACATGGGGATTATGGGAATTACAATTCAATATCAGATTTGGGTGGGGACACAGTCAAACCATATCATTCTGCCCATCCCCACCCCCAAATCTCATATTCTCACATTTCAAAACACAATAATGCCCTTCCAACAGTCCCCCAAATTCGTGACTCATTCCAGCATTAATTAAAAAGTGGAAGTCCAAAGTCTTATCTGAGACAAACCAAGTTCCTTCCACCAATGAGCCTGTAAAATCAAAAGCAAGTTAGTTGCTTCCTAGATATAATGTGGGTACAGGCATTAGGTAAATACATCTGTTCCAAATGGGAGAAATTGGCCAAAACAAAGGCACTACAGGCCCCATGCAAGTCTGAAATTCAATAGGGCAGTCATTAAACCTTAAAGTTCCAAAATGATCTCCTTTGACTTCACATCTCACATCCCGTTCATGCTGATGCAAGAAGAGGGCTCCCATGGCCTTGAGCAGCTCCACCCCTGCGGCTTTGCAGGGTACAGTTCCCCTCCTGGCTGCTTTGACAGCTGGTATTGAGTGTCTGTGGCTTTTACAGAAACTGTTGGTGGGTCTCTTATACCATTCTGGGGTCTGGAGGATGGCAGCCCTCTTCTCACAGCTTCATTAGGCACTGCCCCAGTGGGGACTTCGTGTGAGAGCTCCAACCCTACATTTCCCTTCCACATTGCCTAGCAGAGGTTCTCCATGAGATCTCCACCTCTGCAGCAGACTTCTGCCTGAACATCCAGGCATTTCCATATATCTTGCAAAATCTAAACAGAGGTTCCCAAACCTCAGTTCTTATCTTCTGCACACCCACAGGACCAACAGGATGTGGAAGTAGCCAAGGCCTGGGGCTTACACCTTCTGAAGCAACATCCTGAGCTGCACCTTGGCCCCTTTTAGCCATGGCTGAAGCAGCTAAGATGCAGGGCACCAAACTCATAGGCTTCACATAGCAGGCAGGACCCTGGACCCAGCCCAGGAAGTCATTTTTCCCTCCTAGGTCTCCAGGCCTATAATAGGAGGGGATGCTGCAAAGATCTCTGACATGGTCTGGAGGCATTTCCCCCATTGTCTGGGTAATTAGCATTTGGCTCCTCATTACTTATGAAAATTTCTGGAGCTGGCTTGAATTTCTCCCAGGAAAATAGGTTTTTCTTTTCTAATGCATCTTCAGGCTGCAAATTTTCCTATCACTTCTTAAATGCTTTGTGGCTTGGAAATTTCTTCTACCAGATACCCTAAATCATCTCTCTCAAGTTCAGAGTTCCACAGATCTCTAGGACAGGGACAAAAAAACACCAGTCTCTTTGCTAAAGCATAGCAAGAGTCACCTTTGCTCCAGTTCCCAAGAAGTTCCTCATCTCCATCTGAGGCCACCTCAGCCTGGACTTTATTGTTCAGATCACTATCAGCATTTTGGTCAAAGCCATTCAACATGTGGGATTTGGTCAAAGCCATTCAAGATATGGGAAGTTCCAAACTTTCCCACATCTTCCTGTCTTCTGAGCTCTCTAAGTCTTTAGGATGTTCCAAACATTCCCACATCTTCCTGTCTTCTCAGCCCTCTAACTCTTTAGGAAGTTCCAAACTTTCCCACATCTTCCTGTCTTCTGAGCCCTCTCAGTCTTTAGGAATCTCCAAACATTCCCATATCTTCCTGTCTTCTTCTGAGCCCTCCAAACTGTTGCAACCTCTGCCTGTTACCCAGTTCCAAAGTCACTTCCACATTTTCAGGTATCTTTAAAGCAGCATCCCACTACTCAGTACAAATTTACTATATTAGTCCATTCTCACACTGCTAATAAAGACATGCCTGAGACTGAGTAATTTATAAATGAAAGAGCTTTAATTGACTCACAGTTCAGCATGACTAGGGAGGCCTCAGGAAACTCATAATCATGGCAGAAGGGGAAGCAAACATGTCCTTCTTCACATAGTGGTAGCAAGGAGAAGAATGAGAGCTGAGCAAAGGGGGAAGCCCCTTGTAAAACTATCAGATCTTGTGAGAACTCACTCACTGTCACAAGAAGAGTATGAGGGTAACTATCCCCATTATCAATTATCTCCCACTGGGTTCCTCCTGCAACATGTGGCGATTATGGGAACTACCATTTAAGATGAGATTTGGGTGGGGACACAGCCAAACCATATCGGTAGTTCTTTACATATACTAAATACTAGTAGTTTGCGAGATATGTGGTTTGAAGCACAGGGGATTCTATTTTCTTTCCCTCAAGTTGTAGCTTGCCTTTTTATTTGCTTAATAGAGTATTTATCAGGGCAAAAGGTTATAATGTTAATGAAATTTGTTTTATAAATTTTTCTTTTTAAGTATCTTAATTTTGGTGTCAAGTTTAAGACTCTTTGCCCAGTCCTAGATCCCCACCCCCCAAAATTTTTTTAACTAAAAGTCTTACAGTTTTGCATTTTATGTTTAGGTTCATGATCCATTTGAGTTAATTTTTGTGTTAGGTGAGGGGTTTTTGTTAAGATTTATTTATTTATATTCTGCCTATGTATTTATTTATTTATCTTTTGCCTTTGGTTAAGATTCATTTATTTATATTTTGCCTTTTTCCTCCATTGAATTGGTTTTTCACTTTTGTCAAAAATCAGCTGGACATATTTGTGCATATCTATTTCTGGGTTCTCTAACCTGTTCTGTTTCTCTCCGTTCCTATCACTCTACAAATTCCATACAATTTTGATTACTGTAGCTATTTAATAAGTGTTGAAATCAGGTAGACTGATTCCTCCCATTTTCCTCATTTTCAAAATTGTTTTGGTTATTCTAGTTCCTTTCCACATAAATTTTAGAATAATTTTGTCTTTAACTACAATAATACCTTTCTGAGAATTTGACAGGAATTATATTAAATCTGAGTATAAATTTGAGGAAAATTCACATCTTTACTATATTGAGTCTTCTAATCCATGAATATAATATGTCTCTCCATTTACTTATGTAAATGTTTTGTAGTTTTCAGCATACACATTACATATATATACATATATATGTGTGTTTTGTTAGATATGCATCTAAGCATTTCATTGTGTTCAATATATTTGCAATCATCAATAATTACAAATAGTATTTTATCAATTTTTGTGTCATTTGTCCATTTATAGTATACAATACATATAGTATTTTATATCATATATAGAGAGAGAGACTGTAATGATTTCCGTTGTTTAACTGACATCGTGTGACTTTGCTGAACTAGATATTTACTTCTAGAATGTCATATTTTTGTAGATCCTTTGGGATTTTCTACACAGGTCATTTGCAAATAGGAGAAGTTTTATTTTTTCCATCTTAATCTGTATGTGATTTATTTTCTTTTCATACCTTATTGCACTATCTAAAACTTCCACTACTATGTTGAATAATGTGGTGAAAAAAAATCCTCACCTTCTTCCTGACACAGGGGAAAAGCATTCAATTTTTCACCATCAAATGTAATGTCAGCTGTTGGGTTTAAGTAGATGTTCTTTATCAAACTGAGGAAGTTCTCCCTCTATTTCTATTTATCTAAGAGTTTTTTAAATCACGGATTAAATTCAAATTTTGTCACATTATTTTTCTGCATCAATTAATATGATTATGTGGTTTTTCTTCTTTAGCCTGTTAACATGCTTATATTCCTTGATTTTGAAATATTGAACAGCTTTGCATTCCTGGAATAAACTCCATTTGCTGATAATGGATAATTCTTTTTTTATGTAGCTGAATCATATTTTAAGTGTTTTCAGAGATTTTCTGCATCTATATTCAGAAGGATGTAGGTCCATAGTTTTCTCTGTACTATCTTTGTCTAGTTTGGGTGCCAGGATCATATTAGCTTCACAAACTAATTGAGAAATTTTTTCTTCTCTTTCATATTCTAGAAGAAAACAGATGAATGGATCAATTTCTTGAATAGCACAAACTACACAACTCATCTAATATAAAGTAGATAATTTGAATAGCCCTATAAATAGTAAAGAAATTAAATTCATAATTATAAAACCCCCAAAACATAAATCTCCAGGTGCAGATGGCTTCATGGGATAATTCTACCAAATGTTTAAAGAAGAATTAAAGCTGATTCTATGCAATCTCTTTAAGAAAAGAGATTCATTTTATGAAGCTAATATTACCCTGTAATACACATTGGGTCTTCATCGCCCTTTCATGGCATATAACTCCTGAAATCCTTGGAACCTCCAAAGTGCTGCCTTTTTGTACAGTAATATTAACTGATACTTTCAGGATGGGGCTGGTCATCAGAAAGACACAGCCATGATTAAATAATTGGGACTTTCAGCCCCAGCCCCCAACATCCAGGAGGGGAGAGGGGATGAAGGCTAAGTTGATCACCATTGGCCAACAGTTTAATCAGTCATGTCTACATAATGAAGCCTCCATAAAAGCATCACAAAGCAGGGTTCAGTGAACTTCTGAATAGCCTAATACGTGGAGGTTCCTGGAGGGTGGTATGCCCAGGGAGAGAATGGAAGCTCCATGCTCCTTTTCATATGCCTTCCCCTATGCATCTCTTCATCTGTATCTTTTGTATCATCCTTTACAACAAACAAGCAAATGTGTTTCCTGAGTTCTATGAGTCACTCCAACAAATTAATCAAATTCAAAGAGGGTGTCATGGGAGCCCCAACTTGAAGCTGGTAAGTCAGGAATTCTGGAGGCATGGACTGGTTACTGGTGTCTGGAGTTAGGGCAGTCTTGTGGAACTGAGCCCCTAGCCTGTGGGATCTAATGCTGTATCCAAGTAGATGGTGTCAGAATTGAATAGGAGGATACACAGCTGGTGTCCACTGCAGAATTGATTGCTTGCTTGCTGTCGGGAGAATTTTCCACAAATTTTGGGAAAAGTCTTCTGTGCTGATGTTTAGTGTGAGAGTAGAAGGAAAAAATAGTTTGTGTTTTTCTAAACACAACCTGATACTAATTTATCAACTTTTACCTGCTATTTCTTTCATTGATTTCTGTTCCTAATGTTTTTCTGTTTTCAAATTTCTAAATTATTCCTTTTATCTTTATTATTTCCTACCTTATTCTTTACTGGGCTTATTTTACTCTTTTCTTACAAAGTTATTGAGGTGGGAACTTAGATTACTTGAGACATCTCTTGTAAATGTGTTCATTATTGCTATAATTTACCACTCATTATTTTAGCTGTGTCCCACATATTTTGATATATTGTATTTTATTTTCATTCAGTTTTTAAAAAGAAAATAAATCTCAGGACCCCAAACTCACTAAGCCAAAGGGAAAAGTCAAGCTGGGAACTGGGTCATACAAATCTGCCTCCCAATTGGTTCCTGAATAGGATAGCTACGAAGATGAAAAGCTATATACCTCCCTCACCCTTTGCCCGCAAGGAAATTCCTTGTGGGCCCCAAGATCTTTACCCTAAAACAGTTCTGCTGGATTTCACCCTGGCAATGTAAATTGATAACTTGTTTTCACAGGTGCAGGACAAAGGGCAGAACTAAAAGTCATCCCTCTGCTCACCTGAAACAAACATGTATCTGATCACTTCCTTTGCCCTATTGTTTACATTATCTTATGTAAATATGCAGATTCTCTGGGCCAGACGAAGGATAAGTGACTATTCGTCTACCCCCCTGTTACATGTAAGTTGTGTATTCCATGAAAGGCTGATCAAAGACTCAAAAAATTTAACCATTTGTCTTTTATCTATCCACACCTTTCAAACAGTTTCTTCCTCTTTCCCCCATGTCTGCTCTTTGCCCTTTAAATATCAAAGCCTTCAAAATCATCTTTGGAGAAAGGCACAGTCCTGTATCCTAAGCATACATTCTTAATTTTGACAATAAACCTACTAAAATGATTGAGACTCACCTCAGTCATTTTCATAGATTTACAAGTTCTATATATTTTTTAAAATATATTTCTCTTAACACTTTCTCTTTGGTCTATTGTCTTAGTCAATTTGGGCTGCAATAACAATTGTACTGTAGACCATGTGACTCAAAGAAGAAACATTTAATTCTCAGAATTCTGGAAGCTAGAAGTCCAAGTTCAAGGTGCTGGCAGATCCCACGTCTGGTGAGGGCCACCTTCTGGTTTGCAGATGGCAGCCTTCTTGTGGTATTCTCACATGCTGGAGAGCAGAAAGGGAAGCACAAGCTCTCTGCTGTCTCTTCTCCACCCTTTGACATAATTACCTCCCAAAGGCCCCATCTCCAAACACAATCACATTGGTGATTAGGCTTCACTATACAAATCGGGGACGGGGGCTCACAGACACTCAGTCCACAGTACTTCTGGATTATGTGGAAGTGTGCTAGCTTCCAAGTATTTAAAGTCTCACCTGTTGTTTTTTTCTGTTAGTGAGTTTTCATTCTGTTGTGGTCATAGAACATACTTTGTATGATTTCAATTATTTTAAATTTGTCAAGTCTTCTTCTATAATACAAAATATGATCTATCTTTGTATATGTTCTGTGGGACCTATGGGCCCTTGCATAGGAAGTGTATTTACTGTGGTTGGGTGGCATGTTCTATGTAAGTTAAGTTAGATACTGTTGGTTAACAATATCATTGAGTTTTTCTATATCCTTGTATTTTTGTTCATTCTTGCTACCCATTGTTTCTCTATTCCTAGAAGTCCTAGAATCTCTGGCTTAGAAGCTGGGAAGAAATAATGAATATTCAGCTTCTTTTGTTGTTGTTGAGATGCTGTCTTGCTCTATCACCCAGGCTGAAGTGCAGTGGCACAATCTTTACTCACCACAACCTCTGCCTCCCAGGTTCAGGTGATTCTCCTGCCTCAGCCTCCCAAGTAGCTGGGACTACAGGTGCATACCACCACACCTGGCTAATTTTTGTATTTTTGTAGCAATGGAATTTTGCCATGTTGGCCAGACTGGTATCGAGCTCCTGACCTCAAGTGATCCACCCGCCTCAGCCTCTCAAAGTGCTGAGATTACAGGCATGAGCCACTGTGCCCTACTCAAGCTTCTAACTTCTTAAATTAGCTAATGATGCATATTTCAAAGACAAAAAGCAGATATTTTATTTCTCATTTGCAAGAGCCAAATTTCATTAAAAGGAGAAAAAATACTTTTAGATTTCAAAGAGTTAAGCCATAGAGGATTTGAGTATAGAATGTTTAGTGTAAGACATCAAAAGACAGGATATGTGATATAATATGGATATTATATCCCACTAAACAAGATAAAGCACTCCTCCCAGACATCAGGGAGGCAGGAAACAGAGACAGACATAGGTGAGTATCCAACCCCAGGACTGAGACACTTAGTGAAAAATGTAAACCCCTAGGTAGGTTTGACGATCTGAGGACAGAAGAGTATGTTTTAAACTAAGAAAAAAAGAATCATGAAAAACGAGCTTGCTGTGTGCCATAAGCCATCATAGGATAGATTCAGGGAAGCAGAAATGAAAGTATAGCATACTTAAGTGAGAGCCTTAGTGTTCCTGGCTTCATAGTCAGCTCCTATCCAGCAGTTCCTGCAAGCTGTGGGGGGACAGAAAGCCAAGAAAGTGACAAAATGAGGAGAGCCCAGAATACAAGGACCTGAAGATCAGACAGTATGGCTACACCTAAGGGGATCAGCAGCAGAGGCTGGTGCAGGTCAGAAGGATGAGCAGAAACTGGCAATACAAGCAGAAAACGACCAGGAGGACGAGATACTCAAGCAGAGGCTAATCCAGGACAGCTCACCACTCCTTCCAAACTACTATATAAGCTTCCACTTGTACCCAGAAGCCATCATAAATGGTACAGACAGGAGACAGGGAAATACTGCATAAAAGAGGATGGTTCCTCAGCAAAGACCCCACCTTCAAGCGTGGAAACCCACAGCCTTAAATGAGAGCAGACATTTCTGTTTTTGTGATCAAAAATTGCCTTTTAGCCCACCATCCCCCACCCATCCTGTACCCATATAAACCCCAAACCTCAGGCTCCACAAGCAGATGAACAGAAGAGCAGAAGAATGGAAGAAGAGCATGGTAGAAAGAAGAAAAGGAGCATCCGAATGTGGAAAGGAGATCAGCTGGGAACAAAGAGGAGACAGGACACTGCAGGATCAAACTCCAGGGGAAGATTATCTTCTCACTTCATCCCCCTTCCAGCTCCCCATTCATCCTGCTGAGAGCCACCTCCACCACTCAACAAAATCCCTGCATTCATCCTTCAAGTTTGTGTATGACCTGATCCTTCCTGGATACCAGACAAGGACCTAGGTACCAAGAGGGCACTGAGCTGGTTAACACATGTGCCATCCACAGACAGCAAGGCTAAAAGAGTGCACTGTAACACATGCCCACTTGGGCTTTGGAAGTTGCAGGATAGCCCTCATGGATGCTGCCTGGGGCCTGGGCCCAGGGGTGCTCATTCTGGCTCCTGTACCCACCCATCTTCATGCTCCCCCTCCTGTAAGGAGTTTGAGCATGCACGGTGGCCAAACAGACGAGCCACACCCCTGTTGCATATCCTGCTAGGGGAGTCAGGGAACTCTCCTGTTTCATCAACAGTAAAGCAGCACCAAAAGGAGGAGGGGAACAACCCGGAGAGCAGGGGCAAGGAGTTAGAGGAGCCCTTGAGAGAAAAGGACACCTCTGACAACCTGAATTTTGAATCAACAAAATTTAAATTCTGGGTAATTACACCAAAAGCCTAAACCCTAAACCAGAAGAAAATCAAAGTGATAAAATTAATTTGTTTGTTGTTTGTTTACTTGATTTGATTTCTTTTTTTCCTCTCACCATCATTGAAATAGGGGCTATTTGAGTTCAACTACAGAGGGGTTAAAAAACAGAATCACATGTTTATACGTGTGAGGTTTGCAGGGTATTTAACTACCCTGCTTAAAGTTTTGGTCCTGGAAGGGGCTTTGAAGGGCATCTAATTCACATTGTATTGAGAGGAAATAGATGAAGAAATGGAAAGCAATTATCTCAGGACCACAAAGCCAGTCACTAAAAGGGCCAGTACAAGATTGCACATTTCCAAGGCACCCAGACAAGTGAGCATTCAAAATCAAGAGCCACTTTTACCCATAGTCATTGATGATGGAAAACACGGGGTTCAATAGATGTTGCTGCTTCAGATTTATACGCACACACAAAACTCTTGTATCACAGGAGAGAACCCACCAGCCACCAGTGACTGCATAAGGCCTCTCCCCCAGCTCTTCGCACTCAACGGTCATTCCCTTTGCCGTAATTTTCAGTTTTCTGCAGTGCCAGGAGTCGTGACTGGTTGTGGCATCTCTAACAAAGCACACTGGATGTTGTTTTAAAGTCCCATGGTCAGAGCTAAAAATAGGACTATGCTATATCATCTGATATTTTCAGATGATCAGCTACACCACTCCCCTCCTTTCTGAAACTAACAGAGGTAAGTGGATTTTAAAATTTTGTTCTTTGAACAGCTCGATTTAGAGAACAATAGAGCCATTTCGTAAGCATTTCCCTCATTTCATGGGCTACTGAAAACATGAAACTAAAGAGTGTGGCCCACCTGGACACGAGTGTGCACGCTGTTTAGGCTGAATGAGTGCTTATGTATGTTACAGGAACAGGCTGCCTTTTGGGTGTCATCTCACATTTGGTTTCATTTTACTTTTCTCTAGTCATATGCCTTTGTCCTGACTTCTGTGCCTAATTTTACATTTTATTTTACAGAAATTATATATTTTTGTAATGCAGCTTACAAAAAAGGATATTAATCAAGCAATGTGCTTACTTTCATCAGCTTCAGTCAAACTTTGATTTGCGCATCTTCAAATTATTTGCTAAAATTATATCTACAAGGCAAAATGAAAATAAATAAGGAAAAAATCCTGCTGCTGAGGATTAAAAGCATCTTTTACATAATAACTAATGGATTTTGCAGACTGGCTGTGAACATGGCTGACAGCATCAAATAGATATGTCAGTGGTGAATTTTTGCTCTGTCCATGTGAATATAACCTAAATTTAAGATCATAATAAAACGTGAAACAGTGAAGCAAGAGTGAGATTTAACCTCCTTAAGATCAGGGAGCACATCTTCTTTTAATAAGTATTTCAAACATGTTTACATAGAGGCTTACCCAGGCAAAGTAACCACAATAACTGTTTTTTAAAGTGAAATACATTAATACGTTACCTACTCTACAAAAATAAGAACCTTAAGAAGCAAAATAATAATCATCATTTGAAATATGAATAGTTACCTGAAAACCTATAGCAATCCAAAGCCAAATTTAAGATGAACAAATTTAAGATGTCCAAAATTTAAGTTGAGACAGCCCTTTCCTCTTGGGAAACTACAAAATAAATACAAGTTCCCCTCCCTTTGTGTCATACATACAATTTAGGGGGGCTCATTTGGACAATATTTGTACTAAGATACATAACGTCATCTAGAATATAAGTCAGAATACCCAGCTATTTTGTGATTTCTGTTTCTTTCTTTTGTGATTATTCACTTTAAAATTACAAGTTCCAATTCATTTTTAGATTTCAAATGATCTACACTTCATCTGTTTTTATAATGCCTATATTCCTCAGCTTTTTCTAAACAAGGAATTGAATAGGTTTCTTAGCAAGAAAGGTCGTGGGGAAGATTGCAAGCATTATACTATGCTTTGTTGAGTGGGTTCAGAATAATTTATAATATATTATCATAAAAACAAATTGACATCAATAGCATAATTGCTGCATGAATAATCTTAGAACAAGTGAGACCTTTCAAGGCTTTTTTATTGTAAGCAATCATTATGCTCACCACATAAAACAAATGCCTTCTGGGAATTTTTTAAATAAGACTCAGCTTTCTCTGGTTTGTATTTCTTGGTTTCAACATAAGATATCTAAAAGATGAAAGAAGCTGTTCTGGCTGTAGGGATAATATTGTATGTAGCCATGGGTGATTTATGCAGTAAATTAAGGGAAAAAGTTGCACATGTAATGAGATATTAGTGAGCAAGTTCTCATTACCATCATAATATTTGGCACCAAAATTTAATAACTCTTTCTGCATGTGAATGCCAAAGAGCATTTTAACATTAATTAAAAACCCATAATGGTACTGGATGAAAGAGATAACGTTAACCCAACTTTACATATGAGATACGGAGTCATAGAGATTAAGAAAATGACCCAGGCAGATTTTTTTAATTATTCATAATGCCACAATACGTCGATGGTGAGAGGGAAATCGGCATAGACTCCCACAACTACTGCTGTTCTCATCATTGCCTTGTATGGAACAGAAGCCTGGTAATTAGGGCTTCTGATTTCTACAGATGTTCTCACTCCCTCTCCTGCCCTGCATTCCCTCAGCACTAATGAATTCTGTATTAATTTGCAATCAATGATTGAGAAAATAAAAAGCTGTCTTCAATTCCTTTAGGGCAGAAAACAGTTCTTTAATTTTCTCTGAATTTCTCTATATTTCTCTGGCTCTGCTTCATGAAATGTGCAAATGAAGAGTTCCTGGGTTGAGCAAACTTAAAGGGCCTTCTTTACTCCAAAAATTCTCAGAGCCTTAACTATACTGATGTATATTGCAAAGCTCAAAAGAAAGAAATATTTCTTGCAGATTTATGTGACCACAAAATCTCCATTTCATGGATGTGGTAGGCAGAATAATGGTCTCCTAAAGATGTCCATTTCCTAATCCCTGGAACTTTACAAGGCAAAGGGGAATTACAGTAGCAAATGGAATTAAGGTTGCTAATCAGCTGATCTTAAAATAGTGACGTTATCCTGGATGATCTGTGTGAACCCAATATAAACACAAAGGTCCTGAAAACTAGAACTGGAAGGCGGAAGACAGTGTCAGCAATGCAGCATGAGAAGCACTTGACCATTCACTGCTGAGAAATGTGGGAAGTTGCAGAGCTGGAAAAGAGATGCATTCTCCCCTCCAGCCTCCAGAAGGAACACAGCACTGCTGACAATCTGATTTTAACCCATTGAGACCCCTTTCAGATTTTTATCTCCAGAACTATAAGATAATAAATTGTGTTGTATTAAGCCACCAAGTTTGTTATAATTTATGACAGCAGCCATAAGGAACTAATACAGCGGGACCCATTAATGTCCTACGAATACCTTCCAGAATTACAGTTCTGTTACAATTTTTTAGGGAAACGCTATTCTACCTGGAACAGGGGCCTACATCAGATTGTCAATCAACAAATATTATAGACTGAATAATTCACTTTTTTTGTATGAAAATTGTTAGTACTAGGTCATTAAGCCAGCCCATCTGTTAGCCTATTTCACTATCTTTGCATTTTATAACAACCATTTCTACCAGGCATTTTGAATCATGAAGCAAAAATTCATTTACTTTAAATGAGGCTAAAATAAACAGTATGGAATAAATTCAGTGCATCTCAAATTTTAATGTGCATGCAAACCACCTGGAGAATCCTCTTAAAATGCAGATTCTGATTCTATAGCTCTGGCATGAGAACTGAGAGTGTGCATTTCTAACAAGCTCCCAGGTGACACCAATGCTGGTGAGCTGTGGACCAAACTTTAAATAGCAAACAACAAAAGAGGACAACCCCTGTCAGACACTCTATTCCCTGCCATGGAAACCTTTCTGTTCTCCCAGGTGGAATCAGGAAAATCCTCCTTGCTCTGTTTTTAAGACCAATACTGATCCCAAGCAGAAGATAGTCAAGCAATTTTAGCTTAATACTTAGAAGACTCAACTTCTAGTTAATACAGTATATTTTTAAATTATAACATAAATATATTCTCATGAAAGACAATTTATAAAATTGAAGAGTAATTTTAATCATCCACAGTCTCAGCACCCAAAGACATGCCTTATTAACATTTTAATGTCTTTCCTTCAAGACTTTTTTCTCTATAGATTCTATTTTACATATTTGACATCATAGTACATATCTCATTTTTTAATCTAACATCATATACACATATACAGTGGTTATAGATTGGATTATTGGTCTCAAGTCTTCACTCCCCTCTAATAGAATTCTATATCAACACTCTTGCCACTCTGGGAAAGAGTGTCCTAATCCTTCTCCCTTCTAACAGACATATGCCTTTACTGTCACCAGGCTGGTAAGCAGGGAGTTATGCCCAACACCTTGACTTTGGGATTAATTAAGTGACTTATACTAGCCTAAGGGTTATTAGTGGACAAATATTTTTTAATGTAGGTTTTATTATTTAGATATGGCAAAAAGCCAATAGGTAAGGAGACAGCTACCACTGGAAAGATAGTTTGTTACACTCAACAGACACCAAGACAAAAGGGCATGCCACGCCATAATGTGGGGTCACATGGGGAAGCACCAGGCTCAGTCAGGGGCAGAGGGAGCAGGGAGAAGATCTTTACTGTGGTTTCTGTGGGGAAAATAATGGGCAAGGCAGGGTGAGCAGGTTTAGAATTGGCCACTTAGAATAATTTCAGTGGACTCTCTGGTACAGTTGTCTGGTATTTAGTCCCGGAGTATTGGCCCAGAAGGTAAGAGCTCATCAAAGGAGGTGGTTGGGAGGGTATGAGCTCTGGAGTAGTTGGTCTGCATACAAAAAGTGCACTCTCAGGCCAGTAGTCTGCTGTCTCTAGAAATTAGCTAACCCTGGGAGAGGTAGTCACTCCAGGGTCAGCAAGGCCCCAAGATGTCAAAGCATCAACAAATACAGAATAAAAAGACGTGATTAGCACAACGTGACGCAAACAAGGGCTTGGAATGTGCTGATGTGGTTGGGCTTGTTCTCTCGCAGTGTGATTGTCTGCAGTGAGAAAAGCTCATGCAGCCAGGGTTACAGAACAGCCACCCAGAGAACAGGCCTGGACCTGACTCAAGGTCAGGAGCTAAGCCCAGCTGACGCCCAGCCAGCAGCAGAGGCAAACCCCGGCAGCCCACATGAGGCAGAAACTAATGCTTATTGCCACCTGCCTCTGAGATTCTGTGGTTGTTTGTTATAGAGCATTATGGTGGCAAAGCTGAATATGTTGGAAGTGGGGTGCTGCCATAACAAATCCCAAAATATGTGCCATCAGCTTTAGGACTGGAAATTAGACAGGAAGGATATTGTTCTAAAAGCCTGGAAAAAAATGTTGGTCCATGTTATATAGTAGTGAAAGTAAAGCATTTGTTATAACTGTTACTTTCAATAAACCAAAAGACAAACAATGGACCTGATAAAGTTGGGATGATGAACAAGCAAGTTTCAATTCACAATGCTGGTAAAATAAGTGGGTTGTTGAATTGCATTTGAAAGCTGTGATAAGAGATGGATTTTGTGATGGTTAATATTGAGTGTCAACCTGATTGGATTGAAGGATGCAAAGTATTGTTCCTGTGTCTGTCTGTGAGGGTGTTACCAAGGGAGACTGACATTTGAGTCAATGGACTGGGAGAGGCTGACCCACTCCCAATCTGGGTGGTCACCATCTAATCAGCTGCTAACATGGCTAGAATAAAGCAGACAGAAGCTGGAAGAACTTGACTCGCTGAGTCATCCAGCCTTTATCTTTCTTCCATACTGGATGCTTCCTGCCTTCAAATATCAGACTCCAAGTTATTCGGCTTTTGGACTCTTGGACTTATACCAGTGGTTTGCCAGGGGCTATCAGGCCTTCGGCCACAGACTCAGGCTGCATGGTCGGCTTTCCTACTTTTGAGGTTTTGGGACTCAGACTGGTTTTCTTGCTCCTCAGCTTGCACATGGCCTATTGTGGGACTTCACCTTGTGATCATGTGAGTCAGTACTCCTTAATAAGCTCCCCTTCATATATACATCTATCCTACTAGTTCTGTCCCTCTAGAGAACCTTGACTGATACAGATTTTGGTACCAGGAGCAGTTCTAGAGGAAGAGAATTTTGAAGATGGATTTCTTTAGTTGGTTTTGGGGTTTCTGGAGTTGGCTACTAAATATGATTAGACCCAAAAATGCTAAGGACTCTACTTCTAATAGTATGGAGAACACCGATGGTCCTTTGAGTGAACTGTTTAGAGAGTTATGCAAAATAAATGCATTTGACACTCCTGATTCATCACTCATGAGAAGCAAGGAGTTTAGTGACTCTATACATAATACCTTTGACCATATGTGGAGAATCAAGGAATATAATGAAGCTGGTTAGTTGCTCCTAAGCTCATTGGACAAAGTGATGAAAGAAGAAGATGAGCTCAGGGATTCTAAATCCTGGCTACAGAAACACATACTGAGTCTCAAGTCTTCTAAGATTGCTCCAAGTAAGAGTCTTATCTCCTGTAGACAAAGGGCTGAAACTGAAGAAAATCAGACACAAGCTCTTATAATGAGAATGGCTGACCTGCAAGGAAAGGTGCATGCTCAGTCTCACCAGGTGTCTACTGTTAAAGTGAGAGCATTGATTGGAAAAGAATAAGATCCAGCAACTTGGAATGGGGATGTGTAGGAGGACCTTCATGACGCTGGGGATGCTGAACTTGTAAACTCCGAGGAGCCATTTTTGCCAGAGGAAACAGCCTCCCCACCCCCAGTGGTGGCAACATCCCCTCCCCCACCAACATGACCATCAGCCTTTCCACCTTTGTCTGAGGAGATGAACCCTGCACTGACTGAGCCAACAGTAATGGCCTCAGACAGTTACGAGACAAGACAATACTGATTCTTCTCAGGACCCATGCCCAACACTTCTTTGTGCTTCTAGACCTATAACTAGACTCAAGTCCCAGAAGACCCCTAGAGGTAAAGCTCAGAGTATGACCTATGAGACAGTGCACTACATTCCAAAAGAACTGCCTGAGTTTTCTAATTTATATAAGCAGAAATCTGGAGAATAGGCAAGGGAATGAATATTAAGGGTATGGGATAATGGTGGAAGGAACATAGAGTTGGATCAGGCTGAACTTATTGATATGGACCCAATAAGCAGGGATACTTCATTTAATGTTGCAGCTTGGGGAGTTTAAAAAGGTTCTAATAGTTTACTTGTTTGGTTAGCTGAAATACGAATTAAAAGATGGCCCACTGCCATCTCCCTGGGTTTGATGTAGAAGAAGGGATCCAAAGGCTTAGGGAGGTTGGAATGCTAGAGTGAATTAGTCACTTTAGACCTACTCATTCCAGCTGGGAGGATCCAGAAGACATACCCCTCACTAATACTTTGCAAAATAGATTTATGAGGGGAGAACCTATATCCTTGAAGAGCTTTGTGATTGCTCTTCTCTGTCTGCCAGATCTTACAGTGGGAACCACAGTCACTCAATTGGAAAATGTAAATACAATGAGAATAATTGGATCTCAAGGTGGCATTGGCCAAGTGACAGCACTCAACCATCAAAAGCAAGGTAGGCATAGTTACTGTAATGGAGAGCAGAGGCAAAGCAGCAATCAGAATAGTCTGACTCAAGTAGAGCTCAGGCATTGGCTAATGAATCACAATGTTCCTAGAAGTGCAATTGATAGGAAGCCTGCTACATTCCTACTTGATTTGTAAAGCAGAAAACTTCCAGGTTAAGTGGACAAGACTAATTTAAATTTTAAAAAAAGAGAATCATGGCCCTTCAATCAATTTCAGACTTGAGACAGTTTACAGACCCAAAACCCTTTGAATGAAGGAGAGGCCGGGTTCCCTTGAGAAAGGACCACACTACACTACCAACAATTTGTGCTGTTAATCTTTCTCCCATCCTTCCCCAAGGAGACCTCCAGCCTTTTACCAGAGTAACTATGCATGAGGGAAAGGGGTGATCGGACTTTTGGGGTACTACTGGACCCTGGCTCTGAGCTGATGTTGATTCCAGGGGACCCAAAACATCATTGTTGTCCCCCAGTTAAAGTATGGGCTTTGGAGGTCAGATAATTGATGTTGTTTTAGCTGAGGTCCAACTTACAGTGAGTCCAGTGGGCTCTAGATTCATCCTGTTGTCATTTCCCCAAGGCCAGAATGCATAATTGGCACAGACATACTTAGCAACTGGCAGAACTCCCACATTGGCTCCATGACTGGTAGGGTGAGGGCCATTATGGTGGAAAAAACCAAATGGAAGTGATTAGAGTTGCCTCTATCTAGAAAAATAGTAAATCAAAAACAATATCACATCCCTGGAGGAAGTACAGAGATTAGTGCCACCATTAAGGACTTCAAAGATGTATGGGAAGTGATTCCGATTCCCACCACATCCTCATTCAACTCTCTCATTTGGCCTGTGCAGAAGACACGGATCTTGGAGAATGGCAGTGGATTGTCATAAGCTTAACCTAGTAGTGACTCCAATTGCAGCTTCTATACCAGATGTGGTTTCATTGCTTGGACAAATTAACACATCTCCTGTGTACCTGGTATGCAGTCATTGATTTGGCAAATGCCTTTTTCTCCATTCCTGTCCATAAGGCCAATCAGAAGCAATTTGCCTCCATCTGGCAAGACTAGCAATACACTTTCTCTGTCATGCCTCAGAGGTATATCAACTCTCCAGCTTTGTGTCATAATTTGTTCACAGAGATCTTGATCACTTTTCTTTTCCACAGAATATCACACTGGCCCATTACACTGATGACATGCTGATTGGATCCAGTGGGTGAGAAGTAGGAAATACATTGGACTTATTGGTGAGACATTTGCATGCCACAGGATTGGGAAATAAATCCAACTAAAATTCAGAGACATTCTACCTCAGTAAAATTTCTAGAGGTCCAGTAGTGTAGGGCCTATATCTTTATATATATATATATCTTTACATCCTTCTAAGGTGAAGGATAAGTTGCTGCATTTGACCCCTCCTACAACCAAGAAAGAGGCACAACACCTAGTAGGCCTATTTGGATTCTGGAGGCAAAACGTTCCTCATCTGGAATGTTACTCTGGCCCATTTATCAAATGACCCAAAGGCTGCCAGTTTTGAGTGGAGTCTAGAACAGGAGAAGGCTCTGCCACAGGTCCAGGCTGCTGTGCAAGTGCTTTGCCACTTGGGCCATATGACCCAGAAGATCCAATGGTGCTTGAGATGTCAGTAGCAGATAGGAAAGCTGTTTGAAGCCCTTGACTGGCCCGCATAGATGAATCACAGCAGAGGCCTAAAGGATTTTGGAGCAAGGCCCTGCCATCTTCCACAGGTAACTACTCTTCTTTTGAGAGACAGCTCTCGGCCTGTTACTGGGCTTTGGTGAAAACTGAACATTTGACTATGGGTCATCAAGTCACCATGCGACATGAACTGCCTATCATGAACTGGGTGCTTTCCGACCCATCTGGCCATAAAGTGGGTCATGCACAGCAGCAGCATTCCATCATCGAATGAAATGGAATTGGTATATACGTGATTGGGCTAGAGCAGGCCCTGAGGGCACAAGTAAGTTACATGAGGAAGTGGCTCAAGTGCCCATGGTCTCCACTCCTGCCACCCTGCCTTCTTTTCCCCTCCTGCAATGATGACCTCATGGGGAGTTCCCTAAGAATAGTTGACAAAGGAAGTGAAGACTAGAGCCTGGTTTACAGATGGTTCTGCATAGTATGTAGGCACCACCTGAAAGTGGATAGCTTGCAGCACTACAGTCCCTTTCTAAGACATCCCTGAAGGACAGCAGTGAAGGGAAATCTTCCCAGTGGGCAGAACTTTGAGCAGTGCACCTGGTTGTGTGTTTTGCTTGGAAGGAAAAATGTCCAGATGTGTGATTATATACACATCTTGGTCTGTAGCCAATGGTTTGGCTGAATGGTCAGGGAATTGGAAGAAACATGATTGAAAAAATGGTGACAAAGAAATCTGGGGAAAAGGTATGTGGATGGACCTGAGTGCTAAAAAAAAAAAAAAACTGTGAAACTATTTGTGTCTTGTGTGAATGTTCGGTGACCTCAGCAGTGGAGGATTTTAATAATCAAGTGGATAGGATGACTCATTCTGTGGACACCACTCATCCTCTTTCTTCAGCCAACCCTGTCATCACCCAATAGGCACATGAAAAAAGTGACCGTGGTGGCAGGGGCAGAGGTTATGCATGGGCTCAGCAAAACAGACTTCCACTCACCAAGGCTGTCCTGGCTACGGCCACCACTGAGCGCCCAATTTCCAACGGCAGAGACCAACACTGAGCTCTTAATATGGCACCATTTCTCAGGGAGATCAGCCAGCTACTTGGTGACAGGTTGATTGTGACCTCGATCACATCAGGGTCACCACCTGAGACATTGATCCACCTGCAGAGGTCTATCCTGCAGGCCCTGACTCAATGATGGATGAATAAATGTGAGGATGGACAGGGGGTCTTGGTCAATTGGCTGCATTTCACCCTCTGAAAGCAGTCGATGACCATCCCTAGCCCACTTGAATCACTGAAGTAGGTTTGAGAGTGCATTCATAAATAATCCATCGTTATGTCAGAGTCTGTAGGATAGACCTCCACAGGTGGTGATCAATGTCTGTGTCATAATACGAAGGTTGTGAGTTCAATCCTCATATGGTGCACCACCTGTGACCTTGGTCACTTTGGGGTCACCACCTGAAATGTCAGTCACCACCTGTGGAGATCTGTCCTGCAGACCCTGACTCAACAACGGATGAATAAATGCACTCTCACACCTGGTTCAGTGATTCAAGTGGGCTAGGGATGGTCATCGGCTGTTGTCAGAGGGTAAAATGCAACCAATCAACCAAGACCCCCTGTCCATCCTCACATTTATTCAGTATAGATTTCATAACAGAGGTTCTAAGTCAACATCTTTGTGGATAATTAACATGGTTAAAAGAATGGTTTTACGAATGACAAAAGCTTTAGGTTCCAGGGCCCAAAGTAAACACTATTAATGGGTAATTCCCCTTTGATCTCCCCCTGAGAGGACCATCCAGCACAAAGTTTACATGAGTAAATAGTTACAGTAGAGACAAAGGGATGTGGGGTAAACAGATTTAAAATGGGAAAGCCTTTTATCATCCCTATCTTTTCCCTAACATAATGGACCGGCCATCTTCAGCCTGTCCCAATAAAACCTTTCAGCCTTCCAAAAGGTTTGAGACTAATCTATAACGTTCCCTAATATTTCCCTAATATTTTGCCAGCCACCCCTAATGAATCTCAATAGTTGATTATGTTGGACCTCTTCCATCATGGAAAGGACAATGGTTTGTTCTCATCGGAATAGATAATTACTCCAGATATGGGTGTGCCTATACCACACACAATGCTTCTGCCAAGACTACCATCTATGGACTCACAGAATGCCTTATCCACCATCATGGTATTCCACACACTTTGCCTCTGACCAAGGCATTCACTTTACAGCTAAAGAAGTGTAGGAGTGCAGGAGTGGGTTCATGCTCATGGAATTCACTGGTCTTACCATGTTCCCCATCATCTTGAAGCAGCCAGATTGATAGGACAGTGGAGTGGTCTTTTGAAGTCACAATGATACCACCAACTAGGTGACAGGACTTTGCAGGGCTGAGGCAAAGTTTTCCAGAAGGTTGTGTATGCCCTGAATCAGCATCCAATATATGGTACTGTTTCTCCCAGAGCCAGTATTCATGGGTCCAGGAATCAAGGGATGGAAGTGGAAGTGGAAGTGGCACCACTCACCATCACCCCTAGTAACCCACTAGCAAAATTTTTGCTTACTGTTCCTGCAATACTATGTTCTGCTGGCCTAGAGGTCTTAGTTCCAGAGAGAGGAATGCTGCCACCAGGAGACACAACAATGATTCCATTTAACTAGAAATTAAGATGCCACCTGGACACTTTGGGCTCCTCCTACCTTTAAGTCAACAGGTTAAGAAGGGAGTTACAGTGTTGGCTGGGGTGATTGATCCAGTCTGTCAAGATGAAATCAGTCTATACAGGAGATCCCTTAAGGCATCTCTTAGTATTACCATACCCTGTGATTAAGGTCAATGGAAAATTACAACAACCCAAACCAGGAAAGACTACAGATGACCCAGACCCTTCAGGAATGAAGGTCTGGGTCACTCCACCATGTAAAAATTCATGACCCACTGAAGTGCTCGCTGAAGGCAAAGGGAATACAAAATGGGTAATAGAAGAAGATAGTCATCAATACCAGCTACAACCACACAACCAGTTGCAGAAATGAGAACTGTAATTGTCATGAGTATTTCCTCCTTATTTTGTTAAGAACATGTTTGTGCATGTATACATTTGTACTAAGAAAATATCTTCAATTTTATTTCCTTTCTTTTTCCTTCATCATGTGACATAAGATTTGTTGACTTTATATCAGCATTTAAGTGTTGTTAACTTTATGTAATAGCATTTAGGTTAAGGATTAGTGCACTTCTTGTTTGTATAAAGAATAGCTGTATTATGTTAGGCATAATTATGACCTTATTATTGATTGTCTTATTTGAAGATTATGTATGAGTCCAGGAGATGTGTACGGGTTCAAGTTGACAAAGGGTGGACCTGTGATGGTTAATAATGAATGTCAACTTGATTAGATTGAAGGATGCAAAGTATTATTTCTGGGTGTGTCTGTGAGGGTGTTGCCAAAGGAGACTGACATTTGAGTCAGTGGACTGGGAGAGGCTGACCCGCTCTCAATCTTGGTGGTACGGTACCATCTAATCGGGCTCCAGCATGGCTGGAATAAAGCAGCTAGAAGAAATTGGAAGACTTCACTTGCTGAGTCTTCCAACCTTTATCTTTCTTCTGGACTGGATGCCTCCTGCCCTCAAATATCAGACTCCACATTATTCAGCTTCTGGACTCTTAGACTTACACCAGTGATTTGCCAGAGGCTTAGGGGCCTTCAGCCTGTTGGCTGCCCTACTTCTGAGGTTTTAGAACTCAGACTGGCTTCCTTGCTCCTCAGCTTGCAGATGGCCTATTGTGGAACTTTGCCATGTGTTTGTGTGAGTCAATACTCCTTAATAAATGCCCCTTCATATAAACATCTATCCTATTAGTTTTCTCCCTCTAGAGAACCCTGACTAATACAGGCTTCAAGGAAAGTACGGCTACCTTGCAATGGAATTGAGAGTAAATAAACATGGCCCAGAAATCCTGTATTTACAGAGAATAAAAAATAACCCTATGTCGAGAAAATTTCTATTAGCATGGACTAAAAGTGATATTACTTTTGAGATATAAAACTGTCTCCAGTCTCCTCCTACCCCAACCTTCTACAGGGAGGGTGCAGGCTGAGAGGGTGGCTCAGTCACCAAATAGGGCATATTCTCCAATGCCCTCTTTAGAAGTGACCAAGGAGGATTTTGGCAAAGGACTTCCCAAAGAGTGAAGCCAAAAACCACAGAGAAATAATGAACTGAGATTTGGGAAGCTATGCCCAGGGAGCAGTAATGGGGATCTAAGCCAATAAGAATATTCCCTTCTCCCAAGGTAGGGGAATGTGGCAACATTCATTGACCAGGATTTCACAGTGGCTATAAACATGACCTCTATGTGCACCTCACTCTTTTCATATGAAAATGATGCCAGCAGGGGATGAGATTTGAAAGGATCTTGGGATGGACCGTGAGCACCTGTGGGAGGGATGTGAAGAACGGTAATGGAAAGCAGACTAGGGTTGATTGAATTATTGGTGCCAGTTCTTTTTTCCTCATAAGAGAATTAGAAATAACACATTCTTGCCATCTTCTCATAACAAGGAGAGGGTATTTTCCCACCCCTCATGTTAGGCTGGGCCATGTGACTAGCTTAGGCCAATCAGAAGTTGTCAGACATGAAGCAAGCAGATGCTTACAATGTGCTGTGTGGTTGCACTCACCCTCCTGCCCACTATGAGACTCCCATGAGAAGAGCTCCCCCGGGTAGCAGATACCCTGTCAACCTGGGCTCCAAAATGAACACAATGCAACATACCTGAGCCGGGACCTGCAACCTGCAGCCAAGGCCAGTTTACCTGAAGCCAAAAGCAGAGTCTCATGCCAGATAACCTGCAAACATATGCAAAAAAGTAAATGTTTGTTGTTTTCTGCCACACAGATTTAATGTTTGTTATGCGGCTTTATTGAGGCAATAGCAGACTATGATATGTATTTTCCCATGTCATTTCATATTCTTTAAATAGCACTCTTGTAAATATATTGATTCCATTGAAAAATTTCACTTAGTTAACTATTTCCTGATTCTGAAATATTAGGTTTTTTTCTAAATCTATTTTTGACCTCTATTTTTTGCTTCTTATAACAATGCTATTAATAAGGTATTAATGCATAATGTTTTCCATACTTTGATTTATTTTCATAGGGTTAAAACTAGATAATAACATCTACTTCACAGGGCTGTTGTGATGATTAAAAGGCTTAAAATAATTAAGTGCTGAGCATATTATCTTTCATGTAATAAGCATTCAGTAATGATTGTTATTGTTTTTTGTTGTAGAGTTCTAAAAGTTGGAAAAACAATTTAAAGCTCTTAATATGAAGTGTAAAACTATTTTCCAAAAGTTGTATCAATTTATACTGCTAACAGCATCATATGAGTTTTAGCATACCTTCAAACAACTCCATTATTTTAACTTTGGCAATTTTGAGAGTTGAGAACTAATATCTTGTTGATATTTTAATTTTTATAGTTTTTATTACAAGTGAGGTGGAAATTCTTATAAACTGTCTAACCATTTATATTTTCTCTTCTGCAAATTACCAGTTAACATGTCCATTTAACATGTTCATTTCCAGTCATGATGTTGGTCTTCCTCTGACCTGATAGACTTACCTGATGCCAAAGACCTGATTGATTTTCATGCTGTTCAATATAATAGTCATCTGTGGCAACTGGGCACTTGAAGTGTTTCTAATGCCACAAGTTGATATGATAATATTTTTATATAGTGAGTGTAATGAAATATATTATTAGAATTTATTGTTTATATTTCTTTTTACTTTTTAAAATATAGATACTAGACAATTTTAAACAACATATTTCTATTGGACAGAGCTGCTTAGACCTTTAAATACCACTTGCTCTGAAATTCTTTGTCAAAACTCTCATTGCCCACACCCTCATGTTGGCTTCTCCTGCTATTACATGGTTCATCACCTGCATTCTGTTGTCATACCTTCTAGATGATGCTGCATTAAAGCCAACCCCTCTCCTCCAAGTCCCTGCTGCATTTCATTCTCCAAGTCTTACCTCCTCCTAATTCAGTTTCATCCCCCTGTGATTAATCCTCCCATGTCTGGCAACACATCTCAATTAGGTTCTATCACAGATTCCTGAATGAAATGGCAAACTTGATAAGGATTTTTAAAGCTTATAATGTGTGTTAAATAGATTATCCTCACTGCTATCTACATGTGTATATTCTATTTATTCTATTTCTAGCAATGAAACATATGGCTTTTTAAATGCTGAGTTTTTTAAATTTGAAAATGCCATCAAAAGATCGCAAACATACAAAGCTAATAAACAATTGCATATGTTTTTCAAATTCCCCTGCCTCTGCCCACACCTTCAAACGTAACCACTGTGAATCTTCTCAAACCACATTTGGTGAAGACAGCCAAAGGTTATGCCTGTAGCCACGAATGCTCAAAAGTTTCCTAACACCAACTCCACCTGACCAAAATGTCACAGACATTTACTCATAATTCCTGGGGTTTTTGAGTCTAGAAGGCAGCATGGGGATGGGTTAACTTACCTGGCTACAGTAGAATTTTTAAAAGCCCTTTATGAAGGATTCAAGAGAAAGAAATCTGTAATGCTGATGCAAAGTAGAATTCTTAATGTATTGAAAGGGATTATCATATGTAACGTGGGAATTCAACCTTGTTTTTTTGATCCACAGCTCTTTTTTTGTTGCCTGAATTCATAATCGTGAAGCTCAGTTGCCTTAGGGAAGTATCTGCAGCACATCTTTAATGCCAGACCAGCTTCTTCCGCTGTTCTTGCCCCTTTCCAGCAAGCTACTTCCCACCTCCCCCAACATCCCCACGGCTGCCCAGGAATTAAAAGCAATTTGAATATGTAATCATGTGGAATAATAAACACAAGTGTACTCTCTGGGGTGCTCTCTGGCTGCTACTGTCTCCTTGCAACTAGTTTCCTAAGTGCCTTTGAGATGCTGAGAACGCCATGTTGAGGGTTAACCTTTTAACAGTTTTGCCATTTTCTATTCACCCTGGCTACAGGCCCAGCTCTAAAGGAGGCACAGGAAGTGGGGTGAAGGAAGGGTTTCCTTCCTTCTAAGACTCACTGGAGATAAATTCTCCATAGCCTGAGGAAGAGAGTTGGGCAGTCTTTGAATAGCGTATTTTTAAAACATTCATTATTCTGACAATGGAGTTTCATGAAACTAGCTTTTATTCCTTTTATGCAAGTTAAATAGAGATTTTTCAAAACACATTACCATGCCAGGAAGTAAACAACTATTGCCTTGTTTTATGAATATGAGAAATTTCTGTGAAAATGCCTAAATATTTTGATTTATTTAAAAGTAGACGAGCTGATGTGTAGGTATTTACAACATCAAAGTACTTTTCTGATTGAATCAGTTTCAAAAATGCAACATAAAAGGTAGAGCATTCATCTTAAATAGCAATTTAGAAGTGGATGCTTTGGGTATTCTGTGGCTTTCAAAATCTGATTATTTTGATACTGATACTGATGTTTTGATGCAAACACTAGAGTGGTCAATTTGGTGGATGTGAGGGAAGGACCTCCCTCTGTATCTAGTACTCATTAAAATGTAAAAGCACCCACTGTACCTCTTGAATATATGAGAATAATGAACAGAACCAGTAAATATCTGAATTGCAATCAGTGTTGTTTCACCTGTATTGTCTCATTTCATCTTTAAAGCATGTGTCTGGGAGACAGATATTATTAGTATTAATCACTGATGTTGCTGAGGTTGAGACTTCCTTCACAGTTGGTTATAAAGATCTAAGAATAACTCATCTTTCTTGAACTCGAGCATATCCATTAAGGTCAGAATTTCTGCAGATTGAGCTTGAGCTATTTTTAGGTAGATTCTAAAAAGCAGCTGCAATTCAAGTGTCACACTGCACGCCTTTTTGGCTCCACAGTTGACAGTTCTGCTTCGTGCTATCCTCCTTCCCCAGACTCCTGGGACCATCGCATAGAGGGTGCTTGGGACACGCTGCACTGAACTGTGCACATATCCCCATCTCTCCAACATGACTGTAAGCCCTTGAGTTTTACAATATGCTAAACCTTAGCGCAGAGCTCTATGCAATTAATATTGACCAATGTTCGTTGATAATAAGGTTCTACAAAATTTCGGAGGCCACCAGGATGCATCATAGTCCTGACCCCAAGGTAGGAGAGTGAGAGTCACCAAGGACTGAGACATGCTGTTGAACCACAATTAGAAGAGAAACTGGAGTTGAGGAAGAGCCAGGCCTGGCCACACAGAGAAGTGAAAAACCTCCATTTAATGGTCAGCAGCACAGTCCAAAGTTAGGCATCAGAGAAGTTTTCCACTTTGGTCACTATCATTTCTTAAGAATCTTTCCGAGCACTCTCAGAACTAAGGGGCTAGAGGTCCAGGGCTCTTGCTCTCAGTGTCTGATAAGCTGCTGTCTTCTGCCTCGAAATCTGCCCTATGGTTTTTTCCATCCTTACCAGCAGCACAAACCAACTGGTTTAGTCTAACATTGATAAAATTATAGATTTGGAAAGATGCTTTAAAGCAAAAGTCCTAGCTAATTTCCTAACTTTGTGGCTACAAGAATAAAGAATTTAATGTGGGTGTGGTGGGAGAGTTATTTGGGTCCATTTTTCTTCTGTTCTTTCCCCGTTTCCAAGTGTATATAGGCAATCCTGAGCTCACTGCCTCAGGGAGGGGATGCAATTAGTCAGAAGATATAAATAGCCAATTGCCACTTTTTGTCTCTGTGTTTTAAAAAGGGGAACTTAAAATTTTGGGGATGATGTAAAGATCAAATGTGTGGGAGAAACAGCGGTCAAAGAGCATTGATTTCCTCCACCCACTGCCTAAAATAGGATTCTCTGAGGTCTGAGGCAGAGAGTGTCAAGAGGAGATAACGATGAGAACAGACAGAATGAGGGCTCCAAAAGCCACGTTTCCTTCTTTCTGGGCAGTTCCTGGGAGGAGGTAGCAATCCCCCGAAGAGAAGATGGCTTGGTGCAGAGTCTAGGTACACCAGTCCATTGCCTCTTAAAGATTTCCAGCCCTCAGCAGTACAGCAAAACATCTGTGTGAGCCTCCAGTTCTCATGTGCTGCAAGCCAAATGCTGTCTCAGGGTAACTCAATGGGAACAGATGACTCAAGGACCAGTACTGCTCAAGGCACTAAGCAAATCCCAACAGGGCCTTTGTCTAAATCCCACAGAAGAGAGAAACCAACAATAACCTGAGATTGTTAACCCTAGCCTGCTAGTACAAAGATAAAACATCAAATTAAGTTAGAGGAAATGTTATTTTTCTAGATCAATGCAGTCTATGGACTGAGATTTGTAGATCTACTATACACATAAACACATTTAAAACTACTTAACACATAAAATGTTACTTACAATATTTGCAATATGATACTATCAGTGAGTTGAAAGTCAACTACAAAATCTGAATGTCAATTGACCTCCACATGGTTATCTTATGTCCAGATGGAATAACGTTAGTTCAACTCATTAAAATCCATTCTTAAAGAGAAAATATTAATTAAAGATTCATTGTCACTTTAGGGGAAAGAGAAAAGAAGAAGGTAGAGTAAGTGTCTAGCTTCATTCCACAGGAGTTGGTCCTCGTCTCTGCTTCATTCAACACTCTGATGATTCCTTGGCAAAGTGTAGAATGTATATGCATCCCTATTAAATGTTTTCCTCTGCTAGATTTGACTATTTGTTCCAACTATGCTTTTTTTTTTTTTTTTAAGAGATGGAGTCTTGCTCAGTTGTCCAGCCGGGCACAATCATAGCTTACTGTAACCTTGAACTCCTGGGCACAAATGATTCTCCCACTTCAGCCTCCCAAAGTGCTGAGATGTGAGCCACCATGCACAGCCCAATTATGCTACTTCTGAGTATTAATTAAGACAACTGAGATTTTAGCTGCCCACCCAACATCACACTATGTTAAATTTAAGCACCATATGAATGTACTTCTTTAATAACTTCTTTACTATTTTCCTTTTTCTTCCGCTTTACTATTTCTGCAAACCTCCTAATATAGACCATTCAGTCTATCTCCCTTTTCCTCTCCTACACGCCGGTAGCTCACCATGAGCTGCTGGAGAAAAATCCCACATCAGTGCAGATTGGTGTCACAACTGAAGCAAGGCTTCCAAATGCAGCTGGCCATCAGCATTTTGCAGGAATGTCTCTCCTCCCTTGGCAGGTAGCACCATTCTCTCCTGATTCTCCTCCTGCCTCCCTGCTCTGTTTTTCAGTCTTCTTTATAAGCTCTTTTTCTTCTTTTCTTTGATATTGATGCTCCCTGCATTCTGGCCGGGGCTCTCATTCAACATGGCCCTCCTGGGAAATAGGCACTGTAATAACTTTGACAATTATACAAGCTAATGATTCCCAGATCCTTATCTCCAGCCCAGGGCCTTCTGAGCTCCCTGTCTGTAAGTTAATAGACATCTCTAGCTACATCATTAACACATTTTAAACACAAGTCCTAAATTAACTCGTTTTCTCTTATTTTATCCAGCAACTCCTGTAGTTCCAATTTTGATAAAGACCACCATCTTTTTTTTTTATTTTGTATATTTGGTTTGATCTCTGTTCCATTCTTCCTAGAATGTTTGATTCTATTCCATATTCATTAGCAGATGACCATATTGGCTAATTCTCCAATAAACAATGAAATAGACCATGTGCCTACACCTAACTAGTATTCGATAATGTTGCTGAGTAAGTGAATCATTTCCATGATTTGCTAGCTTAATAATCGTATCAAAAAAGACAATATGCATACTGATAAAATTTACATTTAAGAACCAGCGACACCACTTTATAATCATTCTTTTCATTTCCTAAATGCTGATGATCAATCCATTCACTATTTCGCTTGGGGTACACAACAAGTCCATTGGTTTATAATTCATAAAGTTATGAGAATGAGTAGACATTTCTCCTCTTTCTTTTGGAAATCAGAATTAAAATGGGTCTCTCTGGTTGTATGGAACGTGCTCATGCTCTGTAATTCCTCATCGATTGTCATTTACGGTTCCACAACCTTACCTGCCCTTTCTCCCAGGAACCTATGACCTGGTTTATACAAACATGGCTAATATGAACTCATTTGGATAGCTCTTTCTGATTCTTAGAGAAATTTAAGAATTTAGATTCCTCTAATATTCATTCTTCCCTTCTGTCTGAAAATACTTCTCTTTGACCAAGAAGAAAAAAAATTCAAACACCAATTCAGTAGTTCAGGGATTTTTTTTTTCCTATTGTCTATTAACATTAGACAATTTTCTTTAAGTAATCAATATTCTTTCCTCATTTTTCTAGCTCTAAAAATGACTTTGAGACTCCACTTTTGTGATCCTTTGTGCTTTTTGCAAACCTCTACTCATTCTGGGTGTTAACTTTCCTGACTCAGCTTTTCCGGTTTCCCAACTCAGCTTTTCCGGTTTCCTGACTCCATTTCTGCTCAGTTTCTTGCCTTTCCTTCCAGCTCACAGTTGTATTATTCTAAAAGTGGTATTAAAATGCCAATAAATACATTGACAATAATGGTTATTGGATATTTACTACGTGCTAGACACATCACATTCAATTACTTAATTTCAGCATAACCCAGTGGAATAGTTATTGCTAAGATTCCTATATTACAGATGAGGAAATGAGGCTCAATGAGATTCAAAAGTTTCCCAGTATCACAGAGCTAGTAAACTACAGATCCAGAGGCTTAAACCCAGGTCTGAATGACTAAAAGTCAAGGCCCTACTGCCCAAGTTTAGTCTTCTTCTGTGTGAAAAGTACCATAACACTGAGCTCACAAGCAAAGGCTCCAGAAGCCATGTACTAACAGGAAATGCACATGAGGGAAGAGGGCCAAGTGTTTGCGTAGCAAATACGTTGGAATATTCTTTGCTTCTACAAACATTTTTTTTCCTGTTTTTTTGCTATCTTCACACTTCCAAGATAAATACATATGGAAAAATATTCTCTAAATATCCAAAAGGTAGTAATGTGAGCTTGATAAATGGCAGTGGATAGTCAGGTTAAGGTAATCAACAAGAAGTAGGGGCACTGCTGTGAGCAGAAAAGCATAGTCCCTACTTCAATGGTTCTCAAGGTGTGGACTCTGACCCTGACCAGCAGCATCAGCATCAGCATCACCCAGGAGCCTGCCTGTTAGAAATGTTAATTAGGGGGCCCCACCCCAGATCTACTACATGAGAAATTCTAGGGTGAGGCCCAGAAAACTGTGGTTTAACAAGCCCCCCAGGTGGCTCTGATGCACACTCAGGTTTGAGAAACACTGCTGTACCTAAAAGGAATACCTCCGACTCCTCTCCAGTTGATTTTTTCCACGTGGGGAGTATGAATCGTAGGTCATCAGTGTCTCCATGTTCAAAGGGAAGCAGAAGTCTCCATTATTTCAATTCTCCCAATTTTTAAATGCTGCTTCAAATGTTTTTACTATGCAACAGTTAAAACACATGTAAGCTAGTTCTGGCCTACAGACCATCAGTAAATGAACACTGAATAGGACCTAAGTTATATTAAACATTAGAATTATTTTACTAGTAACTATTTATGGAAATAGCAATTAATTGGCAAATGAAGGAAAGTCTCCATTTTATTAGAACCACTTATTGTTCGGAAGAGCAATCTGCCTACCTTATAATAACATTTGATAGAGTTTAAATGTTTCGATCAATGTTTTCTTCACCCTCCTGGAATTATCAAGATATAATTCATGTTTGAACTGCAATTTTAACTATTGTGAACTAAAACATTAGCTCTAAGTGATATGGACAGGAGGCCCAGAAATACTGGGTAGAAAACAATGGTTCCCCAGCAAAGGCCCCACCCTCAAGGCTGAAAACCCGCAGTCCTAAATGGGAACAGGCATTCCTGGTTTTGCACCCAGAAGTTGCCTTTTGGTCCACCACACCCCCCATCCTGTATCCATATAAACCCCAAACTCCAGGCTCCACAAGCAGATGAACAGAAGGGCAGAAGAGTAGCAGAATGGTGGAGGAGAGAAGAGAAGAGATAGAGCATTTGAACCTCAAGAGGAGTTCAGCTGGGGCTGGTCAGAGAGATCAGCTGCTGGATGGCCAAACTCTAGGGGAAGATCATCTTCCCACTCCATTCCCTTTCCAGCTCCACATTTATCCTGCTGAGAGCCACCTCCACTACTCAATAAATCCCCCATATTCACCAACCTTCAAGTACATGTGTGACCTGATTCTTTCTGGAAGCCAGACAAGAGTCCAGGTACCAAGGGGGCACTGAGCTGGTTAACACTTAAGCTATCTGCAGACAGCAGGACTAAAAGAGCACTGAAGCATAACCACTGGGGCTTTGAGAGTCACAGGCCCCCACCACTAGATGCTACCCTGGGGCCAGAGCTCAAAAGCACTTGCTTTGTCTCCTGCACCTGCCTATCTGTGTGCTCCCCCTCCTATAAGGAGTTTGAGTGCACAGTAGCCAAACAGATGAGCCACATCCCTGTTGCACATTTTGCAAGGGGGTCAGGGAACTCTCCTGTTTCATAAGGATTAAATGACAGCTCATAAACTAACTTTATTTTTTTATATGGAATCTCGGTCTGTCACCCAGGCTGGAGTGCAGTGTGGCGATCTCAACTCACTGCAACCTCTGCCTCCCAGGTTCAAGCAATTCTCCTGCCTCAGCCTCCTGAGTAGCTGGGACTACAGGTGTGTGTCACCATGCTTGGCTTTTTTTTTTTTTTTTTTTTTTTTGTATTTTTAGTAGAGACAGGGTTTAACTGTGTTAGCCAGGATGGTCTTGATCTCCTGACCTCGTGATTAACTCACCTCAGCCTCCCAAAGTGCTGGGATTACAGGCGTGAGTCACCATGCCCTGCCAAACTAACATATTTTATGAAACTTTTTTCATTTTAATAATGGGGTATGTATGTGTGTGTATATAGGATATGCTGAAGACTTTCAAATCAAATAAATCCAGTTCTATGTTTTAATCAGCCTGTGAAAAGCCTCTATCCAATGTTTTATGATTTTGAGTTTAATCATGGATGTCTGAGAACCTGCCAATATGAGGACATTGCCCATGGATCAAGCAAAGAGTTTGGGGCAAAGTGTTTCAGAAAAAGGAGCATCACGCATGAAGGCCCCAATATGGAAAGACTGGCATATTTGAGAATGGAAGTAAGATCACTGTGAAGAACTGCCCAGTATCAGGTTGCAGAAGTACAGAGAGCCCAGATTGTGGAGGGCCTTGTAGACTTCAGTAAGGATTGGGGGCTTTATTATAAGGACAATGAGAAACCACTGACAGATTTCAAAACAGCCATGATTCCCTAAAAATTTAATTGTTAAAAGATCAGTTTGGTTGTATTATGGAGACTCAACGGGAAGGAGTAGATATAAAGCAGATCAGTTAGAAAGTTATTCCAGGAGTCCTGTTGGGATGTGGTACTGTGTTGGTAGTAATAAATACAAAGACAATTTCACAGATTTAATAAGTGCATGGGAAGTCAAATTGATATGGTATTGTAGTTCCTGATCAGACTTCAATAAATCAAAGACCATGGTGCCAAGCGCCATCCCTAGAACCAGCCTATAGCATTCATGCCCTAGCCTGCGCTGACGACAAAGCTGATGCTCTATCAAAATCCAGTCTTCTTCCAGCTCCCTCAATCCACGCCTGGACCGAGCTCCAGATTCGCAGGCCTCGTGCTCTACATTTGCATATGTGTATACATGCCTAAAGCAACTGCCACCTATAACTTCAGTCCTATGTGAAATTGTGCTGCATTGCAAAACAATCAACTTCCGGAAAATTAGCTCTTTAAAATTTAAATGGCCCAGAGCAGTGGCTCACACATAATCCCAGAACTTTGGGAGGCTAAGGCAGGTGGATCACCTGAGGTCAGGAGTTCAACACCAGCCTGGACAACATGGCGAAACCCCATCTCTACTAAAAATATTAAACATTAGCCAGGTGTGGTGGTGCACACCCGTAATCTCAGCTACTCGGGAGCCTGAAGCAGGAGAATTGCTTGAACCCAGGAGATGGAGGTTTCAATGAGCAGAGATCATGCCATTGTACTCGAGCCTGAGTGACAGAGTGAAACTCTGTCTCAAAAAAAATAATAAGAAGAAGAAGAAAATGTTAAACATTCCTTCACCTTTGTTTACCATGAGAGTATCAGATTTAGAGCCCCAACCTGTATTCTCAGTTATAAATTCTGATAAAGTCTGAATCCCTAAGTCTTATTTCCCTTATGAGAGCAAGCCACATTAACACAATTTGGTCACACTGACCTGATAAAGGTCTTCTTGCCCATCAGTGAAAATCTGACACATAGTGTTGATGTCATACCTACACCAAAACACTGACTTCTCCGCTTAAAGTATATTTACAATTATACCTTAAGCAGACACACAATTATACCTTAAAGGGACATCCTGGGTCCCCCAGGGAAAACGAAGTAAATTAACATCGAATATCTTTGTACTTCATTATCATCTTAGTGAAAATGTAGTAGAAAAACTTTCACAGTCTACTTATTTCCCCTAGGAAGTGGAAAATTTAGGATTACAAATACTTATCAAAAGAAACTATAGCCTACCCAAATAAAAGGAAATACTAGGTCAAAAATACAGGTAACCCATATTCAACACAATGCCTAAATGAGCATCTTTTGGAATACAATAATTGTTTGGAAATTCTTCATCAGCTAAGAACTATTTTTTCAACTGAGGGGTGACTATATGGGGGTTGGGTCAATACAATATTTATTCCATTCAGTAAACCAGTGAAAATGTGAACCAAAATTAAGAAAATGTAATTGCATGGTTCGGTATAATGACCCATGCTTTCCACCTATCCTCACACCCATTTTCCTTACTCTAGAGTCCTTTAATAGGTAAGGGTCAGATACACACTGTGGATAGAAGGGAGACACCATGAGGTCCAGAAGGAAATAGACTTGGCAGATTTAGTACAGGAAACCTGGCCCTATCAATACATCTGAGGTATAGGGAAAAGCTCGGTTTCCTCTCCTAAAGCACTAGGACCCTAGGGAGAGAGAAATCCTAGGCACCCAAGAAACACGGACAGAAAGAAGAGAGATAGACCTATCCTTTCACCCTAGATATTCTTCAGTGGTACTGCAGAAACAGTGTTTAGTGGGATGGAGGCCTGCCCAAGGCATCATGACGATAACTAGTTAGTGAGAAGAAATACTGGGACATGAGAGGTATGTCTCATTTTCATGGAAGAATTGAGGATTTCATACCTTCTTCACTTGTGAGCTGCTTTTTGATACAAGCCTAAATAAAACTACCCCTGGCTTCCAAAGTTAGGAGTGAAGTGGATGACAGAGGCAGCCTCCAATTATTCCAAGGCAAAAAAAAAAAAGTAGGTAAGAATTCCATTAATACTGTATTTCTCAGGATTTTTAAAACAAATAGACTTACTTGGGATTTAGAATTGATGTCGGGAAAGTTTTATATTAAATATAGAAAGCACATAGTAATGAAGGAATCATCAGGCAAAACTTATCACTTCTCTGAATACTGTTTCTTATATAGAGTTTTCTTCGTAAACACTTAGTGTATTATAATCAGTAACCATAGCAGCATATGGATTTGCATATATGCTTTTAAATTCCACGTAATTGGCAAAATGTGCAATTGAATTGCTGCTTGGTGTGATTTCTTTTTCTGCTCAACAGGGATAAGTGGGTGTCAAGTTGGACTACTCTATAAAACAGAAATGAAATATTTTTCCCACAAGGTCATGGGGAAGGAAACTGAGCAAATAAATTGACTTATATTTGAGAGATATGGGTTTAATATTTATCAAGCATCTCTATGACGGATGCTCTGCCTAGGCTAAATAATTTAATCCTCCTCAAACCACCCAAGGCATACTTATTACTTTAAAGATAAAGAATCAGGTTTAGGAATTTAAGCAGCTGACCAAAGGTCACAAAGCCAGCACATGGCAGAAGCAGGATGTGTTTGTTTATTTCACATGGGCATTTCAGATTCCAAATTTCTGTGCTTTTTCCTAGGATGTGCTAGTTGCATCTGGGCCATGTTCCAAATGAGAGGACCAATAATTCATTTCCTTCCTCCTTTCACAGATGAGAAAACTGTACCTCATAGTGGTTAGCTGTCTTCTCAGTCATATCATTATTGTACCACAAAACTCAAGCCCAGGACTTCTAAGTCCCTTTCCAGGACTCTTTCCATTATGAGATGACTGTGACATTGTAAGTCCACTTTACCATTGTTTAAATAAGTCATTTATAACTTTTGTTGACCATTTACTATATAACTTAGATGATATCTAGGATCACCTTGTCTCTTAAAAATCTAGACAGGACTATGTCCGGTCTCCAGCACACCTGATCTTGAAAGTCCAGTTCCCTCTGCAAGATTTCCTTATATTTCTCCAGGACTTATGTTCTCCTGAGTGCCTCTTGCTTCACCTAATTTCTTGTTCTCCACTTTGGCTATCTTCCTCAGCTTTACACACAAACACAAAATATCATTCACACAAAAACTTTGGCTAGCAGCTTTTATAGAAAGTTTAGAGAAGTTAGGAAATATATAGGGTTTGCACAGTTGACCCATAAACAATTAGGTCTGAATAATATTCATCCTAGTTCTATAGTCTCTCTGCTGATTTTTCACATTGCTCAGCCATTCTCTCTCCTATACGACCCCTGTCCCCATCAGCAATTCTGTTTTAAGTGCAAAATAATTCTACCTTCCATCTGTTCTGCCCCAATACTTCTCAATCCTATGATGGGGATAGGATATTTCATTCCCAAATGCTCTATCAAGATGTGTTCTGGATTCCTGTAGCTTCAAGGGAAACTTTTACACTGTTCAAAGCCTTTGATGTCCTGCAAATGAAGGAGGAGGATGTCCTTAAATTCCTTGCAGCAGGAACCCACTTAGGTGGGACTAACCTTGATTTCCAAAGGAAAAATGACAGCATCTACATCATCAGTCTGAAGAGGATCTGGGAGAAGCTTCTGCTGGCAGCTCATCTATTGCTGCCATTGAAAACCCTGCTGATGTCAGTGTCATGTCCTCCAGGAATCCTGGCCAGTGGGCTGTGCTCAAATTTGCTACTGCCACTGGAGAAAATCCTACTGCTGACTTCTTTATTCCTGGAATCTTCACTAACCCCATTTAGGCAGCCTTCCAGGAGCGGTGCGTTTTGGTGGTTATTGATCCCAGGGCTAACCACCAGCTTCTCACAGAGACATCTTACAGTAACTTGCCTGCCATTGCTCTGTGTTCCACAGATTCTCCTCTGTGATATGTGGGTATTTCCAACCCATGCAACAAAAAGGGAGCTCACTCAGTGGGTCTGGTCTGGGAAGTTCTGCATACAAGTGGCACCATCTCCTATGAACACTTGTAAAGGTCATACTTGATTTCTACTTCCATGGAGATCCTGGAGAGACTGACATGGAAGAACAGACTGCTGCTGGAAAGGCTGTGACCAAGGAGGAATTTCAGAGTGAATGGACTGCCCTAGCTCCTGACTCCACTGCTACTCAACCAGAGGTTGCAGAATGGTCTGAAGGCGTGCAGATGCCCCCTGTGGCCATTCATCAGGTGTCTACCGAAGACCACCGTGCTCAGCCTCCATGGAAGAATGTTCTGCAGCTCCTCCTGCTCAGGCCACTGAAGGGGTAGGAACTACCACCAAGTGATTTTAAGCTGTTTTTCCACAGGCTCTTAAGATGGAAATAAGGTTGATGGAAAATAAGCATTCTTTTTTTAATTAAAAAAATATATATTTCAAGACCATTCCTCCCCTAAGCAAATACTACTGTGAACTATTTTAAAAAGAATTTTTTTTTCCTTTTTTTTACCACCCACAAACTGTACCACCTGGTCTGAGGAGTACACAAAGAGAAAATCTGTCCTGAAACCGTAGCTAACCTAATGAGAAAATAAATGCACAGAATTTGAATGTCTCTTGGGCCTCACCTGCCTGTAAAAACAATGAGGTCACATGACATTTACCCATAGAGTCTCTCCAGCAAGCCCATCTAACCCCAGGAACCCCAGGGGCAAGGTCAATCTAAGAAAAATTTAGCCAATCCAACTATGAAAACTATACAACTTACAGTTGAGGGAGGGGGAAGATGTCTGAAGGCTGAAGAAGGGAGTTAATAGGATGATCATGGGTTTAAAAAATCGCCCACCTTAGATTCAAGGCAGCTATTTAGATTTCTGAACTTGAGCCACCAGGATTCTATGATACAGCTTCTAAATGTCTGGGTTGTTTTTGTTTTTGTTTTTGTCTTTGTTTTTGTTTTTGACGGAGTCTTGCTCTTTCACCAGCCTGGATTGCAGTGGCGCAAGCTCAGCTCACTGCAACCTCGGCTTCCCGGGTTCAAGTGATTCTTCCGCCTCAGCCTCCTGAGTAGCTGGTACTACAGGCACGTGCCACCACGCCCAGCTAATTTTTGTATTTTTAGTGGAGACAGGGTTTCACCATGTTGGCCAGGATAGTCTTGATCTCGTGACCTCGTGATCTGCCAGCCTCGGCCTCCCAAAGTACTGGGATTACAGGCTTGAGCCGCCGTGCCCGGCTTTTATTATTATTATTATTATTCTATTTTAGTTTTGCCGAAAAAAAAAAACTAAGTTATCCGGGGTTTCCATTTCTGGAAGTAATTTTCCATTTCTGGAAGTAAGTTGAAAGTATTAACATTCAGAAAGCAACTGACAATGGAAATTGGTTTACCTTCACATTACTTATGATTTTGTTATAAGGATGAGAAAACTAGGAAAGTCTATGAAAAGGTCATTTTGTCAATCAATTTTTAAATGATGAAGCTACGAAGGATTCTCCATTCCTTGTTCACTATTTCAAAATCCAAAGAGCTCTCAAACTCTTGCATTTTTTTACTCATAAAGTTCTGGCAAAGTCATCTGGTAGCAGAACCTGAACTGAACACGTATGAGGCTGCTTGTAATCTTAGTACTGTGTTTCCTGTAGAAACACGAAACGTTTGATCACAGGGTGTTCCTCCAACTACACTGAAGAAAGTGTGTAAAATATGCAATGCAGAGTTTACCCTTCAAAAGTCTTGAGTTCCGGTCCATCTTGAGTTCCAATCCACATCTGGCTCCAAGGGTTTTGGAGAAAGGCTTATGGATCCACATTGGCATCTGCTAGAGCTAAATGAGGGCAAAGGGAGGGGAAGCCAAGGGAAATGGGAGAAGCTCGTATGGTTCCAAGGGCCCTATTTTCAGAAGCACTGATTAGAACATGTGATCTGTCAAAGGGAGAAAACATCAGATATGGGACTGTGTTGTAGACATGTAGAGTCTTGTGGAAGTTATGACAAGTGAGAATATTTGGGAAACCCTGCTAAGTCCTCCAATCAAAGCCAGATTCGCCTACTGGGACCTGCTGCCCCGTCACTCACCACTCCCTTTAAAGTAAGGGATAAGGCCAAAACTATAAGATCACAGATATTCTTGGTGGAAGTTATCCAAGCCTCTCCTTTTATTTAAAAAAAAAAAAAATCTGATCATTTTAGTTATTTAAAGTTCCCTCAGTGCTTATTTGATTTAGGAAAAACAAAAATTATTTTAAAAGAAAAAAGAGATTAGAGTAAATAAGGCCTTACTGAAATAGTTCTCTAACTTGGCTCACATCAAAATCACTTAGGAAGCTTTTTAAACTATTGATCCCTAAGCCTCCCCACCCCCTAACCCCTATACCCACTGAATAAGGAGCTCCCAAGTTGGTTTCAAGGCATAGGGAGTTCTCAAAGTACCACCTCAAAGTGCCACCGGTAATTTCGATGTGTAATGGGGTTGAGAACTACTGTTTAAATTTTTTTTTTTTTTAATTTTTAAAGAGGAAGAAAGAAAAAGACCTTTTTCCCATTGCTATATAAGAAAGTTCCTAGGATCCAGAAAAGCCCAAACAGGGTTAGTAAGTACACTTTGCCGTTGTCTTAATCACATGTGCTAACCACACAAAGGAAGTTTCACTTCTATAAAAACTATCAGTTTCTCTTTCATAGTTATCATTTGCAATCATAGATGCGTTAAGCAATTTTCAGCCAATGATTTCATCTTCATTCCTGAGATTGTGGATATGCCCTACATTTAGGTGCTATCAAGGATCGAGGAAATATCTGCTACATGTCAGAAGAAAAATCAACTTCCCAGAAATTCTCTGGTGTGTTGAATGGAATTTAGCAAAATATCTTGAATAGGAAGTCAACTTCTTTTCTTCCTTCTGCTGGAATATCTACAAAATAAATGTCATATTCCTTGTATGTATGACAAAGCAATTTGGTTCTCTCTTCTTTCTTTCAAACCACCTCAATATGAGAAAAATGTTGTCAGCTAATTTCCTTTTTATCTTTAAAATATGGCTCCAGGAATGCTTTCTCTTTGACTTTATCATGTTTATCTCCGTGAATTTTTGGTTTCTTGATGGTAGCTGAAGATTCCTCCTCTTCATCTGCTAGTTGAGGAATATTCTTCATGTGTTATCCTATTGAACATATCTTGCAAACCATCATTTATTTTCCTTTCTCCATTGGGATTTTTTTCTTCCTTCTCCTCCTTTATGTCTTCTCAGAGAGGCTGCCTTGATCCCTGGGTTAAATGAGGTTCCCTGTTAATTGTTTCTGAGAACACCATGCTTTTCTTTCATAGCATTCATCAGAATTTAATTAAATGCTTATTGCAGTGCTTATTTATTTAATGTCTATTTTTCTACTAGATAATAGGGTATTTAAGGTCAGGAACCCAGTCTATTTTTTATTGTTGCTTAGTTTGGTTGAGTTTTGTTTTTTGTTTTTTGTTTTTTGGTTTTTTCCTGCTTGTTTGTTTGTAGTTTTTGGTGGGTTTTCTCGGGAAGGAGGGGAAGGTTTTGCTTTTTTAAAATTATTGTGCACCCAGTCAGTGCCTAACACTGACATATAGTGGATGATAAATAAATATTCATTGAATCCATGTATTAAATATCCCAGAAACTCTAGGCTGGGGTCACTGGATTTATTCATCGGAAAGTCACAGGAGACTTTATGAAAAAATGTCATTAAAAAGCAAAAATGGGAAGATGGCCGCTTAGGAGGAACTCGGGAATGCAGCTCCGAGAGAAAGCACAGAGGGTGAGTGGACGCCGTATTTCCAGACTGATTTTTACTGCCCACAGACCAGGAGATTCACACGCAGAGAAGCCACACGGGTCGCCAGCGCCGCTGGCTTGAACGGCGCAGCCGCTGGGCCGGCACCCTGAGGCAACGGCTCACTGTACAAAGTGAGAGAGTCTGAGTCCCCTATAAGCCAGCAAGGGGAGCTGAAACGGGGAGCCAGGCCAGCGCCACGAATCTCAGAGCCGCGGCTTTAGCCAACGCAGCGGCTCCGGAGGCAGATCAGATGAGACGGTGTCCCCTCTTACCCAGCAAGAAGACCTGAAACACAACTGAAACCGGGACGGTCCAGCTCTGTGGAGGAGGGGCGTTCTCCATAGGCACCCTGCTGTTCTCTACCAAGGCAATCCGCCACTACAGAGACTCCGTCACTACAGGGGCGGGCCAACATATCGGAAGCAGTTCTAACTACACCCAGAAGTTCACACGGAAGCTGGGTGGAGCCCACAGCAGCTTAGCGAAGCCTCTGCAACCTGAGTGTGACTAGGCTGCCACCTTGTGGGCAGGGAAAACAGCAACCGCACAGGGGAACATCATAAAACCGTAACTCCCTGGGACAGAACACCTGGGGGGAAGAGCAGGGGGTTTATGAGTCCTGCCACAGCAGACTTAAAATTACCAAAATCAGAAAGACAACAACTACAAAGTCAACAGGTGGATAAATCCACAAAGATGGGAAGAAACCAGCGCAAAAAGGATGAAAACACCCAAAACCAGAACACTTCTCCTCCTACAAGGGATCACAACTCCTCACCAGCAAGGGAACAAGACTGGATGGAGAATGAGTGTGATGAAATGACAGAATCAGCTTTCAGAAAGTGGATAATAAGAAACTTCCGTGAGCTAAAAGAACATGTTCTAACCCAATGCAAAGAAACTAAGAACCTTGAAAAAAGACTTGACGAAATGCTAACAAGAATGGACAACTTAGAGAGGAATATGAGCGAATTGATGGAGCTGAAAAACACAACACGAGAACTTCGTGAAGCATGCACAAGTTTCAACAGCCGAATTGACCAAGCAGAAGAAAGGATATCAGAGGTCGAAGATCAACTCAATGAAATAAAACGAGAAGGCAAGATTAGAGAAAACAGGGTAAAAAGGAATGAACAAAGTCAACAAGAAATATGGGACTATGTGAAAAGACCTAATCTACGTTTGATAGGTGTACCTGAATGTGACGAAGAGAATGCATCCAAGCTGGAAAATACTCTTCAGGATATTATCCAGGAAAACTTCCCCAACCTAACAAGGCAGGCCGAGATTCAAGTCCAGGAAATACAGAGAACACCACAAAGATACTCCTCTAGAAGAGCAACCCCAAGACACATAATCATCAGATTCACCAGGGTTGAAATGAAGGAGAAAATACTAAGGGCAGCCAGAGAGAAAGGTCGGGTTACCCACAAAGGGAAGCCCATCAGACTCACTGCAGATCTCTCAGCAGAAACCCTACAGGCCAGAAGAGAGTGGGGGCCGATATTCAACATCCTTAAGGAAAAGAACTTTCAACCCAGAATTTCATATCCAGCCAAACTAAGCTTCATAAGTGAAGGAAAAATAAAATCCTTTGTGAACAAGCAAGAACTCAGAGAGTTCATCACCACCAGACCAGCTCTACAAGAGCTCCTGAAGGAGGCACTACACATAGAAAAGAACAACCAGTACCAGCCACTCCAAAAACACACGAAAAGGTAAAGAGCATCAACACAATGAAGAATCTGCATCAACCAAAGGGCAAAACAGCCACCTAGCACCAAAATGACAGGATTGAATTCACACATAACAATATTAACCCTAAATGTAAACGGACTAAACGCCCCAATCAAAAGACACAGACTGGCAAATTGGATAAAAAGCCAAAACCCATCAGTGTGCTGTATCCAGGAAACCCATCTCGCATGCAAGGATACACAAAGGCTCAAAATAAAGGGATGGAGGAAGATTTACCAAGCAAATGGAGAGCAAAAAAAAGCAGGAGTTGCAATTCTCATCTCTGATAAAATAGACTTTAAAGCAACAAAGATCAAAAGAGACAAAGAAGGACATTACATAATGGTAAAAGGATCAATGCAGCAAGAAGAGCTAACGATCCTAAATATATATGCACCTAATACAGGAGCACCCAGATACATAAGGCAAGTTCTTAAAGACTTACAAAGAGACTTAGACTCCCACACAATAATAGTGGGAGACTTCAACACACCATTGTCAATATTAGACAGATCAACGAGACAGAAAATTAACAAGGATATCCAGGACTTGAACTCAGACCTGGAACAAGCAAACCTAATAGACATTTACAGAACTCTCCACCCCAAATCCACAGAATATACATTCTTCTCAGCACCACATCACACCTACTCTAAAATTGACCACATAATTGGAAGTAAATCACTCCTCAGCAAATGCAAAAGAACGGAAACCATAACAAACAGTCTCTCAGACCACAGTGCAATCAAGTTAGAACTCAGAATTCAGAAACCAACCCAGAACCGCACAGCCTCATGGAAAATGAACAACTTTCTCCTGAATGTTGACTGGATAAACAATGAAATGAAGGCAGAAATAAAGACGTTCTTCGAAACCAACGAGAATGAAGACACCACATACCAGAATCTCTGGGACACATTTAAAGCAGTCTCTAGAGGAAAATATATAGCAATAAGTGCCCACATGAGAAGAAAGGAGAGATCTAAAATTGACACCCTATCGTCAAAATTGAAAGAGCTAGAGGAGCAAGATCAAAAAAACTCAAAACCTAGCAGAAGACAAGAAATAACTAAGATCAAAGCAGAATTGAAGGAGATAGAGACACGAAAAACCCTTCAAAAAATCAATAAATCCAGGAGCTGGTTTTTTGAAAAGATCAACAAAATAGACAGACCACTAGCCAGACTAATAAAAAAGAAAAGAGAGAATAATCAAATAGATGCAATAAAAAATGACAAAGGGGATATCACCACAGATTCCACAGAAATTCAAACCATCATCAGAGATTATTACAAACAACTCTATGCACATAAATTAGAAAACCTGGAGGAAATGGATAAATTCCTGGACAGCTGCCTCCTGCCAAGCCTAAACCAGGAAGAAGTCGAAACCCTGAATAGACCAATAACAAGGTCTGAAGTCGAGGCAGCAATTAAGAGCCTACCACCCAAAAAAAGCCCAGGTCCAGATGGGTTCACAGCCGAATTCTACCAGACATACAAAGAGGAACTGATACCATTCATACTGAAACTATTCCAAATAATCCAAAAAGAGGGAATCCTTCCCAAATCATTTTATGAGACCAACATCATCCTAATACCAAAACCTGGCAGAGACTCAACAAGAAAAGAAAACTACAGGCCAATATCCATGATGAACATAGATGCAAAAATCTTCAATAAAATACTGGCAAGCCGATTACAACAGCACATCAAAAAGCTTATCCACCATGATCAAGTAGGATTCATCCCGGGGATGCAAGGCTGGTTCAATATACGCAAGTCTATAAATGTAATTCACCACATAAACAGAACCAAAGACAAAAACCACATGATTATCTCAATTGATGCAGAGAAGGCCTTCGACAAAATTCAACAGCCCTTTATGCTAAAAACCCTCAATAAACTAGGTATCGATGGAACGTATCTCAAAATAATAAAAGCTATTTACGACAAACCGACAGCCAATATCATACTGAACGGGCAAAAACTGGAAGCATTCCCTTTGAAATCTGGCACTAGACAAGGATGCCCTCTCTCACCACTCCTATTCAATATAGTACTGGAAGTTCTAGCCAGAGCAATCAGGCAAGAAAAAGAAATAAAGGGTATTCAATTAGGAAAGGAGGAAGTCAAATTGTCTCTATTTGCAGACGACATGATTGTATATCTAGAAGACCCCCTCATCTCAGCCCAAAAGCTCCTGAAACTGATAAGCAACTTCAGCAAAGTCTCAGGATACAAAATCAATGTGCAAAAATCACAAGCGTTCCTATACACCAATAACAGACTTAAAGAGAGCCAAATCAAGAACGAACTGCCATTCACAATTGCTACAAAGAGAATAAAATACCTAGGAATACAACTAACAAGGAACGTAAAGGACCTCTTCAAGGAGAACTACAAACCACTGCTCAACGAAATAAGAGAGGACACAAACAGATGGAGAAACATTCCATGTTCATGGTTAGGAAGAATTAATATCGTGAAAATGGCCATACTGCCCAAAGTAATTTACAGATTCAATGCTATCCCCATCAAGCTACCAATGATCTTCTTCACAGAACTGGAAAAAACCACCTTAAACTTCATATGGAACCAAAAGAGAGCCCGCATAGCCAAGTCAATTCTAAGCAAAAAGAACAAAGCGGGAGGCATCACACTACCAGACATCAAACTCTACTACAAGGCTACAGTAATCAAAACAGCATGGTACTGGTACCAAAACAGAGATATAGACCAATGGAACAGAACAGAGGCGTCGGAGGCAACACAACATATCTACAACCACCTGATCTTTGACAAACCTGATAAAAACAAGCAATGGGGAAAGGATTCCCTGTTCAATAAGTGGTGTTGGGAAAATTGGCTAGCCATATGCAGAAAGCAGAAACTGGACCCCTTCCTGACACCTTACACTAAAATTGACTCCAGATGGATTAAAGACTTAAACATAAGACCTAACACCATAAAAACCCTAGAAGGAAACCTAGGCAAAACCATTCAGGACATAGGCGTAGGCAAGGACTTCATGACCAAAACACCAAAAGCATTGGCAACAAAAGCCAAAATAGACAAATGGGACCTAATCAAACTCCACAGCTTCTGCACAGCAAAAGAAACAGTCAATAGAGTGAATCGGCAACCAACAGAATGGGAAAAAATTTTTGCAGCCTACCCATCTGACAAAGGGCTGATATCCAGAATTTACAACGAGCTAAAAAAGATTTACAAGAAAAAAACAAACAAGCCCATTCAAAAGTGGGCGAAGGACATGAACAGATACTTTACAAAAGAAGACATACATGAGGCCAACAAGCATATGAAAAAATGCTCATCATCACTGGCCATTAGAGAAATGCAAATCAAAACTACATTGAGATACCATCTCACACCAGTTAGAATGGCAATCATTAAAAAATCTGGAGACAACAGATGCTGGAGAGGATGTGGAGAAATAGGAACACTTTTACACTGTTGGTGGCAGTGTAAATTAGTTCAACCATTGTGGAAAACAGTGTGGCGATTCCTCAAGGACCTAGAAATAGAAATTCCATTTGACCCAGCAATCCCATTACTGGGCATATATCCAAAGGATTATAAATCGTTCTACTATAAGGACACATGCACACGAATGTTCATAGCAGCACAGTTTACAATAGCAAAGACCTGGAACCAACCCAAATGCCCATCGATGATAGACTGGACAGGAAAAATGTGGCACATATACACCATGGAATATTATGCAGCCATTAAAAACGAGGAGTTCGCGTCCTTTGTAGGGACATGGATGAACCTGGAAACCATCATTCTCAGCAAACTGACACAAGAACACAAAATCAAACACCACATGTTCTCACTCATAGGCGGGTGTTGAACAAGGAGAACACATGGACACAGGGAGGGGAGCACTATACATGGGGGTCTGTTGTGGGGGAGTGGGGGGGACAGCGGGGGGGTGGGGAATTGGGGAGGGATAGCATGGGGAGAAATGCCAGATATGGGTGAAGGGGAGGAAGGCAGCAAATCACACTGCCACGTATGCACCTAAGCAACAACCTTGCATGTTTTTCACATGTACCCCAAAACCTAAAATGCAATAAAAAAAAAAAAAAAAAAAGCAAAAATGGCTGGAAAGCAGAAGACAGAGGACTGAAGAAGGGCTGGGAACCCAGAGAAAGGAGGCATAACACACTTGCCTTTGTATAGCAGGACTTGTAAACATCATGGTCAACACAAATGTGTCCAGAACACGAGACTCCAGTCAATGACTCATGCCGATCATGAACATTTATTTCTGAGTTGCATGTACAGTATTGATAAAATGTGATTCAGAATAAACACCTTGATAGTGCTATATTTGCTACGGTATGTGCTTAATTGCAGCTTGTGTTGTGGCCTTTATTTAAATGTCAGTAAAACTCTCCCCCACAGATGTTAAATTTTATAATTCATCATTCATGAAGTCATCTTTAATCAATTTTTCCTTAAGTGCTTCAAATTCTTGTCAGGCCCATTCATTTCTCTTGTAATGATCTAAGAATTAGTTCTAGGTAGCAAAATGACTATGTTCTTTTAAAGCACATTTTTCCTAAGAGTTTGAAAACATTTCTCTACATTAATCTGAGTTATTATGCAGTGGGGCCCAAGCCACAGTAAACACAGTGTAATGAGAGCATTTGTCAACCCTAATGGCAAGAGATGTCAAGCATTCTCAAGTCATTTGCATTTTTATGAATAAATTCATACATACATTCAGTGAGTCAGTCAATTAACACTTGTGAAAGAACAACTATAAGTCACACCTGGTAACAAAATAGCATATACAACAGAATGCCCACCTCATGGAGTTTATAGTCCAAGTACAGAGACAGACATGAAAGCAATAGGACCAACAAAGAGTTACAGCAGCTATGACGGAGGCAAAAATAATTGATTTTTCTAAATGTTGGAGGCTGGGTGTGTGGCTCACACCTGTAATCCTAATTTGGGATGCTGAGGTAGGTGGATCTTTTGAGCCCAGAAGTCCAAGACGAGCCTGGGCAACATGGCCAAACCCCATCTCCACAAAAAATTTTAAAAATAGCTGAGCTTGTTGGTGTGTAGTCCCAACTATTCAGGAGACTGAGGTGAGAGGATCATCTGAGCCTGGGGAGGTCAAGGCTGCAGTGAGCTCTGATCAAACAACTGCATCCCAGCCTTGGCAACAAAGAGAGACTCTATTTTAAAACAAAACAAACAAAAAAAAAACGTTGGAGTTTGGGGTAATATGGGAGTCAGACTGGCTTTTTGACTCAAGCTGTGTCTTAAAAACTGAGTACACATGTGGGGTTAAAGTGGAGGGGTAACAGGGAGAAAGGGTGGTCCAGGTATGCTGAAGAAATGGATCAAAGGCTCAGAGGATGAAACAGCATGACCTTGGACATGCTAATGGTTACATGCCTGCAAGTTGCTAGGCATGAAGGGGAGCTCAGGGAGAAATAAGATAGGAGAGGGAAGCAGTGGCCAGGTCATGGAGGGTCTTGTGTGCCATACTGACCAATTTGGATTATATTCTCCTGGCAATGTGAAGCCTCTAGAGAATTTCAAGTAGGAAGCAACTTGGGACTTGGTGAGATGTATTATATGATTTAGAGAGTTCACTCTGACAGTTGTGTAGAGATTGAATGAGATAATTTGGGACCTGAAGACCTTTTATTCATTCATTTAAACACACTTAAGTGCCTTTAAAATATTATATACTGTCTTAAGCTCTAGGGATACAGTAATGAACCAAAGAGACAATATCTCTGCTCTCATGGAGCATTCTAGCAGGGGCAGATATATAATAACAAGACAAGTGAATCTGTAAACAAAAAAAATAGAAGATGGTATTAATCTCTGTAAAAAAAATTCAAATTGGTTGGTATAAAACAAAGAGTCCAGTGGTGACTTAAAATTGTGTGACTAAGAAAGACCTCTCTGAGCACAATCTGAGTGACAAGAAACTCATTCTGTTACAGGATTGGGAGGAGAGAATTCTAGGCAAAGGAACAGCTGATGCAAAATTCCTAGGAGAGAAAGAGCTTGGCCAACTCAAAAAATGGAGAGAAGACCAACATGGCCAGCAAGAAGAGAGCCAGGAGCAGATGGTAGGCAATGAGATCTGATAAGTAGACCAAGACTAAAATTCAAAGGCCACAAGGCTTAGGGCAATGTGTTTGGATTTGTTGTAAGGGCTGTAGGAAATCACCGTATAATTTTAGGTGGGTAAATGATATGGGAAGGTGTATATTTTTAAATGATGACTGGCTGCTTTGTAGAAGGTATACAAGAATAGAAGTAGAAAGGAGTCAGGAAACTAGCGAAGTGCTCCTCAGGGGAGAGATCAAGATGGATCAGGGAGATGGCGGTGGAGATGGAGAGAAGCAGATGGAATTGGGATATGTTTAGAGTTAAAAAATAACTTGCTGGTGGATTAGATATAGTAGCACTTCTCCTTTTAAATTTGAAAATTTATATCTAAGAGTTCCTTTCGTTTTTTTTATAATGTCAAAAAAAATCACTCATAATATACAAAAAGCACCAAAATACCTACAATGAAATATCATGGCACGACAGCACACTTTTTTGCCCATCTGATTATTAATGCCAGTGAGAACAGGAGCAGAACAGATGCACCTAAACCTTGCTTGGCATTTTGCTTATCACAGTACACACATGCAGGAATATTGTATTTCCTTGTCAAATTTTATGTGTATTGTTACATGCAGACTTGAATTTTAAAATGAGCAATGTAGGGCAGCACGATTTTTAATCAAAGAAGTTTTATACTTTTTCTTTTATTCTTAAATATTTCAGTATTTTTCTTACAGCTGTATTTCTTACAGCTGGGAACTCATTTTTAAAAAACATTACAATATTATTATTGTATCTAAAAATGTTAATAATTCCTTAATATCATCAAATGTCTATTCAGCATTTAAATTTCCCCAATTTATTTTTTCATTGTTTAAATAAGGATCCAAGTAAACTCCATTTTTGCAATTTGTTGATGTATACTACAGATATATATCTACAGATTGAAGTATCTTTCAATCTGTAGGTTCCTGTTCTCTTTCTTTTTTCTTTCCCCAGCCTCTTTTTTTATTGAAATTGAAAAATGAGCCAGGAATTATGCAAGGTTCTTGCATTCATTTGCTAGAGTTGCCATAATAAAATCACAGACTGAGTGGCTTAAACAGAAATATATTTATTTTTTGAGTTTATTTACTGCTACAGTGAAAACTAAATCTCTTACTGAAAGACTAATTATATTATCTCCTAAACTGCAAGCTACTTTCAGGCAGAAGTTGATAACCAAGTCACATGGTTTATTAATTACATAGTGTATTCCTTCATTCAACAAATATTTATTGGGTATCTCTATGTGGCAGACACTGTACTGGGCACTGCAGAGAAGAAGGTAAAAAAGCATGACGTCTCCCTCCACAAGACACCATCTGGAGGAGCAAACTGACATGTTAATATGTAACAACAGTACATCAGCAAACACATAGCAAGCTCAGGGAAGAAGGTATGACTGCATCCTCTCTTCCCTCAAATGTCCCATGGTTAAGTCCAGAGGCACCTCCAGCTGTCATTGACATGATGTACAAAAATGCAGCCTGGTTTGAATTTAGAAGCTACTAAATTAAAAATTAGATTCATAAGGAGACTGAGTAATCAGAATAACAGCAGATAAGACCCAGTGGGAGATGATTTTTCAGAATCTAATATTCTTTCATTCATTAAGCCTCAGACAATTAAACTGTGGGGCTGATTGTGCCATCTCTGGAATATTTTATGTCCACTGGGAATCTATCTTTGAATGATATTACAGATATTACTGAAAAAATATGCTTGTTTTGGAAAAAAATAAAAGGAATAAGAGAATTAAACCTTGTAATTATTAATGTTTAAAAGTTTTTACTTTTTAATTTCTTCAAGTTAAAAGCTACCTGGCATCATCCTGATCTTTAAGCAAAATAGCTAGAGGATTAAACAATATTTTAAAATATAATATTTAGTTATAGCATATCAGTAAGTATAATGACAAAAAATTTAAAATGAATAAGTAAAATATCAAGAGTACTTAGATACAACTGACTATCATGAAGAATAGGGAACCGCTTTCCAGAGGCTCCAGAATGTGCTTTAAATGAAGTTAGTGATTTATGGTCTCTCCTAATGAAATGCCATGGGTACATCGGGGCAACATAAATGTGTACACAGGTGGGCAATGCTGCTGATGTCCCATGAGAAACAGAACTAGATATTCTTTAGGTCCTAAAATTGAGTGAGTGCCCCCTCCTAGGCCACCTCTTCTTGGCTGGAGCCCAGTAAATGGCACTCTCAGAGGACGTTCTGTGGAGTCACAATGTGAAATGGATCTGCATGGATAAGAATGTCAGACTAAGAGTTAAGGTTCCTCTCCATGGTGGCGCATAAAGACATATTACTCACATAAAAATTTAGCAATGATTACCAACTATGTTTGAAGGTGGAACACAAGCAAACAAGTAGTAAATTAGTCAGTATCTGTGGTTTAGAGCTTATGGTTTAATTCATATTTGTAATTAAACAGCCCAGAAATTGCTCCAGGAATGTTCTCCCCTCTGTCCTATCATTTTTCCCATCTATTGGTTGGGTCATTTCCAGTGATATATAAACACAACTTGATCTTTATCACTTTATAAACATGACCTCTCTGGATTCTACTTCCCTTTTCAGCTATGCCCATATCTCTGTTCTCCTTTGCACAAAACTCCTCAAAAGATTTGACTATTCACTGCGTCCAATTTCCCCCTCCAATTTTCTGTTATCACACTCTAATCAGGTTTTTGCCACTACCACTCCCAAAACCTGCCTTCCCACGTCACAGATGACCTCCACATTGCTGTACTCAATAGTCAGGGCTCAATCCTCATGCCACTTAACATAACTGCAGCATTTGATACAGTCAATCACATTCAGCTTCTTGGAAATACTTTCTTCGCATGGAGTTCCTGACCACACAGCGCTGTTTGCTTTGCTAGTTTAGCTTCTTCTTCAAGCCCAGGGGTTGGTCCTTGGGCCTCTTCTTTGTCTACACATTCTCTCTGGGAATCTGATGGCTTTGAATACATTGACAACTGCCAGATTTACACCTCCAGAAATCTTGACTCATTATTCAACCATCTATTCAATAATTCTATTTTGATGTCTAGAAGATATCTCAAAATTAATATGCCCATCACTGAGCTCCTGATCTTGCCACCCTCAAGCTTGGATCACCCAACTTTTTCCATCTCAGTACATAGCATCCATCCTTCCACTTGCTCAAGTCAAAAATCACATAATTACTATCTACTGTCCTCAAAGTTGGAGATTTTTTTCTTTTCCCAAGTGTGCAGGGACCCTAGTAAAATGTCGTAAATCCCTTTGAGGAAGGACCCGACGGTACAAGGACCATAAATCTTCCTCCTAGTCTTCCCCAAAGGAATGTGACCAGTTACCAAGGCAACTGTGCACCATGGAAATGGAAATACCCAAACTTATCTGGGGTTACTAAGACTGGCTCTAAATTGTTGTTCATTTCTGAGAACCCAAAACACCACTGTGGTCTACCAGACCCAATGGGAACTTATGAAAGTCGGGAAATAAATAGAATTTTGACCTAAGTCTCACAGTGGGCCCAATGGGTCCAGGAACCCACACTGTGATTAGTTCTGCAGTGCCTTAAGTTTTAATTGGAGTTGACATTCTCAGAAACTAGCAGAATCCCCATATGAAGGGCAATATAATATAATATGATATAACTCTGGAGCTAGCCTGCCTGGATTCAAATCCTAGATATGATACTAGCTGTGTGATCTTGGCAAAACTACTTCTCTTTTCTGTGCTTCAATTTCCTAATCTTAAAAATAGGATAGTAATATCCCTTAAGGGTGGTACAGGATTGAATAAGTCAGCGTTTTTCAAATGTTTAGAATAATACCTTCATATAGTAAATGCTACATGTATGTTAAATAAATAAAATCCTTAATCTCTTCTTCATCCTGACTGTCCCCTCCAATCAGTCAGGAAATCCCTTTGACTTTACCTTCAAACATGTCTAAAATCTGACACCTTTACATCAGTTCTACCACTACCATCATAGAGTGAGCTACCACTACCTCTTGCCTGGATTATGGCAGTAGTCTCTTATCTGATCAGGCCCTCTATCCCTTTCCAACATGATCTTTTACTATTCTCCTCCATATTCACTCCACTCTAGCCACACTGGCTGCTGCTTGCTTTTCAAATACTCTAGGCTTGCTCTCACCTCAGTGGCTTTGCACTGGCTGTTCCTTTTACTATTCTCTTGCCTTTGATATCCTTATGGCTCAATCCTCCTAAATATTTTGAACAAATGCCACCTTCCTAATAAAGCCACCCTGACCACCCCTATTTAAACTGCAATTGTGCCCATACGTGCTCCTAATACTTTATCCTGCTCTATTTTAATAGCACTTGTAACTTTCTATAAAGTGTATAATTTACTATGCTTATCAGATCTCAACAAGAATCATGAAAAAGTCCCAAAGGATTAAAGATCCACTAGCTGGAAGGGACTTGGATGCCTGTGTCACTGCTTGGAGCAGAGCTGTCTAGGAGAACCTCCTGACCAGCAACATACGGATTGGCCTTTCCATGAGCAATGACTGACCACTTGCCCAGAAGAACATCACCAGTTCAAAGGAGCACAGATTACTGCTTCCACCTGGCTTTGCCATCACGTAAGTGTACTTTCAACTGGTGAGCTTATATCCCAAAGGTGAATGGAGCCATGCATAGAAAAAAGGAAGTGACAATAGCAGCATCCACAGGACCTAGCAACCAGAGAGAGAAGCAAACAAGCAGAATGCCCCAAACTGGCAGCTTCTTATAAACTAAAGAAGAGAGATGACAACTGTAGTTTTTGAATGAGATAAAATAATAATAACAACAATAGCACTCAAAGAAATGCAGTCCCAATGTGAAAACAAAAGAGTCTGAAATTCAAAGGGAGTTTTTGTTTGCTCAACTTTACAGTTTACAAAGATGAACTGAAGGAGCTGTTAGTCTCTTTGGGGACTGAATTCGGGCCTGTAAGATCAAGGAAAAAGATAGCTCAATGCAGAGAGCAAAAACACAAAGAGATGGAAATATGAGCTAAATTATTGAAAAGGGATTGGAGGACAGATGCAGAGACCAAACCTATGAATAATAGGACTTCCAATGGAGGGAAAGGAACAGATGTAGAGATGCATTAATTAAGGGAATAATAGCAGAAATTTTCCCTGGTTTTAAGAAAGATTAAAATCTGCAAGTGTGAAGTGCTCATCAAGTTCCAGGCAAAATTTATGGGGTGAAATTGTCTTTTTTAAAATACTTGGTTATATCTAGGTAGATATCCTAAATTCAAGCGTTAAAAAATATATAGGCTGTAAGGCATAAAAACTGTGTTACACACGAAGGAGAGAACCAACATAAATTGGACAAACACAGGAGACAGAAGAATTACAGCTACAGAACACAGGGCTCCAGCTTCAAGTCCTGCCGCCTGCTGAGACAGTCGCAGTGCACCTGCCAGGGTGAAAGAAAGGTGTGCACAGATATGGAAGGATTTGAGGCTTATGTCACCCGCATTTTCCATGTAAGGAAATACTTCAGGAAGGGCTCTAGCACAACAAAATATGAACCTCAACAGAGTCCCTGGTAGGGCATAAGGAGGTGAGGAACCAGCCGTGAGTTTCAGTCTCTATCAGTGTGTGTGTGTGTGTGTGTGTAATTTTCCACTTAGGCATACGTACATTGAAATCTAAATCGAAAATGCTAGAGTGACTGGGAATTTATAATATAAGTGCTGAGTAATGATTATACAAATAGAAGAAGCATTCTGCAGGAGAAAACCTAAAAATGTCTAAAAGTACTAAACTATTTCACGAAATCTTGGGAAGGGAAGAGGGAGTATGTAGAAAGGGAAGTACAGATTTTCTTACGGTTTCATCTGAGAAACGCATAGGGAAATGAAAGCATCATAAAAGTGGAGGGGGGCAGTGAGAAAATAAAGCTGTTAGAGAGAGAGAGAGACAGTTGGCATCTTGTTTTCATAGTGATTGCAGAGAAATCAGTGGTCCAAAAGGAGTGAACAGAATGGAAACGCATTCACTAGAAGAAAGGGAATATGTGGTAGAATCTTTAAATTTAACAAGGAAAACAGAATTATAGTACATTGATGAATCTATCAAAATTAAGGAAAGAAAAGGGAAAACAATATCAAATAAATAATATGCATAAGATGAAACAAACAAAATCAAATATGTTATTAAATTAAATATGAATGAACTGAGCTCATCTTTCAAAGACAAACATTTTCAGACTGAACTTAATAAACCAGATATATCTTGATTTCAAAGCACACTTAAAGTGACCTTTTTTAATGTTAAAAAATAAGGAATAGGTAAATGGGTATCAGGGAAATTACATATTTTTTAGAAAGGAAAAGAAGAAAAAAAGGAAGGAGAAGAAAGCAGGACTGCTACAATTATTAGCCAACACAGCATTTAAGATTAAAGCATTAATCAGGATGAAGGGGAAGGTTATAAAACATAAAGGCACCATTTATTAAAGGGATAAAGCAGAAACCACTAGAAATCTTTTTTTAATTGACACAAACCTTGATTATATAATTGGTTATTTGAATTCACTTTCATAATGTAACCGTTTTTATTTTTTTTTTGAAACAGAGTCTTGCTCTGTCACCCAGGTGGGATGGAGTGCAGTGGCACCATCTCAGCTCACTACAACCTCTGCCTCCTAGGTTCAAGCGATTCTCATGCCGCAGCCTCCCAGGTAACTGGGATTACAGGCACACACCACCATACCTGGATAATTTTTTTTGTTTTTGAGATGGGGTCTCTCTCCCGTGACACAGGCTGGAGTGCAGTGATGTGATCTTGGCTTACTGTAACCTCCACCTCCCAGGTTCAAGCGATTCTCCTTTCTCAGCCTCCTGAGTAGCTGGGATTACAGGCGTGTGCCACCACGCCAGGCTAATTTTTGTATTTCTAGTAGACACGGGATTTCACCATGTTGGCCAGGCTGGTCTCAAACTCCTGACCTTAGGTGATCCACCCACCTTGGCCTCCCAAAATACTGGGATTACAAACGTGAGCCACCGCACCTGGCCCATAATGTAACTTCTGTATTTTTATTTATGCCTCTTCTACTTACTCTGGGATGGCTGGCCATGTTTATTTTTTGATATTCCAGTATTATTCTTAGGAGAAGGACACCTTTAAGTAGTAAGTCTAGTTATAAAGATTCCAACCGGGTCTGCCTGTCTTAAAAATCAGTGATCTTCCTCATCACAGCCTGATGCCTCTGTGGCCCATGGGCAGCCCAGCAAAGGGATCACAGGGCCCACCACGGTAGAGAGTGGCACAGAGGATACCTGGGGACCTCCCTGCGGGAATGCGCAGACGCCACTCACGTAGCCCAGCCCAGACTGGCCCTTCCAACATGGACTCCCAGTGGAGACCATCTGGTTCCTGAAGGCTTCTGATCCTCGGGCTGCAGCCCCCACACCTAATGCTTTAACCAGTGGGGCAAAGAGGCTGAGGAGCTCTAAAGGAAGGCCTTGAGGAACTCTTTGTCCCCTCTATGGGCCACTCCCTGGATTTAATTCTGGGACTCGACATTCATCTCTTTTCAGTTTCAACAAAGTTTTTGAGCACATAATATGTACCGGACCCTGTTTCAGGCTGCTTTTTAATTTAAAAAAATCTTTTGAGACAGGGTCTGGCTCTGTGGCCCAGACTGGAATACAGTGTCATGATCATGGTTCACTGCAGCCTCGACCTCCCAGGCTCAAGTGCTCCTCCTACCTCAGCCTCCCAAGTAGGTAGGCCTAATAGGCATGTGCCACCACACCTGGCTAATTGTTTTTATTTTTGTAGAAATGGGGTCTCACCATGTTGCCCAGACTGGTCTTAAATTCCTCAACTCAAGCTATTCTCCTGCCTCAGTCTTTCAGGGATTATAGGTGTGAGCCACAGCACCCAGCCCAGGCTGCTTTTTTTGAGGGCTCATATTTTTCACGATTTCCCTCAGATCTGGTGAGTGAATTAAGTTCTACAACTCATGTGTGGCTTCAAAGTGCTTCACATTCAGGGATTGTCAGACAACAGTGCATAGGCAGTGCTGATCTGTGGCATAGTTCCAGCAGGCTGAGAAAAATTAGAGATAAGTTCGATAGAGTGAGTTTTTAATGAAGCTAAATCTATTCTATCTAAAAGTTTGTTCTTTATTCTGATATTAATCCTTCCTCTTTTTAGATTTAAACTGGCATTTTTTTCATGAAATTATAGTAGACAGCAGGGTTTTCTTAATGTTCTTAATTGAAAAATAAAAATTTGACAATCCTGTTACCCCAAATAAATTAATGTATAGGTTGATATATGATGTATTATTCTGTGAACCCAAACATGTGCAGCTTTGTTCTCTGACCTTTGCTTTCTGCAGCTCTCAGGACTATCCATGCTGAAAAGACACAATGCAATATTTCTGCAGTCATCTCTCTCTTTGCAAATTCACCTTGGCCAGCAGGACAAATGGTCCCGCTATTCAAGGAGCCAGATTTTCCTCTGGAGGGATGGGGCCGTATTATGCAGAGTCCCACCCTGGGCAGTTAGAAGACCTCACTGCTTTGCAAGCTGTTGCTGAGCCTGAGTATTTCTAAGCCTTCCAAAATCCTTGGTGCAGTCTGGCCTCACATTGCCAGCTGAGGGAATAAGCCTGAATACTGGTCCCCCACATACTCTACTGAGGAAACTCATCATATTCCAGTGTCATTCTGAAAAAAAGATTCGCAAATAGACATTTAGTAATCATCACAACTCTGACAAAGTTGACCTGAATCTGTCTTCAAAAATTCAAAAGAAAAAGGAATGAAAATTGGAGGTTATAATTTTACCAATATCAAACCAAAGATAGAGATGTTTCATCTTCATTTACATCAAGCTTTTATCCTCCAAAATTTTAAAACCATTTCTTATGTTACCTCCATCATTTAGCAATTAAAATTTTAGAGAGTTTACTTGAAACCCAACTTGAGTTTGGAAGTTTGGCTCATTTGATGCAACCTAGTTAAATCTGGCAATTCCTTTTTTTTCACCACAGGAGGCAGCTTGGGGTAGAGAATTTGGGTCTGTCTGACAGCAAAGACCTGAGTCTGAATCTTGACTGAAAATCGTTCAGTAACTACGTTACTTTCAGAAGGCTTTTAACCTCTCTAATCCTCAGCGTCACGATTTGTAAAATGGGTATTGTAAGACCAACAGCACGTAGTCATAATGAGTCTGGCATAAAGTAAATGCCAATCCTGTAAAATGCTAATCTTGTTTTTTAACCTAATTAGATGTCTAATTTTAATTTTAAATGAGCTTACACAGGATGTCTTTTTTCCATTTTTAATATTTTAAAAATTGGTAGGAAGCATCTACGAAAGCAAGTTTGTTTTTCAAGTTTGTGAAGTTACACAAATGATTGTAGAGTAAAACGGCCTTGTACCAAATGTTCTACCTACTCATAATGCCAAATATCCACAATGTCAAACAAGAACCCCAAATGTTCTCAGCTTTAATTTCACACCACTGTCACTTTAACCAAACAGTCTCCTTAGCAGGATACTTCAGTGCTGAATCATTGTTGACTCAGAGGTTTATAAATACCACTACTTGTATGACTTGGAGTCGTCTTCAGTGCTTCCCTATCTCCCTCTCTAAGTTCAATTAAGCCTGACCCTGCAAAGGGAGTGACATCTGACATGCTCACTTCCCACATTAGTGGGGCTGCTAAGTCTGCATGACGTGCATGATACATTTATAAAAAGGAACATTCTAAAAATAAGTTTAATGTATTCTCATTCAACTCACTAAGAAACTGATGTAACTTGAAGACAGCAAGCTACACTCATCAGTTTTCTCTAACAGCTTAGTAAATGTCAGAAAGAAACGGAAATGTTCTAAATAAGGACATCACTCGAAGTCCTTACAAAATAAATCAGAATGCATACTTTTTCTATAAAAAATGCTTTAAAAAGATGATATATAACGTTCAAAATCTAAATCTCATTTGGTAGGAATAGTTTAAAGATAACACTCGAAAAGACAGCTAAGGTGATATGTAGAAAGCAGCTGAAATGTATATAAAATCATTTCTGTAAGGGATTTACTTAAGGGGTGAGGAATTATAGATATAATATACCATCAACACTGTTAGAGTCAACTCATCATCTATGCTAACAGTAATGTTCAGCAGGGAAGATAATCTAAAAATCCTGTATATTTGCTTTTGTATTCTAACATATTATTATTTGCAGTAGATTTATCTTCCCAATTATATTTAAGATTTGTTTGCCTTTTTGGGTATTAATTATCTGTTGGATGGAGAAAGATACCCAATAGCACTCTCAAGGGCACAGCAAAGCTGAAAAAGTAAAATTTTTCCAGAGATGATCTACAAAATAAATTATGTCTGTAAGAGAGTAAGAGATGTGGCTTGGATCACTGACAGCATGGAGTGAGGCCAATCCCAATAACTGGTATCTCTACAGTCCTTCAGCCATTACCCACCAGTGGCCAAGGGAGAAGGGTGGTTGCAAGCACTCCTACTCCCTCCAATTACTCTCCTTTTCTTCCCTCAGGCATGAACCCAACTCCTCCAGAGCAGTTGTGGTCAGAACATTTTGGGCAATAGGCCTCACAAAAGAAGGATCTTCAAATTCAGGGGACAAATCCAAAGGAATTTGATGAATCAACTGAAAAACGAATGAGCTGACCACATACTGAGAGTGACCTGAAAAAAAATCAGTAAAGAAATTTTATCAATTGACTAGGGTGTTTGATTCTTAAGAAGGAAATGAAATGCAAAATTTGCAATTTATGCAGAATTCTCTGTAATCTCTTGAATTCCAAGGAAAGTGACAGGTCTTTTCAAATCCTTCTCCCGGAAACAGACAGAATTATAAATACAAAATACTGGAACAAAATCTCAGTGTTGAGAGTAAGTCATGTTGCCAACATCCTATAAACTGGGAAGATTAAAACAAAGGTGTAACAAGATCAAAAGCTCTCACTGAAAGCCCACTCTGGTTTTCTCACTCTGGAAGGGGCACAGTGCTGTAAGAAGTTAAACAAATCTTGACAAATCTCACCAGCAATCCTGAATAATAAGAAATGAGGGCAAGAGGGAAGGGTGAGCAGTGGACAAAACAGATCCACAGGTCAGAGGCTATGGGGGCAAGGCAGAAGAAGCAAGCCTGTGGGTATATCAGAAAACCCTGCAGCAACTCAGCCACCTGCCCAGTTTTTCAATAGCAGCATAGGGTCATACTGACATGAGCAAGCACTTGCCTAAAATGGGGAACTGGGGTAGGATCCTCCATCCCACTTTGAAAAGGCAAGAAGGACCATGAGAAACATGAAGGACCATGAGAAAGAGGGAGGCGCTTCTTCTACTGGAACCACAGTGTATATTGGAGCAGGGCCAACAATGAAACTCTGCCAGCCCCAAGAGTTTTCTCTCATCCAAAATTTGACCTAACTGGCCACTTCCTCCTGATATATTAAAATGCATTTTCAAATTAAAGGGATAGCATTCCACAATGATAGGACACTCCTCCAATTTGGTGGATAAAAGCCCCAGGGAGGGTCCCAGAGAAAGCTGTACTCATTCTGCTCACTTAGATTAGAGGTCCCTGAACAGAAAAGTAGATATAAAAATACTGGCCTCTGGTGCTAGTATCTCAACAAAGAGAGAAAACAGAGCTTCTGTGGCATACATCCCTTCTTTTCTGACTCACATGTAATCCCAACTTCCTCTCTACACTATTCAAGATGCTGAATGAACAAATGATATTCTCCAACAACACCCAACTCTCCAGGGTATCTAAGAGGGAAAAAAAAAAAACAGGCTGGAATTGGCCATCTTCTCTGCAAAATTAAATGCCAAAAGAAATGTTAAACGCCAAAAAGATAATGGGATCACAGTAATTTTTTAAAAGAAACAGTTATGACTCAAGAGTTTTTTGGTTTTGTTTTTTCTGAGATGGGGTCTCACTTCCTTTGGCCCAGGCTAGGGAGCAGAGATGGGTTGTTGGCTCACTGCATCCTCGACTTCCTGAGCTCATGTGACCCTCCCACCTCAGCCTCCGAAGTAGCTGGGACTACAGGGGCACAACACCATACCTGGCTAATTTTTTGGATTTTTAGTAGTGACAGGGTTTCACCATGTTGCCCAGGCTGGTCTTAAACTCCTGGAGTCAAGCAATCCACCCACCTCAGCCTCCCAAATTGCTCATTACAAGCATGAGCCAAAGCACCTGGCCTGACTCAAGAGTTTTATGTCAGAAAAGCATCCTTTTCATACAGAGATAACAGAAAAATCTTATCAAATATGCCAACTCTCAGAAAATATACAACCCATGTATTCTCTCTAGAAAAATGACCCAAAGATATGTACTAATGGCAAAGAGGAGATGCAAATAAAGAAGTCACAGATGAAGACACCGTGGAATGAAAGGCCCTGATGTGTGAATTAAAACATGTAATCGAATCTAAATGACTTGGTAAATAAGGTTAAAAACAAGACACAAATGTGATTATTAAAAGAAAAGTTAATGTATTCTCAAAAATAAGAGTTTTAACACTTCAATAACTATCTAGAAAAAAACTTCCAGAATAGACCAACAGAAACCTAAGAAATGGGAAAAAGTATTATTTCTGATAAATTCCTGATCTTCATAGGTGGTAGTCATTAGATATCAGTTTATATTAATAACTTGAGAAAGTTTGAACCTAAAGATTTAAAATAACTTATTAGCAAAACAAAATATTGGCTTTTTATCCACAGAATTACTAAAAGAAAATTAAACAAAAAAAAAATGCAGATATTATGTTAAGAAAGAAAATAAGGGCCGGGCGCGGTGGCTCACGCCTGTAATCCCAGCACTTTGGGAGGCCGAGGCGGGTGGATCACAAGGTCAAGAGATCGAGATCATCCTGGTCAACATGGTGAAACCCCGTCTCTACTAAAAATACAAAAAATTAGCTGGGCACGGTGGCGCGTGCCTGTAATCCCAGCTACTCGGGAGGCTGAGGCAGGAGAATTGCCTGAACCCAGGAGGCGGAGGTTGAGGAGCCGAGATCGCGCCATTGCACTCCAGCCTGGGTAACAAGAGCGAAACTCCGTCTCAAAAAAAAAAAAAAAAAAAAAGAAAGAAAGAAAGAAAGAAAATAAATAAAACAGAGGAAAGGCAGAAAACATGAAATGAGATACAAGAAGTAATAAACATTTGTTATAAAAAGAAATATAATGGGAGTATCTCATCTGTTAAAAGGAAAAGACTCATATTGGGTCAAAAAATGAAATCTAACTATAGTGATGTGTCACTTAATGATATGGATATGCGTTGTGTTGTTAGGCATTTTTCTCCATTGTGCAAACATCATAGTGTGTACTTATATAAATCTAGACAATATAGCCTACTACACACACAGGCTATATGGTATAGCCTATAGCTCCCAGGCTACAAACCTGTATAACATGTTACTATACTGAATACTGTATGCAATTGTAACACAGTGGTAAGCATTCATATATCTAAACATAGAAAAGATACAGTAAAAATACGGTATAAAAGATAAAAAATGGTATACTCATATAGTGTACTTACCATAAATAGATCTTGCAGGACTGAAAGGTGATCTGGATAGTGAGTAGTGAGTGAATGTAGAGGCTTAGGACATTACAGTATTGTAGACTTTATAAACACTGTACATTTAAGCTACACTAAATTTATTTTTAAATGTTTCTTTCTTTTTTTAACTTTTGTTTTAGGTTTCAGGGCACATGTACAGGACTATTATGGAGGTAAGCTTGTGTTGCAGGGGTTTCATGTACAGATTATTTTGTCACCCAGGTAATAAGCATAGTATGTGATAGGTAATTTTTTTAATCCTCTCTCTGCTCCCACCCTCCACCCTCCAATAGGACCTTGTGTCTGTTGTTCCGCTCTTTGCACCCACGTGTTCTCATTGTTTAGCTCCCACTTATAAGAGAGAACATACAGTACTTGGTTTTCTGTTTCTGCATTTGATTGCTTAGGATAATAGTCTCCAGCTCCATTCATGTTGCTACAAATGTCATCATCTCATTCTTTTTATGGCTGTGTAGTATTCCATGGTATATATGTATCATATTTTTGTATCCAGTCTGTCATTGATGCGTATGTGAGTTGATTCTATGTCTTTGCTTTTGTGAATAGTGCTTCAATAAGCATATGTGTGTATGTATGTTTATGGCAGAAAGAATTATATTCCTTTGAGTATAAACCCAATGACGGCATGGATGGGTTGAATGATAATTCTGTTTTAAGTTATTTGAGAAACTGCCACACTGCTTTCCACAATGGCTGAACTAATTTGCACTCCCATCAGCAGTATATAAGCATTTTCTTTTCTCTGCAACCTTGCAAATATCTATTACTTCTTGACTTTTTAATAATGGCCATTCTGACAGATGTGAGAAGGTATCTCATTGTAGTTTTAATTTGCATTTCTCTGATGCAACATCCAAGCTGGAAACCAAATCAGGACCACAGTCCCATTCACAATTGTCACAGAAAGAATAAAATGCCTAGAAATATGCTAACCAGGGTGATGAAATAACTCCAGAACGAAAATTATAAAACATTATTCAAAGATAACAGAGAGAATTACAAAACATTGTTCAAAGATATCAGTGATGACACAAACAAATGGAAAAACATTCCATGTTCACCAACAGAAGAATCAACATTGTTAAAATGGCCATAGTGCTCAAAGCAGTGTACAGATTCAATGCTATTCCTATCAAACTACCAATGACATTCTTCATAAAATCAGAAAAAACATTTTAAAATTTATACGGAATCAAAAATGAGACTGAATAGCCAAGGCAATCCTAAGAAACAAATAACCAAACAACAACAACAACAACAAAAAGCTGGAAGCATCACTTTACCCAACTTCAAACTATACTAAAGGGCTACAGTAATCAAAACAGCATGGTACTGGTACAAAAACAGACACACAGACCAAAGGAACAGAATAAAAAGCCCAGAAATAAGGCCAAACACCTACAACCATCAGATCTTTGACAAAGCTGACAAAAACAAGCAATGAGGAAAAAACTCTCTACTCAATAAATGGTGCTGGGATAACTAGCTAGCCATATGGAGAAGATTGAAACTGGGCACTTTCCTTCCACCATATAAAAAATTCCAACTCAAGATGGATTAAAGACTTAAATGTAAAACCTAAAACTACAAAAGCCCTAAAAAAAAAAAAAAAAAAAAAAAAAAAAAAAAAAAAAAAACCAAGGAAATATCATTCTGGACATAAGACCTGGTAAAGATTTCATGACCAAGATGCCAAAAGCAATTGCAACAAAAGCAAAAATTGGCAAATGGAAACTAATTAAACTAAAGAACTTCTACACAACAAAAGATACTATCAACAGAGTAAACAGATAACCTACAATATAGGAGAAAATATTTGCAAACTGTGCATCTGACAAAGGTTTAATATCCAGAATTTATAAGGAACTTAAACAAATTTACAAGCAAAATATAAATAACCCTTAAAAAGTGGGCAAAGGACATGAACAGGCCCTTTCAAAAGAAGATATACATGTGGCCAATAAGCATATGAAAAAAATTATTTCTTTAATAATAAAGTAACCTCAGCTTATTTTAACTTTTTTACTTTATAAATGTTTTCATTTTTTAACTTTTTAACTCTTTTGTAATAACACCTAGCTTAAAACACAGACACATTACATAGCTGTACAAAAATATTTTCTTTCTTTATATCTTTACTCTGTAAACATTTTTCTATTTTTAAACTTTTTTTTTTTTTTACTTTTTACTTTACTTTTACTTTTTTTACTTTTTTTTGTTAAAAACTAAGACACACACACATTAGCCTAGAACAACACAGGGTCAGAATCATCAATATTAGACTTCCACCTTCACATCTTGTTCCACTGAAAGGTCTTCAGGGGCAATGACATGCATGGAACTGTCATCTCCCGTGAGAACATACCTGGAACAGAATACCTGCTGAAAACTCTGCCTGAGGCTTACAGTTAACTTGTTTTTTGTAAGTGAAAGGAGTATGCTCTAAAATAAACATGAAAAGCATAGTGTACTAAGTACATAAACCAGTAACATAGTCATTTAGCATTAAGTCTTATACACTGTACATAATTATATGTGCTGTACTTTTATATGACTGTCTATACAAGCATCCCCACAAGCACTGAAATAATGTGTTGCACTCTGACATCACCAGACAATAGGAAATTTTCAGCTCTATTATAATTTATGAGACCACCATTATATATGCAATTAATAATGGCATGGATGGGTTGAATGGTTAACATTTGTTAACCAAAATGTCTATTTTGGTTATTTATTTATTTATTTATTTATTGAGATGGAGTCTCACTCTGTCACCCAGGCTGTAGTGCAGTCACGTGATCTCAGCTCACTGCAACCTCCACCTCCCACTTCAAGCAATTCTCCTGCCTCAGCCTACCAAATAGCTGGAACTACAGGTGCATGCCACCACACTCGGCTAATTTTTTGTATTTTTAATAGTGTGACGGGGTTTTACCATGTTATCCAGGATGGTCTTGATGTCCTGAACTTGTGATCCGCCTGCCTCAGCCTCCTAAAGTGTTGGGATTACAGGTGTGAGCCACCACGCCCAGACTGTATATGCCATCTATAGGAGATATATATTCAAAGTGGCTATATATATCTATAGGAGATATATATATAAAGTTACTCAGAAAAGTTAAGATAAATGGTGAAATAAAAATATAATATGCCTATATTAACTGCAAAAGAAAACAAAAAAAAATAGGTTTCCATACAAACATCAAAGTAGAAATCAAGGAAGAAAACATTAAATATAGCCACTTTTGTTAAAAACTGACAATTTACAGTAAATTTTATCTGTCATAAACCTGTGTGCCAAATAACATGCAGTCCTATGTAAATATATCTTTAAAATTCAAAATAAATTACTGTAGATATGAAGGAATTAACATCATTGTCTCATTTTTAGAAAATTGAGTAGATAAAAATAAATAAAATTATTTTAATAGCTTTATAAATGCCAAATTCATAGAGAGTACTCTAAATTCAGGTTGCCATGGAATATTTGTGAAAACTAATTATATATCAGGTAGCAATGTAAGTCTCAACAATTTCAAACTGTTGAAATGGTATAGACCATATATAACCATATGAAAAAGAAATAGAGATAATCATAAAGAAACCACAAAGAATCTGCAATTAGTTGAAAATTAAGACAGGAAAGGAAAGAAAGGAGGGAGAGAAGGAAGGGGGGAGGGCAAGAGAAAGATAAATGTGCTTAAGTAAGTTTATGTAACTAGGATCAAAGAGAAAATAAAAATTCAATTGCAGATTATTCAGATATTAATTATAATGGAACACTTCATATGAAAACTTACGAGATGTAATTCTAAGTCAATTATCAGAGAAAAATGCATGAGTTTATTTTGCTTTCCTTACTTAACAGGTCCTTTCCTTTTTTATGACTTCTTCTTTTATTCATTTTGACTGTCTATTCTCTCTTCTGTTTACGAAAATGCCAAGAAAAGTAAAATGTAGAAAAAAAATGTAGGTAAAGTCAGGTTCAAATTATAGAAGAATTATTTAGCATGGGAAAGAATAGATCAAGTCAATCATTTCAGAAGGCTTCTTCATAAGCCTCCAGGTTAGAGATGAAATAAGACAAAGTTCTATGGTCCAAATATTCATAGCTCTAAAAACTGATTACCCAAAACAAGCCTCTATCTATACGCAAGCTCCTGATTTCCTAATGAATGGCTGACTTTGAAAGCAAACAGGGGTTACTTTAATCAAGGTAATAACATTTAACAACCCTCATGCAGTACTCACTATGTACCAGGCAATGTTCTAAGCACTTTCTATGAATTAATTTGATCTTCATGACACACTAGTAATGCACTACCTTGTCTCGGTGTTAAAATCTTTTCACATGATTTATTACTTAAAGTTTTTATTCTCTGTTCTTCCCACTTCAGTTTAGAAAAAAAGTAATCCTTTTCTAATCTGTAAACTACATGATTAGCAGAGAAGCATGTCAAGGGATAGAAGGCCCCTTATTGTTCCTGGACTTTTGTGTCCTCTGTTTTTCTAATATATCTACCATGTGGTCCTGGACCATTTCAGGACTGCTTTTAGCTCCTGTCATCTAAAACTATTAGAACAGAGAGAGATCCAAGATGGCTGATCACTAGCAGCTCGGGATTGTAGCTCTCAGTGAAAGCGCAGAGAACGAGAGGACGTCACACTTTCAGAAGAATTTTTGTTGCTCATGGACCAGGAGATTCCCAGCGGAGGAGTCCCACAGGTCGCCAGCGTGACTCTTGTGGCCGGCGCCATGGTTTTGCTGGCGCCTCGGCGTGGCAGTTCTTGGTGCAGAGTGAGTGGGACTGGGTCCCCTTTTGGCCAATGTTGTTTGGAGCTCTGGGAAGACAGAGTCACCTCTTCAGCTTATTGAAGGATGGACTTAAGAAGGGAGCTAGACCGGAGATTCCCGGGCAGAAAAGCATCATCAATCTTAACACCGCTGTTTCAGCCGGCACAGTGGATTGCTCAGATTTCGGCGCTGAGAATCAACAAGTTGGACGTCCACTCAGAGACCTAATTTGAAAGTCGGTAATCACAAAGACGACAGGTGGATAAATTTACAATGATGGGAAGAAACCAGCGTAAAAAGGCTGAGAATACCCAAAATCAGAATGCCTCTCCCTCTACAGGGGATCACAGTTCCTCATCAACAACAGAACAAGGCCTGATGGACAATGAGTGCGTTCCATTAACAGAAGTAGGCTTCAGAAGTTGGATGATAAGAAACTTCTGTGAATTAAAAGAACTTGTTCTAACCCAATGCAAAGAAACTAACAACTTTGAAAAAAGGTTTGACGAAATCCTAACGAGAATAGACAACTTAGAGAGGAATATAAGTGAATTAATGGAGCTGAAAAAACATAACACAAGAACTTTGCAAAGTATGCACAAGTTTTAACAGTCAAATTGATCAAGCAGAAGAAAGGATATCAGAGGTCGAAGACCAACTTAATGAAATAAAATGAGAAGTCAAGATTAGAGAAAAAAGGATAAAAAGGAATGAGCAAAGTCTCCAAGAAATATGGGACTATGTGAAAAGACCTAACCTACGTTTGATAGGTGTACCTGAATGTGACGAAGAGAATGAATCCAAGTTGGAAAATACTCTTCAGGATATTATTCAGGAAAACTTTCCCAACCTACTAAGGCAGGACAATATTCAACTCCAGGTAATACAGAGAACACCACGAAGATATTCTTCAAGAAGACCAACCCCAAGATACATAATCGTCAGATTCATTAGGGTTGAAATGAAGGAGAAAATACTAAGAGCAGCCAGAGAGAAAGGTCAGGTTACACACAAAGGGAAACCTATCAGACTTACAGCAGATCTCTCAGCAGAAACCCTACAAGCCAGAAAAGAGTGGGGACAATATTCAACATCCTTAAAGAAAAGAACTTTCAACCCAGAATTTCATATCCAGCCAAACTAAGCTTCACAAGTGAAGGAAAAATAAAATCTTTTGCGAACAAGCAAGTATTTAGAGATTTCACCATCACCAGACCTACTTTACAAGAGCTTCTGAAAGAAGCACTACACATAAAAAGTAAAAACCAGTATCAGCCTTTCCAAAAATATTCCAAAAATATATCAAAAAGTAAACAGCATTAACATAATGAAGAACTTACATCAACTAATGGACAAAACAGCCAGCTAGCATCAAATGGCAGTATTAAACTCATGTATATTATTAACTGGATAAAAAGCCAAAACCCATCGGTATGCTGTATCCAGACCCATCTCACATGGAACAACACACAAAGACTCAAAACAAAGGGACGGAGGAAGATTTACCAACCAAATGGAGAGCAAAAATAAATAAATAAATAAAAAGCAGGAGTTGCAATTCTCACCTCTGATAAAATAGACTTTAAAGCAACAAAGATCAAAAGAGGCAAGGAAGGACATTACATAATGGTAAAAGGATCAATGCAACAAGAAGAGCTAACGATCCTAAATATACACTTACCCAATACAGGAGCACCCAGATACATAAGACAAGTTCTTAATGACTTATAAAGAGACTTAGCCTCCCACACAATAATAGTGGGAGACTGTAACATCACATTGTCAATATTAAACTGATTAACGAGATAGAAAATTAACAAGGACATCCAGGACTTGAACTCAGACCTGAAACAAGTAAACTTAATAAACATTTATAGAACTCTCCACTTCAAATACACAAAACACACATTCTTATCAGTACCATATCACACCTATTCCAAAAGTGACTACATAATTGGAAGTAAATCACTCTTCAATAATTGCATAGCATTTCGTAGGTTTAAATGAAATATTGGTTGGCTGCTTGTTTGTTATTTTCTTCCCTTATTCCTTCCTGTCTCCATTGTTAAGCACAATTATTGGTATAAAAGAGGTTTTCAATTCCCAGTTTTAGACTGCATTCCAGCCTGGGCAATAAAGCAATACTCCCATTCTCTCTCTCTCTTTCTCTTCCTTTTTCTTCCTCTTCTTCATTCTTTTTTTTTCTTTCTCTCTTTCTTTCTTCCTTTTTTTCTTCTTAAAAAAAAACTATTAGAACAAACTAAGCCTATTAAAATTGTCATTTTTGAACTTGATGCAATCCAGTGTCTCCTTCCCAACTGATGTTCAGTGATATTTCTCCTACTTATGATGACAGAGAATAAGCGTCAGTGCTTAAGATATGTCCAAATATTAGCACTTTTCTTTTTAAATTCTATACTTATAAAAAACAAAACCAAAGAAACGGAGTCGATGGATGTTAAAAGCAGCATCCAGTTCTAATACACAATTGAAACTAGCCTAGGAGCAAGTGTAATGATGTTTTGAAATGAATCATGTTTTAATATCTTATAGAAAAAGATTAAAATTAAAAATTAGATGAGTATAGCTTAGCAATCAGAAATCTTCCTGTGAATTCACCACAAATTCAGCCTGAAAGGTCATTGCAAATTCTCCCAGCATTCTAAAGATAATTAGTTTCTTTTGAATAATGCTTAAAGGAAAATAGTCTTTCAGCTCTATGAGTGTGTTCATCTACTAGCATTTTTCTCCCCAAGAAGGAAATTCCTCTAAATATAGAACAAACCTACAAAAAGAAAAAAAGAACCTAGGCAAATGAACAAATAAGCAATCAAAATGGACTGTTTTATCCAATCTCATTATCTTTTATTATGTCTGGGAAGAGCTATCATGCTTTGTTTTTTTACCAGCTAGAATGGAGGGGAGAATGTCCCTAATAGAAGTTGGAAATGCACATACTCAGGTGCTCAACAAGCTAAGCACATCTTATCAGACAATGGAGTAGATCCAATAGGAAGGGCTCTCCTAGATCAGCAGAGGACATTTAGAAACAGAAAAGGGGCATACCTTGCAACAACAGTCATTTTATCATCCTTCATACTCCAGTATCCATTAAGTATCAGTAATGTGTTAGTTACTATGTTTAACATATATCCCTCATTTTAATTCTTATTCCTGTTCTGAATAAACTATTTGTCATGTTACATTGCTGGTTATTATGTGTTAAGTCCATTATTAGGAAATGGGTCATTTTTCACCTTTCTCAGAAGGACTGCATCCAATTAGAAACTATCTCCAGATTGCTGCCAAGGCTTTCTTTTCCTAGAGTAAGAATAGTGAGGAATATGCTGCATTGTCACTATGCTCAGGACAAAAGTAAACTGAAATAGAACTCAAGTGCACTAAAATGTAAAAGGCACAATATATTTTCCTTAAAAAAGAGAAAGTAATCTTGGATTCAAAGGAGACCACAAAACCACGAAACTTTCTATCTGGAACCTAGAGATCCGTCACAAGCCAGAGACTCTGGCCTACGTGGTCTGTGAAATGAGCTCTGGAAATAAGATATGGTGGGTAGGCTGACCATAATATGGCATTGCACATTAATTTGCATTGTATCTGGTTGACCTTCTCCTACATCAGCAATGTAATATCTTCATGATGCCTGTAATTAATAGCCTTTTTCAAGAAAAAATTTGAATACAATAACTGAATAATTAAATGTACATGTTGGCATAGGAAGATAAGAAGACTATGAAAGAAATTGTGATATGTTCCTAAAATTTTCTTAATAATAACATTTTGGTTGGAACTTCTGGTTCTGGGCATTAGGTAGTAACAGGCTCTGGAATTACTCTCCTACTATAAACAACTAGAAAAAGTGAACAAAAAACAAGTTTCATATATGGAACAACAAGTAACACAGAACTATGATTTCTGAAAGGAGGAAAACAAATCAGATGAGACTTATAATTGCCCCAGCTTTCAACCTGGAGACAATATCTAAAGCACAGTGCAGAGAGGTGGAACCCAAGCAGAGCCCAGAAGTAGGGCTGAATTGAGGAGACAGAGACTGGAGTTTGGAAAGACTGAGATGGGCAGAATTTGTAAGACAGAGTACTAAAGAACAGGGAGCTACAAAGAGAAAGGGCACCAGAAATCTGCACATGAGTCTGCTTGGAGTTGTGGACTGAATACCAATCTTCATGTGCATAGGATGAAACTTCACACAGCCAGGAAAATCAACTTCTAGGGAAAGAAAGAGAAATTACTGGACATTTGTAAGTAGGACAATTTCCTGAGCTCACATAAGACTGGAAATCTTTCAAGTTCCCAATAGTTGAAGTACAGAGACATTGATAAATAGGGCATAGTCAAGATCTCAGAAAGGTCACACCATATATTGGGATAAAATTAACCATAGAAAAGGTACTCTGGACATTTATATTAAGGAATTTTTTAAAACTCTTGATCTAATATGAAAGTCTTCATCTAATCTTCACTTAATTTAAGATTGCTCTAAAACAAAGTTTAACATTCTTTAAAGAAATACCACAAAATCCAGCATTCAACAGCCTAAAATTTACTGTTTACAATACAATCAAAATTACTAGAATAAACATGAGGAGCAGAAAAATGTGATTTACAATGTGAAAAATATCAGTTAATAGAACCATACTCAAAAAGGATAAAGATGATGGAATTGTTGTTTGTTTGTTTGTTTGTTTGTTTGAGACAGTCTCACTCTGTCACTCAGGCTAGAGTGCGGTGACATGATCTCAGTTCACTGCAACCTCTGCCTTCTAGGTTCAAGCTATCCTCCTGCCTCAGCCTCCTGAAAACCTGGGACTACAGGTGTATGCCACCACGCCCAGCTAATTTTTGTATTTTTAGTAAAGATGGGGTTTCACCATGATGGCCAAGCTGGTCTTAAACTCCTGACCTCTGATGATCTGCCCACCTCAGCCTCCCAAAGTGCTGGCATTACAGGCATGAGTCACCAAGCCCGGCCATAAATATTTTTCTAAGGATCTAAAGTTAAATATGAACATAGGAAGAGAGATGGTGGATATGAAAAAGAACCTGATGAAATTTGTGAGATAAAAAATAGAATATCTAAAATGAGAATTTCATTTTATAGAATTATCATTAAGCTAGACACTGCAAAAAAAAAAAAAGATTAGTGAACTTGATGACATAGCAAAAATCTATCTAAAATGAAACCAAAAAGAGACACACACACACAAAAAAAACCGCAAACCAGGCATTCAGTGACCTGAAGGAAAATATCAAGCAATCTGACATATATGTATCTAAAAGAAATGGCCAAAAAATGTCCTAATTTGTTGAAAACTACAAATACACGTATTCAAGAATTTTAGCAAACACCAATCAAAATGAACACTACACACACACACACAGACACACACACACACACACACACACACGAAGCCACCAAGATACAACATAATCAAATTATTGAAAGTCAATAATGAGGAACAAAATCCCAAAGGTATTACAGATTTAAAAGGCACATTACATGCAATGAAACAAAGTTAAGAATGACTGCATCTTTTTTGTCAAAAACTATGCAAACCAGAAAAAAATTATCTCAGCTATCTACTGCAGCACAGCAAATGACCCCAAAATTAATGGCTTAAAACCACAATAATAACATATTACTTCTCACAATTCTTGTAGGTCAGGAATTTGGGAGTGGCTCATTTAGGCAGTTAGTTCTGTGTAGGTGTCTCTCATGAGTTTTCTTTACAAGGGCAGGAAAACTCACTTTCAAAGTATATTACTCCCCATTTCTGACAAGTTTGGTGCTGACAAGTTTGTTATTCCCTAACTGAGCTACCATATGAGACTGCTTGAGCATCTTCATAACATGGTGACTGGCTGTGTCCAGAATGAGTGTTCTAAGAAACTAAAGGGTAAGCTACAGTAACTTCATGAAAGTCTTAGAAGCCATATGATGTAATTTCAATGTATGGGACAGGACTACACAAAGGCATGAAGACCAGGTAAGGATCATTAGAAGCCATGTCAGAGGCTGGCTACCACAAGAGATCAACACTTTTAAGGGCCTGGGGAAAGTCTGTCATCCCATTTTCCCTTACTGCATATGAGACAAAAATATCTTTCAAAGATAAAGGCAAATAATAATAATAATAATAACTTACCAAACAAATCTGAAAGAAGTGTTGCCAGTAGACCTGAACTACAAGAAGTATTAAAGTAAGTACTTCTGACATAAGGAAAATTATACCAGATGAAAATTTAAGTCTACTCAAGTTAATAAAGATGCTGGAAATGATAAATATGTGGGTACATGTAGAATACATTTTTTTCTCAAGTTTAAATTTATTTGAAAGATAAATAACCACTTAAAACAAAAATAAACATGTTGGGGGTTATAATATCTTTTGAAGTAGAAAATGATAATATATTCTTCTCCAATTTTTATACTATATGTGAAGTGACAATATTATATGAAGCTGGACAGTGATAACTTAAAGATGTATATTGTAAATATTAGACTAACCACTAAAAGAAATACATCAGAAAGAGTAAACTTCAGAAGAAGGAGTATTACCTGAGATTAAAAGGAACATTTTATAATGAATTTATATTTAGATATACCAATGGTGGTGTATATATATATATACACACACACACATATATATACCATTTATATAAGGGTGACTTCTTCATCAGTGAGAGGCAGTAATCTTGAACATGTATTTATCTAATAACAAAGCTTCAAAACAAATGAAGTTAAAGTCTATAGACTAAAAAGGAGAAATAAGCCAGGCACAGTAGCTCACGCCTGTAATCCCAGCACTTTGGGAGGCAGAGCCAGGTGGATCACCTGAGGTAAGGAGTCCAAGACCAGTCTAGCCAACATAGTGAAACCCTGTCTCTACTAAAAATACAAAAATTAGCCAGGCATGGTGGTGGGTGCCTGTAATCCCAGCTACTTGGGAGGCTGAGACAGGAGAATCACATGAACCCAGGAGACAGAGGTTGCAGTGAGCCGAGATCACACCATTGCACTACAGCCTGGGCAACAAAAGCAAACTCTGTCTCAAAAAAAAAAGAGATAAATTGATAAATCCCTAAGTGTAAAGTTTAAAAGATTAACTCTACAAAGTGTTGATGAGGATGTGAAGCAACTGGAACTATCATACACTGAGTAATAATAGAATAAGGTAAAATTACTTTGGAAAGCTGACAGTTTCTTAAAAAGTTAAAGGTATGTGTTAGCCTGTTTGCATCTCTATAAAAAAATACCTGAGGTTGAGTAATTTCTAAAGATAAGAGGTTTATTTGTCTCTGCAAGCTGTACAAGCATGGCACCAGCATCTTCTTCTGGTGAGAGCCTCAGGAAGCTTATAATCATGGCAGAAGGCGAAGGGGAGCCAATGTGTCACATAGAAGAAGCAAGAGAGAAGGAGCAGAGGAGTAGGTGTCAGGCTCTTTTAAACAACCAGATGTCACTGAACTCAGAGCAAGAACTCACTCGTTACTATGAAGACAGCACCAAGATATTCCTAAGAAATCCACCACCATGACTCAAACACCTCCCACAAGGCCCCACCTCCAATACTGGGGATCACATTTCAATGTGAGATTTCAAAGAGACACACATCCCAACCATATCATTCCACCATGGCCCTCAAATCTCATGTCCTTCCTACATTGCAAAATACAATTATCTCTTCCCAATAGTTGCCCAATGTCTCAACTCATTCCAACATTAACCCAAAAGTCCAAAGTCTCATTTAATAATCAAGGCAAGTTTCTTCCACCAATGAGCCTGTAATCAAGAAAAATTCTTTACCTCTAAGATACAATAGTGACACAGGCATTGGATAAACATTTCCATTCCAAAAAAGAGCAATGAGCCAAAAGGAAGGGGCAACAGGCACCACACAAATCCAAAACCCAGCAGGATAAACATTAAATCTCAAAGCTTCAAAACGATCTTTGTCTACATGCCCTGCATCCTGTACACTGATGCAAGGAGGGGACTCCCAAGGCCTTGAGTGCCTCTGCCCTTGTGGCTATTCCAGGCTGAGGTTGCAAGCTGCCAGGCTTCTACCATTCTGGGGTCTGGTGAGTGGTAGCCCCATTCCTACAGCTCCACTAGGCAGGGCCTCAGTGGGAACTTCAACCTATCTCCCCTCAACACTGCCCTAGCAAGGACCTCTGTGGTGGTTCCGCCCTCCCACAGCAAGTTTCTGCCTGGGCTCCAGGTTTTCCCCTACATCCTCTGAAATCTAGGTGGAAGCTGCCAAGCTTCCTTCACTCATGCATTCTATGCACCCACAGGCTTAACACCACGTGGAAGCCACCAAGACTTACGGCTTGCACTCTTTGGAGCAGCAGCCCAGGCTATACTTAGAACCCTTTCAGCCATGGCTAGAGCTGAAGCAGCAGGGATGCAGGGAGTAACATCCTGAGGTGGCACTAGGCGGCACCCCAGACCTGACCCCAGAAACTGGGCCTGTAATGGAAGGGGCTGCCCTGAAGACTTCCGAAACACCTGGAGGTCTTGTTTATTTATTGTTTTGAAGATAACACATGGCTCCCTTTTAGGCATGCAAATCTCTCTAGCAAGTGATTGTTCTGCAACACTTCTCTACCACATGGCTAAGCTGCTTTTAAGCTCTGCTTTCCTTTTCATCATAAGTTCCAACTTTAAGTCATTTCTTAGCTCCTGTATCTGATCATAGAATATTAGAAGCAGCCATACCACATCTTGCACACTTTGTTGATTAGAAATTTCTTCTGCTAGATACCCTAGCTCATGAGTCTTAAGTTCTACCTTCCACAAAGCCGAAGGACATGGAAACAATGCAGCAAACTCTTTGTTAGGGCATAAGAAGAAAGACCTTTACACCAATGATAGTTTCTCATTTCCACCTGAGACTTCATTAGCCTGGTTTTCACTGCCCATAATCAGCATTCTACTCACAGCCACTTATTTAACAAGTCCCTAAAAAGTTCCAAACTTTCCCTCATTTTCCTGTATTCTTCTGAGCCATCCAAACTCTTCCAACCTCTACCCATTTCCCAGTTCCAAAGCCACTTGCACATTTTCAAGTATCTTTATAGCAACATCCCACTCTCAGTACCAATTTTCTGTGTTAGTCCATTTGAATTGCTACAAAGCAATACTTGAGGCTGGGTAAAGAAGAGAAGTTTATTTGACTCACAGTTCTGCAGGCTGTACAAGCACAGCACCAGCATCTTCATTTAGTGAGGATTTCAGGAAGTTTGCAATCGTGGTGGAAGACAAGGGGGAGCCAGCGTGTCACATGGCAAAAGAGGGAGCAAAAGAGAGGGAGCAAGAGAGGTGGTGCAGGCTCTTTTAAACAACCAGATCTCACAGGAACTCAGAATGAGAATTCACTCATTACTACAAGGACAGCATGAAGCCATTCCTGAGGGATCCGCTCCCATGATGGAAACACTCCCCACCAAGCCCCACCTCGAACGTTGGGGATTACATTTTAATACGAGATTTTGAGCAGACAGACATCCAAACCATATCAAGGTATATCTACCACATATTTTCCATTTTCAGTGAGCACATACCTACTACTCCTAGGTAACTACCCCCAGAGAAATGAAAACATATGTGCGTTCCAAGATTTGTATATAAATGTTCATAGTGGCTTTTTTCGTAATAGCTAAAATACAAGTGATCCAGGTGCCTACCACCCAGTAAATAGATTAAAAAGTTGTGGCATACTCATACAGCAAAATATTGGGCTGCAAAAGAAAGATTAATTTCCATAACTTTATGCAAAGCAAAATAAGTCATATCAAAAGAAGAGCACATCCCAAATGATCCCATTTATGAGGTGTTAGGAGACAATTCTGGCATTTCTGCATGTCTTCTAAGAGAGGGGCATTGACAGCTTTGTTCAGCCAGGTTTGCAAAGCTGCTCCAAGGCAGGGACGAGATTTGTTTACATGCTTGTGTAATAAAGTTAGAGTCTTCTCTTCTCCTTCCAGAGATATTTCAGGGTTGTAAAGATAACGCTCAATCTGAATCAAAGGACGAATTTGTTTCCCAACTGAGATGATCAAGATAATATCTCTCTCCACAAGGAAGTATGAACAGGTTTGCCAGTAGCCCCTTTATAATATTAGAGATTTCCTAGGCTCACTGTTCCCATGTGTCATAGATCCATGATGTGCACAGTATTAACCTGGGCCCACCTCCACATCACCCCATATGTCTTGAGGGTTAAAGAGAATCAGTAAGATCACAAAGCTTATATTGCCTACTGTGCTGTAATAAACTGTCTAAATCTATTTGGGCTTCTGTCTCCTCACTGGCCAAGACTATGGCAGAAGAGCAAGCTGAACAAGTACTTGAAGTAGTCACTGTTCCTAGGAACTGCTTGACTGTTTGACATATAGAACTCTAGAGAAGACGAATCTAATCTAAGCGATTCATAGTAGATTGATGGTTGCTTGGGACTGGGTGTGGGGACAACTGACTGGAAAGGAGCTGAAGGAAACCTTTTTGAGGTGGTGCTACGCTTGTCAAGGCTCATCCTACTATATACTAAAAATGTGTGACTTATATGCAGTGTATGCATCAATAAAATTTATTTTTAAAATAAATTTTGGTCTCCATCATATGACTAGTATATGTCTGAGACACTGTGTGAATGATAAATAAAAATAATGTCCATGTGCAAGGTAATATTCCATTATGAAAAGAGTATTCGACTAAAGTTGATTTGTCACCTTGGATAAGTCAGGTAATCTCACTCTATCCAAATTATTTGGAAAGCTGAAGTGAAGGCTACATACTTCTTAAGTTTTGACTAAGTGAAAAAGCTGAGATTTAACACACCCATACTGAGTTTATTGAAAAGGGTTTCATTTTAAAATTTATAGGCCAGGTGAAATGGTTCACAGCTATAATCCCAGGACTTTGGGAAGCTGAAGCGAGAGGGCTGCTTGAGCCCAGGAGTTCAAGAGCAGCCTGGGCAACAAAGCAAGACTTCATTTCACACACATCAAAAAAACAACTAGCCAGGCACCGTGGTGCATGCCTGTAATCTCAGCTACTCAGGAGACTAAGATAGGAGGATCATTTGAGTCCAGGAGTCTGAGGCTGCACTGAGCCATGATTGCACCACAGCATTCCAGCCTGGGTGACAGAGCAAGACCCTGTCTCAAAAAATTAAAATTTTTTTTTCTTTTTTTTTTTTTTGAGACAGAGTTTCACTGTTGTTGCCAAGGCTGGAGTGTAATGGCGTGATCTCAGCTCACTGCAACCTCTGCCTCCCGGGTTCAAGCGATACACCTGCCTCAGCCTCCAGAGTATCTGGGATTACAGGAGCCCGCCACTACACCCAGCTAATTGTTTGTATTTTTAATAGAGACAGGGTTTCACCATATTGACCAGGCTGGTCTCCAACTCCCGACCTTAGGTGATCCACCTGCCTCAGCCTTCCAAAGTGCTGGGATTACAGGCGTGAACCACTGCACCTGGCCTAAAAAATAAAAAATTTATGGTTGCTGCATATACTTTGAATTATGAGTTTACTTTCAAATAAAGGTGTTTCTGCTAGAATGTATCTGAAAATGTCATTTAAAAAGCTGGAAAAAAAATAAATTTGGGACAAACAACTCAAAATCTATGCAACGTTCTATCTAAGCAATAACAAAATAGTATCAATCCTAACAGAAAACACTACTCCACTAAAGAGACACTATAATCCTGAAAAATAAAGAAATGCTACAATAAATATAGGAATATCCACAAAAGATGAAGTTTTGATGATGAAAGGGGTGAAGGATTGAAACTTCTCTTTTATGAGAGACAAGGTAAATGTTGAAAGATCAGAAAGAACCACACAGTAAGTCTTCTAAGATACAGCATGTGTCTAAACTAGAGAGGAATATAACAGGATAAATGGACAATCTGTATAGCTCTGGATTCTCCCACAGTTCACTGTATTCAGCTCCATGAGAGTGTTTTGCCTTCAATGCAATCTTGGTTACAGTTAATATGCTGGGAAAAACCTACATAATCAAACAATGTGACTTCCATTTTATACTGACACTATCCTCCAATTTACCATTTCAGTGTAAAGAAATTTGGTTTACAGAAATGTGCACATTAGTAGCAGCACAGACTGTCCTTTCCTTTAATATTTGAGGTCCAAAGTCAATTCCTTAAGAAAATCTTCCCTGATTTCTTGCCCCAGACTTGGGCAGGCCCCACCAGGCACACAACCTCATAGCTGTCTGTACTTTCCCTTTATAATATATACCACAGTGTATAGTCCTATGAATTATTTTCTTATTGTCTGACTCCCCCGTGGACTCTAAGAGGTATTTTCACTCACCACCATATGCCCAAATACTGGCATAGTGCCTAGGGACATAGTAGGTGCCCAAGAAATATTGATTAATTAGAATAATTTTTTAATTTAATGTTATTATGCCATTAAAATATACCCTTAATTGCTGTGCTATGGCTTTTATAAAATTAAAATTTACAGTAACATTATTTTTCCTTTTGCTACTGCTTATTTTTAAAATAAGTGACAGAAAGGTTGCTTTGGGGACAGATCCATTCTGTTGGTGACAGGGACAAAGAACAGTAAGAGAAAAGAAGACGGGAAGAAAGATAAGTTTGGTGAATTAAAAAAAAAAACTCACTGTGGCTACCAGATCTCTATTAGTATAAAAGGTTACTAAGTGAAGCTTTTGAAATCAATATAGTACCTCCTTTACTTCCCTTGAGAAATAAATTTAAAACATCATTGGAAATAACATTACTGTAATTATTTGCTTCTACAAATTTCATTCAGTGATTTGCCATCTCCTTTACTTCCCATAGTGAATGGTCCCACAAGGTAACTCGTATCACATTGATTAGACAACAGCACATACACAGCTTTACAATGAGTAGAGGGGAAAGAAATCAATCATTCTTTATATTTCCCCTCCAGAATACAATGCCATCACTCTTTCCCCAAAATTCTACATATTAATGAGGTTGAAATTATCATCAGAATCATAAACTAAGGTCTAAAGAAATTAAATGTTTTCTTGCCCATGGTCATACAATAAATTTACAGAAGAGCTGAGGTTAGAATTCAGATGTCTAACTCTCAGTTGAGTGATATTAAATGAGTTTTAGGATTCTCTTCTTCCCTTTGTAGGGATTTCTAAATGTCTTCCTTCTTTTTCTTCTTTTTAAAATAGGGCTTTGCTTTCTGAAACTCTGCTGTAAATCACGACAGCGCATGTCATATCATGACAGATATGGAAATAAAATGCTTTGATTTTGCTATATTGCAGTTTGCCAGTGATTCCATCTGTGCACAAAAAGTGAAACACAGAAAACGCACATGCAGATGAACACACCAAAAAAAATAGGAATTACATCCAGAAAACCAAAAAGATGTTTTGAGCATATAATTTACAGCAACAACAAACCTAAGGCAAAGTGAGGCTTCTAAATCCAAACCCTTCCACTACTATTATTATCACCTTGTCAAATAGTGACATGGTTTGGCGCTGCAACCCCACCCAAATCTCCCCTTGAATTGTAATAATCCCCACGTGTCAAGGACGGGACCCATTAGGAGACAACTGAATCGTGGGGGTGGTTCCCCCATGCTGTTCTCATAATAGTGAGTGAGTTCTCACGAGATCTGGTGGTTTTATAAGGGGCTTTTCCCATTTTGCTTGGCGCTTCTCCTTCTTGTTGCCATTTGAAGAAGGACATGTTTGCTTCCCGTCCCACCATGATTGTAAGTCTTCTGAGGCCTCCCTAGCCCTGCAGAACTGTAACTCAATTAAACCTCTTTCCTTTATAAATTACCCAGCCCTGGACAGTTCTTTACAGCAGCAAGAGAACAGACTGATACAACTAGTGATCATTTTTATTGCCCTCAGATGTGGCTTATGGTTTGGCAACTTGTCCTAAGTGTTTTGCCAGGCACTTGACAAATTGGATCCAAGGAACCACTACCAGTTCTGATGGGCTCCAATGTAAAGTTCCACATTGAAAGTCCCCAAGTAACATAAACTCAGAACCACAATTTAAGGGCTCCTCTCTCAAGCAAAGTGGATGGATCCTCAGACCCAGAGTAAACTACAACCTTCTTTTCAGAGATGTGTGCTCCAATGTGTCCTTGCAATAGGGTGATGGAAAGCAAAGAATGCATTTTAAAGGAAAAAACTTACTCAGGAGGCATGGTCTGTGGTGGTAACAAGCATAAGCCTTGGAGACACAAACTCTGCTTGTATTCAAATACTGACTCTGCTTCCCACTGGCTTCTGTCCTTGGGCAAGTTATTTAACATCTCTGAGTTTTAACAATGTCCCCTATTCAAGTAGCAGGTGCACTAAAAGCCCAGACTTCACCACTATGCAATATATGCATGTAACACAACTGCACTTATACTCCTAAACCTATTTTAAAAAAGAAACCACAGCTATAAAATTAATGTATTGATAGCACTTACAGTAAGTACTTACATCACAGAGTAGTTGTAAGGATTAAATTAATTGACATTTGTACAGCACCTGGGACCTCTAAGTACTATGTATGTGTTTGCTAATAAACAAAATAATCTCCTTGGTAGCATTTGGGGGACTTTTTGTTTTTTTGAGAAGGAGTTTCACTCTTGTTGTCCAGGCTGGAGTACAATGGGGCAGTCTTGGCTCACTGCAACCTCTGCCTCCTGGGTTCAAGGGATTCTCCTGCCTCAGCCTCCTGAATAGCTGGGATTACAGGCACTTGCCACCATGCCTGGTTAATTGTTTGTATTTTTTAATAGAGACAAGGTTTCACTATGTCGGCCAGGCTGGTCTCAAACTTCAGACCACAGGTAATCCACCCACTTGGCCTCCCAAAGTGCTGGGATTACAGGCATGAGCCACCTTGCCCGGCCCAGGGGACTTCTTTTAAGGAAATTCTTTCTCCATAGTTCCTAAAGTGCCACATATGAGTCTGTTTTCTCCCACTTGTAAGACAGTTTGGAAACAGTGCTCCCTTGTTCCACCTCGACGTGTAAATAAATGGAAGTCTAACAGTTAAAGCTGAGAAGGTTTCACTTTGTAGTTAGCCCCTGGAGCCAATGCTAACCTCTTAAAGAAAAATGAAATAAAGAAAAATACTAAACAAAAATAACAAAGTCTGTACGCAAGACATAACTTAAGAGCTTGATCACGGCACTGACATTAATTAGTAATCGGGGCATTTGCTGTTGTCTCTCCGTCTCTCAAATATGCTTTCAATAGGCCAAGTGCAGTGGCTCATGCCTGTAATCCCAGCTTTTTGGGAGGCCGAGGTGGGTGGATTGTTTGAGGTCAGGAGTTTGAGACAAGCCTGACCAACACGGCAAAATCCCATCTCTACTAAAATTACAAAAATTAGCCAGGCCTGGTTGTGCCTGCCTGTAATCCTAGCTATGTGGGGAGGCTGAGGCATGAGAATTGCTTGAACCCAGGAGGCAGAAGTTGCAATGAGCCAAGACCACGCCACTGTACTCTAGCCTGGGTGACAGAGTAGGACTCTGTCTCAAAAAAAAAAAAGATATATTTTCAATAAAAAGTAAGTTGTTAATTGTTGCTTCACAGATAACTGAGCTAACTCAAAGAGAGCAAACCGAATGTTCCTACAAACCAGGTCAAAGGGGATTGACAGATAGTGAACATTTAATGGATAAATTATAATAGCAAATATATATTTTGCATAAACCCTGTGTCAAGCATTTTTCTAAGTGCTCTACAGTAATTCTATAAAATTATTACTGATTTTGTCTCCACTTTAAAGAGAAGGAGTTTACACAGTGAGCAACTGTTGGAGCTGGGATTCAGAGTGGGATTCTGTCTAGCTCCAGAGTCTGTGCACTGAGCAATTAGGCCATGCATGAATTTAAAACACAATTCAGAAGGACAAAAGTGGCAGCCAAGAGTGTATGCTGCTTGGGTCTTCTTTCAGCTGCAAGGAGTTCAGTAGCTTTAGCCTTTATTGGTGCCTTCAGGATCTGCAGATTTTGAACTGAGGCCATGTCTTTCTTAGGCAGTCTCCCACCAATGATTTCATGAGGAAGGTACTAGGGCCTGCTAAAAGCAGGACTTCTCTAACAGGAGTCTTCACTCTGGAGCTCCCTGTTGGCTTGGCAGAGACCATCAGAGCTGCACAGTGGCCCCAGGGTCTCCCCAGACTCCATCTTCCCTTTCCTTCCACAGGAGACAGATCAGCACTGCAGTCTGAAGGCTTCTCCTGCTCAGTCCTGCTTCCTCGCCCTTTTTGCTTTCAACAGGTATCACCCCCTCCCCCAAGAAACTTCTTGCACTGCCATCTACTTCTCAGAGGAAGTATCTGATATTCCCAGATAAATATCTGGCTGAGATCTCACCAATAAGAAAAGAGTATGAAACTTTAGTTGCAAAAATTGGAACTGTAGGAGATGAGTCCAGACATGTTAGAGAGAGTTGCCTGGCTAGATGTGTGTCAAGGGCAAGCTGGACACTTAGCTGCCTCACTGTAGCATTAAACCTTTTGCCTCACGTTGCTTTGCCACTCTGTTGAAAAAGTTTTCATCTTCACTCAAGTACTGATTTTAATCTTATGCTAGAGTACCTGCTTTCCTTTTGTCATTTTCAACACAGTAAGAGGATGAAATCTGGCTTCATTATAAAATGAATACTGACATTTTGGTAGACGCAAATGCTTCCTACTCCCCCAGTTTTATCTGGAAGAGAATACAAAGCCTCTTGCCACACGCAACTCCACAACTGAGCTGACTTCTTCCCATTTAAAAGGCAGACAAAGCCAGATGTGGTGGCTCATGCCTGTAATCCTAGCACTTTGAGAGGCTGAGGCAGGTGGATCGCTTGAGCCCAGAAGTTTGAGACCAGCTTGGGCAACATGGTGAAACCCCATCTCTACTAAAAATATAAACTGAGGTGGGAGTGAGGAAGGAGACCCAGGCATCTAGGATTCCCTCCCCCTCTGTCATCTACTGTGCATCTCAATAGAAGAGAGAGCAGGCCAGCTGATGCCTCCTGAATCTCCTTCCTGAAAATAACAAGCTTGGTCTTGGGGAAACTCTCTGGAAGACACTATTGTTACTTAAAACAAGATCAAACCAGAAACCTTTTCACATGTGAGTCCTAAAACTGTAAACTGGAACCCTTTCATATGTGATTCCTGAAGCTATAAACTGAGACCCTTTTCATATGTGATTTCTAAAGCTATAAACCTAAGATTCTTCCAAGTGTAACCCTAAAGTATAAGCCTATATAAAGGCAGAACCTTCCTTTGTTACATGAGCTGGGCTTTGGACAAATTATGCCCAGGCTCCTGGCTGAATAAACTCTTTGCTTCTGTATTCGGTGTTCGGGAAATCTGTTTCCTGCAGCCGTTCCTGGGGAGGTTGAGGCTGCAGTGAGCTGTGATTTTTCCACTGCACTCTAGCCTGGGGGACAGAGTGACACCTCGTCTCAAAACAAATAAAACATAAAAGGCAGACAAGTAGGTTTTTCACTAATTTTTTTTGTTCAGGCAAAATTAGATTCTTTCTTAATTGACTTCCTCAGTAAAAATTATAAAATCATATGGTAGGAAGGAGAGAAAGATGAAAACAAATCCAGGTTTCTCTACATGGATTTAGCCTCCTGGAGATAAAGACAGATAACACATTATGATCAAGTCAAAAGGCAAGAGATTGCTTATAATTCTTTAAATTTTATGAATAAGTATTGTAGAAACCATTAGGGAGCTATATTGTAGAAGTATTTATACAGTACATAAGCACACCACTATGTACAACAGTTGCATTTGTTAGAGCTATTTGTTTATAAGCAATAGAGAGCAACTCTCTATCTTAAGCAAAATAAATGTATCAGGAGGATGTGAGATTCACAGAAGCAATGAAAGGCTAGAAGCAGGAACAACAACAATGGCTTGTAGTAAGAAGAGTACAATGAAGGAGCCCTGCTAGGATGGGATGGAAATCCAGTGATTTTCAACAACATTGTTCTTCTGCTCAATATTTGAATTCCAAGGAGGGAACAGCAGCTTGGTTTAACTTGTATCATTTCCAACCCTTGGGGAGAAGTAAACAGGATCCCTGATTATAGTTCCAACAGACAATACCCAGTGGGAAAGAGAAGATTCCTTAAAAGGGAGTCAGGAAACAAGACAGGAAGGAAGGAAGGAAGGAAGGAAGGAAGGAAGGAAGGAACAGGGGCGGAAATGAATGTTGAACAGCCAAATAACTTCAGCTATTTAATAGGTTAGGTCACATTTCCTTTTTTATTTTATTTTTTTTTTTTTGAGATGGAGTCTTGTTTTGTCACCTAGGCTAGAGTGCAGTGTGTCTCGACCTCAGCTTATTCCAACCTCTGCCTCCAGGATTCAAGTGATTCTTCTGCCTCAGCCTTCCAAGTAACTGGGACTACAGGTGTGCACCACCACCCCTGGCTAATTTTTGTATTTTTATAGAGACTGGGTTTTGCAGTGTTGGCCAGGCTGGTCCTGAACTCCCAACCTCAGGTGATCAACCTACCTCAGCCTCCCAAAGTTCTGGGATTACAGGTATGAACCACTGCACCCAGCCTCCCAATTAGTACCAGTGAGGAAATTCAGTAAGATGCATATGATTTCTCCATGTGCCTCTATCTGTCCCTCTTGAGGCTAATCAGCCTTTGCTAGAAGGCATACAACTGGAATAAAATGTTTCTTAGTATTATTGAATCAGTTCTTTGAAAGAGATATAGATAAACCAGAGTAACTTTTGAAGAGGGGACCAGTATGGTGAGAGAATCTAAACATCATATATCTAAAGAAGAGCTGAAGAAACTAAGACTATGTCATCAGAAGGAAAAAGTCTCAGAAGGCACAGAAAGTATAGTTAGCTGCATTCACATGGTTGTCATGTGTTGATGACCTTAGAGTTACCATCTTTTCAAATTATAGATTTGGAACCTATAGGATTCAGAACCAATGGACAGATTCAGAAAAGAATGAGAGAAGGTTGGCTGTGCCTTCCCTGGGTATCAAATGCTGAATTGATTCCTGTTGGAAAGAGATAAAACAACATGGAAATTGTATAGTGTTAGGAAATTGTATCAAAAGAGAATTGAGCTAGATATGACAATGGCAACAATAATGGCTTTATTTTGAACATATACAATATACTAGGCACCATGTCATACTTTTTAAATATCACTGCCTCTCAAACTTTCTCATTCTAGGATCCTTAATGAAAGAAGAAAGAGAATAATTACTTCCAGATCCCTGGAGACAAAAGAATTCATGGCAATAGTGAGATTGTTGGGAGTTCTTATATTTTACATTAAAAAATAATGGCATTTTTAAATTCTGCTTCACAAGACAGTAGTGTTTATTTTAGGTTTTATATTTACCTATCTTTTGAGACAGACAGATAATATAGATTGGATATAGGTATAGATTCTTAAAAAATATAGACAGGGTCTCGCTCTGTTGCTCAGGCTGGAGTACAGTGGCACAATCGTGATTCACTGAAGCCTCCAATTCCTGGGCTCAAGCTATTTTCCCACCAGCTTCCTGAGTAGCTGGGAGGATGGGTGACACAAACCTCCACACCTGGCTAATTTTTAAATTTTTTGTAGAGACAGTTTCTTGCTTTGTTGCCCAGGCTGGTCTCAAACTCCTGGCTTTAAGCAATCCTCCAGCCTCAGCCTCTCAAAGTACTTGGATTACAGAAGTTAGTATCATTTCCAATCCTTGGGGAGGAGTAAACAGGACCCCTGATTATAGTCAGGTGTGGTGGCATGCACCTGTAGTCCCAGCTACTAAGGAAGCTGAGGTGGGAGGATCACTTGAGCCCAGGAGTTTGAGGCTTCAGTGAACCATGATTGTGCCATGGCATTCCATAAATAAATAAATATAAATATATATGCATATATATTTTTGTAATTATATATTACATTTTGTAACATATAAATATATGTTTATATTTACATAAAATTTTTTGAAACTCTGGGACCTGACCTTCAAGAGCTGTATTTATCATATAGCTTGTTTGGGGGGCCTCTTGGGGCACCATTGCATAACTGTGTGGGTATACATACTCAGTCCCTAAATGACAGCCAAGTATTCAGGAAGAGGGTGTTTTTAATATAGTTAGAACTCTTTGAAGACTGAATAAACTATCTAAGGAAACTGGTACACAGAGTGACTACTAGGCTACCAAGGATGATTTCAAATCTAAGTGGATTTCAATCTACTCCTTCAATTTCCCCAGCAGAGGCCATCTCCATCTCTATCCCTCAGAATCATCTCAACTCCTAGGATGTGAGGAGTGAACACCCAGCTGGTATAGGGTAGAGCAAAAGGTAGCAAAAGGTTAAGGACAGGTAGATGCTTTAAATAGCCTACCAAATGGACAACCCAACAGATAGAAGAAATTAACTAGTTTGCTGCTGAATTAAATAAGCTCTAAGTCTCATTCCTCCTATTCTTATGGTAGACACTAATACATTCAATGCACTTTTGTCAGTGAACCTGGCAAAAATATGGTACTTATTAAATTATTCAGTTTTGGGCTGGAAGAAATCTTAAGGCTAACTTAGTCCAGCCTCTTTCATTTTACAGTTGAAACAACTGAATCTCTACAAAGTTAAGTTCCTTGCCTAAGATAACACAGATTTAGAGGTGGGCTGGACCCTTTTATTCCCAATTGAATGTTCTTTTTACAGTGACAAGGCAAGCTGTAATGGAAGGAGAAGCTTTAAAATGGTACACACAGGCACATCACTTTCCTGGCCTTGTGACCTTGCACAAGTTCCTAATCCCTTCTGAGCCCCAGTTTCCTCATCTGTAGAGCGGGAATGATCATAGTCTTCAGTGGATTTTTCCAGGGACTTAAAGAAGTAATGCTTGCAAAGCAGCTAGCACAATGCCCAGCATATGGAATTTGCCTACAAAAATACTTTTCTCCAATTTCCAGCCTTTTTTGTTGGTTTGTTTGCCAGGTCCTCCTGCTGATACTGCACCCACAGTATTAGGAACAAGAGTGAACTTTCCCCTCCTCTTTATAAACTATACAATAAGGAAAGGGGGAGGGGTAATGCAGTGAAATATTAACAGTTGAGGAACTGGATGAGAGAAATCTGGGAGATCTTTGTACTTGCAAATGTTTGGCTTAAGCTTGAAACTATTCCAAAATGAATTCTTTTTCCATGGAAAAATAAAATGCACACCTCCACATGTTGTTTTCTTCCATTCCAAAGCCCAGTTGCATAGCAACTGGACTGAGGTTTTTAACCCCCACGTGTAATGTAAACTACGTATTAGTAAGCTCAGCCTTCCAATCCTCTGTTCTAGAGGAAGTCGGGCTTGTGATTCCTCTTTCATTTGTTGAACACATAACACAAAGAGGAACTGTTCTCAGGCTCAAGTCACGGGCTGGAACTCAGAGTGCTTTGGTTTCAATGATGAATGCATGGTCACCCCATGTTTAACCACTGATTGAGAGGAGGTCACATGCTAAATCAGAAAAGTCCCAATGAAAGGGAAAGTAATTGAGAGTCTTTTGTACCCAAAATAGTACAAAGAAGTTCAAGCTGAGAAGGTACTCAAATTAGTTTTCCTTTCACAGTGATTTAATGCTATATTTTTCAACATGATTTGGAAGACACCTATACCAACAACTGTTACTATAGGCACATCCTTCTTTATCTGATAAAGCACCAAGATCCTGGTCAAACCATAAGTTTAGTAAACAGAAATGGCCTCTACCTGCATTGTCTTTAACGACACAGAAAGCCCTTCATGTTTTGAGGTGTAAATAGTCCGTAGACAGTTTCTACAGGAAAAGAGGAATAATAATAACATTATTTTAACAAGGATCTTTTCAGATCAGAGTAGAAATGCTAGGAAAAATCCAAAGCAACATCCCCTCCCCTAAATCTCAGCATGTGACTCATTCATTCACTCACTTATTTAGTATTTATTGAGTTCCTATTAGGTGGTGATTAGGAGATATTATAGAAAATAAACCAGATGTGGTCTCTGCTGTTACGACTTTACAATCTAGTGAGGAAGACAAGCATGAACCAGCAAATCATAATGAGGGGTATGAGTTCTCAGGCAGATGATGTGGGGAAACACACAGGAGAGACACTCAGCTCACTCTAAAAGGGCAGGGGGGCTTCCCAGAGGAAGTTACATCAAAGCTGAGATCCAACGTTCAAGTCAGAAGTAATCTGCCAAGAATGTTTCCCAAGCAAAAGAATGACATGTGTAATTATCTGGAGATTAGAAATTCAAAATGGCTGAAGTGTGGAGTCCAGGAAGGTTCAGGTAAGGAGGAAAAATGAAACCAGGAGGCAGGTTTCACGTGGCACGTGTTGAACATTAACCAGCACATACTCCCTGTCTTCCAAGAGCCGACTTCAAGGGAAGACCTTTACCATAAAGTTTGCAGGGCTGTTTCCCTGGCCTTTTCTCTGAGACCCAATCTTCCCTTTGGAGATAAGATGGCCTGGATAAAGTAGACTTTGGACAAACGCATTTTGTAGGCATGTTTTCTTTGGTGTCTTCTCTCTCCTTTATTCCAGTCCCTTTCCTCAATTCTGGTGTCATAGCAGAAATAATTAACATTTGTGTGCCTAGTACTCTCCCATGGACTTTCTGGATGTTATTTAACCAGCTCTCAAAATAACCTATGGGATGTTATTATTATTCCTATTTTACAGTAAGGAAACTTGGGCTTGTATACTAACTTTCCCAAGGTCATAGTACTAACAAATGACAGCATTGGTATAAAAACTCAGTGTTACCTGAGTTCAAAGCTCATACTCCTAATCATCCTGGTATCCAAACTCAAGGCATGTAGTTTGTATCCCATTCCCTGCAAAGCCTTTCTCTCAGTTATCTATCAGCTAGTTAATTAAATGAAGTCATTATGGGCTGGGCACATGAAAGATATTCAAAGTGCTGATGACTATAGTATCAACTGATAGAGTTAGCTACATTAACCATGGTGTTTAAATAGAGACCTCTTTACGACTACAAATACCATCAGGGCTGAAAGCCATGAAACTCGTCCTATGAAAAGATGAGTGGCATTGACATACGGAGTTGTAACCATGGCAGCCCCTTAAGTCACACCATGGAACAACTAACTGACTGCCTTCCTGCTTGTTACTATACTACTTGCTCTTAGGTGATGCATCTGAAGTCTTAACAGAAACCCATTCTACGCCACCCCTTTCTTCCCCTGTCTGGTGAATCAGAGCGTTATACAGAGGAGAAAAATTAGGCCCCTTCCTAAACTGCACCTATAATAGCAGCTAGAGAAGTAGGAATTTCCACCACGGTCAAAAGGGAAATTTAGAAGACTTTCATGCCAAAAGTGCTCTGCCTACTCTGCAATCCATGGTGCATGTTATTTTTTAAATCAACAACATGACCAGCTGTGTGTTCTTGGGGAAAAAAAAATTCACCTTTTGGAAACTATTTCCTTTTTTCTACTCTTTCTTTTCTTTTTTTTTTTTTTTTTTGAGACAGAGTTTCGCTCTTGTTACCCAAGCTGGAGTGCAATGGCGCGATCTCGGCTCACCGCAACCTCCACCTCCTGGGTTCAGACAATTCTCCTGCCTCAGCCTCCCGAGTAGCTGGGATTACAGGCACACGCCACCATGCCCAGCTAATTTTTTGTATTTTTAGTAGAGACGGGGTTTCACCATGTTGACCAGGATGGTCTTGATCTCTTGACCTCGTGATCCACCCGCCTCGGCCTCCCAAAGTGCTGGGATTACAGGCATGAGCCACCGCGCCCAGCTTTTCTACTCTTTTAAAGCTTCAGAAAAATTATCTCTAAAGGTCAGTCCAGGTAAACAACTCTAAGAAACAAACTGCACCTAAGACTTTTCTCAGGTGGTGTCTTAATGCATCTAGATACTGTGTGAAGTTGAAAGAGACTTGAGGGACCTTCTAAGCTAACCCTGCTATACTGCTTCACTGGTCTTTGCTTTCCTTATCTCTAGCACAATAAATACTCAAATGTTTGCTGTTGTTGAGTGGTCCCCTAATCTGATGTGAGATACCCATATAATATTATCTCTCACAATGGCCACTGTCCATTACATGTTCGTTACACACCTCAAAGGCTGAGAAGCTCACTAATTCTGGAGACAACTCATTTACTTTACAGGCACCTATAACTGCTATTTGCTTGCCTTTATAGTGAACCAAAATCCATTTCCTGTCATTGCACTCTTCAGAGAAAAACACTCTGGGCCACATGAGCGGTAGACAAAGGACAAAGCTGCATGGGCTTTAATAACCCATAAAGTGATGAGGGTCCTTAAAGGTCATCTTTGAGCTTCCTTTTCATTAGATATGTAAAAAAAAAAATAATCTATGCGAGGAGAAAAGACAAAAATACTGACCTTGTGAACAAAAGGAAATGGAGTGAAAGCGAACCAGGCCTCCCTGTGAACAGGGAGCACGTTCATGCTTTTTTATAAATAAAGGATAAGAGGGGCCCGATCCGAACTATAAATGACCCATGGGTTCTTCTAGTCGTGAAAGAGAGAATGTGAGAAACTCAAATGAATCACTTTCTTAATTCAGGCTACCAGGCAGACATGACAGTGAAAAATGTATCCCAGGAGTAAGGGTCGTGCCTATTAAGACAAGTGTAGTGTCGTTTCAAACACAACTTCCCTGCACTCTGATAAATGCCTTGCTGGGCTGCTCAGTCTCTAGAGAAAGCGTCCCATTCACTGCCTCACACCCTGAGAGAAGGAGTAGAGGCCACGTCTGAAAAGACAAGTTGTTAACTAAAGTGCAATAGAGAGGGGCCACCTGCCAAGGGTCAAGGGTGAGGTTTAGGGGCATTTTCTTGTGGATCCCTTTTTGTCTTATGAGGGCATAAAATAGTTTGGGTTGTACAGAAGGAATGAAGTTTCATGGAGGGAAGAGAGTAAGGCTTTCTGATTGGCTGCAACTTCAAGCAAGACCCTTAACCTCTCTGCAGTTTAGCGTGCCAGTCTCTGACCAAAAGGTAGAAGTGTGCCACACAGGCCTTCTGTTGGAATCTCGGATTTACTTATAATATTTCATCTACTATGGAGGCTCTGATTCCCAAATTCTAAGAAGGAAATATGTAAACTTCCCTACCCCAATCATCTCCCCTAGCAAATGGCCATAAGAATAGTCAACACTGCTCAGGAGCAGCTGGGAACCCCACATTTGCTGCAGTCCCGTTCTAGGGTCTTTCATTGTTCTGAGCCGAAACCTTATCCAGAGCACCAAGGAGTGACTTTTTTTCCGAGATTATGAGTCGCTCACAAGCTACCAACTCTCCCCTCCCCAGGGCCCTCAGGGCTTTCTAAACAAGCCTAAAGTCATGGCTCATGTTCTCCATATTTTAGGGTGACTTTACCCAGAGTCTATACTGAACCTAACATGAACACATAATAAAGAGTTCCCAGGAGCCTTAGAAGCAGAGCATGGATCAGTGTACTATGGGGTCTAAACATGTCCACTGAACAAGTCACTTAGGTTATTAGAGTGAGGGTGGGCAGACACTGCCACTAACCATCCTAAATCTCAAATCAAATACTTTTCATAATACCTTTCTTAACTTCAATCATGCCAGCAGGGACCAAAAGTAATATTTGGGTGAAACAAGACAACTATTTTGTTTGTGGCCAACGATCTCATCTTTTCCCCTACCATCCTTGATGTGATTCACCAGGAAAACATCAAAAGGACTTCCCCTCACACCCACAGCAGCCTAAACGGTCTATGAGTGGGACTCACAAGGACCTTGCTCCTGTCTGGATTGATGACACTAGGCAGACTGCATACGTGGTGTTCATCTGTCACTAAAAATTGGCTGGACTCTCAATGATAGCAGCATAGCATTTTAGCTTTTATAAACCTATTTTGATCATTGTCAAATCTTCCAACTATATTAGATCTTAGGATTTGCATTTAGAGCCAGAGAATGAACAATATTCATAAGACACTTTTCAACTTTATATGCTATAATGTTGTGAATGTGACTATGATAAATTTTAAAAAATCATCCTGCAATACAGGCCTCAGAAAGAAACCACTTCTTTCCTTTCTGAATTTTTGTATTCACATTAGGGTTTATACACCCATGGTCTATAGTTCTGTCTCATTGCTAGTAGAACTATCGATGACAACTCACTGTTTGCCCTAAGCACCTACATGTTATTAAGAATGTATTAATTGGGCCGGGCGCGGTGGCTCACGCCTGTAATCCCAGCACTTTGGGAGGCTGAGGCGGGTGGATCACGAGGTCAAGAGATCGAGACCATCCTGGTCAACATGGTGAAACCCCGTCTCTACTAAAAATACAAAAAATTATAGCTGGGCATGGTGGCGCATGCTTGTAATCCCAGCTACTCAGGAGGCTGAGGCAGGAGAATTGCCCAAACCCAGGAGGTGGAGGTTGCGGTGAGCTGAGATCGCGCCATTGCACTCCAGCCTGGGTAACAAGAGTGAAACTCAGTCTCAGAAAAAAAATAAAAAATAAAAAATAAAAATGTATTAATTACAGTAACAGAAAACAATTCCTTCCTTGTGGCTTTCATGAATTATACAAATTATGTTTTGTTTAATTTTTCTGATTTTTCAAGTAAGTTCAACTATGTGCTATACCACTAAAGTTACTTAATAATGTATTGAGTAAATGTCTGTAAAGACATTATTATTCAACATTCTTGGCCAAGTATTCCAAAGGCCCTGATGTATTGCAAAGTATATCCTTAAGGAGTTATTATTTTTTCCATTTTTGTGAATACTTTTCCCATCAACCCACACTTCACCTGTTTTTTTCTTACTTTTCCATTCATTCTCTCATCTTTGATTCATGCTCTATTTTGTGCCTTTCTGTTCCTTTTCCAATATTCTTATCTTTTCTTTGTTTCTGATAGCTTCAGCTCCATTCCATTCATCAGCATTTTCGTATTCTTCCTCACTGACATCTGCTGCTATGGGTTTCTGTTTTTGTTCTCTGGATTCAATGCACTGCTCTCCTTCTATTTTCTTCCCTCTGTCCTCTGTGCCTGCGAGCTTCTTTGTCTTTTTGTGCTGCTGATGGGACTCTGGACAGGCTTTGAGAAGGCTGTAAGGAGTTGGCATTCTGGCCACAGCTAATGATGATCTAACAGCTCTTTAAGCAGCAGGCAACTTGCAATATTCAAGCAAGAAAGAAAAGCACAGAGAGCACACTCAGCCACAAACTTTTCAGAAATGTCAGTGTTCTACAAATGCAATGGGGGCTGACTCTATTTAATGTTCAAATTGGCTCGCCTCACTCAACAAATAGATCTTATACTCAGCCTCTGGGAGTGAGAGCTGAAGACCTTTTCCCTTCTAATGGAAATCGGATTTTGCTTGTGCTGTAGCGTTTTGTTTCTGTTTGCTAGTATGTATCTATTTACCAAGAAAATAATTTCACTTCTTTGTGTTTTGCTTTGCCCACCTGACTTGCTGGGAGGTTTCTTGGTGCTTATTTCATCTCCCATAGTGGGGACAATGCTTTATCCCTGCCTGGGTGGCACCACCATGGACGGGGGTGTGCCAGAAATGAGGGTCACAAACACAGTATGGCAACATGGTCTCTTGGGGCATTTCCCAAGCTGTATTACCCTATCAATCAGCATGTGTTTCTGAGCACTTTATAGTTCTCTGTTAGATTTTGAAGGTGATAGAGAGATTTATTAAGCACGTTCACTGCCCTCCTGGAGGCAGCAAGCTAGCTGCGGAGACAAAACTAAGGCACACCAAAGAGATAAAGTCCCCAAGCAAAGCGCCATGTGTGATTAGGTGCCACAGTGAGGGAGACGGATTGGAAGAGCAGCTGGGATTGAGATAAAGGCAAAATCGGTGTTGACTGGGACAAATAGGGAGAGCCCCTGCTTTGATGTGGGCCAGGAATGTGGGTAGCATTAGACAGAGAGCTCAGAAGGTGCAGAGGGTTCTGGGCCACAATTGTGATGCTTGTCACTCTACATATTGGGCTGCCCCAGGTCTCTGTCCTTGGACCTTTTTTTTTTTTTGAGACAGAGTCTCACTCCGTCACCAGGCACCAGGCTGGAGTGCAATGGCGCAACCGCGGCTCACTGCAACCTCTCCGCCTCCCAGGTTCAAGCAATTCTCCTGCCTCAGCCTCCCGAGTAGCTGGGACTACAGGCGCGCGCCACCACGCCCAGCTAATTGTTTTGTATTTTTAGTAGAGACAGGGTTTCACCATGTTGGCCAGGATGGTCTCCATCTCTTGACCTCGTGATCCGCCCACCTCGGCTGTCCTTGGACCTTTTTTCTTCCCCATCCAAATTCTTTCCCATGGCTTTAGTACTGCTATCTAATAGGTCAATGATTCTCAAATTTATGACTCAAGCCAGGATCTCTCTGAGTTCCAGACTTGTGCGTCTGTTGTTTACTTGATCTTTCCAATTGGTCATGACATGAGCATTTTCAACTTAACATGACCAAACAAAATTCTTTTTTTCCTCTCCAAGATCCACTCCTCTCAAAGTCCTTCTCATCTAATTAAATGACACCACAAGTCACCAGTTGCTTAGCCTAAGAATCTAGGGATCATTCTTGATTCCTTTTCTTTTGAGACAGAGTCTCTGTCACCCAGGTTAGAGTGCAGTGGCGCCATCTCAGCTCACTGCAACTTCTACCTCCCAAATTCAAGCGATTCTCCTGCTTCAGCCTCCCAAGTAGCTGGGATTATAGGCACGCGCCACCACAGATGGCTAATTTTTGTATTTTTCATAGAGACTTGGGCCAGGCGCAGTGGCTCACGTCTGTAATCCCAGCACTTTGGGAGGCTGAGGCAGGAGGATCGCCTGGGGTCAGGAGTTCAAGGCCAGTCTGGCCAACATGGTGAAACCCCATCTCTACTAAAAATATAAAAATTATCCAGGTGTGGTGGCAGGCACCTGTAATCCCGGTTACTCAGGAGGCTGAGGCAGGAGGATTGCTTGAACCAGGAGGCAGAGGTTGCAGTGAGCCAAGATCACGCCATTGCACTCCATCCTGGGCAACAAGAGCGAGATTTCATCTCAAAAAAAAAAAAAAAATGTGGTAGAAGAGATGGGGTTTAGCCATATTGGCCAGGCTGCTTTTGAACTCCTGACCTCAGTGATTCACCCACCTTGGCCTCCCAAAGTGCTGGGATTACAGGCCTGAGCCACCGTGCCTGGCCCATTCTTGATTCTCCTCGTTCCTTTACACGCACATTCAGTTAGGAAGTTCTGCTGTTCAGCTCTAACACATCGCACACATCCTGTCAGTCCCTACCCTCTCCATTGCTATAACTCTAATCCAAATGACCATTTTCTCTTGTAAACTTGTGTGATGACCTCCCAGCCTGACTTCACTGTTGTCCCTCTATGGTCCATTACCCACACAGTAGTCAGAACCATCTTTTTTAAGGTGAAAATCAGGGCATTTGTTCTCTGGGTGAAAGTTCTTCAGTGGCTTTTCATTCCAATAGAATAAAATCCAACTCCTTACCACGGCCCTGAATGATCTAACTCCTGCTTCCATCGCTGATCTCATCTCTCCCCACGCAGCTCCAGACACACAGGCCTTCTTTTACTCCTTCAAACATCCCACGTTCACTCTAGCCCTGGCCTTTGCACCAGCTGTTGTCTCTTCCTGAAAAGCATGTGACCCCCATCTCTTTATTCTCTTAAGTTGGAATATTTCCTTTACAAAAAAAAAGAAAAAAATAAAATCCTGACCATCCTAAAGAAATCCCTTCCTCACTCTCTATCCAATTGCTGAGCTTTATTTCCTTCTCCAGATTTATCTAAAATTGGCCGGCATGGTGGCTTATACATGTAATCCCAGCACTTTGGGAGGCCGAGGCGGGTTGATCACCTGAGATCAGGAGTTCAAGACCAGCCTGGTCAATATGTAGAAACCTTGTCTCTACTAAAATTACAAAAATTAGCCAGCTGTGGTGGCATGCACCTGTAGTCCCAGCTACTTGGGAGGCTGAAGCAGGAGAATCACTTGAACCCAGGAGATAGAGGTTGCAGTGAGCCAAGATCATGCCATTGCACTCCAGCCTGGGCGACAAAGCAAAATTTCATCTCAAAAAAAAAAAAAAAAAAAAAAAAGACTATCTACAATTACTCTAGACGTTTACTTACATTTACTTGTTTTTGAGTTTGCTCTCTGTCACTTCCCTGAGTATGGGCTCCATGAGTACAAGTATTGCACTGTTTCTCCAGTGCTTAGAATGATGCTAACAAGTACTCAATAAATGATTGTTTAATGAAGCAAGCTGATGTGGAATGAGACCTTATAGGGATGGGGGGGAAATACAGTTTGAATGGGAGTTTACAAGCTTGGCAGGAGAACAGAACTCAGGGATGAGGTGGAGATCACAGGATACATCTCATGCATAGACACTGCTCTTATCTTCTCATCTAGGTAATTTGGGTTTTAGACTTTGGAGAAGCCCTCCTAGAGAAGAAATCAAATAACAATGTATATGCCAGTATTTCTGTGCATACTGAGGGCATGGGGCAGAGTATCCCATCAGCAGGAGAAGGTTACTGTTAACAGCAGTTTGACAGGAAGATGGAGCCTAAAGCAGAAGCGCCTCCTGTGTGCCAGGTCTTTTCCCTAAGCACTTTGCATTCATTAGTTTATTTCATCCTTAAACAATTTCACTCTAAGATAGGCATTATTGATAAGAAAAATCAAGGCTCAGAAAGGAGGTCACAGAGTGATATTTTGGCAGCATGTAAATAAGCAATTCCTTTCACCTCATGCAGTGGTTTGTAACCTGGCTGCCCATTAGAAATCACCTAGGAGCTTCTGAATATCTTGATGCCCAGAAACCGTTTCAGACCAATTTCATCAGATTCTCTGATGGCAGAATATAAGTGTCAATAGTTTGCAAAGCTTCTCAGTGATTGCAGTGAGCAATCAACCTTCAGAACCACTGATCTAATGGGTTTAATGACCACTGATGATTCTTGCTTAATCCATGCCTCAGTTTTTTTTATTAGAGGTTGAAAATTGGTGATATGCTAACCCTGTAATTCTTTCTCCCTGTGTTAAAAAAAGAGCTTTCCCTCATCAGTTGGGTTACCTGACTATTCTGAAATACAATTCTACTGAAACGGTGGAACAAATTCTCAATTCTTTTCTCAAACACATCTTATTCCATGTGGGAAACTCACATGGTTACACTACTCAGATGTCAAAGAGGCTACTAGGAGAGGACTTAGCAGGATTCTGACTTTCAAAACTCTCGTTCAAAAAATGTCTTGTGTGTAATCTTTGATACCCTTGCTGTGTGATTAACTGGGCTGATTTTCTGTTTGGTCTCTGAATTTGTTTCTTATGGCCACTGGAACAAATTAACACAAGCTTGGAGGCTTAAACAACAGAACATTTCTCTTCTCACAGTTCTGGAAGTAGGAAGCCTGAAATCCATTTTAGTGGATTGAATTCCAGGTGTCAGCAGTCCATGCTTCCTCCAACTTCTAGAAGAGACTCTTTCAGCTTCTGGTGTTTGCTGGCATTCCTTGACTTGTGGTTGTGCCCATCCAGTCTCTGTCTCTGTGGTCACACTGCTCTTCTGGGTGTGTCAAATCTCCCTCTACCTCTCTCTTATAAAATACATGTGATTGCATTTAGGGCAAATCTGGGATAATTTAAGATCATCTCCTCATCTCAAAATATTTAGCTTAATCATATCTGCAAAGAGCCTTTTTTTTTTTCCTGTTAGGTAAGAGGTTCCAGAGATTAGGAGGTGGATCTCCTTGGGGAGCCATTTTCCAACCTATCACAGTGTGATGGTTAATTTTATGCTGACACACTTTCCTGGGCCACAGGAGGCTGAGATTTGGTCAAACATTATTCTGGGTATTCCTATGAGGGAGTTTTTGCATGAGATTAACATTTAAGTTGGTGGACTGGGTAAAGCAGATTGCCCTACATAATGTGGGTGGGCTTTTTGCAATCAGTTGAAGGTCTGAATAGAACAAATGGCTGGCTCTCTTCCCTAACAGCATTTTCCTACCTGAGGGCCTTCAAACTGGAATATCTTCCTGCTGCCTACCAGCCTTCAGATTCCAACTGGGACATGAGCTCCGAAGATTTTGAACTTGCCAGCCTCCATAATCACATTAGCCAATTCCTTAAAATAAATTTCTCCGTATGTACACATCCTATTGGTTCTTTTCTCTGGAGAACCTTGACTAGTATACCCAGTCTCAGGAGAAGACCAGCCTTAAGAAAACTCAGTCAAGATGTGGTTTTCCTATTTTCACTCTTTCCCTCCTCCTAAATCCTATCGCTATTACTTCTTATACTAAATCCTATTGGAGGAGAAATATATATATGTTTGATTATACCTTATCCAAAATGCTTTTCAGAGTGCTTCACATTCTGGATTTTTTTATATTTTGGAATATTTGCATATACATAATGAGGTATCCTGGGGATGGGACCCAAGTTTAACCACAAAACTCACTCGTATTTCATATATGCCTTACACACAAAAACTGAAGGTAGTTTTATACAATATTTTAAATAATTTTATGCCTGAAACAAAGTTTGTGTGCACTGAAACATCAGAAAGCAAAGGTGTCATTATTTCATGCCAATGTTCAAAAAGTTTCAGGTTTTGGAGCATTTTGAATTTCAGATTTTTAGATTAGGGAAGCTCTGTGTGTGTGTGTGTATGCACATGTGTGTGTACACACGTGCATGTGTGTGTGTACACACGTGCATGTGTGTGCATGCAACCTAGCAATCACCTATTAGAATAATATTAGAAATGCCCATCTCCCTACAGGTATTAATAACTCAGTCTCCTCAGCGTCTCATTCTCTGTCATTTCACTTCTCTTTGTATTACAAAAACCTAAAAATTATCTTTGTTCTCACTCTTCTCATTCTGTCTTCTTTTACTTTATATATATATAATCTTCTATTCCTCAACTTTATGATAGTTAAACATTTTTCGTTACCTGTTAATATTTGCTCCATAGTCTCGGAATGTGTTTCCATAGCTTCCCATGCTACTTAATAAAGTTAGACAATGCTAGATTTCAACAGAAGAAAGAATGTATATCCCACTTCATTCCAGACCTGTGGTTTTTTGTTTTTGTTTCTATTTGTTTTTGTTTTTTTGCAGGACAGTTTAACCTTGTCTTTCTACAGCTTGGTGAGGCTCATCAGATCTCAATTGGTTCCACACTCTTTTTTCCCCTACTTGAGTTCTCAGATAGCTCTATTTAACATCAATATTTCTTTCAGTGTTCATGGCAGGTGGTAATTCATTTGTAAATGTTCACTTGGCCTTGAATGTCTTTCACAGTATTCTGTCACTATCCGAGAAAAGGAAAGTGCAGTGCAGAGGCACTAGCCAGCATGCCAAAAAACAATTATATCCTTATGCTGGGCATCCTTTCCAAGAAACTTCACACCGGGTTGTGGTTTTTTTTTAATCTCTTGCTTTCCAATTTCGCAGGGAGGTAGATAAGTGGCCTCACATTTTACAGGGAAACAAGATGGTACTTGATATTAAATTGTGGCAATCAAGTCACTGCATTACAGGAACTTGACTTTTTTAGTTCTGTTTATTTGTAATAGCTAAAATACTTCCTACCATGTCAGTTATTTGGAAAACTTTAAAAATTGGTTATGTGGATAATTTAATTTTCCAGTAACTCAAAAGAAAATCATATTTATTCTCAATCTTTATTATTAAATAACCTTTCTCAACTGAGTGTGCTAGCGCACACCTGTAATCCCAGCACTTTAGGAGGCTGAGGTGGGCAGATCACCTGAGGTCGGGAGTTCAAGACCAGCCTGGCCAACATGGCAAAACCACATCTCAACTAAAATACAAAAATGAGCTGGGTGTGTTGGCGGGCACCTGTAATCCCAACTACTTGGGAGGCTGAGGCAGGAGAGTCACTTGAACCTGGGAGGCTGAGGTTGCAGTGGGCCAAGATTGCTCCATTGCACTGCAACCTGGGCAACAGAGTGAGACTCCCCGTCAAATAAATTAATAACCTTTCTAAAATGTGAGTCCATTCCTCAGTCTCAGTAAGCATGGAATAGAAGATGTAATTGACTCTAGTACTAGATAACTAGGGACCTTGCAATATGGTGGGATGAATATTCTTTAAAAAAAAAATTATAACCAGGGCAAAGTTTCTTCATTTGAGGTTCAGATAGAGCTTCATGGTTTATGAACTATCTGAGGTTGTATACAAAATATTGTACATTTTTCTGTGGGAAAATTGATAATTTTCATGAAATTTTCAAAGGAGCTGAGATGAAAATAGACCGCCTTTTTAGAATATGCAATGTATGTAGAACATGATACTAATTATAAAAGTTGTTTTAACTACAAAAAAAAACACCTACATAGTCCTTGTTCACGGCTCTACATAAATATAGTAAAGTATAAATCCTGCTTAGAGTTGATAAACTCCAAATCCAGAATAGGGCTGACCTCTGTGCCTCAGTTTGCTCAGGCTGTCATAAGAAAATACTAAAGACTGTGTGGTTTAAGCAGCACAAATTTATTTTCTTACAGTTCTGGAGGCTGGAAAGTTCAAGATCAAGGTTTCTGCTGATACAATTCCTGGTGAGGGCTCTCTCCCTGGCTTGCAGATGGTCACCTTCTCACTGTATTCTCACATGGCAAAGACAGCTCTAGTGTTTCTTCCTCTTCTTACAGGGCAACCAGACATCTCAGATTAGGACCCTATCCTTATGACCTCATTTAACCTAAATTTCCTCCTTAGAGGCCTCATCTCCAAAGATAGTCACATTGGTGCTTAGGCTTCCACCTCTGAATTTGCAGGGGGGCAGGGAACACTATTCAGACCATAGCACTCTGAGAAAGGGAAATGAAAAAGGAATGGGATTGGAAGACACATGGAAAGCTTTGAGACTATATACAATGTTTTCCCTTTAAAAAAAATAAATACTTGAAGCAAGTGTGGCAAAATGTTGAAATCTAACAGGGTAAGGATATATGAGTTTTTGTTATATAATTCTCTATGCTTAAAGTATTTTTAAAAACAAGGAACAAGCAAGCACGAACTTGTTTAGATTTTACTAGAGTGTGAGCTGCACATGGGCAAGCATTTGTTTCCTATTATATCCCCATTCCTTCAAGCAATGCCTGGTCCAGAATTAGCATTCATTATATATTTGTTGAACTGAATGAAAAGCAATGGATAGGAAATTAACATGTATCATTCCTGAGCCAAAAATATTCAACAACCTTAAGGTAATGTTGTGTTCACTGTCTAGAATTTCTTTCCATAGATGAATGTTAAAAATCACAATAACATACAGGAAATAAGGGCCTAAGTTTCAAAATTATAATAATAGTGAACTCGGTTATGAATGCAATATCTTAATTTAGCATATAATTAATGTGTCAGAGGTTTTAGATTAAACTTCACTTTTTAAAATATTATTAATGCCAATTACATTCCCTTCTAAGGAAATATGACTTCCCCACAGCCCTGCTAAGGGATGGCAGCAATGATAACTAACATAGTGCCTATCTCTCCCTGACTGTAACTGATAGAGTCGACATGGGTACCTGAGCTTAGAGTACCTCATCTTTTGGCTGGCCAGCAACCTATGAACCAGGCGAACTGTTTCAAAAGGATAAGCTGAGCCAATCAAATTCTTCTCCAGTAAAAGACATTTAAGGGAAACTGATAGATGGAGCAATCGACAGCAAAGGCAGAAACTGAAAATTAAAAACTGTCACGAAGTACAGAAAGTTACGCAATCACAGTGGACCAGGTAAAGGCCAAAGTTATGAGAAATATGAGGAGTTTACAGATTAAAATGCAGATGAAGGCAAATGGTAAGCAGAGGAGCATAGAACAGGCACGGAAAAAGAGATGTTGAGAGAGATGGAACGAGAAAGGAAAGCTGAGATCATTCCTAAATCAGCCTAACTAAAAATCATCTCATCAACATCCTTATTTTATAAGCATAAAAACTGATAAGTTTGGTGACTTGCCCAAGGTCAAGAGTGATGGGGAAAGGACACTTGCTTCAATGTTTTAACCTTACTTCATGCTTCTCAAACTCTCTAATAACTCCAGTGCCAAGGGGAGTGATGAGGGCTCAGAGGGCACAGTCTAAAGAAGGTTACCATCAGTACAGAATTCCTCTGAAGTTGAAGACTACTCCACAGCACCTCTGCTTTATACATGATGATATTTAGAGGCATGGTATATGAAAGTGCATCACATTTGATCTGGCGGTTCTCCACTCTGCCCAGCACACTGCATATCCTCCCAGTTTGAGAAGAATGCTCTATCACAGTCCAGGACTCTCCTTATTCCCACATCTGGAAGTTTCAGGTGGAATTATCTGAATGTGACCTGTCTCCAAGCATGCAATAGATATTCATTTGGACAAGATCAGATAGATGGACTTCAGGTAGACTCTTACCTATGTAGTTATCACCTATACCTCTGAGTCCCTGAAGCCTCCAGCCTTCTGGAGTCAGTCTTCCCTTTAACAGCTTGTTTCAGCAGCCTGACCCATTATCATTCCACATGCTGTGAGATGGCCAGTGTCCTCCCCAGGAGGTGATACTTCAGCAGCCTGACCCATTATCATTCCACATGCTGTGAGATGGCCAGTGTCCTCCCCAGGAGGTGATACCTATGTTGTCATTGGCCCCTTTCATCTCAGTGAGCTGTTCCTACAAAATTCTGAAGCTGCAAATCGAACATTAAGTTCACCCGCATAAGACAGCTGCATTGCTGCAATGTCCAGCAAACAACTGCAGTGCCAGACACCTTTGTTCTTCAAAGTTCCCAGATCACCTCTGGAATCTTGCTCATATCTTATCCTGCTACTTGCCCCCAGAGGCCTCACCCCTTCCCTGAGGAAGCCTCTAAGCAAACTTTAAACTCTTCTCTCTTTCTTGAACAGAGCAGCTCAGATCTCCTTTGGTTCTGCTCGTCCTTCTAGGCCCATGTCCTGAGAGCATCAGCTCCCATTGCCGAACAGGGCCATTTATGCATTTTGCAGACAGCAAGTTAAGGGAAGTTCACAATATTACATTGCAGAGTCAGGGTAGGCCTCACTCAAAATGTAAGATTTCGACAAAGACCTGAAGGAGATGGAGCAGCTGGCTAAGCAGTTCTTGGAGAAAGAACATTCACAGAGGGAGAAGCAAAAGCCCTCCGGCAGGAGGGGAGCTAGGGTGGACAAGAAGAGAGAGTAGAGGAGGAGACGCGAAAGGTAAAGTGGGTATGATCCGGTCACGATACGCTTGTTGTGTGGGTTAATGGGAACCATGCTGAGGTTTTGAGCCAGAGAAGTGACATGATCTGACTTTGGTTCAAAGGACTCTACCTGAGCAGCTTGAGAAGGCATCCTTGTGTGGGGTCAGCCTGGCACGGGATGTCAGAGCCCAAGCAGGGAAAGGATGTCATCCTAGGCAGGAACAACCTGGTGAAGGGAGTCAGAACCCTGAGCAAGAGAAATGATGTCTGTGTAGAGGAGGGGTTGTAATGAAAAAGAACCAGCATGCCTTGGAGAAATGCCTGATTCCAAGGCTCACACAGGGAAAGTACAGGATGAGCCTAGAACATGTCACTGTGCCAGAAGCCAGAAAGTGTTCAAAGAATGATAGGAACAGGGCAAAAGGACACAGACACCAGCTTTAAAGGGTTCCCTCTAGCCATTCAAGCATCAAAATCATGATAGCAATGAGTAAAGTAAGAATAAAATAAGTAACATTAGATGACATTAAGTGAAAAGTGGAATAAAATAAACCTTGAGTCCATACAAATTTAAATAAATACAAGGATAAATTAAAGTATGATGAGGAATGAAACAGTTACATAGTTTCCAAGTACCTTCATGCAAAACATTTATTAACTACAAAAAAGAAAATAGCAACTTTATAGCGGAGAAAATAGGCAGAAACCAAGACATCAAATTGAACTTCATCAGGAATAGAACAAATCAAAGTTTTGTGCCACCTTATAGGATAAAACGAGAAAATCATGGCTAACTTCTGTAATGTTTCTGTCACTGAAGCATAATCTGGATCTATTTATGAGGAAATATGAGACAGACCCATATTGGGAAACATTTTACAAAATAACATTTTACAAAATAACATTTTACAAAATATTCAAAAGTATCAAGGTCTTAAGAGTCAAGGAAAGATTGGTCTAAAAAGACGTGACAACTACGTGCAACACAGGATGTAGAGTTGACCCTTTTGTTATAAAAGGCATTATTGGACCACACTGGTGAAACCTGAATGTGGCTTGAGGAGTCAGTAATGGCGACGCATCGTTGTCAGTTTCCTGATTTTAATGTTGTATGGTGGTTACACAGGACAATGTCTTTGTTGGTAGGAAATACACACTAAAGCATTCAGTGGGAGAGGAGTGATGAGAATCAGGTCAACAATTTATGCCCAAACGGTTCTGGAAACATAAGTTATTTGTGTTGAACTTGCAACTTTTTCTGGAACTTTGTATTTATTTCAAAGTAAAACAATTAATAGAAGAAAACTCAAGGCTGCAGTATTGAGACTAGCAATCGGGGTAGAGGGGGACTATTTAAGAGGCTACGATAGCCTCCCAAAGGTGAGAGATGAGAGTGGTTTAAAACAGACGGTAGCTCTGGCAGGGACAGGAAGGAGATCTGATTATGGATACACAGCATAGCGAAGATGCTACATGATTTTCTGATGGATTCGATGAGAGATATGAAAGAAAGAAAGGCATTCAAGGATTCCAGTGTTTTGGGACTGAGCAACTAGAAAGACGGAGTTAACAACATCAATGACGCAGGAAAGGTTACAGTTCCACCCCTACCTCCTTCCATTCCTCCACCCTTGCTTTCCTTCTGTGTCCTGACCGAAAATCACAGAGGGCCTTGACCATTCTGTGACCCAGCCAGATGCAGGTTTTTCCCAGCAGGTTTGAGCCCAATTCAAGGCTTGAACATTCCCAGGTGCTGATAAAGGTATCTAGGCTGTCACCCAAAACACCGAAAGAAACTGGCCCCAGCTGAGTCAAATCCCTTAAACCCTCATAGAAACTCCATGCCCTGAGCTCCTCGCAGCAACATACCCATGTAGAAAGCCCCTTTTCGCTCGCTCTCCACGCCAAGGATCGCTGCAGCACTCTGTGTGAGTTTCCCCAGTAAATGCTTTGAACCAGTCACCTGGCCTTTAGTGCTTCTTTCTTTAGAAACCTACCCACAGCTCCATCCCCAGACGGTTTTAGAGACTTTCTCTTAGGAATTCCCCTGCCCCTACTTCTGGGATGTTTCTAGCAACAGATTTGGCAGCATAAAACATTACGGAACAGTACGACAGACTGAAAGCGGGGGATGGATGGGAAGATCAAGAGTTCAGTCTTCCATCTATTGAGTTCAATATGTCTATTGGACATCCAAGTAGATAAATCGAGTAGGCCTTTGGATACACGAGTACAGAGTTCAGACAAGAGGGATTTGGGATGAGATATAAATTTGAGAATAGTCACTACATAGATGGCATGTAAGTTGGAAAACTAGATAAAATCATCAAGTATGCGTATACATAGAAGAGAAAAGAGGACCATATCCAGGGATCCAAATTTATATATATAATCTCCAAACATTTATTACCTTAAAGAAATACAACACAAAAGAAGACATACATGAGGCCAACAAACATATGAAAAAATGCTCATCATCACTGGTCATTAGAGAAATGCAAATCAAAACCACATTGAGATACCACCTCACGCCACTTAGAATGGCAATCATTCAAAATATCTGGAGACAACAGATGCTGAAGAGGACGTGGAGAAATAGGAACACTTTTACACTGTTGGTGGGAGTGTAAATTAGTTCAACCATTGTGGAAGACAGTGTGGCGATTCCTCAAGGACCTAGAAACAGAAATTCATTTGACCCAGCAATCCCATTACTGGGTATATATCCAAAGGATTATAAATCGTTCTACTATAAGGACACATGCACACGAATGTTCATTGCAGCACTGTTTACAATAGCAAAGACCTGGAACCAACCCAAATGCCCATCGATGATAGACTGGACAGGGAAAATGTGGCACATATACACCATGGAATATTATGCAGCCATCAAAAACGATGAGTTCGTGTCCTTTGTAGGGACATGGATGAACCTGGAAACCATCATTCTCAGCAAACTGACACAAGAACAGATAATCAAACACCACATGTTCTCACTCATAGGTGAACGTTGAACAATGAGAACACATGGACACAGGGAGGGGAGCATCACACACTGGGGTCTGTACAGGGGAAATAGGGGAGGGACAGCAGGGGGTGGGGAGTTGGGGAGAGATAGCATGGGGAGAAATACCAGATATAGGTGATGGGGAGGAAGGCAACACATCACACTGCCACGTGTGTACCTATGCAACAATCTTGCATGTTCTTCACATGTACCCCAAAACCTAAAATGCAATTAAAAAAAAGAAAGAAAGAAATACAACAGTCAGGTGTGGTGGCACGCCTGTAAACCCAGCACTTTGGGAGTCTGAGGCAGGCAGATCACTTGAGGTCAGGAGTTTGAGACCAGCCTGGCCAACACAGTGAAACCCCGTCTCTACCAAAACTATAAATAATTAGCTGGTGTGGTGCCATGTGCCTGTAATCCCAGTGACTCGGGAGGCTGAGGCAGAAGAATCACTTGAACCCAGGAGGCAAAGGTTGCAGTGAGCCAAGATCGTGCCACTGGACATCAGCCTGGGTGACAGACTGAGACTCTGTCTCGAAAAAAAAAGAAAGAAAGAAAGAAAAAGAAATATATCAGCTTTATTCATAATTGCCAAAACTTCAAAGCAACCAAGATGTCCTTCAGTGGATAACTGGATAAATCCACTATAGTACATCCATACAATGAAATACCATTCAGCACTAAAAAGAATTGAGCTATCATATAATGAAAAGAAATGGAAGAAACTTAAATTCATGTTGCTGAGAGAAAGAAGGCAATCTGAAAAAGCTATATACTGTGTGATTCCAACTATATGACATTCTGGAAAAGGCAAAACTATGGAGACAGTAAAAAGATCAGTGCTTGCCAGAGGTTAATGGAGAGAGACAGATGAATAGGTGGGGCATAGAGGATTTTTAGGGGACTGAAATACTCTGTATGGCACTGAAACAGTGGATACTTGTCATTACACATTTATCCAACCCACAGGATGTACAATACCAAGAGCAACCCTGATTGTAACTATGGTGTCTGGATGATGATGATGTGTCAATGTAGGTTCATTAGTTGTAACAAAGGTAACTCTGGTGGGGGATGCTGATACTGGGGGAGGCTTTGTATGTGTGGAGCGTGAAGTATATGGGAACTCTGTACTTTCCATTTTCAATTTTGCTGGGAACCTAAAATTATTCTTTAAAAACAGACTTTTTTAAAAAGAGAAATGTATAATAATATTAAAAAGTTTGTCTCTCTGATTTACCACATCAAAATTTTAGTTCTGATAAGCTGAACAATCTTATATAAAATTTTTTTTAAAATACTGTCTCCTAAAGATACCTAGAGAAAAAGAGAGGAAGATTGGTTATGCTGAATGTAGCTTTTGCTTTAAAATTAAATTCATCTTTTTAAAATGCCACTTGTTTATAATAAAATGACCAGTGACTTGTATTGGCCTGAACAGTTCTGGATTTTACCTTCTTTTCTCAGTGGGTATCTGTCATAGATTCTATCTCAAATTATTGTCTTAAGGACCCTATCAAAGCTTCCTAACTATAGTACACAAATGTCAATCTCATCTCATGAGTGGGGATCTGAAGTCAGAAACAGAGAAAGGAAAGGAATAGTTTTGCAAATTTTCATGTAGTAGACATAGTAGGCTGTAGTAGACAAGTAATCAATATTTGTTAAGAGAATGTAGACATATAATTGATACTAATTGATGATTGAAAGAATGAATGTGTTTATTAATTTGCAAAGTGATTGGAATGCTCAGCTTACACCCAGGACTTCTTTTCTTATTAAATTTTACATTTGGAGGTTTTACCCCTTTGGGCTTATTTAACTTCCTGCATAAAAGAACATTTTGCCTTCGATATTTATCCAAGATTTTAAACATCTTAAATATCCTTAAACCGATTCTGCTTTCCCATCTTCCCATCACTGTCAATCATGTCATCTTTTTGTTCTCACAGCATGATACGCATGGAGCTGCTCTATGTCACCTCACAGTGTAGCAACTCCACGTTAAGCTCAAGAGACACTTGAGCCATTACGTACAAAACTGTGGACTTAGCCAACAGAACCCTTGCTCCCCAAACAGTACAATCTATGGCATAATTCACCAGGAAGTCCCAAGCCATTAGTTAAAATGTAGAACTTTAGAGAAAGGGGATGTTTGCTTTCAAAAAGAAATCTTGATGATTCTTCCTGACTTCAGCTTGTCCTCTGTCCCCTTACTTTCTCAGCGCCTCCACTCTGGCCAGAGTTTGCCACCATCTGCCTGCTAGCCTCCTGCTTTTTTCATGTGCCACATTCCATACTATACTTTGCCCACTGGGACTTTCTACACTGGTAAGGAAGCAAAGCAGAACCCAAGGCAAAATGCACTGAACAGGCCAAACACATTTCATACGGATAAGAGGTATAATCCAAACTATAAAACTCTTATAAGAAAACATGGGGCGAAAGCTTCAAGACATTAAATTTAGCAATGATTTGTTGGACATGGCACCAAAAAAAAAAAGAAAAGAAAAAGGAAAGAAAAATAGATAACTGGACTTTATCAAAATTAAAACCTTTTGGCCGGGAGTGGTGGCTCACGCCTGTAATCCCAGCACTTTGGAAGGCTGAGGTATACAGACTTTGGGAGGCTTGAGACCAGAAGTTTGAGACCAGCCTGGGAAAACTCTGTCGCTACTAAAAATACAAAAATTAGCCAGGTGTGGTGGTGCATGCCTGTGGCCCCAGCTACTCTAGAGTTCAAGGCAGCACCTTACCCTGGGAGACAGAGTTTGCAAGGAGGCAAGATTGCACCATTGCACTCCAACCTGGGCGATAAGAGTGAAAAATTCCATCTCAAAAAATAATAATAATAATTAAAAACTTTTGTGCATCAAAGGACACTATCAACAGAGTGAAAAGGCAACACACAGAATGAGAGAAAACCATACCTGATAAAGGAGTAATATCCAGGATACATTTAAAATCCTGTAACTCAAGAACAACAACAACAAAAAAATCTAATTAAAAAATGGGTCAAGGGCCGGGCGCGGTGGCTCACGCCTGTAATCCCAGCACTTTGCGAGGCCGAGGCGGGTGGATCACGAGGTCAAGAGATCGAGACCATCCTGGTCAACATGGTGAAACCCCGCCTCTACTAAAAATAAAAAAAATTAGCTGGGCACGGTGATGCGTGCCTGTAATCCCAGCTACTCAAGAGTCTGAGGCAGGAGAATTGCCTGAACCCAGGAGGCGGAGGTTGCGGTGAGCCGAGATCGCGCCATTGCACTCCAGCCTGGGTAACAAGAGCAAAACTCCGTCTCAAAAAAAAAAAAAAAAATGGGTCAAGTACATGAACAGACATTTACTGAAGGATATACAGATGACCAAATAAGCACATGGAGAGCTGCTCGACATCACTATGCATTGGGGAAATGCAAATCGAACCACAGTGGAATACTACGTCATACCCTTAGAATGGCTAGTAATAAAAATTAACAAGTGTTGGCAAAGATGTGAAGAAATTGCTGTATGTTGCTGGAAGGAATGTAAAATGGTGCAGCCACTGTGAAAAATGAATGGAAGTTCCCAAAAAATTAAATATAAAATTACAAAATCCAGCAGTTCCACTTCGTGTGTACATACCCAAAGGAAAGAGATATTTGTTCACCATTTGTTCATAGTAGCATTATTCACAATAACTAAAAGATGGAAATAACACAAGTGTCCATCAATAAGTGAATGGATAAACAAAATGTACTATATACATTTAGTGGAATATTATGCAGCCTTTTGGAATACAGTTCTGAGACATGCTACAACATGGGTGAACCTCAAAGGCATTATGCTTAAGTGAAAGAAGCCAGTCACAAAAGGACAAGTATTGTATAATTCTACTTATTGGAGGTACCTAGAGTAGTCAAATTCATAGAGACAGAAAGTAGAATAGTGGTTGCCTTGGGCTGGATGAGAGGTGGAATGAGGAGTCAGTGTTTAATGGGTGCAGAGTTTCAGCTGGGGAAGATGGAAAGACTTTGGAGATGGATGGTGGTAACAGTTGCACAGCAATGTGAACGTAGTTAATGCCACAAAACTATACACTTAAAAGTGGTTAATACATTTCGTTATATATATTTGCCACAATATGAAATATAATCTGGCTAGGCATGGTGGCTCATGCCTGTAATCCCAGCACTTTGGGAGGCCAAGGCAGGATGACCAGCCTGGCCAATATAGTGAAACCCCATCTCTACTAAAAGTACAAAAATTAGCCAGGTGTGGTGGCACATGCCTATAATCCCAGCTACTCAGGAGGCTGAGGCAGGAAAATCACTTGAACCCAGGAGGCAGAGGTTGCAGTGAGCCAAGATCATGCCTCTGCACTCCAGCCTCAGTGACAGAGCAAGACTCAGTCACAAAAAAAAAAAAAGAAAGAGAGAGAAAACAGAAAGAAAGAAAAAGAAAAAGAGAGAGAGAAAGAGAGAAAGAAAGAAAAGGAAAAATATAAGCTAACTTGAAGACATAACATAAGACATGCCAGTCACGAATTTTATTAATCTCAAAACATAAAACAAAATATAAAAAACAAAGTTATGAAAAATACAAGAAGGGAAAGTCCTAGCCAATGTAATAAAGCAAGAAAATAAGATAAAATGCATAGTATTGGAAAGGAAGAAGCAAAACTATTGTTATTTGTAGACAGTATGATTATTAAAACCTTATTGAATCTACTCAAAACAAACACTAGAATTAATAAATGAAATTAGAATTCTTAGAGGATATAAATTTAATGTCCTATTTGCCACCAGCAAACAAGTAGAAGATAAAGCTTTTTAAAAATACCATTAAAAATATCAAATTCCTAGAAAGGCATCCAGTAAAAAAATATATAAGATTTTATCCAGGTGCAGTGATGCACACATCTGAAATCCCAAGCTCCTAGAAGGCTAAAGCAGAGGACTGCTTGAGCACAGGAGTTTCAGGTCAGCCAAGACAACACAGTGAGACCTCCTCCCTCCGTCTGTCTCTCTCCTGCTCTCTCTCTCTTTCTCTCTATCTCCATCTCTCCTCTCTCCCTCCCTCTCTATCTCTCCTGCTCTCTCTCTAGCCGATTTCTAACTGAAAGCTGCAAAACATTGCTAATGAAGAACAAATAAATGTTTATAGACAACTCTTTGAAAGCTGAATGTTAAGATGTCCATTATTTTTAAATTGATACACAAATTCAGTACAACCTCTATTAAAATTACAGTAAATTTTTTTGTAAAAATTGACAAGATGAGTCTAAAATTTTTATAGAAATGCAAAGGAACCAGAAACAACTTGGAGAAATTACCTCTTAATTTTAAGATTTACTATAAAAGCTACAATAGGCTGGGCACTGTGGCTCATGCCTGTAACCCCAGCACTTTGGGAGGCCCAGGCATGTGGATCACTTGAGGTCAAGAGTTCAAGACCAGTCAGGCCAACATGGTAAAACCCCATCTCTACTAAAAATACAAAAAATTAGCTGGACATGATGGTGTGCACCTGTAATCTCAACTACTCAGGAGGCTAAGGCAGGAGAAACCCTTGAACCCAGGAGGCGGAGATTGCAGTGAGCCCAGATAGCTCCACTGCACTCCAGGCAATATAGAGAGATTCCATTAAAAAAAAAAAAAAAGCTACAATAATTCAGAGTTTGGTAAACTTATACAGATAGATAAATAAATTGGTAGAACAGAAAAGAGAGTTTAATAGTAGACATGCTTAATTGATTTTTGAACCAGACACCAAGTTAATTCAATGGGTCATTTGGGTTTTTTGTTTGTTTTCAATAGGTAATTTTTTTTTAAACACATGCTTCTAGAACAGTAGAATATTTGTGTAGGAAAAAAATGAACCTTGATCTCATTTTATTCTACATACAAAAATTAATTTAAGATGGATCATAAACCTAACCATAAAAACCAGGACTATAAAATTTCTAGAAGAAAACATAGAAAAATATCTTTTTGACTTTAGGAGTCCACAAACATTTCTTGAAAAGGACACAAAATGCATTAATAAAATATTAATAAACTGGATTTCATCAAAATTTTAAAATTCTACTTTTTAGAAGACACCATTTACAGTATAAACAGGCAAGTCACATATAGGAAAAAAATGTATTCACAGTGTATGTATGATAAAGAATATATTTGTATTCAGAACATTAAAATATCTCCTAAAAATTAATAATAGAAAGACACCCAATTTTAGAAACAGGAAAAAGATTTAAACAGTCACTTCATGAAAGAAGATACATGAATGGTCAATAAGCTCACAAAAAGTTGTTTAATGACATCAGGGAAATGCTAATTAAAACTAAAATGATACAATATTTCATTCACACTAGTATGGCTTAATCAAAGGCTGACTAAACCAAATACTGACTAGGATGAGGAGAAGCTGGAACTGTCAGACACTGTTGGTGGGCGTATAACATGGTACAACCTCATTGGAAAAGTCTTGGCAGTTATTTATAAAGGTAAACATATATTTACATGTGAACTTGTAATTCCACTCCTACATATTTACTGAAGAGAAGTGAAGCACATATTCACAAAAAAAGAAAAACTTATGTAAGAATACTTATGAAAACTGGCCAGGTACAATGGCTTATGTCTGTAATCCCTGTACTTTGGGAGTCCAAAGCAGGCAGGACACTTCAGGTCAGAAGTTTGAGACCAGCCTGGCCAACATGGTGAAACCCCATCTCTACTAAAAATACAAAAACTAGCCAGGCATGGTGATGCTCATTTGTAGTCCCAGTTACCTGGGAGGTTGAGGCAGGAGAATCACTTGAACCTGGGAGGTGGAGGTTGCAGTGAGTCGAGATCATGCCATGCCACTGCACTGCAGCCTGAGTGACAGAGTAAGACCCTATTTCAATTTAAAAAAAAAAAAAAAAACACTTACAAAAACTTTATTTATAGCAAAAAGAACAAAGCGGAAGGCATCACACTACCTGACCTCAAACTATACTACAAGGCTACTGTAATCAAAGTAGCATGGTACTGGTACCAAAACAGAGATGTAGACCAATGGAACAGAACAGAGACCTCAGAGGCAATGCCACACATCTACAACCGTCTGATCTTTGACAAACCTGACAAAAACAAGCAATGGGGAAAGGATTCCCTGTTTAATAAAAGGTATTGGGGAAACTGGCTAGCCATGTGCAGAAAGCTGAAACTGGACCCCTTGTTTTCACCTTACACAAAAATTAAGTCCAAATAGATCAAAGATTTAAACATAAGACCTAACACCATAAAAACCCTAGACGAAAACCTAGGCAATACCATTCAGGACATGGGCATAGGCAAAGACTTCATGACTGAAACACCAAAAGCATTAGCAACAAAAGCCAAAATAGACAAATGGGATCTAATTAAATTTAAGAGCTTCTGCACAGTGAAAGAAACAATCATTAGAGTGAACCAGCAACCAACAGAATGGGAAAACATTTTTGCAAGCTACTCATCTGACAAAAAGCTAATATCCAGAATGTACAAAGAAGTAAAGCAGATTTACAAGAAAAAAATAACACCATCCAAAAGTGGGTGAAGGATATGAACAGACACTTTTCAAAAGAAGACATTTATACAACCAACAAACATACGAAAAAATGCTCATCATCACTGGTCATTAGAGAAATGCAAATCAAAACCACATCGAGATACCATCTGATGCCAGTTAGAATGGCGATCATTAAAAAATCTGGAGACAACAGATGCTGGAGAGGACGTGGAGAAATAGGAACATTTTTACACTGTTGGTGGGAGTGTAAATTAGTTCAACCATTGTGGATGACAGTTTGGTGATTCCTCAAGGATCTAGAAATAGAAATACCATTTGACCCAGCAATCTCATTACTGGGTATATACCCAAAAAATTATAAATCATTCTATTATAAAGACACAAGCACACGTATGTTTGTTGCAGCACTGTTTACAATAACAAAGACCTAGAACCAACCCAAATGCCCATCAGTGATAGACTGGATAAAGAAAATGTAGCACATATACACCATGGAATACTATGCAGCCATAAAAAAGATGAGTTTATGTCCTTTGTAGGGACATGGATGAATCTGGAAACCATCATCTCAGCAAACTAACACAAGAACAGAAAACCGAACACCACATTTACTCACTCATAGGCAGGTGTTGAACAATGAGAACACATGGACAAAGGGAGGGGAACATCACATACTGGGGTCTGTTGGGGGGTGGGGGGCTAGGGGAGGGATAGCTGGGGGTGGGGAGGTTGAGGAGGGATAACATTGGAAGAAATGCCTGAGGTAGGTGATGAGGGGATGGAGGCAGCAAACCACCATGGCAGGTGTGTACCTATGCAATAATCCTGTAAGATCTGCACATGTACTCCAGAACTTTAGTATAATTTTTTAAAAAATTATTTATAATAGTCAAATACTAGAAACAATCTCAAATGCCAATCACTGTGAAAATGTATAAACAAATTGTGGTGTATTTATACAATGGAATATTACTCAGAAATAAAAAGGAACAACTGCTGATATAACATGTATGAATCTTGCAGATACCATGCTGAGTGAAAAAAACCAGACACAACAAATATATACTGCGTGGTTCCATTTAAATGAAATCCAAAAACAGGAAAAATTAATTAATGGAGATGGAAATCAAAAAGTGATTGCCTCTGGAAAGAGGAGGAATTAATTGAAAAAGGGTATGGGAGAATTTATTTTATTTTAATTTATTGTATTTTTTATTTTTTTGAGACAGGGTCTGGCTCTGTTGCCCAGCCCAGGCTGGAATGCAGTGGCACAATCACAGCTCACTGTAGCCTCAACCTGGGGTATGAAAGAATTGTCTAAAGTCATGTTAATATTCTATATTGTATTTGAGGTGGTGGTAAATTGAGTAAATCCAATTGTCAAAACTCAATAAACCAAACATTTGATAAAGGATTAACACCTAAAATATATAAAGAACTCAAATAACTCAATAGCAAGAAAGCAAATAATCCGATTTAAAAATGGGCATCAAGTTCAACAGAGCTGAAAGGGGAAAAAAGCACAAGAATCTGAGTAGACATTTCTCACAAGAAGACATACAAAGGGCCAAAAGGCATATGAGAAAATGCTCAGCATCACTAATCATCAAGGAAATAAAGATCAAACCCACAGCGAGGCCAGTTGTGTTGGCTTATACCCATAATCCCAGCATTTTGGGAGGCCAAGGCAGCAGGATTGTTTGAGCCCAAGAGTTCAAGACCAGCCTGGGCAACATGGCAAAACCCCATATCTACAAAAAAATACAAAAGATTAGCTGGGCATGGTGATACATACCTACTCCCAGCTACTTGGGAAGCTGAGGTGGGAGGATCACCTGAACCCAGGAAGTCAAGGCTGCAGTGAGCCATGATTGCACAACTGCATTCCAGCCTTGGCAGCAAAGCAAGACGCTATCTCAAAAAAAGTAAAATAAAATAAAAATACTTTGAAACATATTAATTACATTAGTGTGATATGGATATAGAAATATGTAAATAAAATAATTTTAAAATTCAGAAACAGACCCATACATAAATAAGAATTTGGCTTACTTAATAAAGATGGCATTTATAATCAGGAAAAAATGTACTTACTTAACGAATAGTATTAGCACAAATATCAACTTGAGAAAAATAAAACCAGACCTTTACTTCACATTATATACAAAGTAATGGCAGACGTACTAAAGAGCTAAAGTAAAAAACAAATTTAAAAATCAGAATAAAATACAAAAAAAAAATTGTAATCTTAAGAATGTAAAGCCCTTTTTAAATTATGAAACTCCAGAAATCAAAATTGAAAAGACTGGTTGATTTAATTAAATAAAAATTTAAAATTTCTTGATGAGTATATATACTGTAAATTAATTTAAAAAGGAATACTGGTACAAAACATAAATAGAGTGTTAATATTCAATCTATATACAAATTAAAGGTCATAAAAATATAACTGACAGGAGACATAACTGGACAACAAAAAAACTATCAAAAGTTGTCTGACTTCACTGATAATCAAGGGGGAAATAGTGTCTTGATATATTTCTCCGACCAGGTTAATAAGAGTTTAAATGGTTTATAATACCTAAAATAAGCAAAGATGCAGGAAAATAAGCACTGTTAATGAATAAATGGGTAAATTCTTTTTGAAAGGAAATTTGATAGTACTTAAAATTTCAAATCCACATACCTCTGGCTCAGGTATGCCCTTTCTAGGAATCTATTTTATAGAAATTTTATCTCCACGCACAAATAAATATGTATTAGAATCTTCATTATAGCATTGGCTAAAGCCTTTAAAAATAGAGCAATATAATAATGGAATTAATAAGCAAATGTTTAAACCATGAAACAATCATATGGAAAGTCATGGAACTATTACCAGAAGGAAGCAGACCAAATTTTCTGACATAACAAAAATTTTACATTCATAGTACCATTTGAAAAACAGTGCATACACAATGAGCTTATTTACACATTGTGAATATATGTGTATATTGTGTAAATGTTCAGAAAAATACTGGAAGGATACACTTCAAACATTTCACAGAGGTTACCTCTGGGAAGGGCAGTGGGAGTGAGTAAAAATAAAGGCAACATTTAACATTTTGTTCCATGTATTTTCTGTTGTCTGAACTTTAGGCTGTACCTCTTATCTGATTGGATTATGTGGAATTACTGCTGTAAAACAAAAAGTATCTGAGACAAGTCTTAATCAATTTAGAAGTTTCTCTTGCCAAGGTTAAGGACATGCTTATGACACAGCCTTGGGGGGTCCTGATGGCATGTGCCCAACGTTGTTGGGCTACAACTTGGTTTAATACATTCAGGGAGACATGAGACATCAATCGATACATGTAAGATGTAGAAGACATAAGACATCAATCAGTACATGTAAGATGTACATTGGTTTGGTTAAGAAAGACAGTTCAACTGGACATGGGGGCATCCAGATCATAGATGGATTCAAAGATTTTCTGACTGGCAGTTGGTTGAGTTATTTTCTATAGACCTGGAATCAATAGAAAGGAATGTCTGGGTTATGATAAGGGACTGGGGAGACCAAGATTTTACCATGTAGATAAAGCCTCCAGGTAGCAGGCTTAAGAGAGAATAGATTGCAAATATTTCATATCAGACTTAAAGAATCTGTTCTATCAGTCTAGAGAGCTCTGTGTTGATGCTAACGCTGGTGAGCTGCCTCTGAATTCCAAAAGGGAGCAGGGTATAATGAGGCACGTCTGACTCTCCCTTTTCATCACAGCCTGAACTAGTTAACTTTGGAATGCTCTTGGCCAAGAGGAGGGAGTCCACTCAGATGGTTGGGAGACTTAGAATTTTATTTTTAGTTTGCATTGCTTATTCAACTATTTTAACTTATAAAAACAGCAATTTCATAAGACTCAATAGAGTAAGAAATTTGTAAGTACTGGCTTTGTAGTTTAAATAAATAGATGAGAAAAGAAAAAAGAATCTATACACTGCCTTGGGATGGAGTTAAATGAGCAGCATTTTCAGGACTCTAAGGGTTTATGAGAAGCTGTCCAAAAGGAGGGCAGCACGCAGTCCTTTCTCATTTAAAACAGCTGCCCATCCAGCATGTCATCCTTTCTGCTTTCTGCTGTTCTGGAGTTGTATAATCCTCTCAGCTTAGAGAGACAGAGCCTTCTGCATTTTCCTTAATCCTCAGACCCTCGCTATTGACTGTGACAGTCAATAGCTCTTTGGACACATCATGACAATTTTGCATGCTAGAAATAAAAATTCCCACTTTATAAGAGCAATGAGAAATGTGATCATCACTATTTCTACACCTCCATTAGTAATTTTCTAAAAATAATCTTGAATTCTAACAAATTACAGTAAAAACAATTGCCTAGGCATCTTTTTCTTTTTGCCATTACCAAAAAACCCATTAAAAATCTTATTTAAATAGACTGCGCCTTTTCCTATAACCCCTGCAAATGATTTTAAATCAATCCATGTATTTTCCTTAGTTGAACATACAGTTGTTAAGAGCTTCATTTATTTTATTTTATTTTTTTTAATAAGCTATGCTAGGCTGGGTACGGTGGCTCACGCCTGTAATCCCAGCACTTTGGGAGGCTGAGGCAGGTGGATCATGAGGTCAGGAGTTTGAGACCAGCCTGATCAATATGGTGAAACCCCATCTCTATCAAAAAATAATAATTAATAAATAAATAAGCTATGCTTTCTTATGACCTTTGCACTGATTTACTAAGAATATCAGTGCAATAGTCTTGGTTTAAAAAAAAAAAAAAAAAACTCTTCAGCTAGGCGTGGTGGCTCATACCTATAATCCCAGCACTTTGGGAGGCCGAGGCAGGTGGATCATCTGAGGTCAGGAGTTCAAGACCAGCCTGACCAACATAGAGAAACCCCATCTCTACTAAAAATACAAAAATTAGCCAGGCGTGGTGGCATATGCCTGTAATCCCAGCTACTCAGGAGGCTGAGGCAGGAGAATTGCTTGAACCCAAGAGGTGGAAGTTGCAGTGAGCTGAAATGGTACCATTCTACTCCAGCCTCGGCAACAAGAGTGAGCTCTGCCTCAAAAAAAGAAAAAAACTCTTCCAGTCTACTGAAAGATGGCAGGTATAAAAATTCACATTTAAAAATTTCAACAAAGTAAATTTGAACAAGGTCTGTAAGTTAGGAAATAGTATTAGATTGATGTTAGTTTCCTGACTTTGACAATTTCACTGTGTAAGAGTATGTTCTTGTTTTTAGAAAATACACCCTGAAATATTTAGAAGTAAAGGATCATTGTATGGCAACATTCAAACATATCAGAAAAAATGATTTGCATACATATATAGAAAGAGAATTATGAAATGAATGATAAAGCAAATATTGTAATATGTTAACATCTGGTAAATGTGGGTGACAGGTCAACAGAAATTGTTACACTGCTTTGTAACTTTAAGTCTGAAATTATTTAGAATGAAAATTAAAAAAAAAAAAATTCTCCCAGCTACTCAGAAGGCCAAGGTAGAGGATCACATGAGACCACAGTTTGAGACCAGACTGGGCAACATAGCAAGACCCTGTCTCTACAAAAAACTTTTTTAACTAAGTGGGGGTGGTGGCGTGCACCTGTATTCCCAGCTATTCAGAAGGCTGAAGTGGGAGGATCACTTGAGACTAGGAGTTCAAGGCTGCAGTGAGCCATGATCATGCCACTGTACTCCAGCCTGGGTAACAGAGCAAGACCCTGTCTCTAGAAATATATATATTTCCCCTAAAATGATTCATAAATTCAATAACTAACAAATGCTACTGCCCCTGAGTGCCCCTATAGCAGGTAGCAGGCCAGGCCTTCACAAGGACCATTTCTAATTCCATTTCCTCTAAAGTAATATTATCCCTGTGCTACTGTGTGAGGACCTCAGCCAGGAGTTCAGTGGTGCTCCCCTGTGCCTACATCCAGCCCCATCTATTAGCTTCAGGGAATATTTTAAGCCTTCCCCTCTCTTCAAGCCTCTTTCCTCCCTCATCCCCCCCAACACCCTTATTCCCTCAGCACATTAATTCATGCTTTTGTTCATTATTTAATTATTTCCTTTCTCTTCTAGTATTTTGAATCTCTTCCTCTGAACTGACTTGCCTCAGGCCATACACATGGTAAAGGCATTCACATTCTATTTTAAAAGTCCCCCTTAACTCTATTCTACCCTCTTGTCTTCCTTTCATAAGCAGGTTTTTGGGGGAAAAAAACCAAACTGTATCTCCAGCCCACTTCCCATTCAAACCAGTGCAGAGAAAGGATCTATGTCTATATCCTACTATGTGATTTTTTTTTTTTTTTGGCCAATTTTTTTGTATAGGCTTCTAGTGAGCAGAGAAAACTTGAAATAAGAAAAAGATAGGGATGGTATCTATAGGAAAGAAAATACAGACTTTCTCCCTGGTATACAAAAACACACAATGAATACAATAAATCAATAAAATAAATAGATCACTGAATATCTATGTACAAAGCACTCTTTTCGGTATTAGCTACTGGATTTTTAAGAAAAGGTTCTTATTCATAATATGTTTCTGGCCAAAAATATAAATCCCACCACCAGAAACAAAACAAATTCTAAGGACAAAAATTCTTAAAGTAGAACAATGTCAAGCAATCTGCCAGTTTTTTAGGTCAGATAAGATGCTGGCAACAAAGAATTAGGAATAAAAACTGCTGCCAGGTGAATCCAAGATCTAGTTATTTTATTATCAAAGGATTGTCAAGTAACATCTCCATTCAAAGAAGGCTTAAAACACAGGACAGTTTGGGTCTTTACTTATTTGTTTGGGCTCATAGTGTCTTGTGGATTAGGCAGGATACCCAGCAGAACCACAATTTCCAATTGAATGAACCTGTCCCAGTTGCCACCTCCCTTCAGGAGGGGATCGTAATTCACTTCCTCACCATTTTCTGGGGCCAAGGCACCACCTCCTGCATCTGAACACTTAGCCACTATGTGAAGACAACTTGGAGTTGCATGGACAGGGGGAACATTCAGCATTGTTGAATGAAAGGATAAATAGTTGAATTGTATTTCTAGTGTCCAGCACATAGATGAAATTTTATGAATATTTCTTGAATGAATAAGTAAACTCACAACCCAACAGTCAGAATTCAGGGCAGAATTCCTGGCCCTGCAGTTGTAACTCCAATCCTTCCCCACTCTATACTCACACTCCCCTTTTTCCCCAGGCTCACCCCATCTTTTGGAAATATTTGAGGACTCGACTGGAGGTGAAGACCATAAATTCATCTAGGACAGTTTCAGAGTCAAATATAGGTAAAAGCAAAGAACTTGGATCGCCAACGCAGAGGTGTTGGTGGGAGATAACTGGCTCAGTGCCATGAAATGATACTGAACAATTTCTCTTAGTTTTCAGTTTCCATCATGATCATCCAACAAGTCATTATAGAAAAATTATTGTGAGCCAGACAGTATCCTAGTCATTGGATACAGAGCAATGAACATGCCAACAAAGGTCCCTGAACTTAGGGGTTTCCATGTTCTTTCATTCAGAGGACAAGTATTAACTGAGAAGCCAGGCCCTTTACTGAGCACTGGGTATACATTCCCACCTCCATGAAATTTACATTCTAGTGGAGGAAAACCAGAAAATAATTAAATAAATGAATAACACATATAATACATTGGAAGGTGACAAATCTTAGAGAGGGTAAGAGGGGACTGAAGCAAGGAAAGGGGATAGAGAGTACAAATAGGGGATGCAATTTTAATAATGTGGTCAAGATACTGAAGAAGGAAGTGATACTAAAGCAAAGTTCTGCAGGAAAGTGAGGGCATAGGAAAACTGGGGAAAGAGCATTCCAGACAGAAGAAAGCATATTGAGAAATGTTAAGTTGTTGAATATTGAGAAATGCTGGGTGTATGATAGAATATATTGTTTGCTAGGAAGAACAATGGCAAGGAAAATCTAGCTGTCCCCCAGCCCCAAGTAGAAACCTACTTGGGGTATTCTAGAGTGACAGGACAATATTTAAATATCATACACCAGTTAAAACAATTCTTCTAGTGCAGGACATCTGACTCTGCCCCTGTGGCTTCCTCATGGAGAATACTTTTAATTTGTCTGTAATCCGGGGTAAGCAGGCACCAGATGCCTACTTGGTATATTTTTGTGTTATGAGAAAATATCAAACATCTGTTTGTTAATAATAATCACCTGTTCAGAGAGAATAAATACGTGGGTCAGAGTCTGCTCAAGGCCCTCAGCCCAGAATGCTGTCAGCCTCTGAGGCTCTCAGCTCAGAAGGCTGCTGGCCCCCTGGATAGACCCACTTTGCTGTTCTATCTGGGTGTCTGCTTCTCAATTTCTTCATCACTGCCTGGGTGGGGGTCTCAATGGCCGAGCTGGACTCAGTAAAAGCAAATGTAAAATCCCTGAGTTGGGAACACCCTTGGCATGTTCAAGAAGCAGCAAGGAGTCCAGTCTGGCTGAAGCAGAGCAAACGTGGGGAGAGGAAATCACATTGGGCCTTCCTGACCATTGTTAAGACTTTGCCCTTTTCACCGACTGAGATAGGAAGCCATCAGAAGATTGCTAACAGAAGAATAATGCGATGTGACCCAGTTTTAACAGAACCACCCGGGCTGCTAGGGGAAAAAAAAAAAAAGAGTATAGAATGGCAGAAAAGTGGTGTGGTTGTTGTGGGGGTTTTAAAGATTGGAGAAATATCAGCATGCTTGTATACTGATGGTTACGCTCAAGCGGAAAGGGGAAAATTGATGCTATAAGAAAAACAAAGGATGATTTATGGAGACATGTTCTTGAGTAGGCAAGAGGGAAATGGCTCTAGTATCCAAGTGGTGGAGCTAAGAACACAAAGTATTAACCAATAGTCCTGGAGGAAGGCAGAATTTATGGGAACATAAGCAGGTAAATATGATGGTGGGAGCTTGTGGTATTTCTTTCACATCTGCCTCAATACCGCAGTGAAGCAGGAACCGAGACCATCAGTGGAGAGTGAAGATGGAGCGGTGGTCCATTTCAAATTTTCACCACAAATTTGAGGAGAAAACGATCACTTGTACATAAATGCATCTTTCAGTAATCTTTTGAAAAATGCACAAAACTGTACATGTATTACTAAACTCTTGGCTATAGATTTGGTTCCAGAAAAAAAAAAAGACCAGAAAACATTTTTACACATACAGCATATGGAAAGCCATCTGAATACAACAACATGTACAAACGAAGTGATGTGATTTGGCATGTTTCCATGAAGAAATAAAAGCTGTAAGTACTTTCCCTAAATTCTATTGAGATTTGAATCAGGCAAATACCTCTTTATTACTGGAAGTCATCTGAATCTAGGTCATTGCATTAAGCGTGAAATACTGGCATATAAAACATGTGTCCAGTTGACACGTGTCAACCAATGTGAAACACTAATAAAGGGAACATTATTGTAGGGTCTGTCTCATGCCCACACCAAATCCAGTCACCAACTGCCTTTCTAACTGATTTATGTGTTCTCAAACTTTGGGAATTGGAATTCTCAAGATATTTTTAACCCTCTCTTCTCCAGCAACAGCTCAGCCAACACTTCTACTACAGGAAAACATGCTTAGATTACACTCATTTCCACTACAAGATTTTACCAACTGAGTAAGACAATTTGAGGGTATAATACATAAAGAGTTAAGATACCAGCCTGGCCAACATGGTGAAATCTTGTCTTTACTAAAAATACAAAAATTAGCCAGATGTGGTGGCTTGCACCTGCACTCTCAGCTACTCAGGAGGCTGAGGCAGGAGAATCACTTGAACCTGGAAGGCAGAGATTGCAGTGAGGCAAGATCATGCCACTGCACTCCAGCCTGGGTGATGGAGCAAGATTCTGTCTGAAAAAAAAAAAGGAGTTAAGGTGACTTAAAACCCCAAACATGTTATTCTATTCACTGTTTTTTAGCTTGTAATATTTTAAAGCATTATGCCCTTCCTTGGTGTCTTGGAAGCCTGTCCTCCAGTCCAAGCTTTGATGATACTGTCCAGCATCCTATGGACGGTTGTTGGTGTGCCAGTTCAGGCTTTGGAGAGCTAGTGACAAGGATAAGTAGACACTCCAGACCCACACACACAGAGCACTTAACCAAGCAGGGCATGGGGGAAAGCCAGTGGTGCAACGGGCAGAAAGAGGCCACAGTTCTCGTTCTCAGCCTTTAGCTCTCTATGGACTCACCTGTGGCCTCATCTTGAAAGCCTAGCACGTTTGTCTCAGATGGAGATGCTAAGCTCTAGAATTTTTATCTGTTATCCATTTGTACCTCCCCTTTTAACTCAGCAGATTTTCACTTTTTTAATATTTTGAGAAAATAAATAGCTTAATTGCATTATTTTTATTATGTGGTTTTACATAAATAGTTAAATATGTTAATTGGGTATGATGGTTTTATTTTAATGACATTTAACCTATCTTGTCCTTCCTATTTGTAACATTGTGCCATGCTTAGTCATACTTAGAAGACTATATTTTTACTTAATTTTCTAGTGACTTAATTCTCTTAACTGCTTTCTATGACAGCTATGTTTATTCGTTTTGTCTTCTTTTTCCTTATCTAGCTGTAGTACTGCTTCTGCTTTGTTAGCATTGCCTAGTAGCTCCCTTATTTCTTCCAGTTTTAACAGCTCACCATTCCCCTCCACACTCTCAAACTCCCAGCTAAACCCCTCAAGCCAGACAATTCAGGAGACTTAACAACCACAATTCCTTCCTTGGACAATACATTTCCTATTCTAGCTGCACATACTTGCCCATAGGGAATGGTATTTGTGTCTCACACTGTGCTCGGTGGTGTCCTTCTGCTAGAAGTTCTGTGATCTAGATCCATGGTCTCTCCTGTATAAAATGAATGCATGGGAACAAGATCTGTGGAGAATCACTGTACAACGGCGGGGAGGGTGGCACGAGGTTTCTTTCATATTGTCCCCAAGCTGATTCTAGTGGGGACAATGTAACAGCTCTCCGAAAAAGGAACTACCTTAAAGACCCCACAAAACCTGAAGGTTTGTTGTTGTTGTTGTTTTGGGGAAGGAGTCTCACTTGTTGCCCAGGCTGGAGTGCGATGGCAAGATCTGGGCTCACTGCAGCCTCTGCCTCCTGGCTTCAAGTGATTCTCCTGCCTCAGCCTCCTGAGTAGCTGGGCTTACAGGCACTTGCCACCATGCCCAGCGAATTTTTGTATTTTTAGTAGAGACAAGGTTTTGCCATGTTGGCCACGCAGGTCTCAAACTCCTGACCTCAAGTGATCTACCAACCTCAGCCTCCCAAAGTGCTAGGATTACAGGTGTGAGCCACTGTACCTGGCCAAAACCTTAAGGTTTTTAAAAAACATAAACTCCCTCAATTTGCCTATAACTGATATGATTAATCTGTTTTCCAAATTTGCTATAAAATTTCTTTGCTTGAGTAGGTAACTCACATGTCTTAGTTTCAAGGAGAAGTGAGCTATGCCAGGAATTATCCCTAAGAAGGGTGTGGTTTGATTTGGTTTTGGTTTGGTTTTTTCAGCTAGACAGGTGATTGATAAATAGAAACATAGATAATACATTATTGATTGATGTATAGATGATTGACAGATGGTAGGTAAATAAATAGATGATCTATTGATTACATTCAGCTGTACTTTCGCTGGATCCCTTGAAGACCAGAATCTTATGAAACAGCTGAAGTGTGCTGTGAACCTCAAAGCCTCACAAGAACGCATAAGCTTCCTCAATCCAACTAAAAAGATCACTCTTTCACAAAGAAGGCCACTTGGTTCAGAGAGGGGCTGAGGCCAGACACCTGCACTCCTCTGCTTTGTTCCCTCAAAGAAAGCAGGATGCCATTTTGGCTAAAGGTGAATCTCTAAAAACAAACTGATAAATGATCAGAGCCTAGGCCATGTCCATGATTCTCCTAAACTAAGAGAAATTTCACAAATTAATTTTTCTACTTACATTTCCTGAAGAATGTGTTTAAATAAGAATCAGCCTCCCTCAGCCGGGCATGGTGGCTTATGCCAGTGCGCCCAGCACTTTGAGAGGATGAGTCCAGTGGATCGCTTGAGCCCAGGAGGTTGACACCAGCCTGATCAACACAGTGAGACCCCAGTTCTACAATACTTTTAAAAATTATCTCAGTGTGGTGATGTGTGCCTGTAGCTACTTGGGAGGCTGAGGTGGAAGGACTACTTGAACCCTGGAGGTAGAGGCTGCAGTGAGTTGTGATGGCGCCACTGCACTCTAGCCTGGGTGGCAGAGCAAGACCCTGTCTCAAAAATAAACACCTCTCTCTCTCTCTCCCCACCTTCCTGCTTCCTATTCATCAATTCTTTAACATTATCAGTGTTATTTCCTTTCCTGTTTAGAGTTCAACCTGTTTCTTACCAACATGTATTTAATAACTTCAACCTCCTGTACTTCCCTGCCATGGTTGTGCATTCTTCTCAGCTAGCTCGCTTGGGGCATAGAGACTCCTATGTGCCTGCTGACCTTCTGCTTGTCTTAAAGGCCTGCAGGGTCTTCATCTCAAAGTGTTAAGTCACACCCTGCTTTATGTACCTCAGCACAGATGAACCACAGCTAGCTAGTTCTGATTCCCATACTCAACTAGCAGTGAAAGACAAATTCAGCCCTGGGCTTCATGAGGTTTATACTCAGGCCCAGGAGCACTTCTCCAGGGAGCATGGCTCCTCACAGGCCCAGGAGGTTCCCAGGAGCATTCCATCAAGTAATAGATACTTTTCTCCTAGAATGTGATAGGACAGCATCCTACAACTAAGTATATTTTTGCATGCTTTAAGATATTATGCTGGCTGGGTGCAGTAGCTCATGCCTGTAATCCCAGCACTTTGGGAGGCTGAGGCGGGCAGATCACGAGGTCAAGAGATTAAGACCATCCTGGCCAACATGGTGAAACCCCATCTCTACTAAAAAATGTAAAAATTAGCTGGGAGTAGTGGTGCATGCCTGTAGTCCCAGCTACTTGGGAGGCTGAGGCAGGAGAATTGCTTGAACCCAGGCGGCGGAGATTGCAGTGAGCCGAGATTGCGCCACTGCACTCCAGCCTGGCGCCTGGTGACACAGCAAGACTGTCTCAAAAAAAATAAAAATAAAATATGATATTATGCTACGGAGAAATCCATATTTAGAAAACGAATTATCTCATTTCCAATCATTGAAGCCTTTGTAATTTTCTTAGAGACAAAAATGAGAGAAAAGAGGGAATTAACCTACCTAATTTAAAGCCATGTGGAAGGGACTATGACTCAGCTCCCAGGATCAGAGGCTGCTGCCACCCCCCCACAACCACCTCCTGGGAAGTTACTCTAGAACCTGCAGCTCCCAGTCCCTTACCTTGCTTTGCTGCTTGCGATTGTTTGCTCTCCTGAGGCTGTGTCATCTATGAATCAACAAACAGTAGCTACAAGATGACAGTTGAGGAAGGAATGCCCAGACAAAATCTTCATGATGAATGAAAATGTGTAACTCTTCTGGATTTAATTCTCTGTCAATACAGTTCTTTTCTTCATGCTTATCTAACATCTATGCGGATTTTAAAATAAAATTCATAACACAAAGTCCCTCCACCCTCCAAAACAAAACCTCCCAGGATCATACCGTAACACCTGGTTATGCCCACCTGATTCATATCTGTAATAAGGTGAACATGGTATGCCTCCCCTGAAAGGATGTACACAGATTGTTCAGGTGCTTGGCCTCTGATAAATGTGGTATTCATCTTTGAAGACTGCAATGTCAAGATTAGCAATGGTCTTGCCAAAGTTTTTCCTGAGACAGTGAGATAAGTTGTACCAAAAGGATTGTTTACACACGGCATGGGCCACTTTTCTACAGAGTTATTTTGACCTAAAAGAAAAATCTGCTGTCAAATCTATACATTTCACCAAATACTGCTGAGTGACAGCCTAGCCTCTGGAATGAGGCTAGTGTAAATTTCACTTATTTCTCAATTTTACAGATTAATGTTTTAGACTTTCTAACAGCTAGCCCTGGCTTACTTATTACTATTCTTGGGATGAATATTTTAGTCCATGTTGAAAACAACCATTTAAATTTCCTACAATATATAAAGAGTCCTTTCAAACAAGCTGGTTGAATAAATAAAAACTAGTAGAAAAAATAAGCAAAAGATATGAATAAACAGCCCAAAGAAAAAGCAAATCTAAATGCCTAAGAACGATGTAAAAATATGTTCAAATTCCCTCAGGAAAATTAAAAGTAGAATAACCGTGAGGTATTACTTTATCCCCATCAAATTGCAGAACCTAAAAAAAACTGTAACACTTGCATTTGGGGAGATAAAAGGGACAATACTAAAATATATGAATGGTGAAATTTGAAACTTGTTACAGCCTTTAAGGAAAGCCATCTGGCAACATCTATGAAAATTAAACTATACATACTCATCAACTCCCCAATCCCACTTCCAGAAATCTACCCTATGTTAGGCAAACGGGATAACCACTACACTACAAAAACTTGCAGAAATCTACCCTATGGAAATAAAAGTGCCAAAATGTCAGGACACATGTAAGAGACAGGGACTGAAAAGAAAGTTAAAGTCCATCAGTTGGGCGGAATTAATTGTGATATGTCGACAGAATACCACACAGTCATTACAAAGGATAAACTAAAGCAATAGAAGATCTGGAAGAACTTCAGGACCTATTGTTGAAGGAGAAAAGCCAGATGCCAGAAAAAGCATGCATAATATAATCTATTCCCATTTTTAAAAATAATTTTTAAAAATCTTTATGTGATAGATAGATAGAAATAATAGACCTAGGTCAGGTGCAGTGGCTCATGTCTGTAATCCTAACACTTTGGGAGGCCGATGTGGGCAGATCACCTGAGGTCAGGAGTTCAAGAGCAGCCTGGCCAACATGGTGAAACCTCATCTCTACTAAAAATACAAAAATTAGCCAGATATGGTGGCAAGCACCTATAAGCCCAGCTACTCAGGAGGCTGAGGCAGGAGAATCACTTGAACCTGGGAGGTGGGGGTTGCAGTGAGCCGAGATCGCACCATTGTGCTCCAGCCCTGGAGGATAGAGCAAGACTCTAGGTGAAAAAAAAAAAAAAAAAAAGGCGGGGATTCATTGGGCTGAGCACAGTGGCTCACACCTGTAATCCCAGCACTTTGGGAGGCCGAGTCAGGTGCATCACTTGAGGTCAGGAGTTCAAGATCAGCGCAACCAACATGGTGAAACCCTGTCTCTACTAAAAATACAAAAAATTAGCCAGGTATGGTGGTGCATGCCTGTAATTCCAGGTACTTGGGGGGCTAAGGCAGGAGAGCATGCCACTGCACTACAGCCTGGGCAAACAGAGTGAGACTCCATCTCAGGAAAAAAAATAAAAAAGGATTCACTAGACATTAATATGGATCATTTGAAATGGTCAAGGAACAGAAATGTGATATGAAAGTCTGGGAGGGGTGGGATGATGGGTGTCCATGATAAAAACAGAATATATGATGTGATCTTGTTCATAAAAAATTTATATATAAATTAATATATATGTTTAATATATAAACATGTATTTAATGTATAACAGATATTTTAAATGGGTGTGTGTATGTATATTTTTATATATACTCCTAAAAATATACATGAAAATAATGATCAACAAAAGGTAAATGATGGTTATCACAGGATAGTGGAATTTTAGGTGAACTTGACTTTCTTTTTTTATTTGTATATGTAGCTTTAATTATTTAAGATAAGCATATGCTACTTATGTTTTATATACATTTATTTACATATTATAAGTAAACTTAGATGTATTGAGAAATATATTTTATATTATCTAATTTATATTTTATATAAAATAAAGCTACTTAATTCTGAAAAAGACAACAACAAAATAAATAGGCCAATGAATGTTGTAAAGGAAAAAAGTCCCTTCTGCCTAGCCCTTATAGTAGGGGTTCCAAATTTATTTTTACAAATAATTGCACTATTAAAACTAAGAACTTATTAAACTTAAATGTGGAAAATGTCCCTTTTTATAAAAAATTATTATTAATAATTCTTTTGAGATACAGTTTCACTCTTGTCGCCCAGGCTGGAGTGCAATGCACGATCTTGGCTCACCGCAACCTGCACCTCCCGGGTTCAAGAGATTCTCCTGCCTCAGGCTCCTGAGTAGCTGGGATTATAGGCACTCTCCACCATGTCCAGCTAATTTTGTATTTTTAGTAGATATGGGGTTTCACCATGTTGGTCAGGCTGGTCTTGAACTCCTGACTTCAGGTTATCCACCGCCTCAGCCTCCAAAAGGGCTGAGATTACAGGCATGAGTGGGCTGAGATTACAGGCGTGAGCCACCTTGCCCTGTTTTTTTTTTTTTTAAATTAAATAGAGATGGGGTCTCACTATGTTGCCCAGGCTGGTCTTGAACCTCTGGGCTCAAGCAATTCATCGGCTTCAGCCTCCCAAAGTGCTGGGATTACAGACGTGAGCCCCTGTGCCCAGCCAGTATCTGTTTTTGTAAGAATCTTTTTTTAACTGGAAGAACTTCTAAATCCCTTTTCCAATTGCCCTGGTTAGCTCCTATTAATAGATGTTAACCGCCTCATCCTTGTAGCAGGTGTTTGATGAAGACTGTTAGAAAGCAAGAATGAGCCCGGCTTAGTTGACAAGGGAAAAGGGAACACACAGTGTTACACTAAGCTGACCTTGAGGCACCATGATCAACCTCCCAGCCACTTGCCCCAAGCCCTCTTACTAGAGGAATTAAAGGTAAAGAACACATAAGATGGCAGGAGGTTAGGGCAAGGGAATTAACAAACAAGTGAGGCAAACACCAGACAGAGCAGTGGCTGGGCTGTTAAATAAACAAACTTGGGTTTTCTCAAACTTGTCTTTCTATGTAACCTGAAAGAATCAAACTAACACATGTGCCCACTTGAGAATAATTGTATTTAATTTTTTAAAACAATTTCATCAGATAAATGTAATAAATCAAGGTAGGAATCTCTATGCCTAGCTTATATAATTAATTATAAAGAGATGTTTATTGTACAGTTTTCCATTGTACAGCTTTCAGAAAAGATTTTGGAAGAACAAATAAAATTAATATCTACAAACTCTATTTCTTGGCAGGGTGCTCATCCCTATAATCCCAGCATATTGGGAAGCCGAGGCGGGAGGATCACCTGAGGTCAGGAGTTTAAGACCAGCCTTGCCAACATGGTGAAATTTTGTCTGTACTAAAAATACAAAAATATTAGCCAGGTGTGGTCGTGTGCACCTGTAACCCCAGCTATTTGGGAGGCTGGGGCAGAAGAATCGCTTGAACCTGGGAGGTGGAGGTTGCAGTGAGCTGAGATAGCATCGCTGCACTCCAGCCTGGGCAACAAGAGCAAAACTGTCTCTAAATAAGTAAATGCCCTATTTCTTCCAGCTTTATGATTCTTGAGTGACTTGGTATTTGAGTTCCTTAAGTTTCATATACTCTAAGTTATTCTCTGCCTGGATCTAGCTACCAGTCTTGTAATTCATGTGAACACACTCCAGCCACAAATAAAGTTTAAGGTGACTATTCTTTGTCAGAGACCATTTAGTTCCTACCTAGGACTGTGTTACTCCTGTGAAAAGCAAAAAGTTCCTTTTCAAAGTTTCCCTTTTTATTAAAGAATAAATAATAAGTGTTAGAAATAATAGTTTCTTTTAAAAACTAACTTCCTTCAAGCTTCCTTGCTTTTTACTAATAACTTTTCGTTAAGCCCTATGTAGCTGTTAAATATAGTAAGGGAATAAGTAGATTCTATGTCCTTGTACTTTAACCAAGTTATTTGTTCTGGCCTATAGCCTGCTCAGACATGTCCAAACATGCCCAGGCATTTCCCAGCTTATAGCCTATGCATCTTCCTTATTTGGAAATGTTATTATTCTCCTAGTTTCCCATAAACAACCCCCTTCCTTACTTTGTTCTCCATGGCATGTTTACCTATTTAGGAAAGTTTTAAGTTTTTAGCCAATGGGGATCAGTCTAGATTGTGCAGTCCAGCTCCAGCCAATGGAGATAGGACACAGCAGTAAGGACCCAATGCATCAGAGAAAACTTCTGCTTTGCTTTGTTCAATGTGCTTTCATGGCAATCAGACTTCTGAGAAGCATCCTTTCTGCAGAAAGTAAAATCTCCTTGCTGAGAAAAGTTCTTTGAGCACTGGTTCTTCTTTTCAGCACCAAGGAACAAGCATTTGTTTCCAACCCTCCTTTCCTTAAAAAAATTAGAAAACAGGAGCTGGGTACAGTGGCTCATGCCTGTAATCCCAGCATTTTGAAAGGCCAAGGCAGGCAGATCACCTGAGGCTGGGAATTCGAGACCAGCCTGACCAACATGGAGAAACCCCGTCTCTACTAAAAATACAAAATTAACCAAGTGTGGCAGCACATGCTTGTAATCCTAGCTACTTAGGAGGCTAAGGCAGGAAAATCACTTGAACCTGGGAAGTGGAAGTTGCAGTGAGCCAAGATCATGCCATTGCAGTCCAGCCTGAGCAACAAGAACAAAACTCCATCTCAAAAAAAAAAAATTAGAAAAGAAAAATGTAAGACTGAGAAGTGAACACGTGCTTGAGAACAATGTTATATTGTTTACCTTCTTGTTTTCCCTGACGATCTCCTCAGGAAGATGTGGATAGCAACTTAGTGCAACCACCCTAAGATCAGGGCAGGATGACAAGAATTCAAGCTGAGCGGCATAGAAGGGGAATAGAAGAAATCAGTGTAGCTACCCATATTACCCTGCAATGTTAGGGTGTCCACCTTTACAAGGGAGGTCAGCACCCCATTATCTAGAAAAGAGTGACAAGAACCAAGAAGTGAGGCCAGTGAGTACTAGGAGAAGGACAGAGGACAAAGCCAATTTGTCTGGGGATTAAGTGCCTGGGCTTTATTCCCAAGAGTCCTAATTCAGCACAAGGAAGGGAACGACTGTGTGGGGCAGCATGACATGCTCAGAAGCTGCTGCAGGCTGTTTCCTGTAAAAGAGGAACATTATACCTCAGCCAGTCATCGCCAGGACGTTGTAGGAGAGGGATCTCTGCCTGGCTAGTGCTTGCAGTCCTCACACACATTTGGTCACATACAGATAATCACATGTCTCATTTTAGGACATGTGTGAACCAAGCACTGGCCAGAGAAGAAAATGCTCTCATGCCTGAATTGTGGAACCAGACAATGCTTCACTGGAGCAACTCCAGCAGGGAGAGAGTAGTGCGGGCATCTTGCTACAACTGTTTATGACTTGTAATGCCCTGTCATTTCCCTTTCCTTCTAGGGGCAGGAAGTGGCTCTGGGCCAAGCTGCATGAGCTCAATGTAGCCTCTGGTTATTTATGTTCACACGAAACCAGGATAGACACAAGTGATCTCCTGACAAGTCGGATGACAACCTCCAGTGCTATGCTTTCCAGCCCTACTTCTAATTTATGTGTTCATAATTTGAAATTGGTGTAGTTGACCTCAAGGATGTCCCCTGCCACAAACAGTAAGGAGATTCATTACATTCATATGGTTTTCTTATGAACCAGGGCATGAGCTCCATAACAATTGGTCCTTGACTCTATTGCCAGAGAGTCTCCATATAAGTTATGTTAAAGCTAAAAGTATTTGTCTTTGATAGTCTCCAAAACTAAACTCTAAAGTTTAACCTAAAGTAACTACTTACTGTAAATTAATTTGATTTGTTATCTAGAAGTACATTTTTCCGCTAATTTGTCCTGGAAAATAGCCCAGAAAAGCAACCCCAAAGCTCTGAAACCTGTCTCTTCCTCTTCATCAACTCTGCCACCTTCCAGTTTTTAATGTTCTTGATTGGACTATTGCAACAGCATTTACTAGTCTCTGTGCCTCCGATCTGTCTCCTCCCAGCTACTTCCAGTGAACCCATTCAGCTCAGACACATGTGTGAGAACATGCAGCTGTACACCAGGAACACAGAACAGACCACCACGGGAGCTGGTTTTCAACCCTGGAATTTACTCAGGCCACCTCATGTACCCAAGTATTCCAATCTGATATGCTTTGGTCTTGCCTCTTCTAGGTCACTGACTCTAGTGCTGATGGTTCCCCATGGACATTCTACCCCAGTTCAACCTCATTATCTCTCCCAGGCACAATCCTGGTAGTCACCTAGTTACAGCATTCTACTCATAGCACTTGGGTCCAGGAGACTTGTGATCCTCCCACACCAGTCCTTCAGTACCCAGTGATGGACCAGGGGAAGACCACTAATCTATCTATCTACTGCGTTCTCTAAGTTGAATCTAGATTCAATGTAGTTTCAAATCCAATCAGCCTCTAAATTGAAGCTAGGTTCACCTTTCTTAAGTAAAATGCTTATACTGTCTCTCTCCTGCTTAAACTTTTTGATTGGTTCCTATGGTCTTCAAGGTAAAGTCCAAACTCCCTATTGGCAAATACGGCAGTTAAAGTCGTTCATGATATTGCTCCAAACACCCTTTCCAGCTGACTCATGACTCCCTCATTACCAGAATGCATGACTTTCACCTTCACCATTATAATATACCAGCATTTCCTCTGCTGTACCGTGATTTCCTAGCTCTGATATGCCCCCTTTCTGGAATGCTGTTTCTTGTATTATTTACCAAGTAAATTCTAACTCAGTCTTCAAAATTAAATATAAATGTTTTCTTCTCCAGAAAACTTTTATTTTTTCTCTTGATTCTTCTGTTGAAATTCCAGGCTTTGTACAGCTCAGCCCCCAATATTGGTCTTCCTGGGCCAGGGTCCCTGCAGACATTACGTGCCCATCAAGGAGCTGAACAGCAAGGTGATGAAAATTGAAGTTTTACTCATTTGCAACCCCCTGCTAAGGGGCAGATTCTGCCAGAGACCACTGACTTTTGACGATGTTCTAATTCCCCTGACATGATCTTTGCCTACCTCTTCACACACTCTGTTCCTTGCCTGCTCTACTTAATCAGTACTTAACTATCCCAGTTCCCTGGTCACACTGTCTTTCAATTTCCTATGTCTTTGCAAATGCTGTTCCCTCTTACCCTTCCTTTGCCAACTCATCTATCTGGCATACTCCCATCTATCATTCAAATTATTGCTTAGGACACCTTCTCCTAGATGCCTGTTGGCATCTCCTCTATTCTTTTCTTCCTTCCCCAAAGTAATCCCTCCCTCTTCTGTACTGGAGTGGTGGGATACTAGCATGATTTCTAAATTCAAATTAACCTGAGTTCATCTCCCAGTTGTACCACTTAGTCACTATGTGGTCTTGAACAATGTATATAATCTTTCTGGGTCTCAGTTTTCTGATATGCAAAAGTTTCCTGATAGACAATAATACTATGTAGACCATAAGATTGTTCAATTGTATAAAGAATACACAGTACTTAGAATAGATTCAGACACATAGGAAGTAATTTTACCATTGGTCATATGACATTGGGTTACAGTTATTTATTTAGGTTCACTCTACCCCATTAGAATGGCAGCTGCTTAAGAGTAACAACCATATTTTATTCATCACAGGGCCCAATGTACAGTAAATGTAGGATCTGAACTGAACCTAATAATGGTATAAAATATGTATATCATAATTCATTACAATTCAGTGCAATTTAAATGCAGGAAATTTTAAATAACAACTCATAGGGACAGTTGTGCTAACTGCAATTACAGATCATCTTCCTGCGGCCTTTTAAAAACTTCCTGTTTCTATATGGCTTAATATCAGTCATTCAAGTTATCTATCAAATGCCTGTTATGTGCCAAAGCAGTGGAAATACCTTAGTGAATGTTGGCAGCGCAGTGAGAATGAGCTAATACAGCTGGTTTACTTGTTCATTTCTTTTCTAGGGCCCACACCTCTAGAAAAGAAAAAAACAGTTGTATTAGCCCATTCTTGCATTTCTATAAAGAAATGCCTGGGACTGGGTAATTTATAAAGAAGAGATTTAATTGGCCCACAGTTCCACAGGCTGTACAGGAAGCATGGCAATATCTCCTTCTGAGGAGGCCTCAGGGAGCTTTCACTCATGGCAGAAGGCAAGGTGGAGCAGGTGTTTTACATGGCAGGAGCAGGACTGAGAAAGAAGAGGGAGGGGGAGATGCTACACACTTTTTTTTTTTTTTTTTTGAGGCGGAGTCTGGCTCTTGTCGTCCAGGCTAGAGTGCGGTGGCACAATCTCGGCTCACTGCAACCTCTACCTCCCCAGTTCAAGCGATTATCCTGCCTCAGCCTCCTGAATAGCTGGGATTACAGGTGCATGCCACCATGCCCAGCTAATTTAGTAGAGACAAGGTTTTACCATGTTGGCCAGGATAGTCTCACTCTTGTGACCTCATGATCCGCCTGCCTTGGCCTCCCAAAGTGCTGGGATTGCAGGCATGAGCCACCACGCCTGCCCTACACACTTTTAAACAACCACATCTCACGGTAACTCACTCACTCACTATCATGAGAACAGCACTAAGGGAATACTGCTAAACTACTCATGAGGACCCACCCACTGTGATCCAATCACCTCCCACCAGGCCCCACCTCCAACACTGGCGATTACAATTGAACATGAGATTGGGGTGGGGACACAGATCCAAACTATGGTGACTGTAAATGTCCAGTGGTTTCACCTGGCCCGCTCCCTAGACAGAGCGATTTATCAAGACGGGGGAACTGTAATGTCAAAAGAGTGATTCACGCAGAGCCGGCTGTGCGAGAGACCAGAGTTTTATTATTTCTAAAATCAATCTCCCTAAGCATTTGGGGATCAGAGTTTTTCAGAATAATTTGGGTCGGGTGCGGTGGCTCAGGCCTGTAATCCCAGCACTTTGGGAGGCCGAGGTGGGTGGATCACGAGGTCAAGAGATCAAGACCATCCTCGTCAACATGGTGAAACCCCGTCTCTACTAAAAATACAAAAAATTAGCTGGGCATGGTGGCGCGTGCCTGTAATCCCAGCTACGCAGGAGGCTGAGGCAGGAGAATTGCCTGAACCCAGGAGGCGGAGGTTGCGGTGAGCCGAGACCGCGCCATTGCACTCCAGCCTGGGTAACAAGAGCGAAACTCCGTCTAAAAAAAAAAAAAGAAAGAAAGAATTTGGCGAGTATGGGCTCAGATAGTGTGGAGTGCTGATTTGTTGGGTTGAAGATGAAATCACAGGGGATTTAAGTGAGTTCTTGCTGACTTCTGCTCCTGGGTGGGATTGCAGAACTGGTTGAGCCAGATTATCTGTAGGTCTGGGTGGTGTCATCTGCTGCGGAATGCAGGGTCTGCAAAATATCTCAAGCACTAATCTTAGGTTTTGCAACAGGGATGTTATTCCCAGAAGCAATTTGGGGAAGTTCAGACTCTTGCAGCCAGAGGCTGCATAGCCCCTAAACTGTGATTTCTAATCTTGTAGCTAATTTGTTAGTCTTACAAACACAGACTAATCCCTAGGCAAGAAGGGGTTTTTCGGGAAAGGGCTATTATCAATTTTGTTTCAGAGTTTAAGCTATAAACTAAATTCCTTCCCAAGGCTAGCTCAGCCTACGCCTAGGAATGAACAAGGACAGTTTAGACATCAGCAGCAAGATGGAGTCGGTTAGGTCTGATCTCTTTCACTGTCATAATTTCCTCAGTTATGATTTTTGCAAAGGCAGTTTCATTATCAACTTATACCATAAAGTCCTGCTGGAAGTCACAGTGGGATAGCATGCGAAATGTCACTGGAAAACTTCAGAGAAGCAACTAACCAAAGTCAGAGAAAGAAAATTCTCTGGAGTCAGAGAAAGGAAATCCTGCTGGAATTAGGAGACCAGAGTCTTTTCAAAGTGTACCCTTTACCCACTTACTCACTAAGTGATCAACCTGATTCCCAGAGGCACCCCTTGTCCAGAGACATCCTGTGCTAACTTGCTCTTGCATTGCTATAAAGAAATACCTCAGACTAGGTAATTTATAAAGAAAAGAAATTTAATTAGCTCACACTTCTGCAGCCTGTAAAGGAAGGATGCATCTGCTCAGCTTCTGCGGAGACCTAAGGGAACTTTTACTCAAGATGAAGGTGAAGCCAGAGGAGGCATTTAACATGACAAAGACAGGAGCAAGAGAGAAAGTGAGGGGGGAGGTGCAACACATTTTTAAAGGACCAGATTGCTAAGAACTCATGCACTACTGAGAGGATGGCACCAAGTCATCAGGGATCCACCCACATGACCCAAACACCTCCCACCAGGCCCCATCTCCAACACTAAGGATTATACTTTAACATGAGATTTTGTGGGGACACATGTTCAAACTATATCACACACTTCTGTTACTATGAAGGACAGTTTCTGAACAGCAGTGCCTTAGGGTCTTGGGCACCACTAACTTCCTCACAGCATTACTCCCAGAAGGATATTCAGCCCTTAGAAGCTGAGATAGATCAAGGCAAATAGATTATAAAAACCATAAGATGCCTGGGGTCATGCTAACTAGAGCCTCCGAGGCCTCCAAGAATTGACTGCAATAAATCTTTCTGTGTTATCCAACCACATGTCTCTTCTTAGAAGGATCCAGGTTTTTTTTTTCAAATCACCCATTAAAATTATTCACCCATAAATTATTTTTATTATGGTCTAAAAGGCTTTAAATTCAGTTTACATGTTACCCATGCTTTCCAAAGAAAACATTCTAAGGTAATCTCAAGTTGTTTCATTTTTATTAGACATCTACTGAGGTGCCATGATCATTATCACTAACCCAAGGGTTTTCATATCTCGACTTTTTAAATTCTTTGTCTCCAATCTTAATTATCACACACTAAGTTTTTCCACACCTGTAAGTTTATTTATATAGTGAAGTAATTTGGGGAAGGGTGTAAATACACTGAAGAATGAGAAAGTTAACAGAATCCCTTATCAGACTTTTAAATGGCTTCTAGATATAGCTCAACTGATTCCATTCTGGAATTTCCAAACTGTATAGCAGGGGTCCCTTCCTTTATCTGAGCACCACACTAGGGCATGTTCAGAGCAGTTCTCTTTAACTCATCCTTTTTTTCCTTTCCATGTGAACTATAGTACTTTGCCCCTGCTATCACTAACAGAATATAATTCCAGGTGTTGAATTTGAATTCATTGGAAAAGGTTAAGGGCTCTGATTGTCTGGCAGAACTGAGTTTGAATTTTAACTCTGCCACTAACTAGCTGTGTGACCTTGGGTAATTTACTTCACATCTCTAGACCTAGTTTCCTCATCTGAATAGAGTTGTTATAAAGATTGCATGAGATAACATATGTGAAAAGCATAGATCGTTTTAATAACCAAGAATCTTTCTGTTTTACATGTATTAACTCATTTATCCCTTACAAGACGACCATCTCATGGAACTCTCAGGGATATACGTCCTGTTACTATTTTCCAGGGACTTCACATCTCCCCTACATGGTACATTCTGTACCTCCGAGTCACAAAGATGAAGGCCAGCTTTCTTACCAAGGCCAGCCTTGAGGTGCTAGTAGCTCCAGGCATACAGCCCTCAAACCCTTCTGAATGAAGCTTTCAACATGTTCCACGCAGCTGTTTCCCTGAGATAGGCAGCCTGCAGCTCTTTGCACTAGCTGCAAACGTGTCTCTGCATTTTAGTCCAACAGAGCTGGCTTTGCTGACATCAAGGACACGGTGCAAAGCACAGCTCTTTAGTTTCCAAATGAATGAAAATGGCATATTGAAAGCGGGGCTGGCCACAGTATCTAGCTGGAAAACAATAATGACTCACAGGAAGGACAAAGACTGAGTAAGCACCAACGAAAAGCCACTCATCCCTTCATTAACATCACTTGGGAAAATATGGTCTCACTATGGAACAATCAAAACCATATGGATAAAAATCTCCTGGGCTTTTGAGCATAGTCTAATTCCCATCTGGCTTATAAATTTCCTAACTTCTAAATTAATTACAGTAGGAGTTGGAAGAGAATAAACAGTGGCCATAAATATTAGAAATTTTACACGTGGCATGCATCTGCATCACGAATAGCATTGCTAATCAATTGTGAAATGACTATTAGACAGCTTTGATAAGAGTGTTTCTTATTAGTCTACATGTTGGACCACAAAAATACTCCACCAGCAACAAAAAGAGATTGAATCTTCTTTACTACAGCTGTATATTGTCAGAGGTCTGGACAGAAATCTAAAAAATATATAAGAATAAATAAAATATTTATGGTGATACTCCTTCCTTGTTTAATATATTAACATGATAATACATGTTTTAATGCTATGTAATTTTGGCATATCTTAAATATAAAAATGTCCAATTGATTCATTTTCCAATTGATTCATTATTTTATGGCTAATTATTCAATATACTAACAATTATATTTGTGCAACCAAAAACATATCTTGATTTTTAATGCTAGTAAATGTCAAGATTTTGAACTAAAAATACTATTTACGCAATATTCCTGAGAAAAAGTGTCTTATAACACATAGGCCTTTTTTCCAACTGATTCATTATTTTATGGCTAATTATTCAATATACTAATAATTATATTTGTGCAACCAAAAACATGTCTTGAATTTTAATGCTAGTAACTGTTAAGATTTTGAACTAAAAATACTATTTACATAATATTCCTGAGAAAAAATATTCAGGTAAAAGGCTCTGGTGAATCACTTTCTTGGGGACCTTGCAGGAATTGCCAATAAGAATTGAGAGCCATAAAGGAAATGTCTAAAATATTAGAGGCTGTGTCTCAAAATGTCTTGTATTAACTAAATCAAGGGCTTATTAACCAAAATCAAGCATTCTTAGAAGACAACCTTGTCTATATTTTTAATGTTTTTGGCTCTCCAGCATCTAAGCCCCTTAGCTATGCATGAGAAACCTCATGAGGCAGAGCCCACCTCCCACTCTAGAAGCTGAACATTCTAGGTACTAGCTTGCCCAGCCTCTCTTGCAGCTAGGATGCTAGCATGTGGCTTTGAGTCATCTGATTAGATGCATTTCCCTCACATTTTGAATCCAGAGCTCATGACCAAAGAAGGAGGAACCACAAGGAGTCCATTCTGACAAGGGTAATAGCAGGGACAGAAGCTATATTCATTTTGCAGAAGCAGCAGGCATAGCAATTCTAGTGGCCACCACTAGTGCTAGCATCAGGCTGGGAGTAAGACAAGCTGTGGTGTCCATGCCTATTGGCAGAGGTGTTGACATCTTCCTGGGATACTTCTGTCACATAATGTTGGTCATAGTGCCAGTCTCCATAGCCTCCAAGCCCAGTTCTCTACCACTTCTGTCAGGCATACCAATATTCTTTAATAAATTCTATCACATGAGAGAAGAATCCTGATTATTTCATTGTTTTTACTTTAAAAAATATTGGACTTTTCTTAAAAAAAATGAATATTTTAAAATGTTCAATATTTACTTTTAAAAATATTTACTCCAGCTATACATTATAGCTTGGGAAATGAGGCAGTTTCTCAAGCAAGCCAAGGTAATGCATATGCTAATTAGTTAAGAGAGAAAAGGACACAGAAACACAAGTTTTGCAATGGCAAGGCAATTGTCAGCCTTGTCAGTGCAAACACATGTGCTGCCAGTTTGGAGTATCCTCACTTTAAATCCCAGAATGTACTTTCCAGGAGGTAATGACTATGTATTAATATTCAATGTGCATCATTTAACTGTTTTCTCTTAACTCTGCAGTCCTTATACCATACTGTAGCTTCCAGCCTGTTCTTTCTCCACAGCTGACTGACCCACTGAAGAGATATGGCTTTGGAAGAAATTCTCACCCACTGAGAACGTCTTGGAAATCCTAGGTCAGGCCAGGGGCAGTGGCTCACACCTGTAATCCCAGCACTTTGGAGGCCGAGGTAGGTGAATCACCTGAAGTCAGGAGTTTGAGACCAGCCTGGCCAAGATGGTGAAACCTCATCTCTACTAAAAATACAAAAACTAGCTGGGTGTGGCAGTGTGGGCCTGTAATTCCAGCTGCTTGGGAGGCTGAGGCAGTAGAATCTTGAAGCCAGGAGGGCAGAGGTTGCAGTGAGCCAAGATTGCACCATTGTACTCCAGCCTGAGCCACAAAGCAAGACTCTGTCGCAAAAAAAAAAAAAAAAAAAAAAGAGAGACAGAGAAAGAAAGAAAGAAAAGAAAAGAAAAAGAAATCCTAGGTCAATCTTCTGGCCCCGTTGAACTTTTTCTCATTTTGTTAATTCTCTTGCCACTTTCTTGTCAGAATTCTTTAGTACAATTTTGCTTCTTTAAAGAAGATCCTTAACAATGTATTGTACACAGTATTTGAAAATTGCTAAGAGAGCAGATTTCAAATGTCTCACCACAAAATAATAAGTAGGTGAGATAATATATATGCTAATTAGTTTGATATAGTCATTCCAAAAATGTACAAATATCAAAATATCACATTGTACACTATAAGTATATATACAATGATTGCCAATAAAAATAATTATTTTTTTTTAAAAAAGGAGAGTCTTAGCTAATCTACTGCATTTCAACCTAATTCTTAGGAAATAAAATCATACTGGCTGGAGTTGGCCAAATATTATCTCTCACTAATATTAAGGAATTTCTTCTTCCTATAATTCTGAAAGAAAAGAAACTCATCTGAGAAAATTATATCCATCCTATTCCCAGAGAGTAGTGCCACTTTAAGAAAGAATTTTTTGGGGGGGGACAGAGTCTCACCCCATCACCCAGGCTGGAGTGCAGTGGTGCTATCTTGGCTCACTGCAACCTCCACCTCCTGGGTTCAAGGGATTCTCTTGCCTCAGCCTCCAGAATAGCTGGGACTATAGGCACAAGCCATAGCGCCTGCCTAATTTTTTTGTATTTTCAGTAGAGACGGGGTTTCACCATGTTAGCCAGGATGGTCTTGATCTCCTGACCTTGTGATCCACCTGCCTCAGCCTCCCAAAGTGCTGGGATTACAGGCATGAGCCACCATGCCTAGCCTAACAAAGTATCTTTATTTATTTATTTATTTATTTATTTATTACTGTTTAAGTTGATTGCTCTTTTAGCAATTAACTTAATAATTTCATTTAAAAATGTGTCTCTTACTAAGTGAAAAGGTTATTCAGGACCTGGGTGATTCAGGGTGGTTGTGTTTTATATAGCGCTTTCCAAATCAAGCATCTATGACATTTTGAATTTATCTTTTTTTTTGGAGATGGAATCTTGCTCTGTCACCCAGGTTGGGAGTTCAGTGACATAATCTCAGTTCACTGCAACCTCCGTCTCCCAGGTTCAAGCAGTTTTCCTGCCTGAGCCTCCCAGGTAGCTGGGATTACAGGCACCTGCCACCACACCCTGCTAATTTTTGTATTTTTAGTAGAGACAGGGGTTTCACCATGTTGGCCAGGCTGGTCTCGAACTCTCGACCTCAGGTGATCTGCCCCCCTCATCCTCCCAAAGTGCTGGGAGCCACTGCACCAGACTGCATTTTGAACATACCTACTTATTGAAGGAGAAGCCAAGCATTAGAGAAATTCACTAACTTATTCACAGCACACAGCTGGTCCCAAGTGGAACTGCATGGCTGGGACTCAAAACCAGGCATTAGACTTCAAACCTCATTATTTTCCTCAATGCCTGCCACCTCCAGAGCCGAGAGCCATTTCTAAGGGAAACTGTTCCATCTAGAGCCCAAAGGGCAGCCCTAGCCGACCATGGTGGTTTTGTTATACCCGTCTCTGGTCTCCATGGATTGAACAGGATTGGGTAACTGACCCCAAAAGAAGCCAGTCCACAGATTGGTAAGCAGCCTGTGAGATGGCCTGGCACAAAAACTTTTGACTCAACAGAGGTGATCTGAGTCAACCAGATTCTAGCTGAGTCTTCTTGCTTCTAACCAAGAGACTCCAGTTGACTCAATCTTTCTGGAGATAATTGTATATACTATTCTGATTAACTGATTGCGTAGAATAACCTTGTTCAACTTTCTATTTCACCACTCTTGTGAAAACATGTCCTAACAGAACAAGATATAACATGTTTGGAAGTTCCCAGTCTGCTTAACTTCTGACAAACATTTTTCTTTTAGAAATATTTGTTCCTTCAATTCCTTGGCCCCACACAATCTGGGTCCTCTCTTTATTTGTTGGTGCCTTCTTACTCTATGTTCTAGGTAATATGCTGAGTGCTTTACATAAATTATTTTATTGAAGGCTCACGACAACCCCATAAGGTAAACGCTATCCCCATTTTACAGATGGAGAGAGTGAGGCACAGGGAGAGAGTGTTGGTTTGGATCAGGATTGTGGTAGAGAAGGGAAGAGGGCAGATTACAGATATATTTTGAAAGCAGAACCAATATGGCCTGGTTGCTGAATTAGACGTGGAAGTGAGGGAAGGGAAGAATCAAGGATGATGCTTAAGTAACAGGGTGAATTGTGCTGCCATTTGTCCAGCCTACAGGTCATCTCTAACTGGATATTCCAGAAGCATCTCAAGGTCAACATGTCTAAAACTGAATTCATCATTTTTTCCACAACACCTTCTCCTTTTGCAAATATTTTCTTCTTCAAAGAATTTCATCATTGCTGCTATTAGTGGCAGGTAATTTACAGGAAGGGATACAAATGAGAGAAACAATAAAAACTATAGTAAACATTTTCCTAGAATTTCAAATTGTTTTCTCCCAACTTTTTCATTTGTTTACTAGGCTTTGAGCTCCGTCATTTAATCATAAGCTTCTCAGGAACTTGTGTTCCTGAGAATTTCATCATCGCTGCTATTAGTGGCAGGTACTTTACAGGAAGGGATACAAATGAGAGAAACAATAAAAACTATACTAAAATTTTTCCTAGAATTTCAAATTGTTTTTCCCAACTTTTTTATTTGTTTACTAGGCTTTGAGCTCCCTCATTTAGTCATAAGCTTCTCAGGAGCTTGTGTCTGTAATTAGACCTAACGTTTATTGAGTATTTTCTAAAGGTCAGGGTTTGTGCTAAGCACTTTGGCTGCACCACCCTCATAACTCTCCTGTCTCGTGAGGCATGGTGGTTAAGAGTAAGGTTAGACTGCCTGGGTTCAAATCCTTTCTCCGTCGTGTGATTTGGGGCAAGTTATTCAACTTTTCTGTGCCTTGGTTATCACGTGGTACTCTGAGAGTATAGAGGAAAGGCATCTAACCCAGATAGATGAGATCAAAGAAGGCTTTCTAGAATGGAATGAAATGCCGAGCTAAATCTTTATTTGCAGAGCTATTAGGGGAAAGATGTTGCAGGCAGAGAGAACAGCTGACATGAAGGCCAGGAAGTAAAGTGAAACATGGAGCTTTTGATAACTGCCAGTGCAATTTATCAAGCGCAGAAAAAGGGAGATGATGAACGTAAATGTTTACAAGCACCAGGCAAGTAAGATAAATAAGTGCGGCTGGTCAGGGGCAAGACAATGGGAAGACGTGGGTTCCCGAGGCAAACTACTGAGCCCAGCACTCACTTGAAGGGGCCACCTCTACTGAGGTAACACTCCCCTCACTCACCAAGCTCCAATACACTGCCTATACTGTCTGGAGGCTCCTTAACTTGCTAGATGTTCCACCTAGAACTTGCTTTGCAAGGCTGACTCCTGAACATCATTTCAGCTCAAATGGCATTTGAAAGGTGCCTTCCCTGATTACCACCCACATGCCAGCTCCAGACCTGCCAGTACTCCACTCTAGCTTATTGCTTCTGAGCACTTACTATTATGTGAAATTATTTTGTGTATTTGTTTATGTGTACCTTTTGGGTCTTTGTTTAATTGTATGTTGGGTATGTAATATAAGCTCTATTGGAACAGGAAAGTTTTCCAACACCTACAACAATAGCTGACACACAGGAGCTCAACAAAGCCCATTTATTAATTTTGAATAAGCAAGTGATGATTTTATTGTATGCTTACTCCATTCCAGGTTCTATGGACTACAGTAATAGATCTGGCAAGCATTAGAACATAGGCAGTAGCTAACAACACAGAAATGTGTGAGAAAACCCAGGACATGTGTGTGGAGCCAAAAGATAACGGATCAAGAGAAATTCATTGTAGGCCAAAAAATACAAAGAAAAACCCCAAAGAGACTGATCAGGATAGTAAGGGGAGGATCCAGGAAAGAAGTGGTATCACAGAAGCCAAAGGAAAACAGAGTCCACAGTGTTAAGTCAAGACTGTATGAGATAATCTGCTTCTGACTGATTATCATGTATAACAGATACCTAGATATCTAAAGACTTCACTCATTGCTGTTTCTCACCGTGCCCATTTAGGGATCTCTCTGAAGAAAGTCTCACCTATATATATTACCATCTGTCTGAGTTTCCTGTGATATATCCCAATAGTGATGCCATGTCTGTTCTCTTTTTACCTTATTCAAATAAACTTTCCTACATTTTCACCTTTGGTAAACAAATTTCCATTCATATATCACTACTCTGCCTCTCCTATAAAATTATTTATTAACAAGACAGAATCTACCATACTTATATTCTGATCCTGATCCTGTTCCCCAGCCATCAAAATCTTGATAGTATCATGAGTCTGTAGTTTTCAGCTTGTGTTAAGTGAGGGTTGAAGCCATAAGCATCCTATCTGGCCCTCTTCTTAGCAAAAACAAATATAAATTTATATATATATATATGTTTTTTAGAACTTACAATCACCTAATATATGTGCTAAAAAAAAAAAAAAGTCAGAGTTCAGAAAACGGGTAGTGACCAGAATTCAGACACAGGGAAGATATGTGTCATATTCTAATAGGGTGTTGAGAGAAGGTTTCTATAATAAGGTGACATTTGAGCAGCAATCCAAAGACATAAGGGAGTAAGCCTTGTAGATTTGTGGGGGGTGGGTGGGGAATGCTCCAGAGAGAGAGATAAAAAGAACAATAAGGTCAGTGTGTCTAGTGGAGAATAAGCAAAGGAGATAGCCCTAAAAGATGCAGGGTTAGTAGGATAGACTCAAGAAAGCGGCACCTGCCTTCAACTGAGGAATTCTCCAAGTCTGCCTAGGAAGTAGTAGTGCATCCAGATAGTGTCTGGAATGCAGCAGGTGCTCAGTAAACATTGATTCAATGAAAGAATCCCCAAGATGGAGAATTATTTTGAGAACAAGTCTTCGGGATCCCAGGTGACTAAGTTCACCCTTAACTCAGGCAAGTTTAGCACTTGATTATATTTAATTTAGTGTTTTCTCTAGACCTCTTTTCCATCAGATTATCTCTTACTTGCTAGAAAATGTTAAATTTATTTAAGATATGGGCCATGTTCTTCATTTTTATGATTCTGAGTCCAGTGCCAATACTTAACAAACAGTTGTTTGACTGAATAAAATAAAATAAAAAGTAGTAGAATATAGGCATAGCATGAAGAGAATGAAAGAAGAGGTGGTTGGTTATCTCTGGGTGAGGGTATTAGAGATCATTTGCATTTTTGAAACTTTATGTTCCTTAAAAATTTTCAATAATGAGCATATTTTTCTGTTACAATTTAAAATAATATATTAGAAAACTAAAATGTACCAGACGTTAAAGACAGTGAAATCCATCTCCATTAACCTTGTTCAAGGTTCGTACAGAGGAAGCATCTGAGCCTCAATTTGTTGGCTATATGTATAAAAGAGTCTTAGAAAATGCCAGCTTTCGTTTTTGTACACAGAGAACCGACCATTAAGACAATACAAGTAATTATATAGACACTATCCTACCAACACTCTAAAATGCTCTTGCAAACATATGTTTCATCAAAGTAAACCACAAAAAGCAGTGGTAGTACATTTCATCAGAACAGTGTCTTCTCGTAAACAAGCTGTCCTTGCCAAGGCTTACTGAACATTTAACTGCCTCTTGTAGTTATCCAAAATAAAATGATGAATTTCTGTATTTCTTTAGCAAAATCTCCATTAGAAAGTAGAGACTGCCAAAGACAGACAATGCTCACTTTTAAAAACAGATGCTTGTAAGAATGAATCAGAAGGCCTAGCCCTTCTCAATGAATCTTCAGAGCTATGTGCACAAGACTCAAACACTAGAAAAAGTCACATGACGAGTGAAGAGCTGGAGAAACATTTCAGGGGACTACTGATACTGTTTCAAATAAGGTAAACTTTCTGACTAAAATGAAGTACCATGAGACATAGGAATACGTGAATAGCTCTAATGCATCCCAAAGGATAGCCTGACTTACCTCTGTCTGTAAGTTTAAATCTGTGTGCTCGCCGAGCGTGGTGGCTCAAGCCTATAATCCTAGCACTTTGAGAGGCCAAGGCGGGTGGATCACGAGGTCAAGAGATCGAGACCATGCTGGTCAACATGGTGAAACCCCGTCTCTACTAAAAATACAAAAAATTAGCTGAGCATGGTGGCGCGTGCCTGTAATTCCAGCTACTCAGGAGGCTGAGGCAGGAGAATTGCCTGAACCCAGGAGGCGGAGGTTGCAGTGAGCTGAGATCGCGCCATTGCACTCCAGCCTGGGTAACAAGAGCGAAACTCCGTCTCAAAAAAAAAAAAAAAAAAAATCTGTGTGCTCTAGACTGACCACAGAACAGAAAGGACAGAAGACAAATCACTCCTCTAAGGTTGGAGCTCACCTCCACCAAATCCCTGAATGTAATCTGTGACCCACCAAAACCATTAAAAGCTCTTGGATGGCTCTAGTCTATTTATCTCTCTGGCCTCAATCATTGCCCACGAAAGGTGATGGCACTTGCTGGTAGGACTCCTAGAGATGTGCTATATCTCCTTTCTGGCTAGATTCCTTATTTCTGACTCCTTCCAGATATTCTTGGGCTGAAAATCTCCTAGAATTCAGTGTCAATCAAAAATAGCTGTAAGTGTATATTTTCCATTGACTTTCACTCTAAAGCTGAAAGTGAGTACCTGGGACTAGATTGCTTGTTTCCCTTGTATGCCTCTGTCCTTAGTCACTAAGCTCACTTGCCTGCCCCCATCCTAGACTCTGAAGCCAATATAGATCCTAAGTCTAGTGACCTGATCCATCCCAACTACCCAAGTCTGGTGATTCAGTGACTCGGCAGCAAGACTGCCCTGCTGATAATCCTGCTGTTCCTGTAAACTGCAGCCCTAATTATGGGCTCTCTCTCCTATTTTATTGCTGTGCTATTTGCTCTTTGTTCGGAGAATTGTTTGGAGAATTTGTCTGCTGGTCAGTTGCTTGTCTTTTTCTTTTTTCTTTTTTAACCAAATCCCTGCCTCCTTCTGCTAGTTCAGTAGTTGTCTACCTCCTTGTTCCCTCATGCTTGAGTATTTTTCTAATTCCCCAGTTCCTTTGAGATTTGAACCTTATCTTTCAGAGATCACAGTCTGAATCCTAGTTCCTATAGCCATGTCTTTACTACCTTCTAACAAATTAATGTTTAAACAAGCAGCCACAGATTGGAGAGTCACTGGGGTTCCCAATGTCCTGACCAACCTGCCTGTCTTCCACATGACAGGCACAGAAAAGCTGAAGAAACTGCAAGGAGCAAGACAGATAGAGCTCCTGGCTTCAGGGAGCATATTTTCTCATGTGGGAAGACCAACAATAAATCAAATAAGCAAATATAATTCTAGGTAGTGAATATTATGAACAAACACGCATGCTCCCTTGGCCCCATGCCTACAGCTGACCCACTGTGATGCCTCCGCTTCTGTATACTTATTTCCTCCTGTGTCTGCCCATGAGAACATCCCTGGATATTCCCCTTGGGTGAAGCAGTTCCCAGCAAAAATCTTCATCGAATCTGAGTTTAGAGCTTTTGACAATTAAGTTGTAAAAACAATGACTAATACCATTAATGCCAGCTGGGAATCCTTGAGCAATAATGGGATCTCCCCTTTCACATGATTATAGGAATCTTTCCCTTGCCTGGGAAGCCCCAGACTCAACACGTGCAATTCACAGGACTCCTATAACTTCCTCTTCCTTGTGACCGGGCTACTATTTGAAAAAAATAGTGGCTGATTATTCACAGAATGCAAAAGAAAGGCATGGGCAGAGCACACATCACCAATAAACGCAGTCTTTAAAAAAATATGTTCCATAGCAAATTCAAGTACCCAATTTAAAATTCAAAAGTTGTGAAAAGGTATAGAGTAAAAAGTGAGATTCTTCTCCACCCTTTCTTCTCAATTATCCAGTTCTTCTGCTCAGAGACAACCAGCAGTTTCTTGTGTGTTCATCAGAGATATTATATGCATATATAAGCAAACAGATTTTTTTTTTACACAAATGGTAGTAGACACTGGACTTTACCTTCCCTTTTCACTAAACAATGTATCTTGAAGTTTATTCCGTACATATAAAGCCACACCACGCTCTTTAACAGTTGAATGGTATTTCAATGTATGGACATACTGCAGTTTAAAGTCTCCTATTAATGGACATCTAGGCTTATTCTAATATTTTTTGCCTTTGCAAATAATGCTACAATTAACATTTCTGCAATACAGTTTTCTAACAGATATACTCTAACCTGCAAATTCTATAACTCTGTTTTTAACTATCTCAATTTTGTACTTTTATAATTCTACTTACCAGTTTCCTTTTAAAACAACAGATGCTAGTATAGGTGAAGAGGATGCTGTAGTACACTTGAAATCCTAGGTTGAAAGACAAATTTTAAAACTTCTGGGCAAGGTGAACTACAAAGGAATGGCAGGTATGATCCTTGTCAGGGTGGCAAAATGCCATCTTAAGCACATTTTTTTTTTTCTATGTTAAGTGTTCACCGCTCTCAAAATTCCTCCATTGGCCAAACATGGCTATAGCAGGGCAGCCACACTATCTGTTTCAGGTAGAAAATCCAGCACATGACTGCATGACACTAACATATTTAAAACCTTGCAAGTTTGTCTCTCTGGTGGCCTCCTACAAATGCTGGGGAAAAAAACAGAGTCATGCTGTTGGTAAGGAATCTTGTGGTTACCCATCAAAAGAAAGAAGCCCTGAGATTGGTCAGCAGCACATATCTTCTGTCCTCTAGTTTCCTTTCCCCAAGAACTCAGTACTAAAAAGGAACTCTAGCCAGTCCCTGAAGTTCATGAGCAAGGATGTATTTCAGCCCTCAGTGTCTGTCTTATACCCAGCATGTGCTTAGTAAATGGTTGTAATGTAGTAATGCTTGACATTTCATAGGTTGTTGGAATTAACCAGAGTATCTCAAAAAGACATAAAAGAAACTGTGGATGAAACATCACGACAGTCACCTGATTATGTGTGTGAAACTCTTCAACTAGAGGAAATCAAGGGCTGGCAAAAGAGACAGAGGCGAAGGTGCTTCCAGGGGATTGCTGATATTGCTTCAACTAAGGTAAGTGTTTTTGCAGAAATGGTAGAGGCATGAGACATGAAAGCAGGAGATGGAACTCTCTTGCAACCCCAAGTGTAGCCATGGGGTTCACACATTTTCAATGAGAAAACTCCTAAGGACACCACCGGGAAACCTCTAAATAGAACTAAAAGCAATTGCCAGGATGTGTGCCACCTGAGGGTGACCATTTGAAGCCCCAGGAGGTCTTAGATAAGGTGGCAAGGCAATTTGAAGTTCTGGGATAAGACAGCCAAGGTGAGATGTGACAAGGAGCTGAAACTCTACCATTTAAGGCTCAAATGTGAATCTAGGTGTGTGGAAGTCTATCTAAGAGCCATATTTTAGAAGGCAGGAGTGCTGCCTTTGTGACCATTCTCCCTCTATCTGCTCTTTCCAAAGCATTTGCTTTTTACTAGTGAGGTTGTTCCAAGATTTTGCCTACTATGAAGCCACAGTCACTTGAGTTATTTAATTATGTGCAATTCAAAGTCACAATCCAAGGTCCAGACTTAACTTTGTAACTAAAAAAGATTTAACTATCCAGAACTAATAATAGCTAAAGTGTCATATTTGCCTAATGCATTTCCAACATGCATACCTGCCTGTTTTGAAGTTTACTATCGGATATTCAGAATTTGATCCTCAATTTTGCAATAATCTCTAAGTTTCTTTTCATTATCCTAACATCCTCTGAACCCATGAAAATTCTTCCCCTTTATTCATTCTCTCTCTGTCCCTTTCTCTCTCTGTCTCTTTAAGAAATATAATTTGGAGTAAAAAAGAGAATATGAGTGGTGTTCCCTAAAGCCTATTTAATGCTGAGTCATATATAAACAGTTTATGTTTATTTGACATTTTCTTTCCTCTCTGGTTTATTAAAGATGAACATCCATGCCTGGTTATTGTTATAATAGTGACCATTTTAAATGTTCATATTGGCACTCTTAATAGTAGATAATGAACACTCTTATTTACTGAACTATCTGCCTTTTTGAGATAGGACTATAAAAGTTTTCCACATGCATATCCTGCTGTTACCTCAAATACATGCCTAAAACCAAACTATTCTGAACATTTTTGAGTAGTTTCTGTACCCATACACTGCCCCTTTTTTTCCGTTACTAATACTACAGGTTTCACATTCACACCCACTAAGTCATTTCAGACTTCTCCCTTTTCTTAAGTCCATCTTCACCAAGTGCACTCAATCGTTCACAAAGCCTCTATGATTTGTATACTACAGTGTCTCACTAGCCCATTTCTTCTTTTCCCTCTCTCACTGTCCACTTTGTGATTTAAGGTCAATTCTCCCATATTAGCCTGCAAACTTGTTTCCCTCCCTTTTCCAAACCATCCAGTAACCATCACAATATTAGTATTCCTCTAATGGGACATTATCGACATCACTTTCTGACCAAAATACTTCCAGATTCCCCACTGGTACATAGACTACATGGAGCCAAATTCTCTCTCTCTCTCTCTCTCTCTTGCTCTGTGCTTGAGAGTGTATTCCTTTCTTGTTTTGCAGATCTCTGTAATTTCGTCCTACTTTTTCTTTCCAGCTTTTTGTTATCCTGTTCCCCAAATTTCCCTGGCACTCTTTGTATATGTTGTCAATTCTATGAATATGCCCTTCCTTATCCTCTTCATTTATCAAAATACTACGCATTCATCACAATCCAGCTCAAATCTCCCCTTTTTGAAATTCTGACTCATATTCTGTGTATGTGTTCCCAGCCACTCCAACCTAAAGTGATTCCTCTGTCTTCTGATACCTCATGGCATTTATTACCTATACTCACATTTGACACTTATACATTATCTTGTATTCTTAGTTTTCTTTTAACTTTTCATGTGTTTTAATTTCTTCAAATAAATAGTAAAGTAATAATCGCAATTACTGTATCTTATTCACATAATAGGTCCTGATTCTAGAGTCAAACTGACTGCATTTTAGCCCTTGCACTGTTATTTATTGGCTATAATCTTGGTCTTAGTTGTCTCATCTGTGAAATGGAAATAGTGATAGGTATTGCCTTATAAGGGTTTTGTGGGCATTATATGAAACAACACATGAAAAGTGCTTAGAATAGTATCTGGAACACGGTAAGCATTCATTAAATGTTAGTTATTATAACTATTACTCATCTCTCTTACCTTGATCTTTAACCGGGCTTAATCAATATGGAATGGAATTTAGCTGAGTCAATTGTGGGATACAAGGTAAGAGGTAGACTGTGTGGGCAGTATACTGCGGAGTGGGGGAACTTCCTGGCATCACTAAAGTCATGCCATAGATGCTGTCACTTATCGTCAAACAGCCAGCCTCGTTCTAAGTCCCTGCTAAGTCCCTTAGAGATCCTAAGATTAAGGACCTCTAGTTCTGCTCCAGAAACCTGTAAGCTTTTGGCACAGTGTAAAGGGGCTGCTTTCCCAGCCCCTACTTTCCTGCCAATAAAATCTGACCCGGCTGCAGACAGCAGGTTACCAATCTTCCTAAGGGTCTTCAGGGTGGTATGAAAAAAAACGTGAACCTGGCCGGGCGCAGTGGATCACGCCTGTAATCCCAGCACTTTGGGAGGCCAAGGAGGGTGGATCACTTGAGGCCAGGTGTTTGCGACCAGCCTGGGCACATGGCAAAAACCTGTCCCTACTAAAAATACAAAAACTAGCCAGGTATGGTGGCTCACACCTGTAATCCCAGCTACTGGGGAGGCTAAGGCAAGAGAATCGCTTGAATCCGGAAGGCAGGGGTTGCGGTGAGCCGAGATCATGCCACTGTACTCCAGCCTGGGTGACAGAGCTAGACTCTGTCTCAAAAAAAAAAAAAAAAAAAAAAAAATTGCGGATCAGAGAACCAGAGAAGCCAGCCTACCTGCCTGCCTGCAATTGTATTTAATTAGCTTCACAACTGGCCTACTGATGTGGAAAACAGGCTCAGTAAGACACTCTCCTTTCATCTCACAGGCAGAGTCAGGATGCCCATGTGCACCAGCTGGGACCCCATCATCAACAGCTAAAGAGCAACTGATGATAGCAAAAAAAAAAAAAAAAAAAAAAAAGGAGAGGGGGATATCTGTGCTACTCAACTGAGCCATAAAGTCCTGTATTTGCTAGAGAATATTAAACTGAAAATTACCAAGTTTGAACCCCAGTAAGCATCATAAATATCACTACCATTAGGCAGTCCAAGCAAATCCAACAGATCCAGGCTTAAGCCATATATATGCCCTACTGAAAATAACTCAGAGGCAATAAGTAATTTTATGAAAGGTGAAAAGTGTGATCAAAAGCATGCACTGTGGTCCAGTGAAACAAATGCATCCTTTAGATGTAACCTGAATACTTCACATTCAAGCTGTGTAACTGCAGGTAAATTTTCTAACCTCGATTTTCTGATGGATAAAGGGGATTGTAATACCCAGCTCACACGGCTGTGGTGACAATTAAATGGGACTGTGGATTTAAAGCAGGCTATTTGGCCTGTGACACATGGTAGGGGCACAACACTTTAAGTGTCTGTCCCTCCCTCTCCAGAAGCATCTTGCCCAAGGCTAGGCATAAGGACCCTGGTAACGATTCCAAGGGCAGGTGAATAAAGTTATTTAAACATTTCTGAAACGTTGACTTAGTTTGTGCTGGGTGGTGTACAATTCACAGAAGTAGAAAGGCTCTCTGCTCCCGGTGCTTTTCAGCTTGCGGCTCAGGCGCCCACCTCTGTGCAAAGGGCTGTTTCCTTCCGATCTCCTGAAAGAGATCTGGATGTATCCTGAGTTCAACCTCAATTTTGACACGATTGCCATTTTCATCAAAGCCAATTTCCTTGCTGAAAGAAGTCCTACCCCTAGGTGAAATCCCAATAGCTTCGTTTAAATTCTCTTACTGGCCTTGCTAATGCAGGGTGTGGTTTTTCCTCATCACGGAATATTGACAAGTAAACAACAACGGGAAACCTGCCCTAAGAAGGCAGCCCGTCGATCTCCTTGACTGCCCAGGACATGATCCGTATCATTGCTAGGTGGAGAAGGTATCGCCGAGCGGAGAGGCGCAGTCCTGCACGGGACCGGGGGAGCGGCGCGGGGAGGTCGGGACCCCTGCGTTGGGCCGGGGCAGGGAATGGGCGCGAGGGGAGGCGGCGCGGGAACCTCGAGCAGCCTGAGCGGCTGGGTCGAGCCCGACAGGTTCCAGCAGTTCCCCTCACCCCTCTCCACGCCTCCCGGGTTTTCCCCTTGGCTCGGGGTTTCCTGTTTCAGTTCTCGGCGGTCTCCAGCAGCAGGTGCTGGTTTGCCAACCTCAGCTCCAGAGGCGGCGACGGAGGAGAAGGAAAAGAGGGAAGGGGAGGAGGAAGCGGCGCGGCTGCGGCGGCTGCAGGCGGGCGGGCGAGGAGTGCCGAGCGAGGCGGCGGGCGGCGGAGCCGGGTTCGCTCTTGCCGGCGGAGCAGCGGCGCGGACGGCGGGCCGGGCGGAGCCGAGCGCTCGGGCGCGCCCGAGCCGGGGCCCCGGCGTGCGGCCAGCTGGCCCGGCGGGCGGCATGAGGGAGCTTCGCGCTAGCCCCGCGCCCTAGCGGCGGCCGCGGCGGCCCAGGGCTGAAGCGAGAGGCGGCCGCCTGCCGGAGGGCCCCGGGGCTGCCCCGGCTCCAGGGCATGTTGTGATGGCTGCGGAGAAGAGAATGCAAGTAGGTTGAGCAACAGATCCGAGTGCACGCGCGTGGGGGGTGTGAGTTGTGCAACCCGGGAAGGGGGCGCCGGGGCTGCGGCCAGCGGGGAGGGCTCGCGGGCGGGCGCGGCTCTGCGCGGGAGGGCCGAGGTGGCCGTTGTAGCCGCGGGCCCCGCCGCCCGCCTGCCGCTTCCTCGCGGGGCGGGCCATGCCGGGTAGCGGCCCCCAGGTTTGTCCTCAGGAAGAGGGTGGGGAGCGCGGACAGCGGCGAGAGCGCTCCTGGGGGAGCCGGCCGTGGGGAGGGCCGCGGGGCCGTGCCCGGGCGCCGGGTGGAGGGCGCCGTGGCCGCAGCGGCCGCGCCGGGTGATCTCCAGGCCCAGGCGGGTCGGGCTCCGGAGGTCAAGTCGCCAAGCTCCCGCCGCTCAGGTGGGGCCGAGCGGAAAGCCCGGAGCATCCTCCCCGCGGGCAACGCCGTCCCCGCTGGGATTTCGGGCGATATGAGGCCGCGCTCCCCGACCCCGCGGCCTAGGGCACCGGTCCCCGCCTGCCTGCCCGCCCCGGGGCATAGATCCCGAACATGGAGGCGGGCTCGGGCGCCGCGAATAGAAACGGACCCACAACGCTGCCGCCGCGGCTCAGATCCGCGCGCGTTCGCGGGGTGAGGCATCACTCGGCATCTCGGATCCAGCCCCGGCGATTCGCTGGACTAACAATCCCTCCATCCAGATAGCCAGCAACCCCTGGCCGGGCGTCACGAAAGCCCCTCACTCCCCCCGTCGTCCCTCCTTCACCCCCAGGCTCCAGTCCAGATCCCTTTTACACGCTGCGTTCATTTTAGCTCAGCTAGTTCACATTTTTAACTCCCTACTAAGAAGTGTTACAAATTTAACTTGGAGAAATGAATCCCTCTTTTCTTCCCTAAGCTGTCTCATTTAAAGTCCTTAAAAACAACCCTAGCATCCAAGTACTGATTACTCTGTCTGGGGTTCTTGCCATTTGGTTATCCGTTAACAATCCCAGTTTGTGTTCGGTGTTTTGTGATAAAGAGATGAAATACGAATCCAGAATTAGGGAAAGTTTTCCTATTGGTTGACAAGACTGTATTGGAGTATCCCAGGCCCCTCAGGTGCTTATTGATTCAGACTTTTTTAAAACCATTTTAGAACAGATGCAGGGATAATTGGAGCTAAGTGTTATATGTTTAGAAATTTGGCAACGTTGTTCAGTTTTTCACTTGTTTTGTGCTTGAGTTTTTCCATTTTTTAAATGCATATTATAAACGGAAAACAAGGGATATACCTCAAACACATTTTTTGACTTTTCAAGAACGACAAGAAGTCATGAATATAGTGTGTTATAAATGTTTTTGTCTTAATGGACTTAGGATTTAGAGGGTGTGACTTCTGTTTATTTAATCACATATACAGTTAATTTTAGTAGCAGTTTCTTAATTTTAGTGTTCTCTGGTGTTTGATTCTTGATAGCTTCATCGAAGTTTTGTAAAATTAATCTTAGCCCAGGAAGATGCCTATTTCAACTTGACCCTCTGTTCACCTGTTTTCTAACAACTTGGCATGCTTATTTCAAGTTACCTAAATTTGTCTACTTGATGGTACCTAAAAATAGAATGGCCTGTTGACCATGTACCCATAGTTCAAAATATTTTAATGTTTTTACATCAAAGAGTCTATTTTACTTTCAAAGTAAGTTACAAGATTCTACTTCTAGTATTTGGTCATCATAAAAGTACTTAAACATTATAACTAAAGTAAAATGAACTTTTAAATAACAACAAAGTCACTGGTGTTTTTTAGCCTTTAATAATGGAAGTCTAATGGAGCTATTTTAATATAATGGGAAATATTAAAGGATAGGAAGCAGAAACTTGGAATGTTTCTATGCTGATGGGAGTTTTTATTAGTCACTTCCTTTTACTAAATTTTTGTTTCAAAAACCAGACTAATAAAAATATCCTATTTTATATTATGGGCTTCTCTGGAGCTATGTTTTCATGGGTTACCAACATCTGCAGCTGAATCCCAAGTGGTTAATAGAAATTTTATCTTTAAAACATTTTTTTCATTCTACAACCATCTTCAGTCTGGCAGACCACAGTGGTTGCTACATTAATTTTAATTACTGTCACAAATATGAAAGTGTTGCTGTTATAACGTCTTAGTGTTTTTCATTGTTTTTGTACATAAATCTAGGACTCTTTCATTCTGATTTGATTGCATTTTTAAAGAAACAAACAAGATATTAAGTAGGGAGTTTATCTTTTCACTGTTGGAATGTAGAATAACACTAATCTGCAGTTATTGCTCATTTGAAACTGGTATGCTTCTGTTCCCTCTGCAAATAATTACTTAATATTACTCTAGCTGCTGTGTAAGGCCCCGAACCTCTAAAAGGATAGATTATGAATAGAACATAATGCTAAGTGGAAGGTTCTAAGTTTCATGAACAAAGAAGTAAGAAATTCAGGTACTGGGGAATGCCTTGAAGGTAGGATTTGAATAGGTAGAACTGGTTGGGAGTCATTTCCAAATGAGTCAAAACCCTGGCAGTAAAGCAGGGAGTGGGCGGTCCAGTGTGTGGAGCATGGGGCAGATGATAGGAATAGCAGGTAAGGTGGTAAATAGAGTTTTGGAGTATAGTTTTTATTAGAGCAGTATTAAGTAAATAAGATGGTCAGTGAATAATGAAAATCAATTCAATCAGTTCCAAATTTAAGCCTAAAATATTGAAATTCTAGGGTTTGATCGCAAACCTACCAAATGTTCTAAAAAAGCTTCTTGAGTTTTAAGTGCTAATATGCCTCATGGGCCTGCTGCATATAAAATCTCATGACTTTACAAAGCAAAAACATGAAGATTCAATAAAACATGTTATACAAAACATTGCGTTATGCAAAAAATGTAAAACATTGGTGCTGTTTTGCAATTAATAGTTCAGAGAAATGATCAATTGAGAATGTGATTTTTTTAAAAAAACATCTATTTCATCCCAGCATAGATCTCTAATTTCTTCGTGATTCAAGATTTGTTTAAAAATTTCACAGGATTAATGTGCAAATTAAATGGCTGACACATGGTAATTTTTGGCATCTGATAGCATGAAGATAACTTTCAGATCTGTGTTGTGGGATATCAATTCTCTACTGTTGTTTTGGTTTTTGTAGGTGACATAGTAATAGCCACATTTGTACACTGATGTGCCAGACAACATGGTAAGTCTACCTGCATTATCTCATTTAATGCTTGAACACCTTTATGCATTACTTCTATTATCCTCATTCTATAGATGTGGAAGTTGAGACACTGAGTTTGACTAACTTGCCCAAAGTCGTATAGCTAGTAAGTTGCAGAAGGGAGTTCCGACCCAGGCAGTCTGACTTTATAACCCATGATTTTAACCACTGTGCAGTTCTGCCTCCATGATTCTATTTTTAGTTTGTTCTCTAAAAAGTGTATCATCATGTATGTTGTTTTGGCATACATCATTTGAAAATTAAGTGATGCATGTTCATTTGCATAGTGAGTATGTAAGACGAGAAGCCTTTCCTCTACAAAGTATGACAGTAACAGGACAATACAGAAACCCTGTCTGGCCAGATAAGTTGAAAGCAAGGACCATGTCTTTTTACCAGGTTGCTTAGGTCCACTAAAGAGACAAAAGACAGTTTCAGGCCAGCATGGCAAATGATGTAACAGCAGTGTATTTCATGAAAAGGAGCACTTTTCAGTGAAAGCATCAAACATTTTTAATAAGTAGTGTTTTTAATTGATTTTTATAACTCTTTTCTCAGACTATAGAAATGTAATGTGCTTACTATGGGAAAAATTAGAAAATATAGAGAAGTATAAAGAATTTTTAAAACACCTTTAGTCCCACAATCCAGAGATAACTCATTTAACATTATGGCAAATTTCTCTCTGTTTAACTTATCTTAGCATCATCAAAAGATTGTTTTACTTTCTTAAAGGGAAATGGAAACCAATTGTCCCTAAAGGACATGGTTTTACATTACAACACTGACAGTAATTCTTATGCCCAGTGATGTAGCTTAAAGCAAAGCTCATAAGCAGATATCTGAACATTCAAAGCATTCCGCCTTTAAGATAAGTATCACATCTCTAAGAGTGGTATGGAATAAGTAGAAAATCCCACAGTCTTCCTGCTGGCTGGAACATTTTAGCTATTCTTCCTTCACCTTTTGCCTGGATCACACCTTGTTATACAGGCCTCAGCTTAGATATCACTTGGTTTACTTCATTGTGGTTGGAGAACGCTATGAAACATTTACTGTGCCAAGTATTGTTCTAAGTGCTCTACATGTATTAATGCATTTAATGCTTATTACCTGCTTATGAAGAGGCAGTTCAGTACCTCTTTTTTCAGATGAGAATACCAAACCACAATGTGGTTAAATAACTTACCCAAGTTCCCACAATTAATAATAGCAGAATTAATAATAGCAGAATGAGGGTTCCAATTTATTTAGTCAGGCTAAGTGCCTGTTAAAACAAGTACAGTCATGCACTGCATAATCATATTTTGGTTAAAAACAGACTGCATATATGACAGTGATGCCTTAAGATTATAATAGAGCTAAAAAGTTCCTGTTGACTGGTGATGTCATAGCCATCCTGACGTCATAGCAAAAGGCATTACTCATATGTTTGTGGTGATGCTGGTGTAAACCTACTCTACTGATGGTAGAAAGATAATGAATGACTATGTTACTGGTTTATTTATTTACTATACTTTTTATTGTTAATTTAGAGTGTACTCCTTCTACTTATAAGAAAAAAGTTAACTGTAAAACAGTCTCAGGCAGGTCTATCAAGAGATATTTCAGAAGGCAGCATTATCATAGGAGATAACAGTGCCATGCCTGTTACTGCCACTAAAGACCTTCCAGGGAAACAAAATGTAGAGATGAAAGGCTGTGATCTTGCTGATCCTGACCCCATGTAGACCTAGACTAATGTATGTGTTTGTGTCTTCATTTTTAACGAAGTTTAAAAAGTAAAAAATTGTCTAAATAGAAAAAAGCTTATAGAATAAGGATATAAAGAAAGAAGATATTTTTGTATAGCTGTACAATGTTTCCGTCTTAAGCTAAATATTATTACAAGAGTCCAAAAGTTAAAAAATGAAAAAGTTTATGAAGTAAAAAAGTTACAGTAAGAGATATTTATTGAAGAAAGAAAAATATTTTTGATAAACTTAGTGTAGCCTAAGTATAGAGTGTTTATAGTCTACAGTAATGTACAATATCTTAGCCCTTCACATTCACTTACCATTCACTCACTGACTCATCCAGAGCAACGTCTTGTCCTACAAGCTTCATTCAGGGTAAGTACCCTATATAGGTGGACCATTTTTATCTTATAGACTGCATTTTTACTGTATCTTTTCTATGCTTAGATACACAGACTTACTGTGTTACAGTTGCCTACAGTGTTTAGTACAGTGACACGCTGTACAGGTTGGCAGCCTAGGACAATAGGCTATACCTTATAGCGTAGGAGTGTAGTAGTCTGTATAGCCATCTAGAGGTTTGTCTAAGTATACTCTGTGATGTTTGCACAAAGGGGAAATCGCCTAAGGACACATTTCTCAGAACATAACTTTGTCAAGTGACACATGACTGTATTAAGGTCTGTGTAACCTAATATGTATCAATAGATTTATCTAGTATTGTGAGATTTAAGCAAAATAATGAAATCATCTTTCTTAGGAGTTGGGCTCTAAAAGGATGTATCTGAAGAAGAAAGAAAAAAAAAGATGTAAAAAAAAAAAAAGGATGTATCTTTTTCCAGTATAGTTGGAATTATATTACTTAGAGAACTTTATATCCTACCTTCCCTCTCATTTAACATACTGAGGATTTTCTCATTACATTTAAGAATATTCTAACATTGTGTTATTTGATTTAATCATTCTCCTATTTCAGTTAGACATGTATTTTTCACAATATTTTAATATCATAATGCTTTAGTTGACTAGCTCAGTGAAATCCCTTTTTCTGCATCTGTGTTCTTAGGATGGATTCCTAGAAGTAATGATAAAAGAGAATAAGCTTTAAGGTTTTTTATGCCAAAAAGATTTTCAGAAAAGTTGTATTGATATGTACAACTGTTAACACAGAGTGAGAGTACTGATTTCATCCCATGTTTGACCCACTAAGTATTAACTTTGAAAATCCTTGACAGTTTGTTAGATGAGCATTAATATCTCATTTTAATGTTGACTTTTCTACTTCTATTTAAAATTTTTAAGGTAGTACAAGCTGGTTAAGAAAGCAAAATACAGAGAAAATGAAAGCCATCTGAAATCTCCCTACCCAGAAATAACGTCGTTAATATTTTGATAAACATTCACCCAATTATTTTTTATTTCTGTAGTTACATTTTACAGAATTTGTACATGAATTTTCAAGTAAAAACATATCACAATTACAAATATCAATTGAGTATGGTGGCACGCACCTGTAATCCCAACTACTCGGGAGGCTGAGGCAGGAGACTCGTTTGAACCCAGGATGCAGAGGTTGCAGTGAGGCGAAATCATGCCACTGCACTCCAGCCTGGGTGACAGAGCAAGACTCCGTCTGAAAATAATCATAAGCATTTCCTAATCCCTCAGTCCCAGGCAAAAGTAATTGGTAATTGCTCTCTTCCCTGTGTTTTCAAAATATTGTATATTTTTCCATAACACTTGCATATTAGATGATAGTTAACTCTTCTTCATTTCTTTTCTGCTTTCTGTCTCTGCTATTCTATCTGTCAATAGGGAAAATACTACCAGTGTTTAGTTAGATTAGTCATAAGGATTAACTGATAGTACAAAATGATGATAGTACACCATATTGTACATAAGAGTTTTACCTTGTTGGTAGTCTTTAGGCTCCCTGAGGGCAAGGACTCTGTGAGTCACATTATTTTATCCTGCTGCTTCTGCAGAGTTTGGCACATAGTAAATACACGAAATGAATGTGTTTTTATTATTAAAAGCTATAGGATACCTTTTTTTTTTGAGATCTTACTATGTTTTTATTTGGTGAGGGTGGGTCTCACTATGTTGCCCAGGCTGGTTTCCAACTCCTGGGCTCAAGCGATCCACCCGCCTCCACCTCCCAAAGTGCTGGGCTGGGATTACAGGTGTGAGCCACCATGCCTAGCAAAAAGCTATACAGTACTTTAAATGAATCTGCTGGTAGTGGGTATGATAAACAAAAGGAAGAACAGGCAATACCTCATTTTATTGCACTTTGCAGACATTGCATTTTTTTAAATTTTTTTTTATTTTTACAAATGAAGCTTTGCGGTGACCGTAGGTCAAACAAGTCTGTCTGCGCCATTTTTCCAACAGTATTTGCTCCCTTCATGTTGCTGTGTCACATTGTGGTAGTTCTTGCAATATTTCAAACTTTTTCATTATTATTAAATCTGTTATAGTGATCTATGATCAGTAATCTGTGATGTTACTATTGTAATTTTGGGGGCGTGCCAACGGAAGATGGTAAAAACTTAATAGAGCAATGTTGTGTGTGTTCTGAGTGCTCCATTGACCAGCCGTTGCCCTATTTTTCTCCCTCTTCTGAACACCCCCCACCCCTTCGCTGAGACACAACAATATTGCAATTAGGCCAATGAATAACTCTATAATGACCCCTAAGTGTTCAAGTGAAAGGAAGATTCAGGTCTCTTACTTTGATTCAAAAGCTAGAAATGATTTAGCTTAGGGAGAAAGGCATGTGAAAGCAAAGATAGGCCTAGAAGTAGGCCTCTTGCAACAAACAGTCAAGTTGTGAATGCTAAGGAAAAGTTTGAGAAGATTAAAAGTGCTACTCCAGTGAACACACAAATGATAAGAAAGAGAAACAGCCTTATTGCTGATATGGCGAAAGTATCAGCAATACTTTCTCCATATTGCTGGTGATGGTCTGGCTAAACAATCAAGACAGCCACAACATTCCCTTAAGCCAAAGCCTATTCCAGAGAAAGGCATTAACTCTCCAAAGTGCTATGAAGGCTAAGAGAGGCGAGGAAGCTGCAGCAAAAAGTTTGAAGCTAGCAGAGGTTGGTTCATGAAGTTTAAGGAAAAACCCATGAGTGTTAGGTGAAGCAGCAAGTTATCCAGATCTAGCCAAGATAATTGATGAAGGTGGCTACACTAAACAGATTTTTACTGTAGACTAAACAGCGTTATATTGGAAGAAGATGCCATCTAAGACTTCCATAGCTAGAGAGGAGAGGACAATGCCTGGCTGCAAAGTTCCAAAGGACAGGCTGACTCTAAGGGACAAATGCAGCTGGAGACTGAGTTCAGTGTTCATCTACCATCTTGAAAATCCTATGGCCCTTGAGAATTAATGCTAAATCTATGCCTGTGCTCTGTAAGTGGAACAACAAAGCCTGGATCAGTTTACATCAGTTTACAGCATGCTTTACTGAACATTTTAAGCCCACCATTGAGACTTTGCTGCTCAGAAAAAAAGATTCCTTTCAAAATATGTAATATTACCATTCATTAACAGTGTACCACCAAGAATTCTGATGGAGATTTACAAGGAGATTAATGTTTTCATGCCTGCTAACAAAATATCCATTCTGGCAGTCTATGGATCAAGGAGTAATTTTGACTTCACAAGTCTTGTTATTTAAGAAATACATTTTGTTAAGATTACAGTTGCCGTAGATAGTGATTCCTCTGATGGATCTGGGTAAAATACATTGAAAACCTTCTGGAAAGGATTTACCATTCTAGATGTATCAGGAATATTTCTGATTCATGGGAAGAGGTCAAAATAGCAACAATACTAGGAGTTTGGAAGAAGTTGACTCCAACCTTCATGGATGACTTTGAGGGCTTCAAGACTTCAGTGGAGGAAATCACTACAAATGTGGAACATACAGCAGGAGAAATTAGAGTGGAGCCTGAAGATATGACCGAATTGCTGCAGTCTCATGATAAAACTTGAACAGATGAGGAGTTGCTTCTTCTGGATGAGGAAAGACAGTGGATTCTTGAGTTGGAATCCACTGGTGAAGTTGCTGTGAACATTGTGGAAATGGCAACAAAGAGGATGTCAAATATTCAACTTAGTTGATAAAGCCATGGCCAGGCTTGAGAGGATTGAGTCCAACCTTAAAAGAAGTTCTGTGGGTAAAATGCTATCAAACAGCATCACATGCTACAGAGTAATCTTTCATGGAAGGAAGAGTAAATCAGTGCAGCAAACTTCATTATCATCTTGTTTTGAGAAATTGCCACAGCCACCCCAGCCTTCAGCAACCACCACCCTGTTAAGTCAGCAGCCATCAACATCGAGGCAAGACTACCTTTCACCAGCAAAAAGAATGTGGCTCAATGAGGGCTCAGATAATCATTAGAATTTTGTGGCAATAAACAATTTTTAATTAAGGCATGTACATTTGTTTTAGACATAATGCTGTTGCACATTTAAGAGGCTATAGAATAGTGCAAACATAACTTTTATAAGCACTGGGAATCCAGAAAATTTGCATCACTTGCCCTATTGTGATACTCACTTTACTGTGACATTCACTTTACTGCAGTGGTCTGGAACCAAAACCACAATATTTCCAAGGTATGCCTATGGATGTGTAAGAGATGTTTATAATACGTGCCGAGCAGATAACACAATTGACACCCAAACATTTAAAATTTAACTTAGAATGCTTTGTGTGATTTATTGAGGGGTAATACACATTGGCCTTTGAAGAATATAATTAACCTTATTTACTCCTCTTAATAAAATATTATAAAAGCAAATCTTCCAAAAAGGTAGTCTTTAAAGTCTTTCAAGAGCAAAACATTTTAACTATTTTAAATGGAAGAATTTATACACATGAATATTTTTCTTCTTTCAAATAATATGTAGCCTATGATTTCACTTATGGAAGATAAGAGTAGCTAACATTTATTGGTACTAACTTTAAGACAGGCCCAGTATTAAGAACTTTGCTTAAATTATTTAGTTTTAAAACTCTATTGGGTACATACTGTTTTGTTCTTCCCGGTAATGGACCTGATCCCTAGAGATGTTAAGTAGCTTAGCCCAAGTTACTGAGATTTCTAATTCATCCTAAGTGAAATAGCAATACTTGTTATGCTTTTTGTTTGCTTTAGATGTTGGGGGTTGGGGGGGCAGCAGGAACCAATTCTTTTTTTTTTATATGGAGTCTCACTCTGTTGCCCAAGCTACAGTGCAGTGAGTGGTGTGATCTTGGCTCATCGCAACCTCTGCCTCCTGGGTTCTTGCAATTCTCGTGCCTAAACCTCTCAGGTACCCAGCTAATTTTTGTATTTTTAGTAGAGACAGGTTTTTGCCTTGTTGGCCAGGCTGAACTCCTGACCTCAAGTGATCCCCCCACCTCGGCCTTTCAAAGTGCTGGGATTACAGGAGTGAGCCACCGCACCCAGCCGGAACCAATTTATATGGATTCATGTTAGTATTTTGGGTCTTGTCTCCTTGATGTTAGCTGTTCCTTGCTGATATCATCATTCCCTCCCTCTAATTTGCAGGAGAGACGTACACTGTGGACCGTGAACTTGGATGACAGCATGTAACATTATATCTTTTTTTTTTTCCAAGGTAGATGAACCTTCCAGCAGGAACTAACATTATATCTTAAATAAAAATGTTAAGGCAGTAATTAAAGATTATAGGATACTCAGATAGTCTAGTTGAAGACCAGAAAGGCTGCACAGTGTGGTGAGAGCAGAGGGGGCCTCCAAAATCAGGCAGACCCGGATTTGAATCCCAGTTCTGCCATTTACTGATTGTGACCTTCAGCAAGAATCTCAATTTATCTTTGATTTGTTATCCATCAAGCATGATCTACTTTGCAGAGTTGTTTTCACTGACTGAAGATAATGAGTGTAAAAGTGCTTGACACATAGAAGGCATTCAGTGTTCCGAAATGATTTAGCAGTGTCCATTGATTTGACTGGACAGAGATTTTGTTTTGCTCTTCTACTTATTCATTGGCTCTTAGTTGTTTTATATCTGAAATAGCCAGATATAAAATCAAGTTCACGTCTATAGATTTTAATATGTCAGTTTATATTTTGGGTTTTTCAAAGAGCTTTCAAATCTATTACTTTATGTCTTATAGGGCGAAGCTAAAATTAGTTTTTGTTCTTTGTTCTTAGTCATCTGTACTCATTTCCTATTCAAAATTATGTGGGCTTAATTTTATCCTTATTCTGTGATTTAATCTGTTTCCAATCTTGGCTTTTACTTTATAATTTATTTTTATTATGCACTCACAGGGAACAGTTTTCCCATATAGTTGAGGCTGTCTCCTCATTGTTGACTTACACTTTAAAAAAAATCTTTGGCATCATTTTCTTTGATGGCCTGATTGAGTTGATGATCTTATGTATTAGATACGTTCTGGAATTTTACTGTAGTTTTAAATGACTGGAACAGATATAAAATGTGCAAAAAATGCGTTTTAGGTAAAATACATTATTTCTATTTTTGCTTAGAAAAGTTCTTTAAGTAGCAAAAAAAAAAAAAAAAGAAGGCATAAAGTATGTTAAATCATGCATAGGAAAAAAATAGTTTCAAATGGGGGAAGTGTGTTCTAAACTACATTTCTATTATTTTCACTATTTCAGCTTGTCTTCCATGGTTAAATTTTGAGTTTAATGTTTTAGAATTTTGTTACATATGTGAAATATAGAAAACATAAAATGATAGTGAAAATCATCTATAATTTACAGATGCCTTAACATTTATAATTCTTGTTTTCATCTTTTAAAAAATCTATTCTTATAAACACATTCTTTTTAAAAAGTATATGCATGTATAGTTTTGTTTTGTTCTTGCTTTTCATTCAGTGTATCATAAGAGTTTTCCTGTGTCATTAAATATCATTTTATGAGACTATTTTTGGCCAGGCACGGTGGCCTACGCCTGTAATCCCAGCACTTTGGGAGACCAAGGCGGGTAGATCACCTGAGGTCAGGAGTTTGAGACCAGCCTGGCCAACAGGGTGAAATCCCATCTTTACTAAAATACAAAAATTAGCTGGGTGTGGTGGTACATTCCTGTAATTCTAGCTACTGGGGAGGCTGAGGCAGGAGAATTGCTTGAACCTGGGAGGCAGAGGTTGCAGTGAGCCAAGACCTCACCATTGCACTCCAGCCTGGGCAAAGAAGCAAGAATTTGTCTCAAAAAAAAATTATTTTTATTAGCAGAATGGCATTCAGCATATTTAAGTACTATAATTAAGTTCATATTGTTAAATATTTATTTAGAATGTCACCAGTTTCTTAATTGTAATAACAGCATGATAAATGTATATGTAGGTCTATTTAACATTGCTGGGTATATTTTTAACAAATTCCTGGATGTAGTCATGCAAACTGCCATCTAGAAAAGTTGTATCAATTTATATTTGTATCAGCAGTATGTGTCCGTTTCTCTGCACTCATCACTGTTTCTCCACATAACCTATTTTTGTCCATTTGATACATAAGAATGGACATAATAGTGCTAAGAAGTTCATTTTGTACAGTCCAAGAGACTGAGATTGAGTTCCTGCTGTGACACTTGGGGATTATGTATGTGTTCTTGGGTGAGTTTCTTATAAAATTTCCCTAAGCCTCAGTTTCTTTCTTTGTAAAATGATGATAATAGTACGTATCGTGGTAATGCCATGGTAATGGTTGTAGAGATTATTTGACGGTATATACTGAAGCACTTAAATTCGAATGCACTGTCTCATTATATACTATATTTTATACTTGATAGTGGCTAATATAAAAGTTATTTGTTTTTATGTGATCATCTGGCTAACTTACTGAATGAACCCTTTAAGGTGCTGTTAGATCAATTGCAGGACCTAGTTCCTACACTTCCCAGTTGAGTCTGGTGATTTTCAGGATCTATAATAATGACCCATACCATCAGTTTTTTCAGTATTTCAGTTTATACCCTTTTCCTTCTTCACGTATTGCATTGGCTGAAATCAGAGAACAGTGTTGTTAGTAGTAGGCATTCAGCCTTTTTTTCCAATTTTAACGGGACTTCATGTTTTCTAACACAGGTCTCTCCTACTTATATATACATGTTCTGAAAATACCTATAATGGTCAAATGTGATAAACTTAAAAATAGACTTACATGCCATAGAGGGATTCCCTTAAATTATTAAATCCCTAAGTATCTCTCATGAAACATCTTCAACAATATGTTTTCAGCATTTAAGGCATGGTCTCTTCTTTTTTAATTGAACATATTGTCAATCAGCTTAAATCCAAGAAGGCTGAAATTTTACTAATTTCAGCCCATTTAATGATTCTATTCTTGTCTCAGTGGTATAAATTTTGAGACCTATTCTTTTCACTGTTGTTCGTTTTTTATGCCATATCTATAAAATATAGGTAAAGGTAAATGAAACCGTGTGTACAAAACCTTTCATTCAAATTAAGTCTTTTTTTATTATTATTTATTTTTTTAAGACAGGGTCCCACTCTGTCACTCAGACTGGAGTGCAGTGGCATGATCTCTTCTCATGGAAGCCTCTGCCAAGTAGCTGGAACCACAGGCACACACCACTATACCCAGCTAATTTTTTTCTTTTTGAGACGGAGTTTTGCTCTCATTGCCCAGGCTGCGATATTGGCTCACTGCAACCTCTACCTCCTAGGTTCAAATGATTCTCTCACCTCAGTCTCCCGAGTAGCTGGGGTTACAGGCATGCACCACCACGCTGAGCCAATTTTTTTTTTTTTTGAGATAGAGTCTCACTCTGTTACACAGGCTAGAGTCCAGTGGCACGATCTCAGCTCACTGCAACCTCCGCCTCCTGGGTTCAAGCAATTCTTCTGCCTCAGCCTCCCAAGTAGCTGGGGTTACAGATACCCGCTACCACACCTGGCAAATTTTTGTATTTTTAGTAGAGATGGGGTTTCACCATGTTGGCCAGGCTGGTCTCGAACTCCTGACCTCAGGTGATCCACCCACCTAGGCCTCCCAAAGTGCTGGGATGACAGGTGTGAGCCACCGCACCCTGCCTAATTTTGTATTTTTAGTAGAGAGGGGGTTTCTCCATGTTGGTCAGGCTGTTCTCAAACTCCCCACCTCAGGTGATCTGCCCACCTCAACCTCCCAAATTACTGGGATTACAGGCATGAGCCACTGTGCCTGGCTGATTTTTCCAGTTTTTGTAGAGACAAGGTTTTGCCATGTTGCTCAGGCTGGTCTCAAACTCCTGAGCTCAAGCAGTCTGCCTGCTTCGGCTTCCTAAAGTGCTGGGATTACAGGTGTGAGCCACTGTACCCAGACTTGCAGAGACAGAGTCTCTCTCTGTCACCCTGGATAGAATACAGTAGCACCATCATGGCTTACTGCAGCCTCAACTTCCCAGACACAAGATATCCTCCTGCCTCAGCCTCCCGAGTAGCTGGGCCCACAAGTGCATGCCAATACACCTGGCTTTTTTGGTTTTTTTTTGTTTTTGGTAGAGATGAAGTCTTGGTATGTTACCCAAGCTGGTATCAAACTCCTAGGCTCAAGCAGTCCTCCTGCCTTGGCCTCCTAAAGTGTTGGGGTTACTGGCATGAGCTACCATGCCTGGCCTTAATGGATTTTTAAGATCAGGATCTTTATGCCTTCCTTACCTGGCTTCTGAGATATCTTTGCAAGAACACTGTTTGAAAGCTCCTTCTCTCTCAAAAAAGATTCAAATAATTTACAAACACCGAAAATGACAGTGCTATTGAAACAGAGCTTTTCAGAGACTGGCAGACAAACCACATTGTGATATCATGAGGTTTTTATTAAATAAAAAGTCCTACTTTAGCATGTAAAAAAAAGATTAAGTTTAGTGGCATATATACTACATGAAAATAAGGTATTCACAAATCTAGGTGATGTCTTCCTAGTCCTAGGGTACTAAAATTTTGCTCCTGTACTCTCTTATTCTACACTTTTCCAAAATGAGTCCTTCCAATACTGTATTTTAAAATACCATCCATGTGCTGATGACTACCATATTTATATCTCCGATCCTGATTTCTCTCTTGTACACTGCTATCTTGTGGACAGCTCCACTTGGATAGCTATTGGTATCTGAAACTAAAATTATCTAAAAACAGAATTTTTATCCCTCTAAATCCGTTCCTTTCTAAGTCTAAATGTTACTACACTCTTCTCAGCCGCTCAAATCAAAAATCTAGAAGTTCTTGATACTTCCTGTCATCTTCCCCACTCAATCCAATTTAAGAGCTGTTAACCAATACATGCAACAAGTTGAATTAACATGGTTGTTCAATATTAGGAAATCTGTTATAGAATAAAACCTACCTGGTTAATGTATATACTGTATAATATTTTTCTTACAAGAACTTTTGCATATAAGTAAGATTAATCTGTTCGTGTATTTGGTTAATTTTGGTGCTTTCTTTGTTGGGCTTTGTCAGCAGTTAGGCTAGCCTCATAGACCAGTTGGGATGCCTTCCATCTTCAGTGTCACAGCATAATCTAAATAACATAGGAATTGTTAGATACGTCGAGTTTTGTTAGAGCGTGTCCACAGAATCTATGAGTATAGGATTGTTAGGAATGGAATAGAGTATATAAATCCTTAATAAAACTTTCATTTTTTGCATGGTTATTCATACTTAGAACCTCTTCCCAAGTCAGCTTTGATTATAGGTTCTTAATTTATTGGCATAAAGATTTATGCAGAGACAGCACACTTTAAGCATCCCTCTCATGTCATGGAATATTACATTTGTAATGTTACATATTTGTGGAGTTCCCTAACCTCCTGATCATACTTTTTGGAGGTTATTCACTCATTCATTCTTTCATCATTTGTTACCAGCTTTCCATTTTGTAAATGGGTTTTACTTTTTAATTTTGCTTCCTAATTTATTTATTTCTGCTTTTAATTTTATGCCTTTGTTTGCCTTTTTTTGGTTTTTCTACTCATCTTTACCTTTCCAATTTAAATATTTAGTTGTTTCTTGTTTTCTATTAAATGTGTTTACAACATAAATTTTTCTTTGACTATCAGTTTGGCCATGTCTCATAGGCTATAATTTTATTGTCACTCACTTCTAAATAGTCTGTAATTTTTATTTCTCTTTACGGTTATTTGGAAGGGCATTTTAATTTACAGATAGTGGGATTTTTAGATGGTTTGTTTTTGGCTTTCCATCTGCCTCTAACTTCTCATTTTTATGCATTACGGTGAGAGTATTATTTCTACTTTCCAGGTTTGAGCTTTTCCTCAGTGCCATGAAAAAATTATTCTAGCACAAATGTCTGCCTGTATCTCAACTTTGACGTCAAGCAGCCCACAGTAAATTATTAAGTGAATACTTGAGATACAGGGGTTGCTTTTGTTGTTGTTGTTGTTTAAACATGTAACCCTGGCCTGTGGATAAGAGAAAAAAACTTATGTGGCCGGGCACAGTGGCTCATGCCTGTAATCCCAGCACTTTGGAAGGTTGAGGCTGGTGGATCACGAGGTCAGGAGTTTGAGACCAGCCTGGCCAAGATGGTGAAACCCCATGTCTACTAAAAATGCAAAAATTATCTGGCACAGTGGCGGGCGCCTGTAGTCCCAGCTACTTGGGAGGCTGAGGCAGGATAATTGCTTGAACCCAGGAGGCAGAGGTTGCAGTGAGCTGAGATCGCACCACTGCACTCCAACCTGGCAACAGAGCAAGACTCCGTCTCAAAACAAAAACTTATGCTTGTCAGGGCTTTTTGTCTTCTTTGTATAAGAATAGGGATGATGTAAATTTCAAAATAAATGTATTTTTTCTAGTTTGTTTTAAAAGTAATTGAGTTCCTTAAATGGAATTTCCCTGTGATATTAATAGATCTCCACACTGGCCCTGGTATGCTCCCTTCTATGGGTTTTATAGGATTTCTTGGGGGTTGGAAGTTGAGCCAGCACCTGGGCTTTTCCATGGCCCCCACTCTACTCTTTTTACCAGTTTAATAATATTTCCGGGAGCATTTCTGAATGCTCTCCACCCTCATGCTCAAGATTTTAAAGCTTTGGAAATAATAATTAACTCCTCTTTCTCCTCCTGCTTATGGATGGAGTGAATGAACTGCCATGGGAATAGTGGAATTATAGAGATTATTCCACATTCTTGAGAATGGAGAAGGGTGGCAATTCTAGTGATTCCTGTAAGACAATGAACAGACAACTAATGCATCCCTGCCCTTTTATTTCCCATTAAGTTTCCTACTCCTAAGTGTTCTCTCAGTTCTTCTGATTACATTTATGAGAGAGGCTCTGACTGGTCCTAAGGTCTTTCAAACCCCTCTGTGGAATAAGAACATCAGTAGGGAACAAGAAACAGCCAATGTTTGAAGTCAAATTCAGATTCTACAAATTAGAAAGATATTCTGTACTAAAAGGAAGACTAGCTTCAGAGTGTAGGTAGTATAAAGTATAATTTTTTAAAGAAAAACCGGGAATAAGTTTATAAGAAAAAACTTCAAAATTAATTTTATGGATTTGGTTGCGGTGGGAAATTGAACTGCTAGCCTGGATATCAGGGAAGCACGCACCAGGTTGGCAGCTGCAACTTAGCTTCGAGCTCATCCTGTGCTGTGATAGCACCTGAGTGAAGATGTGGCAGGTGGAGAAAACACTTTGGAACTCCTGAGTGACAGCCAGAAGCCAGAATGTTACCTTGGCAAGTGTGCTACCGGGTGCTGAGTCTTGGGCCTGAGCATTCCTCAAAATAACAGGTAGACCACAACTGTTTGTTTCCTACTTAAATAGCAAATAAATGTACATTTTACTAGATTGGGTACTTATTTGATGGTATACACCTAATGTGAGCAGGACAGTGCAACATGTATTTACATATGCTCAAAATCCTGAAATAATTTATAAACCTATATACTGGGTATAGAATTCTCATACTCTTCAATGTGTGATAGACTCTTACTCAACTTTTTGTGTTATCTCAAAAAAATAATCAGAATTAGAAGGTAAAATAAAAGTCAGTAGCTTATTTTAGAAACACCATTCTGAAGACTGACTCATTTGTCTAATTGCCAGATCTTTGCTTCCCCAGTAGCTTTTTTTTTTTTCTGAGACAAGGTCTTGCTCTGCCACTCCAGTTGGAGTGCAGTGGCACAATCACGGCTCACTGCAGCCTGAACCTCCCTGGCTCAAGGCTTCTCCGACCTCAGCTTCCCAAGTAGCTGGGAGTATAAGCACACACCACCAGGCCTGGCTGATTTTTTTTTTAGTTTTTGTGGAGACAAAGTCTCACTGTGTTGCCCAGGGTGGTCTCAAACTCCTGGGCTCAAGCTGTCCTCCTGCCTCAGCATCCCAAAGTGCTAAGATTACAGGCGTGAACCACTGCACCTAGCCCCCAATAGGTTTTTGATAACCAAACCCAATGAAGTAAAATTTTTTCCGCAAGTGAGAAATCGGGTAAGCTGATTTTATCCTCCCCACTTCCCTTTCTTTCAGTGCATGTGCACGCTCATGCACACGTGCACACACGTACATGTGAACACACATGCACATGAACACACGCATAGAGAAGGAAAGGTGCAGGGATAAGGAAGGAGGTCCAGAGACCAGGAGCATACGAGGAGTGCTGTCCTTATAATATCCACTGTTGCCCTTATCCATATATCCTTATAATGTCCGTATAATATCCATTGCATTTACATCCCCTTCCTCAAGAATCCTTCACATATAGAAGTTTAATTACTTTAGTCATGTAAGCATCTTAACACTTTAACTGATTTTTTTTTTTTTTGGAATGTATACATATATTTCTGAGACAGGGTCTGGCTTTATCACCCAGGATGGAGTGTAGTGGCACCATCTTGGCTCACTGTAGCCTGGACTTCCTAGGCTCAAGCAATCCTCCCACCTCAGCGTCCCAAATAGCTGGAATTACAGATGTGCACCACCGCACTTGGCTAATTTTTTGTAGAGATGGGGTTTTGCCATGTTGCCCAGGTTGGTCTGGAACTCCTGGGCTCAATCAATCTGCCTGCCTCAGCCTCCCAAAGTGCTGGGATTATAGGTGTGAGCCACCACACCTGATCCCTTTTGGAATTTTGATTTTTGGTGGAAGAGATAATGGAAGGAACAATTGGGAATAAAGTATTTGGATTGCCAAATGGCAGCATTAAGCTCTGGGAAAGATTAAAGAAGGACTAAAAAAGTGGGTAGAAGAGCCACAGAAATTAACCCGCTTCTGTTGATTGGCAGTTCCCTGCCAGGGGCCCTTTTCCTTGCCTTTTACTCTCCACTCCCAGTCAGTCCTGTACCATTGGGTGTTGTAGAGGCCAGGAAGGACTGCAGAGTTGAGAGTGATTGGTTTTGGCAGAGAATTACGGGATGGAAAGCCAATGGTTGCCTGACTGAAGCAAATCTGTTGTTTTTCCCCATTTCACTGCTATTCCTTTTTTTCTCTCTTCAGTTGTTGTTCTTTCTGTTGTTCTAATTGATTCATTTGTTCATTCATACACAAATGGGCATGCACACACCCTTCATCTCTCCTGCCCCACTGAATCCATCTCCTGGTTTAAAGTTCTTATCCAAAAAGAAAGAAAAAAGTCTTCTCCTTTTGAAACTATTCCTATCCCTCCCCGCCATCCCCAAAATACTCCTTCTATATCTTATTCTTTTCCTGCCAAACATATGCTGTCATCTCTCTCTAGGGCATACTTATTTCTTAGCTAGGAGTTTTAACCTGTGTTCCACACTTCTCCAAAGAGTCAATACATATATTTTGGAGATTGTGTGATGTTGGAGATGGGAAAATTTTTTCATCTTTTTTTTCTACAACCTCTAATAGAAAATTAGTATTTCCCTTAATTATGAATGTAAGCAGCAAACCCAATGTTAATAGCAGTATTCACCCATAGAAATGATGTCCCCTACACATTACAGTTGAAACAACAAATATCCTGAAATATTTACACTTTGTCAAAATCATGTTAATTATTAGATTTGCTGCTACATCTTGTTATTTTAATGTGTTAGTAAAAAGGCACATATTTTTGCTATATCACAATTTTTAATATTTTGAGGACTAGAATATAATTGGCTTCCTTTGCAACTCAATCCTGTGTTTTTGTTTTATGCATTGAAAAGCCTTCCTTTGAAAAGAGGTCTGTAGACTTCATTAGACTGAGAAAATATGCCTGTTTAACCCATCACTCTTCCTTTTACAGAAATAGCTCTCTCAGAGGGCCATTAGCAACCTTGACCCAAGCCCTCTTCTCTGTCATTCTGTGATGTGTTTGTGTCATTTGATGCCATCAGTTATTTTTTAACTCCTTCCTCTGTTGTCTTTAGTATCAAATCCTGACTCAACCCATTGGCTCTGTCTTAGAACATATCTCATGTTTGTTTCTCTTTTTTTCTGCATAACTTTAGGTAACTTAGTCAACTTTTACTTAGAGTATTACAATACCTTCCTAAATTGTCATCTTTGAGTTTCTTGCCTCCCCAAAACTAATAAAAGCTGGAGTTGTCATCCATAAATAGAAATGGGTGCTCAGAAACCTTCAGTGGTTTCCATTACCTTTCTAAAATGTGGGTAGACGAACACTATTCCCTTTTTCAGAAACCTTCAGTGGTCCCCCACTACCAAAGGTGAAACTCTGTGTAGCATTATAGACTTTGCATGAACCAGCCACATCCTGACTAGCTAGCCACTTCTCCAGGAGTATGCATCACAGTTTTCTGTATGTTGTATCATCTCTCACGCCTCTAGACCTTTGATCATGATGTTCTCTGGGCAACAGTCCTTTTTTTCTTTGTCTCACCCTACTCCCCTCCTTCTGCCCAACACAGACACTATACCATAGGGAATTAGGAATAGTTCATCACTGTCATTCTGTCCTCAGTTTATATGTCACCTCTCAGAAGCTTCCCAAATCTGAGACAAAGTCTTTGTCTCTTGTACTCTATGACACATACATGCAGGCATCTCTGTATTTTATAGATATTCATTTATCTGGTTTCCTTAATACATTTTCTACTTCATAAGAGTAGCAACTTGTATTCATGTTTGTAACCTCCATCTTTCACTAAGCATCATCTCTTTCCCATAGTAGGCATTCAGATAAATGTTTCTTCTGTGAATAAATTAATTCATTGGCACTGGCTTAACCTTTCATTTAGTTTGACTGAATAATCATGGACCATGCTGCTATTTTTCTGCTTCTCGTGAAAGTATTACTTTAAAAATGTATTATTTGTATAGATTTTTAAAGTAAAATTTGATCAACTAGTTCATGTTTCCAAAATGCCCCAAGAACTAAGGTATTCTATATTTAAGTTATACATCTAAGTTATACCTCTATCAATAAAACTCCTCATTCACAAGGATCATTTTTTTACACAAATGATTTTGTTAAGTAATAGTTGTTTTAGGGGAAAAATTATTATGGCTTTAACTTTTCAATGGTTAATAATTTATAGATCTTTGGAGAAAGTTAACTGAAATGTGTAGCAGTTTATGACTTTAGGAGAATTTGTGGCTAGAAATTTAAATGTTAGTGAAATTATAGGAGACATGGGAAGGGACTGCTGCTCTAAATTTGTCTATAGCCATATATTTTATAATGATTTTTCACTATCCACCATATATATTGTTAAACTGAAATGAAGGATTCAGTTCTCATTTTCTTTATTTTCTATTTATTTATTTATTTATTTATTTATTTATTTATTTATTTGAGACAGGGTCTTACTGTGTCATTCAGGCTGGAGTACACTGGCGTGATGATGACTCATTGCAGCCTTGCACTCCTGGGCTCAAACGATCCTCCTGCCTCAGCCTTGTAGTGGGACTGTAGGCATGCACCACCATGCCCAGCTAGTTTATTTTATTTTTTGTTTTATTTATTTATTTTTGAGACAGAGTCTCACTCTGTTGCCCAGGCTGGAGTGCAGTGGTGTGATCTTGACTCACTGCAACCTCCACCTCCCAGGTTCAAGCAGTTCTCCTGCCTCAGCCTCCTGAATAGCTGAGTTTGTAAGTGTATACCACCACACTTGGGTAATTTTTGCATTTTTAGTAGAGGCAGGATTTTGACATGTTGGCCAGGCTGATCTCAAACTCCTGACCTCAAGTGATGCACTCATCTCAGCCTCCCAAAATGCCGGGATTACAGGCGTGAGCCTCCATACTGGCCTATTTTGTTTTTTCATAGGATGGGGTCTTGCTTTGTTACCCAGATTGGTCTTGAACTCCTGGCCTCAAGTGATCCTTTCACCCCTGCATCCTAAAGTATTAGAATTACAGGCATGGAGCCACTACACCTAGCTATTTTCCCATTTTCTTTTTTCTTTTTTTTTTTTGAGACAGCGTCTTACTCTGTCGCCGAGGCTGGAGTGCAATAACCTGGTATTGGCTCACTGCAACCTTCGCCTCCTGAGTTCAAGCAATTCTCCTGCCTCAACAACCTAAGTATCTGGGATTACAGGTGCCCAGCTAATTTTTGTAGTTTTAGTAGAGACGGGATTTTACCATGTTGGTCAGGCTGGTCTTGAACTCCTAACCTCCAGTGATCCGCCTGCCTCAGCCTCCCAGAGTGCTGGGGTTACAGGCATGAGCCATCACGCCTGGCCTGTTTTCTCATTTTCTAGAGAAAAATCTTTGTTTCCTTTCAGGTGCCTGCTGTATTTTCTTCTAATTATACTTTAATTTTCTCCCTCTTGCCTTCAGTCCTGCCCACCATTAAATAAATTTATTTCTTCTAAATCATTCATTTCCAAGCATTCTTACACTTACGTTCCTTACCAATTTCTAACATTATTTTCTAATTATCTGCACTATCCATAGTGTTTCATGGCCCTTTAATCTTTAGTAATATTTTTTCATAAAAAGGATAGGTATGTTTGGCTTTTCCAAACTAAATGTTATTACTCTTTCCCTTTGAGAAACATTATTCTAAATTATTTATTTTCCAGAATACAAATGTTAGGATATCATGCACAAAGGAATAGAGTTGGGCATTTTAACTCTAAGGCATTTGATTTCTTGGTTCTATCAACATGTGGTAAGAGCTAATGGGATACAGTTAAAGCCTTTGCCTGCATAATCTTCTACATTACTAAGGAGAGATGTTTTAGAATTATAGTAATAAGAATATGGAATAAATAATGACAATCAGGTTTCTAGTTTTCGGACTGCAATTTCACTTTTACACTAAACTTTTTTAAAGATATACCTCACCATTTACTATGACAGTCACTGTTATAAGTTACTGTGTATATTAACTCATTCAATCCTCATAACAACCCGATGCTGTTAGTGGTATTATTATCCCCATTTTATAGTTGAGGAAAATGAGACAGATTAAGTAACTTGTACAGGTTGCTTGGTTAGTTTCAGGGAGAAGGCATGGTATGGGATTGGTTCTTATAGCCATAATTTATATAATCAACCTCTAGCTCATTCTCTTTTCTTTGGACTTTGAATAGAATAAACTGTACCCTGGAATTTATGTAAATATTCAGAGACTAGTTTCGGAATACCAGTAACCCAGATCTCTGGAAGTAGTAGTGTCTGCATAGGAACAAGTGGTCCAGTGGAGTCTAGCTCCCTTTGGCATTTGCCAGTTGGTTTGCCATTGAGAACACATTCTGAATGGAATACATGTCATTTTAAATCCGCAAAATAATGGTGCCCAATGGTGGCAGACAAATAGGTTAAAGAAAGTGACAAGCCATTCTTAACGATTATCGATTTTAAAATTCTTAGTGAAATATCACCATATGCAATCCTCCACAAAGTAATTATATTTCTATATTGGGTAATCTATTAATATAATTCACAATATTAGTAAGTTTAAAAATTGTGATCATCTAATAGATCATTTTAATGTAATTCAAATTTCTAAATTTTTTTCTCTAAATCTTTTAAGTAGGAGAAAATGTATTTCTGTAAATTATTTTTCAAAGGCTGTATGTAGTATGGTATATATATGTTTAAAAAGTTATAATTACATATAGCTAACATATGAGTCCTTACTATATGCCTGGCACTGTTCTGAGAGTTTATATTTATTAGCTCATTAAATTTCAAAACAACCATATTTTATCTTTTTGTTTTTAACAATTGAGGAAACTAAGGCATGGAGAGGTTAATTTGTCCCACATGAGAGATATATATGTTGTATTAAAACACTAGAGTTATTTTCATTAACATCAGAAACAACACAAAATAACCCTTGTTCTTTAATACTGCGATGCAGTGGAACAAAAGCGTGGATCAAGAGATATAAAAATTGGTAAGGAAGAGGAAATCTGATTATTTTATATTATTATATATACCTGGAAAACGCCAGAGCCTCAGTGAAATACTAACATTAAGAATCCACTGAGACATGTAAAATTTTCAATGAAGCTTTATATACAAGAATAGCTGTTTTCTTAGACACCAACAATAGCCAGTTAGAAAATATAATGGGGGAAGAAAAAAAACCTCCGTTCTCAGCAGCAAGAGCAAAAAGCAAAATATTTTAAGAAAAGTTTATTGAAAAATACAAGCCAGGTGTGGTGGCTCACCCCTGTAATCCCAGCACTTTGGGAGGCTGAGGCAGGCAGATCACCTGAGATCAGGAGTTCAAGACCAACCCGGCCGACATGGTAAAACCCCCTCTCTACTAAAAATATAAAAATTAGCCGAGTGTGGTAGCACATGCCTATAGTCCCAGCTACTCAGGAGGCTAAGAGGGGAGAATTGCTTGAACTCAGAAGGTGAAGGTTGCAGTGAGCCAAGATTGCACCGCTGCACTACAGCCTGGGTAACAAAGTGTGACTCTGTCTTAAAGAAAATAAAAATAAAAGTTTGTTAAGAAAGTCCTTCATAAAGAAATCTGGGGAAATCTGTTGAAAGATTTTAAAATTTCCAACAAAGTATCATTGATTGAACAATTTAACATAATAAATCAGCAATCCTTGTTTTTTTTGGGAGACAGAGTCTCGCTTTGTTGCCCAGGCTGGAGTGCAATGGCGCAATCTTGGCTCACTGCAATGTCTGCCTCCCAGGTTCAAGTGATTCTCCTACCCCAGCCTCCTGAGTAGCTGAGATTACAGGCACCTGCCACCATGCCCAGCTAATTTTTATCAGCAATGCTTTTTAAATACCTATTTATACAGCCCTATCTCCATCAAACTCCCAACAGCTTTTTGGTTAAAACTTGTCAAAACAATTCTCAAGAGTATCTGGAAGCATGCACATGCAAAAATAACCAGGATAAGAATATGAAAATGAGAAGACTTGCACAGAGGGTACCAAATATATTACAAATCTACAGTTATTAATGTGCTATAGACACAGAAATAGCAAAAGATCAGTGAAACACAATTGGAAGTGTGGAAGTAAGCCCAAGTTGATAAGATATTAATATAAAATAGGATCATCACTACTCTCAAAACCCTCCAGCAGTTTCCCATCGCAAAATACAAGCCAGTTCCTTCATGTGACCTACAACCTTGCTACTTAAAGTAGTGGGATCCAGGCACCAACAGCAACAGTGTCACCTATGAAATTGTTAGAATGTGAAATCTCAGACGGCACTCCAGACATCCTGAGTCAGAATCTTCAGGATCCTCTTACGATTCAAATGCAGTTTAAAGCTTGAGAAGCATTGCCCTTTAATGCACTACATGGCCTGGCTTCCCTTGACCTTGCCTTTCCTGCTTTTTCTGACACCTCCCTTGGAGGCTCCTGGCCACCTCAGACTTGGCCACCCTGCTATTCCATGAGCACACCACGCACGCCGTCATCTCACAGCTTTGTTCCTGTTCGTCTTCATCCGTTCCTGCTCTATAACCAAATACCTTATACTGGGTACTTTATAAATAATAGAAATGTATTGCTCACAGTTCTGGAAGCTGGGAAGTCCAAGATCAAGGTGCTGGCAGCTTCGATGTCTGGTGAAGTCCTGTTCCTCGTCAAGGGGATCTTGTCACTGCATCCTCAGAGCGATAGCGGGGCAAAGGAGCTTGCTGAAGCCTCTTTTATGAGGGTGCTAATCCCATTCACACGTGTGGAACCCTCGTGATTTAATCACTTCCCAAAGGCCTCACCTCCTAATTCTATCACTTTGGATATTAGTTTTCAATATATGAATTTTGCAGGGACACCAACATTCAGATCATAACCTTATCACACATATCCTCTCACTTTGTTTAGGCATCTGCATAAATATCACTTTATCTAAGATGCCTTCCCTGGTTAAAAATTACTTACCATCACCTGACATGTATTTATTATTTAAATTCTCCCCCCTGCCTCATGACACACTGCACTGCAACCTTGGAGAGAGGAGAGGACTGACTTGCTTTGTTCTTGCTGTAGCCTCAGTACTTGGCACCTAGGAGGTACCCATTTGCTAAAGGAAATGGTCTCTGGTCACAACATTTTTATCAGTCCATCAATATATACCCTTGTTTTATGTGTGTTTCTGTTTAAAGATGGCTTAATTAATATATAGTGTTGATTCATTAACATTGAACTGATGGCCAACAGCACTCTAAATTACTCCTAAACAAAGCCCATCTAACAGTCATATTTTCTCTGTAAGGCACATCACAGGCTTCTTGCACTTAGGAACACTACACAGCATTTTGGCTACACTCAAGGCCATTTTAAACAGCAAATTCACCAACAAAACACAAAAATAGGAAACACGTAGCACTAAACAGACCTCAAAGAAAAGGACTTATTTACAGAGACATGAAACACTGAGGCAGAGCTTCTCATTCAGCCTCTGCTGGAACATATGCATCAGGCAACTAAGATTTTTCACCATCCTCTCTGTACACGTGTCTGTGGAATGACCTCAAAATCACAAGTATTAATTTAGGGGTTTCAAACAAGTTTTAGCAAGTAGGCAGATTTGCAAACATGGGGAAGCTGCAAATCATGATCAGCTGTATGTCATTTTTTCAATCACTGGGTACTGAGTTTCTGCTGTGTGCCATGCTCCCAGGATTATGCACCACTTAAACATTGATCGATTCCTAGCCATATGCCAGACCCTGTGCAAAACTCAGATAATTTAAAGATGAATTTAGCAGTGTTCCAAGTATGGCAGAGTTGGGTATTTAGCTAATCTTCAATAGTGATGGGTAGGATTTTAACAGGTGAAACTGTGGAGAGAAGTATTTGGGAAGAAAGAAACTCAAGTCAATTTCCGTAACCTTGGCTACACGTTAGAATCACTTGGGAAGCTTTTAAAAAACCTCTGGCCAGGCTCCATCCAGACCAATAAAAGTAATATCCCTTTGGCATCAATATATTTTAAATCTCCTGAGGTGATACCAATGTATAACTAAAACAGAGAACTGCTGTTATAAGTACCTGCATTTGGCTGGAGAATAGGTTATATGAGGGAAGTAAACAAATAAATCCAGAAAATAGATTTTGGACCAGATATTGAAAGGCTGTTATTTTATTCACCTGCTGTGTGCTAAGCACTCTGCTAGGTGGTGGGGATACTTCAGAGAGCAAAACACAAGAATCCCTGCCCTGTTAGAGCTAACAATCGAATTGCATTGGCAGCTGTTCAGGATGATTCATATTCTAGATTTAACTTTTTATAGTATATGATGATTTGTATTTAGAAGAAATCTTGTCCCAAACCCAAAGGCTCAGAATTCTTAATTTAATGCCTAAAATATTACATCACCTTTTGATATGAATAGAACTCCAAAGAAAAGTTTTGCTGTAAACTTCTGTGGTAATCTCACTGAGCATTTTCTAACACAGCCATCTTTTTTTTTTTTTCTAGTCTCTTGCACACAGGACACTTGTCTAAAATCAGTAGTATGCAGTTATTTAAAATCGGTAGTGTGAGGCCATTGGAAATTCTAATTCAGGCTTTTCATTTTCCCATCTTAAAGAACACTGATACAGAAGGAAGTGTTTTCTATATTGATTCTTAATAAGAGTTTATGTTTAGATCGAACTTAAAATTAGCAAAGTACTTTTCTTGGGTCATAGTAGGATTGCAGCTTCTTTTGGATTATTTGCCTTATACCATGTTTTATTTCTTTTCCTGAATTCCTGTACAAGCATGTAATATGTTGTTACATACTCTTTTACGCTCTTAGTAAAAACAGACCTAAACGCATAATCCTCTTTTAATTCTGATGCAAATATTCTTTGTAGTCTATCTACATGTAGACTACATATGTAGTCCATTTCACTTTTTAACAATGCTTTGGTCAAGCAGTTTTTAGTTAGTTTCCTAAGTAAATTATTTAACACTTAAAGAAGAACAAGACATGCACGTATCCTCATTTGGTACAAGCAGTCTAAAGATATGATGTCTGCAGATGAGCAGCACATACCAGGTGGTGGTTAAGGATGTCAGAGAGAGTGGCATCCAAAGGAAAGATGAGATGAGGTCTGACCAGGCTTCGATGGTGATATCGTGAATATTATTACCAGAAGAGATACAGTGTCATTTAACTACTATCAGTTATTTTATAATTTCAAGATGTCTTATATATGCATTTATTTTGTATAAAATTACACATATTTGGTCATCTTTTTCTGACAATTTCAATTATACTTAATATAACCATGAGTGTATTTTGTTAACATGAATGATAATCATGTGCCTTCTGCTTTAAAAACAAAAATCATACATAGTAATCCCCCCTTTTCCTTGAGGGTTACGTTCAAGACCCACAGTAGATACCTGTAACTGTGGCGTACATATACATACAAATGGTCCCCAATTTATGGTGGCTCACCTTAAGATTTTCAACTTCATGATGGTGCGAAAGCCATATGCACTTGCTAGAAACTCTACTTCAAGTACACAGATACCATTCAAGTGTTTTTCACTTTCAGTACAATAAATTACATGAGATAATCAACCTTTTTATAAACTAGGCTTTGTGTTAGATGATGTTGCCCAAGTGTAAGCTAATGTTAGTGTTCTGAGCACATTTAAGGTAGGCCAGGCTAAGCTATAATTTCAGTTTAAGATAGGTTTGTCAGGACATAACCACAAGTCAAGGAGTATCTATAATATGTTTTTTCATTTCTACTCAAGCGAGCTAACAGGCAGGTAGGATTTACAGCATGGATACATTGGACAAAGGGATAATTCACATCCAGGGTGCCACAGAGCAAGCGGGCAGTAGAGTTTCTCATACTAATCAGAACAGCACACAATTAAAAATTTATTAATTTATTGTTTATTTCTGGACGTTTAATATTTTCAGACCACAGTTGACTGTGGGTAACCAAAACTGAGGAAAGTGAAATGCAGATAATGGGGAACTACTGAAAGTCCTTTGTGGCTCGTGAGTTTTTTCTTCCCATACACTAGAGCTGCTTTAGAACCTATTACATCAGCACTTTGGATGTCATTTGCATTCCTTGTACTTTTCTAAAATTCCTGATTCCATGAGTATTTACAGGTTTTGTAGGAATTGAAGATAATCTTTCTTAAGAGTTATTTGCTTAAAGAATTTTTTTAAAAACACAATGGGAAACTAATGATTGGGAAATATTTGGATGAAGTCTCGAGATATGGGTTATATTATCATTTTAAATGAATGTAGAAGAGTTTCTTTGTCTTTAGATCACTGGAAAGGAATGCTGTTTTTGTGGGTTTATTTTGTATTTGTCTCTGATTCTTAAACAGAATTGAGGGTTACCTACTCTTGATGACTTGGTACCAAAAGATTTTCATAAACCTTAAGAATTTTGACTTTGAGGAACATTATCTTTCTCGTTATTGAATTTTTTTCTTTTCTTTTTTGAACTTAATCCCTTCATATGTGTTAGACAAGTGGTATGATTAGAGTTAATTTATATAGTTTTTGTTACCCTTTACTTTCCTTCTTAGTTATTTATAACGAAACTCTTTTTACTGTTGATTATTGTTGGAGTTTGAGGGGTCTTTTTCCTGCCTTGTTTCTCAACCAATTGAGAAACAGACAAAGGAGCCAAGCAGATGGAGATCAAGGTAGCAGCTCTTTCCATCCATAGAACTATTGAGAATGTGATTTTAAGAGAACAGCATAAAGAGCTTAGTAACACTGAACCCCAGAATTAAAAGGATTTAACCATCCAGTCCCAGGCTATGCTGGAGAACAGAGCACCCAAGTATTCTCTGCTTGTGGACAGATCTCAAAGAGAAATGTGCATTTGAAAGGGCCTGGTCCTCACAGACTTACCCATCAAATAAATCATCCTCAAGTGGGGAGGCAGAAGCTGCAGTGGAACTTCTGCAGATGCTGCTCTGTTTGTGAAGCTAATCCAGAGGAGACTTCAGGAAAAGACCTATCATCGCTGGGAGGCTTGAGCTTCTGTGAATGTTGGAAGCAGCCCCAGTGGCAGTATCAGGGCTAAAGGAACTTTGCCTATAGCCGCAGTCTCTTTGATAAAATCACCCTGTCACAGAGAGAAATAAAGACTAGCTAGCAGAGCAGGATTTTTGCTCATGTGAATGCCTGCATTCAAATTTCCAGGGGCCTATTTCTTTTTTTTTTTTTTTTTTTAATAACAGCACAATTTTAATAGCTGACACTGGGAGCTGCCCTAACGTCTATCAGTAGTGGGAAAAAATTTTTAAAATGTTTACTGATCGATTTTTCACTTGAGGTTCTTCTATAGATAAGCACACTGCTGCATGCTGTATTGGTTGTACTATGTAGATTATGGGAGAGTGAATGGTTCTGCTCTCAAGAAGCCTATATCCTGGTTCATAAATAAGTGCTAAATTGTACTGTACAGACTATTTGGTTATAGAAGTTCGAAGGAATTGGAAAGCAATAAAAACTGAACTAGTGCAAGAAGACTTTTTTTTTTTTTTTTTTTTGAGACGGAGTTTCGCTCTTGTTACCCAGGCTGGAGTGCAATGGCGCGATCTCAGCCCACCGCAACTTCCGCTTCCTGGGTTCAGGCAATTCTCCTGCCTCAGCCTCCCGAGTAGCTGGGATTACAGGCACGCGCCACCGTGCCCAGCTAATTTTTTGTATTTTTAGTGGAGACGAGGTTTCACCATGTTGACCAGGATGGTCTCGATCTCTTGACCTCGTGATCCACCCGCCTCGGCCTCCCAAAGTGCTGGGATTACAGGCGTGAGCCACCGCGCCCGGCCCGCAAGAAGGTTTTATGGAAAAAATAACCCTGAGCTGGGCTTATAACAATAGATTTGATCTGGATAGGTGAGGCAATAGTGCAAGACAGCACTTAAGGCAAAGAGACATCTGTGCCCTCACTTTTGCTGTCCCTTCACTTTAAGTGGGACAGATCACAGGACCAGAGAAGGCCTAGTCTATAGACAGAGCCTCAAAAACAAAACAAAGCAGAGGACCAGAGACTTGTGATTTGCAGCTGAGATGTTTTTTTTCTTAAGCAGAAGAGTGATGTCATTGAAAATTACTTTGGCAGGGAGGTACCTAAGGGATATTCAAGGAAGGAGATAAATTAAGAAACAAAAGTAATCTAAGCCTGAGAGAATAAATGCTTAGCCTAGGGGATGCTTATAGCCATGGGAATGAGAAAATTGAGAAGAGAAAAATAATCAAGAATTGATTAACTGGATCTTCAGTATATATTAAATGAATGAAACAATTGCGAAATAGACAAAGGTGTGTATGAGGTTTTAAGAATGCACTGTTGCAACAATGATAGCTACCCTTCAGGGAAATGGGGAATGAGATACATCTGTTGCTCACAGATGTGAAAACGGAAGCCAACCAATGCATATGTTCTCCAAGAGTGATATGTTTATTCCATTACTTCCTCTTTTCAAAGTCATTTTGATGGATTTTATGGGAACCATATAGAATCTCTCTCTAATGTTTGTGTTTGGGTTGTTTGTTTGTTTTGAGACAGAGTCTCGCTATGTCGTCCAGGCTGGAGTACAGTGGCACGTGTTAAAATGTGCACTCTGAATGAAGAGACCACCCCCCCCCAAAACAGGCTTTGTGTGAGCAGCATAGCTGTTTATTCACCTGGGTGCAGGTGGGCTGAGGCCAAAAAGGATGTCAGCGAAGCGGGGTGGGATAGGAGTTAGTTTTATAGGTTTGGGGTGAACAGTGGAAAGTTACAGAAGTTACAGTTGGTGGGTTTTTACAAGCTGGGAGGGGGTCGTAGGGTGTGGAGTCAGAAGGTTGGGCCAAGGTCAGTTACACAGTCCAATGGCCTTGTCAGTTGAGGCCAAAATAAGAAACAATAGAAAAATGTCTCAGGTTAGTTAGGCACTGCAGGGGTTGATCATTCTTCCTTCCAGCTACTTAAGGTTTTCTAATTCCGGAAGGCCCCCCAGAGGTGTATGTGCAGTTCATGGGGGTCACCGTGCTGTCCAGTCCACAGCGTGGTCTGACCTTACAGCTACCACGCCCGGCTAATTTTTTTGTATTTTTAGTAGAGACAGGGTTTCACCATGTTGGCCAGGCTGGTCTTGAACTCCCGACCTCAAGTGATCCAGCCGCCTTGGCCTCCCAAAGTGCTGGGATTACAGGCGTGAGCCACCATGCCTGGTCTCTCTAATGTGTTTAATGTCCTTCCATACTGGGTGCCTGATATTCTGTCCACCTAGCATTTTCCCCCTCTGCTTCTGTTAATATCACCCCACCTAAGGAATGCACCCACCCCCATTTCCTTAAGGTCTGACAGGGCAGCCAATCATGGCCCTGCATACATCTGGCCACAGTAGTTGGGTAAGGGGGTGAGTATGTGACTTCAACTGTGCTCATCAGATTCTCTGTCTCAGGAATTTGAACCTTGAATGGAGAACACAAGGTCAGAGAACATAGTGCTGAATCATCAGTTAGCGATAGCATAGAAGCTCTGCCACTGAAGCCCGGGATTCAGTCCTGTCTCTGACCTTGAATGTTGAGTTCTCCCTCTGACCCTGAGAGCTCCTTCGTGTTCTTTCAATAACTGTCCCAAGTCCTTTTTTTAAAGGCCTGTTTTTCTTGCTAGTGAAGAAAAGAAAATTGATATGCATCTATTATATCTTATTCTTTTTCCCTTTTAACTCTTATTTACCTATTGATAATTGCTTAGTATTTTTTAGGACTAAATATGACTTACAAAAAAAAATTATGACTTCTGATACAATTTATTTTAGGATATGGGTAGGAAAAGTAGTTGCTTTCTTCTCTTTTTTTTTTTGAGATGATGTCTCACTCTGTTGCCCAGGTTGGAGTGCAGTAGTACAGTCACAGCTCACTGCAGCCTTGAACTCCTGGCTCAAGCGATCCTCCTGCCTCAGGCTTCCAAGTAACTGGAACTACAGGCATGTGACACTATGCCTGGATAATTTTTTATATTTTATTTTTGGAATACAGGATCTCCCTATGTTGCCCAGGCTGGTCTTTAACTCCTGGGCTTAAGCAGTCCTCCTGCCTCGGCCTCCTAAAGTGCTAGGATTATAGGTGTGAGCCACGACACCCAGCTAGTTTTCTTTCTTGTTATTAAAATACCAATAGTTTACTTAATGGCTCTAGAGGAAACTATATCATGATGATAATTTTAATCTACCTTGTCCTCAGCCCCCACTTCTAGTCCTGTGATTAATGTTAACTCATTGATGTACTTTTTCTACTCAATATTAATACTTTTCCACTTATGAGCTTTATTTTATATAAAGTCATTTATATTTGATTTATTTTAAACACATGATTCTCATTACAGTTGAGGTTTTTTTTTCTTCCAGTTAATGTTAAGTATAAAGGTACATTTTTCCTGAAGTTACTTTGGGTGGATTGTATTCAGGGCTGGTGTCAAATATAAGCTAATGTTGGGACTTTGAGTGTCTGCCTCTTCTCTGAAAAGTGTCATGGTTTTCGTGGATGGAAAGGAATTAGGAGAATGTCTAACACTTTCAACAGTACTTTCTGGAATTGGCATGTCTCAGATGTTTATCAGGTTCTTAATACATTTGACCCTATGTTATTCTGTTAACTAGTACTCTCCAGATCTATAGCAATCTCAGAAAAACAAATTTATTTGTCTTTGATTCAAGCAATATTCTTAGCATTATTTTGTGGTTTAAAGTTAGTTTTTAATACTTTTTAAATAGCATTTTTCAAGAGTCATTTTCTATAAGAGATATTACGTCCCGTGTAACATCCTAAATATAACTCTCAGATATTAGAGTTAATGCCTATTTGATTTTACTCCATTCTTTTACAGTATGTGTATGAATTAGCTTTTTGTTGTTGGTGGTTGGTTTGTTCTTTTCTTAACTCTCAAAAATAATAGTTTTTGGTTACAATTTTAATTTCAACGTTTTGGGGACAATTGGGAAAATTTGATATAATCTTACTTCCATGGTGTTATCATTAAGATCAAAAGAGATTATAGGCCATTTGTGGTGGTTCATGCCTGTAATCCTAGCACTTTGGGAGGCCGAGGTGAGCAGATCACCTGAGGCCAGGAGTTTGAAACCAGCCTGGGCAACATGGTGAAACCCCATCTCTACTAAAAAAAGATACAAAAATTAACTAGGCCTGATGGGGAAGCTGAAGCATGAGAATTCCTTGAAGCTGGGAGGTGGAGGTTGCAGTGAGCCAAGATCGTGCCACTGCACTCCAGCCTGAGAGACAGAGTGAGACTCTGCCTCAAAAAAAAAAAAAGAAAGAAAGAGAGAGAGAGATTATATATTAAAGAAGAACAAGGTCCATATTATGAAAGTGGTCCCAGGAAGTGAACTCAGATTACATAACAGTGGCAACAAGCCCCTCTTAAATGGTTGACGTTTCAAATATTAGAGCCACCCTTGGCATAGACAGATTTTAGTATAATACTCCTAAAACTACACTTTTTTTTTCTGTCATAAGTGTGCATTGTGCTCAGTCATTTATTGCAGTGACCCAAACAGAGCCCAGTCCAGCTGTTTGTATTTGCCCTGCAGTGAGAAGTGGACTAGGGCCATGTGACTAAGAAAGCCAGACTGTGGGCTGTCTTTTCACCTACAGATGTTTTAATGTGCTTAACATTATCCAATACTAGCAACCTAGATAGTCTAAATACCACAGCAGGATCTGATTAGCTTTTTCAGATCACTGCCTTTATTTGCTGTTTGCAAAAAAGCTTAATCCAGTGCTAGAGATCAGGCTTCCTGCTGAGCCCTGGGGTAGTTTTCTCTCATTCTTTGTGTTCACAGTGGCAGGCATTAGTGAGCAGAATCCTCCTCCTCCTAAATTAAAGCTATAAAGTAGTAACTATAGTAGCAAGGGATAAAGAGAAGGAAGAAAACCCCAGAGAAAAGAGAAGACTGTCTATTCATACTAAGTAGTTTCCTTGATATATACAAAAGAAAGAGTTTCTAATATGAATTCATAAATACTGACCTCACTGTCTCTTCTAATCAGTGCACAGCTATTAAGTTTTATTTTGTTTCAGTTGTAACTACTTTGTATGGATGTATGTTACATTTTTCATATTTATCCTACTCAATCTATCTCAGTTTTACCAGAAGAATTACATTTTTTAGCCATAACAGTGGCCTTGATTTCTCTTTTTCCTTTCAGGGCTGATACCTTTTCTACTCATGAGATTTCAAGAACTATCACCACCACCAAAAAATTAAAAAAAGATAAAATCTAACTTTCTTCATTTCGGGACATCCATATGCTTACCCAAGATGTGACATTTGAATTCTGTGTAATTCACACTGTAATTTGCAATAAGCTATAATGCTAGAGATGCTTTATCTTGATCCTTGATGGGTTTATGAAATTCAACCATCGCCTTAAGTATTTCAGTAAGATTGCTATAACCCTTGGTGGAAGAAAGAATAGTCTACTTTAGAAATTAGTTTGTCATTCAGAACCTAGTAATTATATTTAGTTCAAAAATATTTTCACTGATTTTTAAATTTTCTACCATTTTTGCAATGGCATACATCAATAAAATATTGGAACTCTTTTGAGGAAATATCTGTAAACAAATGATGATCTGGAATGTGGTACTTTATTTTTTTAGTTTTCTTCCTGGAAACAACAATAATTTTCAGTTTTTAGTAGGCAGAAGGAGTGTTTTCAGTGTGATAACTGAAAAATCTTAGCCATGTAGATCTTCTTATTTTGTAAATAGAGACGATCTCATTTGCATTTGAGTAGGCACAATAAGGACAAGGCCAGGAGTCCCAAACTAGTGTTACTTTTTTCAGCTATTCACAAATGATCCTAATTATGTGTAGCTTCTGTATTTGTGTATAAAAGGAGATTGATTTTGATTGTTTTGGGTGCATTTTATATCTTTAGAATTCATGATCATATAATGAAAAAATCTAGGCTCTGCATAAATCAGCCTATAGCAGAAAATTGTATGTTAAGAGCAGTTCTTTGCCTTCACTGTTTTAATTTGCACTGGAATGAAGAGGAAATGTGCATGTGCTTGTGTTCTACATCACATAAGTAAATAGTAGAACAGCTGTAGATTTCCTTTTTCTTTAGTAGGGAAATATCTTTACAATGCCTTATAGTGTTTACATTTTGATTGATTTTTTTGTTTATAATCAGAGGCCACTCAAGGTATAACTTATGCAGCCCACAAAAGCAAGTAGTTCATAGTATTACAAATGCTACAGTCTAAAACTTTGAATAAATCAGAGATAAGAAGTTTACTCACCACTGGGGCTTATTTTTATATACTTTATACACTACAAAAAAAATCACAGTATTTATAATGTTAACTTGTTCCTGAGCTGAAATTTGAGTACTAACATCTTACAAATTTTATGAAATACAAATACTTTAAGCAGTTATAATATGTTGTATATTAAAATATAATGAAAGACTTTGCTTCTCTTTAATTACATGGTTAACTAGTATCCATAGTAAAAAAATTTTACACTGCTACTTGACATACATAGGATAGGTTATTCCGATGATTTTAGGTTGAAGTTAAATACTTCTATCTAAATCTACAGTTTAGGTGACTCACTTGGCACAAAGTTAGACAGAACTTGTATTTCATCTTACTATGCTACACTTTCAGTGAATTTTTAAAAATCAGTTCTATTTGTAATCTCTTAAGTCTTTTCCTTTTGCAATCGTATTTTCGTCATCTCTTCTTTTTGTTTTTTTTGTCTTGCAACAAATTAACAAATACTTAAAAATACAGATTTGTCACTATTTCCAGGGAAATAGTTTTACTATAACCTTCTGTCTCATTTTGCCATTTATTAAAGACAGGGAATACTGCAATAGTTAATTGCTACATTGACACACTTTATTTTCTTTCTTTAATAAAAACGAAAAGCTAATAGACTACAGTATAGCCTCAACTTTTTGAAAACATGAAACTTTTACTACTTTAAAATATAATTGGTTTCTTTGTTTCATGCATTAAAAGCAAGGAGGAAAAGCCGAAGTCTGCCCAAGCCAGGTGTTTCTTGTTGGCAGCCTGCTCCCTAATGACTCTGCTCTCATAGAGCAGCTGCCTACTAGTCAGCTTTGTATGGTCTATTGTTGCTGCACACCCCTCGTTAATACACATGCTGCCCCGGGCAGACCCTGCGAATGACATCAACTTGCTTATCTTAGAAACCTACGAACCTGACGCAGGGTGCTGAGGTTGTCTTGCATCTGCCCGGACAACTAATTGTGAGCTTTCTGGCCTATGATTGGCTGTTATTCCACTCGGTAATAGGTTAAGCAAAGACATTGCCATTCCATCTGTTCAACCATTCATTGTTCTTCTTGCCTGCCTGGGAGTCTGCAGCTAAAATTGTGTTAAGGAGTTTACTGCTGAAGCTGCTACAGAAACCTATGTCTTTGTATTTTCCTGCTAACGTGAGTATCTGTGCTACTTTAATGCCTTGGAAGTTAAACTTTGTTAAATATTCAGAGTATTAATTTGAACTCTGTAAAAGATAGAAAGCACTTCAAATGAAAGTCTACAAATTATTACATGGTGGCCAACATACCAGAAAATTAAATTCTTTCTGTAAAATATGTCTGCAAAGCAGACATTTTTCTATTCTAGAGTTATGTAAATAATTACTTATAGCTTCATGAACATTTATAAGGCATTAGGCATGACATATAATCATTTGGAACTTAAAGTCAAATTATAATGTTCCGATATTTTTGATCAATGGCGAATTTAAATTTTGTCTTGTCAAAGTCTTAAGTTTCTTAAGATGTCACTGTCATACCTAGGTGCTATAAAATAAGATTTGATAGAACTTTCTATTGTCTTAAAAGTCTAGCTTGGGGAGATGGATTGATATAGGTAGATGTTTCAGCTTGTTTTAGATGTGATGATTAAGCATTCATTTGCTTTGTCAGCAGTCTCAGTATTCATGTACAGTTTCTAATTTCTTCACTCTCATCTTTTTTTTCCCCCTTAGTTTCAGACATTAGATTGAAGATGTCATTCCAAGAACTATTTTCTTCAAGAGTTCTGTAAAGGGGAAGGGAGGAAGAGACAAAGACTTGCATCTATCAGTTGGGAGGGAAAGAAAGAGCATAAAGGGTTAAAAAGAGGTTTTCATTTCTACCACATGCCCTATTGTGTGAACATATGCATAAGTCTATTGAAAGTTTTCCGAAGATGGGCAGGCCACCAGTTGCTGGTCTCCTGCAGTTCCAGTAGACATCTGTTGCCCCAGAGCATTAACCAATCTGTTCAAAGGGACATCCCTCCTTTGTTAGCTAGAGGGATGCAGACAACAGCACTCACTCAAATACAATGGTAATTAAATACACAGAGACTACAGCAGTAGGTATTTATTACATATTCATTATTTTATTTCCATTGTTCTCATAGTATTACCATTTGGCTAACACCCAGAACCCACTTTTGTGGCATTGTAACTTTACATTACAAACAAATCGGCTTAACAGGTTTATGCTCTAATATTCCTGATTAATATGAGGCTCTTTAGAATAAAAAAAAAGATTTTATTAAATCTGATTTAGATGAAGAATTATCCAAGTTAACTAATGAGAACTTTCAGAAAATTTGGTCACTAGATGGAGGAACTTCAGTGTGTACATTTCTAGTGAATAGCCATTATATTATAAACCTGCATTCAGCTAGTACAAAGTTTCTTTTTTATAATTAAAAGAATTAGCTACAGTTCGTCATCATCTACAAAATTAGCATGAACATTTAGTTATTTTTCAACAAATAATATTAATTAATTTTTAGCTTGCCCTTTAGCAAGAAAAATTGAGTTTCCAATACAGTATCTGGAAGGAATTTATATATTTGTAATTATAGAAATTTGTTTGCAAATCATTATATATTTGCCCAATTCCTTTTTGTGTTCAAGAATATAGTGTCTTAAGGTCAATTATAATGGAGCCCTGATAATACAGTTTAAAAATTACCTGTTATTTCTTAGAGTTTTTTGATAACTATGGGAGTAAAAACTGACCTATTTTGTGAAACTTGGACTATGCTGCTTCATGAAATTAGCAAAATTACCCTTATTAGTTACTGTTTAATTGATTAAATTTAAGATGGTTTATATGAGTTTGCATTTCAGTAAATGCAAACTTAAAAGTCTAAATAATTTATTTGGAAATGAGGAGAAAAGTATTTTCTATCTTACATGTAATAATACATTTTGTGCTGTTAATGGTCTTTTCTATCCTTTTAAAGTTTATATTAATCATTTTTAAAGCACTGAACAAAAATAAAAATTATATACCATTCTTTCTTCTAAAGTTTCTCATAGTAATTTCTTGTAAGTGTTGCATATTTCATTATATTAACAAATACAGCAGCCTATTAAAATATCTTGTTTTTAAATCTTTATCATTTAGGTTTTTATTGAATGATTTCAAGATATTGCCAAATTCTGGGTTGTTTTTAAGTGCCCTAGTAAGTAAGGGCAATCATTTGCTAATTACAAGTGTTAAGTAAGCATTCTAGAGATCAAAGTTTTAAAAACCAAATCTTTACCATTTGGATCAATACAAATCAGGTTATTTGAAATCTGTAGTATGTGACATAGAATAAATACGTGGCTTATAGGCCTGGAAATTGAACTCATTTATCCCTATTTGTACTGTTTCTATTTAGTCTTTTGTTTTGCAAGGACCAAAAATCATTTAACTGCTTGTTTAGTACACAATGACATTGGATAACCTTCTATGAGCTAACCAACGAAATCTAGAAGATGAAGAGAGAAGGCCTGTCAGTGTGAAAAAAAGTTCAACTGGAATAGTTTAAGACAAAACTTATTTGCCTAATAAAATTAGATGTTAATTTTTTTAAAAAATAGGTCAGGCTTACGTTTATCCTTAGCAATAAAAAGTCAACCTAATTATTATAAACTTTTTATTTAAAATTATGTGCAAATTACATAAATTATCAGACATTAAGAGTGTGTGGAAGTCACTAAATACTTTGGTATACAAATGAGGTTTGTGTGATTTAGTTATTTAAAAAAACTGAAAATCCCATTTTCCCCCTTGTATCATGATAGCCATATAATAAAATTACATGGTATAGCAGGTTTAGGTAGTCTCATTGACACTTTTTAAAAATATTAGATCAAAGATACAGAAAGATTTAAATACTTTTTAGAGTGATTAATTTTCAGTTTGAAAACTTCAGTATCTGATATTGTTTCTTTGAAAAATGTGAAAATTAAGAAGAATAATTGCACTTATCCTTTAAGCAGAACACTTCTTTCTAATATTTGCCACTGGTTGTATTTTTCATAAGGTATTCATCTTGTCTGATATAGTAAAAAAATAAAAACCCCAAACTGTTCAATATTAAAAAATATTTCCTAGGTAAATTCAGGGATTTGGTCAGCAAGTCATTATCTTGAAGAATTATCTCACAACAGCACTTATGCAAAACCCAAACTTTTCAGGGGAGATCAAAAATGTTGCCCATTAAATGCACTTCCTGCAGTCAGAGCAGATTGTGGGGTTTACAGAACAGTGATGTCGGAGCTTCCAGATTGGTTTGGCAGCTGCATTGTTCTCGGAGGGTAAACCAGACGCACTTAAGTCCCAGTCTCTTTTATAGGCTTTTGTTCATACCAAATTATTCTTTCACTGTGCTAGCATTCATGATGGCATGTTAAAGGAGTGCAGCTTAGCAACCAGCTTCTGGTTGCCAGGCAGCCCAGCTTCCAATAGGTTTTCCTCATTTAAGATACTTTTGGTGGGAGCGCCACGAAGACCATGGTGTGGACTTTTAACTGTATGCCTTTATTAGGATGATGCTGTGATTTGTTACTTGCATTATGGTGTTAGTATATTACAGTAGTTAATAAATCACAGGGTGTAAAAATCTGTTTTTAAACTCCTTTCAATTCTAAATAATTGGGCTCATACGTATCCATATTAATAGGAAAAAATTGAAATGGATATAGCTTCATAATGAAGCAGATGTATATAGAGCTCTCCTAAGGGATATTTCTTTTTATGAGTTGGACAATCCAGAGCTAGAGGAATTTGATGTTTCTTTAAAACTAATGAATGCTGTATTAGTAGAACAATGATATTAAAGTTGTCTACCTTCTCAGGGAATAAGCCCTGAGGAAACTCCTGTAGAAGTGTGTAGGAGTTCTACACTGAAGGAATCTTAAGTGCTTTATCAAGCTAAAGATTCCATGTTCTCTTCTCTAGTATTTACCATAGTTAATAAAATTTATTTCATTACTTGATCTAATTAAAGTTTACCAGGTATGCTTTCAAATTTGTGACTTCTCAGAAAATCACTTAGCATTTTCTTTTAACATTTATATAATAGGTATTTTCTAGTGTAAATATGATGTTGATGAGCTTTAAAAACATTTCCTCAGTTTTCTTTTTTAGGTTAGTTTTAAATAGATATTTTATGACAGTCTCAAATTCAACTACCACTCACTTGCTAATACTGTACCTGGCCAGAACACTAGAATTGCCTTAATAAGTAAATCGTGAGGCCAGGCACAGTGGCTTACATCTGTAATCCCAGCACTTTGGGAGGCCAAGGCGGGCGGATCACTTGAGGTCAGGAGTTCAAGACCATCCTGGCCAACATAGTGAAACCTTGTCTCTGCTAAAAATATAAAAATTAGCCAAGCATGGTGGCACACGCCTGTAATCCCAGCTACTTGGGAGGCTGAAGCAGAAGAATCACTTGAATATTGGAGGCAGAGGTTATAGTGAGCTGAGATCATGCCACTGCAGTCCAGCCTGGGCAACAGAATGAGACTCCATCTCAAAAAAAAAAAAAGGAAATCATTATTGATGTGGATATAGTTCTTACAATTTACAATGAAGTACCAGAGAAAATAGTTTTATTTTTCTAACCTGTTCCTAGTAGAGAAATAGTATTTCCAATAGTCTTTAAGGAAAAATCGTAAAACGGCAAAAAACAAACCAATTTTAAATAGTAAAAGTATTCCTATATGGTGAAAAATAGGAAAAAAAAAAGATTACTTTTTAACCAAATGCAGATTAATGGCTAGTTAATCTGATAAAATACAGGAACATTTTCTACCATAAAATTCAAGAAACTGAGATAATATTATATATTTAATATGCCTAATTGTTTCCTGCTAATTTTATGTGAGATATCATCTCTGCTTTCCATAAGTGCACATAGAATAAAACAACTTTTATTTTTTCCTAGAATGAAATAGTCTGTTGTTTCCCTGGCACTTAATAAGGATAACATAATGCTAGAAATTATATTGTGTTACCATGTTCCATAGTCAAAAAAGCATGATTACTAAGGCAAAACCCTATTCATCGCTAAAAAGAATTTAACTCATCTTGTAATTATTTAATTCCCTTCTGGCCATCTTAGAATATGTGCTCTTTCACTGCAGTATCTATATTATTTTTGAGTTTTTCAGATTGCTGTTAAGCTTCATCCAGATTAATGATTTTTCAAGTATAAGTTAATGTTTCCTTTCTATGTACCTTTCTCTTTAAAAGAATATTTATAGATACTTATGAATTCTGTTAGAGAAAAATATAAATAACCTGTCATGCATATTTAACACATGCATTTTGATAATATTCTATGCCACACTAGAATTAAAAGCCGTCCTAAAAGTAGAAAAATCTGATCCATCGAGATTGAGAAAGAGCATGATATAGTGAGAAAAACATGGGTTTTAGAGTCAGATGAAACTGGGTAAAAATCCAGTTCTACTTATTTACTTTGTTGCCTTGGAGGAATGAAGAAATAAATCACTTCATTTATTTCTAATTCATAACTTCTTCATCTGAAAAAATGGCAGATGATACTCTCTTGGCAAGGGTGTTAGGAGGAGAGGATGTAGACAAAATACAAAGTATTACTAGATATTCAGTAGTTGAGTATTTCTCTTCTGACTTCTCCATTGAGACAGAAATCAAGCCATAACTATGAAATTCTAAACATTTTACGTTTTTCTCTAGGAATACGGGGTGCTTTGCATTCAGGAATACAGAAAAAACAGCAAAGTGGAGTCAAGTACACGTAACAACTTGATGGGCTTGAAGGATCACCTAGGGCATGACCTCAGCCACCTTTATGTGGAGAGCACCGACCCACAGTTAAGTGCAGCTGTGCCTTGGTCAGCAGTAGAAAAACCAACTATGGATACTGTTCATGCAGGGAAGGATGAAAAAGAGGTGTCTGAAGAGAATGCAAGCTCTGGTGACTCTGAAGAAAACACAAATTCTGATCATGAGTCAGTACAATTGAGTAGCATTTCAATAGAGCCAGGCTTATTAACTAAGACTCACAGGCAACTCTGCAGGTCTCCCTGTTTAGAGCCTCACATACTCAAGCGCAATGAAATTTTGCAAGACTTTAAACCTGATGAGTCCCAGACTACATCCAAGGAAGCGAAGAAACTACCCGATGTGGTGCGAGAATACCAAACAAAACTGGAGTTTGCACTTAAGTTAGGTTATTCTGAAGAACAGGTTCAGCTTGTGCTAAACAAACTTGGTACTGATGCTTTAATCAATGATATTTTGGGAGAACTTGTCAAACTTGGAAATAAAAGTGAGGCTGATCAAACAGTTAGTACAATTAACACTGTAACACGGGAAACTTCTTCCCTGGAATCTCAGAGGTCTGAATCTCCAATGCAAGAGATTGTAACAGATGATGGTGAAAATCTGAGACCAATAGTTATTGATGGCAGCAATGTGGCAATGAGGTAAGTAGAAAAATCATTACTGAAAATTATTTCCAAATAATCTTTAAAAGTTATTTCTAATTTTGTAGCTATTTTTCTTGTCACAGTCATTAAAGTAACACTTTTCCATATCCTGATGTTAACTTTAGAAAGCATTAGTTTTCCTTTCTCTTCTTTCAGGGCCCTCAGCCATCTTCACTTCATTTATCCCTGTATGGAGACCCACTTTTCTCAGATATGTCTCTTTTTGTCCTTATCTGGCTAAATTTCTGTGGTATAAAAATTAGTATGTGGGCCAGGCATGGTGGCTTACGCCTGTAATCCCAGCACTTTGGGAGGCTGAGGTGGGCAGATCACTTGAGGTTAGGAGTTTAAGACCAGCGTGGCCAATATGATGAAACCCTGTCTCTACTAAAAATACAAAAAGTAGCTGGGTGTGGTGACGGGTGCCTGTAATCCCAGCTACTCAGGAGGCTGAGACAGGAGAATCACTTGAACCCGGGAGGCAGAGTTTGCAGTGAGCGAAGATCATGCCATTGCACTCCAGCCTAGGTGACAGAGGGAGACTCTGTCTCAAAAAAATAATAATAATAATGTGTGTTCCTGGTTTAGTATTAATCAGTAGTTTTAAGTTAACTTGATATGATAATATTCAACAATTTTGGAATCTAGTCAAATGGTCTATTTCTATATGAAGTTAAATAACCCTAATTCTTCTGGAAAATAAGCCATGTATTTTATTGATTTGAGAACAAACCAAAGCTGTTGTTTGAATTGTTTTGTAGTTTGAATTGTTTCCATTCAATAAATGTAAATCAGAAATAATTCTTAAGGAACTAGGGGGAAAAAAAGCAAAAAACTTTCAGTGATAATTTTTTTGGCCAGGCAGGGAGGCTCACACTTGTAATCCTAGCACTTTAAGAGGTCAAGGTGGAAGCATCATTTGAGGCCAGGAGTTTGAGACCAGCCTGAGAAACATAGGGAACACCTACCTATACCAAAACAAATATTTAAAATTAAATGAAATTTTAAAAGAAATTTTTTTTTGTAATTGTGATGGCTCAATATTTAAAGCACATTTAAATTCAATCAGTTTATGGGTAACTGCTCACAGTGTTCTAGCACTGTGAAGATAAAAAGATATATATGTATAAAAGCATCAGTTCTTCTTCTAGAGAGCTTAGAATTTCATATGCAGTTTCTCAGAAGGCGACCTGAGGATGCCTACCAGAGGATCATCTGAGGGACTTGTTGAAATGCAGATTTGATATCAGTGCTATTCAAGGGAAAGACAATGCAAACCATGTATGTCATGTTACATTTTCTAGTACCTACATTAAAAAGTAAAAAGAAACAGGTAAAATAATGGAACTAATATATTTTGTTTAGGCTAACATATCTAAAATATCTTGCTAACAATCAATTTTAAAGTTATTGAATACCTTTTTTTTTTTTTTTTTTTTTTTTTTTGAGATAAGGTCTCACTCAGTCTGTCACCCAGGCTAGAGTGCAGTGGCATGATCTCGGCTCACGGCAACCTCTGCCCCTTCAGCTTCCCTGAGTAGCTGGGATTACAGGCACATGCCACCAGGCCTGGCTGATTTTTTTTGTTTTTTAGTAGAGCCAGGATCTCATCATGTTGGCCATGCTAGTCTCAAACTCCTGACCTCAAGTGATCTGCCCCCCTTAGCCTCCCAAAGTGCTGGGATTACAGGCATGAGCCACCACTCCTGGCCTGCATTAGTCTTCTGATTTTAAGTCTTTGAAGTCTGGTGTATGTCTTACAGCACATCTCAATTCAGAATAGCCATATTTCAGGTGCTCAGTATCCTTATGTGGCTATTGAGTACTATATTGGACAGTGCACTTCTAGAGCCCCATGCAGACCTACCAAGTCAAGTTCAAAGTGTAACTCAGGCATCACTTTGTAAGTAGTATGCCCTCTAATAATGATGTATGCTGAAATTAGAGAACTACTGTGTTCTGTAGGTGACAGCAAGTTCTTTCACATAGACTAGGAGGAGAACCAACCTTAGAATCCTCTAAATAGCTTTCTTGGGTGGTGGCAGTATTATCTTTCTTTCATTTATAAGCAAATGCAACAAGATTTGAGTTACTTGCCAAGACAAAACAGAATTCAAACCCAAAAATGTCTGACTTAAAAGCCTATACTCTTCATCATATAAAAAAGAGAAAAATGAAGTTGAAAAGGTTAAACCCAGATCTTACTAGAGAATTTAAAGCTGGCTCTGTAATTTAAGGTAATTGAAGGGTTATAAGTAGAGGAGTGCCAAGGGTAGAGTTGTGCCTTATACTGATCATTTTTGCAGTGATGTATGGGAGGTAGGAGATCAGTTTGGATGCAAACAATCCTTCTAATAGAGTAGAGAGAATCTCACCAAGTGTCATAGAGGTGTAGAATGTGCTTATGGCTTTGAGAAGGACTTCAGTAAGATTACCTCTTTATTGTTTGATCTTTCCCAAACTTGACCACAAAAATGATCTTATTCTTGTAATAATCCAGAATATCTAAATGATTACCTTAATGATAATATGTAAGACCAAAAGCCATAAAATTGCTAAAGGAGGGATTAGTGAAGGAAGGTCATAGATCCTTGAGGAACACTTACAACCATGGCTGTATACCAGAATTACCAGAAGAGTTATTTAAAAGTACATCTTCTAGTATTCTACTCTTGTGGAATATAGAATTAGTCTCTATCCACATGTACCTTCTAGTTTAAATTCATATTATTTCCTTAAATGAATCCAGTGCTTTTTAGATTTTTCCTTGGTTTTAGGTTCAGATGACTTGTGGTTAAGAAAATGCAATCCGGGCCGGACATATACCTGTAATCCCAGCACTTTGGGAGGCCGAGGCAGGTGAATCACTTGAGGCCAGGAGTTCAAGACCAGCCTGGGCAACATGGCAAAATCCCATTTCTACTAAAAAAGATTAGCTGGATGTGGTGATACATGCCTACACGGGAGGCTGAGATGGGATGAAGGAAAGAACCCGGGAGGCAGAGGCTGCAGTGAGCTTAGATCTCGTCACTGCACTCCAGCCTGGACAACAGAGTGAGACCCCATTAAAAAAAAAGAAAATCTAGTGAGCCATCTAGAGTTGGAATGTGATCAATTGGTGTAAGAGCCCTTTGGTACAGAAAACTGTTTGAGCTCTTCAATATGCTTCCATGACCTAGTCATCTGACTTCATTAAAATTAACTAAATCTCCATATCCTATTTCCACTTCTTGCAAATGTTATATAAAATAAGAATGGTGAAAGAAAAAGCCCAGAGCTTCATGGCTACCTCCACATCGTACCATAGCACACATTCTTCTGTTGAGTGTTAGAATGGAAGCTGGCCACAGCAGTCTTGTGTTTTTGATATGAACAGGCTGTTGAAACTTTTCCCCTCTTCATCATGGCAAGTCCTACCTTTTGGGCAGTGAACCCAGGTTTCTGGGTTTAGATTAAATCTCTCCCCTGACTGGTGGGTAGGCCTTGTTTTTGCATGTTTGTGGGAGTATTAGGATAAATGTTTGGTTTGCTAATAATCTCAGGTTTTGAACCACTTTTGCCAGTGGGATCCATGCTTGTATTACCTCTCTGTTAGTGATAGGCAACTACGAGAAGAATTTAAGCAAGGGGAAAAGTGGTATAGTAACATTTGCCTTCAGCAAAAATCTATGGAGAAATGTAGAGAATGGATTTGAGCACTAAGATTGGAGACAAAGAGACCCACTTATATTTGGAAATATATGCAAAGGTTAAATTGTGGACGACTACTGGAAAAAGATGCACCAAGAACATCATTGCTTTTGTATACCAGTCAAATGGCACAGAATAGAGAAATAAACCAACCATTTGCTTGAGAGTTTATACTCAGTCCTCCAAAAAGAGTCACGTTGGAAAACAGCTGGTATTAGTACACATCTGATTGTTAACTGGAGTATTAAAAAAAAAACACTGCAGGTAAATCACTGACGTAATCTTCATAAAGTTTAAGCAGAAATCAGATATAGATCACAGAGTCAGAATATGAACAGAGAAAATGCATTAAGCTGTGATAACTTTCCTCTGTATCAGGAACAATGAACTAAGCCACGCAGAGTTTAGCAATCTCTACAATCAGGATTTAAGCTTCTGATTAATCTTTTAAAAAGTACAAAGGCTTTCCTGTATCTAATCTGCTTTATAAAGCTGTATGAACTTGAGAACTCCTTTTAATATAAATTCAAATACTGAAGGCTTTCTTGCCTAGGCTCTAAAATTTGCCTTCAGTTGTTTGCTTGGTTTTGCTTTCCTGTTGCCTGTTTGTCATTTAAGTACAGCACTGATTTATGGTTCATAAAATCATCTTGGACACCTAGTCCAAATGTATGGTTTAGACTACAGATGAGACTAAAAATTCCCGGAGTTCATACAAATTTGTTTTTGGCTGTCTCAACAAAACTATATCAAACTTACGGGCAGTAGACCTGCATGATCCATTAAGATAGCCACCAGCTACATGTGGCTGTTGAACTCTTGAAATGTGTCTAGCCCAAATTGAGATATGCTGTAAATGTAAAATACATACCACATTTCAGAGACTTAGTACAAAAATATGTAAACTATTTGAATAACTTTTATATTGATTATAGATTTTAAAAATTTGATATATTGAACTAAATGAAATACATACTAAAATTAACTTCAGCTGCTTTTTACTTTTTTAATGTGCTATGCCAGATAATTTAAAACTATATATGTGGCTCACATTATATTTCTATTAAATAACCTCTCAGTAGACTGTTTTGTAAGCCTCCGTTTACTAGAAGTAACATTCATTAAAGGATAGCTTAAATTCCCTCTAGGTGAGTGTCAGGTATTACAGGTTCTTTGGCAGTGCCCCTTTTCTCTTATTGTTTTTAAAGAAAATCCTTAGAGACTATGAAACGAATCAAAGAATCAGAGCTAGCTTTTTGTTGTTGTTTAATTATATCACTGTAGAGCCTGACAAGGACAGATATTAAAGTTATATTCCATAGCACCAGTTTATAATTCTAAGTACATCATTCTAGATGTCATCAATATCATGTACTTTAATAGACCAATCAGTGAGAAATTTTCCTATTATCTCAAGCGTGCTTTTTAAATTCTAACCTAAAACTTGGCAGCCTTAGTAATCCTATTACATAGAAACAAAGTTATCACAGATCTTCTTATCACCTAACTAGTCTTACACCAGTTATACAAAATGGGGAAAAAAAGGGATTAGAGTCCATGTTTTCAACTTTTGTTAATAAGACCTTTTTACATCTACTAAACAGATATGTTTTCTTCATTATCTTTAGACTGTTAATTCACTTGGATCTTGACCAGCTAGATATGCTTCCCATGATTAATTTTGCCTCAAATTGTAGACCTTATATGGTGAAGGAAATCTTTTTCCTTTCCTTTTTCCTTAGCCCTTTCCAATTCTCAAAGCTACCTCTCTTAACTGTACTGCTGTCAAGCTCATAACCAACTGAAGGATAATGATTACTTCATAATAGACTTCCATAGTAATTTTGGTGTTAAATATTTTTATTGTCCTAAATCAATGACTGTCAGGCTTCTATTTTCCTTTAAAGCAGTACAATCCTGCAAATCTTCATGGAAGCCCAATATTTAAAATCAAGCAAAAGCAGAGTTCTGTTTGAATTGAGGAGGATGCACAGGGTTTTGTTCCCCACTTAAAAATTCCCTTCTGTACTCCCAGAGGGTCCTACGACACCATGGAATTTCTGTTTGGAACGCAGCTTGATAAGCATTGATTTAAATGATCTGTTAACAAGGGACATGGATTTAGTTTTCTGGTGGTATGTTTAATATTTATCATCCTATGAATGAGATTTAGCTTCAGAATGATTTTGGTATACTGGAAAAGAGAACAGAGACAATAAAGTTGAATAGATATAAGAATAACAAAATAGGCATCCATAAATAGTTATGAGCCTTCAGGAGAAAAAACTCCAGTTGCCCATGAGATGAATTATAGATTCTCAAATACAATATGAAATTTAATTGGACTACAATAAGAGAAAGTAAAATATCCTATTTCTACATTTCTGTATTTTTATATTGAACATGACAGGCAACTGCACTTCTTCCCCCTGCTTAAGGAATACAGAATAGATGTAAGAGAATGTAACAATCATTAAACATTGAAAAATGCATCAGTGAGGAAGGTTTTAAAGTCATTTTTTTATAGAGTCCTTTAAAATCTATTTTCATGTGTCCAAGATGGTTTATGTAAAAATCAGATCTAAAATATGAGAAAAAAATGAAATTAATTCACCAAATATTTGAAGAACACCTGGACTTTTTTATTAATAATTTAATGTTCTATAAATATTTATTAATATATAATTATTCTACGATTAAAATCTATATTCTTTCTCTGATATAATTAACTATATCTAAACTTGAAGGACTTCGATACTAAAGATTCAAATATGATTTTCTACTTTAAAAAGACTCTTTTTAAAAACACACACATATATATATATGTATGTACATGTATATGTATATGTATATGTATATAGACAGGGTCTTGCTATGTGCCCAGGCTGGTTGAACTCCTGGGCTCAAGCTGTCCTCCCACTTCAGCTTCCCAAAGTGCCAGGATTACAGGCATGAGCCACCATGCCTGACCTAAAAAGATACTTTTATATTTCCATTCTAACCACCTCATTGACAAAATCTACTAGCTTGTGTCCTTATCATGATAGGTGGGTTAATCTAATGACCTATTAAAGTAACAGAAGTTTTATAATTATACTTTAATTTTCCAGTGGAGGCTATCCTATACATCTTAGAATATAGCAAACTTACAGGTCAAATTTTTAATTTAAATAAAAGATGATATATAGAAGTTATAGAAAATCAGTTGCATGTCCTTTTGAGTCCCATAGTTACCTTATTTTTTTCGTTTCTTTTTGAAACACTATTTAGTGATCTCTGCATATCATGCATATTGCTCTAAAAGTCACAGTTTACTTTGATGAGATTAAAGCTATTAAATAAAGATGTATTTTATTGGTTTCATTTTGATTACAAAACAAGCTTTTTTCCATTTTCTAAACTTAAATATTAAGACTGAGAGGACATGAGAAAGTAAAGAAACTAACATGTGTTGAAGCCTTCGATATGCCAGGCACTTGGCTAGGTTATATTACCTTATTCGGTTCTCACAACGTTATAAGGTAGGTGAGATTATTTTCATTTTAAAGATGAGAAATTGAGATTCAGAATAAGAATCCCAAGGTCACGCAGGAAAGTGGTAAAGAGAAGATTTAAACTGTCAAATCCAGAGGCTGTGTTATTTTCACTATCTTCAAATCTCTCTCTATTTGGAGTACTGAAATGTGACATTCTAGGTACAATTTATATCATTAGATTTTAGATGATTTATGAAAAAGACTTTTTAAGAATAGGTTTTCTATGATCATGTAAATAATATATGTATTATATAAGTTTTAGAAATAAAGATCACCTATAATTTCCAATGTTTTTAACAAGCATTATATAATATGCAAATTGTAGTAAAATCAAATTTGAAGAAATAAAAAGATAACTGAAAAGAGGTTCCTTTGTTCTTTTCTTCACTGCCATATAAAGTATTAAAAAGAGGCAGTCTCTTTTTATAGATGCCTTCATTCTCTTTTTAGGTTTTTCCATGTTTTTCAATTACTCGTCCTGTCTATCATTGGAAGATGACTGTTATAATTCTAAAATAACCCTTCCTGTTCTGTGGCTAACCTAGTTAATGGTATCTGTATATATACCTAAAGAGAACATTAATATGTAACATTATGGTTTTTTAGCTATGGCAGATCTAAAAGTGGTTGGCCCATCATCTCCCCTTCTAGATCCCAGACTGAGGTACATTGTATTAAAATATGTGGTCCCTTCCATTTTTCTCTGCATTACAAAACCCACCTCTGCTGTCTATTAACCATCGTAGGTGGCTAGTGTAGTGCAATTAATAAACAAGCATAGTTTAATTCTCCAATGGCAATGATATATGGTGTTATAGGATACGAGACATTATTATGACTTCTTTATGCCCCTCTGTTGAAGACAAAAAAGTAGAATTTATATGCTTTTCCAAGATATTAGTCAATATGAGTAAAGATAAACTTGTTAAAGCTATGAGACAAAGTGAATTTACAGAAAAATGAAAAATTATAATACTGAAAATCTTATGAAGAATATGTTTGTTAAAAGATAATTTGTGTTCATTTAGCTCCCCTAATTTCCAGCTGTCCGGTTCATAAGGAGTTGCATTTGCCTGAAACTGAATAGGCATTTTTGGATAGAAGTAATGAGGTTTCAGTTAACCCAATCTAAAGTATATCGTTTCACAGCTTGGTCTGCAGATTGATTTCATCTTATTATTCAGTATGAGCTCTACAACAAATTACAGAAATTTTAGGGGGACATTACAGTGACTCTAGTAAATCAGCATCTCATCTCCTATGTGGTATTTTAGTCGCTACTGATGTTAGAACACCTCTGTTCTTCAAAATGTGTCCCATAGCATGGAAGATCCCCAGCACATAGGTACTCTTCTAATAAACAAGCACATATTCACCAGCTCAAGTGCCCTGTCTCCCAGAATCTTCCAGATACCCAGAGTACAGAATATGATGCCCCTCAGGTTACACAGCAGGTCCCTTCACAACAAATTAACAGCAGTAAGAAACAAGAGAGAGGCATGTTCCTCCAACAGAGGACCTATTGGCTCAGGAATCTCAGAGGAAAAAGAAAAGGTAGAGATCGTGGAGAGAAATCCATAACTTGTTTTAATGGTCAGGGTAAAACAAGAAAGATGAGTAGAAACTGCAGAATTCATGGCTCTAGTCTCCTTCCACAAGACAGAACAGGAAAAGCTTAAGGCAGGAAAAACAAGCAAACAGATGGGATTCTCCCATTTTCAGTTCTTCCATTATGTCAATTTTGCCCCTAGTTTGTGCCACTTGCCAGTTATTTCCTGTCTGATTTCCCAGGAGGAGAAATCCCTGGAGGGGGTTGTAAGCCTTCATGGCTGGGTTGCATCTCTTGCATCCTCCTCAGTCTCTTCCAGCATCCCTTTTTCCAATGTCCTGGCTTCTTTTTTTTTTTCTTCTTCAGGCTGGAGTACAGTGGTGCAGTCTCTGCTCACTGCAACCTCCGCCTCCTGGGTTCAAGCAATTCTCCTGCCTCATCCTCCTGAGTAGCTGGGACTACAGGTTCATGCCACCACGCCTGGCTAATTTTTTATATTTTTAGTAGAAATGGCATTTCACCGTGCTAGCCAGGATGGTCTCAATATCCTGACCTCGTGATCCTCCTGCCTCAGCCTCGCAAAGTGCTGGGATTATGGGCATGAGCCACCATGCATGGCCTCCTGGCTTCTTATAGTAGTGACTTATTGACTTTTCATTAGAGGATCTTCTCTTATTTGTTGGTAGTCCCAGAAAGGGGTTTGCTCCCCTTGTGAACAGTTCTAACTGGGAAGGTTGCACTGCAGTCTTAAGCTTCTTTGTCTTTATCTTTCTACATTTGTTTTCCCCAAAACTGGATTGCTATTGCCAATACCTGAGGAACTTGTCTGTCCTTACCATCACATACCTTTTCTTTTACCTATGCGTGAATTCCCAGTAACAAGGCTGCCATAAAAGTAGAGAAGAATAAGGGTCTATTCTGATCTGCCCTTAAATCCATCCTTGTTAATTTAGAACACTGATGAAAATCAATGGGGACTCACCCAACAGCAGCATTGCAGCTTCTCCCAGGTCACCTCACGGTGGGTTTCTAAGCATGAGAGGAGATAGTCTCCTCTTGTTTGAGGAGACAGTCAGCTTCCTGAGGCCAGGGCACTCCCTTACAAGACGGATTATCATTTGCCTCGATCATGCCTGTTCCATTAGTCAAGCAAAGTCAGCCAGAGCAACTCTATGCAGCAGCCTGGGTGCCTCCTCACACTCAGGGCTATAGACTGGAAATGTGCCACAGAGCTCTTTGGCAAATGTTTCCAGATCTTTTCAGAGCCCTGGGAAATAACTCTTTTTAAGATGAGTACCATCAGCTAGGGAAAAGGTCATATGCACTCCTACCATATCTGATGTACCTGGCAGTCCCAGATCACTAAAAAGGCATTTGGGTCACTGGAGCTGCAAAAGGGCAGGGCTGATTTTCTTCACATTGAGATTAAAAAATAAGTTGGTTCAATGAGAACACATGGCCACAGGGAAGGGAACATCACACACCAGGGCCTGTCGGCGGGTCGGGGGAAGAGGAGGAAGAGCATCAGGACAAATACCTAATGCACATAGGCCTTAAAACCTAGGTGACGGGTTGGTAGGTGCAGCAAACCACCATGGCACATGTATACCTGTGTAATAAACCTGCACGTTCAACCCATGTATCCCAGAACTTTAAGTAAATTAAAAAAAAAAAAAGAAAAGAAAAAATAAGTTGGTTTGTATGGCGCTGTAGTGTCAGTCTCATTTTGCTGTTTGGTATCCTAACTCCTTTTGCCTCCCCTCATCCAAGTTACCAAGGCAACCACTTGCCAACCTAATACCGTAATTCTAGAACAGTCTCTTATCCAGGTTCTCAGAATCCTTATTCCTTCTTCTTCATCGTTTCTGCCCCTCTAGCTATGTTTTGCATGTTCAGTTTAGGGAAGTTTTGAAGATGGAATCCATATTAGAATATTCTAATAAGGCTGGCAGTTTTTCCCCTTCCAAGGGGAAGTTATCTCCAGATCCTGTAGTCATTGGGAATCATCCATCCATCCAGAAGGTCTTTGCCCCACTCTTCTAGGTCCTAGACAGAGGCAAGAAGTAAAAAAAAGCAGAAAGAGCAATAGCAGAGAGGGGTTGAGAACCTGGAGAAAGAGAAAGGAGTTTCAGTTAATCTCTTCCTCCAGTTTTGTTTGTTTGTTTGTTTGTTTTGGAGACAGAGTCAGGCTGGAGTGCAGTGGCACGATCTTGGCTCACTGCAACCTCCATCTCCCGGGTTCAGGTGATTCCCCTGCCTCAGCCTCCTGAGTAGCTGGGACTACAGGTGTGCGCCACCGCACCCGGCTAAATTTTTGTTTTAGTAGAGATGTAGTTTCAACATGGGTCAGGATGGTCTCAATCTCCTGACCTTGTGATTCGCCCGCCTCAGCCTCCCAAAGTGATGGGATTACAGGCGTGAGCCACTGCACCCGGCCCTTCCTTCAGTTTCTTAATTCATTCTTTATGGCTGCCCACTTCGTTCCTTCTTTCATTTCCTGAGATCCAGAGATACCAATAATCCTTTTGAGTGGGAGTTTTCTGAGAATTCCTGTAAATACATCAATTTGTTTGCTTTAAATGAGCCTTCTTTTGACCACTACAGAGCAGGATTTTTATAAGTATACTTATGCCAAATATGAAAGAATAAAATAAGCCTTTTATTTTTTAAGAAAGAGACCTACTGACAACATTCTAGGCATCTCATATTTTTCTACTGTTAAAGCCAGTGATGAATCAAATGGGACCTTTAATGAGTTACCCATTTTGCTCAATTGTAACTCACAATTTGCAGGGACGCTTTGGAATTTTCCCTGGGAACTGAATCCCACTCACCCAAAGTAGTCAGAGGGAGACTTTTTAGCAAATATTCAGAGTTCTTACCTAATCACCTGTGACCACAAATCCTCCAACAAATTCACCCAGCAAAAGGACTCACTTGAAGTATAACAGTCATCCTTATTGCCAAATTGTTGGGGTAAAAAAGTAATCAAGGCCCAAAGGAATATGCTAATTCATAAATACAGAATTAACTGATTTTGTTACTGAGCAGAAAAACCCTGCATCCATGCAGCTAGCCCGTAAGTGGCTATAGAGCTATGGTCGAATGTTCTCTGTGTGTATGGAATTAAAGCTATGGTCCTTTTTTAGTAAACAGTCAACAGATAGTTCATTTGCATCAGTAACTACATGGCACTTACTCTGACATCCTGTTTTTCATAATACTTTCTCTGGCTCACTCTGATTTCGTAATTCTTTATCAGTACCTCCTCCAGTTATCCCTTATATTGTATCTAGCACATAGGATGAGTCACACCCTTCAAGGTTAGATTAAGTTCAGTCTCCCGAAACCTCTCCTAGTGTGACAAGTCTCATCTGCAGGTTTGAGCCACCAGGTAACTGTCTGCTCAGGCTTAAATTATTATACTATGAATGATTCTGGATCTTGCTGCCTGACATGGACTTCCAAGACAACAGCAGCCCTTCTAGGGATTTCTTGGTTAGCATTCATTTTGGAGGCTGATCAGGGGTATATTGGCTAGGAAAGTCCTGGTAACTTAGGGATCCACCCTGCTCATCCCCACTCACCTGCCTTTCCCGCCTCGTGTAAAAGATAAGAACAGTAGCTTGCCCCCAAATGCCATCTAAGGCTGGAAGGAGGATGAAAGGCAGTTGCCAATTGTATTGAATCTAATTTCAAGTTCCTGTGGGGTTTTACTGTACCTGGATGCAGAGCTACTGTGTTTTAGAGAAAGCACGCCTTCAACTCTATAGAAGTATTGCCAAATTGCTCTCCCAAATAGTTATGCCAATTTACACTCCCACCTGTGATGTATGAGTTCCTACTTTCACACATTCTTGGCAACATCTGGTGTTTGCAGACTTTATTTTTACCAATCTGATGGGTGTGAAATAGTGTCTCATTTTGGCTTTAATTTGCATTTCTTTACTATTGAACATCTTTTCCTGTGTTCATTGGTCATTTGGGTTTCCTCTTCTGTGAATTGATTGTTCATATATTTTGCATTAAGAAACAACTGGCTACCTCTTTTAATATATGAGTACTTTATATTCTGAGTCCTAACCTTTTGATTGGTTTTATATGTTGCAAATCTCTTCTCCAAAGCTATGACCTGTTTTTTAATTATGGAGTCTTTTGTGTAAAGAAATTCTATGTGCTCTAATATATCTATTTTCCTTAATAGCATATGTTTCTCTGTCTTGTTTAAGAAGTATTTTCTTATCCTGATGTGAATGTCTCTGGTAATTTCTTCTAAAAGTCTTATAATTTTTATATTTAAATATTTGATCTGTCAACAATGTATTTTTTGTATATGGTGTGAGATTAAAATGCAGTTTCATTTTTTCCATAGGAATAACTAGTTGCCCTGGTACCATTTGCTAAGTAGTTCATCTTCTCCCCATTGATTTGTAATGCACCTTATTGTTGGCCTTTTATTTTTCCATATTAATTTTAAGATTAGGTTCTCAAGTTTTGTGAAAAAAACCTTTGGAGAATTTCATTGGAATTGCAACATACAGATAAATTTGAAAATATTTGCCATCTTTATTAATTCTTACTGCCCATAAAAATAGTGTGTTGTTCTTTTATTTACGTCCTCCCTTATGCCCTTTAATATAGGTTTTCAATTTTCATTTTATCTATAAAGCTCTTGCGTGTCTTCTTTTTTTTTTTAAAGATTTGGATGGCTTTTATTACATTACAAATGGGATCTTTTTAAATTAAAATTGTAAATTGGTTTTGCTGCTATAGCAACACTAATTTTTTAACAAGGACATTATATCTGCAATGTAATAACATATTGTGGTAAAATCATGTATTGTATATAAGTTTCCATATGGTTTTTTAAACATTTTTTTCTCCTTAGTTTTGTGCAGAATTTGTATATGTCCATTAGATTAAGCTTGTAATTGATTATTCCAGTCATCTGTATCCTTATTAAATGTCTGCTGCTGCTTCTGTCAAGTAGTATGATTGTGGATTTTTTCATTTCTTCTAGTAATACTGTGATCTTTTGCATTACCAATATGGAGACTGAGTTTAGAATGACTACAGCATCCTATAAATTGTTCCCTTTTTACTATTACATAGTAACTTTTCTGCTCCTAATAATGGTTTTTACCTTAAAATATATTCTTTTTCTGGTATTCATAGAGCTATGCCAGTTTTCTTTTGGTTCATGGTATGCCTCACTGCAAATAACAGAAAACTTGACTACAGTTTCTTAAACACATGGAAGATTATGTTTTTCTCAACAAGATGGAGATATTTACCATTAACGATGAGCCTCTTTTCATCCTCATTCTTGTTTTTTCCCTGTGAGTCTTTGTGGGCAATGAGGATAAAGAAAGCAACCTTTATTATCAGAATTGCATAGTACAGTATCCTGTTTTAACATCTACAGAATCTTTATCCCGTAATTGTAAATGGTTTGCTGTTTGCATGCATCTTATGAAAGTAAATTATTTAATTAATTAGATAGAATGTTCTATTTCTAGAATGAGTAGACGTGACACTTACCCTTACCAAATGAAATTACCAGGAAGAAATGTTTATGCAGCCCTGTCATTAGGGCCAGAAGCAATTAAATGCTCAACTGTAGGTAAACCAAGTATCATTAGTTTACTAGCAAAGCTTAATACAGTAGATTTTAGACAAGATCTGGTTCATTTAGGATGGTGTGGCCATAGACATAATGCAATAGATTTCAAAGCATTAATGCAAAGTGAAAATATAGTAAGGTTTTAGTTGTCTGACTTTTTGTGTCTAGGAATACTTGGTACATGTGCTCTCTCTAGAGATACCATTTTCTACAGTTTTTCAGAAGACTGATTTAAATTTCAGTATTTTCCATGAAACCTAACATCACTTTGTACCTTTTGCTGGGGCATTCACCAGGCTATCAGGTAACCCTTCTTACCTAGAAAATGACCTCAAAATCTCCCTTTCCTTATCCCATTCTCTGAAACTTCCATTGTATCTGATTTCCTGTCTAATCTTGCCCTGGACTATTAGGACAGGACTGTGGAACATGTATTGTCTCTGTTTGTGTTTGGAGCCTTCAACATCCACAAAGCAAGTTATTCTACTTCTTTTTTGTACAAAAAATGATTAGCCATATGTTAGTTGGTTCTAGTGTTTCCCAGGGAACCCTAGAACACAATATGCCTAATGTTTAGTTTATGCTAAAAGTTAATAAAGCATTTACCTACATTATTTCATTCAGCCCTCTTTAGTCCTAAGAAGAAAAAAAATCTCCATTATAGATAACAAATGGAGCCTTCACACTATAAAAGAACATAATTATTGCATTCAAAGCAGGAGACTTTTTCTTCAAAAACATTGGAATAAGTATTATTTTTTAATTATTAGGTTAAAGTGTACAAGCAGGACCTGGTGCTAGATAAATACTTACTGAATGACTACACTTAGTTGTGCATTTTCTTTTCGGCACTAAGGCTGCTAATCCAATTTTGAATGCCCTTTTGTCATTATTAATCCTGTCCAACACAATATAGTTGAACAGAAACTAGGTGTCTTTTCACTGCGGTATACGCAAAGTGTTTCTTCTATGAGATTAAGCATCGTGAACATGTTTTTCCTTTCAGTGAGTGTGTAGTATGTTGTTTTACATTGGTCACCTAATAAAGTTTGTACGTGATTCAGTCATTGAGTATTGAAATATACACTAAGAACTCTTGAGAAAGAAAAGTTTTTAGAAACTCGTCTAAGTATTCAGTTCTACTGTTTTTATAGATTTTTTTTCTGTATGAATTCTTGACATTTGACTGAAATTCTTCTTGATGTGGTTGAAGGGGGCCCTTTCTGTTTTCTTTATTCTGATCAAAAACAGCTTGTGTCTTTCTGACTAGTTAACCTTTATAACTTTACCTTTGAAAACTCATTTTCTTTCTTCTCTGGAAAATAATTATTCCAATTTTTTTTTCTCACAGATCTTGATTTTCAACTAGTTATCTTGATGTGTCTCTGAGCTATAAACTCCCATTTTAAATCTGGCATTTCTTATTACTGTTGTAATTTTGTAATCATTTCTGTTTACAAACTTGAATTAATTTACTTGAATTTAGATTTCGTTGTGTTTTAAGTGTTCTGTAATAATCTTTCAGCCATGGAAACAAAGAAGTATTTTCCTGCAGAGGAATAAAATTGGCAGTGGATTGGTTTTTGGAAAGAGGCCACAAAGATATTACAGTTTTTGTTCCTGCTTGGAGGAAAGAGCAATCCCGACCTGATGCTCTCATTACAGGTAGGCATATTCCAGGCAGCTGCTTGTTCCTAGCTTTCCTATAATTTCTGTGCAGGTGTCTGGCACTGTCAGGTATCCTAATCCATCTCATTCATGTAAGAGGGAGTCTCGCGATGTCACCCAGGAATGGGGTACAGTGGCGTGATCTTGGCTCACTGCAGTCTCTGCCTCCTGGACTCTTGTCCAGGAGTAGCTGGGATTACAGGCATGCACCACCACACCCAGCTAATTTTTGTATTTTTAGTAGAGACAAGGTTTCACCATGTTGGCCATGCTGGTCTCAAACTCCAGACCTCAACTGATCTGCCTACCTCGGCCTCCCACAGTGCTGGGATTATAGGCATGAGCCACTGCCCTGTCCTGTTTTTGACTTTGAAAACTATCTGATTTTATTAATAAAACATTAATCATTGCTACATAAGCCAGTTTTTTTTTTTCTTTTGTGGAAACTCTGACTTCAAATTTTTTTAAATTCTGACCTTTAGAGAGATGCCAGGAGTCACAAGACCTGAATCCAAATTCTGGCTTTGCCATTCACTAGCTATGAAGACTTTGAGCCACACAGTGAACCCTTTTGGACCCCAATTTTTTCATGTGCTATTATGACATTAGACTAGGTGGCGGTCAGATTCTAATGACAACAGTTCAAAAAAGACATGTAAGACCCTAAAGTGTGCTTCAGTCCAGTCAAAAGAAATGTATTTTGCATTATTTTATAGTTTTAAAATGTATGAGTTTCAGGCAATGATGTCTTCTGTAACTTACTTATTGTTCTTGAGCATTTCACTCAATTTCAGTGATTCACAATCAACATCCAGCCTTTCTTGTCCTTCTCTCCACATCCAATATTGACGCAAACTGGGGCACCTGGATAAAAAAAACTGTAAAACGTTTTAAATCAAAAACAAATAAAGAGACCACCTACCATATATCCAAAGGAGATGATCAAGACTTAATTTTTGGCCGGGTGTGGTGGTTCATCCTTATAATCCCAGCACATTGGGAGGCTGAGGCAGGCAGATCACTTGAGCGCAGTAGTTTGAGACCATCCTGGGCAACATGGTGAAACCCTGTTTCTACCAAAAATACAAAAAATTAGCCAGGTGTGGTGGCACGCACTGTGGTCCCAGCTACCTGGAAGGCTGAAGGGGGAGAATTGCTTAAGCCCAGGAGGTAGAAGTTGCAGTAAGTTGAGATTGCACCACTGCACTCCAGACTGGGTGACACAGTAAGACCCCATCTAAGAAAAAAATAAGACTTAATTTTTATGTATAATTACTACATCATTGTTAAATTAACACAAGAATGAATAGGCAAGTAATGTTGGAATCCAAAGCATGGACTCAGACCCTAGCCTATGTATGAATGTAAAGCAGAGAAATCTTCATTCTATCAGTGGCACCAAATATTGGCTAACCCTTTGGAAAAAGTATACTTGTTTAGACCCTTATCTCACACCATATAATAATAAATTTCAGGTGGTTGAAAACTTAATTGTCAAAAATCAAACCATCAAAGACCACAAGAATTTTCTAAATTTCAAACTTTTAGAAGAAATCACAAAGGGAAAGAAATTAAATTATATCAAAAGTAAAGCTCCAGCATTTTGAGAAACTTTCTTAAAAATGATAATTGACCAGTTGCTTGAGGAAAAAAATGCAACAAAGCAAAGAATCATGTCCTTAATATAAAAAGCTTATACAGATTGATTTTTTAAGAAAACAGAACTTCTCTCTAGTATATAAGCAGCAAAAGGCTAGGAATAGACAACTCCCAGAATACAAGCACCAAATAAGAAGGAAAAAAAAGTTCAGCCTCATTGGTAATTAAATAAATACAAATCTAAATAATGTTATTGTTTACCCAACAAATTAGCAGAAACAGCTGGACCCAGTGGTTCACGCCTGTAGTCCCAGCACTTTGAGAGGCAAGGCGGATGGATCACTTGAGGTCAGAATTCAAGGCCAGCCTGGCCAACATGGCAAAACCTTCTCTCACTAAAAACACAAAAAATTAGCTGGGCCTGGTGGCAGGCACATGTAATCCCAGCTATTAGGGAGACTGAGACATGAGAATTGGTTGAACTCAGGAGGTGGAGGTTGCAGTGAGCCGAGATGTACCACCACACTCCAGCATGGACAACAGAGCAAGACTCCATCTCAAAAAAAAAAAAAAAAAATTGGCCGAAATTTAAAAACTGATAGCACTCAGTCCCCTGAAGCAGTTACTCATAGGCTGCTGTGGAAATTTTTACAACCTGTCAAGAAAGTAGTTGGTCTTAAAATGTTAATACTCTTGGGTCTACTAGTTCCCCTTCCAAGAATAAGTTCCAAGAAAATAAGCACAAGTATAGACAAATATTTATGACCAAAGACATCCCATGTAATGTTATTATTTAGAATAGAAAAATAAGTGTTCATTCGTTGGAAGAATGGTTCAATATTAGGTTGCATCAATATGATAGAATATGCATTAGAATATTCAGGTAGAATTTTTATGTTCTTTTACGTAAAAGGCAGATTTTATTATTGTGTGTCTGTGTACACAGACAGGCATACATATATATACATATATTAACAATGGAAAGAACAAAATGCACAGAAAATGACGAGAAGGAAATATACCAAACTGTTAGCAGCAGTTGCCTCTGAGTTGCAACTTTGTGAGGTCTTTATTTCTCCCTGCTTCTTAGTACTTGTCCTTACCTTTCTAATTTTCTACACGGAACTTATAATATTTTGATAATAGGGGAAGGGGTAAAGTAAACTAAAAAAAGAAAAACAATATTTAAGCATGTAAATAACTTTAAAGCTTCTTGAACATGAAAGAAATACGAAAGCAAGAAGAGAAAATGATAGTATATTGTGTGAAGCGTGGCTAAGTTTAGTTTTAAAAATACCAGCATGCCCGTCCCTGGAACACATCAGATGCAGATTGCTTTGTAAAATGCCAAACTAATGTCAGAGGCTTTTAGGTATTATAACCCCAGAGTAATAATTCTCTTGACTAAAACCCTCAACCAAAATTGAGTAGCCCAGTACTCTTTCACTGCACCAAAAAACGACACTTGATAAAAAATATTTTTAAGTTGTCAGCATCGTAGATTCAGATTAGCACTTTTGCCAGTCTTCATTTATCGAATATTTAATAAGCACTAGCTATGTGTAAGTGCTGTGCTAAGAACTAGAAATTCAGTTAACTTACCAGTTTTATTGAACCCATTTTACTTAGGTCAGGATTATTTATGTCATCCTAATTAGTATCCTTCCAACCTCTTTAGCAATTAAAGAAATATAAATTAAGCAAGATGATGACTGTTAGGCCACTGAACTTAATCTACAACTCACTTTGGTGAGGCTAAAGACATGACGTAGATGAGTAAACATCCTCATAACTGATAAAGTACCACAGATTACTCATGACATAAGACAATGAATGGACTGAAAGCCTTCAGAGTATATAGGTTTAAGTAGCTCATTTATTCATTCCACAGACGTTCATTAAAAATCTACCAATGTGCCTCATGGGCTGGGTGCTGATGGATACGAAGATCAATGATACATGGCACCTGCCCTCAAAATGTTTATCAAGGGAGTAACACAAAACTATAATGTGACAACTCCTATAGTTGAGAAGTAGTGAGCTTTTTTTAACAAAAAATCATGACATCTGTGGGTTTGTGCCCTGCACTCTGAACCAGAATTTACAATGGTAGGAAAACGGGAGACAGAGGAGTAAAAGTAGGAGGAAAGGATGGTTGAAAAGAATTTTTATCATTGATCAACATATGAACTCCAGTACCCTTTTTTTAGTCACAAAACAAGTCAATAGAGTTACAAAATGCTATAAGAGTGTGCCAACCAGCCGGGCACAGTGGCTCGCTCCTGTAATCCCAGCACTTTGGGAGGCTGAGGCAGGTGGATCACCTGAGGTTAGGAGTTGGAGACCAGCCTGGCCAACATGGTGAAACCCCGTTTCTACTGAAAATACAAAAATTAGCTGGGCATGGTGACGGGTGCCTGTAATTGTAGGTACTCAGGAGGCTGAGGCACGAGAATCACTTCAACCCAGGAGGCGGAGGTTGCAGTGAGCTGAGATCGCACCACTGCACTCCAGCCTGGGTGATAGAGCGAGACTCAGTCACCAAAAAAAAAAAAAAAAGAGTATGCCAACCACAGACAAAATAAGCATCCCTCTACCTGGCCTTTTCTAATCAACAGATGTTTTCTCCACATAATCACTTCTTATCTTTTACTTAGTCTGCTCCCCACCAGAATGCTGGCATTCATTACCATGTTTCACAGAAAGGTCATGGAGCATATCATAGCCTAACACCACTTCTGACCTCACCGCCTCCTCTCTTTTTGAACTTTCTGCATTTAAAGATATTTCCTCGTCTGGGCACGGTGGTTCATGCCTGTAATCCCAGCACTGTGGGAGGCTGAGGCAGGTGGATCATCTGAGGTCAGGAGTTCAAGACCAGCCTGGCCAACATGGTGAAACCCCGTCTCTACAAAAATTAGCTGGGCGTGGTGGCGCGTACCTGTAATCCCAGCTACTCAGGAGGCTGAGGCAGGAGAATTGCATGAACCCAGGAGGAGAAGGTTGCAGTGAGCTGAGATCACACCATTGCACTCCTCAACCTGGGTGACAGAGCAAGACTCCGTCAAAAGAAAAAAGAAGCTTTTTCCCTTTGCTGCTTTGACAATTTCTACTTCCTTTCATACTTTCCCACTAGTTAGAAGAAAATAACTACAAATACTCAAACAAACTTGGGAGGAAAAATGTGTTGCTCACACCTGAACCCCACACCCCATACAGCTGCTTTGTTAGAATGGCGTTAAAGTAGGAACGTGGAAGAAGCTGTGTCCATAGTGGTCGTGCTGATGACTCCAGCTCTTAAGCAAAAGCTTCACCTAATGACAGTCAGAATTTGCCCAATCATGTTTCAGTTTTACGCTGTTCATCTTTTTTCAATTATGTTTAAAGCCTTTATTATTAGAATTTCTGAAGGAAAAATACTATTGAGAGTTAGAAATTACGCTGTATCTACAAATTAAATCATAATCCCTAATTAAAGGATTACATATATACAGCTCATGTTATAAAATTTCACACTGTATGAAAGTTGCCGTGTGTGTTATACGTGTATTTAATTTCTGAAATCCCACGCTTATTATTCTTGCAGATCAGGAAATTTTACGTAAATTAGAGAAGGAGAAAATCCTGGTGTTCACGCCATCCCGGCGAGTCCAGGGGAGGCGAGTGGTGTGCTACGATGACAGGTTCATCGTGAAGCTGGCTTTTGAGTCGGATGGTATCATTGTGTCCAATGATAACTACAGGGATTTGGCTAATGAGAAACCAGAATGGAAGAAGTTCATAGATGAACGATTATTAATGTATTCATTTGTCAATGACAAGTAAGTAAAACCTTTTACTTGCCAATGATACTGCGTCCATGAAAATATAACTATCCCTGGCAGCTGCTACAGAATTCTCTTTTTGCCACTGACGAGACCTCAAACGGGTTTCTAACAACTGATCTCCCCACCGTTCCTCAGTGGGAGTCGGGAAAACTGCAGAATCGTTGCCGCAGGAGGCCCGGTGTGAGTGGCAGGCCCACCTTTCCCTGTAAATCACTCAGAGAACACCTGAGGCAGAGGAAGTCTTCTAAGACTGTCTGAAGAACCTGAGGAAACTGGCATAGGGGGATTCTCATCTTCACCCTCAAAGAATTGCCTTAAAATCAATGTAGAGCAGTGATAGCTTACTAAATAAGCCATGCTTGGATTAACGACAGGGATACGTTCTGAGAAATTCATCCTCAGGCGATTTCATCATTGGTGTGAACATCATAGAGTGTACTTACACAAGCATAGCTGGTACAGCCTACTACACACCTAGGCGATGCGGTACATACAACCTTTTGCTCCCAGGCTACCAACCTGTGTAGCATGCTACTGTACTGAATACTGTAGGCAATTTTAATACAATGGTAAGATGTGTTTGTGTATCTAAAGATATCTAAACACTGAAAAGATATATATACCATAAAATATGGTATAAAAGATTTCTAAATGATACGCCTGTGTAGGGCTGGGACATTACCATAAGCTACCATAGACTTTATAAACACTATATACTTAGGCTATACCAAATTTTTTTTTTTTTTTGAGACAGAATTTCACTGTTGTTACCCAGACTGGAGTGCAATGGTGCGATCTCAGCTCACCACAACCTCCGCCTCCTGGGTTCAAGCAATTCTCCTGCCTCAGCCTCCCGAGTAGCTGGGACTACAGGTGCGCGCCACCATGCCCAGCTAATTTTTAGAGACAGGGTTTCACCTTGTTGACCAGGATGGTCTCGATCTCTTGACCTCGTGATCCACTTGCCTTGGCCTCCCAAAGTGTTGGGATTATAGGCGTGAGCCACTGCGCCCGGTCTAAGCTATACCAAATTTATCAAAAAATACTTTTTTTCAATAATATATTAGCCTTGGCTTATAACTTTTTTACTATTAATATATAAACTTCTTAGTATTTAAAACGTTTTTCTCTTTTGTAATAACACTTAAAACACATTGTACAACTGTACAAAAATATTTTCTTTATATCCTTATTCTATAAACTTTTCTGTTTTTATTTTTTCTTTATTTTAAACTTTTTGTTAAGAACTAAGACACAAACACATTATCCTAGGCCTACACAGGGTCAGGATCATCAAAATCACTGTCTTCCGCCTCCACATATCGTTCCCCGGAAGTCTTCTGGGGCAATGCAATGCGTGGAGCTGTCGTCTCCTATGATAACAATGCCTCTTGAAATACTTCTGAAGGAACTGCACGAAGCTGTTTTACAGTTAACATATTTTTAGACATAGAAGGAATACACTCTAAAATAGAAACGAAAAGTATGATATAGTAACTACATAAACCAGTAACATACTGGGTTTTTGTTTTGTTTTGTTTTGTTTTGTTTTGTTTTTGTTTTTCAAGATGGAGTCTTGCTCTGTCGCCCAGGCTAGAGTGCAGTGGTGCGATCTCAGCTCACTGCAGCCTCCACCTCCCAGGTTCAAGCAATTCTCCTGCCTCAGCCTCCTGAGTAGCTGGAATTACAGGCATGCCCCACCACACCTGGCTAATTTTCGTTTTTTTAGTAGAGATGAGGTTTCACCATGTTGGCCAAGCTGGGGTCTGCCTGCCTTGACCTCTCAAAGTGCTGGGATTACAGGCATGGGCCACCACACACGGCCAGTAACACTGTTGTTTATCAAGTATTATGTAGTGTCCATAATAGTACATGCTACACTTTTATACAACCAGGGGCACAGTAGCTTTGTTGTACCAGCATCAGCATGATCACAAACACACAAGTAGTACATTGTGCTATTATGTTACCGGCAACTTTTCAGCTCCACCATTATATATGCAGTCCATTGTTGACCAAGATGTTATGCATTGCATGGCTGTATATAAATTTTTTAAGTTCTTACACTAATGTAAGACTCTGGTCATGATCAGAACCTAAAAGTTGATAGGCCAGGTGCAGTGCCTCACACCTGTAATCCCAACACTTTAGGAGGCCGAGGCTGATGGATCACATGAGGTCAGGAGTTCGAGACCAGCCTGGCCAACATGGTGAAACCCCATTTCTACTAAAAATACAAAAATTTGCCTGGTGTGATAGTGCAGACCTGTAATCCCAGCTATTTGGGAGGCTGAGGCAGGAGAATTGCTTGAACCCAGGAGACACAGGTAACCATGAGCCAAGATCGTGCCACTGCACTTGAGCCTGGATGATGGAGCAAGACTCTTTCTCAAAAAAAAAAAAAAAAAAGTAAAAGTTGATGAATAAACAAATGGCATCAACAATCATGTCTCATGAAAAGTAAATATATTTATAAATATGTAGAAAAAGTTCACCTCTTGCTAATCAAAAGTGCAAACTGAATGTAAAAAGAATATTTTTCTCATTTAATTCACAAAAATAGTTTTGTGTGTATGTTGTGCTATTAAAGATGCACTGATATATTATTTAATACAGGTTCACAGAAGCCTCAAAAATATTGTATTCTGTCAACCTAAAAATCTCATTTCTTGGAATATATAATGAAGAATAAATAAAGACCAGATATGTTCATTTCTGTGTTATTTATAATTGCAAGAATTAAAGGGCAACTAAATGTACAATAGAGAAAACAATCAAATTATGATACATCTTCTACTGGAATAGTATTCAGCTCTTCAGAGTTATTATGAAAAAAAGAATTATTCCAAGCACAGTGGCTCACGCCTATAATCCTAGCACTTTGAGAGGCTAAGGTGGATGGATCACCCGAGGTCAGGAGTTTGACACCAGCCTGGCCAACATGGTGAAACCCCATCTCTACTAAAAATACAAAAAACATTAGCCGGGTATAGTGGTGGGCGCCTGTAATCCTAGCTACTTGGGAGACTAAGGCAGGAGAATTGCAGAAACCTGGGGGGTGGAGGTTGCAGTGAGCCAAGATCATGCCACTTCACTCTAGCCTGGGCAAAACAGTGAAACTCTGTGTCAAAAGGAAATCTGTGTTTGATTAAAGCCATGTAAAAATGATGTGTGCACAATGAAAATGACTTAAATCTGACACAGCAGAGACATGGAGAGTAATTGTATTGAGATTGTGGGATTGAGTGACTTTGTCTTCTATTTTGTAACATGTAATGTTACCATATTGTTTGTAATAATAAACACTGTATTTGCTAAGTGTTACTACTAAGCCATGTTGACACTCCTGTAAGTGTTCATACATTATTTCCATTATTCACATTTTATAGGTAAATACTTGAGTATAAGTTCAAATGCTGATACAATGAGTAGCAGAATTCTTCAAGCATAACTTCATTATTCATGTCATAAATTCTCTTCTTTATTAGTCCATCCAAAATAGTAAGTTTAGTTCCTTAGCATTTTTCTATCTCAGCTGAGAAGCGAATTCAAATAGGGGAAGAGAATAGATCAGAATTAGATATAATTGAACTTGACTATGCCATGCAACATTGGATAAAAATCACTTAATTTACCTAAACCTAAATTAGAAAAGTTTACGATTCTGTAAAATGGAGCAAATACTTCATAGGATCGTGGTTAGGATGCCATGGCGTAGTGTGTCAAGTGCCTGGAACTAACCAGTGTTTGGTAAGTTCATACCTTCCCCTTGTGTTCTAGCCCTCTCCCTTCTCAGCTGCTCCGCCTCGCCCCACCTGCAGCAATCCACTTCACAGGGCCTATGTTGATTAAACTCTCCTAAAGTGTCACAGGAATCACTTTCTAAAACCCTTACAATATCCCAAGACTGAGATGAAGGAAGAATTAATAGGACATGCTCAACTCAAAACTTACTTGAAATAAATACAATCTCAGCTTGAAACAGTTTAATTTTCATTAAGAAATGAGAACCTCATGTGCTGATTTTTTTAACTCTGTAAACACTGAATCAAAACACTTGGATTAAAATTTCAAAAAAAAATTCTTATAGTGAACAAATCTTTGTACTCTTTTCAGAATTAAATTATCAGCCTCCTACTTAGGTGTCGTTTTTTACTATCTCCATGACAGGTTCATGCCCCCTGATGACCCTCTTGGCAGACATGGCCCCAGTCTGGATAATTTTCTGAGGAAGAAACCTATTGTTCCTGAACACAAAAAGCAGCCTTGTCCATATGGTAACTTTCTTGATGAATATTGAGTACATGCCTTTAGAACACAATATTTTGTTAAACTTTTGTTAATAAAAATAAACACTTAAAATTTTGGATGGCATAATATGTGGTTCTTTGGATTCCAATTAAATTTCAGAAAATGTCTTAGCCATGAAAAATAATTATTTTTACCTGTTTGGATTCAATATAAATGCATTTCCTTATATTAAAACATGGCTCATAAAACGCTGTTAATTCTACATGAAGTTAAGTGAAGAAAAATTTAAGAGTTTTTTTAATCTAGAAACAAATCAAATGAGCATGGTTCTATCGCCTACAGTAGTACACTATGCTCTTCAAAACAGAATTTCCTACCTAATTATAAAGTCCTACTAGAAGAGAAGGGGCAGGTAGCACTTGAGGACACAGAGATACTAGCCAAAAGTTCTGGAGGTGGCCGGGCGCAGTGGCTCACGCCTGTAATCCAAGTAGTTTTGAAGACTGTGGTGGTTGGATCACATAAGGCCAGGAGTTGAGACCAACCTGATTAACATGGCGAAACCTGGTCTCTACTAAAAATACATAAAAATTCACTGGGCGTGGTGGCGCATGCCTGTAATCCCAGCTACTCAGGTGGCTGAGGCACAAGAATTGCTTGAATTCGGGAGGCAGAGATTGCAGTAAGCTGAGATCACATCACTGCACTCCACCTGGGCGACAGGGCAAGACGCTGTCTCCAGAAAAAAAAAAAGTTATGGAGGTGATTATTACTCATTCGGCCAACTTCCTACTGCTCTTGATAGTAAGAAAGTGAGAAGACTGAGAAGTGACATTTCTCAGGAGTAAAGAACAGGGTAACACTCAGCACAGCTCCCAGTTCTGTCTTTGTCTCTTCTACAAGTTAAAAACATAGAGCCAAACTGAGTTTTCAGGATTTGATGGTATGCTCCTTTGCCTAATTAATTTTACTCTTCTTAGGAAAGAAGTGTACCTATGGACACAAGTGCAAATATTACCATCCCGAAAGGGGCAGTCAGCCGCAGCGGTCAGTGGCTGATGAACTCCGTGCCATGTCCAGAAATACGGCAGCCAAAACTGCAAATGAAGGGGGACTGGTGAAAAGCAACAGTGTTCCTTGTAGCACCAAGGCTGATAGCACTTCTGATGTCAAACGAGGTGCTCCAAAGAGGCAATCAGATCCAAGCATAAGGACTCAAGTCTACCAAGACCTAGAAGAAAAGCTTCCCACCAAAAACAAATTGGAAACAAGGTCCGTACCTTCCTTAGTTAGCATCCCAGCTACTTCTACTGCAAAACCCCAAAGCACTACATCTTTAAGCAATGGCCTTCCATCTGGAGTTCATTTCCCACCTCAGGATCAAAGACCACAGGGACAGTATCCTCCAATGATAATGGCAACCAAAAATCATGGAACGCCAATGCCTTATGAACAGTATCCAAAATGTGACTCGCCTGTCGACATTGGATATTATTCCATGCTGAATGCATACTCAAATCTGAGTCTCTCAGGCCCACGAAGCCCTGAAAGGCGTTTCTCCTTAGACACAGATTATAGAATAAGTTCCGTAGCTTCTGACTGCAGCAGTGAAGGGAGCATGAGCTGTGGGAGCAGTGACTCCTACGTGGGGTACAATGACCGGTCCTATGTCAGCTCCCCCGACCCACAGCTAGAGGAGAATCTGAAGTGTCAACACATGCACCCTCACAGCCGCCTTAATTCTCAGCCCTTCCTGCAGAATTTCCACGACCCCTTAACCAGAGTGCAAAGTTACAGTCACGAAGAACCAAAGTTCCATCACAAGCCTCCTCTTCCGCACTTGGCTCTGCACCTGCAGCACCCCGCTGTGGGCGCCCGGTCCAGCTGTCCCGGCGACTACCCCTCTCCTCCCAGTTCAGCACACTCTAAGGCACCACACCTAGGGAGGTCCTTGGTGGCCACGAGAATAGACAGCATCTCTGACTCTCGACTTTATGACAGTTCTCCTTCAAGACAAAGAAAGCCTTATTCCCGCCAGGAAGGCCTGGGAAGCTGGGAGAGGCCAGGTTATGGGATCGACGCCTATGGGTACCGGCAGACTTACTCCTTGCCCGATAACTCCACACAGCCGTGTTATGAGCAGTTCACCTTCCAGAGCCTCCCTGAGCAGCAGGATCCAGCCTGGCGGATCCCGTACTGTGGAATGCCTCAAGATCCCCCCAGGTATCAAGACAACCGAGAAAAGATTTATATCAATTTGTGCAACATCTTCCCACCTGACCTTGTGAGAATTGTCATGAAAAGGAATCCCCACATGACAGACGCCCAGCAGCTTGCTGCAGCCATTTTAGTGGAGAAATCCCAGCTGGGTTATTGAAAGATGATGCATCTTTGTGGTGTTTAGTAGTTTTTTGTTCAGCTCAAATGCTGAGGGAGGTTTGCTACAATAGCACAAGTGATCTCCTTCTCAGCAAGGAGGTTATATAGTATCCATTTATGTGAAATACTGTATCATGGAATCTGTATGTATAGCCCCACATGGTGGAAGTATCACGGGATTGCTTTACATTTAAACTTTTTTTTAACATTTCCTTTTTAAAGCTATATCCTTGGCTGGAAATTTTTCCAGTTTGATTTAATAGATGTATCTGTGATCTTTGATATTAATCTTTGGTGCATCAGGGGTTTATATGCAGCACTTTTTATCTTTGTTTTGTGTTTTATTAACTTGGTGTTTGCCTATCAATTGCAAGCAATTACAATACCTTCAGAATGTGGGACATTTGACGAGACCTAGCAAACTATTTTTTCGAGCCAAGCTTAATTAGACTCTTTTACAGCTTTTTAAGTTATTTTTATTTGGGGAAAGTGGGCTTCTTTGTGCTATAATCATTATTTATAGAAACAGAGATATACTACAGCACTGACTTTATATTTTAAACAAAATGTAAGTTACCAGTTTTATGTTGAAATGGGTAACAGTATATATATTAGAATGATTTACAATATGGCACTTTTCATCGTGTTATTTTTGTTTGGATTTTTTTCTGTTAAGAAATTAGTTAATTTAATATGGTCGATTTAAAAGAAAGCAGATGCAATCAATGGAAAAAATATTTCCATTTTTTTTTTTAAATGAATAAGGCAAAAGCCGTAACTGTTACAGGTTAGAGCTTCGTTATCCAGCTACGACGTGCTTCTAGACAGTAGAAATGGAATTGATTTCCTAGATTTCCATTAACTTGTATTTTTAATACGTCTGTCTTTTTTGTTTTGGGGCACAACAATACTGGATAAAATAACCCTTTCACAGCACTTGCCTGTTTTTAATGAATCTAATTATTCACAATGCAACTTTTATATTTAACATGCTCTTTAGCTTTCCTGCTATTTATCAAGGCTGGCCTGAGGTGGTTTTATGAGTTGAGGATATGCAACGTTTCTTGATACTGCACTATAGAAATGGTAATGGAGGAGTTGTAAATGGTAACTTAAAATTTTTGTAATATATTGTATATTTTCCATTTTCCTGAAGGTAGTTTTCTTGGGGGGCCTGTTATATTATTAAGGCCAGATTCTTGCCACATATAGTGTAGTTTTAGATACAGACTAAAGTCTGTTCTAGTATTAGTAAGGGATATTTCTGGTTTCAAAGTCATGGGTTTTGCTAGCGGTGAATACATTTCTGTGGATTAGAAGATAGATTTTGCAGTCAGTGGCAGACAGTTGTGTGATTGATATCACTTGACTGTTGCCTCCAGATTTTGAATTGTACTTCGTGTAAGAGACGAGTGCAGATCTTTCTCTGTAGTCTGCCTAGATGCCCTGGTTATTGTGATTATTCTACATGCTACAGTTTGAAGTAAAGCCCTGAAAAACCAGAAAGTACCTTTTACTGTTGATACAAATTGTATCTTTTTAACTATAAGAACTATTTTGATTTGTAGATCTAGTTAAAACACAAGTATGTAACTATGATTAGACTTTTGGGCAACATTTTATCCCTTATTTAAATACAAATTTTTAAAGTAAAAATTGAGGTCTAGAATAGGTTAGAAAATAAAAATAACAATTTAGATAAATAAAAGTGTCTGTCTTAGTTTTATATAATATATTAAAACACATTAAATAAATTTATTGGCATTTTCTTTCTCCTAAAACTTACCTAGTGTGAGCTTAAAATAAAGGTAAAATGCTGCCTGAAAATAATCTCCAAGCACCTTTGACTAGGATAACATTTTCACTACTTGTGCGACACTGTGTGTTGCATGAAGTAGGATTTGGGTATACAGTAAATGCTTCTAAAAGGCATTGTGCATATTGACATATCCAATAATCTGAACCGTGTTCAGCAAACTTAATTCAGGAAAGTGATATTCTACACAATTATTGCTGTTGTGTTTGAAATGAGTGGCACTCATCTGTACCCAGAAATAATATGGGTGAGGCCACACAACCCATTCTGAGTGGTGTCTGTCCGAGAGCAACCCTACTCACATGTGAAATTGTTCTCCTTGATTTGGTTAGTCACTGTAAAGCAAATTTAAATGTAGAGGTTAACTCAGTGCCAAAAATAGGGTCATAAATGTGTAATATATTTTATTTTAGTCACATTCTAAGCTTTTTTTAGTATGAAATCACTTTTAAATTATACATTTAAGTTTTGCTTCCATTTTCTACATTTTAGCATTTTCATTATTTGAACATCTGCCAAATTTTACTACATGTGTTTCACTGAGATCTTAGGTGAGATGTGTGTGACACTTTGAATTTGACCTTCTTGTGTTATTAGTTGACTATTTGTCATTGCCTCATGGATTTTAAACTGTGGGAAAATAGTGTAGCCAGCTGTCACCTATACTGAAGTGAATTGCTCTGAACTACCCACACTAAATCCTTCAGTGTAATTAGTTATGAGTTTAAAAATAGCAGTTTTCTTATGTGAAGAGGACAATTTGTCCCCTTTTTTTGAAGCACCAATGTTGCTTTCAGAGCTGTAGAATGAAATAATTGGCAGACTTTAAGTACAGCAAATTCTTACTTATCTAAAGCAATAGGTAAAAGGAGTTCACCATTAAATTCAATCTATCGCTGATCCCAAGCCTTCATTTTAGCCAAAACTTTCTCTCTAACCAAATCTTTTACCAGACTTGCTAATAAATAACCAGAGAGGTGTGTTAATAAGTGAAATTGCCAGACATGGTCAACTGATGAGAAAAAAAGGATTCAGATTGGAGTATTTTGCCCCTGAATAATTGACAGTTGACTGTACTTTTACACAGTAATTAACCAGTCTGTTGTCTCTGTGTCTTAGTCCAGAGGGAATAGTACCCAACTGGCCAAATACTGGCCCTTAGTATTTCCTCCTTTCTTGCATGTGATACAGACGTTTTCAGTCTTGTTTTTATGATCGCTCTATATATCCTGATAAGAGTTTGTCATTGACCTACACATTTGGAAGAAATGCCCACCAGGATAAGATACTTGATACTGGTGGAAACTTGAACTTCATGTTTTTATGAAAATTCATTTATGAGAATATGTAATATAACAGGAGTATTTTATATATATCTATATAAACAAATATGTATTTGTTATGTGGTATTAAAAACAGGGGTTGGGGGGAGTGCTTCTGATGACTAACTTTTCTCTAATTAAACTATGTTTCTTTGAGTTGTGGATGACCAAGTCTGGGGTCTGGACGGCCAATGATAAAATTTAGAACCACTTGGATGGAAAGCAATTCTTCACTGGTTTTATTCTTGGTATTTTAAAAGAATTATTTTGATAATTGTAATAGAATGTGTACTTTTGAAATACACAAAAAATTTAAAGTAGTATCGATTATACAAATAATTATTTAACATGTCTTTTATGGATGTATCTATATGTATATAGACAGTAATATATTTATAAAACAAATATACTTTGCTTATGTTATAGCTGCTTGTGGCAGGTGGGAGGATGGCTCTGGATGTGTGTGTGCGCGCGTGTGTGTGTGTGTGTGTGTGTGTTTTGAAAACTCTTAAACTGTTTTCCCTCTGATTTACAATGGTATTTACTTAGTGTATTTGGTTTTCATTATTCTTTTTGCTATCCAACTTCCTTATTCAAGATAAATTAAGATATACCATTTTCTGGCCATTCTGTTGGTATAAGGTGCATCCATTTTATGATCATCTAACTTCTGGAGAATTCCCAAGTGACCTGAAATCAAACAGGTTCTGGCTGGACATATGCTTATGTTCCAAATATTAAAGATGGTAATTCAGCTAACATGTTAAGCTTCCAAGGTATATACACCAACAAATAAAATGAGGTATTAAAAAGAGATGGATTATACACATGCATTAGAATAAGAGAAAACAGTGTTAATGAAAGTAAAGCAACATATACTGTCTTAGCCCCCTAGGGAAGGGGGTGACTTTTTCTGTAAAGGATCAGAGTAAATAATTCAGGAATCATATGGTGTTAAAATAGCATCTTAAAATCTACTCACCTCTGCCTTTATAGCATAAGAACAGTCACAGATAATATGTAAACGAGTGAGTGTGGCTGTGTTCCAATAAAACTTTATTTACAGAAACAGGGAGCCAGGCAGATTTGGCCTTTGGGCCATAGTTTGCTGATCCCAAGCAGCAAATCCTAGTATATGTTAATAGAAGAAATCATAATTGCATTTCAGTTGACATTAAAAGAAAATCTGACATCCTCCAAAAGAGAATTGTGAGACACTCAAACCATCTTAATTCATTTGAGTTTTTTTTACCTGTTTACATCCATTATTTGAGGTATTTCTTGTGTTTAACCACAAAAAAAAGGATGCTGTTAAAATGTTTTAGTATGTATTGAATTTTTTCATGAACCTTTCATTTCTATTGATAAATAGGAATCCCTCACCAACCTTTTGTTTTTTAATAGTCTCATGGACCAAAAAAATCTGTTACAGCATTTAATTAGCCACAAATACATTTTGGCTGCATTTACCAGTTACATTTTTCTGTTGGTTTTGGCTTCTAATAAATGACATATCTGCCATTCTTTAAAAATGGTTTTAAAGAAGATAAATATATTGTAATTTCACATGCTATAGCTTTATTCTGTATGATTAAAAATCGTCACTAGTATAATTGTAGCTATAATGTGAGTGGCATGTTTCAATGTAACTCTTTATAAGAAATAAAATGTATCTCTGCTTTGTCTGTCCAGATCTTTAATGTAGGTTTTTCATATGCCTTGGGACTGTCCTTGGTGAATGATATTCTTCATATGATCATGTGTAATTTGAATTCATTGGAAGTACACGCTGCTGAGCATGTTCATTCACAGTGCTCTATACCTGGTGTTGAATCAGGAACATCCTTTTAGTCTGAACATCATTATCCACTTAAATAGTTGAACTTTCTTTTAAAATTGGAATGCAACTCTAGGTTTTAACAATGTTTATTGTTTAAGTGGTGGCTTTGTTTTTCCTTAGTAGTTTCTGTTGTTAACTTGCTTGTCACTCCTGTTACAGTGTTACTGTTATGATCCTTAGTCTTTTAGATTTAAAGACAATTTAAGGTTTTTGCCATTTGGCAGTAGAAAATGTGCATGTTTTAACTTCGTTTTTTAAAATCCGTAACGTTTTACTTCTTGAACCATGTACCAAATTTGCCAGTTTTCTGTCCAAGTATTTCAGATGAATAACAAGATGTTGTCCGTTAACGCTTTCACCATCTTTCTTAAAGCAGCTTATGTTCCAAGGGAAAAAGGCATTGAAAAGCAATGGTTTGTTTTTATGAAGAATATGTTTTTGAATTTCTTCAGTTTTTTTGAAATTATACATTTCTTGCCTTATGTGAAATATTCACAAATGCAAACTTCTGCAGAGACAAAGTATTTCATTGCAAGTGTACCAGGTTATTGATTTTATCTTTTGCTTTTAGGGTTTTTCCTCCCAAACCAGAGTCGTATGCTGCTAGTAGAATTTTTTATTTGATCCTGTGATCTTTTCTTACAGGAAAAGTAAGGCAAAGGATGTTTAGTGTAACCATCTGATAAACTAATATGATTGTATTTATCCTCTGTTCTGTGTATTTCTGTAATGGACTCTTTACAATTCCCAAAGCAGTATTTTAGACCTACTGGAAATCTGTATCAAAACAGCTATGTGACTCTGCCACTGAGAAAAAAATTTAAAAATTAACTTTTCTTATGGTGGTTTGTTTTTCTTTCATGAAGAAATTGATCTCATATGGCAGCATAGATGCTAAATAAAAGCATCATACTTCTCTAGTTTGCCTGCATTCAGTGGTTAACATGAGCATTGTGTAAGATAAACACGTGGTCAGTATCAATGTAAATGTTAGAGCCATAATTAATTCCTATGAAAATTGAAATTAAATGTCAAAGACAACTAGGCATCATTTAAGGCATGATGAGAGTGGTTTTTTTTTTCTGAACCCGTCATTATGGTGTTGGTTCCTGGTGGTTTTGAGGTATCATCAGGTGTCTGCCTAAGAGTGTTGGTAGGGACCTGGAGTTTGGATGCCAGATGACACGGACATCCTCTTTTCTGATTATGAGGGCTGCCAATTGATTAAAAATGTATTGAAAAGGCCGGGCGCAGTGGCTCACGCCTGCAATCCCAGCACTTTGGGAGGTCGAGGCGGGCGATTCACTTGAAGTCAAAAGTTCGGGACCAGCCTGGCCAACATGGTGAAACCCTGTCTCTACTAAAAATAAAAATTAAAAAATTAAAAAAATAAAAAATTAGCTGGTTATTATAGCGCATGCCTATAATCCCAGCTACTCAGGAGGCTGAGGCAGGAGAATTGCTTGAACCCGGGAGACAAAGCTTGCAATGAGCCAAGATCACGCCACTGCACTCCAGCCTGGGTGGCAGAGCGAGATTCCATCTCAAAAAATGTATCGAAAAGACTCATGTTGGTGCAGTGGTATTTACTAGAATGCACCCTAACTTTGAGCACTGATGTCCATGACACCCTGACAGGCAGTGGGGCACAGAGAATGAGCATCCACACATTCCCCTTCAAGGAGTTCACCTTCCTGTAGCTGGCCTGGAATGTACAGGGCCACATAGCCAACAGGAATAAGGATTTTGTTTGTAAATATAGATTGAACAGATTTGAATGAATAGAAATGGAAATTTTTATCTCTTAAATAGCTGAGGCTGGAAAACTTAGATCACTATGGGGAAATGTTCTGCTTCTGTGAAATTCCTGCACAGATTGGGAGAGACTGCAGACAGCTGTCAGGTACTCCAGGACTGTGTTTGAATCTCAGTCCTGCACGTATTACTATGGTAACTATATATATATGACACACAATATGTAGAATTTGGGCAAATTCTCTTTTAGAGTCTTTTTCATATGCAGTTGTGAAATTGTGAGAATGCCCGTCTCACAGGCTTATTGTCACTAGCTAGATGGTGGTGATGACACTGGACGTGAGGATGACTCAAGGACAGATGCAAACAAATACAATGTCGCATCCACCCTGTTCTCGCTGAAGTCAAACAGCAATCTTCACTGTATTCCCAACTATTCTAGACAGCAGTATCTTCCGGACCCAATTGTCCTAATAATTTTCTATCAATGAAATACACTGTTTCCGATGCAGTCACCGTATTGAAATGTTCTCATGATTATGATTTAACATTGGGACGTTCTATGTCATTGCGTGAGAAGCCACTATTTCAGAGAGCAGGTTCTCCTCCTATATTGCTTTTTGGACCTTTGCTTTTCTTATTTTTCCCTAAAACTTCTATTTGCATTAAGTCCCCCCCACCCCAAACACACACACACACTTGATTACTTTAAGCTGTGTAACTGCAATCTTAGGGATTTAGACCATTTATTTTGGCTCTACTGGCAGAGGTGATCACTGATGTTTCATTGTTGGCAGAGGAGTCAGCATATTCAAAATAAGCATTAGGTGTGAGAGTTCCCCAGGTACTTCCATAGGCTGAGGGAGAATCCAGGAGAATATGCTATCAGGCTCCAGTGTTACCTGGGATAAGGACTTTATTTATTCTCCACCTAGTACCATTGGGTTAATACACAGTGATGAATGAGGTAGCATGTGAGAAGGGGAGTTTGGTAAAAAGCAACTATAGTAGTGAATTTCTTCAAAACAAAACACCTGCAGTTGGGCCTCTCATTAGTTAAACATCCTTATTTCTTTTTTTTTTTTTTTTTGAGATAGAGTTTTGCTCTTGTTACCCAGGCTGGAGTGCAATGGCATGATCTCTGCTCACCACAACCTCCGCCTCCTGGATTCAAGCAATTCTCCTGCCTCAGCCTCTCGAGTAGCTGGGACTACAGGCATGTGCTACCATGCCCAGCTAATTTTTGTATTTTTAGTAGAGACAGGGTTTCACCATGTTGACCAGGATGGTCTCGATCTCTTGACCTCGTGATCCACCCGCCTTGGCTTCCCAAAGTGCAGGGATTATAGACCTGAGCCACCGCGCCCGGCCAAACATCCTTATTTCTTAGCCTTTGCACCTCAGCTTCTGTTGCCATTTTAGAGTTAATGGTTTTTATTTTTATGTTTTTAAAGGATTTTAAAATGTTTTAACATTTTAAAGGTTTCCGTTTGTAAAGATTTTTAAAACAATCTTTTAAAAAATTTATTTCTCTCTAGGTGCAGTCATCACCCTTGGGTTAAGAGTACACACCCCAGCTCCCCACATCCTACATGTAGCAGATTGGCAAATTACTAAACAGTAATAATTGCCCCATCTCCTAGGGTGGTTAAGAGTAAATGAGCTGAAACAAGTAAAACCCTTTGAACATGCAAATCCATAGTGTGTGTTCAATAAGTGACAGCCATTATTATGTAAATAACTAGGGGTATTTAAAATGCATAGTAATTTTGAGACATTCTCAATAGAGCCTTCCTTGTATCTACAGTTATGCTGTGGAAGAGTCCGAATTCTAACAATCGATGTAATTTCATATATTCAATGGTGAGGTCTATTTCAGGAGTGGTGTTTTAACCTTCAAAGAGTTCTTAGAACCCACTTCCTTGCTGCACCCATCACTCAGCTCTTCTTGGTTTAAGGGTTTTTCTCTGTATCTGTATTGTAATAGGGAAATGATGATTACAAAAAAGTTTCAGAATCTCACAGTTAAGCAGTTTCCAACTGCATCACTAACATCCCCTGCACTCCACTTTTCGCCTGAAGGTGACGCTCGGCAAAACCGCAGGCACCTCTTCTCCCCCACCCCACACACCCTTGACCTAAGTGAAAACAAATGTCAGTCCCTTACCATCAGAACCTACCGGGCCAACCTGGACAGAGCAATAGCTGCTGTGTGGTCTTGGGTGGACGATGTATATTTCTGGGGAGATGTCAGATGACATTGGGAACTGTTTTCCCTTAACCATTTCCTTCTAGTTTATAACTGCTGCTTTCAAAACTAGAGAGATAAGGCTGGCAGGAAGAATACTCACATTTGAGGGTCTGGTACTATATATTTACATAAATTAAAATCCTATGAAACAAGCATTATCCCTGTTGTAGAAATGAGAAAACTAAGACTCAAAAAACTAAAAGCACTTGTTCAAAAACAACCTCCTGATTCAATTCCCACTGTACATGCCTTCAGAATTGTTTTTCACACTTCACTGTGCTGCAAGGCAATACTACGAATGGGCCTTTGATCATCCTTGGTATGAGCTAATCTACACAAAGTTAGGTCTCAGGAATGAAACCAGTTATGCTGTAAAACATGCTGTAACTTTACCTGGGAACAGGGAGGGACTAGGGAAAATATGAACCAGGGCTGTATTTTACCTCTCCTGTGGACCCACACACCTTCATCACTCTGCTTTCATGTACAAACACCCGTGACAAAGATGTCACTTGGATTAGAGGAAAAGGTTTCTTTGAGATCTTCTTGTCCTGAGTGAGGCTTGTGGTGATGGCCTTGAGTCAGGACTCAAGACAGCTGACCAGGGTTCAGTGCTCAAGGCCTCAGAAAACCCAGGGCCCCGCTGCCTCTGATAAGCAAGAGTAGTAAGTTCTGTGTCCAAAGGAGATTATTTCAGAGTCTGGACTTTTGTCTCCAGTCTAGCATTCTTTGTAGCCCTGGAGAGTAAAAGGCAGTACGTTTATTTCTAATGTTTCCAATCATGCTCAGGGACCTTCTAGGGTGTTTTTAGAGAAGGCCTATTTAGCTTTCAGACTCTTAACAATGCCCACTACAAACACAACACTTTTATGCTGAAGCAGCTGCCACTGGCATTTTTCTATGCTTTCTATTTTGCACAAATTCACCATGAGATTAAAAATAGGAAAGTTTAATTAGGTAACCAAACAGATTCCCTTCCTAGTTCCCCAGGAGAACTCAGTGAGGGACAGAGCACTGAAAGAGTACAATGTTTAAATGCACTTCCTGCTCTGGTCCAGAGATCTGGGTGGGTGGGTCTCAGTGCAAGGAGGGTCCTCCTGCAGCCCCTGGGGTTTGGGTGGGGGCCTGCCAGAGGCGAGGCTTTCTGTCTCAGCCTTCAAAGCCCTCTCCTCCCTGCTCTCCACTTTCCAAGGATGTAATTATCATTTATTTGAATAATTCTTTCAAATATGCATGTGAAAAGATTAAGGGAGATGGCAAATACAATTTGGTAACTACGTGAAAAGCTATTCAGTAAACTCCGGAGGAGATTTACGGGTTTGCTCTGTATGTTGCCAAATTAACAAGACAAGGACAAAGCACATTGTGCCATAGTGAATGCAATACACATTAAAATCCTGCAAATTAGACTAGGAAGAACCGAGCAAGGTGCCTGGTCTAGTCCAAGCTCGACTTCATTGCCTACATTGAAGGGAGGTGGAAAGCAGTGGGAGAGGCGGGAGTGGGAACTGGAGGAGGCCCCTTGTTTTTTTTGAGGCAGAGTCTCCCTCTGTTGCCTGGCTGGAATGCAGTGGTGCAATCTCAGCTCATTGCAACCTCTGCCTCCAGGGTTCAATGGGACCACAGGCGCACACCACCACACCCGGCCAATTTTTGTATCTTTAGTAGAGAGGTGGGGATTTCTCCATGTTGTTCAGGCTGGTCTCAGACTCCTGACCTCAGGTGATTCACCTGCCTCGGCCTCCCAAAGTGCTGGGATTACAGGCGTGAGCCACGATGTACGGCCCAGTACCAGCTTTTACAAACCCCACAGCCCGTCCAGGCAGTACCCCACCTGGCTCCTGCCTTCCACACCCCATCATCTCCTCCTGGCTCTGAGTTATCTGCAAAAGTAAGCATTCTCAACTCTGCTGCCTGCTCCCCGCAGCCATGGGGTGCCTGGGGACATTGCAATCACCCTGTTAGCCGAGGCTACAGGCAGATGGGGAATAAAGCAGATGGTAACTGACTTTAAAAGATCCTTCTCCATCTCTCTCACAATTTAATATACAGACTTGTGATACCGCTTCCCAGATTTGTAGCAGGAAATGCCAAGTGGTGAGAGGGGTGGTGCAGGGAATATTTTAATCAAGGATTACAAGGGTTGAGCAATGCCAGGCTCTGGAGGCCTAGCAGGAAGTTAGAGGGGGAGGATCCGGCCACAGCTTGTGCTGCCTGAACTCCTAAGGAGCCGAGGGCGGCAGGTGCATCCCCTAACTCAGACCTACCCTGCTGGGCTGTAGTTCATCTGAACAGGTAGCAATATCACCAGGCCCTTTCGGAGTCCTCTTTGCTGACCTGAAGGCACAGTGCAACATCACACAGTTGGCGGCCTCCAGCCTGCCGAGGGCCAAGCGCACACCATCTCCGCTCCGACCACGACAGAAGCTTTGCCAAAAGAGCCTCTGAGAGGCCCAGAGTTTCTGAGGCCAAGTGCATCTTCCATAGAAACACATTTCCAGAGACATTGGTTCTTTCAAGCTGTAAAGCAAAATGCCCTGAAGCAAAGTAGAAAAAGCTGGGGCCAGGAGTGATGCTCATGGAGAAGAATTTCCTGCCTCCACCCAGTGACAGGAATGGTGAGACTCAACCACTCCCTGGCTGAGGCCTGAGGCCGTGACGGTGTGAACTCCTGTGGGGAGCGGTCAGGTATCGGTGTCCAGACCAGCTTGCTAATCTGCCCCCATTGCCACACTGCACAACCTCGAGCAGGTCCTTAATCTTGAAGCTCAGTTACTTCCGCTATTGAGAAAGGGGATCTTCATTTTATTATATTTTATTTATTTATTTATTTATTTATTTTTGAGATGGAGTCTCACTCTGTCACCCAGGCTAGAGTGCAGTGGTGCAATCTCAGCTCACTGCAACCTCCGCCTCCCAGGTTCAAGCAATCCTCCTGCCTCAGCCTCCAGAGTAGCTGGAATTACAGGCGCCCACCACCACGCCCAGCTATTTTTTATTATTATTATTATTATTATTTTTTTTTTTTTGAGACGGAGTTTCACTCGTTACCCAGGCTGGAGTGCAATGGCGCGATCTCGGCTCACCGAAACCTCCGCCTCCTGGGTTCAGGCAATTCTCCTGCCTCAGCCTCCTGAGTAGCTGGGATTACAGGCACGCGCCACCATGCCCAGCTAATTTTTTGTATTAGTAGAGACCGGGTTTCGCCATGTTGGTCAGGGTGGTCTTGAACTCCTGACCTCGTGATCTGCCCGCCTTGGCCTCACACAGTGCTGGGATTACAGACATGAGCCACTGTGCCTGGCCGAAAGGGGATCTTTTAACCCAGCACAAAGGTTTGTGGGATGTCCAGCTCTGGAGCCCAGGACATGAGAGGTGTCAAAGACAGAAATTCCCTTCCCCGCTGGAGGCCTGTACCTTGGCCCCCATTCTTCCCTCTGTCTCCCAGAGCACATCCAGCAGCTCCCCAAGGCCTCTATTCAGCCTCTGAATAGATCTCACTTTCATCACTTTAGCCTCACCTTTGTCCCTCTCCATGGCTCTGCTGAGCCTTGGCCTGGCCTGGAAGCTCATGCGTGTGTGTGTTTGGTAGAGATGGGTTTCACCATGTTGGCCAGGCTGGTCTCGAACTCCTAACTTCAGGTGATTCGCCTGCCTCAGCCTCCAAAGTGCTGGGATTACAGGGTGAGCCACCTCGCCGGGCCTGAGAGCTTTTGTTACAGCAACCACATCCGATACAGTCTCCCTACTGCTCCTCCCCCACCTCAAATCCTTCTACCCTGTAGCCAGAGTTAACCGTCTGATGATATACTTAGAAATCTTTGACATTCCCTGTGACCTCCCCAACACCCCACCTCCTGCCTCCCCAACACACACCCTGCCTCTCTGATGGGGCCAGGATGTCTGACCGTAACACTCAAAGCTCCTCCCACAGTGACATCCCAGGTTCACCATCTGCCCTCCACATGCACCATGGCCTCTAGACCCTTGGCCCTTCTCACAGTATGCCTGGCTGGCACTCACATTCCTTCAGGCTGTCCCGCAGGATCCGCTGCCAGGGATAACCTCCATCTCTGCTTCACCAGCAAAGACAAAGTCCTTAGCTCCACGTAAATGTCACACTCCACCTGCAGCTCTCCCAGCCTTTCTAACAGAAGCAAGGGAGCACTCTCTTCTAGTGCAGAACTCAACTGCATCCTGATTCTGAATTTGGGTTCAGTACTTCCCCCTTTGCCCAAATCAGGGGTGCCATAACAGTTGGTTTCATTTTTTCCTTTGACTGATTGATCCAGTTGCTAAGTAATATGCCAAAGAAGATCTCGGAGAGAGAACTAAGAGTCACCACCACCTGTGGCGTCAGGTTTAGGACTATGCAGTGGCCGTTACATCAGTTGGCCTCTGCCCCGGAGATCACCATCTAAGTCAGGGCAAGAGGACTCGTCTATGATGTTTGCAACCAATGATTAGGCTGTGGGAAGACAGGAGAGGTTCATAGAGAAGGTGGCCTTGGACCCAGGTCCCAAAGTTTGATAGCTTTTAGGGGGCAGAAAATATCAAAGTTAGAAGAAATCAGATACAGAAGCAAGGAGGCATGACGGAGCACTTTCCAGAGACAGAGGGATAGCGCCCCCAAACCCCGAGCGTGCAGAGAGGAAGCTGGAGATGCCGAGGCCAGGCTGCAGAGGCTGCTGTTTGAGCAGCTCAGGATTTGGGCCTTTACGGATTATAAAGAGGGAATGCCGGGGCTTGACTTGATGACAGACGCATCTGCTTTGGCCGGCACAGCTTGTGTCTCTTTTCGTTGACTGCCTCCAGCCATTTGCGTACTTCCTACGTTGATCCTGGCCACCGGCCCTGCCGATTTTCTTACACCAGGCTCCTAAAGACATTCGAGTTTTGGGTCCCTGCAAACAGGTAGTACCGGGAACAGGGAAAATATCAAAGATTTTTACACAGTACCAAACGGTGGAGCACAATTTTGAGGAGGGTGACTAGACCAGAGCAGTTCAGCCGGGGAAGCTGCCGCAGCGACCATCCCAGAGAGCTCGCGCAAGGCCCACCGAGGGCCAGAAGCAGGGAACCAATGCCAGACATGTTTGGGAAGTAGGATCAAGCGACGCTTTTTATTTGGGTGATGCTGGATAAGCGTTTTGCCTGTAACCATCCGTCACGAGTGGAATCCTGGGCCCGAGTCCCAGTGGCAAAAGGCAGCAACGAACGCCACGCCACGCCAGGAAGTACCACGTCCAGCCCCGAGCCGCCACCCAGCAAATGTTCAGTCCCGTCACTGCCCTTGCCTTTCCATTGTGTCTAGGATGTTAAGGCCCCATCTTCCCAATTCCACTTGTGCCCCGCTAAATCCTGTCTCCACAGAGTAACCAGAGCATTCTCTTAAATATCTAGGTTGGGCATGGCGGCTCATGCCTGTAATCTCAGTACTTTGGGAGGCCGAGGTGGGCATATCACCTGAGGTTGAGAGTTTGAAACCAGCCTGGTCAACATGGCAAAACCCTGTCTCTATTAAAAATATGAAATTAGCCGGGCACGTTGGCGGGCACCTGTAGTCCTAGCTACTTGAGAGGTTGGGGCAGGAGAATCCTTGAACCCTGAGGCAGAGGTCGCAGTGAGCCGAAATTGCACCACTGCACTCCAGCCTGGGCAACAGAGCAAGACTCGGTCTCAAAAATAATAATAATAATAAAATCTAACAAGGTAAGTTGTACCTGCAGATCCAGCTATGGAATGCCTCAGCATCTAGGCCTCCCTGCACTGCTCTGGACTTCGTTCTTCTTCTTCTTATTATTATTATTATTATTATTTTGAGATAGAATCTCACTCTATTGCTTAGGCTAAAGTGCAGTAGCGCGATCTCAGCTCACTGCAACCTCTGCCTATCAGGGTCAAGCAATTCTCCTGCCTCAGCCTCCTGAGTAGGTGGGTCTACAGACGTGCACCACCACTCCTGGCTAATTTTTGTATTTTTAGTAGGGAAGAGGTTTCACTATGTTGACCAGGCTGGCTTGGACTCCTGACCTCAGGTGTTCTGCCTGCCTTGGCCTCTGAAAGTGCTGAGATTACAGGTGTGAGCCACAGCACCCAGCCCCAGACTTTGTTCTTTAAGAAAACTATCGAGTTGCAAAATGTGAAGTCAGCTGTGTAGATCTGCCTCGTCCTTCAGTGCTCATCATGCTCTGTGCAGGCCAAACTGGACCCATCCTATTCCCCCCACCCCCACGTAGCCAAGGTTTTCCTCATTAGCTCCAGCTTGGGGCTGGGATTTGTTCCCTCCCAACTTCACCTGTCAAAATCTTCTCCTCTCCAGGAAGCGTCTCCTGCGGGAATCCCCTGTCACCACTCTCATGGCAGGTCTCACCCTACCTTCAGTTACCCACTTCCCTTGGCCACTGTAGCAGGCAGCACACAGCCCCGTGGTCACCTGCGTGAAGCTGTTTCTCTAGTTCTGCTGTGTGGGGCTCCAGGCTCCTTCACCGGCCTTCTTGCAGTTTCCTCAGCCTGTGTGCATGCTCCTATCTCAGGGATTTTATTTTATTTATTTATTTATTTGAGACAGTCTCACTCTGTCACCCAGGCTGGAGTGCAATGGCATGATATTGGCTCACTGCAACCTCCCCCTCCCAGGTTCAAGCGAGTCTCCTGTGTCAACCTCCCGAGTAGCTGGGATTATAGGCACACGCTACCATGCCCAGCTAATTTTTGTATTTTTAGTAGAGACGGGGTTTCATCATGTTGGTCAAGCTGGTCTCGAACTCCTGAGTTCATGATCTGCCCGCCTTGGTAACTCAAAGTTCTGGAATTACAGGCATAAGCCACAACGCCTGGCCACCTCTACATTGTTATTTGTCATTCCCTTTGCCTGGCTTTATCTTTCCAGGTGCCTCATGGATCCTTCTCTCACTTCAGGTATATGCTCAAATGTCACCTTGGTGAAGACTTCCTGACATTTAGAAAATTGCAGCTCTAGCCACCCCTCTTGGGTGTGCCCCGTGTTATATTCCTCCACAGCATGAACCACCGTCGGTTGAACTGTGTGGCTCCTTTATTGCTCAGCCCCCGTCCTGGGACATACACTCCATGAAGGCAGGGACTTGGTTTATTTGGTTGCTCAGTTCACATATGATGAATGAATGGACAAAACTGCTTGGTTGCCACATTCGAGGTATCACCTTGGAGTGCGGTTGGATCTGCCTGAGTTACAGTAGTTCAAGGTGGTGGCCAGGACCCAGGCCACACACACACACACACACACACACACACACACACACACACACACTAGCTCAGGGCTGCATTTTTTTTCTTTTCTTTTTTGAAATGGAGTCTCACTCTGTTGCCCAGACTGGAGTGCAATGGTGTGATCTCAGCTCACTGCAACCTCTGCCTCCGGGGTTCAAGCGATTCTCCTGTCTCAGCCCCCTGAGTAGCTGGGATTACAGGCGTGAGCCACCATGCCTCGCCTCTTTTTTTTTTTTTTTTTTTTTCAGATGGAGTCTTGCCCTGTCTCCCAGGCTGGAGTGCAATGATGTGATCTTAGCTCACTGCAACCTCTGCCTTTCAATTTAAAACGATTCTCTGGCCTCAGCCTCCCCAGTGGCTGGGATTACAAGCATGCACCACCACGCCCAGCTAATTTTTATATTTTTGGTAGATATGGGGTTTCACCATGTTGGCCAGGCTGGTCTTGAACTCCTGACCTCATGATCCACCCACCTCAGCCTCCCAAAGTGCTGGGATTGCAGGTGTGAGCCACGACACCCAGCCAGGGTTGCATCTTAATGCTCCTCTAAGGTCATGAGCTGAGCTACTTGAGGTTGGCCTCTTCCCAGTATCCTCCACTGCCCTGGTGCCCTGGTGGGCAAGAGGTGAGGGGGCCTAGATGAGTTGAGCAGTGGAGCCTCAGGGTTTGGCTAAGAATGGGGGCATGGCTCCCTACCTTCATTTTACAATGTGTGGCTTTGAAGGGCGTTCCCAGAAATGGCAATGGACAAAGGCAAGACCCAAGACCCAGGCTGTACAGTCCAGATCGTATCTACCAACTTCCAACACGGCAGGGGAAAAGAGGTGTCCACACACACCAGGTGGTTTACCAGGGCAGAGTCATTTTAAATCAGTTTCACTGTCCCACAGCAGCAGCCTGAAAAAAAAAAAGGGTAGCTTTTATTCTTAGACACTGTTACCACCTCGGATTGAGACCCTGGCACACCTTGGAGTCACCAGCAGCTCAGTCGACTCCTGATGACTTGGGTACAAGCCCCCCTCACCTAGCCATCTGCACACTCCTCACCCCTCCCTGTTCCTCCTTCAGCCACCCTCTCCCATGCCTACTGTGCTCCAGGACTGGGTCAGCATGAGAGAAAGTGCTTGGCTCCCTGCTTTAGCAGCTTTCTGAGAGGAAAAAGCTGAGACTTCCAATTCTACCCTTCTTTGAGCTATCAGTGAATGGGCACTACTGAGCACCATGCAGTCCTGGCCCCAGTGCTGGGCACCCAGGCGATGCGGAAGAGGCGGGGCTCCAGGAAGGCAGAGACGCCTTCCAGTCACTCATCCTGCAGCATCTCCAGGGCCCAGGAATGAATGTTGGCTGGCTGTGGTGGCTCATGCCTGTAATCCCAGGCAGGGTATCTCAAAGGCCAAGACCTGTGGATCGCTGAGCTCAGGATTTTGAGACAGTGAGACCAGCCTGGGCAACATGGCGAAACCCCGTCTCTACTGAAAATACAAAAAATAGCTGGGTGTGGTGGCGGGCACCTGTAGTCCCAGCTACTCGGGAGGCTGAGGTGGGAGGATGGCTTGAGCCTGAGAGGTAGGTGTTACAGTGAGTCGAGATCTTGCCACTGTACTCCAGGCTGGGTGACAGAGCCAGCCCCTGTCACAAAAAAAAAAAAGAAAAAGAAAAAGAAAAAGAAAAAAATAGTTATTGAACGAATGAATAGGAGAATGATATTCTCTTGGGTAATCCTGTTCCTCATTGCCACGGGCAATGGTTTCTCAGAACTTGTAGCAAGTCTCTTCATTTCTGCCTTTAGGGCACCTTTTGACAACCATCCCTCAGGGCCAGGTGAGCAGGCTGTCCAGGTAACAGGACATATGAATAGCGCTGCTGTGTTTAATTAAACCAGAAGGAACTGAAAATGGGTTCTGAGCACCTACAGATTTTATGTATTTGGGGAGGAATAAAATAAAATGTATGTGTTACAGAGAGCAAATCACTCTTTTACAGGTGTCAGAATTAAAATCCAGGGAAGTTAAATGATTTGCCCAAAGTCACGCAGCAGAAAATGGCAGTTGGACTTAGAATGTGACTCATCTCAAACCAATGGAAGGCACAGCCAGACCACAGCAGTCAGGCCACTGTGAGGACGGTGAAGAGCGATGACTCGAGCTTGCTAATCAAGGTGGGTTACCTGCACCTTGGTTCAACCACCAACTAAAAAACAGGCAGTGATGAAGAAATATGGTGGGTTCAGGTGCACACACTCAGGACCTGCCGGCTCCTCTCAAAGGTGGCAGTGCAGCCCAGTGCCCAGTCCACATGGAGAGAGGAGCCCACCAGGTAAGAAGCTCTACTTGGCTTGCCATCTGCTATTAATATTTGCATATGTATATCTACCTCTATAGCTATTAGAACAGTTCTTGATCTGTCACCCAGGCTGAAGTGCAGTGGCACAGTCACAGCTCACTGCAGCTGCAAACTCCTGGGCTCAAGTGATCCTCCCACCGCAGCCTCCTACATAGCTGGGACTACAGGTACATGCTACCACCCCAGCTAATTGATTTTTCTATAAAGTGTCTCACTGTGTTACCCAGACTGGTCTCAAACTCCTGGTCTCAAGCAGTCCTCCTGCCTCTGCCTCCCAAAGTGCTGAGATCACAGGCATGAGCCATTAGGCCCAGACTATCTACTATAATTTTAAGGCTGGAGAAACTGTTACAAATATCACTCAGATGACCTTTTTTCCTCTGCCAGCACTCCATAACCTGGTCACTTCTGTCCCTCATTTCTCCTGGAGTCATCAGGCCCACTGAAGGGGCCAGGGCAGCAGGCCACAGTCCATCACCAAGCCTGGCCTTAGGCCACCATGATTGTTTTCCCCAGAGCTGCAGTTTAGCAGGAGTAAGCAAGACCTACGCCAGGTGAAATGGCGCCCTGGATGGCAGGGCTCTGGCCATGCTGCTGTGGATGCTTAGGGCTGGGCCATCTTTTGAGTTGGGAGGGTTGTCCTGTGCACTGTAGGATGTTTCCCAGCATCCCCGGCCTAGCCCCAGTACATGTCAGTGCCACCCACACCCAAGTCTCAGTAATCACAAACTGTTAGGGTTCACTCAGGAGGGCGGCAGAAATATCAAAGGAAAGTTATAGAATATGGTCACAAACCCTTTTGGAAGGCCTAAGGTTTGTTATTACTTGGCTGAAGGCAGCCTTGTCCCTTCAGTTAAATAATTAGATAAACTCCCCACATTCCCTTCTCTCTACTCTAACTAGCTTGTTTAGTCATGTAACCTTTCCCCCGGGGGGCCCTCTGGCTGTGGAGGTCAACCAGGGAGAGTATCCTTTAATGGTATTTGCTCTGGGCATTGGTACCTGATCTTTAATCTTTCGAAGAACAACTCTCTTAACCATGTTAATTACCCACACCTGCGCTTACTCAAAGCCTTTGTTGTTAAATCTGCACTGAATAAATTCAAGGAAGGAGAACTAGAGATCGTGTAGCTGCAATCTCGCTCAGTGGGAAGCGCATGACGCCCTAGTCCACTTGTTCAATATACTCTGTGTCGGAGTGTATTTATTCACCCATCACAGAATCAGGGTCTGCAGGACAGACCCCCACAGGTAGTGGCCCCGACATGACTAACGTTACAACAGATGTCTCCAGACATGTCCCCTGGAAGACCACTGGTGTGCAGGATACAGATAGGAAGGGAGAGGGAGCACATGAGAGCCCAGGTGCAGAGGGGATGATAGGACATAATCTGGCCCTAGAGATGGAGTTGGTCTAAGCACTGTGGCAGGGACAGGGGTGTTCCCCAAATCTTCCCTATGCTCCCCTGCCTTTCCCATCCCCCTTGTAGCCTAGCGAACTCTCTACATGACTATTTCTGACTCTTATTTCATGACTAGTTCTGATCATGAAATATGGCAGAAGAGATAGGTGTCACTCTTGAGCCAAGGCAGTGAACGGCCCTGTGGGGTTCTCCAGCCTCCGTCTCCCTGACATGGTGCCTAAGAGGTATGTTCTCCTGGTGCAGGGAAATCCATGTCCCTGAGGGACTGTGCAGAGCAAGATGCCCCCAAATGAACAGAGAGCAAGGCCTGGGCCTCTAAGGTGTAAGACTCGTGGGGTGGGTGGTAGAGCCTCACCTGCTCCGACTGATGGAAATGTACGGAAGGAGGAAGGGAAAGCCTTTCTGATGGGGTTAGGAGGCCTGAAGGAAGCAGCAGAGATGGGAGAGTCCAGCTGCCAACACTTCTAGAGGGGACTGGCTCGACCGGAACAGCCCCACTGTGCCAGGAGGTTGCAAGAACTTGTTACAGGCAGGGGGTGGGGGTGCAGCGGCAGCCTACTCACAGAGGCTGGAGTGAAGGGTGTGTGGTCAGCAGCAAGGATGATCCAAAAGAGACGTTTTCAGGAACTCATGCATTTGTGGAGTGAAAGAAAGCAGACATGAAATAATACCTGCTGAATGATGTCATTCTATCAGGTACAAGTCAGGCAAAACATACCTACCTGTTAGAGTCTGAGACAGTGCTGACGCTGGAGCGGGGGCTAGTGCCTGAGAGAAGCACTAGGGATGTCTGTGGGGATGCATGCTCTGCTCTGGCCTTCTCCTGAATCCACTGGAACTCATCACACTGTTCCCTAGCCTGCAAATGTTTGTACTTTTACACTTCAGTGACAAGTCATTAAAATCCACTAGCTCCATCATTATTAAAAAGTCTTTATTTGTGCACAGTGCTGAACAAGGTTTTATCCAAGGAGAACTGAGCCTGTTTTAAAAGTCATTTCAGGGCTGATGTACAGCTGCCGTTGACTCATCTTGCTTTCTGCGTAGAACAGAAATGAGGATAATCCATAACCATTTGTTTCTCCCCAAGGCCGTGGGCTAGAAGAGGATATTGATTTGTAAGAATTACTCATGCTAACCGAGAACTGTTTGCCAGCCCCAGGTTAGCAAAGGAGGCCCCGCTGACTCAGACAGCCTTGAGAACATTGGGTTCTTCTGGAGTTTGAGGGAACAATAACAGAACGCCTTCTCTTAGCCAAGTGTTCCTTGGGTCTTCAGTGTGGTCTCCAGTTCAGCAGCCTCCATCTCACTTTGGAACTTGTCTGAAATGCAAATTCTTGGGCCCCACTCCTGACACACTGAATCAGAAACTCTAGTAGTGGAGCCTAGCATGTGTGTTTTCACAACTCCTGCAAGCAATTCTGATGCACAGTCAAGTGAAAACCACTGTGCTATATCCATTGAGAAACAAAGCAAAAGAATAAGGCGGTGAAGCTGTCAGACCACCTTCATTCGTGATAAAGCTAGCTCTAGAGAAAGATCAAGAGATCTTTCAACTAGTCAAGAAATAAGAGTCAGATCAAGAGAAGGATGCCATTTTTAATCCAGGCTCATATGAGCTTATGCCTGTGGCAACTGGGCTTTCTAATACTGCACCCCAGATTAGACAGACAGACTTGCCCCTCCCAGAGGGGAGCCTGGCCTCTGAGAAACTAGGGCATGAAGAGCGGACTGTGGCATGGAAGCGCTCATGCTTCCTGCAGACAGCTCATTCCCCAGAGGAAAATCTGGGAAGAGGACTGGGCTGCAAACCCACCAGTCAAGCAACTCTTCCTACCGAAACAAATGAGTGGGTCACCAGGGAAAGGGCGTGGTGCTGGTCGACAACGGTTGCATCCACGCTGGAGGAGGGAAGCCCCCCCACCAATGCATTTCCTAAGTGTGGACGTGGATGACTAGTGACTGACTAGCGTCCTCCCTTTGGGGTTGCTACACCCATCAGCTTTGGGCCTACACAACTGGGAATAGAACTTGACCAGGACTGACATCCGATAATTCCAGGGGCGCTCTTCATGGGTCACTGCCCAGCCTGACGGGTGTGGGCAATTTACGGGTGAAGAAAAGTGGGTTCTTATTCTGAGGTTTCACCTTCCCACTGGAGCATCCCAATGATAAGCACACATTGCAGTATTTCTGCCCTGTGCAGAAGACAGCCAAGAAGAAATCCAGCCCACAGAGCATGAAAAGTGAGAGCTGAGTATGTTCTGCTTCTGCAGAAAGGGTTTGCTTAGGTGGTGCTTTGACCTGTCATTATGCATTTGTCAGTATCTGAATATAAGCAATCTTTATCACTCATGTCTTTCATCCCCCCAAGATGGTGGATTAGAGGCTTCTAGCATGCCTCAGCCACTTGGAAATAGCAAAATAGTGCATAAAGATCAATTCTCTGAGCTTTGATTTAAGATGGAAAATGGGAATCCACCAGAATAACAAAAGATACCCCAGATTCCAAGGGGAAGGTAGGCAAACAGCCTCCATGATGGCATCCAGCCAATAAAAGCGAGTGAAGCCCCAGAACCTAGCAGGGTCAGAAAGTCCCTCATGGCCCACCTTTCCGCAGTGGTACATGCAACCAGGGCCAAGGGAGAGCATCTCATTTCTCCCAAGCCCTGGAGCTAACTTAGGGAACAGCTTGGACTCTGGGAAAAGTGACAGATATTTTCCCAGACCTGGGATCAAGAGAAGGATGCCATTTTTAATCCAGGCTCATACAAAGTCAGTCATTCTTTGGTGACACTGGCAGTGTAGGCATACAGGCATTTAGTCTCAGGTCAAAGATTGGAGCATTTGCTCTGGAGAAGGGTAGGGGCCTCCCCAGTCAGAACTGGGGAGCAAATGTGGAAGGTGTCCCAGCAGTAGGCACTGGAATTGTGCTCTGCTCTGTCACAGGCCTGGAGGGGGAGGAGGGCTGCCACTGCCGCGGTTTCTCCTGGGCAAAAAGATTTGCAGTCAGAGCCAGCTTGGCACCCTGGAACTGCCTGCATGTGTCATTGCTGGGTGCCTTAGAGATTGTGGCACAGCAGGGCCATCTCTACCCCTGGACATATCTCTAGACATTTGGAGCACCTGCTCACCTGAGCTCACAGCCTGAGCTGCCCCACTCTTCCTAAGTGAGTCCTTGGTATAGCGGGGCCCTCTTTGCTCCACACTCAGGGAGATCACCAGGCATTTGGAGCACCTGCTCCCATGGATTAGCAGCCTGAATCACCCCACCCTTCCTCTGCAGAGTTTGTGTTGCAGGGGGGCAGTCTCTTTACTTCATGCCCAGTCAGATCTCCAGGCATTGAGAGCACCTTCTTACCCAGATTGGTAGCTTGAGTCGCTCTCCCCTTTCTGAGCAGAGATCATGGTGCAGGGGGGCCACTGATGATGCTCCAGGCAGATCTCCAGCAATCTGGAGTACCCACTCTCTTGGAGCAGGAGTTTAGGCTGCCCCCACTCCCTGTGCAGAGAACTTGGAGCTAAGTAGTTTCCCAGCTCCACACCTAGGCACACCTCTGGGAGCTTGGTGGCTGCCCACTGGACCTCTTCCTATGCACTGGCGCTTACGCTTGCCATTAGGACAGTAAGCAGTCCTTCCCAGTCTAGCCCCACTCATCTCAGTTTCCCCAGACATCCAACTTGGTCTCCCCCTGGAGGGCTGAGCAGGGAGCTCGGACCATGGTGCACTGCACAGATCAATCCATTGCCTGAGGAAAAGGAGAGCTTCTTCCAGTAACAAGAATCAAGGATATGCCCATCTGTGTTGGCTACAGCTGGCTGTTACCCATAAGTACTATCTACTGGACTGTTGGTCAAACCACACAGCTCAATATAAAACCTGCCAATAGAAGTGCACAGGGCTATTCATAAAAAGAACAAAAGAATGGCAATAGTCAGGTGTGGTGGCTCATCCCTGTAATCCCAGCACTTTGGGAGGCCAAGGTGGGCAGATCACTTGAGATCAGGAGTTCAAGACCAGCCTGGCCAAGATGGCAAAACCCCATCTCTATTAAAAATACAAAAATTAGGCGTAGTGGCACGCCCCTGTGATCCCAGCTACTCAGGAGGCCAAGGTAGGAGAATCACTTGAACACAGGAGGCGGAGGTTACAGTGAGCCCTGATGGCACCACTGCACTCCAGCCTGGGCAACAAGAGTGAGACTCTGTCTCAAAAGTAATTAATAATAATAATGGCATTCGCAGCAATCTGTATGGAGCTGGAGACCATTATTTTAAGTGAAATAACTCAGGAATGGAAAACCAAACATCTATGTTCTCACTTACAAGTGGGAGCTAAGCTATGAGGATGCAAAGGCATAAGAATTGTACAGTGGACGTTGGGAACTTTGAGGAAGGATGAGAAGGGGATGAGGGATGAAAGACTATGTATTGGGTACAGTGTACATTGCTCAGGTGATGGGTACCCCAAAATCTCAGAAATCACCACTAAAGAACTTATTCATGTAACCAAATACCACCAACAGGCTAATAGAGAACTTCTCAGCAGAAACCTTACAAGCCAGAAAAGGCTGGGTGCTTCTTATGGCATTCTCAAAGAAATTTCAACCCAGATGCTATATCCTGCCAAACTAAGCTTCAGAAGCAAAGGAGAAATAATCTCTTTTATAGACAAGCAATCACTAAGAGAATTTTTTACCACCAGACTAGCCTTACAAGAGATCCTTAAGGGTGTTCTAAATGTGGAGATGAAAGAACGATACCTATCACCACAAAACGCTCCTATGTACATGGCCCACAAACCCTATGAAGCAATTGCACAATAGAAACTACAAAGCAGCCAGCTAACGACTTCACGATAGGATCCAAACCTCACATAGCAATATTAACATTGAATGTAAATGTTCTAAATGCCCCACTTAAAAGGCAGAGTGGCAAATTAGATTTTAAAAAAAAACAACGAGACCTATACCTCTACTATCTTCAAGAGACCCACCTGACATGTAATGACACCCATAAATTCAAAGTAAAGTGTTGGAGGAAGATCTATCATGCAAATGGAAAATAAACAAGAGCAAGAGTCACTAGTCTTATATCAAATAAAACAAACTTTAAATGAACAACAGAAAAAAAATGGCAAGGAAATTACATAATGACAAAGGGATCAATTCAACAAGAGACTTAATTATCCTAAATATATATATGCACTCAACATTGGCGCACCCAGCTTGACAAGGACTTCTGGACTATGAAAAGACTTAGACAGCCACACAGTAATGGGGCCCTTTAACACTCTACTGATGGTATTAGATCATCAAGGCAGAAAACTAAAAAGTTCTGGATTTAAATTTGACATTTGACCAATTTGACCTAATAGACATCTACAGACTATTCTACCCATCAATCATGGAATATACATTCTTCTTATCTATACACAGAACATACTCAGATTGACCACATGCTCAGTCAAAAAGCAAGTCTCAATAAATTCAAAAACCTCAAGTCATACCAACCATACTCTAGAACTACAGTGAAACAAAAATAGAAATCATTATCAAGAAGACCTCTCAAAACCACAGAATTACATGGAAATTAAACAACTTGCTTCTGAATGACTTTTCAGTAAACAATGGAATTAAGGTAGGAATCAAAACAATTCTTTCATCTGGGCGTGGTGGCTCACGCCTTAATCCCAGCAACTTGTGAGGCTGAGGCAGGAGAATCACTTGAACCCGGAAGCAGAGGTTGAGGTGAGCCGAGATTGCGCCATTGCACTCCAGCCTAAGCAACAAGAGCGAAACTCCATCTCAAAAAAACAAAAAATTCTTTGGAAAATATGGAAACAGAGACACACACACCAAAATTTCTGGGATGCAGCAAAAGCAGTGTTAAGAGGAAAGTTTCCAGGACTAAATGCCTACATCTTTGGGAGGCCAAGATGGGTGAATCATCTGAGGTCAGAAGGTTGAGACCAGCCTGACCAACACTGTGAAACCCCATCTCTACTAAAAATACAAAAATTAGACAGTCATGAGGGAACATGCCTGTAATCCTAACTACTCAGGAGGCTGAGGCAGGAGAATTGCTTGAACTCAGGAGGCAGAGGCTACAATGAGCTGAGACTGTGCCACTGTACTCTAGCCCAGGTGACGGAGAGCAAGACTCCACCTCAAAAATAAATAATAAATAAATAAATAACTATAAATGCTTACATCATGAAGATCTGTAATCTCTCAAATTAACAATCTAACATCACACCTAAAAGAACTAGAAAAACAAGAACAAACTGATCCCAAACTAGCAGGAGAAAAGAAATAACTAAAATCAGAGCAGAACTGACATTGAGACCTAAAAGTCTATACAAAGGATCAATAAAACCAAAAATTGGCTATTTGAAAAAATAAAAATGATCAATAGACCACTACCTGAATTAACAGAAAAAAAGAGAGATGATTGAACAAGCACAATCAGAAATTAGAAAGGTGACATTACAACTGATCCCACAGAAATATAAAAGATCTTCAGACACTATTTAGACTTCTGTGAGCAGTGAGCACAAACTGGAAAATCAAGAGGAAATGGATAAATTCTTGGACACATGAAGCCTCCCAAGATTGAATCAGGAAGAAATCGAAACTCTGAATAGAGCAATACCAAGTCCCAAAATTGAATCCGTAATTTAAAAAAACCCAGCATCCAAGGAAAGCTCTGGACCAGATGGATTCACAGCTGAATTCTACCAGATGTACGAAGAAAAGCTGTGGACCAGATGGATTCACAGCTGAATTCTACCAGATGGACAAAGAAAAGCTAGTACCCATTCTACTGAAACTATTCCAAAAAATTGAGGAAGAGGGAATCCCCCCAACTCATTCTATGAAGCCAGTATAACCCTGATAATAACACCTGGCAAAGACACAACAACAACAAGAAAAGAAAACTACAGGCCGGGCACGGTGGCTCACGCCTGTAATCCCAGCATTTTGGGAGGCCAAGGCGGATGGATCACCTGAGGTCAGGAGTTTGAAACCAGCCTGGCCAACAGGGCGAAAACCCATTTCTACTAAAAAAGTACAAAATTAGCCAGGTGTGGTGGTGCATGCCTGTAATCCCAGCTACTCGTGAGGCTGAGGCAGGAGAATCGCTTGAACCTGGGAGGCGGAGGTTGTAGTGAGCCAAGATCGTGCCACTGTACTCCAGACTGGCCAAAAAGAACAAAACTCTGTCTCAAAAAAAAAAAAAAAAAGAAAGAAAAGAAAACTACAAGCCAATATCCCTGATGAACACAGACACAAAAACCCGTAACAAAATACTAGCAAATCAAACCCAGTTAATTTACCATGGTCAAGCTGGCTTTATTCCTGGGATGCAAGGCTAGCTTAACATACACAATTCAATAAATGTGATTCATCAGATGAACAGAATTAAAAACAAAAACCATACAATTATCTTAATAGATGCAGAAAAAGTCTTTGATAAAATCCAATATCCCTTCATGATAGAAATCTTCAACAAATTAGGCACTGAGGGAACATATCTCAAAATAATAAGAGCCATCTATAACAAACCCACAGACAACATCATACTGAACAGACAAAAGCTGGAAGGATTCCCCTTAAGAACAGGAACAAGACAAGGATGCCCACTTTTCCATGCCTATTCAACATAGTACTGGAAGTCTTAGCAAGAGCCATCAGGTGCAAGGCGTGGTGGCTCACACCTATACTCTCAGCACTTTGGAAGGCCAAGGCAGGTGGATCACCTGAGGTCATGAGTTCAAGGACATCCTGGCCAACATGGCAAAACCCCATCTCTATTAAAATTACAAAAATTAGCCGGGCTTGGTGGTGTGTGCCTGTAGTTCCAGCTACTCAGGAGGCTAAGGCAGGAGAATCGCTCAAACCTAGGAGGCGGAGGTTGCAGTGAGCCTAAATTGTGCCACTGCACTCTAGCCTTGGTGACAAAGCGAGACTGTGTCTCAGAAAAAAAATTTTTTTGAAAGAAATCATAGATGATCCAAACAAATGGAAAAACACTCCATGCCCATGGATAGGAAGAATCAATATCATTAAAATGGCCATTATGCCCATAGCCATTTACAGACTCAACACTATCCCTATCAAACTACCAAGGTCATTTTTTCACATAATTAGAAAAATCTATTATAAAATTCATACTGAACCAAGAAAGAGCCCAAATAGCCAAAGCAATCTGAAGCAAAAAGAACAAACTAGAGGCATCACATGACCAAACTTCAAACTATACTGTAAGGCTGCCATAACCAAAACAGCATGATGTTAGTGTAGAAACGGACACACAGATTAATGGAATAGAGTAGTGAACCCAGAAATAAAGCTACACACCTACAACCATCTGATCTTTGACAGAGTTGACAAAAATAAGCAACAGAGAAAGAACTCCCTATTTAATAAATGGTGTTAGGATAACTGGCTATCCATATGCAGAAGAATGAAACTGGACCGCTACCTTTCACCATATGCAAAAAGTAACTCAAGCTGGATTAAAGATTTAAATATAAGACCTCAAATTATAAAAATTCTAGAAGAAAACCTGGCCCTGGCAAAGATTTTATGGCTAAGTCCTCAAAAGAAATTGCAACATTGGCCCTAGCAAAGAATTTATGCTAAGTCCTCAAAAGCAACTGCAACAAAAACAAAAATGGACAAGTGGGACCCAATTTACCTACAGAGCTTCTGCACAGCAAGAGAAACTATCAACAGAGTAAACACACAACCTACAGAATGGGAGAAAATATTCTCAAACCATGCATCTGACAAAGGTTTAATATCCAGAGTCTCTAAAAAATTTAAATCATTCAAGAAGCAAAAAACAACTCCATTAAAAAGTAGGCAGAGGACATGAACAGACACTTCTCAAAAGAAGACATACAAGCAGCAACAAACCCATGAAAAAATGTTCTACCTCACTAATCATCAGAGAGATGCAAATCAAAACCACAATGAGATACCATCTCACACTAGTCCAAGTGGTTGGTATTGAAAGGGCAAAAAAACAGCAGATGCTGGTGAGGCGTGGAGAAAGGGAATGCTTACACACTGCTGGTGGGAATGTAAATTAGTTCAGCCACGGCGGAAAGCAGTTTGGAGATTTCTCAAAGAACTTAAAACAACTACCATTTGACCCAGTGATCTCATCACTGGGTGTATAGTCGAAGGAAAAGAAATCATTCTACCAAAAAGACACATGCATTCATATATTCATCACTGCACTGCTCACAATAGCAAAGATACGGAATCAACCTAGGTGCCCATCAACAGTGGACTGGATAAAGAAAATGTGGTACATATACACCATGGAATACTATGCAGCCATAAAAAAGAATGAGATCATGTCCTTTACAGCAACACGAATGCAGCTGGAGGCCATTATCCCAAGTGAGTTAACACAGGAACAGAAAACCAAATACCACGTTTTCACTTAAAAGTGGGAGCTAAACATGGACATTAAAATGGGAACTACTAGAGATGGGAGAGAGAGTTGGGGACAGGGGCTTAAAAACTACCTACTGGGTACTATGCTTACTACCTGGGTGCCAGGATCATTCATACCCCAAGCCTCAGCATCATACAATAAACTCATGTAACAAACCCGCACATATACACCCTAAATCTAAAATGTTGAAAGTGTAAAATAAACTCTTTTCTGCCTCTCAACTGCACATTTTTGCCATCTAATGACCTTTCTCTTTAACATGAAAATTATGCTACTCCTTTCCCTTTTCCAAAGAAGAGACTCTAAGAACAAAAAAACCTTAGAAATCGCTTAGTCCAAACGCCTCACCTTACAGCAGAGGAATTGGAGGCCCTGAGGGTTGGAGTGACTTGTCCAAGTTCCAACTACCGATTAGCGGCAGAGCCACAGCAAGTGCCCAGGTTTTCACACCCACGGGCTGAAAACCCTCAATCCTTCACAGCTTCATAAACTAAACTTTTGATCATACAGCATTATTTTTCATTGGGATTCTCTCTTACTGCACTATAAACAGAAGCAACTGATAATTTGTCCTACATATTTTCTAATAATTTCCCTTCGTATCACCAGTACTGACTAGAAAACGCCATGTGTAGAAAAGGTTTGCCCAGTGCATTGCACAGAAATTAGCTGTTGAAGGCAGCAGCCCACACTGTGCCATCTTTATCTTTTCACCTGGGGCCTCGGGTTCCCTGATATATCTATTAAAAGGTGAGAGTAAAAACAGGTGTGGCACAATTGTTCAGAGTTGCTTGCTCCATGTTTAAAGAGCTCGACAGATGATTTCCTCAAGTCTCTTCCAGACTATATATTTTATTATTATTATTATTTTTTTATTAGAGATGAGGTTTCACCATCTTGGCCAGGATGGTCTTGATCTCCTGACCTTGTGATCCGCCCGCCTCGGCCCCTCAAAGTGCTGGGATTACAGGTGTGAGCCACCGCGCCCGGCCCAGACTATATTTTTTAATACACAAAAAGTAAACTCGCAAGTGCTGTTTGCCCCTGCCATAGGATATTACAATAGGTTGGAGTGCAGTGTTGCAATCCTGGCTCACCATAACCTCTGCCTCCTGGGTTTAAGCGATTCTCTTGCCTCAGCCTCCTGAATAGCTGGGATTACAACCACCCACCACCACACTCACCTAATTTTTGTATTTTTAGTAGAGACAGGGTTTTGCCATGTTGGCCACACTGGTCTTGAACTCCTGACCTCAACTGATCCACCCACCTCAGCCTCCCAAAGTGCTGAGCCACTACACCCAGCCGAATGCATTCCCAGGTCTTATGACTGAATGATTTTATGCCAACTCCCATTTATAATCAAGGAGAGGCCTGAGAAACCATAATCTGATAAGAAACCACAACTATGTGTTTATCCTTTAAGTTATAAAAGTGCCTGATAACCAAAGATTTCACATAAATTACAAGAGACCGCTTTGGGAATAAATATTCCTTGATATTAGACAAACAACATTGTATCTGCCTAATAAAAGGTTATTTGTTTACGTGTCCCCTGTGGGAAGCGGTTGTCTCTAAAATAACTAGACTTAATATCCCATGTCATGGGTTTTTTTCTGAAAATCTTTAAGGGGTACTTTTGTGCCCAGCAAATACCTGTCAAGTAATTGCAGCACAACATGCACTTGAAGGATGTAAGAGTGACTGTTAAGGCAGCTGACTTGTGTCACAAACTGTCACCCAATCCTCCAAGCTTCAGTCCTTGGACATTCAAAACACCTCAAAGTGCCAGGACTGGTGCCGTTGTATGAATTAATAATGCTGCTTCACGTCCCAGCTCTGCCACCAAACTCTCCTCAACCGTCTTCCTCCAAATACTGGCCAGGTCCAAATTAACTGTGAAATCAGAGAAGAGGAGAACCTGAGATGGGGCAGGCAAGCGATATTCACCGCCTACCACCAGGATGCAGAATCGAGTGTGCAGTAGGGCTCAGGCTGATGTTAGAATATATTTATTGCTACATTTATATACAATTATATAAACAGCTCAGACAGGAAAGAAATGTTGCATCAATTTCTGCAGATTCCACCACCATGTGCACAGAAATGGAGCTGTTCACCACTGAGTTTGCTCTTGGATTGAAGCCATACATTTTTTGAAAAAGTGGGAAATTCTTGGAAATCCTCTCCATAGATTCCTCCTTACAAGCTAGTCATGCAGAAAAAAGTGGGTTCTCAGAAGCTGATGCCTTCCAGCATCTGTTTGGGGGATAGAGTCTTGAAGATGGGGTGCAGGAGATGCTGGCTTGGGACTGCAGAGTGCCGTGCGAGGTCCCAAGACCTGGCCCATCTTGCTAAGGTCTGTCTTTAGGAAAGGCAATTGAGAGGGGTTTGGAGACAGAGACAACAGCAAGAAACGGAAATCCAACAGTAAACCGAGATGAGGAAAGAACCATCAGCCAGGGCCCTGGTTGAGGGAATACTGTCCACCCAGTTCCAGCTGAGATTGCAGACTTTGGAGGATACACACATTCAGAACACCAGGTATGTCCTTATCCTAAAGCTTGCCATATGTCAGTAGCCAGGGGCCTGCATGAAGACACAGAAAGGGAATAGGAAAGTCAGGCAAGAAAGAAGAAAACTCAAAAACACTCATTATTATCAAAATTCAGCTGAAAAAGGCATGACCCTGAAAGTCCTTGCACATTTTGTAAGTTAACATTTAGTCATGGTTAGCTGATGGTTGAGTGATGAAGGGGAATGGAATGCCGCTGAGAAAATGCAGTGATGTACAGATTGCACCAAAATAAAGGTGCGTCCACAAACTCTGCACTCTGACCTCAGCCTGGCTAGAATTACTTTTGGCCTGAAAAGGAGTCTAACATATATATTTTGCAATGTTCTGATCCAGAATTATGATGTGGATATAAGATCACGGCATAAACTCTTTCACGTCACAACCACATACACCTTCGTAACGTGAATCCCAACGGAAATCGTTGAGCAGCCATGGGGCATGTGTGCCCAAGGAATAAGTTTACACCAGCTCCATCGGACCCACCTCAGGCCACTTCCCACCTCAGGGATCCGGGAGGGAGGATCTGCAGATTGGATCTAATCTGACCTCCTCAGCTAAAATCAGCCCAGAGCCTCAGAGAAAGGACAAGGTCTGCAGGTTGAGAGCAAAACACCCACATGTCTAAATACACCAGACTGTGCCAACCTTTGAGGTTGATTAGTCATTTGGGAACAGTCTGATCCCAAGGCTATAGGGGTTCTGTCCATGAATACACCAGTCAGTTCTATCTTGTTCATGGCTTTATTTTATTTTTGAGACAGGGTCTCGCTCTGTCACCCAGGCTCAAGTGCAGGGGTAGGCTCTTGGCTTACTACAGCCTCGATCTCCTGGACTTAAGCAATTCTCCCACCTCAGCCTCCCAAGTAGCTGGGACCACAAGGATGCACCACCATGCCCAGATAATTTTTTGTAGAGCTAAATTTTGCCATGTTGCCCAGGTTGGTCTCAAACTCCTGAGCTCATGCAATCCACCTGCCCCGGCCTCCAAAAGTGCTGAGATTACAGGCATAAGCCATCGCTCCTGGCCTGCCCGTGGCTTTAGATGTCACCTTTAATTCCTTACCACCATAATCCTGCAGGCCCCTAGTCATGAGGCATGCAGGATGACAGTGCTGTGGAGAAGCGCTGGGGACAGTGGGAAGGACCAGAACATCACTCAGAGTCCCTGTTCTTTTTATTTGTTCAATGACTTTATAATCAGCTATGGAGGGGCCCAGCAGGTCTTCCAAGGCTGCCAACTATGTGACATTTCAAGGTGGAGGATGTGGCAATCCCCAGCTCTGCAGATCCCTTCATAAATTCATCTCTAGATAATTCAAAATCTCTTTCTGTCATTTGATCTTGACTTTTCTGATGAGTCATGCAGAAACTTTCTTTTCCTACTTCTGACGACAATAGCTCAGAGTCAAACTTACTTAAAGGATTTGCTCTAAAAAGAACATTAACAGATGAAAATCAAGGAAGAAAAATTATAAAAGGTTAGGTAAATTTTACCTTGGGGAGTTTTACTAATCAACAAAATGGAAAGAGTTGCATCAATGAATTTCTGCACTGGAAGAAAGGGCTAAAGATAAATAACTAAGAAGAATATTGTTTGTGGCAATCTATGGCACATTAAGAATGTGCTTTAACCCAGGATTTTAGTTCAAATATCAGAAATAAGACTAGCTGGAGTCTACGGATTCTCAGCTAGACCCCTTCCAAAGCGAGTGAGAGCAAACAATGATGGATGTGTTGTAGCGTTTCAAGCAGACTTTGACATAAGGAAAGTGTTTTGGTAGTGTCATGAAATATCAGAGAGAATCTTGCATGACTGGCTTTAAACTCATTTCAGAGCAGTCCAAAATTCAAGGCCAAACAAGCAAATTACTTTTAAAAATTCCCCACCTTATCTGAACACATGTGACCATTTTTTGTCACATAAATACATCTAAAACATAGTATTTCTATAAAGGACATTGGTTCTACATCTTTAAGTATTATCTCAAATATATTCACATTTAGCTAGAGGGAGGTTTACAGAACTTGGGGAGACTTAACCAGCAAGTTGGGGGAACTCAATGAACCATTCAAGATCTATAACATAAACAACATTATTGTGGTTTATGTTATAAACCACAGAAATGGGATGAGTCAAATAGTCTCTGCCCAAAAAAGTAAAGAATTTTAAAACAACCTATTGTCATGGTAATCACATTGCAAAATGATTTTAAAATATTACCAAATTGAGGTCAGTACATAATACTCTATTAACCTAGCTTATGAACCAATTCTTTAATTCTTCTACTCCAGGAATCCCCAACCCCTGGGTCGAGGCCCAGTACCAGGCTGTGGCCTGTTAGGAACTGGGAGGCACGGCAGGAGGTGAGCGGTGAGCAAGCATTATGGCCTGAGCTGTACCTCATGTCAGATCAGCAGCGTCATTAGATTCTCAAAGGAGCAAACCCTGTTGTGAACTGCACATGTGAGGGTTCCACGTTGCGCACTCCTCACGAGAATCTAATGCCTGATGATTTAAGGTGGAACACTTTCACCCCAAAACCATCCCCTCCACCCCCCAACCCCATTCCCAGATTGTGGGAAAACCATCTTCCATGAAACCAGTCCCTGGTGCCAAAAAGGTTGGGAACCACTGTTGTACTCAATGTGCTTGTACGGAACTTCATTTTTTTAAATTTTTTTTTTTTTTTTTTTTTTTTAGAGACGGGGTTTCACCATGTTGGCCAGGATGGTCTCGATCTCTTGACCTCGTGATCCGCCTGCCTCGGCCTCCCAAAGTGCTGGGATTACAGGCGTGAGCCACCGCACCCAGCCTCGGAACTTCATTTTTAAGCAAATCTGAATATGTCTTTTTTTTTTTTTTTTTTTTTTGAGACAGTCTCTCTGTAGTCCAGGGTGGAGTGCTGTGGCACTGTCTTGGCTCACTGCAACCTCCACCAAGCAATTCTCCTGCCTCAGCCTCCAAAGTAGTTGAAACTACAGGCATGCATCACCACACCTGGCTAATTATTTTTGTATTTTTAGTAGAGAGGGAGTTTCGCCATGTTGGCCAGCCTGGTCTCAAACTCCTGACCTCAGGTGATCCACCTGCATCCACCTCTTAAAGTGCTGGGATTATAGGCATAAGCAACCATGCCGGGCCTGAATATGTTTTATTTAAAAGAAGAAAAAAAACCTCCCAGCAGAACACAAGTGTCGTGTGAGAACTTGCACTATAATAGTTTCATTCTCAATGCTCAAGAGGGCTCTTTCTAAAGGTAAGAGAATGCTCTAAAGTAGCAGGTCCAATCAGCTCACCAAGATTACAGGTAAAACATCACTGTCATAAACTCTAGCTGACCTCAAAATTATTAAATTGGAGGATGATGTTCTGGCTTGGCAAAGAGCCCAAGAGATGCAAACTATTAAGAAAGAACCCAGAGGGGATAGAATCAGAGGCTGTAAAGAGAGAGGTTGCTCTTGGTCAGTTCCTTTGACTTGAAATTCACAGCCCCTGTGGATGAATAGATTCAGGTCCCACTAGCATCCTAGCAGTTGGAAGGCGCAGCAGATCTCGTGGGCAAGTGGGCTGGCCCTGGTCATGATTGCTGGTTGTACTTACCTAGTGAGGCGGGGGAGCCTTCTTCCTAAGGGTTACATTTGCTTTATGCTGCTTTGGCAAGAGCGCATCTGGAACAATGCATACAGTTTGGGTCCCCACCTTTCAAAAGAGACATTAAGAGGTTAGAAAGCATTTAGCAAAGGAACACAGTAGGAAGCTGAATGGGCAGGCTGACTGCTGGCTCAGCACGTTGTAATAGCAGAAATGCCTTCATCAGCCTGGATTATGTAGGGCCTGTTACTGTCAAACTCCTGCCTAATTTTTAACTTCTTTTTTTTTTTTTCAGTCCACCTTTGAAACTCCACTATTAGAATGTGGAAATAAGAATAACTTTAAATCTTCCTTTTAAGTAGATGCTAGACTTCTAATAGTGTAGCAACTCTACACAAGCTAACTAGTTTCTTTCAGTAATAAGATCTCTTATTTAGAATAATAGATCTTGTCTTAAAGCTATAAACATCAGAACTTCATGTCAAAGTAATGTGTTCTACCAGATTTTATATTTTATTTGACATTCTCTGCTGATTAAGTTAGGCATTAAGTTACTTTCACGTAGCAACCAGACTAATGGCTCCAAAATACTTTTTAGTGCCTACTCTTTAAATCTATAGTTGCTATGTTTTTGAATAAGCAAATTCTCAGTACCTACCTACTAAAAGACTGGATAGGGGGCTGGGCACGGTGGCTCATGTCTGTAATCCCAGCACTTTGGGAGGCCAAGGCGGGCAGATCACAAGGTCAGGAGTTCGAGACCAGCCTGACTAACATGGTGAAACCTTGTCTCTACTAAAAATACAAAAACGAGCTGGGCGTCGTGGTGCACGCCTGTAATCTCAGCTACTCAGGAGGCTGAGGCAGAATAGCTTGAACCCGGGAGATGGAGGTCACAGTGAGTCAAGATGGCACCACTGCACTCCAGCCTGGGCAACAGATTGAGACTCTGTCTCAAAAAAAAAAAAAAAAACACTGACTAGATTAAGACAAACAAACCATGAAAACTACCTCCTCTGCAGACATGTTGGCATTGCAGGAATTAAAGAGGTCAATTTCGGCCCTACTTTCTCTGGTCTGTCTTCCTCAGCTGACTCACCTGCCATTCTCCAATATACCCCTTAGCAATACTGAAAACAAAGTCAGAATTAACTCAACAAAGAAACTGCTAAACTGGCCAAGCTTAGCTGTGAGTCAGTTCCCTGACTGGGGAGAATACTGGTTACAGTATTTTTTAACCTTTTGGGTGAAACAATTACAAATGCAGTTACTCGAAATCTCCATCTTATGAATGAGTTATGTACCAAAAGGGCAGCTGTGGCGGGTTGCTTCACATGGAGACCATGTCACGGACAGTGGTTCTGTTTCCAGGCAGTTTAACCCATAATGAAAAACTGAGTCTTTGCAGTGAAATACAGTAGAGTCTCCAAATTTGTCAAAGGTTTTAATAAAGGAACACAGAAACAATGACATTTGTTAACAGTTATATAATTTTTCTTTAATACTTGAGCTTGATGTTAACCTGGGCAGAAATAATTAGATAGTACCTGAAATTTAAGATATTTTAAAGGGAATTTTAAGTATTTTCAGGGACCTGAAGGTAGTCTAGCTGGCACTTTATTGTATGAAATGTCATTTCAAAATGTAGAGCTGTAGTTTTCCCAGTCACTGGTAGTACTATTCTCACTGTGGTTGAGGTAGATTTAGACTCATAAAGGAGCAAAGAGAGAGCAAAGGAAGAGAATGATTTTCATGAACATAATGAGAAAATTTAGGAGAGCATGAGAAAGGAGGATGGGGGAGTAACGTTAATGGGTAAAAGGCACAAGAGAGAGAATAGAACTGAAGGAGAAAACTGCATGTATGAGTCTCCCTAACAGGGAAAGGTAGAGAGACGTCCGAAATTTCCAAGTTTTGCCACCAGGTGGCGCCACGAGATTAGATGACTATTTTAGTTGAAGGCCGCAACAACTGAAGGAGTGAGGGTGAGATACATAAAAATCACATGGCTGGATATTCACAACATAGGAGGCTCAGGATTTGTGAAGCGGTAAGCCATGGGTTAGAATATATATCCAGTTATATCAAGAATATATATTAAATTATGGCTTCGAATGTATAACAAGGAAAACAAACCTAGTTGAACTTTTTTTTTAAAGACGTTATCTCGCTGGGCGCAGTGCCTCACGCCTGTAATCCCAGCACTTTGGGAGGCCGAGGCGGGCGGATCACGAGGTCAAGCGATCGAGACCATCTTGGCCAACATGGTGAAACCCCGTCTCTACTAAAAATACCAAAATTAGCTTGGCATGGTGGTGGGCGTCTGTAGTCTCAGCTATTCGGGAGGCTGAGGCAGGCAGGAGAATTGCTTGAACCCGGCAGGCGGAGGGTGTAGTGAGCTGCGATCGCGCCACTGCACTCCAGCCTGGCGCCTGGCGACGGAGCGGGACTCTCGTCTCAAAATAAATAAATAAATAAAGACGTTGTCTCACTCTGTCGCCCAGGCTGGAGTGCAGTGGCACCATCTCAGCTCACTGCAACCTCCACCTCCCAGGTTGAAGTGATTCTCCAGTCTCAGCCTCCCGGGTAGCTGGGATTACAGGCACGCGCCACCACACCCAGCAAATTTTTTTTTTTTTTTTTTTTTTTTTGTATTTTCAGTAGAGATGGGGTTTCCCCATGTTGGCCAGGCTAGTCTCGAACTCCTGACCTCACGTGATCTGCCCACCTTGGCCTCCCAAAGTTCTGGGATTATAGGCATGAGCCACTGCACCCGGCCTAGTTTAACATTTTAAAGAATCTGTTTATCTAGTACAGGCCATGGCTCACACCTGTCATCCCATCACTTTGGGAGGCTGAGGCCTGGGTGGGTCACTTGAGGTCAGGAGTTCAAGACCAGGCTGGCCAACATGGGGAAACCTCGTCTCTACTAAAAATAGAAAAATTACTCAGGTGTGGTGGCCTGTGCCTGTAGTCCCGACTACTCTGGAAGCCGAGACAGAAATCGTTTGAACTCCGGAGGTAGAGGCTGCAGTGAGCCGAGATTAAGCCACTTACACTTTAGCCTGGGTGACAGAGCGAGACTCCATCTCAAAAAAAAAAAAATCTAGTTTAGTATATTAACAATTTTTTTTTTTTTTTTTTTCCTGAGACAGGGTCTTGCTCTGTCCTCCAAACTGGAGTGAGGTGACATGATCGTGGTTTACTGAAGCCTCAACCTCCCAGGCCCAAGCAATCCTCCCACCTTAGCCTCTTGAGAAGCTGGGACTACAGGTGTGCTTCACTGCACTGGCTATCCTCCCTCCCTCCCTTCTTTCCTTCCTTCCTTCCTTTTTATGGAGGTGGAGTGTCACCGTGTTGCCCAGGCTGGTTTTGATTTCCTGGGCTCAAGCAATTCTCCTAGGACTACAGGCATGAGCTGTTGCACTCAGCCAACAATTTTTTTAAAAAAGTAAAGACAGGCGGAGCGCAGTGGCTCACACCTGTAATCCCAGCACTTTGGGAAGCTGAGGCAGGTGGATCATGAGGTCAGCAATTTGAGACCAGCCTGACCAACGTGGTGAAACCCCGCCTCTACTAAAAATAAAAAAATTAGCCGTGTGTGGTGTCGGGCACCCATAATCCCAGCTACTCAGGAAGCTGAGGCAGGAGAATTGCCTGAACCTGGGAGGTGGAGGTTGCAGTGAGCTGAGATTGCACTACTGCACTCCAGCCTGCGTGACAGAGCGAGACTTGGTCTTAGAACAATAAAAAAGTAAAGACATACAAATGGCAACAGACCCATGAAAAGGTGCTCAACATCACTGAGCATCAGAGAAATGCAAACCAAAACTGCAACGAGATAATCATCTCACTCCAGTTAAAATGGCTTTCATCCTATTGAGACAGGTAATAACAAATGCTGGTGAGGATGTGAAGGAAAGGGAACCTTCGTAAACTGTTGGTTGGGACTGTAAGTTAGTACAACCACTACAGAGAATAGTTTGGAATCTCCTCAAAAAACTAAAAATGGAGCTAAGATATGATCCATCAATGCATATATACCCCCTAAAAAGAAAATCAGTTTATCAAAGAGATCCTGCACTCCCATATTAACTATTCACAGTAGCCAACACTCCCATATTAACTATTTACAATAGGCAACTCTATTCACAGTAGCCAAGATTTGGAAGCAACCTTAGTGTCCATCAACAGATGAATGGATAAAGAAAATGTGGTACTTATACACAATGCAGTACTTATTCAGCCAGAAAAAATAATGAGATTCTGTCATTTGCAACAACATGGATGGAACTGGAGGTCACTAATGTTAAGTGAAGTAAGCCAGGCACAGAAAGACAAACATTGTATGTTCTCGCTGATTTGTGGGATCTAAAAATGAAAATAATTAAACTCATGGAGATAGAGAGTAAAAGAAGGTTACCAGAGGGTAAGAAGGGTAGTGGAGAAGCATGGGCTTGGGAAGTGAGGATGGTTAATGGGTACAAAAAGAAAACAGGGGCCGGGCGCGGTGGGTCACGCCTGTAATCCCAGCACTTTGGGAGGCCGAGGCGGGCGGATCACGAGGTCAGGAGATCGAGACCATCCTGGTCAACATGGCGAAACCCCGTCTCTACTAAAAATACAAAAAATTAGCTGGGCATGGTGGTGCGTGCCTGTAATCCCAGCTACTCAGGAGGCTGAGGCAGGAGAATTGCCTGAACCCGGGAGGCAGAGGTTGCGGTGAGCCAAGATCGCGCCATTGCACTCCAGCCTGGGTAATAAGAGTGAAACTCCGTCTCAAAAAAAAAGAAAACAGAAAGAATGAATAAGACCTAGTATGTGATAGCACAACAAGGGGACTATAGTCAATAATTTAATTGTACATTCAAAAATAACTAAAAGGGTATAGATGATTATTTGAACACAAAGAAGAAAAGCTTGAGGAAATGGATACCCCATTTCCCATGATATGATCATTACGCATTGCATGCTTGTATCAAAATATCTCATGTCCCCCATAAATGTATACACTTATGTGCCCACAAAAATTAAAAATAAATTTTTTAAATAAAATTTTTAGCAGCATCACAAAAGTTTTAATAATTAAAAAAATTAAAGTACACACACACGATTACCTCAATATACTCAGAAATTCCCTTAATAAATTTAAAACCTGTGCTAGCTTCGGCAGCACATATACTAAAATTGGAACGATACAGAGAAGATTAGCATGGTCCCTGTGCAAGGATGACACGCAAATTCGTGAAGCGCTCCATATAAAAATAAATAAATAAAATTTAAACCCTCTTTTTATTTAAAAAGAAAAAACTTTTAGAAAAATACGTATATGTATGTAAAAGGAAGTTTCATTAACCTGATAAAAGTCATGTACCAAAAATTAGTCAAGCTGGTGGCATGCGCCTGTAGTCCCAGCTATTCAGAGGAGGCTGAGTTAGGAGGATCTCTTGAGCCTGGGAGGCGGAGGGTGCAGTAAGCTGAGATAGCGTCACTGCACTCCAGCCTAACTGACAAAGTGAGACCCCATCTCAAACAAAAAAAGAAATGAGATACCACTTATGTTCCACATTGGACTGGAAGTTGCAGCCAGTCAACTCAGTAAGAAAAAGAATAAAAGTTTAATGGATGGAGAAGACTGAAAACTATAATTATTTGCAGAAGATCAAGAAAGTCTACGTAGAAAGCCCAAAAGACTCCACAAATTATTTAAAACCGTGAGAATTGCCAGGTGCGGTGGCTCAACGCCTGTAATCCCAGCACTTTGGGAGGCCGAGGCGGGCGGATCACAAGGTTAAGAGATCGAGACCATCCTGGCCAACATGGTGAAACCCCATCTTTACTAAAAACACAAAAATTAGCTGGGCATGGTGGTGGGCGTCTGTAGTCCCAGCTACTCGGGAGACTGAGGCAGGAGAATTGTTTGAACCCGGGAGGCGGAGGTTGCAGTGAGCTGAGATTGCGTCACTGCACTCCAGCCTGGCGCCTGGCGACAGAACCAGACTCTGTCTCAAAAAAAAAAAAAAAAAAAAAAAAAACCGTGAGAATTAAACAAGGTTTCTTAATTTAAGGTCAGCAGACAAAAATCAGCTGCATTCTCTACACCAGCCAGAAACAGTTTTCAAATGTAACTCTGAAAACAACAGCAAACTAGAAGATGCTTAATAATAAATCTAACAAAATAAATACACCATCTTTTAATGTAAAAATGTAAAAAACTTTACTGAATGGCATCCAGAAGACTTGTTGGAAAGACACTGCATATTCTTGATTAGGAATGCTTAATACTGTGCAGCTGTAATTTCTTACCAAATTAATCTGTTAATACATTTCTGAGCAAAAGTCCCCAAAGTATTTTTTTCCTATACAGGTTAAACTCACTCTAAAATTTATGCAGAAGAACAAAGAACCAAAACTAGCCAGGAGCTTATTTTACAAACAAGGTGTAGCAACTTTTAAAGAAAGCTCAACCAGATAGATATCAAGACTTGTTAAAAAGCTAAGGCTGTACTAATTAAGACAATAGTATCGACGCAGGGATACACACATTGACCGAGGCAACGGAAGAGAGTATAACAGAACAGAGTAAGAAATGTGAAAGAAATGGCGCTAGGATCAACAGGAAAAGAATGAACCATTAAATAAAGTATTAAGACAACTAGTTATCTAGACAAAATAAAATAAAATTGGGTCCATACTTCTGACCAGACACAAAAGTTATTTATAGCTGGACTAAAGATTTAAATGTAAAAACAACCAAACTTTTAGAAGATAATGTAGAAAAATATCTTCATGACATCAAGTGAGAGAAGAATTTCTCAAACAAGACACACACAGGAAAAAATCTCCACAAATTGTAGGGAGAATAATTTATAATTAAGCTACAAGAAAGTGTAAAACATTTACCTATCCAGAAAAAAACCATAAAAAGGCAAAAACACAAGGCAAGCCATGGAAAGAGATATCTCTAAAACATTTAAATGTCAAAAGATTAGTGAACAGAATATAAGGAAATCCTCTGAATCAACTGGATGAAGATAAACAATCTAATAGAAAACAGGCATTTAAAAAAGTCATATCAAAGAAGAGGAGACATGAAAGGTCCTTAAATAAAAGTTATCAACCATATTAGTAATTAAGAAATGCAAATTATTAATAAAGGCACAATATCATCTTAAACCTACCAAATTGGCAGAAATTGAAAAGCCTAGTGATACGAAGCGTGGGTGAAGATGTGGACATAGCCTTACTTTGGGAAACAATTGATGGTTACATAGCAAAGTTGAAGATGTGCATATCCCGTAATGAGAGACAATTCCCCTCCTTAGGTCTCTGCTGTAGAAATACTGTTGTGCTTATTCACCAGAAAACACGAATAGAAGACAAGACTATCCGTGGCTATATTGTTTATAGATTTTTTAAAATACTGGTAACAATCCTATGGCCAGGTACAGTGGCTCACACCTGTAATCCCAGCACTTTGGGAGGCTGAGACTGGCAGATTAGTTGAGGTCAGGAGCTTGAAACCAGCCTGGCCAACGTGGTGAAACCCTGTCCCTACGAAAAACACAAAAAATTAGCCGGATGTAGTGGTGGATGCCTGTAATCCCAGCTGCTCGGAAGCCTGCAGCAGGAGAATTGCTTGAACCCAGGAGGTGGAGGTTGCAATGAGCCAAGATTGTGCCACTGCACTCCAGCCTCGGTGATAGAGCGAGACTCTGTCTCAAAAAAAAAAAAAAAATATATATATATATATATATACTCTCTCTATATATATACTATATATATATATATAATATATATATATACTGGTAACAATCCAAATGTCCACCATCAGGGGAACTGATGAATTGTAGTATACTCATAAAATAAATACAGCAGTGAAAATGAACCACAGTTGCATTCATCAAAATGGATGTGCATGTGTGTATAGTAAAACTATGTTTTGAGAACTTCATCGTGAATTACAAAGAAAAAACTATTTTTATAAAGTTCATGTGTGTGCAAAACTAGACATTAGATTGTTGTAGACACAAACACACATAGTAAAAGCAAAGAAAAGGATGACATGATGGAGGAGGAACATGCAATGCCAGTTACTGGCAACATACTATATTTCAAACTGATACATGACTATCTAATATATATATTCCTTAATTTATATTTCTACTTGACGCATCTCATTCTCTAACATTGTTAAAAATCAATCTCTCATTTTCAAGTGTTTAAAAACAGAAAGCAATGGAGGAAAAATACTACAATAGACGGGGAAGTTATGAATTTGGTTCCAATTATCTTTAGTCTTTGAACCATTCGAATTTCAAAGGTCTCAAACAAGGTAGAAAAGTCAATAGTTACTCTAAGGACACTGATTGAAAGAAGCAACTGTGTTATTTCCATACTATTGAATGCTCTCATTTCTCTAAATCAGCAATTCTCAAAGTGTGGTCCCAAGACAGCAGCATCAGACTCACCTTTAAGAAATGCATTTTTTTGTGTGTGTGTGTGGCATGGTCTTGCTCTGTCACCCAGGCTGGAGTGCAGTGGCACAATCTCGGTTCACTGCAACCTCCGCCTCCTGGGGTTCAAGCTATTCTTGTGCCTCAGTCTCCCTAGTAGCTGGGATTACAGGTGTGCACCAACACACCCAACTAATTTTTGTATTTTTGGTAGCAACAGGGTTTCACCATGTTGGCCAGGGTGGTCTCAAACTCCTGGCCTCAAGTGATCCACTCACCTCGGCCTCTCAAAATGCTGAGATTACGGGCCTGAGCCACCGCAACCAGCCGTAAATGCACATTCTTGAACAGCTGCATAGATCGACTGAATGTGAAACCTGGGGAGGGAGCCTTGCAATCTGTTTTCACAAGCCCTCCAGGTGATTCTGATGCAAGCTACTGTGAGAACAACTATCGAAAGTTGTTCAAATGTGTAAGAAATCCCTTCATTATAACAAAATAACATTTCCTTAGGGTCACCTCAAAATGTTACTAGTCATCCAGACAGAAAGCCACAGCACTGACTCTTAGAAGAGCATTCCTTTTTTTTTTTTTTTTTGAAGACAGGGTCTTGCTATGTTGCCCAGGCTGGAGTGCAGTGGCTATTCACAGGCGCGATCCCACTACTGATCATTACTGGAGTTTTGACCTGCTCCGTTTCCGATCTGAGCCAGTTCACCCCTCCTTAGGCAACCTGATGGTCCCCCACTTCCAGGAGGTCACCATATTGATGCCAAACTTAGTGCTGGCTGATCACATAGCGCACTACAGCCCAGAACTCTTGGGCTCAAGCGATCCTTCCTCCCACCTCAGCCTCCCGAGTAGCTGGGACTACAGGCAGTGCCACCGCGCCCAGCAGAACATTCCTTTTTAAAAAGCTTTAACTCAGGAGTTAGCAAACTATGGCTCATGGACCAAACCCAGCTTCCCATCTGCTTTTGTACAGAATGTGATTTAAGAATGTTTTTTACCTTTTAAAAAAATAAATCATAGGAAGAATATTTTGTGACACATGAATTGTAGGAAATTCAGAGTTAAGTGTCATAAATAAAATTTTATTGGAACATAGACATGCTCATTCATTGACAGATGCCTATAGCTGCTTGTGAACTACAACAGCAGAGTTGCATGGCTGGGACAGAGACAACTGGCCTGCAAAGCCCAAAATATTTAGTATCTGGACTTCTTCATAAAGATCATTTGCCCTCTTTGCTCTAATTTGATAGAATCTACTAGTATAAAAGCAAAATATAATTATAGTAATTTTCTGTTAAAAATGCAATTTTCATTTTAATTACAGGAAAAAATCTAATAGTTTAAAGAATCATAAGGAAAGCTAAGTCAGATTTTTGTTTAAAATACAGATGGGGTCTCACCATGTTGCCCAGGCTGGTGTCAAACTCCTGGGCTCAGGCGGTCCTCCCATCTCGGCCTCCCAAAATGCTGGGATTATAGGCATGAGCCACCATGCCCGACCCACATCTATTTTTATTTACAAAGCCATTCAAATAACCTACATAGAACATCTGAGAAATATTTTTAGATATGCTTTCTGTCTTCAAATATTCTAATAAACAACAAAGAATTGCACAAAGAATTGACTGATACATTTCAATGAAACACTTATTCAGTTCTGAAACATTCTGTCCTGAAAACAAATTTAGCATTCTCCTCCTGCATTTGCTCAGGAGGTTAACTCGAACTATAAGTCAGTCTCAAATGCTGCACGATGACTTCATTTCTCAGCTCTCACAGTGGCCACCTTCCTCTCTGTCTGTCTCCCACATGCTAAAACTCACCAGGAGAGCCTTCTTCCCTTTGATCTTCAACCTCATGAATTTTCTTTAGACTGAGTTCAGTTCCTATCACTGAAGTCTTGCTTACTGAGTTCCTAAAATATTTAATTCAACACCTATTGGGTGGCTTAAAAAGCCTTCTATCTACATACATCTTCACTTCCCCAATTTCAGCTTTCCTCTAGATTTCTTATATTTCTTGAACACAGACTCTTCTTTTATTTCTAGGCTTTAGTAGTCAATTACTAATTTTAAAAAAATAGCCAGGTGTGGTGGCTCACGCCTGTAATCCTAGCACTTTGGGAGGCCAAGTCAGGCAGATCAATTGAGGCAAGGAGTTCGAGACCAGCCTGGCCAACATGATGAAACCACATTTCTATAAAAATACAAGAATTAGCTGGGCACGGTGGCTCACGCCTGTAATTCCAGCACTTTAGGAGGCCGAGATGGGCAGATCACCTGAGGTCAGGAGTTCAAGACCAGCCTGGCCAACATGGTGAAACCCTATCTCCAAAATAAAAAAAAAAAACCCTATCTCCAGTAAAAATACAAAAATTAGTTGGGCGTGGTGGTGCATGTCTGTAATCCCAGCTACTTGGGAGGCTGAGGCAGGAGAATCACTTGAACCCAGGAGGCAGAGGTTGCAGTGAGCTGAGATTGCACTATTGCACTCCAGCCTGGGCAACAAGAGCGAAACTCTGTCTCAAAATAGTAATAATAATTTTAAAAAATAATGCATTCCCTCCCCTACAAGAGTAAATCATATATTGCAACTCTAAATCTTTAAGCTATATGTACCTCATCCTGAAAACAGGAGCACTAAACTGGGGAGACTGGAGTTACAAGCCCACGGTGCAATGGTTCAAGGAGGCTGGTCTTCAGTCTGGTGGGTTTGATCAGGTCACCACCATTCTGTATTCAAGTTGAACTTAAGATTTAAAGCATTCTTCTTTGACTTGTAAATCAATTGATACATTCATTTTGAGTTATGCAGACAAGATAATCCTTCAAAGAGCAAGTAAACATGTCTCAGTTGGCTTTAAACTGGAAAGACCATGTTTTCTAATCAAAAAGATAAGGGCTTCACTTCGAAGAAAACCAAAATCCAAATGCAGAGTCTGCCACGGTGGTTGTCCTTGGGCAGGTTACTTAGCTGTAAAATGGAATACCTTCAAGGACACCTGCAGCCTTTATGATGTCTTTGTGAGGATAAGGAGCAGCCCTGTTTAGCCCCAGGGTACAGCATGTTGAGTAGAGTACAAACTACACTCACTCTTCCATCCCTGAACCTTTGTTCCTCAAACTTCTCTTGAATTTACCTTTTCTTAGCTCGATTCTGGTGTCAAACTGCTCAGTGGACATTGACCTACATCTTGTAGGCTTCTCACCATGGTTTAGGAAGCTCCTGTGATCTGGCTCTTCCTCAACTTCCTCTCACACATCACTCTCCTCTGGACTCACTCGGCTCTGGATATATCACCTTCCTGTCTTTTCCATGAACAAGTGAAGCTCTTTCTTGCCTCAGAGTATCTGCATATATGCTGTTCCCTCTACCTGGAATTTTAAAGCAAAGACTGTAAATTCGTGTCTAGTGGGCTACTTCTGGCAAGCAGGTGTATCTTGTTTGGCTTGCAAAACTTTTTCTAATTTTTTTTTAACAGGGTCTTGCTCTGTTGCCCAGGCTAGAGTGCAGTGTTACAAACAGCTCACTTCAGCCTCAACCTCCTGGGCTCAAGCGATCCTTCCACCTCAGCCTCTTGAGTAGCTGAGACTACAGGCGCGCTACCACACCTGGCTAATTTTTTAAGTAGAGAGGAGGTCTCACTATGTCACCCAGAGTGGTCTCACACTCCTGGGCTCAAGCGATCCTCTCACCTCAGCCTCCCAAAGTGCTGGGATTGCAAGTGTGAGCCACCACACCTGGCCCTAATTTTATTTTTGATTTTTGTAGAGATGGGATCTTGCTATGTTGCCCAGGCTAGTCTTGAACTCCTGGACTCAAGCAATCCTCCCACCTCAGCCTCCCAAACTGCTGGGATTACAGGTGTAAACCATTGCATTGAAATAGCTGACATGTACAATTTAAAAGACTTCAGATAAAAATTATACCTCAACTTAAATACAGTATCATTGAATTCTTTTCCTCTAAAAGCCATTTTCTGGCTTATCTTGGAAGATCACAAGCAATAGCAATGCCGGGTCTACCTACCCTATGTGGGAAGAGCTGATACTCTCCCTCTTCCTCCCTCTTCAGACAGGGCAGGAGACTCCTGATTGAACACAGTCCCCACGAAGCCCAGAACACTCTCTTGATCTGTCTTGCATTTGCATCTACCATCTTGATTTAAACAGGAACAAGAGGAGCTAGCCTTCTCCTCCATCAGGTAGTAACTTACATGCCACCTCCTCAGACACTTTTTTTTACCTCCTGTCCTTGATGACATCTTTTCCTAATTCAGTCCCTTGTTTCTTTCATAGTTTTAAATGTATACAAAATTGCTGTTTTGATAGGTCAGGGATGGGTAAATATCGGCAACTGTACACGATTCAACCTAGTAATACAATTTGGATCTTTTAATTATTCTGCTTTCCAGTGTTTCTATCTTCCTACGGGAATTCCGCTCATTAGGGCAGGGACATGGCTACTATGTTATTCTGAACAACTAGTACACGGCGCCTGTCAGGTGCTAACATATTTGGATGAATAAATGGAAGGACTCCTCCCACCAAAAGTTCCTTAGCAGCTCCAGACTATACACAAAGTCCATCTTGATCTCCCTTAAGGAGAGCAGCCCAAGTTGTAAACAGACTTTCCTAACCAACAGCCCAAGGCAGTGCTACCAGACCTCTTCAGCCTCTGCTCGTATAGCTAACACCCTTTGGTTCTAGTCCTGGAAATTACTCCTAAACTGTGATAGATTCTGAAACTCCTCTGTGAATTAGCATCAAGACCACCACTGAACTGAACATCCACTGAGATACGCCCTCAGCTCTAAAGGCAAGGGGTAGGGAGGAGATAGCACTTGTTCCTGAGGTGGCTGCTGACAATTACAATAACCTCTATAACCTTGTTAATGTTAGCAAGAGGTTGGTCACTACCTAGCTCTGAGTGCTTCTTGTTACTTGTCTCGTCATAATTCTTAACTCTTCTGTTCCTTCCTCTAGATGATGTTTTAAATTATTTATGATGATGTATTAAATTATCTATGAATCCTCAGGGCCTAACTTGAGGCATCTAATAAATGTTTAATAAATGGATAACATTATTTGAATGGATGACATCACTCAAGTGCTTCGTGGAGCCTATTTACTCTAGATGGCAAATACGGGAACAGATTTTCACTTCACTAGGCATAAACTCAGACTTGGGCAGGGGTATGGAGTGGGGTTCATACCCAAGTGTCAGATTTAGACATACGAAGTTGACAGAGGACATTGTTAGAGATAGCATTTTCCTGTTCTTGTTATTCTTGGAGCATAAGAATTTTGTGTAGATTTGGGGAAAACACTTACCAGAAGACACGCAGTTCAGCTAAGTGACAACTATTCTAACTCCAAAGAAATTACTCTTTTCAATGACGTTCTTGTTGCCGAAACCAATATACATTTTAAATTTCATAATAGACCTTTTTTCCCCATGCGGCACTGGTGGTCACATGCAGTCACCTTTCTGTCCTACACGTCTGTGTGGTCCTCTCTTGCTTTGACAGTACGTCAATGCTGTCGCTCTCCAAGGTCCTATACTAAACCCACCATTTCTTTCCTTACACGTTACCCTAGGGAAATTTCATCTGACATTCCATTAGCATTCCAAACTCAAATTGTCCAAAAAGAAATGCCACAGGCTCACCCAAACCTGCTCTCCTTCATGATTTTCTAATATTTCACAGCACTACCTTCTGAATCTCAAACTTTGTTTTCTTTTTCTTTTTTTTGAGACAAGACTCTTGCTCTGTCGCCAAGCGCCAGGCTAGAGTGCAATGGCGCAATCTCGGCTCACTGCAATCTCCGCCTCCTGGGTTCAAGCAGTTCTCCTGCCTCAGCCTCCCTAGTAGCTGGGACTACAGGCGCACGCCACCACGCCCAGCTAATTTTTGTATTTTAGTAGAGACAGGGTTTCACCATGTTGGCCAGGATGGTCTCGATCTCTTGACCTCACGATCTACCTGCCTCAGCCTCTCAAAGTGCTGGGATTACAGGCATGAGCCACCGTGCCTGGCTTCAGACTTTGTTTTCAATACAAATGGGCAGTCCCAGCACACCCCACATCCTTCTGTGACTCGATGTTATTTGCATATGCAGTTCCTTCTTTCCAGAAAGTTTTCCTATCTTTGCCTCCTCAATTAAGAGTAACTTGTGCTGAAAGATTTGGCTTAGGGATCATCTCCTACAGGAAGCCTTCCCTGGAGCTCTGCAGCAAGATCAGGTGCCTTCCTTCTGAGCTCCCAGAGCTCGTCTATCCGTTCATTTATTAAATAGCATGCATCTATGGCATTCCAGGCACCGCTCTAGGCCCTGGGCATATACAGTGTACAAAACGGTAAAATTCCTGCCCTCATGGAGCTTACATCCTAGTAGGGCGAGACAAACAATACAAATAGGTAAATATATAGTATGCTAGATGGGAAGTGCTATAGAAAAAAAATAAAGGCAAGAAATGGGTACAAGATACTGGGGAAGGTACAATTTTAAATAGGGTTGTAAAAGGCGGCCTCATTGAGGTGACATTTAAGCAAATTCCTGGAGGTGGCAAGAGAGTGAATCATATCTGGGAAAAAGTCTTCCAAGCTGAGTAAGAGGAGTTGGACTGGCTGGTTGCTTTAAAGAATAACAAGGAAACCAGTGTGACTTCAAAATAATTAATGAGAGGAGAGGAAAATCAGTAGAGGAGGCCCAAGAGCTGTGGCAGGGACCAGAATAGATTAGCCTGCAAATGACCGCTGAAAAGGACATGGCTTTTACTCAGAGACGGGAAACGTCTGAAGGATTTTGAGCACAAGTGACATGATCTGACTTACCTGTTGTAAGATCTTAAAAGACTGTAAAATGGCAAAGAGGAAATCAAGAAAACAGAATGGAAGACTCTTGCCATAATCCAGGCAATCCTGTAGGTGGAACACTGATGGCTGTGGAGAATGTATGAAGTGCTCATATTCTGGATACATTATAGATCTTGAATGCTGGGCCAGCGGATTTGTGAGTGGACTGGATGTAATTATAAGGAAGAGTCATAGATGCGGTCAAAGTTTTGGCCTAATTAGCTGGAAGAATGGACTTGTCGTTTATCAACTGAGAAGGGGAAGACTGAGGCAGGAGCAAGTTTAAGGGGAGAAGATCTTGAGTTTAACATGGTAAGTTTGAGATGGTTATCAGATATCAAACTGGAAATGCCATGCAGAGTGTGTGTGTGTGTGTGTGTGTGTGTGTGTGTGTGTGTGTGTATACATATACACACATCTGAAGTTCAGGGGAGAATTTGGTTAGAGATTTATGTTTTCTGCCTACAGGAAATACAGCAATTGCTTAAATAAAAAAAGCAATTGCTTATATAAAGCAATGACACTGGATAAGATCATGGAGAGATCCAACTGTAGGCAGCAGGACTGAGACTTGGCACATTACAGTATTAAGAGGTTGAGGAGGGAACCTCACTTATTGATAATACACAAACACGTATAAATGATTTATTTTGTCTACTGGGAGAAAACCATACACTGTTTACTGCTTAGGACCATGTCTTTATGTACATGCTGAGCATAGGCCTGGCACACACTCAACAAACATGGGGAGTGATACCTTCTAAGAATTATAAGTAGAATCCTTAAAAGGTAAACAAAACACATTAAAAATGGAACCCAAAGGACTTGCCTACAAATATGAATATTCATAATACTGACAGATGAAAATATTATGAAAACCAAAATGACAGAAATTACTATTAACATTTCCAACATGCCAACGCTGTAAACAAAGTATTCCGTGTTTATTATTATAATTCATGCTCACAAGGTTAATAGTGTTACTCCATTTAACAGATGAGACAAATCAGGTTCAAATGGCTGAGTGGAATCCCAAGGACTCAGAAGTGGCCAGGCCAAGATTCAAAACCGATGTGGGAATCCAAAACCCATGCAATTACCTCAACATCATGCTGCCTCACAGTTATCCCAAATACTCTTTTTTTTTTGGAAACAGAGTTTCACTCTTGTCGCCCAGGCTGGAGTACAGTGGCACAATCACAGCTCACTGCAACCTCTGCCTCCTGGGTTCAATCAATTCTCCTGCCTCAGCCTCCCGAGTAGCTGGGATTATAGATGCCCATCACCACATTCGGCTAATTTTTGTATTTTTAGTAGAGACACAGTTTTACCATGTTGGCCAGGCTGGTCTCGAACTCCTGACCTCAGGTGATCTGCCTGCCTCGGCCCCCAAAGTGCTGGGATTACAGGCATGAGCCACCACGCCCGGCCCAAGAGATTCTCTTAATGCCCATCAGGTTATGTATCTAATGTGCTGTGAACTGATAAAACCTGGATCTAAACAGCCTCTGTAAAAAAAACAAAACATTTGTTGAAAAAGCAGGAAAATGTGGTAAAGGATCACTACACCCCTAGATTGGGGGTAACCATGGCCTACAGAGTCTGTACTTTGACTCCTGCCAGTTTCTAAGCATGCCTAGAAAAACCATGCAGAGACAGGTGTCCAAATCAGACCTCAGTGGCAGTGACTGGCTAAAAGAGCAATGGCAAGATGGTGACCATATAGGCTAAGCCCTTCTAAATCTCTCTAGTACACAAATGAAGAATTTATTGTGACTCTTGGGGAAGAGGACTGGGGAGAGGGAAATCACAAATTACTAAGATTGATGTTTATTCTATGTGATTAACATGAACTATCATTAGCATTTTTGAAACAAAGCCTAGGTTGTACTCCCCAAAATATTTGTGGCCCCCAAAAAATCATTTAAGAACTAAGATGAGGCGGGTGTGGTGGCTGACACCTGTAATCCCAGCACTTTGGGAGGCTAAAGTGGATGGATCACTTGAGCCCAGGAGTTTGAGACTGGCCTGGCCAACATGGTGAAACCCCATTTCTACTAAAAATACAAAAATAAGCCGAGTGTGGCAGCGCATGCCTGTAATCCCAGCTACTCAGGAGGCTGAGGCAGGAGAATTGCTTGAACCCAGGAGGTGGAAGCTGCAGTGAGCCAAGATTGGACCACTGTACTCTAGCCTGGGCATCAGAGCAAGACCCTGTATCCCCCACCCCCAAAACACACACACACACACACACACACACACACACACACACAGATCAAAGTTTACAGGCATGAGAACAATATTTGATCTAAAACCTAAGCTCCAAAATCAAAGACCATTCTCTTAACTTCATCAAGAAATACCACATGAACACTGAATCAAAGTGACCTAAAGTTGAACTAAGTGGCCTCTCATTTCTCTATCTCCTGCACATTTTATCTCAGTTTTTCTTCTGGCACTTACTACCATATTTTCTATACCTCAATTTGAGTCAAGAACTCAACTCCCTGACTAACTACAGTTCTCTTGGCACAGCCGCAAAGTCTCATCTATTCATCTATCTCCCATTAATTCCAACAGTGCACAAACAGCAATCACTGCAAATCACTGAAAGAATCACTCTGAATGCAAATGTCTATGTCTTATTTTATGGAAAAGGGAATAAAAGTCATGACTTCTATTCTCCTATTTCAACATTCCTTTCACAGTAGTATTACACTGAGAATCTTTTCAGTGCCTAATGTTTAAGAGCCAAAGCATAATGGTTGAAAAATAAGAGGTGGCAGAGAACATTTTCTTATCTGTATACATCACACCAGTTATCCAGAAGACATACTTACTTGCAGTCTTCCCAATGCTTGAGAACATTTCAAAAACTTACATACCAATAACCTCCTGTAAGATGCAAACCTACTCTTCCAATGGATACATTTCATACAAAGCTTTTTATACAGTCTATGCCCCCCAAATTCATTTTAAATATCCTTAAAACATCAGTTATATTGGAATGCAATGTGGTCTAGTACATTAAACGATATCCAGAGGATTAGACTCTGAGTTCTAATTCCATGTTTTATATTGTCTGGTACAAAACTTTTACAAAATGGAAGTATTCTCTCAGTTATTTTAAGAATGCATATAAATCACTAAATGATAGGGATTTATTTTGCACCTATCAACCTATCTTTTAAAAGATGTTAATATTTCTTGAAAAATGACAGGCAGTTTAACTAACCTAAAGGTTTTAAGAAACCCACATAAGCTACTATCAAGTACATTTGCAAATATTAATGAAATTAGAAAGTAAACTATTAAATTATTTACTTTTACATACAATGAAAGATTTCATGTCCTTCAACAGAAAACGCATCTAAAAAACACAAATTTTGGGCTGGGCATGGCACCTGTAATCTCAGCACTTTGGGATGCCGAGGCGGGACAATCGCTTGAGGTCAGGAGATCGAGACCAGCCTGGCCAACATGGTAAAACGCTGTCTCTACTATAATTAGAAAAATTAGCCAGAGGTGGTGGCACATACCTTTAGCCTCAGCTACTCAGAAGGCTGAGGCAGGAGAATCGCTTGAACCCAAGAAAGAGATGGAAGTTGCAGTGCGCTAAGATCGCACCACTGCACTCCAGTCTCGGCGACAAAGCAAGACTCTATCTCAAAAAAATAAATAAAGTTACTGAGGAGAAACCATCTACTTATAACTTAGATTCTATCAAAATATTTTATCTACCCATATTCACAAACCTTTATGGACTACAAATTGAGAACTAGATTGTATTAGGAACTGTCTGAGGGAAACAATCAAAAGAAAGAAGGAAAAAAAAATCTAAGATGTCATTCGGGTATAAGCAGATGAATCAAATCATATCTCTAGCAAAAGCTAAATTGATGAGCATGATCAGGTATGACTTTCAACTTTTAAAAAATCTACAGAAATTTCCAAAGTGAATTCTTTAGACTTGTCACAGCCAGGAAATAATTGTGCATGTATGTTCCGAGATAATCTTCTCTGAGTTGTGTTTTGGTGAACAGAATCCTTTCATAATGAGCTGAAAGAATTATTTTTCTAACCCCAAGATGTTAAAAAAAAAACAAAAACCTTCAAATTTCTTCTAAAACCCAGCACATTATGATGGTCATCTGAGAACAAAAAGAAGTTTGATAGAACTCTTGTTATAAGCATTACTCTGAGGTAATAGTTTTCAAATATAAACCAATATTAATAATTCAAAAACACACAGATATTAAGCCTGAGTTAGCCAAACATTTTTGTGAAGATAATGCATCTAGAATGGAAGTGTCCATAATCTGAATCCAGAAAAATGCTTTAAAAAGGACAATCTGATTCAGAACTATGAAATCAGTAAATTAAAGCTACAGTATGAGAGTATAAGACTTGGAATTAGAACCCAGAACCAAATCCATTTGTTCTTGGATGTCTTAATTTCCTTTAAATTCATTCCCATGGCCACGGCCTTTCTTAGGCTAACTGTAGCAGACATAGCTCTTCTGTTATGCTATCACCTCTGCACTTTCCAGTATACCTTACATTGCACCGAGTTTTCTTTTTCAAACAAGGTTTAGTTATCGTTCCCTCCTGTAGCTTTGTCTTCCCAAAGCTACCAGTTGTCCTCAAATCAAAGTAAACCACCTAAACATAGGATTCAAGGCTCCATAAATTCCTGGGTCCAACCCACTCAAGCTTTATCATCCTACAGTCAGTGCACACTGACTCACATTTTCTACCTGTTTACTTTCATTTCTACAGTCTAGACACTAACCACTATACGTATTCTCTCTTCTGCTTTGCCTTTTTGTAACATCTTCTTCATTTAAAACTATTTTTCCTCTCCAAAAAACACAAACAACCAAAAGCACAGGTAACAACAAAAAAATTGAACTTCATCAAAATTAAAAACATTTGTGCATCAAGGAAAACTACACTATATCAAGGGTGAAGACAGTTCACGATGGGAAAAAAGCTGGAACTCTTATATCTGAAAAGGAATTAATATTCCAAATCCTAATAGATATTTTAAATCCCAGATATAAAGAATTCCCACAACAGAAAATAAAACAATTTTAAAAATGGGCAAAACTTGAATAGACATTTCTCGAAAGATGATACATAAATGGCCAATCGGCATATGAAAAGACTTCCAACTTTTTATGATTTGAGAAATGTATCAAAGAAAAATGCAAGTCAAAACCACAGTGAGGTACTCCTTCACCATTAGAATGGCTATTATCAAAATGAAGCATGCAAGCAAGCAAACCAACAAAACCCATAAAATAACAATTGTTAGTGAGGATGTGGAAAAATTAGAACCTTGGGCACTGTTACATGAATGTAAAATGCTGCTGCTGTTTCTGTGGAAAATGTTATAACAGTTCCTCAAAAAATTACACAGGCCTAGGCACGGTGACTTATGCCTGTAATCCTGGCACTTTGGGAGGCCGAAACGGGCAGATCACCTGAGGTCAAGAGTTAGAGACCAGCCTGACCGACATGGAGAAACCCCACTCGACTAAAAAAAAAGAAAAAAATACAAAATTAGCCGGGTGTGGTATGCATGCCTGTAATCTCAGCTGCTCCAGGCTGAGGCAGAAAAATCGCTTGAACTCAGGAGGTGGAGGCTGCAGTGAGCCAATTGCACCATTGCATTCCAGCCTGGGCAACAAGAGCGAAACTCCATCTCAAAATAAAACAAAACAAAAATTAAACACAGAATTACCATATGATCAAACAATTCCAATTCCGGGGTATGAACCCCAAGGAACTGAAAGCAGGAAATCTAAGATATTTTGTATACAATTGTTCAAAGCAGCAATATTCATAGTAGTCAAATGATAGCAGCAATTCAAGTATCCATCAACAACAGATAAATGGAGAAATAAAATGTGATATATGCATACGATGGAATTTTTTTTAGCCTTAAAAAGGAATAAAATTCTGATACATACAACAACATAAATGAACCTTGAAAACATTATGCTAAGTGAAATAAACCAGACACAAAAGGACAAATATTGTATGAGTTCACTTTTATGAGGTACTAAACATCAAATTTATAGAGACAGAAAGTAGAACAGTGGTCACCAGGGACTGGGGAGGAGGGAGGAATGGAGAATTATCATTTAATAAGTACAGGCTTCGGTCTGGGAAGATGAAAACATCCTAGAGATGGATGGATGGTGGTGACAGTTACACAACAATGTGAATGCAGTTAATGTCACTGAATTGTACACTTGAAAATGTTTAAAATAATAAATTTCATGTATATTTTACCACGGTAAAAAAAAAGATTTAGCTGAAAACTCTTAACTTTATTAATCTTCTCAATATTTAGTACAGATATTAACAATTACTCATATTTGACTGGTTTGTCAGTTGGGTCTAAAATGAGTCTTCCTAGGTTAGAAAAACTTTTAAAATTAGAGACTTTCTCTTTTAGAGTATCTTTATTAACTGGTGTTTAAAATTTGGCCTATGAAATGAAAATTAAGTAATTTATCAGAAAACAAGCATACCTGAGAAATGTATACTGAGCATTCATTCATATTTCCTGTCAGTTACTAATTTTCCTGCTGATTGATCTTCCTTTTATTGTATAAGTTTCCTTTATTTCAAAACTGTTTTTATGAAAACAGCTAAAATTTAAAGTAAATAATTACATAAATGGAATGACGGCATATAGAATTCAAATGCTAGACTTGAATTTCATAGACTTTTCAGTATATATAAAGGAAAGGGAGGAAGGAGATATTGCCTTATGATTCTAAAAAACACATGATACCTAGGTCTAAATATAAAACATCATATTTAAGTTGAAAAAAATAAAAATAAAAGGGATATCACAGCATACACTGTAACACAGTGCAAGAAAAATTTCATATAATAAATTCATGTTTTATAAAAAGAAACTACTCCAAAAATAGTCATACAAATAATCTCAGAAATTCTGATTACATATTACCACTAGGAAGATGGACATTTGGCTATACTGATTTAGTAAGTAAAAAACTAAAACCAGTATCACTATTTTTAGGAGCAAACTAAATGGCATGCATAAATATAAAAATGAATCCAAATATTTAAAATGATGATTAAAGAAAAGTGAAGAACAATTAGAATAGGGTGGTAAAAATAATAAGTCGCATTGATAGAAGCAACTAGCTAGCTATAAACATGGAGGAATCTGGGCATACAAATAACATGAATCAACAATACGGCATTGCCATTTTAAATGATACTGTAATAGATAAATGCAAATGATCTAAGAGCTAACACAAATTAATATTTGAAGTTCCCTATATAGGCCAAAACAAAGGGTCACAATCATCCTAACCTTGCTTCTAAGTCCTTGAATATAGCTAGCACTTAATAAAAATGTATTGGCTAAATGAAGACCATTAAATAAGAACCTGGAACCATTAAGTAGCTAGGGATCTCCAGAGCCAAAACATAAACCTGAATGCAAAGGATGTGTCATGGGGTAATCACCTTAGTCAAGATCTTTAATGTAAAAATTGTGTAGGAAATACTTCAACTCCTAAATTAGTATATATAAGCCCAAATCAGAAAACTCGTACCACAGAGGTTAAGGGAAGTCAAAGTATTGAGAGAAACGGCAATTTTAACAGATAAATGTAAATCTGAGTGTCTATTACCCAAATGGAAAGTAGCTGAACCACACAGTCATTATTTTTCCACAGGGAAAATGGTAGTTCTTACATCTTGATAGATGGACATAGTAAGAGGTAGGTCTACTAAGGAAAAATTGGAAGTTAAAATTATTTAATTGGAAAAGCTAAGGATAAGAATATGGTAAGTGGCTGGGTGAGGTGGCTCACGCCTGTAATCCCAGCACTTTGGGAGGCCGAGGCGGGTGGATCACCTGAGGTCAGGAGTTCGAGACCAGCCTGACCAACGTGGAAAAACCTCGTCTCTTTAAAAAAATAAAAAGCATGTGGTAAGCACTAACATATGGAAGATGATTATGAGCCAGTTTTTCCTACTTAGCAGTGTAGACTGTGGGGAGTCAGACTGCCTGAACATTTCATAGTTATCAAAAACATTTGCAGAATCCAAAGAGCTTTTTTATGAGCTAGAATACTGTCATTCCATGTGACAGACCACATTAGAATATTTTATGTTAAAAAAAAAGAAAGTGTAAATGCAACTTTAGCATTTACAAAATAAGTAAATGTTAAAATTCTGTTCATTTAGAACAGACTTAACGGAGGAAGCTAACAGTATAGTTCCAAACTGAACTGTTATCCCTTACTCTTATTAATGGTATCTAAGCTTTGGTTTACTCATCAGTTCAGTATATTAATGGTAAAGTTAGTAATCCCTTAGACTTTAGTTTCAAGCGTTAACTTTGTGTGTGTGTGTGTGTGTGTGTGAGATGGAGTCTCACTCTTGTTGCCCAGGCTGGAGTGCAATGGCGTGATCTCAGCTCACTGCAACCTCCACCTCCCGCGTTCAAGCAATTCTCCTGCCTCAGCCTCCCGAGTAGCTGGGATTACAGGCATGCGCCACCATGCCTACCACATTTTGTGTTTTTAGTAGAAACAGGGTTTCTCCACATTGGTCAGGCTGGTCTTGAACTCCCAACCTCCGGTGACCCACCTGCCTCAGCCTCCCAAAGTGCTGGGATTACAGGTGTGAGCCACCACGCCCGGCCCTTAACTTTTTAAGACTAATTGTTTTTATTGTGCATATGTAAAATGGGATGCTCGTGAATTTTTTAAAAAATCTTCATTTCTAAAAACATTAACAACCAACAAGGTGATCAATATTGGGACAGAATACAGTGGGAATATTGAAACACTTAATGATGAGTGACTTCCAATAAAATCAACTTTATAAGTGGTCACTCCAGTTCTTAAAAACACCAATTAGATATAAAGCAAAGTATTATTTAAAATTCCATTTTCTGATAGGATCAGAGTAATCACTATGTGTCCTTGAGAAAAGAAAAAAATAAAGTTAATATTACTATAAACAAAAAAATCTAGCTTTTACTGTATTTATAGGTTTATCATTTAAGAATAAGTTACAAATTAGTAAGACTTTAAAAAGGTGATCAATTTCTAGATATGAGTAACTGCTCTGTAATAGAGCTTTAAAATAAGAACATGTACTTAAATAAATGTACTTATTAGCATATGGTTCTTTAAAGAATGTTGGAATTTTAATAGTGACATCAATCAATGACAAGTATATCTTTCTCAGGAAACAGAAAGTAACCACTATACAATAAAGGCAATGATTGGAAACCCGAAATTATATTTTGTTGTCAAGAAAGTCAATTTAATTTAATAATTTAGCTTTTCCACAGAATTAATCACTATTACTTCTATACCAAAGAGGTATTATTTGGGGGAAAGAGTAGATACATGAGGATTTAAAATTATTTCCTATTTCTTACTTTTAAGATGTGGTGATTCATGGCTCCAATAGAGATTGTAATTTTCAAGAAATATAAAAGAAATCCATGTTAAAATAACAACAGTGGACCTTGAAGGCATGAGCTTTTGTCACTTTATTGTTAACCAATGAATATTATCCAAAATTAGAGATGTAATTGTAACTTAATTGTACAACACAAAATTATGCTAATGGTAAAAGCCTACTGAGATTTACCAAATACTCATTAGTGTATTTTTACATTGACTATATGAATGTGTGCTCAAGACTGCTAATGATAAGTTTAATTGGTTTAATCTCTATGAAAATCCATATTGCAAATAGTTTAAAAAAATTCACACTGCCTTAAAAATGGATTAAATCCATTTTAATCCTAATCTAAAAATAGATCATAAACAGCAAAATATGATAATTTTTCAATACTGCATCAAACTGATGTAGCTATGGTAGTGCACATAATCCAAAATGAGGAAAATTAATGAAAATCCAATGAAAGTTCAGGTTTTTATCTACTATGGCAATTGCTTTAAAGTGAACATTTATGTTTCAAAACATGAATAGGAGAGTCCACCATCCATTCCTTTGATGTACTGTAAGTAGGAACATTCCCTTCCATACGATTCTGAAGCATGTGCACAACCATGATACAACAGTCATTTCAAGGTTAACCAGCTATGTTTTGTCCTACAAAGTTCAAAAAATATATTAAATGCAACCTTTCTTTTTCATAATGTCTGCCCAGATTAATCCTTTTAAAGTCAGCAAAATCAAAAAAGCACAAGAGATATTTTCAGACACAACCTGAATCTACTGTGCGTGAAAATGTTTAATAAAATGGCAATTTTAATAGATAAATGTAAATTTGAGTGTGTAATACCAAATGGAAAGTAGCTGAACCACACAGAGAAAACAAGGCTTTACATATCTCCAAATTTAGCTGTTTTACAATAAACAAAGTATTAGAACATGTGACTATTAGAACCTCCTTCTAACTGTAAAGATTCAATAAGATATAATTAAAATTAATATAAACTAAAATTATAATTTCTAAAATAAAATTAACAAATCAAATTTAAGTATTTTTTAGAGACTGGAAAAAAATAAGCACAGTGATCTAGAAACCAAATACACTGATTATGCAACTATCGTATCAAGGTGCAGACATTCTTCATATGCTACAAAGTTAGCAACACACACACACACACACACACACACACAGTCGCTACAAGGTTAGCAACACACACATACACACACCACACACACACACAGTCTCTCTCTTTCTCTCACTCTTCCTCAGCCATACAATACCCCTCCAGGATGATAGTATACCAGTGAGGAGCTTACAGTTTTAATACAAATCAGAATCCCACCGTCTGACTTAACAAAAAGGCAGTTAAAAATTTAGCACTTTAAGATATTGAGGGAAAATGAAATTTCAAAAGTACTTCTTGATGACTGAGGCTATCATTATGAATTATAAAACATATAGCTTATACACTCCATTGTGTTTGAACAACCAGTCATCACAGGTGTAGTAGTGAGGTAGTATTGTTGTCCCCTCCTTGGGACTGATGTTTTTATATGCTGCCCTTCCAGAAAGGTCCAGGTTTTTAAAAAATAATTAATATCAGTTACCAACAAATGTATATTTTCTTTTATTAATCATCTGTTTTTCTAAATCAGTCTATAAAAGAGTAAAACTTTTAAAATCTTGCAGAGGCTGTTTCATCAATAAACTCTCCTAGGGAACTACTACTGCTGTCTAAATCTCTATGAAATGGTAGGCAAAAAAGCCATCAGAGGATTATAGGAGATAAAACACCAATCAATGTAGCTGTTAAAGATGACTGTGATTAAAGAACCAAATATCAAATATCCAATAAGGTAATTAAATTTGGATTAAAAAACTAACCACCAGCTGTACCTACATTATCAAATGTTCTAATCTCTTTCATGATTCATAGCCATATTCTACATAATGATCAAAGACTGTCCACTGTGCTACCTACCATCATCTTAAACACTGCTGAATCTGTATGATGGTGGAATTATGACAATGGGCATGGCAGATAAGAGAAGGGCACACTGAGAAAATGTGACTGAGCGAGAATGTGGAAATATATGTAGGTTAAATATGGAAGGGGCAAGGAAAACCCATTAAAATGTTCACCGTTATCCTGTAAGATGTACATAGAACTGAAATCACACATACACATTTGTCAGACATGATAATTAGTGTTAGTCTTCAACAGAAAAAGAAAGAAAAAGAAAAATGTGAAAAGAGGCAATGGAACACAATTCTTCATTCCCTGGACCAAAAGAAAAAGAAAACCAAGCATGGTATCATACTGCCTTAATGTTGAAGAGCTCCTCTTAAATTTATCTTTTAGCTACCACAGTCAAACTGGTATAAATGCTTTGGCAAGGTGGGATGCATTCCATCATATCTGCAAAGGCCTGCTTTTCTCTGTTGGTGGTTCAGCTTATGAAGAACATATATGCAAAATAACAGCTCTCACATTGCTTCAAACTCATCGATACGCTGCTTTGTATTGCCTTGTCGAATCTGTCGCAGAGTCTTGTACTTATCACGGCCTGCTTTAACATTCTCAGCATGAAGAACATCATTTTGTGTTTTCTTGGTTTCATCTCTGGCTTGGGCTAATTCTGAACTTAATGCCTGTATTTAAAAAATAAAAAGCAAGACTATTATTTTTTTTCTTATATTTAAAAAATTTATGAAAATGGCTTCAAGATGCAAAAATACAAATACCAAATCATTTCCACTGTGAAACCTTTTTCATTAGTGTATAAGTTTGCTTTAGTAATGGTAGTGGCAGTGGTAAGGAAGGAATACTCATGGCCTTTCATTTACACATTTATCAACCATAATATTTTGTACATTATTCTAAATTTCCTTAACTTTCTCATCTAATACTTGAAATGGCTAAAAGTTCAATGTAGCCATTATAGACTAATATTACTACGAGATTTAAAATCTATACCTCAAGGGAAGCTTTCTCCAAAAGACAATATATTTAGTGTAACTATCACCTCATTTTCTTTTATTAATATTTAAAGATTTCAACAATTAAAATATTAGGTAACTTATTAGGAAAAAAGCTCTCATTATATTAAAATTCTCTACTTTGACCTAATTATGTCCATGTAATATACTGACCTTTTGCCAATATAAAATCTGAACAAATAATTAAGATTATACAATGTCTTAAATGTAGTATATATTAACTATCATTGTTTTCAATGTACATTTTATCTTTTTTTGAGACAGAGGCACATTCTATTGCCCAGACTGGAGTGCAGTGGCATGATCTCGGCTCACTATAACCTCCACCTCCCAGGTTCAAGCAATTCTCATGCCTCAGCCTCCCAAGTAGCTGGGATTACAGGCTCATCCCACCACACCCAGCTAATTTTTGTCTTTTTGGTAGAGGTAGAGTTTGGCAGAGGCGGAGCTTCACCATTTTGGCCAGGCTGGTCTCGAACTCTCAGCCTCTCAACTCCATCTGCCTCAGCCTCCCAAAGTGCTGGGATTACAGGTATGAGCCAATGTGCCCAGCCCACAATGTACATTTTACTGATTAAAAACAAAATTCATTTGTTTTTCTACAAAGCATTAGAATATTTTCTACCTTTTAAAATGGGTCAAGCTGTAATTAACTCACTAATTAATGTCTGATTATACAAAGCTAATAGGTATTTGCTAATGGGTTCACACAACAGAGGAAATGAAATAACATGGCTATAGGCCAAACACCCACAAAGCAATCACAAGGCCAGTCACTATTAAAACTTCTATGTTCTTTTTAACTAAATTTGTCTAAGATGGTGAAAATGCAAACTATATTTCAAATGTGCATACAACTGCAAATTTTAAATACCTGAAGCTGCTTCTTAACACGCTCATTTTTCTGTGTTTCTGTTACACGTTCTTCCTCGCTTCTATGGTTCATTACCCCTTCATTTGATAATTCAGCACTAGCCTCAGCATTATTCTCATCATGTTCATCATGTTCGTTTTCTGTTGGAGGAATGACTGGTGGTGGTGGAGGTGGAGGTGGGGCAGACATCACAGTTTTTAACTCTTCTTTGGTCTTTTCCAAGTCTTCCTGGGCTGCAAAAGCCTGAATATTAAAAATACTTTTATGAGCAACTTACTTTAAAAATTAATAAATAAAAAAATCAAGTTATACTGCCTTTTTAATAGAAAATATATTTCGAAGTAACTAAAATAAGCCCTATTTATGAAACCTCTATTTTCATAAAAGAATGCCAACAGGTAAAAGAGAAAATCTAAAACATTATTGCACAAAAGAATTACTAATTCTGTGAGCTTCAAGTCAGTGACAGGTTAAAAGAAAAACAATCATACATGCAAAAAAAGAATTATTAATTCTGGCAAGGATTATTGTTTGCCAAAATTGTTGTGCAAATGGTTGATGAGAAATGGATATTCGTATAATGCCTAAGAATGCCACACTCAGTAGATTTTCTGTGAGCCACAAGGAGAAAACGTAATCAGATAATGGAGGAATAAGACTGTCCTTACTCAAATCCAATCATCACTAAAAAATAATTAATGGTGAGTTAAGTAGATATTAAGTGTCTTCTGATATAATACAACTTGAAATATCTAACATCACGAATTGTTTCGGTGATCATATTATCTTGGTTTACCTGGAAAAGTCCTGTTACACTGTTGTCCTGGTGTAATTATGAACAATACCCCCTTTTTCTCAAAAGTGCTCCAGTTTAGATGTCAAATTACATGGATGTCTCAACTCTAATGCACTGTAGTCAAAAACACTTAATTTGAATTACTCCAGGCTCTAGATCTAACTTCTGTTTCACGGGAAATATTGGAGTTAAAGGACAATCTGAATGACACAATGAAGTAACCTAAACAAATATAGGAGGTGGGACATTCTGTAGGTCCTATCAGTAAGTCAAAATAATAAAAAGAGAACTGCCCTTCATTAAAAAGTCTGCAAATAGAGACAATGCAAAGTCCTCTGAACACTTGTCTGGCAAATTAGCTATGAGACTTTTTGGGAAATTTTGAACAGAATCTAACATTATATGAGATGAAAATTCACTAAAATGAAATAGTATGTACAGTAAGATTTCATGTTGGCAGGGTGCAGTGGCTCACGTCTGTAATCCTAGCACTTTGGGAGGCCGAGGTAGGTGGAGCACCTGAGGTCAGGAGTTCAAGACCAGCCTGGCCAACATGGTGAAACCCCATCTTAAAAAAAAAAAAAAAAAAAAAAAATTCATGTTGAATATATAAACAGGAAGTATCATGGAAGGATCTATACTAAGGTTCTACAGTACTGATCCTAGTTTATGGGAATATAACTGTCGTTTGTGTGCATTTTCTATTTTTCCATAATTCACAGACTTGACATCTGTAAAATGCTTTTTAAAGTTTACATGTCTCTAAATTTTACAAACCATCCCTAAAAGGGATCTAAAACATTCTAATAACAAAGTAGGGTGGGAAATTAACAGTGGCATTCCTTCAGTTGTATTTATGTAAATGTATTTTCAATACATCTAAAACTTCCCAATGAAATTTAAACTGCTACAAAGATTTACTTAAGAGTGAAAGAAGGCTGGGCGCGGTGGCTCATGCCTGTAATCCCAGCATGTGGGATGCCGAGGCGGGTGGATCACAAGGTCAGCAGTTCAAAACCAGCCTGGCCAAGATGGTGAAACCATCTCTACCCAAAATACAAAAATTAGCTGAGCGTGGTGGCGGGCACCTGTAATCTCAGCTACTCAAGAGGCTAAGGCAAGAGAATTGCCTGGGCCAGGAGGCAGAGGCAGCAGTGAGACGAGATCACGCCACTGCATTCCAGCCTGATAGACAGTGCAAGACTCTGTCTAGAAAAAAAAAAGTGAAAGAAAACTGTTTTCTGTATAGGTACATTTTATTGTAGAAACATTGTCTTCTAAAACTATATATCATCTTTGGGTGTAAAAATTTATATTTTCATTTGAGAGTTAATGTCATTTGAATTGACTCTCATCTTATATTCCCCCATCCCTCCAACCAAAGCCTGATTTTACAGTTGTGTGTTACTTTAGACAATAGTGGTTTCATCTACTTAAGACTCATATTAGAAATCTCAGTATGAGCTGCACACAGTGGCTTACACCTATAATCCCAGCACTTTGGGAGGCTGAGATGGGAGGGCTGCTTGAGGCCAGCAGTTTGAGACCAACCTGGGCAACCTAGCAAGACCTCCGTCTCAACAAAAATAAAAATAATGGTGTATGCCTGTAGTCTCAGCTACTGCAGAAGACAAAGTGGGAGGATCCCTTGAGCCCAGGAGTTCAACGCTGCAATGAACTAAGATCGTGCCACTGCACTCCAGCCTGGGACACAGAGTAAGACCATGTCTCTAAAAAAATTTAAAATAATTAAACTTCATATCCAATCACCGGCTGCCATGGCCTTTTGTATCCACTACAAAGTCTTCCCACTCCTCTTTATTCTCATTTCCACATCCTCAGTTTGGCTCTTTATCTCTTAAGTATCCACTATCCCAATCCTTTCTTCACACTGATTACTACGTGGTTTTTATAAAATCCTATCTGATCATGTTATAATCCTGTTTTGAAATCTTCTAAGCCCCATGTCAATCGATACTCTCCATTGCCTTGTTGTAGCACAGCATTTATTTAAAGCCTTTTACAATTCCCTGCTATCTAATTTGAGGGCCACATCTCCCAACATTTCTGAACAACACAAAGCCTCAGCTGCTTATTGGTTATTCTCAAATCTATTATGTATATTCATACTTCCTATACGCATTCGGTTCCCCTGTCTGGAATGACTACCTCTTCAGTCTATATTCCCAATCTTTCATACCCCCAAAACCTAATTCATTATTCAAGACCCAACTTAAATGTATATGGGTCTTCCGACAACTCAGAGAAATTAATCACCTCTCCAGTGTTCCCAAAATACTTGGCTTATATCAGTGAATATTTACAATACACATACACAAGTATCTTTCTCACTCTAAATTATGACAGTATCTTGTATTTATCTCTAGAAAGTTAGCATAATCCTAGGTAGAAAAGCTATTCAATAAAAGCTAGCAAATGAACAAATGATTACTTTGTGCTGCCACTCAGTAGCTTCTTCTTCCTTTTTCTTCTTGGCTTCTTCTAGAAGTGCAATCTTGGCAGTGAATTCAGCAAGTTCTGCTGCCTAAAATAAACAATATAATTCCAAGATTAAAATAACACATTTTGAATAATCTTGTGATATGTTAAGTCAACAAAGCTTTAATGCACATGCTTAGGCTGTTTATGTTTTTCTTAGTCTTCCATTTTAAAAAATACAGCATTTGTTAAGATCTTAAATAGCTTATTATTACAGAAAGTCCTTGAGGTAGTGAGCTAAGGAGGAGACAAAATTAAAAGATTATTATTAGTCTACAGATGAGTAGTTAATCCTGCTTTCAGTAGCAGGAACTTAAAATGTGTAACTTAGGAGCTTTTTTAAAAAACTTTCATCAATAAACTATTTGCTGAAGTCTACAAGAGAAAAAACATTTATATAATGCTATGTACTTTAAATGGCACTTCGTCAAATCATGTCATTTAATTCCACAATAATCCAAACAGGTAGTATCAATAACAGTTAGCATCATTCCTCTTTTTTTTTTTTTGAGACCCCAAGCTGGAGCGCAGTGGCACGATCTTGGCTCACCACAACCTCTGCCTCCCGGGTTCAAGCGATTTTCCTGCCTCAGCCTCCCAAGTAGCTAGAATTATAGGTGCACACCACTGTGCCCAGCTAATTTTTGTATTTTTAGTAGAAATGGGTTTTCACCACGTTGGCCAGGCTGGTTTTGAACTCCTGACCTCAGGTGATCAGCCCGCCTCAGCCTCCCAAAGTGTTGGGATTATAGGTGAGAGCCACTGCAACCAGCCATCATTCCTCTTGTCAAAGGGAGGGTACTAAGGCTCAAAAAGACCCAAAGAGACATATATAGCAAGTAAATGTATAAACTAATATTTAAATCCAGGATCTTTTAAATGACATGCGTACACCTAATTATTAGCAAGTCCACTAAATAAACAAAAAAACCCAACCAATTATGGCCTATAGTTATCTCATAGGAACTATAACATATATTAATTTATCTAATGCAACTGACTTACTGCAGAACCTATCCAAAGTCAAAGTGAATTAGAATCTTTTGCTGACAGAAGACTCTATTTACAAATAATCTATAGAAAAGTAACTTATTCTTTTGTATTTTTAGGTTTTGTTTACGAAGAAATAAAATCTTTAGGTTTTTGTCCACATTTTGTTATTAAGTTACATGTTATCTTTGGCTTGCTTTCCAGAAAGTACAAAATGGCTGCTTTTCGTTTTTTCTTTTTAGAGGGTTCTATTATTTAAACTTTCTTCTCTAAGATAGACCTAAGACAGTTCCTTACTAGCTGCTCCTGATTCTTCATCTGGTCGGCAGCTTGTTTTGCTATGGCAGATTTTGCCTCTTCAGCAGCTCGACGCTCCTTTTCAAGACGCTCTGCTTCTTCTTTTGCTCGTTTTCGTTCTTGATCCAGTTCTAGAGCTTTTCGAGTCTGTTCTTCTAGTTCTGTGAAATATGTGTATTCCCCCCAAAAGTGATTAATTCCAATCATTCTCATTATCAAAAGAAGCTAAAATAGTAGCAAGAAATCAAATCTGTTCAGTTTCTACAAATTAGCACACATGTAAATACATACATACCTCTTTGTTTTCTTGAGACAGGATCTTGCTCTGTTGCCCAGGCTGGAGTGCAGTGGCACGATCATAGCTCACTGCAGCCTCGAACTTGTGGGCTCAAGCAATCCTCCTGCCTCAGCCTCCCAAGTAGTTAGGACTACAGGTGCTCTACTTGTCAAAAGCCTAATTATTTTTAAAAAGAAATGAAAATCTTTTGCAATTTGTTATGCAAAAAGGCTACAAGCATACCTTTATTTTTAAAAAATAATCTCTCCATCTAAAGTTTTTACCTCAGTAAACAAATTGCCATGTTCCAGAAATCTGTAATACATTTTGAAACTTCCATTAAGTTTTTACTTATCTAAACTAATAAGTAAATCTAAGAAATTCGCCAGGTGTGGCGGCTCACTCCTGTAATCCCAGCACTTTGGGAGGCCGAGGTTGGCAGATCACGAGGTCAAGAGATAGAGACCATCCTGGCCAACATGGTGAAACACCATCTCTACTAAAATACAAAAATTAGCTGGGTATGGTGGCACGTGCTGCTAGTCCCGGCTACTTGGGAGGCCGAGAACTGCTTGAACCCAGGATGCAGAGGTTGCAGTGAGCCGAGATCATGCCACTGCACTCTAGCCTGGCGCCTGGCAACCAAACAAGACTCTGTCTCAAAAAAAAAAAAAAAAGAAAAGAAAAGAAAAGAAATTAAGATTGAAAACAATACTTACTGACCCAAAATAGGAATTTTGATGTGAATTACATGAATTATTGAAAAATGTGAGTTACTGGCATATATCTATTCCTATAGCATGAATATTTGGAGATGAATGACATGAATTTTAATCCTTAAGTATACACATCACTAAATTATCTATCTTTTCTTATTCTAATGAGTGGAACAAGAAAGAAAAATAAATTTTTGAGTATAAAAGTATTAACTTTAAGTATTATTTTGACAATTCTTTAAGTTCTCTGACAGAAGACAACAGAACAACAGAATGCCACCTACTGAGACAGTACAATGTCCTACAAAATGTTCTCCCTTACTGTATACTAAGAAAATCTGTAGGTCATGAGGTTTGAAAGCTAACTGTAATTTACAAGCTTTTACTTACTGTTCTTAATTTTGTTGGTCTTGATCAGAACTCGTTAAGTAACTGCAGTTAAGGCTTGGAAGATTTTAGGCTGGGTGTGGTGGCTCATGCCTGTAATCCCAGCACTTTGGGAGACCAAGGTGGGCAGATCACTTGAAGTCAGGAGTTTGAGACCAGCCTGGCCAACCTGGTGAAACCTCGTCTCTACTAAAAATACAAAAAGTAGCCAGGCATGGTGGTGGGGGCCTGTAACCTCAGCTATTTAAGGAGGCTGAGAGGCAGGAGAATCGCTTGAACCCAGGAGGCGGGGGCTGCAGTGCGCTGAGATTGCACCACTGTACTCTAGCGTGGGTGGTAAAGCGACACTTTGTCTGGAAGGAAAAAAAAAAAAGACTTGGAAGGTTTTGAGAGGGTTGGAGAAGAAAAAAATGACTCTTTGGTTAGGTTTTAAATTCTTAATAAAATAATACAAAGGCCACAGCAATTGGTGGCAGGGGGAAGGAAGAAGAAGAAATAAAGGGTATCCAAAGTGGGAGGGAAGAAGTCAAATTAGCCTTATTTGCCGACTACATGATCTTATACCTAGAAAAACCTGAAGAGTCCACCAAAAAAAACTGCTACAACTGATAAATGAATTCGGTAAAGGTGCAGGAGACAAAATCAACATTAAACAATCAGGGCTGGGCATAGTGGCTCACGCCTGTAATACCAGCACTTTTGAAGTTTGAGTTGGGAAGATTGTTTGAGGCCAGGAGTTGAGACCAGCCTGGTCAATAGAGTAAGATCCCATCTCTTCTTAAAAAATAAAATTAATTAAAAAAAATCAATAGCCTTGATTTGTAGTAGCTTTGAAGGTCTCTTTAAAAATAAATGAATGAATAAATGAATGAACGAAAAAAATCAGTAGCCATTATATACACCAACAGTAAACAATCTGAAAAAGAAACCAAGAAAGCAATTCCACTTATAATAGCTAAAAAAAAAATACAAAACACCTAGGAATCAACCTAACCAAAGAAATGAAAGGAGGACATTGGTTTGGCAAAGCTTTTTTTTGTGTAAGAACTCAAAGGCAGAGGCAAAGAAAGATAACAGGTATTATTATATCAAGCTAAAAAGTTCTGTATAGCAAAGGAAACAATCAACAAAGTAAAGAGATAAACTGAAGAACAGGAGAAAGTATCTGCAAACTGTCTATCTGAAAAAGGACTAATAACCAGAATATATAAAGAGCTCAAACTCAATAGCAGAAGACCAAATAATCTGGTTTACAAATGGGCAAAACATCTGAAATGACCTTTCTCAAAAGACATACAAATGGCCAACAGCTATATTAAAAAAAATGCTAATCACTAATCACAGAAATATAAGTCAAAACCACAATGAGATCATCTCACCCTAGTCAAAATGGCTTGTATCAAAAAGACAGGCAAGGCTGGGCACAGTGGCTCACACCTATAAATCCCAGCACTTTGGGATTTACAAAAATTAGGTAGGCATGGTCGTGCATGTAATGCCAGCTAGTTGGGTGGCAGAGGCTAAGAATCGCTTGAACCCGAGAGCCAGAGGCTGCAGTGAGCTGAGATCGTGCCACTGCACTCTAGCCTGGGCAATAGAGGAAGACTCTGAAGACTCTTTCTCAAAAAAAAAAAAAAAAAAAAAAAAGCAGTAACAGATGCTGGCGGGGATGTAGAGAAAAGGGGAACACTTATACACTGTTGGTGGGAATGCAAATTAGCAAGGCCACTATGTAGAACAATATAGACAGTCCTCAAAAAACTAAAAATGGAATTACCATAGTATCCAGCAATATCACTACTGGGTATATATATCCAAAGCAAAGGAAATCAATATATTGGAGATTGTTATACTCCTATGTTTATTACAGCACAATTCACAATGGCCAAAACATGAAGTTAACCTAAGTGCCCATCAATAAATGAATGGATAAAGAAAATGTGGTATATATACACTATGGAGTATTATTCAGCCATAAAAATGAATAAAATCCTGTCATTCGCAGCAGCATGGATGGAACTAGAGGCCATTATGTTAGGTGAAATAAACCAAGCACAGAAAGATAACTATTGCATGTTCTCACTCATATGTCAAGAGTTAAAAAGGTGGATCTCATAAAGATAAACAGACTGGTGGTTACCAGAGCCCAGGAAGTGGGTGGGGGGGAGATGAAGGGAGGAAAAAAAGATGTAAATGTATTTATTACTACTAAACTGTATACTTAAAAATGGTAAAGATGGCCAGATGTGGTGGCTCACCCCTGTAATTCCAGCACTTTGGGAGGCTGAGGATCAATTGAGGTCAGGTGTTTGAGACCAGCCTGGCCAACATGGTGAAACCCTGTCTCTACTAAAAATACAAAAAATTAGCCAGGTGTGGTGGCAGGCGCCTGTAATCCCAGCTACTTGAGAGGCTGAGGCAGGAGAACTGCTTGAACCCAGGAGACAGAGGTGGCAGTGAGCCGAGATCACACCACTGCACTCCACACTCCAGCCTGGGTGACAGAGTGAGACTCTGTTCTGCACCCCCACCAACCAAAAAGGTAAATATGTGTATATTCTATATTATATGTGTACATTTTACCTCAATAAAAAATAAATAATATGAAAATTCTATGTGGCTATTTGGCTATAAAGACAAAACGTATACAGCACTAGATGTTATCACAGCTAAATTCTAGGATTACTCATTTTAGAATCTGCCTTCTAAAATTTAGAAAATCAAGCTGGACTATCAAACTTTTCTTATGATTACTTCTTTTCATCTGATTGATAATAAAACAATACCCACAGAGCTCATGGTTTTATCTTCCATCTAAACAAGCAAACAAATAACTAAAGAATTGAAAGCAGGGTCTCAAAGCAATATCTGAACATCCATGTTCATAATAGCATTATTTACAATAGCTAAAACACATAAGCAACCCGAATGCCCATCAACTAATAAACAGGCAAGCAAAATGTGGTATACAAACAGAATATCATTCAGCTTTAAATGAAGGAAATTCTGACATAGGCTACAACATGGGTGAAATTCGAGGACATTATGTTAAGTGAAATAAGTCAGTCACAAAAAGACAAATACTGTATGATATCACCTATACAGGTAGATAAAGGTAGAATACTCAAAATCATAAAGACAAAAAGTAGAATGGTGGTTGCCAGGGGTTGTGGGGAGGGGGGAAATGGGGAATCTTAATGGACACAGAGTTTTAGTTTTACAACATGAAAAGAATTATGAAGATAAATAGTAGTGATGGCTGCATAACATTTCCAATGTATTTTGTATCAATGAACTACATATTTAAAAAGGCAAAAAAAACCCAATGCTTTATTTTCTCTCATAATAAAAATTGTTTTTGTACTATAAGGCAAAAAAAAGATAAATAAGTCTGGGTTACAAAGTTAAATTCTGAAACATTCCCCAATATTTATTTTTATCAGTTTTTTGTAATAAAGGTCAATTTGAAAAATGACAGATAAGGCAATAGCTATTTTGTGGTATATTAAGAATTGTAGGCCAGGCGTGGTCTCAGCACTTTGGGAGGCCAAGGCAGGTGGATCACCTGAGGTTAGGAGTTCAAAACCAGCCTGGCCAACATGGTGAAACCCTGTCTTTATATTTTTAAATAAAAAAAAAAAAAAAAAGAATTGTATAAAGTCAAAGTTTTAAAAAATGTTTAAAATGAACTCTGAAAACATCATGTCTACTCCCTCTCTTCTAAAAAAAAGGAAGGTTTTTAACAGTCATACATCCCATAAATGACTTCTGGTGTTTCCTCTCCAATTAACTGAGTTAATACAGGAGTTAGCAAACGACTCATGGAGCAAACCCAACTCAGTGGTTTTTTCTTGGTAAGTTAAGTTTTACTGGAACACAGCCACCCTCATTTGTTTATGTATTATAGTACACGGCTGCTTTCACACTGCAGTAGCAGAGCTGAATAGCTGGGACAGAGACCATGTGGTCTGTAAACCATGAAATATTTATCATCACTGGTAATCAAGAACATACACTACAGATACAGTATCCAAATCCAGAAATCTGAACTCCAAATTACTCCAAAATCCTAAATGTTTTGAGCATTTGCACAACACTCAAAGGGAATGCTTACTGACAGCATTTCAGATTTCGGAATTTTGAATGAGAGATGCTCAACCAGTTAGCATAATGCAAACATTCCAATTAAAAAAAAAACAAAACCTCAAATCTAAAACACCTCTGATCCCAAGTATTTCAGATAAGGGATATTCAACCTGTATATTCACTATACTCACCAGAATGGCTAACCAAACCAAACCAAACCCTAACAATATAAACTAGTAGAGCAAATGTACTTTCAATCACCAGTAAAAGAAAGAAAACTGATTAATCCACGGCTGGGCACAGTGGCTCAGGCCTGTAATCCCGGCAATTTGGGAGGCCAAGACAGGCAGATTACTTGAGGCCAGGAGTTGGAGACCAGCCTGGCCAACAAGGTTAACCCTGTCTCTAATAAAAATATAAAAATCAGTCAAGTGTGGTGGCGCATGCCTGTAATCCCAGCTACTCAGGAGGTTGAGGAATGAGAATCACTTGAACTTCGGAGACTGAGGATGCAGTGAACTGGGATCATGCCACTGCACTCCAGCCTGGGCAACAGAGAGAGACCCTGTCTCAGGCACACACACAAAAAAGACACATCCATGTCCAAAAAGCATATGGAAAGACACTCAACATCACCAGATATTAGAGATATGCAAATAAAAACTATAAGATACCACTTTACACCCATTAAGATGACTATAATCCAAAAGAAAAACACTAACAAGTATTGGTGAAATGTGGAGAAATCAAACTTGCTAGTGGAAACGTAATATGTTATGTTTCACTTCAGAAACCAACGCAGCAGTTCCTCAAAGAGTTAAACACAGTTATCACATGGCCCAGCAATTCCACTCCTTAGGTATATACCCAAAAGAAATGAAGACATATGAACAACAAAACCTACACAACAAATGTTCGTAACAGCATTATTCACTTTAGTTAAATAGCGGAAACAATCAAAAACATCCATCAACTGATGAACGAATAAATAAAACAAAGCATATCCATAAAATGAGTTCAAGACCAGCCTGACCCATATGGTGAAACCCCGTCTCTACTAAAAATACAAAAATTAGCTGAGTGTGGTGGCAGGTACCTGTAATCCCAGCTACTTGGGAGGCTGAGGCAGAAGAATTCCTTAAACGCGGGAGGCAGAGGTTATAGTGAGCCAAGATCATGCCATTTGCACTCTAGCCTGGGGTGACAGTGACACTCCATCTCAAAAACAGACACACAAACAAAAATGGAGTGCTGACACATGCCAAAATATGAACGAACCTTTAAAATATTATATTAAACAAAAGAAGCCAGTCACAAAAGACCATATTTTGCATGACTCCATTCATATGATTGTCCAGAATAGACAAATATATAGAGAAAGATTAGTGGTTGCCTAGGGCAGATAGAAGGGGTACTGAGAAGAAATGGGAGTGACTGCTAATGGGTATGGGATTTCTTTTTGGGATAATGAAAATGTTCTAAAATTGATTATGGTAATAGCTATATAACTTTGTGAATACACTAAAAACCCTTAAACTGTATATTTCAAATGGGTAATTACATGGTATGTAAATTATAAGCTATAGCTCAACAAAGCTATTAGAAGACAATAAACAAAACTAAGCTCTATATGAGGGTAAAATCAGAGTGACAGAAATCACATTTGAGGTTAAAAGAAAAAGAGAAAAGGAGGAGACTCCTTGAGTGTAGGTAATTTCTATATTGTGTTCAGGGCACTTATGGGAATAAATTCAATTTGTAAAAATTAAGCCGTGTACTTGAGAAATCACTCTATCTGTACTTCAATAAAAATTTTATTTCTTTCTTTATTTTTTTTGAGACAGAGTCTTGTTCGTCGTCCAGCCTGGAGTACAGTGGCACGATATTGGGTCACTGCCACCTCCGCCTCCTGGGTTCAAGTGATTCTCCTGCCTCAGGCTCCCTAGTACCTGGGATTACAAGCACCCACTAATTTTGTATTTTTAGTAGCAATGGGGTTTCACCATGTTGGCCAAGCTGTCTTGAACTCCTAACTTCAAGTGATCTGCCCGCCTCAGCCTCCCACAGTGCTGAGATTACAGGCATAAGTCACCGCACCCAGCCAAATTTTTTTTTTAATTCGGTCTCCATATAGACTGTCAAACTATACTGCAAGTTGTCATGATGTGGTATCGGGAAAAGTTTTAAATTAGCAATAATCATGCCTTGGATAAACCTCATTGGCTACGATACTGCCACTTCGCCAAGCTAACTTTTTGTTTTTAAAAAAGTCCAATTATAAGCCTGGGTGCAACAGCTCATGCCCATAATCCCAGCACTTTGGGAGGTCAATGTGGGAGAATCACTTGAGCCCAGGAATTTGAGGCTACGGTGAGCCTTGATTGCACCATTGCACTCCAGCCTGTTCAACAGAGTGAGACCCTGTCTCACCAAAAGAACCCAACAACTTTAAATATTCTTTTTAATCTCAGAATGCTAAATTAGGGATTATTTCCACTTCAGAAATTAGGATCCTAAGGAAATTGAGATATTAAAATTACTTGCTTATAGTCATATTCTAAGTTAATGATAGAAGTAAAGCCTTTTCAAATTGTAAACAATGTATGTCTAAATTAGACACTCCCTTCCTACCCACAACTACTGCTTTCATCACATTACCATGTTTCCTTTCCTTGTAGCACTTAAAACTATGTAAAATAATTGTATTATTTAATACATTATTTTGTCTTTCCCCAATAAAATGTAAACTCCAGGAGAACAGAAAGTTTTTTGTCCAGTACTATAAACTCAATACTAGAACGGTGCCTAATACACAGAAGATGTATCCAGAATGAATGAAATCATTATACTAATTCTTTTCTATTGTTTGTCTTCTTGAAGATGGAATTCACGATGATATTTGCTGGGACAGTAACTGAATGCAGGTCTGGCACTCTGTGTGTGTGTGTGTGTGTGTGTGTGCGCGCACGCGCACATGTGTGTATACATTTATTTACTTATTATTTTATTTTATTTGAGACAGGATATCACCCTGTTGCTCAGGCTGGAGTACAGCAGCCCAAACATGACTCACTGCAGCCTTGACCTCCCAGACCCAAATGATCCTCCCACTTCTCAGCCTCCTGAGTATCTGATACAACAGGCACATGCCACCACACCTAGCTCACTTTTAGTCTTTGGAGTGACAAGATCTCACTATGTTGCCCAGGCTGGCCTTAAACTCCTGGATTTAAGCAATCCTCCTGCCTCAACCTCCTAAAGCACTTGGGTTACAGGCATGAGTCACCGCACCCAGCCTATTTTATTATTTTTACTTTTTGTAGAGAAGGGTCTCGCTATGTTGCCCAGGCTGGTCTTGAACTCCTGGCCTTAAGCAGTCCTCCTGCTTTGGCCTCCTCCAAGTGCTAAGCTTACAGATGTAAGCCACTGTGCCTGGCCAGGTCTGACTTTATTATATCTCAAATATATCATCACCAATATATCTTCAAAATGGTTAAAAAATGATAAAGATATAAAATAATTTTTTTTTTTGAGACAAAGTCTTGCTCTGTCGCCAGGTGCCAGGCTGGAATGCAGTGGTGCAATCTCAGCTCACTGCAGTCTCCGCCTCCTGGGTTCAAGCAATTCTCCTGCCTCAGCCTCCCAAATACTTGGGACTACAGGCACATGCCAACACGCCCAGCTAATTTTTGTATTTTTTAATAGAGATGGAGTTTCATCATGTTGGCCAGGATGATCTCTTGATCTCGTGACCTGCCCACCTCAGCCTCCCAAAGTGCTGGGATTACAGGAGTGAGCCACCACACCCGGTGATATAAAATAATTTAACAATGGTACATCATGAAAATGTCAACAGATATATAATTCTATTTAATGATTCACTTAAAATAATGACTTCAATTTTTAAAAATTATTAGTAAGTATAAAAAAGTTTCTTCTTAAAAAAAATTACAAATTGATCTACTAAATCATGATTTAGATACGGCCAAATTTATGGCATTTGTAAGACAATTAGCATAAATTACAAGACAATCATGGAGACTCTAGGAAAGCCTGGGAAAGCTTTATTGAAGAAATTTTAAAATAATTGGGTATCCTTTGCCTTAAGATGACTGATTTGAAATTATCTTGGTAGGAATGCTCTATATCCTTTCTTATGTTCTATCTTCCTTATATTCTTCAGTGCTTGTTTACTTGTAAATCATTAATATTTTTGTTAAACACCCTAAATGAGATTGAAAGACTTAGTAAGTATTTTCTCAGAAAACGTGTTATGTCAATGATAAAGTGGTACTATGATTTAATCTTTTCTTTAAAATAAGATCAGTAATGTTTTTAAACTTTAACATACTTCAGTACAATCCCGATTTTTTATAGCATTCTTCCTCTAAAAGTATTGTCCACACTATTCACATGGCACTTAACACATACTATCCCACTTTATTAATATTTTTATGTACGTATTTCTGTCAAATACACAGACTTTACTCCCATCTATGCTAAATCTTTGTATTCCTAGAATGCAGCACAAAGTAGGCACACTTTATACATGTGTTTTATGATTGAATTTTTAAAAAAGGTACCTAGGGTGGCAGAAATAGCATAAAGTGGCATTCAGAAAACAAGTTCTGCCCCTGAGTTGTGGCCTGAAAATCAATGCTTTATTACCCCCGTGGGCACTCAGCTAAATTCATTTCTAAGGCTTTCACTGCTCTGAGAAGTAAGTCTTCTAATGAGTCAGAATAAAACCTAGGTTTATTACTATTTTTTCTCCTAGAAGTATTATTTCTAATCCTCTTGAAATTGAAATGATCAATCAGCTTGTGCATTTATAGCAATTTTTGTGGCTTTCCCCTCTAGTTACTCTCCCTTATAATTAGTCTACTCTCATTGCTCAAGAGTATGTCTCTACCACAGCAGGCTGGTATAAGAAATCAAAATATATCTTAAATAAGACTAAAGACTGCATATCCTTAATCCAAAAAATCTGAAATGTGAAATGCTCCAAAATCCAAAACTTTTTAAGCATCAACATGACCTTCAAAAAAATGCTCATGACTGGGCACAGTGGCTCACGTCTGTAATCCCAGCACTTTAGGAGGCCAAGGCAAGTGGATTACTTGAAGTCAGGTCAAGACCAGTCTGGCCAACATGGCAAAACCTTCTCTCTACACTAAAAATACAAAAATTAGCTGGGCCTGGTGCTATGGGCCTATAATCCCAGCTACCTGGGAGGCTGAAGCAGAAGAATTGCTTAAACCTGGGAGGCAGAGGTAGCAGTGAGCTGAGATCATGCCTCCGCACTCCAGCATGGATGACAGAGCAAGACTGTATCTTAAAAAAAAAGCTCAGATTTTGGATTTTCAGATTTGGGATCCTCAATAGGACAATGCAAACATTCCAAAATCTGGAGTACTTCTGTTACCAAGCATTTTCAAAAAGGGTTATTCAACCTGTGTTGGCTACTTCCAACAAAACTGAATAGCTTGTTCTACCAATTGTTAGGAAAGCAGGTTATTAAATATAGCTTTTATAAACAGTGTAGACTTCATGTTACCCTTGAGAGCCTGCTGCTTAGAAAGGAGAAAAATATTTTATTCATGCAATACTTTTTTTCCCTTGCTTTCTCTACTATTTGCTGAGTGAAAGTAGTATATCCTAAAGTTACTTAATACAAACCACACACTATAAATCCAGTGTATCCTTTCTATGTACTGTAGCACTTTGGTTATATATTGCCTAACAAGTAAGTTCTTCCAAACATATTACCAAAAACAAACAAAAGACATAACATGTCTATGTGTTGTGTATTGTCTAGTACACTAAAATAAAATCATTTTAGGAACTGAGTTCCAAAAAAGTTTATATAGTCAGAATAGCTTAAATTACTTTAAATTACCTAAATGCCTTACTTATACAACCATAAAGCATTATATACTTTTGTTTAAATGCCATCATGTGTTGGATATGTGTTTTTTGTTTATAGAACCCATATTTACAGTCATTTACAATATTTAAGAATATATATGAAAAATATTTGCTTAAAATAAAAAAACTAAAAAAAAAATTTGCATGTTTAAGAGAAACATCAGCACTGTATAAATGAATGTGCCTTAGTGAAACATGTTTATGATGTAATTGTAATTCCACTAAGTATTAATCTGGCAATTAAATATACAATTGTCCTAGATAACAAATAAGGTTTAATAGTAGTAAAAAAAAATACCACTATCTGACAACGAAGCAATAATAATTTTTAATCCATTGTCAAAAAGAAACGCTTACCTTTCTGGGCTTTAATTGTCTGTTCTTCAATTTGTTTTAGACGTTCCATTAGCTCTTCCTTTTCACGTTCTATCCTTTCCTTTTCCTTTTCTGCTATTTCTCTTTTCTTCTTTTCATTCTCTAATTGTGCCCTTAAAAGAAATTGCAATTGCTGTTACAAATTAATAGACAGAAACATTACTCATGTGATAGAATACTGCTCAGCCATAAAAAGGAATAAAATAATGTCTTTTGCAGCAACCTGGATGAAGCTGGAGGTCATGATTCTAAGTGAAGTAACTCAGAACATACAAATGCCGTATGTTCTCACTTATAAGTGGGAGCTAAGCTATGAGGATGCAAAGACAGAGTGATATGATCGACTTTGAGGACTTGAGAGGGAATGGTTGGGAGTGGGGTGAGGAATATAAGACTATGTATTGGGAACAGTGTACACTGCTCAAGTGACAGGTGCACTACAATCTCAGAACTCACCACTATAGAACCCATTATGTAACCAACAATCACCTGTAGCCCCAAAACTACTGAAAAATAATAATAATTAGAAATGTCACTCATATGAAAGCTAAGAACTAACTGAATCAACTAAGAAGAAACAATGGCATAAATATTTTACCAGGGTTTTCATTATATTACACTTGTGTTCAAAATAGCACGTAGTTAAAAATACAGGACCATGTATGTACATACATGTGCTGGGTTCCAATGTATTATTTATTGTGGGGTCACAATAAGACAACTGAGACTGTTTTTAAAAAATATTAAAAACTTAGACATTTAGGAACATCCACAAAAGATGGGTTTACAAAATGGCTGGTAAAGTCTAACTGTCGAATATATCCCTGTGTACAAAACATGTTTATAAGGCACACTGAGTGGGGGAAAAATTAGATTTACCATTTGCATGCAGGATGAACTCTGACAACAAATTAAATATCAGCACCAAAAGAGTTACCCACAGTTGCCACGCCCCAAGAAAATGCCTTCTTTAGATTAACAGGAGCCGTCTGCTAGGGAAATAATAAAGGACTGAAAGGCACAAACAAAGGCATGTATCTTAAAAACAGGGAGGGCAACAATTTTCAATCATTAAAAATAAATTAATCCAAGTTTAATTTCTCAGGTAGTACCCATTTATGCCTCGATACAAGATGACATTTCAGTTTCACCTCCTCTCACAATTCCATTAGAATGATAGTAGGTGGCTAATGATCTTTAAAAATATCATCAGAACTCAGTGGGGAAAAAATGCCTTGATCATTTAGCTGCATCTGCCATGAGCCTGATGAAAGTGTAACTTTCTTCTCTTTTTTTTTTTTTTTTTGAGACAAAGTTTTGCTCTTGTTGCCCAGGCTGGAGTGCAGTGGTGCCATCTCGGCTCACTGCAACCTCCACCTCCTGGGTTCCAGTGATTCTTATGCCTCTGCCTCCCAAGTAGCTGGGATTACAGGCACCTGCCACCACACCCAGCTAATTTTTGTATTTTTAGTAGAGATGGGGTTTCACCATGTTAGTCAGACAGGTCTTGAACTCCTGACCTCAGGTGGTCTTGAACTCCTGACCCACCTAGGCCTCCCAAAGTGCTGGGGTTACAGGCCTGAGCCATCACATCTGGCCCGAAGAGTGTTTCTTTTAAATACTGCCAAATTCATTCACGAAACATCTACCAAGAGCCTAATCATTGGTCAGACTCTATGCTGGGGCCAAAAATACAAAGAGGAATAAAATTCACACGGGGAAACTCTATTATCAGACAATGTTTTTTACTTAAGTTGAACCAACACTCAAATCGCTATTTTGATAACTTAAAAAATCAGTTATGATTTCATCTCTGAAATTTATCTGAGTATGTTCTAATGTTCCACAAATAGATAGCACTGCCACCTGCTGTCAATTCTGAATTTCAAGTACAAAACCCTGTAGTTTCTCAGCTTGCAGTCTCTGACAAACTTATCAGCAAAATTTTGCTATCAAAGATTTCTCCCTTATTTATAAACCTGAATTTTAATAAAATTCCTGCAGCTCCTAGTACCCATCTGCCCTAAGACAGAAAGAGAGCTCACCTTTGGGGCAAACAGGTGTTGCAAGTCAGCAAGAGGTCAGACACTGATGGTGACCCTCTAGTGTGCCAAGCCAAAACATGAAGGGTCACCACACCTCGCTGCTGGTTTAATGAATCCTCCCACCATTTAAGAATCTATAAACATTGGGCATGGTGGCTCACGTCTGTGATCCCACCACACTGGGAGGCCAAGGCAGGAAGATTGCTTGAGGTTAGGAGTTCAAGCCTAGGGCAACATAAGAAGACCTCATCTCTTCTAAAAATAAAAATAAAAAATTAGCCAGGCATGGTAGTGTGTACCCACAGTCCTGGTTACGCAAGGAGGCTAAGGTGGGAGGATCACTTGTGCCCAGGAGGTCAAGGTTGCAGTGAGCTATGATCATGTCACTGTGCTAGAGCCTGGCAGGCAATTAAGCAAGACCCTGTCAAATAAAAAACAAACTAGAGCCTTGTGGCCATTCATGCAAGGGAAGTTCCAACTCTGTTCTGGAGTTCCCTATGCCTATGAGGTACTTTCTTAACAGCAAGGAGGAAAAGCCAATAACTCTTTCTAACCCCAGTACTTGGGCTCACTCTGCAGGACATTAACCTCTTTCAATCCTATTTCAATTTATAAAGCCTTTATAGGCAAAGAGATTTAAGGAGTTCTAGAGGTATGAGATGCCTCTGTAAGACATGAGTTTAGGGGAAATTTGTGTTTCCCAATCTCTCTGGGCAAAAGAAAGGCCTGGTGGCCCCCACAGCAGCTGCTGACCTTTCTGTGTTCTTTAGATAGCTAAATATCAGGCTCTGTATGAAAGCACAAGAAGCAAAAGCACAGTACTTTCCAAGTAATTGCTAGTATGGCCAAAAGCTGTTCTTTTCCATGCCAGGTTGTCTGCACCCTAGGATGTTGATTAGACTACCCAACCACTTCCTGGCCTCTGTGCAATCACATCCAGTGCTGCCACCCAAGCCAACTACCTTCGTCCCCCCTTCCCCAAGGTCCCAAGACAATTCTCGAGGACTTCCACTGCAAACCAGATCTCAACCAGAAGGCTACCATCATATTCCACCAATAAGAGCCTTTCAGATCCAGCTCTGGCATAAATGGCCCCTTCTGGAGATGGATGTGCTGATTTTATTTAGCTTTTCCCTATCGATATTTTTTGTTCTTTTTCAGGGATAGAGGTGAAGGAGATGTGGAAGCAGAAAAACAGAACCAAGATAATCCAGCCACAAGCAAGTTGAGAGGGGTGGGAAATGGTCTTCCTACTGAAAAATGGAATAAGTATACAGCAGATATTTAACCTGATTACAGTATTTAAAACATGTTATAGTTTACTGTACTTTGTGAGGCTCAAAGCTCACATTTTATAAGAATCCTACCCTGACGATAGCCATTTCCAGGCAACACTTCATTCAAATAATACAAATGCCTTCAGTCCTTTACATTACTCAGTGATATCTAGTTTTTACAGGCTTGTCTTGTCTCCTTTATGAAACTAGAGGATCTTGCTGCTCCCTCAAATGCTATTCACTTGAGAGGGCCTCACTGGCCCATAGGCACACCACACATGTTTTTATCTCTACATATTCGTTTATGTTGGCTGCTTCTTCTGAACGTATCTTCCCCTCTCTCTAACCTTCAAGCCTTAGTCCCACTTAGTCCCACTTTCTTCACGAAGTCTTTTGTGATTACTGTAACAATAGACGCAGATATTTTTATTTGAAGTTTGGGTTTGGAAACATTCATTTCAACACGGTTGTTCTATTTCAAGGACATAAATATTATTAAAAAACTATTATTCCCTGTATTAACACGCAAAAAATTACTTTAGAATATCTTACTTTTTAAAGAATATCAAATGGATCCAATTACATTTTTCTTCATTGAATATTAAAAACATATTTAACTTAGTTTATAATAATATTAGAAATTATTATAATGGCTATTGTTTATTAAGTACCAAGTACTTTGCTAAATGCCTGTATACCACTGTCATGCTTTCTTACAAAAATGCTTGAAGGTAAGAATATTATTTTCATATTAAAAGCAAGGAAACACAGGCTCAAAATTATCTGTTTGATGACTGTTAGAAGAAGTTTCAAATCCAGATTTATCTAGTTTCAAAGCCTGTGTTCCTTGTATGACACTAGCCAGTCTCGATACAGAATCTCCCATAGCTAACCTACAATTTGCACATGGATATGTAACTCTAAACTGTAAACTTGGGGCTTTCAGTTTTTACATGTGGAAACAATTTTAGCCATACAAAAAAGTGCAAAAATTATAAGTCATAATTCAATTTGGATGCAAATAATTTAAGAGCAAACACTACAAGGAATAACCACCCATAGTGTATAAAGTCATCTTCCTTGCCAAAAAACCTCAAAGTTATGAAAATTATGGGGAGTAAATATAGCCAAACATACCAAAGTACTGTAGGGAAAGAGGTCTCTTTGCTACTCTTTCCCAACTACTGTTCATGACCAAGAGAGTCTAGCAGCACAGGCAGCATACCTCTGAGCATTCTCCCAGGTATGTCTGCTGGCTGCTTTGCCAATGGGCTTAATCAAAATTGTTTCCACACATACAGCTGCCATTTCTCTCTCTCTGATCTGTAAAGCAGGGAATAAATGATTCAATACACCATTTCTGAAAGACTGCCAATCCCTAGGTGACTAGAATAATGTATCTTCTAGACATTCAAACTAAATAAGTTACTGAACCCCTACTGAGTATAAAGCAGACAATAACTGTTTACTAACGAAGAGCTATAAAATTTATCCAGAACTATGGATTATTGTGCCAAAAAAGAAACAAGTCTTCCACTTCCATCTAGGCCCTAGAGTAACCAAAATACAGCACCATTACCAAATGATACCAAGTAAACATACTACCTGTACTAGAAGCGATACAGTACTCCTCTATAAGCCATGAAATAAAGGACATATAGACAAATGTATTAAGTTGAGAATGTAAATAACGTATCAACATTATGAATGAGCAGTACAGTTAGGCATAATACAGAGTGATGAGTGTGAGATACAGAAACTGTACATAAAGGAATTCTTCATTTATCTCATGCTAGAAGACCTTGAAGACACAGTGAAAGCTTTAAGATGATTTTTAAAAATTAAGTAGAAACTAAAGGAAGTCTTCCCTTTGACAGAGGCAAATGCAAATCTATGATGGAAAAGAATGTACTGTATAGAAAGTAAAGCCCAATAAAGATTATTTTTAAAAAGCATTTAAGATTAGAACCACAATGTAATGCTAAAGCACATGACCACAATAAAAAAGGACAGAGCCTGTCAAAGTAACAATCCGACTCATTGTCCCCTTTTTTCCCCCCCCAAAGAGAAAGGGTCTTACTATGTTGCATGTTGCCTGTTGCCCTGATTGTCTTCAAACTCCTGTGCTCAAGCAATTCTCCTGGCTTAGTCTCCCAAGTAGCTGGGACTACAGGCACATGCCACCATGCTCAGCTCACCAACTTTAATGGTGGGACCAGTAATTACTGACAAGCTTTATACCCATATAAAAATGTTTTGTTATGTGGTTAACCTCTCTAAGGCAGATAATTTGAGTTAATATTACAAAATAAGTAAAAATCAACAAAATCCCTTAATTACATAGAACAGCTGTTGAATAAGAAAAAAATCATTCAACAGAAAAACTAAAAATATAGTAGCAAAATGATATCTGGCAGATGGCTTCCTTAATTACTAGATACAAAGTACCTTGTATCTAGTATTTAAAATGTGTATGTTTTAAGGACCTACTCTATTTCTTAGACTATCATGTTGTTCCATAAAAACGTATTCAATAAAAGTTAACCTTAGTTTGGCCTCTAAATTTTTTCAAGTAAAGCAAAAAGTTGAAATTAATCTAAAATCAGATTTGGAAATTAATATTACTGGACCCAATAATCTGACTCCAGGGTTGATACAAATTTTTATTCACTATCATTCCATTTTTAAAATTCTCAATTTAACATATTTAACATTTTTTTTTTAAGTCAAAGAGAAACATAGTTAAAAAGATTAGTCTTTGGCATTATCCTACTCAGCAAAGTGATGTTTCAGTTGTGTACTACAATGTCACTGACACTGTTTCAAAGTTAAATATTCAGCACATTCTTACCCTGAAAAAATTAATATAAGTCACAAGTAAAACAATTTTGAAAATTTCATACTACATCTAAAACAATGTCTATCAGTAAAAAGCAAGTAATGAGTCACAAAAAGCTATTTTCTGAGATACCTGTCAAAGGTTTCTAACTTGAAAATTATACATACTCATTTTAAAGAAGGATAGAGTGATAAGACTGTCTTTGAATTTTAATACAATGAAAATATTAAAAAATACAAATGTAAGGTATATTTAAAAAACTGAGCAGTCTTAAATTTTAGATAGCCTACTCCTATCAATTAAAAGTAAAAGGTCATAAATTCCATACCTTTCCAACTGCTTCTGATGTTTCTCCTCCCTAGCCTGAGCCTTCATCTGTTGTACTTCAATAGTATCAGGCTTCCTTCTTCGCATGTATAGTTCATGGTTTCCCATACATAAGGCCAAAATCCTCTTATTGATTCTCAGACGAGGTGCATAAAAAACAAAATCCTAAGCATAAAGTATTCTGAATTTAAAATCTTCCTGAGGGATACTGTCTCTCACAACAATCTGTACTAAATTTTAACATGAGGTATGAATTTTAATGTCATATAACATATAGTTTAGAAATCATACAATTTCATAACTCCCAGTGAGGATGACATACTTCCACATAACTGGTTCCTTATCTTTCGTATCCTGCCAGTTTTGTAAAGAGGCTAATATTCTTATCTTTGTAATACATTAAATGTCATTTATTCCTTTTTGTTCTCCAAAGTAACTATGAACTGTATAAAGTTCCTTATAAGCCATTTGCCATTAATGTCAAAACTGGTTCTCTGTTCATGGCTGTAGAGTTTTTTTTAACCTAGAATTGTTTGGGGTTTTTTGAGACAGTGTCTTGCTGTCACCCAGGCGGGAGTGCAGTATGCAATCTTGGCACACTCTAACCTCTGCTTCCCGGGGTCAAGCAACTCTCATGCCTCAGCCTCCCGAGTAGCTGGGATTACAGGCATGTACCACCACATCTGGCTAATATTTGTATTTTCAGTAGAGATGAGGCTTCACCATGTTGGCCAGGCTGGTCTCAAACTCCTCACCTCAGGTGATCTGCCTCCCTCAAGCCTCCCAAAGTGCCGGGATTATGGGCCTGAGCCACCGTGCCTGGCCTGTTCTCCTTATCTTTTATCTTCCCAATAACTAACAGAGTTAGGATACTAGAGTATATTTGACATTAGTGGAACTTTAAAAATCTATTTAAATAAAAAGATTTCTTAAGTTCAAGGCTTCAAGTTAACAAAAATACAAAGTTCATAATGCAAAACTATGTAAACAACATTAATTTAGAATAGGGCTACCTCTACTGCATTCTAGCCATCAATGAAGAAATGTTTTAAAATTGCATCTTAGGAATGGCGATTGTTTTTACTAACCTCCTAATAAATATTATCTATCTTATAACTGAATTTCAAATAAAATTTTAATATTTATATCTTACTTTAAAAATTAAACTTTGGATTTTTATTAACATATATTATTTCATCACTGGGAAAGCTGACCTATGGAAAGAGAAAGTTCCTCAGAAGCAATTTAATAAATGAACAATGTTATTCTTCAAGTGATATCATAGGAAAGTAGCAGATATACAGTTCATACACAAAACATTTAAAAAATTACTTACAGGTGCCTTTTTGTCGATTGGCTTTATAACAAATTTTTTGTCATTAAATGAAATATTTCTGATTTCACTCCAGGGAAAACCAATTTTAGGTGTTAACCTTAAAAAATAAGAACATCTCCTTAATTAAAGGCAGGAACCAATGAACAAATTTCCTAACTGTTTAGGGTCTAAACTGGCTGAATGACCAATCTTAAGAGTTTCAGATTTTCAAAATGTATTAACTTATTCATAACTACAGTTGACCTTATTTTTTAAGGGGAAAATTGATAAATCACATAAAACAAATAATTGTCCAAAGATTTCATAAATATATCATGAATCTTAAAAGTATTATAGTTATTTTCTTAAAATTATCTTAAAAAACTACTTGGTGACCCGAGTGTAGAACTGAGCCTCTTGGGGTTTGCACTAGCTATTTAGTTTTTATTCTGTTTGGATTCAAGCTACAGTTACCATTTAAATATGTATAAGAAGGGGGGAAAGAGGCCTTTATAACTTCTCATATGAATCACTGGCAAGTTACTGAAGATTAAAAAAAAAAAAAACAGTACTTCCTCCCTGTGTTTAATTTGAAACTGTCTGGATATTCATGAATATACTAAAAATACTTATTTCAGTATATTTTAAAAGAATTTTATGGTATATGAATTATATGTCAACTTTAAAATTTTAAACAGTCACACAAATATTTGGATAAATGGTCGAGATGGAATTAAAACTCTTGAAACTATACAGCAGTTACCTCCTTTTTACCACCCTAAAGATACAGGGAATCAAATTGGAATAAGTAACTTTGTTTCTGCCTTTTCATGTATTTTACTGTTTCAGACTATCCATCACATACATCACTATTGTCCTATTGTCCTAATAACTACGACCGAGAAATGATTTTGACACCTATACTGGCCAGAAGACATCTTTTAGCCAGGCTTCTGACAACACAGCATGAATTTCTACCTATTTATATTGCTTTTAGTTCTCAAGCTGAGTAGGTACTGCAGAACAGCAGTCTTTTGACATAAAACATTCTTTTTTTTTTTTATTCTTTGTCCCTCTAGAGAAAAACATTCTTTAGTCAATATGCATGTGTTATACTGCCCTCTAATGGCCCTTGATATCAGTGTAACCTGCTTAAAACAGACTGCAGGAATGTAACATAGTATTTTATGCTATATTTACACACTACTTCAAAAAATTCTAAAGCAATTGCCTCATATAATTCTCACAACAATCTTGTGAGGTAAGCCTGGAAGCTAATAAAAAAAACTTCTTAAAAATTAAAAAAAAATTGCTCCAATATATGCCTGAACAACAACAAAAAATGAGCAAGTCAGGCACCATGGCTCACGCCTGTAATCTCAGCACTGGAGAAGGCAGAGGCAGGAGGATCGCTAGAGGCCAGGAGTTTGAGGCCAGCCTGGGCAATATAGCAAGATCCCATTCTCTAAAACAAAAAAGAAAAAAATTCAGTTTACAAAAATTAGTCTTGAAGTTATTTTTGCTTTCCAAAAACTTCTCTTCCGAATGACATAACATTCTAACTTGCTTTGTAATAAAAACATGAGAAGATATTAGGGTAAAAGTAGTAAAATGTTTATTTGGAATCACATATGCTTTGAAATTAATATTTTATTAGATACCTGTAATAATAAAAATTAAAATTCTGGAGCCAACCTAGAATAAATAATGTCGTAGGAAAAGGCATTAATTACTGGCATAGACTTGGATGCTTATGTGGTATGGTAAATAAATTAAAGTCTAAGACAACTGGAGTTATTAATCCTGAAAAGTCTTGAAAGAGTCTGGTATATTTTATATTGCATGCATATGTGTATAATATACTGTCTCTATGCAGTATTTACCCATGTATTTATAGAGTACATATACAATATGCAAATGTAAATATACATATATTATACATATGTATAATAAAATATTGATGAATTATATATGTATCATAAAAAATAATATTTGGTCAATTTCAAAATATACTGTTCAATATGCATAATACAGGGATATTCTATTGTATTAATGTCCAAATATATTCAAAACAATTCCTATATATGTTCAAAAAACATCCTCTAAGCTATAATAGACATATTTATTAATTTCATTCTCTCATTGCTCTTGATTTCTTATATATATTCATTTCAATTTCAACCTATTGGTCAAGCATAATAGCATTTTACAGAATTATTCCTCACCTATCGAGGGAGCAAATTTTTATTAAGTTACTAGACATAATTCACAAGAGCTAAAGCAGCACAATTCAAATAAAAGTAAATCACCTCATTTGATAAATACACTGAAAAGTAGAACTCTGAAACTGCAGGGTGATAAGAAAATGGAGATAAAATATCTACAAGTCTATGTGGCATTAACTAATCTTTTAGTTTGAAAATAGTAGTAAGGGTAATCAGGACAAGAAAGTACTCCGACAAACAGGACAGAAGATTAAAGTCATTTAGACCACTGAACAATGACTAGTTCACTATGCAACTAATTTACTTACTTGTCATCATGCTCATAAATATTCAGACCCAAAGCATCAACACCTAGCCACAGTTCAGTTCCCTTTTTATTTTTTATTTCAAAATAGTTGACTCCATACATTTCTAGATCTTGTGCAATCTTCAGGTATTCCATCATAGAATCCTCCCTGTTGAAATAAAACTAAAAGTCATATTTAAGTAGGAGCATATCAAACTAAAATTACAAAAATATCTTGAATTAAAAATTAGCGCTTTACATAAGTCAAATAATCTTTTGGAAATAATGTAATAATAAATGTTATGACATAAAAATACATTTTAGGAAAAAAAAAACATAGAAAATAGCTACCCAAATACCTTAACATTCCTCTATGTTCTTCATGCCAGTTCTGTATTCTTTCTTCCCATTGTTCTTTTGTTAGTTTGTGTTGTTCCAATACACTAAAAGGACAAAACAAAATATTATAATGTCTTTATGATTCAAAATCATACACTTTAAAAGTATAGAATCCTTTCAGTAACTCGACTACAAATTAATACACATGATGAAATTGCACAGAACTAAATTACATACTTACACACATACACAAATGAGTGCAGGTAAAACTGATGCAATCTGAATAAGGTGGCTAGATTGTACCAATGTCAATATCTTGTTTATAATATTGTACTGTAGTTACACAAGATGTTACCATTAGTGAAGGCTGGAAGAAGGATACCAGAGATCTATCTTATTTTTTACAATTGCATCAGAATAATCAATAATTCTCTCAAAATTAAAAGTGTCTAGGATGCTTAAATTCTTTGAAATAATACATGCTCCAAAAAGTTACTACAAAGATAGCTTATAGGAACCCAAATATTTCAAAGGAATAAAATATTAGATTAAAAAATGGCTCACTGTTAATACAAAAATTAAAGATCAGATTGAAATCAGAATTCTTGGGTCCTAATTATTCCTTCATGTATTTGTATTTACCTTTTTGTCTACTAATTTTGTTTTATGTAGGTAATACTTTCAGTTAAATAAAAAGTAGAGTGAAAAGTCATACTCTAATCCAATGCTCTCCAAATAACTTCTTTTTGTATCCTTCCAGGGTTCTTAATTAAAATGTGAAAAAATACATTCTTTTTTTTTTTCTTTTTTGAGATGGAGTGTCACTCTGTTACCCAGCCTGGAGTACAGCGGCACAGTCTCGGCTCACCGCAACCTCTGCTTCCTGTGTTCAAGCGATTCTCCTATCTCAGCCTCCAGAGTAGCTGGGATTACAGGTGTGCGCCACAATGCCTGGCTAATTTTTTTTTTCTTTTTCTTTTTGTGTCTTTAGTAGAGATGGGGTTTCACCATGTTGGCCAGGCTGGTCTCGAATTCCTGACCTCAAGTGATCCGCCTGCCTCGGCCTCCCAAAGTGCTGGGACTACAGGCGTGAGCCACCAGGCCCAGCCAAACACAAACATTATGTTCTACTACTATTTTAACACCAAATCAGCAAAGTCGTGTTTATAAGTTACCTACTATGCACACTACAGATCATGATTTCTATTCTCTTAGGCTCATATGATAATTACTCACCTTTATTTACCAGATCCTACTTTACTGATAGCAAAAGCTGTGGTGTTAAAATATTACTGTTTTGCTATATAAAAAATCTTGCATGAAATCCAGGGATTTCTTGGCAGTATAAAGAAATCATAAACTCTCCCCTTGGACACATTACATATCACTTAGAATAGATTTCTTAATGAGGTCTGAGACATACCACTATGTTCTTATTATACTCTGCTCCTTTCTCTAGGCATCTTTTCCAAGCTCTTGCTTTTGGGGAGAAGAGTTTTATCTTCCTTCTAAGAGAGCTTAAGTTTTCAGTTTCCTGTCTTTCTTGCTGTCTGGCCTCTGGGTTCACAGACAGGCATGCAATCAGCCTTGGTGACATAACCCAGTGTAGTCGACCGCTCATCATAATTATATGCCCAATGCCAGTACTAAAGAGGGCCTCAAAAATTTGTAGAATGAATAAAAGATTTAAGAGTCAATTTTTCCCAATCCTTTTTTTTTTCTTTTTCAGAGCTAACTTTCTTTTATGAGCTGTCCATTATACACTAACCTCAGTTTTCATAACTGACATCCACTGCCCCCAATCTACCCAATATGGCTCAATCACCCAATACTCTATAAAGACTGCTCTTCTAAGGTCACCATCTATCTCCTTTTTTGTTGTTTTATTTTTCTGAGATGGAGTCTTAATTTTGTCGCCTGGGCTGGAGTGCAATGGAGTGATCTCGGCTCACTGCAACCTCCGCCTCAGGTTCCAGCAAATCTCCTGCCTCAGCCTCTCCAGTAGCTGAGATTACAGGCACCTGCCACCACACCCGACTAATTTTTGTATTTTTAGTAGAAATGGGGTTTCATCATGTTGGCCAGGCTGGTCTCGAACTCCTGACCTCATGTGATCTACCCGCCTCGGCCTCTCAAAGTGCTGAGATTACAGACGTGAGCCACCACACCCAGTCCTAATTTCCTTATTCCAACACTTTAGTTCTCCTCATACTTGACCTCTTGAACTATTTGGCGGTGCTGATCATTCTCTCCATAAATTATTCTTTTAACTTGGTTTCTATGACATAATACTCTTCTGGTAGTATTCTTGTTTTTTGAGACAGAGTCTTGTTCCATCACCCAAGCTGGAGTGCAGGAGTGCAGTGGTGCCATGTTGGCTCACTGCAACCTCCACCTCCAGGGTTCTAGTGATTCTCCTGTCTCAGCTTCCCGAGTAGCTGGCATTACAAGCATGCACCACCACGCCCAGCCATCTTCTGGTATTATTATTGAATCTCTGACCATTTTGTCTCAGTACAGTTGTCCCTCCACATCTATAAAGGATTGGTTCCAGGACTCCCTATGGATAACAAAAACTGTGGATGCTCACTTCCCTGATATAAAATGGTGTAATAGTTGCATATAACCTATGCACATCCTCTTGTATATTTTCAGTCATCTCTAGGTTAATAATACCTAATACACTATAAATGTTTTGTATTCTTATCCTGTATTTTTAAACGTTTGTATTTTTTTTATTGCTGTGCTACTTTATTTTTTCAAATATTTTCAATTTGTGGTTGGTTGACTCTGTGAATGCAGAACCCATAGACAAAAACTGAGGTCCAAAAAAGTCTACCCTAGGTCTTTTTCTCATTTTATAGTACTTGCAGGTTGATCTCTTTCATTCTCATGGGTTAATCATCATCTATTCACTGATTACTCCTAAAACTGTATCTGTAGTCCAAGACTGTTCTAAAAGGTCTGGATCCACATATGCATATAAATAATAGACATCTCTCTTGGTTATACTATACATATTTCAAACTCAATAGGTTCAAAACTGAATTCATCTTCCCCCTCAAATGTATTTTTTCTTCCTCTCATTTTGATAAAAGGTATTACCAAACACCCAGCTGCCCAAGTCAGAAACCTGGTATGGAAAAATTTATGTGTATCTAGCTCTTTTCCAAGAGAAGCAATACTATCTGGTGGAGCTAAGTATCTATACCACGAAAGCTAAACTTTTCTACAATAAGAACAGATTACTAATTTGGGTTTTTCAATACAATAAGTCAGAATCACTGAATTATTTTATTTAATTTGTCATTACCAAATAACCTAACTACTCATTTACTCCCCAGGCTGTACTAAGATACTGAGAAAAAGTGTGCTATATACCATACTGGAGTAAGACAATCACTATAATAATATCCTCTCTGTTCTAAACAGAAAAAAAACAGGTCTCTGATTTTATGACTAAGTCTCATTTAAGATTAAAATAGCTTGAATCAGTCCTTCATGGAATATCAACTCTGAAAGAACAACTGACACAAAATTAAGGAAGAAATCTTGAAATGGGCATTTGCACTAGCAACCACAAGCAACCCTAGCTAAAGCATTTAGCCACTTTCCTTGTTTTTAAACAGAGTGAGTTAGAGCACACATGTATTTAAAATAAACTGTGCTTGAGTGTGATTCTACTGTTTAAAGGATTTTTTCATCACATGCCAATTACTTCATCTGCTGCTCAACCAAACAACAATTCGGTTTGACAGTGAAAGATCAATACTATACTTGTTTAGATAAACCATTCTTATTCTTTAACATTAAAAAAAAATTTAAAGTAATTCTGATTATAAAGCAAAAGGTAATCCTTATATGAAATGAAGTTCCACCATAAGAGTCTGATTACTGAATTAAGTGCTTTAAATCTAGGACGAAGGATGTTAGGTTAGAGTAACATTCAAAACCAGAAGAATATAAACAGACTATCAAATATCTCATATTCCTGATTCTCTTGGTGAACAACTTAGATGATTCTTTCCTCTTCCAAGGTGACTACTATTGCTACAAAATTACACAGCAGAACACTGTAATAGTTAATAATTAAATTTTGGCCAGGCATGGTGGCTCACGCCTGTAATCCCAGCACTCTGGGATGCCAAGGCAGGTGGATCATTTGAGATCAGAAGTTTGAGACCAGCCTGACCAACATGATCAAACCCCATCTCTACTAAAAATACAAAAACTAGCCAGGCGTGGTGGCAGGCACCTGTAATCCCAGCTACTTGGGAAGCTGAGGCAGGAGAACTGCTTGAACCCGGGAGGTGGAGGGTGCAGTAAGCCAAGATCACGATGCTACACTTCAGCCCGGGCAACAGAGCAAGGCTCCGTCTCAAAACAAAAATCAAACTTTAAAGTTACTGTACTTGTGGCACCCTATAAAGCATATATTAAAAGATAATATATCTGTTAACTAAAATAAACCTTAATGCCTACAAAGAAAATAAAAGTGAACATGAAGTAGTTGTCTTCCTTCATATCTAGTAACCATGAAAAAGAAACTACACCTAAAAGCTGCAATACTATTATAAGGAAATGGTGCAAAACTGAAATTTTAAGTTAATAGTAATGCACATTTTTACATTTAAATAGACATTTTTAGGGCCGGGCACAATGGCTCATGCCTGTAATCCTAGCACTTTGAGAGGCTGAGGCAAGCATATCGTTTGAATCCAGGAGTCGAGACCAGCCTGAGCCACATAACAAAACATCATCCTTACAAAAAATACAAAAATTGGCTGGGTGCGGTGGCACACACTGTAGTCCCAGCTACTTAGGAGGCTGAGGTGGGACGATGGCTTGAGCCCAGGAGGCAGAAGTTGTAGTAAGCCCAGATCACATCACTGGACTTGAGCCTGGGTGACAGAGCCAGACCTTGTCTCAAAAAAAAAAAAGAAATTTTTAAATTCAGGAATGCGGACTAAAAATAGAGAATAGTAAAAACCTCTTTCCAGGTTCTAAAAAGATCTCAATGTAGTCTGTAATATCAAGGATATGTGTGCTACCAAATTAAGAATCAAGATACTTAAAGTAGTATTTAGGCTGGGCTCAGTGGCTCATGCCTGTAATCCCAGCACTTTGGGAGGCTGGAGCAGGATAACTGCTTGAGGTCAGGAATTTGAGAGCAGTCTGGGCAACATAATGAGACCCATCTCTTACAACAAATACAAAAATTAGCTGGGCACAGTGGCACATGCCTGTAGTCCCAGCTACTTTGCAGGCTGGGGCAAAAGGATCACTGGAGCACAGAAGTTTGAGGCTACAGGAGCTATGATGACACCACCACATTTCAGCCTAGGTGAGAGAGTCAGAGCCTATCTCTAAAAAATCAAAAAATAATTTTTGATGTTTGATTTTCTAGATTTCATCAATATTACCAAGTAACGCTTGTATCACACTTGACAGTTAAAACTGTAAACCATATAGTTCATTAATTATAATCATAAAATAGAAGGTAGTCAGAGCAGAATTATTACCCCCACTTTACAGATTTAGATGTTGAGGTTCAGAGGTTTTAGGTTATGTACCTAAGGTCACATATACAGCAAACAATTGAATCAGTACTCAAAATTTAGGTCTTCTAATAATTTTTTCCTATGCCATGTTATTTTAAAATAGCCATTATAGAGGCTGCAGTACACTGTAGATAAAAACAATGTGGCCGGGCGAGGTGGCTCATGCCTGTAATCCCAGCACTTTGGGAAGCTGAGTGGGTGGATCACGAGGTCAGGAGTTTGAGACCAGCCTGGCCAACGTGGTGAAACTCCGTCTCTACTAAAAATAGAAAAATTAGCTGGGCATGGTGGCAGGCGCCTGTAATCCCAGCTACTCAGGAGGCTGAGGCAGGAGAATCACTTGAACCTGGGAGGTGGAGGTTGCAGTGAGCTGAGATGGTGCCACTGCACTCCACTGGGTGACAAGAGGAAGACACCGCCTCAAAAAAGAAAAAACCAAAGCAAAGAACAATGCACTAGCCTAGGAGTATAAAAACCTAGTTTAAAAGCCTTTTTAAAAAGTCAGAAAATTTAGCCAGAAGTGGTGGCTCACGCCTGTAATCCTAGTACTTTGGGAGGCCAAGGTGGGGAGGATCACTTGAGGTCAGGAGTTCAAGACCAGTATGGCCAACATGGTGAAAACCTGTTTCTACTAAAAATATAAAAATTAGCTGGGCATGGCAGCAGATGCTGTAATCCCAGCTACTTGGGAGGCTGAGGAAAAGAGAATCACTTGAACCTGAGAAGGGGACTCTAATCTTAATGAGTGAGATTATACCACTGCACTCCAGCCTGGGTGACAGTGAGGCTCTATCTCAGGGAAAAAAAAAATAGTCAGGGAATTCTATGAAGAAAACACAGTCTGCCACTTATTCTCACTTATTAAGCACCTTCCTGTGTTAGAATTTGTACCAAGAAGCAGCAATATCCTTTCCTCAAGTCCAAATTATAACGCCTCCATTTATCGCTTACCCTACGGGAATGAAGAAAGAAGCAGATCAACCATAGGTAATTATAGAGCATATAAATCTATGGCGGTGCTAGGTCATGATTTTCAGAAGTACACCCTGTGATCCAGCTGGCAACTTAAAATCTGATTTAAAAAAAAAAAGGCCAAGTACAGCGGCTCACGCCTGTAATCCCAGCACTTTGGGAGGCCAAGGCAGGCGGATCATTTGAGCTCAGGAGTTTGAGACCAGCCTGGGCAATATCATGAAAGCCCATCTCTACAAAAAATACATTAAAAAAAAAAATGGCATATGCCTATAGTCCCAGCTATTCGGGAGGCTGAGGTGGGAGTGGCTTGAGCCTAGGAGGCAGAGGTTGCAGTAAGCTGAGATCACACCATTGCTCTCTAGCACAGGTGGCAGGACCAGACCCTGTCTCAAAAAAAAAAAAAAAAAACCTGAAAAAAATTTTATTTATAGACTTCTGGACTGTAATTTTCAAACAATATAATGTAAAGGCATGTCTCACTTACCGCTGGGGTAGGAGTCTATCATTAGCCAGGTATCCTGGCTTATGAATCTCTTTATTATAATCTGCATACTTGGCTTGGACAGCATAGGAGGCCAAAAGAACTGCAGTTTCTGGCGGGCAATATATCTCATCATTCAAGATGGCTTCCTTAACTTGCAAGAAGAAGAGTCTCTGGGTTATTTCTTGAATTAATTCCTCAGAAACATCTTCAGGAAAAAATTTAGCTCTAAACTTGAACTGTAAAGGATTCTCTTTTTTAACATCTTGCTGTGTCACCTGGAAAAATAATTTCAAATGTAACAACAAAAATCTTAATTTACAATAATTGAACCTAGTCATGTCAAATTCTTTTTGGAAGAAAGTGAGAAGTGAAATAGAAGATTCTAAATCTATGAAGTCAGATTTTAGTGTGTAATACTCTAAATCAGTAAACAAATATATGTGATAAAAGATTCCACGCTCTTGAATGTGACCTATAAACTCAGATTCTAATAACCAAATTGAAAACGTTTCTACATATTCTTGAGAAGATTATCCTACAGATGTTTACATCAAAATTGAAGCATTTAGCACGCCATCTGTGCTACTTGCTTTAATATTTGTTATAGGCTAAGTTTTCAAATAGAAAAAGTAAGCATTTTTTTTTTTTTGAGATGGTAAGCTGATGGTGCCTGACTGAATTAAAAACACATGATATCTCTTAACGACTAACAGTTAACTACAAAAGGAAGCTTGGAATCAGTCAGACTGTTAGCTTTTCCAGCAGGAATTCATGATAATTTCAACTTAACAAAATTATTAATGTTATTGTATATATTTTACCTTTTTATTTAGTTTAAGCCATGTAGAATAACCTTTGCTGTCTACATACTGCAGCCCAAAAAACCAGACCTCACGCAAACCAACTGTTTTCACCACCTAAAACACAAGAAAAAACCAATTTCAGTTCAACATATACATTGAGTCTAGATGATATTACACTTCAAAAGAAGAACAAAACTATATAGGTATACACATACTTCTTTACCGTAGAAAAAGTTAAATTTAACATATTAAAGGAACATTTTTAAAAACTCAAATTCAAGTTTTCTACACTCAATTTTTTTTTTTTTTTTTGAGAAGGAGTTTTTACTGCTCTTGTTGCCCAAGCTGGAGTGCAATGGCACAATCTCGGCTCACTGCAACTTCTGTCTCCCTTCAAGCGATTCTCCTGCCTCAGCCTCCCATAGCTGTGATTACCGGCATGCACCACCACACCTAGCTAATTTTTTGTATTTTTAGTAGAGATAGGGTTTCATCATGTTGGCCAGGCTGATCTCGAACTCCTGACCTCAGGCAATCTGTCCGCCTCAGCCTCCCAAAGTGCTGGGATTACAGGCATAAGCCACTGCACCCAGCCTCTACACTTAATTTCGTAGTGTCACTTCAATCCTCTTACTTGATCCACTTTTTCATACCTCCTTTTTTCTTATCTATCATGACCTCAACAAATAACAAGAGTCTTGAAAATACACATATAGTTTTCATAATCCTATATTTCGATTTCCATTTATCCCCACAAGTACCCTATTGGTATATTTAGGGCAAATGGTATCATTTTGGCGATTAGAAAAGTGTCTGATAAAGCTTTGTGCAGTAGCAGTATCGTAGACAATGAGGTTTATCCAAGCACAATTATTGCTAATTGAAAACTTTTCCCAATACCCCGCTGTGACAACTTGCAATATAGTCGACATTGGCAATTTTTGACAGTCTCTATGAAGACTGAATTTAAAAAAAAAAAAAGGAAAGTGTCTGATATATTCTGTGTTCTATCTTCACTGAGCAAGAAACCATTACTGGAACATACTATAAATTTCACCCTTCTACAATTTTGCTCATGTTTTTTCTTCTGCCTAGAATGGGTCTTCTGTACTTTTATGACCTGTTAAAATAATTTATTCTTTAAGGACCAGTCAACTAACATGCCTTCTGTGAATAAAGCTCTCCTATCATCTAGATAAAATTAATCACTTGTTCCCTGATATTCCCATAGGACTTTATCTATCCTGCTATTAGAACACTTACTCTATTAAAATTGTGTTATTAGCAGTGTGTCTACTTACCCTCCTTGACTGTATAATACTTATGGACAGAGATTATTGATTTATTTGTCTTAAAATCCATGGTATCTCACAGAGTGATTAGCCTGTGGTAGGCATTCGAAAGTATTACAGTAAATAAAGTGGTGGAGTTAGGACACACACCTAGGACTTGCCCACACTTAACAAAAGCATATGGTTTTTTAAAAATCTATAATTTAAAATGAGGAAAATGAGCCAGGGGAGGTAAAAGTTCATTAACATTTTAAAAGCTTTATAGAATGATTCATTATCAGTTCTTAAATAATAAACATTCTTGGTTTTTTGGGACTTTTTTGCTTTGTTTTTTTTAAAGCAGGGTCTCACTCTACCCACACTGGAGTACAGTGGTACAATTTATGGCTCACTGGAGCCTTGACCTCCTGGGCTGAAGCAATCCTCCTGCCTCAGCCTCCTGAATAGCTGGGACTACAGGCACATGCCACCACATCCAGTTAGTGTTTTTTTTTGGTTTGTTTTTTGTTTTGCTTTTCTTTTTCTGTAGAGGCAGGGTTCTTGCTATGTTGCCAAGATTGGTCATAAACTCCTGGCCTCAAGTGATCCTCCCCCTTCAGCCTCTCAAAATGCTGGGATTATACATGTAAACCACTGAGTGCTCAGCATTTTTTTTTTTTTTTTTTGTCGGTTTTTTTTTGAGATAGGATCTTGCTCCATCACTCAGGCTGGAAGTGGTGTGGTGCAATCTCAGTTCACTGCAACCTCCAAACTCCCAACCTAGGGCTCAAGCAATCTTCCCACCTCAGCCTCCTGAGTAGCTGGGACCACAGGCATGCACCACCAAACACAGCAATTTTTTCTATTTTTAGTAGAGACAGGGTCTCACGTTGCCCAAGCTGGTCTTGATCTCCTGAGCTCAGACAATCTGCCTGCCTCAGCCTCTCAAAGTGTTGGGATTACCGGCGTGAACCTTTGCATCCAGCCTGTTTTTCAAAAAAATAATCTTAAAACATTTGGCAGGGCACAGTGGCTCATGCCTGTAATCCCAGCACTTTGGGAGGCCAACGTGGCTGGATCACTAGAGGCCAGGAGTTCAAGACCAGCCTGGCCTACATGGTGAAAACCCATCTCTATCAAAAATACAAAAATTAGACAGTCCTGGTGGTGCACACCACCCATAATCCCAGTTACAAGACAGACAGACACACACACACACACCCCTCTTAAATCATTCCAGGCTTTTGGTTTCAAGACAGAAAACTGAACCCTTCTGTTTACTTTCCCATTTTTGAAAATTTTCACTGAAATGACACAGTTAAAAAACACTGGCTGGGCACAGTGGCTCATGCCTGTGATCCCAACACTTTAGAAGGCCAAGGCCGGAGGAGACCAGGAGTTTCAGAGCAGCCTGGGCAATGTAGGGAGACCTTGTCTCTTTTAAAAAAAAAAAAAAAAAAAAAAATTAGCTGAGTGTGGTCACGTAAATCTGTATTTCTAGCTACTCAAGAGGCTGAGGTGGGAGGATTGCTTGAGTCCAGGAGGTCAAGGCTACAGTGAGCTGTGATTATGCCACTGCACTCCAGCCTGAGTGACAGAGCAAGATCCTGTCTCAAAAAAAATTAAAAATAAGAAACTTCTGGAAGATGTGGAATATAAAGTCTCATACTGATAATGCAAAAGCTGATCAATGCCAAACAATGAAAAATTCAATGCAGACAAAAGGAGATCCCAAATAATCTAACTTTGGTAAAAGACAGGTTGCCCCAGCAGTGCCATAGAAAACATTCAAGCTCAGAGTACAGGAGTGGGAATGTACAGGTCAAAAGCAGCAGAAAGAAGTATAACAGAGCAGCTGGCCTCAGCTTCTGCCCCCATACTCTGAGAGATTCACAATGCTGGGTAAGTAAAAGGGAGATGTACCACAGTGGGCACAAGGAATAATAGCTAAACTAACTTTCTTACAGATAAAAGAACAAGAGAACTCAGCTATGAAATGCCCTAATAGGCCCTATCTCCCCAGCGGTTTAGGTGCTCCTAGAATTTTTTTTTAAGTTAATATATTTTTGTGAGGCTGTCCTTTGAGTGCCCATAAACTTTGGATTACATACTTTTATAAGTGAAACTCCTTGGGCACATAACTATAATATATGTACATTTATTTACAAATTACACACTGTCATGCTAATACACTATAAAGCATATATATTTTTAAACATTTTGGAAATGATTTTATATAAAAGATTTTATATACATATATGTATTTTTAGATGGAGTTTTGTTCTGTTGCCCAAGCTGGAGTACTTCCGCCTCCCAGATTTCAGCAACTCTCCCACCTCAGCCTCCTGAGTGGCTGAAATTACAGGTGCATGCCACCATGCCTTGTTTGTATTTTTAGTAGAAACAGAGTTTTGCAATGTTGGACAGGCTGGTCTCAAACTCCTGACCTCAAATAATCCACCTGCCTTGGCCTCCCAAAGTGCTGGGATTACAGGAGTGAGCTACTGCATCCAGCCTAAAAATATAATTTAATACTTCTTTCACCCTAACAGATGTTCTTACACACTCTTTGGGGGTGTGAACACTCACGCTGTGCTTTAATCCCACAAGAAGCAGCTAGAGGAGAAGGCTAGTCAAGAAGAGTCAGCAAGAAGCAAACCAAAGGACTTCAAGCACTCAAGAGTCCCCAACACAGAGCAGCTGTCCTCAATCTAACATCATAATCAGACATGGGGCTTTGCTACACATGGACTCATGAAGCTATGTGCTCTCATTTTAGAGGACCCAGTTTACTCCTGGCTTGACGTAAAGCTGCCAGCTCATTCCATGCACGCTATATACAAAAGTAAAGCCTGTATTTAGATCCTTGCATTTGAGTTCAAGAAAAGCAGTCAGGAAATAGAACAGGGACTGAAGAACTGCTGAGAACAGTCCATAACAGATAACCATACTCAATAATCTAGACCAAGCCGGACGGTGGCTCACACCTGTAATCCCAGCACTTTGGGAGGCCAAGGCAAGCGGATAACTTGAGCTCAGGAGTTCAAGACCAACTTGGGCAACATGGCAAAACCTCATCTCTACCAAAAATACAAAATAAAATCAGCCAGGGGCTAAGGTAGAAGGATCACTTGAGCCTGGGAGGTAGAGATTACAGTGAGCTGAGACTGTGCCACTGCATTCCAGCCTGGGCAACAGGAGTGAGATTCTATCTCAAAAAAAATTATTTTAAGTAAATAATAATCTAGACCATTTATAATATGAAGTGTGTGTGTGTGTGTGTGTGTGTGTGGTCAGTGCTGCTTAATGATGGAAATACATTCTGAGAAATGCATCGTTAGACAATTACATCATCATGTGAACATCATAGAGTATACTTGAACAAACCTAGCTGGCACAGCCTACTACACACCTAGGCTATATGGTATAGCCTATTGCTCCTAGCCTACAAACCTGCACAGCATGTTACTATATTGAATACTGTAGGCAACTCTAAGACAACTGTAAGTATTTGTGTATTTAAATATATCTAAACATAGAAAAGGTACAATAAAAATATGGTATTACAATCTTATAGGACCACTATGGTATATGTGGCCTGTCATATATAATGGTATGTGTCATATATAATGGTATATGCAGTATATGGTATATGTGGCCTGTCATATATATGTGGCCTGTCATATATAATGATGTTGACAGAAACATCATTATGCAGCATTGATACTGTATTTATCTATATAAATAGAAAGAGATATACATAAAACCATCAAATACTGTTCTACGCACTTTATATAGATTTTCACTTAATTCTCAAAATATACCTCTAAAGAAGTAATGTTATCTCATCCTAATTAGAGCAAGAAATTAATTTGTCCAAAGTCAAACAGGTACAACTGGAACTACTGCAGGCAGTGTGGCTCCAGTGCCCATACTACTAAACCACTACACATTACTGCCCTATAATAAATGAGGTTTCACTTTCCGATCCAAGTTAAAGTAACTCTACTTAATAAAAAGTAAGTTTTATTTCTTAGTATCCAATACCAAAAAGAATAACTTGCTGATTAGTTTTTGGCTGCCACAAACATTTCACTTACTATAAATAACATTTCAATTTGCTATGAAGTACAGTAAATGCTAACTCTATTCACATTTTTTATTCAAGATAGACTTTATATTCACAAACAGGAGTCCTAGAAGAATCAACAGAAGTGGATATTATACCAAAACAAATGTGGTTTGGAAAAAAAACAAAAAGAAGTGGAGATTGGTTCACAAGGTATGGTGAACTCAGCTCTCTGATTTTGCTTTAAAATTTTGCTCATCTGGCCGGGCGTGGTGGCTCACGTCTGTAATCTCAGCACTTTGGGAGGCCAAGGCGGGCAGATCACCTGAGGTCAGGAGTTCAAGACCGGCCTGGCCAAAATGGTGAAACCCTGTCTTTATTTAAAAAAAAAAAAAAAAAAAAAAATTTGCTCATCCACACAAAAAGCCTTTCATCATCCAAAAAAGACCTTAGCAGGACTTTTCATTTTATGAATTACCTAATTAGGGGATTAAGTATATTATTTGTTATGAGAAAAAGCAACTTTTCAGAATTTAGAATTTTTATTTCATCAGATTTGAATCTGCATTTGACAGAATGACAACTAATAAACCCAAGGTATCTCATGTTACTTATTGCTAAAATGCTAGAAACTCTTTCATTCTTTAAGATCAAGTTATTCTGAGTACAAGCTATTACTCTCCTGCTCCTAAGAAAAAGTATATGTAAAGTTTATGCAAAGGTTATCCTCCTTTTTTTTAAAATTTATTACGTACGAAAAGTCTCCTCTAAGTTTCATGCCATGCATGATATACCACCTTCCATGACCCCTGGGAACAATCTCTTACCTTATTTTCTCAGTAAAACTTTCTCACATTGCAATACAACATTACCTGGCAAGCTTAAATTTTAAAATACTGATGCTTTAGAGTAGGCCCAGACAATTAAATCAGCATCTCTGGAAGGGGTTTTGAAGGCACTGTCTCCTCCCCCTTTTTTTAAGCTCCACAGGTGACTCTAATGCATATCCAAGACTGAGAAGAAAGATAAGATCAGTAGTCCCAGTGCCTTAACATACCGGATACCTGACCTCTATGTCCCAACCTTTCTTTGCCTCATACATTATGAACCTATGACACCAAATTGTTAGTGATCTCCTTATAGCCTATACAGGTTGAGCATCCCTAATGCAAAAATCCAAAATCCAAAATGCTGCAAAATCTGAAACCTCTTCAGTACCAACATGACTCTGCAAGTGGAAAGTTCCACACCTAACCTAATGTGATGAGTCCCAGTAAAAACTCAGTATAAATTTTATTTCATACATAAAAGTATTATTATTACTCTTTTGAGACAGAGTTTCACTCTTGGTGCTCAGGCTGGTGAGCAATGGCGCAATCTCGGCTTACCGCAATCTCTGCCTCCCGGGTTCAAGCAATTCTCCTGCTTCAGCCTACTGAGTAGCTGGGATTACAGTCATGCACCAACACTCCCAGCTAATTTTGTATTTTTAGTAGAAATGGGTTTTCTCCATGTTGGTCAGGCTGGTCTCAAACTCCTGACCTCAGGTGATCTGCCCGCCTCAGCCTCCCAAAGTGCTGATATTACAGGCATAAGCCACCATGCCCAGCACATGCATAAAATTATTTAAAGCATTTTATAAAATTACTTTCAGTCTATGTGTCTAAGTTGTACAAGAAACATAAATGAATTTTGTGTTTAGACTTGGGTCCCATCCCCAGGATATCTCATGATACATATGCAAATATTCCAAAATCGAAAAAAAAATCCAAAATCTTAAACACTTCTAGTCCCAAGCATTTTGGGTAAGGGATGCTCTCTACCTGTAATTCCCTATGCTTTCGCTCCCGCTGTCTCTTCTGCCCATGATTCCTACTCATTTCACTCAACTTTGTAGATTATTCTTGAATCCCTTTTAGTCACCATCACAATGATTTTCATAGATGTTAAATAAATGCCTGCTGAAAATTATTTTTGAGAAGTCCTCTCCCACAAATGTAGGAATGTGAAAGAATAAAGAATATCCTTACTGCTGTAGTAGGGGTATCTGAAGAGCTACCATGAAAAATTCCAAGTGCTACATTGTTGGATTATCAGCAAAAGTACAGAAAAATAGAGAAAGAGGTATGCAACAACATTCACACTATGGTATCAAAAGTTGCATATTTCATGCAGTTAAATGATACCTGGTCAAAAAGTTGTTTGCCAGTTGTATTGGGCTGAATGGCAAATTCCAGCTCAGCATCCATTGTAGTTACTCTTACGTTGATCTGTAATAAATACAAAAAGAACAGTAGTAGAAAAGAGAATGTATATTAAGTTATTAGGCATGAGAAAATACTTTTATGATATTCTTTATTAAAGTGACAAAATTTTATTTTCATCACAAGAAATCTTAAATCTATTTGAAAAACTTATATTTGAAGAGCATATAAAGTCCTCATTTAGAAACATCTATTGAATACTTAACATACACTGGGCACTAAGCTACAGGCTTTCAATACTCTCATTTAGCCCTTGCTATAATACTAGGAGATACTACCTTCATTTCTAAAGAAACAGAAAGAATTTCCATTATTCAGCTAAGGACACATGGATATTAAAAGGCAGAGCAAGAGCTAGAAGTGGTAGCTCACACCTTTAGTCCCAGCACTTTGGAAGGCCAAGGTGGGAGGATCTCTTGAGGCCAGGAGTTTGAGACCAGCCTAGGCAACACAGCAAGACTATATCTCTATGAAAAATTTAAAAATTAGTTGGGTGTGGTGGTATGTGCCTATTATTTCCAAGAAGCTGAACTGGGAGGATTACTTGAGCCTACGAGTTTGAGGGCTGCAGTGAGCTATGATGTATGTATCTATGATTACACCACTGCACTTCGGCCTGAGCAACACAGCAAGACCCTGCCTCCAAAAACAGAACAAAACAAAAAAGGCAAAGCAGGCATTATTGAGGTCTAACTCCAAATGCTTTGAATCTGATTCACTATCCCATATTTATTTCCACCACATAAAAATCCTAAAAATCAGAGGGCCGGGTGCGGTGGCTCACGCCTGTAATCCCAGCACTTTGGGAGGCTGAGGCGGGTGGATCACGAGGTCAAGAGATCAAGACCATCCTGGTCAACATGGTGAAACCCCATCTTTACTAAAAATACAAAAAATTAGCTGGGCATGTGGCACGTGCCTGTAATCCCAGCTACTCAGGAGGCTGAGGCAGGAGAATTGCCCGAACCCAGGAGGCGGAGGTTACAGTGAGCCGAGATCATGCCATTGCACTCCAGCCTGGGTAACAAGAACAAAACTCCGTCTCAAAAAAAAAAAAAAAAAAAAATCCTAAAAATCAGACTTCATTTTATTCATACTGTAAACACATTCTTCACTTTAGAAAAGCATTTATCTACAATGCTTTATTTGCTAGACTCTATTTTTTGTTGTTTTTAGAGACAGGATCTCACTATGTTGTGCTCAGGCTGGAGTGCAGTGGCCACTCATGGGTACAATCATGGCACACTGCAACCTTGATCTCCTGGACTCAAGCTTACATTCCCACTTCAATCTACCAAGTAGCTAAGAGACAGGCACGTACTGCCATGCCCAGCTCTAAACTCTGTTAACTAATTTTCATGTGTAAATAACTTTCTAATATCTCAAAAACTAACATGCCTTACCAAAATAATTTTTACCACAGAATAGCATCTTCGCTTAGAATTCCTCACGTGATCCAAATATATCTTTTTAACTTTTAAATTTTTCCTTTTTTTTTTTTTTGAATTGTACTTTAGATTCTGGGGTACATGTACAGATCATGCAGGATTGTTGCATAGGTACACACGTAGCAATGTGGTTTGCTGCCTCCATCCCCCCATCACCTACATCTGGCATTTCTCCCCATGTTATCCCTCCCAACCTCCCCAACCATCCGCTGTCCCTCCCTTGATGCCCCCTCAACAGACCCCAGCCTGTGATGGGGTCCATGTGTTCTCATTGTTTAACACCCGCCTATGAGTGAGAACATGCAGTGTTTGAATTTCTGTTCTTGTGTCAGTTTGTTGAGAATGATGATTTCCAGATTCATCCATGTCCCTACAAAGGACATGAACTCATCGTTTTTTATGGCTGCATAGTATTCCATGGTGTATATATTAACTTATTTCTCCTTGAATTTTCCGATACTTCATTTGCTGTTTCTGTATCTATTTTCTAACATTCATTACTTTTCCTGTCACCAGTATAAACCTGTAGCAATTCCTACTTTGTTTCTGTAACAACTGTATTTAAAGGTTTTTTATTAATATATATTACTGCATCTGTTTTTAAGTATCTTTTTCCATCAGCCTGTACGTTTACTGAGCACAGAGCTTGTGCCATTTTATCTTTCTAACTTTAACTCACACTATAAAAACTCTGTATCAGACTTCTTATTTCTCCATATGTCTTACTAACAATCACAACCTTAGCACATGTTATGGCTTTCACCTGGAATAACTTCTGTAATTAAATCTTAGATTCATCCTTCTTTAAAATAATCATATTTTTTTCTTTTCTAAAACAGTATCTTATTAAGAGATGACATACACAAAACATGTTATCATATATAAACAATGAAGAATAAAATGAAACCCACAAAACCACCATCCAACTGAATAACAAGAAATGGTAATGTTGCATATACTGTACTTCTTTGCAAATACCAACAGGTAACCACGGACCTAAATTTTGTTATTCTCTTGCTTAAAAAAAAAAAATAGTTCTAACATAAATGTAGTTATGTATATGTAAAATAGCTTCACTTTTCTTGATTTTTAGCGGTATTATAACTGCACAATATTTGTTAATCAAATTTTCTTTCTTGATGTGGGCAATGCTTACATGGGTATATTCACTTTATGAAAATTCATCAACTACACACTTTTTTCCCCGTTGCCTAGGTTGGAGCACAATGGCACAATCCCAGCTCACTGCAGCCTCAACCTCCCGGGCTCAAGTGATCCTACCGCCTCAGCCTCCCTTGTGGCTGGGACTACTGTACTACACACTTCTCATATATTCTCTTTGTTATGTATATTCTACTTCAATAAATTCTTTAAGATTTCACTACACTAGCTTAACTTTTCACAATATGTTTCTAAGATTCATTGATGTTTCTGTAATAAGAATTTTCACTGCTATGCAACATTCTCCATGTGGCCAAACAAAAATTTACTCACCCATTTTCCTGTCAATGAACAGTTTCCAATTTTTTGGCTATTAAGAACAATACTGCTATGAACATCTTGTACATCTTGCACAATTTCTGAGTGTCAGAATTTCTCCAGAATATACTCAGAATTCTTGAGTAATAAAGTGTGCACATCTTCTACTTTACCACATAATGTTGAATGAATGTAACTGTGTCAACGTATACTCTCATCAGCATTGCATAAGAATTCTTGCTGTTCTGTATTTCCAGGAACAGTGAATATCATCAGATTTGTTAATATCTGACAATTTAGTTAGCAGAAAATTGTATCTCAATATGGCCTTAAAGTAGGATCCATATAATGTTGAATAAATGTAACTGTGTCAACGTATACTCTCATCAGCATTGCATAAGAATTCTTGCTGTTCCGTATTTCCAGGAACAGTGAATATCATCAGATTTGTTAATATCTGACAATTCAGTTAGCAGAAAATTGTATCTCAATATGGCCTTAAAGTAGGATCCCCGATTGCTGATGAAGTCTACATTTTTGTATATGGCATGTGGTGTACAGAATTTTAAGATGGCCCCTAGTGTCATGCTCATGATTACATTGCATTACATGAGAAAAGGGATTTTGCAGAAGTACTTAAGGATTACTAATCAGCTGACCTTAGAACAGGAAGATTATCTAGGAGGGCCTAAGCTAACCAATTTAATTGGCTGGTTGCAGAATAAGTTACACCTTGATTTCAGGCTTATAAGACTTTGAGCAGGGAACTCAGTCACATCATCCCAGATTTCTAACCTATAAAACTGTGGGGATAATACATGGGTGCCGTTTCATAACACTAAATTTGTGGTAATTCATCATAGACCAATGGAAAACTAACACAGTATGTTTAACTGACCACTCATTCTCATCTTCGAATGTCTGTTCACACATATGACTTTATTTTTCTATTGAGTTGTTCTTTTCTTACTTTTATGTAGGAAGTCTTTACATATTCTTGATACTGATCCTTTGTCAGTTATTTCTTACAAAATAACCTCCCATATTGTGATTTATTTTACTTTCTTCAGTGTCCTTTATGATAAACTGACATTCTTAATGTTAATGTTGAATTTATAAATATTTTACACACAGATACCAATTTTTTCCATCCTTTTTTTTGGCGGTGGGGAGAGGGGGATAGCATCTCACTCTGTTGCCCAGGGTAGAGTATAGTGACATGATCTCAGCTCACTGCAACCCACACCTTCCAGGTTCAAGCAATTCTCCTGTCTCAGCCTCCCAAGTACACCACGCCTGACTAATTTTTGCTATTTTTAGTAGAAACGGGGTTTCACCATGTTGGCCAGGCTGGTCTTGAACTCCTTACCGGGGTAATCCACCTGCCTCAGCCTCCCAAAGTGCTGGGATTACAGGCATCAGCCACTGTACCTGTCCAATTTTTTGTCACCCTTAAGAAACTTTTCCATACTCTGGAGTCATAAGGATATTCATATATTATTTTGAATTTCATAATTTTCAATAACTTTTGCTTATGATGATAGAGGTCCAATTTCATTTTTAATCTCCATATGAATGAAAATATAGGGTTTTTTTAAAATTCTAATATAATTAATTAGTTCATTTAGTCTCCAAACTCTGTGCTGTCACAAATCAAATATATGCATAAGTGTGGATCTAATTTTGTTCCACTGGTCAATTAAACTACTTTTAATATCTTATTGTCTTGATTAGTATTTCTTTAAATAAGTCTTGATATCTGGTAGGGCAAGTTTGCATTATTCTTCAGAACTACTTTGACTATTATTGGATCATTATCTTCGCTCTTGGCTCCATACAAAACTGTGAACTTTACAAAATATACCATTTATGATTTAGTATTGGAATGAGACAAAATTCTTAGGTATCTTTGGTTAATAATTAACATTTCTATTAATATTGACTCTATACATGACTATGGTTTTCTCACTGTACATTGATTTAGACCTCCTTTAATGACTTTCAAAATCTTTTAAAATAAAGAGCTTATAATTTGCTTCATATAAATCCCTTTGCGGGCCGGGCGTGGTGGCTCACGCCTGTAATCCCAGCACTTTGGGAGGCCGAGGTGGGTGGATCACGAGGTCAAGAGATCGAGACCATCCTGGTCAACATGGTGAAACCCCGTCTCTACTAAAAATACAAAAAATTAGCTGGGCATGGTGGCGCATGCCTGTAATCCCAGCTACTCAGTAGGCTAAGGCAGGGGAATTGCCTGAACCCAGGAGGCAGGTTGCGGTGAGCCGAGATCGCGCCATTGCACTCCAACCTGGATAACAAGAGCGAAACTCTGTCTCAAAAAAAAAAAAAATCCCTTTGCTTATAATTTGCTCCATATAAATCACTTTACTCATTTGTTAGATGTTTTCTCCTAGATCACCACAGCTTTGTGGCTATTGCAAATATAGGCCCACAGTCCCTATTCCGTAATTTTGACATCCTAAAAGCATTGAAAACCAAAGATTAGTTAATTTTGAGCAAGAATCTGACATGAAGTGACATGAGACTATCACTCGTAGCAAATTAATTTATTCCACTTCACGTGACTATTCACACATGAATCTACAGAAATACTAATACTTTAGAGATGATGCCATAGACCTTGAAGGGAGTTTCATGATATAATGACATATGCACATAATATATTGTAAATTCACCTTTCTAAAACCCAAGACTTCCACATTCTGAAACTTATCTAGCTTCAAGAGCTGTTTTCTCCACAGGGCAAGTTCTATACTTCCAGAATTGTTAATGAATCAACAACACGCAATTGATATCCAACTGCATATATAATTTTGACTTTTTAAGGAATAATAAACACTCTCCACTCAATTATACTGGCAAAGAGTTTTCCAAGTTGGCTGTAAACATTCATATTCATACCAGAAATACAATGGAGTCACAGCTGCTCCACATCCTTATCTACACTGGATTATTACCAGTCTTTTGTTTGTTTTTTTGAGACAAGTCTCACTCTAAAGTTACCCAGGCTGGAGTGCAGTGTTATCATCTTGGGTCACTGCAACCTTTGCCTCCTAAATTCAAGAGATTCTCCTGCCTCAGCTTCTCAAGTAGTTGGAATTACAGGCATGCACCTCAATGCTTGGCTCATTTTTGTACTTTCAGTAGAGACAGAGTTTCACCATTTTGGCCAGGTTGTCCAGAACTCCTGACTTCAAGTGATCTTCCCACCTCGGCCTCTCAAAGCGCTGAGATTACAGGTATGAGTCACCATGCCCAGCCTACCAGTCTTTAATATAGCTTCTTTTGTGAAATATTATCTGCTCAAATATTTTGCTCACAAAAAAAAAAAAAAAACCACCTGAGTTGTCTTATTATTGAACTGTAGAAGAACTTTATATGGCAACTTTTTTCTCCCGTTGTCTTGCCTTTCCATGTTCTATCTTTCACAAAGAAAAGGTTTTAATTTTAATTACCTCTAATTTTTTCTTTAATGGTTCAAATTTTCTGTGTATTATATAAAAAATTTTCATCTACTTCAAGGTCACAATTTTTTTCCTATGTTTTCTTCTAGATGTTTTATAGTTTGGGCTTTTGTATTTAAGTCTATACTTCAATGAGTTTATGTTTGTGTAAATTGTGAGACAAGAGTCAATGTTCACGTTTTTCTGTACGGATAACCCTTTGCATCAATATCATTTGTTGAAAATAATTGTAGTTCTCCATCAAATTGTGTGACACCCTTGTCAAGAATCTAATGAATACATATGTGTGTGTGTATGTATGTGTATTGGTGTATTTTCATTTCACCAATACTATTAGTCTATTTATTCTTTCATCAGTAACTCAATGTCTTACTTTAGTGACTTAAGAATAAATCCTGAAATCCAGGAGTGGAAGTTTTCTTTTTTGGTAAATTGCTTTAGCTATTCCGTACACATTTTGGCATAGCCATATATTAATGTATTTTAGAATCAGCTAGCCAATTTTAATCAAAGAAGACTGCCTGGATTCAAATGACTGGAACTGAATTTCATTTACAAAACTTTTATGGAGAACTGACATCTTAATACAAGTTTATAAAGATATCTATATACATTTTATAGTTCTCTATATATCTAAATCTTTAATTTCTTACAGCTAGTTTTCAGTGTAGAGATCTTACACAGCATTTGTACATTTATTCCTAAGGATGTCATGTTTTTTATGCTGTTAGAAATGCTGTTGCTTCATTTTTCAAACTTTGCTTTTCTCATTTACTGGGCACTAAATATATAAATCAGATTCTACTAACCTTAACCATATTCCCTAGGGTAACTAATTATATTCCCATTTTATACGTGAGGAAATGAAAAATTGGACAGATTGGGCTAAATTAACAAAGGTCACCGAGATTAGAAGCAGAACCAAGTTAAGAACTAAGAGTTTGACCTAGAAGTCATGACCACATAATACTATGCTCTAACCATATTAATCTAAAAACAAATAACAGTAATATTAGTACCTTTTTCTTCCAACAGCTCTACCAAAATTCTATGCCTTGTTCCAAAAAGAATTTAATGGTATCTTACTGAGGGAAGGTGTTCTCTTTCCGGGTCCACAACGGGGTGTGGTTTTAAGGGCAAGAACTTCCCAGTGCCATGCCCCACTCCCATCTCCCTCCATCCAAGAGATTTAACTGTCTTTAAATTTTCGCTGAGGTGGGAAAGGGTCAAAAGTCAATCACTCCAGTGGAAGTTCTAAGGAACTCCTTTCGCTGGTCAGACATCTTGGAGAAGGTGGGGGCTCCTCCCAGGTTAAAAGTCCCCTTCTTCCTCACCCCATTGGATTCCATGTCTGAATCCCCTTCCACGAACTCTGTAGTGGAAGCTGTCTTTCTCTCTCCTGGATTTTCCCTCTGGAGTCCCCTTACACACACACACACACACAGAGACACACACACATACTCTTTCTCCACCTAAAATAAATTTGCTTTCTGCAAAAACACTGTTTGGGGTCCGGTATTTACTTTGCGAGCACACCTGGTCCCCTCTCATTCTTGAGAGAGCAGGAGACTAAGAACCCTGGAGAAACATCCTCTCAGAGTAGCTGAGAACCCCAGCATTACTATGTAGACAGTGTCAAATGTAATAAAATAACTTACTGGTTTCGGCATTTTCGTTCTCTTTTCGTTACTTTCTTAAAAATTCTTCACTTCTATGAATTCTGTTGTCACTTTCTGTTAAAAAAAAAAGGCATAATCTATTATCTTTTAAAATAAGGTTTCTATTGTAACTATAATTTGTATAAGATATAAATTAAAATATTTTAAAAGTAACAAGGAGTGATTTAAAGTAACAAGGAATGATTTCATTCTAATTTTCAAGGTCTTCTACTAGCATTGCACATTCCCTAAAAAGATTGAAATCCAAAATTAAAAACACCACACGTCTCAAATACCATGGTATAAATACACTAATCTACCAGAAATTTTAATTTAATTACAGACAACAAAGAGCAAGGAAACATCATTGCTAAGAGCCCAAAAGCTCTCTCTCTCTCTGTCAGGTTCATCTCTGTACCCAGGATGTTAGAGAAAGGAACAATAAAAGTAAGGATACATGCATTCAGATTCTAAAAGAGCTTAAGAATACTTTTCAATGTTTTTCTCTGTACTGCCAAAAACAAAAGGAAATTCTGATTAATGTAAGCTACAAAAAAATAACAAGAAACTAATTTTTATTTTTTTAAAGACAGGGTCTCATTCTGACATCCAGGCTGGAGTAGAGTGGTGACATCACAGCTCACTGCAACCGAAATATCCCAGGCTCAAGTGATCCTCCTGCCTTGGCCTCCCGAGTAGCTAGGATCATGAGCATGTGCCACCATGCCCGGCTAGTTTTTTTATTGTACTTTTTTGTAGAGGCAGGGTTGCCCTATATTGCTCAGGACTGTCTCAAACTCCTGGCCTCAGGCAATCCTCTGAGCCTCCCAAAGTGCTACGATTACAGGCATGAGCCACTGCACCTGGCTTATTTTTCCTTCCTGTAAGTTTGAAAATACAAGTAGAGAAAAATATAAACAGCTTATTCACCCAATGTGTACAAAACAGGCAAAGCTCTTGCACACTAACACCCTGCATTCAGCTAGACACAGCGGCTCACATCTGTAATCCCAACACTTTGGGACCTGTAATCCCAGCACTCTGGGAGGTTCAGGTGAGAGGATTGCTTGAGCCCAGGTGGCTGAAGCTGCAGTGAGCAGTGATCATACCACTGCACACTCCGACCTGGGCAACAGAGCAAGATCCTGTCTCAAAAACAAATAAGCCAAAAACAAAAAAAGTTATCAATTGCTGTTTAGGATGCCATAACTAAGGCCAGGTACGGTGGCTCATGACTGTAGTCCCAGCACTTTGGGATGCTGAGGCAGGCAGATCATTTGAGGTCAGGAGTTCAAGAGCACACTGGACAACATGGTAAAACCCTGTTTCCACCAGAAATATAAAAATCAGCCAGGCATGGCAGCAGCTGCCTGTAATCCTCCCAGCTACTCAGGAAGCTGAGGCAGGAGAATCACATGAACTCAGGAGGCAGAGATTGCAGTGAGCCGAGATTGTGCCACTGTACTTGAAGAACCTGGGTGACAGAGTGAGACTGTGCCTCGAAAAAAAAAAAAAAAAAAAGATGCCATAACTAATAAAAGTGAAAATTCTCTCAGTTGTAATAAAAATGAAATTTAGGTAAGGTCATTTCCCTAAATTCTACTCAATTACAAGTAACAGACTACCAACAAACCTCTTACCAGAGAAAATTTCCTCCTGAGATTTTTTTTTTTTTTTTTAGATGGAGTCTCACTCTGCCGCTCAGGCTGAAGTGCTGTGATGGCAGTGGTTCGATCTTGGCTCACTGCAACCTCTGCCTCCTGGGTTCAACCAATTATCCTCCTTCAGCCTCCACAGCTGGTATTACAGGCAGCCACCACCATGCCCAGCTAATATTTGTATTTTTAGTAAAGACAGGGTTTCATGTTAGCCAGGCTGGGCTCAAACTCCTGACCTCAAGTGATTTACCTGCCTCGGTCTCCCAAAGTGCTGGGATTACAGGCGTGAACCACTAAGCAATGAAATTTTGTTGGAGGTATAAACCCCTCATTTCTTAATTCTTATCATTTCCTAGCTTATTCTCATCTACACTTACCTAAATGAACCTAAATGTACTTCAGTCCAATTTTTAAATTCTATGCCCATTTTTCATCCAACTACTATTACTGCCTTAGTTCAGATCTCATCATCTCAGGTCTTGATTAAAATATCCTCCAGGCCAGGCACGATAGCTCACACCTGTAATTCCAGCAATTTGAGAAGTGGGAGGATCACTTGAGTCCAGGAGTTTGAGACCAGCCTAGACAACATGGTAAAACCCCGTCTGTACCAAAAAAGTAGATAAATAAACACAAAACCTAGCCAGACATGGTGACGGAAGACTGCTTCAGCCTGGAAAGTACAGGTTGAAGTGAGCTGAGATCACCAATGCACTCCAGCCTGGGCGACAGAGCAAGACACCATCTCAAAAAACAAACAAAAAATGATCTATAACCTACTGGTTCAGAAAAATTCCTTCATCTCACATTTCACAGAACAATTTTATTCAAATTCTTCACACATATATAAGACATGTATGTCACCATCAAAACTTTGGCCATTTTTTGAATATTAAGAGTTTTCTAGATTACATAAGCATTTTATTGAATCGGTGATACAATCACTAAAAGTTTTATCCCAAGCCAAAATGGCTTGTCCTAAGTTACATGGGCAATAAATGGCCAAAGTACAAGTCTTTTAACACCTAGCATCCAGAGCTCTACAACGTATCAGTCTGTCTTCCTCTTTGTTGATATTAAAGAAGTGCTAACTAACTTCATTTGTGGAAATACACCTGAAGAAAGTATTAACAAATGTGCATAATGATACAGTTACAAAGATTCTAATTATAGTACAATTTATATAAGTTTATGTAAAACTGGGAGTTTAGTTAGGTCAATCATGGTATATCTACAGGATCCACTATCACAATGCAGCCCATCAAAATGTTATAGAAAAATACTAAATGACATAGGAAGAGATTCACATACCACTAAGTAAAAAGGCAGGTTATAAAACCATCTATAGTAGCCAGGCATGGTGGCTCACACCTGTAATCCAGCACAAAGGCAGGAGGATCACTTGAGGGCAAGAGTTCAAGACCAACCTGGGTAACGAAGAGACCATGTCTCTACAAAAAATAAAAATTAAAAATTAACCAGGTATAGTAGAGTGTACATGTAGTACTAGTTACTCAAGAGGCTGAGGCAGGAAGATGACCTGAGCCCAGAAGTTTGAGGCTGCAGTGAGTTATGAGCACTCCACTACAATCCAGCCTGGGCAACAGAGCAAGACTCTGTCTAAAATGTAAAAAATAAAACATTAGGCCAGGTGTGGTGTCCCATGCCTGTAATCCCAGCACTTTGGGAGGCCAAAGCTGGAGGATCACAAGGTCAGGAGATCAAGACCATCCTGGCCAACATGGTGAAATCCCATCTTGAAAAAAACAAAACAAAACAAAACATTTTTAAAAATCCATAGAATACCATCACTCTTTTTTTTAAGAAATGACATGCAGGAGACCAGGGTTAAATATTGGTAAATTTTAAAATAAAAAAGAAATAGAAAAAAAGGAATGAATGAAAAGACCAGAATAATTATATTCTAAAATACTAAGAGGCTCTAAGAATTAAAATGAAATCTGTAAACTTGTAAAATGAAAATGTAGAGGTTTTGTAATAAAAAACTAATTTCTTTTTTTGGGGGGGTGAGGGACAGAGTCTCGCTCTATCATCCAGGCTGGAGTGTACTGATACGATCTAGGTTCACTGCAAACTCCACCTCCCGGGTTCAAGCGATTCTCCTGCCTCAGCCTCCCAAGTAGCTGGGATTACAGGCTCGTGCCACATCTGGCTAATTTTTGTATTTTTAGTAGAGACGGGGTTTCACCATGTTGCCCAGGCTGGTCTCAAACTCCTGACGTCAGGTGTTCTGCTTGCCTCAGCCTCCCAAAGTGCTGGGATTACAGATGTGAGCCACAGTTCCTGGCCTAAAAATCTAATTTCTTACAATGAAAAAGCAGAATTATCCTAAGTAAGTAAACTAATGTTGGACCCATAACTTCACAATACCATTTAATAAAATGAAAGTAGGTTAGTATTTTTTTTCAAAAAGAAAGCAGGAGCAGTGGTTCATGCCTGTAATCTCACACTTTGGGAACTGAGATAGGACTACTTGAGCCCAGGAGTTCAAGACCAGGCTGGACAACATAGCAAGATCCTGTCTCTACCTTTTTTAAAATACTTTAAATTATTGAATTATTAAAATTATTAATTACTTTTTTAAAAAGAGAGAGACACTTGGAAAAAATTCTAGTTTTGGAAGAATAACGTAATATGACTAAGAAAAATATATAAGTTATAATAAAAACAGATAAGTATATTTTATTTTAAATCTCTACAAAGGTAAAATAAAAGAAATACCAAAATAAAAAAAAGAGAGAAAAATTTTCAACAGTATAACAAAGGTGTTATGCAAAGTAATCAAATGGTTAAATATATAAAGATATTGCTCAGATTCCACTCAGTAAACAGTTCAATAAGAAACGCCACAAACAAATCTTATGTTAAAAACACAAATGTTCCACTGATTAAAACTACATATGTTTGACCAATGATATACTTATTAAACTAGCAAAATAAATATTAATTATGCATGCCAATGATAATAAACAATGTTGGTAAACAAGTAGGTAAGTATTGCAGGTAGCACCACATACTGGCTCCATATTTCTAGAAAGTAGACAACACATAACAAAAGCTACTGAGCTTTTTTGAATATGAAATCCTGCTTCTGTAATAAACCTCCAGAAGAAATTTCTCCCCACAAAATAAATATAACAAGTTGTGATCTATATCAAGATATTCACAGCAGCATCTTTTACAATAGCCAATGATTACAATCACCAAAGTAATGTTGACACTATGTGTGTGGACACTATGTGCTATAATGGACTACTCCAGGGTTGTGGGGGGTTTGTTTTTCCACATTATTAAAACAAACTGTGTCAACATTTAGGTAAGGTTAAGTGGAAAGGCAAAATATGTAGCTACTCATCCATCAACACAGAAAAACACAGGTATTATTACAAAGAATGTCTGGATACACAGAAACTGAGTACTTTGAACAGAGTTTCGTTAAGTATCTAATTTTAAAAATCAGAGAGAAGAATTTCAAAAACATATTTCATGAAATTGTTTATATATATTTTTCATTAGCTTATATAATACAACAGATGCAAGAAGCTACCTTAAATTTTTTTTAGGACAAAGCTATGTATAAATGCTATTAAAATCTAAGTGTTTTCTCCAATTTAGTGATTAACGGAAAATATTTATATCAAGAGAATATTGTTTAACCTCAATGAGACACTTCTGGCCAGGCATGGTGGCTCACGCCTGTAATCCCAGCACTTTGGGAGGCCAAGGCAGGAGGATCACTTGAGGTTAGGAGTTCGATGCAGCCTGGGCAACATGGTGAAACCGTCTCTCTAGTAAAAATACGAAAATTAGCCAAGCATGATGGCACATGCCTGTAGTCCCAGCTACTCAGGAGGCTGAGGCAGGAGAATCGCTTGAAACCAGGAGGCGGAGACTGCAGTGAGCTGAGATCATACCACCACACTCTAGCCTGGGTGACAGAATGAGACTTTGTCTCAAAAAAAAAAAAGAGAGATTTCTAGTTTACGAATATATGTTTTTTATGTTTTTTTTTTTTTTTTGAGATCGAGTTTCGCCGTTGTTTGCACTGGAGTGTAATGGCACGATCTCGGCTCACTGCAACCTCCACCTCCTGGGTTCAAGCAATTCTCCTGCCTCAGCCTCCCGAGTAGCTAGGACTACAGGTGTGCACCACCATGCCCAGCTAATTTTTTGTATTTTTAGTAGAGACAGTGTTTCACCATGTTGACCAGGATGGTCTCGATCTCTTGACCTCATGATCCACCCGCCTCGGCCTCCCAAAGTGCTGGGATTATAGGTGTGAGCCACTGCACCCAGCCCAAATATATGTTTTTAACTGAAACTGGCATCTTTTAGTAGTAGAATAGATAATTTCATAAAATGTCACGTGGAAAGCAAAGAAAACTAGATGCATATTCTGGGGTTCCATCTCTAACTTGAAACAAAACCTGGTCTTTCAGGTCTTTCCTTTTCTCCATTAAAAAAATAATAAAGGGGGGGTGGGGAGCCAAAAAAAATAAAAATAAAAATAAATTAGCCGGGCGCGGTGGCTCACACCTATAATCCCAGCACTTTGGGAGGCCGAGGCGGGTGGATCACAAGGTCAAGAGATCGAGACCATCCTGGTCAACATGGTGAAACCCCATCTCTACTAAAAATACAAAAAATTAGCTGGGCATGGTGGTGCGTGCCTGTAATCCCAGCTACTCAGGAGGCTGAGGCAGGAGAATTGCCTGAACCCAGGAGGCGGAGGTTGCGGTGAGCCGAGATCGTGCCATTGCACTCCAGCCTGGGTAACAAGAGCGAAACTCCATTTCAAAAAAATAAATAAATAAATAAATAAATAAAAATAAAAATAAATTAAAAAATAAAAAAATAATAAATAAGCTGCCTAAAGCATTATATATCAAAGACATACATTTGTATATTTCCAATCTTTCCCCATAATAAATAAAAATTTACTCCCTCCTCCCCACTCTTAATTCTCTTAATTAAATTTAATCTGCAACTTTATTGGTTTAAACTTAATTAAACCAACTAAATTCTTAATTTTCTCCCATTCTTAAATGTCTTCAGGCGGTCTTGCCCTGCCTCTTTTCCATACCTACTCCTCCAGAAGCAACAAAGTGCAATCATGGCAGCAACATACCCAGCAAGTCATCTTGAGAGATGCTGCCAGCCAGCAAACATCTCCCATTTCCAGAAAATCACTCTTATGAATATGTACTCAAACACAGTGCCACACATTAGAGATCAAATAGCCACAATAAACATTCTCTTCTTTAACTTTGAGGGTGACCCTCAGACAGTCTCCTTTTTACCTAATACAACAAAAAAATAGCCTCACCCTTAATACACTGAGCTCTGTTAAGTCAGTGGCACAAGACTCCCACCTGCCAGGTGGTAAAACAGGTGTTATAAAGTCTGGTCCATGCAGTGCCAACACTGAAGCATCAATAATTCATATCAGATTGCCTGATTTTACTTTTGAGATATTGTTTTCTCTAAACCTAATTTTAATTTTTTTAATGTTTTTCTGCCTTTTGAGACTCAGAACCTCTGAACATAATTGTGGTCTCTCCACAGACCAATAAATTCCAAGAGAACTCCTCTGACAATTTACTGCCAATTTGTAAATTCACCAAGTTACAAATACATGCACAAAATACAAAAAGAAACCAATTACACTGGAATATAATTATCAAAGCATAAGAAACGCAAACTTATAGTAATATATATGCTTCTTTTGTAATACTTTAAGTAACAGTATGTTATTTTGAGACAGCTTTAATGTATTATTAAAGTATCTACCATTACTAATAGAAACAGTCTCCAGGCTGGGTGTGGAGGCTCATGCCTGTAATCTCAACAATTTGGGAGACCAAAGCAGGACGATGGCTTGGGGCCAGGAATTCAAGACCAATCTGGGCAATGTAGCAAGACCCCCATATCGACAAAAAATAAAAAAATTCGCTGAGTGTGGAGATGTGTGCCTGTAGCCCCAGCTATTCCAAAGGGTCACTTCAGCCGAGAAGTGATCATGCAGCTACACTCCAGACTGGGCAACAGAGACTCCATCTTTATAAAAAATAAAAATTAAATAAAAAAATAGACACAGTCTCTGGTACTGTACTGCTAATGCTAATGTTGTCTATATTCATAATAGAAAAAAATGTAAAAATAAAGATGTAACTTTTTCCCCATTCAAGGCCATAGGTCTCCAGGTTTAAAACCTTTAATATACAAAGAACTATGCTTATTATGCTGTTAGCTCAGTGTTAATACTAAATTTAATAGCAATAGTAATATACTTTTACCTATACAATGCCATGTCATCCCTAAGTGAAGCAAAGAGGACAAGAATTTTTAGCTCCATTTTGCAAGAAATAAGGCCAAAAGTAAGAAGGGTAGTGAATACAAGGAGCGTTTGTAGAATGCTCACTCTCCACTCTACCTACATTTCCTAATCTTCACAGTAACTGCCCTCCCGCTTCCTGCCCAAGACAGGTGTTACATCTCTCATTCTTCTGAAAAAGAAATTAAGATTCGAATAGATGACTTGCTCAATGTTAGAGGGCTACTTAACAAAATCAGAAGTCCTTTTAAATCCTAATCTAGGGCTCTTTTAATTATCTTACTCTACTTTTCTCAGATGCCATTCTAGACAAGTTCATTCCGAACAATTACTAGGGGTTTTCAAGAAGTCAGCTATTAAAGCTCTCTCCTCTACTGTTATCAGGTCAAGAGACTACCTCAAAGATGTTTTAAGTGCACATTAATAACTGGTATGATCACCTCTGTAAGTGGATTTCCTGTAAGGGTGAGAGGCAGTTTTAAATAAGATATTAAGTCTTGCTCATGTAGAAATGATTTCTCGTTTAAGGATATTTTCAAGGAAATGAAATATTCAACATGTGAGTAATATACATATATATATGTTAGTGAAAACGTAAAGCAAATTTCTAAAATTTATAAAGCTGAACTGCAAAATTAATACCAAAGTTTTACACTGAATTTAGGATCTCTTCTAAGAGTTCTGCAAATTTAAAAAGCAAAATTGTATCTGTATTGTTCCTAAGGTAAGCAGAAAATAATACATTATCATTTGCAATTATTAAATATTAAAAGAAAGCTAAATCCAGTCCAACTTCCTCATTTCACTCTTAAGAAAACATTAAAAATTCACATAAAAATGTTTAGAAATGGGGGGCCAGGTGCAGTGGCTCACGCCTGTAATCCCAGCACTTTGGGAGGCCGAGGCGGGTGGATCACGAGGTGGAGATCGAGACCATCCTGGCCAACATGGTGAACCCCTATCTCTACTAAATATACAAAAATTAGCTGGGCATGGTGTCGCCCACACCTGTAGTCCTAGTTACTCTGGAGACTGAGGCAGAAGAATTGTTTGAACCCAGGAAGCGGAGGTTGCAGTGAGCCAAGATTACACCACTGCACTCCAGCCTGGCGACAGAGTGAGACTCCGTCTCAAAAAAAAAAAAAACAAAGTTTAGAAATGGAAAAACGAAGATAGGCTCATGCAAGTCACTTATATAACAGGAAAGAAGCAAACACAAAATAATTCTCACAAATAATTCTCCCCTTGATATGGTTTGAAACATCAGATATTATAGCTTATTTTCAAAACAGAACAAAGTCAATGTTTCTTAAATATCCTTATAACTAGACAATATTTCCTAATACAGTCAATAAGGCTACATGGCAGTTCTATCACTATAAAAAAATTAAGCTTCTAATTTTCTAGATAGTAACTTTTTAGACAAACTGATAGACTGCCTGGTTCACAGTTGGGCCTCAAAACGTTTGTTGACTTTGTTGGTAAACTAATCTTACACATAATACTCATTTTAATTTTTCTGTTAATTATTGTCAAAGGCAATAGTTTCCTCTCCTTCTTTATGTTGTAAAATGACCAAGCTAATAAGCATCACTAAGAAGAGACAACCAACATGAACACAGGGATGAACAAAAGCTCTTTACGGCCAGGCAAAGTGGCTCAAGCCTGTAATCCCGACACTTTGGGAGGCTGAGGTGGGTGATCACCTGAGGTCAAGAGTTCAAGACCAGCCTGACCAACATGGCAAAACCTCATCTCTACTAAAAATACAAAAATTAGGAATGGTGGAGCACATGTGTAGTCCTAACTACTCAGAAGGCTGAGGCAGCTGAACTGCATGAACCTGGGAGCCAGAGGTTGCAATGAGCTGAGATCATGCCACTGTACCCTAGTCTGGGTGACAAAGTAAGACTCTCTCTCAAAACAAAAAAAAAACAAGAATTCTGGCCAGGCGCAGCGGCTCACACCTGTAATCCCAGCACTTTGGGAGGCCAAGGCAGGCGGATCACGAGTTCAAAAGATAGAGACCATCCTGGCCAACATGGTGAAACCTCATCTCTACTAAAAATACAAAAATTAGCTGGGTATGGTGGCAAGCACCTGTAGTCCCAGCTACTTGGGAGGCTGAGGCAGAACTGCTTGAATCCAGGAGGTGGAGGTTGCAGAGCCGAGATTGCGCCACTGCACTCCATCCTGGCACCCGGCGACAGGGAGAGATTATGTCTCAAAAAAAAAAAAAAAAAAAAAAAAAAGAATCCTTCTGTTGCATTCATGTATCCACATTATTCCATGTACTCACCAGGATTTTTGGTTATAAACACACCCACTCTGGTTAACTTACAGAACCCACATTACAGAAGACTGTGCTTAAAACACTGCTGCACTGAATATCAATTCATTTATACACACCACTGTGACAACACTTAACTGGCCAGGTGTGGTGGCTCACACTTGTAATCCCAACACTTTGGGAGCCCGAGGCCAAAGGATCATTTGAGCCCAGCAGTTTAAAGACCATCCTGGGCAACACGGTGAGATCCCATGTCTACAAAAAATAAAAAAAGTTAGCTGGGAGTGGTGGCAAGCCACGATAGTCCCAATTACTTGGGAGGCTGAGGTAGAGGGATCACTTCTGCCTGGGAGGTTAAGGCCAGTGAGCTATAATCAAGCCACTGCACTCTGGCTTGGGCAACACAGACACTACCTCAAAAAAAAAAAAAATAGCACTTAACACACTTTATGAATACAATACGGCACATCAATCTTCCCATTAGAGTGAGAACTCCTCAGTATTTTATTCATCTTTCCGTCCTCAAATGCAGAGTACGTGGCATATAACTGTCTGAATGTACGACTGACATCTTAAAGCTGTGGTTGTCAAACTTTTTCTGTAAAGGGCCAGGCAAGTAAACATTTTAGGCTTTGTAAGCCATACAGTCTCTGCTGAAACTATTCTACTGTTGTAGCAGGAAAGCAGCCATAGAGAATATGTAAACAAGTAGGCTATGATGTCTTCAAATAAAACTTTATTTACAAATACAGGCAGTAGGCTGGATTTAGCCCATGGACCACAATTTGTCAAGTATTTTAACAGGAATCAACACTTCTCCTTTCATAATTTAACTGAAGTTGGTACTCACAAAGATATGAGCTCACTACATACGACATGTGTAATGGATCAATTTTGGAGATGACTTTGGGTGGGGGTAAAAAAGAAACAAAGACGTGATATAGGTGAATAATGAAAATAATGCAGCTCGGTATGGTTGCTTGCACTTTAGGAGGCTGAGGCAAGAGGATCACTTGAGGTCACAAGTTTGAGACTAGCCTGGGCAACATAGTGAAACTGTATCTCTAAAAATAATTAAAAATCAGCCAGGCATGGTGATATGCACATGTAGTCTTAGCTACTCCAGAGGCTGAGGTGGGAGGACTGCCTGAGCCCTGGAGTTCAAGTCTACAGTAAGCTATGATCATAACACTGCACTCCAGCAGCAGGGAGGTGACAGAGAGGGAGGCACCTAGGGAGATGGTGAAAGAGGGAGGGGTGGAGGGAGAAAGGAAAAAGAAAAAAGAGAAAATTATTAGGAACAGAGTTGGAAGAAAGGGCAATTCCATTACCCTTGCCAGTTGACTGGTTAGGTATGGAATGTGCCCCAATCCTGGCCAACAAGGCTGAGAAGACATCTGCTTGGGAGTTTCTGGAAAAGAGACAGTTCCTCTTATTCCTTTGGATATTGCTGTGTCTGGATGGGATGGAGCAGCCAAAATGGGACAAGGGGCTCACTGTAGACTTGATCTTCCAGGTTCAAGTGATCCCCCAACCTCAGCATTTTGATTCCTCTGCAGCAGCCAAATTGGAACAGGGAAGGGTAGTCTTAGTATGAAGTTAATGGGGAAAATCACAGGGAAGAGAGTTGGAAAGAGAAGGGGTCCTTGTCCCTGATGTCACTGTTGAACCATTCTTGAGCCTCTGGACTTTTAGTATATAAGACATTAAATTTTGGCCATGCCTGTAATCGCAGCACTTTGGGAGGCCGAGGCAGGAAGTTGAAGGCAGAAGATCATTTGAGCCTAAGAATTAGAGACCAGCCTAGGCAATATAGTTGAATACTCAACTCCACAAAAAAGATTTTTAAAAAATTAGCTGTTGGCCGGGCACAGTGATTGATGTCTGTAATCTCAGAACTTTGGGAGGCCAAGGCAGGTGAATCACTTGAGGTCAGGAGTTTGAGATCAGCCTGGTCAACATGGTAAAACCCTGTCTCTACTAAAAATACAAAAATAAGCCAGGCTTGGTGGCGTGTATCTGTAATCCCAGCTACAGCTAAGGCATGAGAATCGCTTGAACCCTGGAGGCGGAGGATGGAGTAAGCTGAGATCACGCCACTGCACTCCAGCCTGGGCAACAGAGCAAGGCCCTGTCTCGGAAAAAAAAAAAAAAAAAATCAGCTGGGCATAGTGGCACACGCCTATGGTCACAGCTACCAGGAAAGCTGAGGTGGGAGAAACTTAAAGTTATCACTTGAGCCCAGGAGGTTAAGGCTGCAGTGAGCTGTAACAGCGCCACTGCACTCCAGCATGGGTGATGAAGATCCTGTTTTTAAAAAAAAAATTTTTTAAATGACATCAAATTTGCTCATTGATTAAGCCAGTTTGAGAATTTTCTGTTATCTGATGCCAAAGCATCATAAATGACCTAAGGGCTTAAAACTTAAGAGTGCTCACTTCAAAAATTTACCTGCACTCAGCCAGGTGTGGTGGCTCACATCTGTAATCCAAGCACTTTGGAGGCCAAGGCGGGCAGATCACCTCAGGTCCGGAGTTCAAGATCAGCCTGACCAATATGGTGAAACCCCGTCTTTTAAAAAAAATTTTTTTTAATTAAAAAAAAAAAAAAATTTACCTGCACTCAGTCCTAGTTGACTTAAACTTTTCACAAATAAATTTTTTTTCTTTTTTTTTTTTAAAAGATGGAGTTTCACCACGATGGCCAGGCTGGTCTTGAACTCCTGACCTCAGGTGATCCATCCACCTCGGCCTCCCAAAGTGCTAGGATTACAGGCGTGAGCCACCGCGACCGGCCCCACAAATAAATTTTTAAAAAAACATTTAAGGTCCTGAAAGCCATAAATTCAGAAGAAAACAGTCCATTATCTCAATTACTAATAATGAAATTCACAGCTTTATAAATTCTATAATCTTAGAGAAAATGAACAATACAGTACCTTTCTTCAATACCATATCTAAAATACCCTTTCAACAGGATGTTTTTTCCAAGAAGTTGGCAAACTTTTTCCATAAAGGGAAAGTGTGGATATTTCCCACCCCAAATCATAAACCCTTTTTTTTCTTAAAGACACCATTTCTGACTGTCAATTATATGCCATACACTAGAAAGACAAAAAGTAAACCTTATCTTCAATCATTAATCAAGAAAATCTGTATATAAACAAATTTGCACATATATACACTTGAGAATTAGTGTAGCAAATTCTACTGTGTGCTTTTATTCAAATGATGAAAACATGACAATATTATTTACTAAATGTTTAATATAAGTTAATAAGCACCCTTTCAATGTTTCTTACAATATAACCCTATTTCAACAAGATCTTCAAATCACAAAAAAGGGATATAAAGTCTATGTTTATCCCTGCATACCTACTGGCATTTTCCATAAACAAGGAATTGCCAACAGCAGTTACCTATGGAAAACAAGACTGGGAGAGGGGCTGGGGTGTTCTAGAGAGTAAGGAAGACTTTGACCTTTCCCTTTATATTTTTCTGGGTTTTTAAACTTTGCCATAAAATATATCACTTTTATAGTTCTTAAAATGGCTCAAACTATACATTCAATATAAATATTAAGAAATATACCAGGAACTTAAAGTAGGAAAAACGGAATTTCTCCAATATAGGCTAGAAATTGAGGAATTCTCTGGGGTTAGATTAGACACCTCTACCACCAAAGAATAAGCACACACCCTGGCTGCAGCAGACAAGGAAGTTACCAGAACAGCCTTTAGATGGACCCGTAATGCCATGAGACTTAAAATAATACTTTAATGGTGGAGTACATAGCAACCCAATCCAGCTCCACTGAATCTTGTACCCCAGATGTAGTATCAGTTAAGTACTGCCTGCCAGCTAGTGATCTGCAGGAAGGTCCCTGCCACCCAAGAGTGACTTATTTGACTTCCCAGATTCACAGCAGCAACATGAAATTGTATTTAGCTACACCTTACAGATAAACTCCGCTGGCACAGCTCAGTCTTCACAACCTTAATAAAACAAAATTTTTTAATTTTGGTCTACATGAAATATTGGTTAAAATTTGATCCCATTTTTAAACATTAATAGCATAAATTAAAATGCATTAAATTAAAAATGGATGGAAAAAACAAGATTCCCACCATCATTCACCGTTTCAGACTCTATTGTATCAGATCACACACAGTAGGTTAAAAGATTGAGAACGGCAAGTAAAATAAAAATTTCAACACTACAACAGCCTGTCCAAGATAAAAAATTAATAATAAAATCTAATTCCACCTGGGTGCAGTAGTTCACACCAATAATCCCAGGATTTTGGGAGGCCGAGGCAGGCGGATCACCTGGGGTCCAGGAGTTCCAGACCAGCCTACCAAAATGGCGAAACCCCGTCTCTACTAAAATATGCAAAAATTAGCAGGGCATAGTGAGTGATGCACACCTGTAGTCCCAACTATTCGGGAGGCTGAGGCACAAGAATCACTTGAACCCAGGAGGCGGAGGTTGCAGTGAGCCGAGATCGTACCACTGCACACCAGCCTGAGCAGAGAGAGACTCCATCTCAAAAAAAAGAAAAAAAAATCCAATTCTGCTCTTGGGAATGGTGAACCAATAAACAAAAAACAACCCGTTTCCCATCCCTGAGACTACTGAGATTTAGCAAAGGAAGGAAAGAACAGCAAAGTCCATCATTTCTTACCATTAAAAGAAAAATAATCAATTTGACTTTCAGCTAAGTAATTATAATTTAAAAAAAAAAAAAAAAGACTCAACATATTTTCCCTACACCCAAATTAACTACACCTATTCTACAGCTACTTCTGAGTCTCTCCTACATACTCTTCACGTGTGGGGATACAGGAGTGAACAAAACATTGCATGTGATTCCTAAGGTCAAGAACTCAACGTTTTTTCAATGCTATAATCAAATTCTGTCTCACTTAAACAAAACCGTAAAGAATGCCAATGCCTATTCATTCCTCACTAATAATATACCAACTGCTTATTAAATTCCATCACATATAAGAAAGTGATTAAGCCAAGAAACAAAGTCATTGCAATCCTCTTTACAGCATACTATTAACTTCAAAAGGCGTGTTTTACATGTTGCTGTATTTGAAGTATTAGTCCCTGGTAGATAAAGCACACTGGGGAAAGCAAATCCTGAAAATAAAAAACTGCAATCCTGAATATTAGTCTCCTTTCTCAAATCCAATGATGCTGTTTTGGCAAATGGATCAAGCCATTATTTATCCGGCAACATGAACGGGGTAATTGTTCATTCTTAGCTCCATCAGTCATATAAAAGAGTATTTAGTGTTCTAAAAAAAAAAAAAAGAAAAGAAACAAAATGTATGCTCCGTAAACAAAAGACTGCAATGTCTATGTCATAGTACTCGTTTATCAAATAAACTCTTATTATCTTGGGCTTTTGCATTTACATCCTGCCAGTCTTAGAGCCACAGGATTGCCACCGAGCTCCTCAGCAACGTGTCTTCCACAAAAATCTCAACTGTATTTTAAAATAGATTTTTATGAAGTTGGCTTTTAACACATTTCCAACGTCACTAATAATTACTCTTTAAGAAAAAAATACCTTGTTTCCTAGGATCTTAGTGGTAGAATTAAAAAAAGAAAGAAAGAAAGAAATACCAAATATTGGGAATGTTTGAAGAAACATGACATCTGTCTAGGAAATGATGTAGTCTGTTTAAACTGGGGTCGGGGGGAAGCACTGCCCCCTTTCAAAGTTAGTCAGGGAATTGAGTTTAGAATCGTTCAAAGGGAAAGAGTGCTATTATGTACTGAACTTGTCTGCTGAGGTCTGAGACACTAAACTGAGCGGCCTCAAGGGCCAGAGAAAGTTACTGGGCTCCGAGAGCTGCAATAGCAGCAGGTAGAGCTGCGGCCGGGAACCGCGGCCCTGGCCTGGCGGGTGCGGGAGGCGGGAGCGGCTGGCGCCCCAAACCCTGTCAAGCAGCATCCCCTTTGCCACTGGGGCGGAACGCACGCTCTCTAGTAATTTAACACCCTTCCTTTCAAACTGGAGGCCGGGAGACAAGTTTTAATAAATGCAAGATCGAATTCTGCCTACGCTGAATATCTGGATTTTCAAACAACCCTCGGGGCCATGCCAGCCCGGGCCCTATTGCAGGCACCCGGGAACCCACCGTCCCCAGGGCGCGGGGGGTCCGAGGCCGACGCTGAAGGCTGACTCCGCGCCCAGAGAAGAGGAGAATCGCGCGGCGGCGAGGGTCGACTTTGGCCCGGCCGGGCACGTTCGGGCCACGGCTCCACCAAGACTCGGGCAGGGCCTCGCGGTCCCCGCCAGCCCCGGGAGGAGCCTGGCCGGCCGGGCCGTTACCACGGTGGCGCCTCGGCCGGCGGGGCGCGAGTGGAGGCGCGCCAGGCCCTGGCGGCGGCGCCACGGCCGGGCAGCGCGGGCCACGCAACTTCTCGCCGCCACCTCAGCGTCTCCGGAGGAACTGGGAGCGGGGAGTGGGGGAAGGGAGGGCGCCGCGGCTTACCCGGAGAGAGAGCGGCTCCTACCCGCCGGCGTGTGGCTAGAGGCGCTGCGCGGCGGCGCGGCTGCGGCAGGGAGGGAGAGGCAATGGTGCGAGCGCTGGGCCGCGGGAGACTAGAGGCGCCGCCGCCGCCGCAGACAGCTCCGCAATATGGCCGCCCTGCACCTCCTCGGGGAAAAGGCGGGGCTGCCCGGCGCCCCCCGCCTTCCCCCGCCGGCCGGCCGGCCTCGCGCCGCGGCCCGAGCACCAACGCCGCCGCCTGGGGCCGCCCGCGCCCCGCCCCTCCTGCGGGCTCGCTGCCGTAGGCCTGGCTCCGGGCGTGGCCGGGGGTCGCGATCCCCAGCCGGCCAACGCGAGGGAGGAGGCTGCGGGTCCGGGAGTCCCCAGGGAAACAGGGCGAACCCGCAGCAGGGTCTAGCCCTTCCTGACAGCGCTGGGCTCGGGCGAAGCCTGCGGTCGAGGGAAGCGGAGCCGCCTAGCCCAAAGCTCGGAGTACGTCCGCCGCCTCCCCCATGAGTGGAAACTTGAAACTCCCGCTGGTGCCAGCAAACTCACTGAGGGCGTTGCTGTCGCCCCCAGAGGAGAAATTCTTCCCAGAGGGAGCCGGGGACCAAATGGAGCGTGAGAGTTGGCTGTTAGGTTTGAAGATCCTGGACTGGGAGAGAGAAAAGGGCCTACCTGAGCGAAATTTAGATTTGCCATAAAGAACATTTTCATTATTTTGGCAGGTTTCAACCAACTAGAAAAACTTAATTTTTCAGCGACAATTTTTAAACTTCACCAAAACCTCAAAGGATATCGCCGCAAATCAGGAGTGCAAATTTTAATCCAAGCAAGGATGTGTGATAATTTTTTTTTATTTTAATTTCCCAGATCCCTGTTCTTGAGTGTGATAATTTTTTATTACCAACGACGTGCCTTGGCAGTTGGAAGGAGTGGGTTAGCAAGAAAAAGTTGGAAGTAGGGCCCCAAAGAGCCGCCAAAACTACATAATTCTAGACTTAAAGTTAGGCATTCGATCTTAGACTAAGTCTAGCCCACTCACTTTAGTTAGTGGCTGGGATGAGACAGGAAGCTCCTGACTTCGGGATCAGTCTTATGTCGTCTAATCCATGCTGACTCCCCTCAGTATTGTCTGCTGGGATGATTCGGGGAGCAAAACTTGATATAAATATACAAACAGCAAGTGTACAAAATCAGATTCGCCTGGCTTGCCCTGCTTGCAATACTTTAGCTTATCTTTTGTGAACAAACTTTAGATTCAAATAACAAAACTCCTCAGTGTACTTACTTTTATAGAACAAATAATTCCTATACTCCTGCCTTAGCATTTACCTTCGGTGAGACTGACTTTTCCAGGAAATATCTGCAAATCACTCTCACTAGGCTGCCTATTCAGTGAGTTTCCACTATTGCCCTTTGAGACCTCTCTGAACAATTAAAAGCCCCCAAGAGACTCAAGGGTTAAACTCAAGGGCGTGTAGATAGCAAATTCCTCAAGGATGGGAACCAGGTGTGTGCTTTGTAACCAAATAGGTTCTTGTGGTTCTTAGACACCACCGTAAGATCACTCCCTTATCTTCTCCCTCGGGTGGAAGAATTATCCTGGTTTTTGTTCAGCCTACCACATCAGATTGCAAGCATAGTCAAAGTATTATGTAATACTTCCCATGAAGTAGGTAAGAAAAAAAGTATTATGTAAATTCCTACATAGTACACTAATCAAAGGAAACTATATAACACACTTTTGCAACTGAAAGTGAAGGATTCACTGTCATTGGTCATGTGTCAGACACTGCTGTGAAATTTTTTATATGACTGTCTATTTGAATCGTTACAACAACCCTCTGGGGTAAATACTATTACTAACCCTTTTAAAAAACAGTCGATAAATAAAGACAGCTTAAAAAGAGTTAAGTAATTTCCCCAGTGTAACAAGGCTAGGAAGTGGCAGAGCAGCGACCAAACCCAAATATACATTTGAATCCAAAAGCTTTGATTTTATCCTATCCTCTGCAAGAGCAAACAGACCAAAAATTGCAACATTTTAATTGGATATCATATTAGTAAATATTTAAGTAAAAGATAACATTCAAGGCTGGTAACATAAAAAGGGTACTCTCAGACATTGTGAGTGGGAGTGTAAACTGAAATAATCTCTTTATAAAGCTGTTTGGCACTGTGATTCAACCCATAAGAATGTTCGTGGCCGGGCAGTGGCTCACACCTGTAATCCCAACACTTTGGGAGGCAGAAGCAGATTATAAATCAGGAGATAGAGACCATCCTGGCCAACATGGTTAAACCTTGTCTTTACTAAAAGTACAAAAATTAGCTAGGTGTGGTGGCATGCGCCTGTAATCCCAGCTAGCCAAGATCGCACCACTGCACTCCGGCCTGGCGCCTGGCAACAGAGCAAGACTCATTCTCAAAAAAAAAAAAAGTTCATAACTGGCCAGTGCTGAGGCTCACTCGAGTAATCCCAACACTTTGGGAGGCTGGGGCGGTAAGGTCTCTTGAGCCTAGGATTTTTGAGACCAGCATGATCAAAATAGTGAAACCCCATCTCTACAAAAAAAATTATAAAAATTAGCCAGGCGTACTGTCACATACCTATAGTCCTAGCTACTCAGGATGCTCAGGAGTCAGAAGAATCCCTTGAGCCCAAAAGTTTGAGGCTGCAGTAAGCTATGACTGTCAGAGGCATTGACCCCAGAGAGACTCCATCTTGAATAGGGGCTGGGTAAAATAAGGCTGAGACCTGATGGGCTGCATTCCCAGAAGGTTAGGCATTGTAAGGTGCAGGATGAGATAGGAGATTGGTGCAAGATACAGGTTCTAAAGACCTTGCTGATAAAACAAGTTGCAATAAAGAAGCTGGCCAAAATCTACCAAAACCAAGATGGCACTGAGAGTACTTCTGGCAACTTCCCACAGCTCATTATATGCTAATTAAATACATTAGCATGCTAAAAGACACTCTCATCAGCACCATGACAGTTTACAGATGCCATGGCAACATCAGGATGTTACCCTATATGGTTTAAAAGAGGGAGGAACACTCAGTTCCGGAAATTGCCCACCCCTTTCCCAGAAAACTCATGAATAACCCAACCCTTGTATAGCACCTCAGATTTCAAGGGGTAAAAACCATACACATTTGCTAAACTACTTTTTTTTTAAGGAAAAAATGACATTAATCAGTAGTTACAAGAAATTTTCTAGTCTAGCATATAAGACGCTTAACAAATGCTCAGCTGGGCACTTGTATAAGTGGCTCTCATGCCTGTAATCCCAGAATTTTGAGAGACTGAGGTGGGCATATCACTTGTACCCAGGAGTTTGAGACCAGCCTGGGCAACATGGCGAAACCCTGTCTCTACATAAATTAATACATAAATAAGCCAGGCGGGGTGGCATGCACCTATAGTCCCAGCGACTCAGGAAGGCGATGTGGGAGGATTGCGTGAGACCAGGAGGTTGAAGCTTCAGTGAGCCATGATGAAGCTACTGCACTCCGGCCTGGTTGACAGAGCGAGAGCCTATCTCAAAAAAAAAAAAAAAAAAAAAAATACCCCACTCAAACCAATCTGTTACTAATACTTCTGTGCTACAGTCCTACTCTACTTCTCCACAATATGTTGGCCAATTCTGAATTCTGGAATTCTGGTGACAGTTAAAAAGCATTTGTCTCACTAGCACATATGAAAGTACTTCTTGAAGATAGAAAAAAAAATTATTTTTACAAGAATAGTTTATGCATAGCAGTTTTGTTTTGTTTTGTTTTAATCTAGAACAAACATTGACCTGCAGGCCCTTTGCTAGTTTGAGTAAGACTTGGTTCCTGCCCTTTGGTTCAGTAATGGGAAAAGCAAACGAGCTGTGCAATAGGAGCTATAATAAAGACAGACACCTAGTGTCACGGGAGACAGAGAGGAGGGCAGCTCACTCTGCCTAGAGAAGACAACACCATGTGGAGGAAGGGACAGTAGAAGTTCTCTAACACAGGGGTCCCCAGCCCCTGGACCATGAACTGGTACCTGTCCATAGCCTGTTAGGAACTGGGCCACACAGCAGGAGGTGAGAGGTGGCCGAGGGAGTGAGGCTTCATCTGTATTTACTGCCGCTCCCCATGGTTCCCATTATTCTGCCTCCTGTCAGATCAGTGCAGCATTAGATTCTCAGCATTAGATTCTCATAGAGGCACGAACCCTATTGTGAACTGCACATGTGAGGGATCTAGGTTGGGTGCTCCTTATGAGAATCTAATGCCTGATGATCTGCCACTGTCTCCCATCACCCCCAGATGGGACCATCTAGTTCCAGGAAAATAGCTCAGGGCTCCCATTGATTCTACATTATAGTGAGTTGTATAATTATTTTATTATATATTACAATGTAATAATTACAGACATAAAATGCGCAATAAATGTAATGTGCTTGAATCATTTTAATCATCCCCAAACCATCTCCTGCTGCACCCCCCTGCCACTCTGTGAAAAATTGTCTTCCATGAAACCAGTCCCTGGTGCCAACATGTTTAGGGACTGCTGCTCTAAGAGGGGAAGCAGAGGAAAGACAACCAGCTTTAGAGACCGAGGAGGAAGATGGGGTTGAGGTTTAGATATGAGGATGTATATAACCAGAGTCTTCAGAAAGGTAAGTTGAGATCCATTCAGGAAGTGCAGAGTTTGTCCTTCATCCTTGAGGAAATAGGAATGCATCCATAAGAGGTATTAAGAAGAGGAATAATGTGATCTGATTTTTATTTTAGTAAGGTAACTTGGCAGCCACATGGATTGCCTGGTTCAGTGACAGTGAGAGCAGATGGTGAGATCGAAACTGTCTACCTTAGATAGACTTTTGCTATAAAGGCCCAAGCAAGAGAGGATGAGGGTGTGAACTTGGGAGTTTGTGAGGATGAAGAAGAGAAAATAGAATTCTATTCAAAGATTTGGAGATAGACTTTGAGGGGTAAGAGAAAATGAGATGTGAAAATGATTTTAAGGTTTCCAGGTGCCATTAAGGTAAATGGGGAGTATAAAAGAAGTAGAACTAAGAGATCAAGATAATTAGGCAGGTTGGGAACGTGATGAATTTGAAACATCTATGGACAATTTAGAAACAAATATATATTCAGTAACTGGAAATATATGAACTATTAATATTAAAAACGATGACAAATGAGACATGCAATAAATACTTGTTAAATAACATACCATGCTAAAACAGACCTTTCATTTCCAACTATTTCTTTGGAAAATACAGTTTTGTATGAGCCCAAAATTTTTCAACAGTATTAGGTATTAAATTAACTGAAAGCATCATAATATACTAAAATGCTTTTCCATCAAAAAAATTTATTCACTTTTTTTTCTCTTTTATTTTGAGACAAGGCCTCACTCTGCCACACAGACTACAGTGCAGTGGCACAATCATAGTTCACTGCAGCCTCAACCTCCTGGTTTCAAGCGATCCTCCCACCTCTGCCTCGCACTGTGCTGGCATTACAGGCATGAGCCTTCACATCCAGCACTATATTTAAAAAGCTATAATTATGCAAAATTACAACTACTTTTTTAAACCTATACATGCAGGCTAGGTGAGGTGGTTCACACCTGTAATCCCAGCACTTTAAGAGTCTGAGGTGGGAGGATTGCTCAAGCCCAGGGATACAGTAAGCTATGATTCTATCACTATACTTCAGCCTGGGCAATAAAGGGAGACCCTGTCACAAAAAAAAAAAAAAAAAGAAAAAAAAAGAAAAGAAAAGAAAGAAAGAACAGAAAAGAAATGCAAGAGAATTTTTCAATTATAAATCAAGATATTTCATACTATCCACATTATCTTACACATTTAATTAAGTACGTATTCACAATGTGTTCACCAATATAATGGCTCTCAGTTAAAAATAGGCAAAGTAAATAAAACTATCTTATCATTTACTTTGTATGCCTAGTAAGTCATACAAATTTAATTGCTGATAAAAGCTATAAAATTTCAGTACAGTCAATAGAAGTTTGATTACTAATGTACCTAAACTAAGAGTCAGGAAATCACAGGTCTATTCCTGCATTTATTCTCTTCCTAAGATCAAATTACATAAGTACATAATTCATCATGTGTTCACAGATATGAGTATATTAGTCTTCCACAAAGACAAAGCTATTACTTAATCTTCTCTGCATATATAATAAAGCCAATTTAGTTTGTGACAAATGTCGATAACATTTCAGAGGTAAGTAATGAATGAGTGGAAGGAATCTAAACCAAGGAATCTGTAACCTTGGCTTCATTCCCAATTCCAATAAACAAGTTACGAAGTGACCTTGAAAGATCTAATGGACTATTCCTTACAATTGTAACTTACTTGCAAACAATGTTAAAACAGGGAGAATGTTACGCCTATTGTACCTTTCCTGAATGTTTGAAGACAACATAGATTTTCAGGACTAGAAAAAAACAAGATATCAAAGAACCACTGAATCCCATCTCTAACATTATTACCATGTGACCGTCTGTGGTTTTCCACCACAAACTGAGTGAGAACTCCAGGGGAAAAAAAATGGTTTGTTTGTTTATTGAGGACTCAAGTTTTTTCATCTATTAAATGTGGAAATTGGACTTGACCATCTGTAAGCTTTCTTCAAGCTGTAAAATTCTTCGGCTCTGACTCTGATTTGCATAAAAAAATTGATTCTCATACATAACAATATGTAATTTACAGAATTCATTATTTTACAATATATGCAGACGGCATGTATGCACAGATATTCATTATGTATCTGTGCATACATGCCGTCTGCATATATATGTATCTGTGCATACATGCCTTCTGCACATGTATGCACAGATACATATATATGCATATATTGTAAATATATGCAGAAGGTATGTATGCACAGATACTTATTATAGTATTTTATAATTATAGATACAAACATCCACTAATGGCCAGTGTGGTGGTTCATGCCTGTAATCCCAGCACTTTGGGAGGCCAAGGCAGGCGGATCCCTTGAGGTCAGGAGTTAGAGACCAGCCTGGACAACATGGTGAAACGCTGTCTCCACTAAAAATACAAAAATTAGCCAGGCATGGTGATGCACATCTATAGTCCCAGCTACTCGGGAGGCTGAGGCAGGAGATTCCCTTAAACTCAGGAGGCAGAGGTTGCAATGAGCCAAGATCATGCCACTGCACTACAGCCTGGGTGACAGAGCAAGACCATGTCTCAAAAAAAAAAAAGCCACTAGTTTATGACTAATAGCTTTGTACATTCTTTGACTGCCCTTGTCTCATTACGGAGATAGAGAGAAATCTAAATGTAAATAAATAAATGAATAAATATTCATCCAGAATGTTGGCACTAAGTATTCTAGGCAGCTGTTTTCTAGAAGTTCATAACACTTTAGTTTTATTTAACAGTGTTGGGCCGGGCGTGGTGGCTCACGCCTGTAATCCTAGCACTTTGGGAGGCCGAGGCGGGTGGATCACAAGGTCAAGAGATCGAGACCATCCTTGTCAACATGGTGAAACCCCGTCTCTACTAAAAATACAAAAAAAAAAATTAGCTGGGCATGGTGGCGCGTGCCTGTAATCCCAGGTACTCAGGAGGCTGAGGCAGGAGAATTGCCTGAACCCAGGAGACGGAGGTTGCGGTGAGCCGAGATCGCGCCATTACACTCCAGTCTGGGTAACAAGAGCGAAACTCTGTCTCAAAAAAAAACCCAAAAAACAGTGTTATTTACCATCAAGAAAAGTTGCCCGAACTTTGTGAAGTGTCAAGCATATAAGATTTTTTTTTTTTTGAGATGGAGTTTTGCTTTTATTGCCCAGGCTGGAATGCAATGGCATGATCTCGACTCACTGCAACCTCCACCTCCTGGGTTCAAGCACTTCTTCTGCCTCAGCCTTCCAAGTAACTGGGATTACAGGCATCCACCACCACATCCGGCTAATTTTTTGTAGTTTTTAGTAGAGATGGGGTTTCACCATGTTGGCCAGGCTGGTCTCGAACTCCTGACTTCAGGTGACCCACCCACCTTGACCTCCCAAAGTGCTGGGATTATAGGTGTGAGCCACTGTGCCTGGTCTCTGTGGTGGTTTTAAAATATTTGATTATTTTAAAATATTTGATTATCTCAAAAAAAAAAAAATCTTATATGCTTGACACTTCACAAAGTTCGGGCAACTTTTCTTGATGGTAAATAACACTGTTTTTTGGGTTTTTTTTTGAGACAGAGTTTCGCTCTTGTTACCCAGACTGGAGTGTAATGGCGCGATCTCGGCTCACCGCAACCTCCGTCTCCTGGGTTCAGGCAAATTATTTGATATTCCTCATGTCAAATGAAGGAGTCTGATTCCCCTCTCCAGATGTGGGCTGGATTTAGTGACTTGCTTCTAACAAATAGAATAAAATGGAATTGACAGTACGTGCTATAGTCTGAATGTGTGCCCCCAAAATTCAAATGTGGAAGATTAATCACCAATGTTGTAGCATTAAGAAGTGGGGGAAAGGAGGTAATGAAATCACTCTTGAATGGGATTAATGCACTTATAAAAGAGCCTTCACCCTGAGTTTCCCCCTTTTCTCTCTTCCACCCTTCTACCATGTGAGGACACATAGCAACAAGGTGCTATATTTGAAGCCGAGAGAACCAGCCCTCACCAGACATGAAATCTGCCAGAACCTGGATTTTGGAATTCTCAGCCTCCAGAACTGTGAGAAGTAAATTTCTGTTATTTATAAATTAACCAGTCTAAGATATGTGACTTGTGACTTCTGACACCAGATCATCAAAGGCACTGCTCCTTCCTCCTTGTTAACTCTTTCCAAGATCACTTGCTTTGAGGCAAACCGGATGCCATGTTGTAAGGACATTCAAGGAGCCGGTGGAGATGCCCGTGTGGTGAGAAATGGAAGCCCCCTGCCACCTGCAAGGACTTGAGGCCTTCTGCAAACAGCCGTGTATGTGAGCCATGTGGAAGTGGCTAGGTCTGGACTCAGACAAGCTTTCAAATGCCTGCAGCCCCTGCCAACATCCTGAATGCTCCTCCTAGGAAACCCTGAATCAGAACCACTCAGCCAAGCTGCTCCAAAATTCCTGACCCACAGAAATTGTGAGATAATGAATGTTTGTTGTTTTAAGTCACTAAGGTTTGGGGATAATTTTTTTATGTAGCAATACATAAACAATACATTTACCTATAAGCAATTCCCACTCAAGATAGGCCACTTTATTTTTGAAAAATGATTGACTATATAATGCAAGCATACACTTTTAGAACTAGACAGAGCTTCAAAATAAAGTTTTACTCATACTTTGCAGAAACAGAAATTAAGACCTCCAGAGTTTGTCTTGCTCAAATCTGGTCATCTATCATTGTTCTTTATCTCAGCTAGAGATACAGGTCTCATCCTTAACGCCCCCGGCTCCTTCACGAATCCTATACCCAATGTATTACTTAATGCTGTTATTAATTACTTAATTCTATTAATCCTCTTGCCTCTGCCTACCTCTATTTTTTTTTTTTTTTGTTAAATCCACCAAGCCACACAACTGTTATATTTTCTGGACTCCAGCAATAATCTCCTAACTAGTCTCATGTTGATTTGTGCGCCTACAATTGGTTTTCAATACTCATCCAGAGTTAATGTATTGAAATACAATTATAATGATCTCATCTCTCCTCCCATCTCCCTCACTCTCCAGACCCATTTGTTGAGTTCCAACTGCTGGTCATTGGTTTGCACTTGTTCTCTGAGCTCAAGTCATTCTGGCCTTCTATAACTCCTAGAATTTAATGGTTCCACACCCAAGCCACTAGGACTTTGCATATGCAGTTCCTGCAGCCCCATTCACCTAGTTGACACCTAATTATCCTATAGACCTAAATCACAGTTCAAGTCTGTGCTAACTTCCCTGGTACAATCTTCGGGTAACTTTTCTTTGTAGCACTAAATAGCGGTTACATTGTTAATGCTTGGATTTTCAAAAATTGATGTCTGTCCTCTCTAATAGAATACAAGTTTATAAATGCAAAGACAATATACATTTCATTTGTGTGCTTTAGCACTTAGTACAGTGCTCAGGGCATTATAAAATGTCTGATAACTCTTTGTTAAGTGGATGGATGAATGAATAAATGCACAAAATCATCCAAGAAGTTAATATGGGGCTAAAATCTAGGTTTTCTGACTCCACATTTAATGTTATTTACAACTCATCTGCTGTTCTCAATTTGATGTATTCAACTCTGAGTATCAACATAATGCATTTATCAAGTGCAAAGAAAATCACTGATATTCCTCAAATATCGTATCTGGCAATACTTGTGAAATACAGTATCTGGGTATGGTCACTGTATTGAAATGACAAGGTTGTACTGCAGACCTGTTGACTTTGTGACTCTGCCACTTATTTCCTAAAACATCACCATTACTTAAAACAATATGGAAACCTGTTCTTCCAAAATAAATTGCTTTATATAAGTTGAGATTCAGTAAGTTAGTAACTGAATGAGCTGGGTAAGGTGGTATGCTCTTGTAGTCCCAGCTACTCAGGAGGCTGAGGTGTGAGGATCACATGAGCCTACGAGTTTGAGTCCAGCTTGAATATAGCAAGACCTGTCTCAAAATAAAATAAAATAAAATAAAATAAAATAAAATAAAAAACAGTAACAATATATGAACGCCTTTTAATACAATAAGTTAATATATAAATGTAATGATTACAGTTAAATTTGCGGGGACTGTCTGAGTCACAGTTGGCTGTTACTGCCAAGTATTTAGGAGCTATGTGTGAAAAAGAGTGGCAAGCTCTAGGTTTTTTACAAATCTACTTGGGTCCTTGACCTAGTCCGATTATTAGTCTCTGGAGTCCTTTTCAAGCCCCTGGGCTATGCCCCTATTCCCTGTCTCAAGAAGCCTTCTCTGATCTGTGTAATGACCTGATTCTGTGAATCAGTGAACAAGATGGCACTGAAGCATCGAGATAGTAGCCACCCAATGCTCTTCATCCTTTTGGTGGTTTATTGTCAGTTGCACTGTAGACCTGATGGCTTCCAGGACACACATGCTGGTGTAATAGTAAGTTCATCGGGGAAAACACAAGAGTGACATTTTCAACTAGGGAAGGGTCTTTTGGTCCAAAGGTATGGTATAGGCCGGACCCAGTGGCTCATGCCTGTAATCCCAGCACTTTGGGAGGCCAAGGTCATCCGAGGTGAGGAGTTCAAGACCAGACTAGCCAATATGGTGAAACCTTGTCTCTACTAAAACACAAAATTAACCAGGTGTGGTGGTACATGCCTGTAATCCCAGCTACTCAAGAGGCTGAGACAGGAGAATGGCTTGAACTTGGGAGGCGGAGGTTGCAGCGAGGTGAGATCTTGCCATTGCACTCCAGTTTGGGCGACAAGAGCAAAACTCCATCTCAACAACAAAATAAAACAACAAAAAAGATAAAGTATAAATCACTTTGGATTTTGAAAGGTGTTTTTCCCCCACTATGGAAATGATTTTGAAGGGTGGTTCAGTTCTGAGGCTGGCCTAGATATAGTTGACCAATATACTCTGCAACCAGCAAGGCCTGTCTGTTCAGATCCTTCTTGCCCTTCCTGTGGAGAAATCCTTCTGGGATACAGGACAGACAAGGTAGGTGAGATAATATATTTATGGCCAGCTCTTATACAGAAAGTCGTGGGAGGTTAGAGGAATTTTTCCAGATTTTATGACTGGCTTTGGTGGAGAGGGGTTCTGGTTTCTCTGATCAGCCTCAGGGAAAGGGAATTTAATTTCTATGGCTTGCCTTGCTGGAGAAATAGCATGGGAGACAGAAAGGCAGGAGAAGGTCAGAGGCTGCTTCTAAAGCTGCTTCTGAGGTCTTCTAATTTCTGTTATTTCAAAGTGTTCAGCATGCCAAAGCACCACATTTTGGGGTATCATTCTCCTATTTTTTTTTTTAGGCAAAGAGCTAAACAGTGGTATTTCATGGTGTATCATTTTCGAACCCCAATAGTTGACAAAGGTTCAAGTGTGATTTATTTAAATTTCAAAAGTCACCCAAACTACTCATCTTCACATTCATTTCTTCATTCTTCACACAGATAGTCATCTAAGGTTATTCTGTAACATCCAATCCAACTCTCCCTTTGTTAGAGTTCTTTTATTCTCTACTTTTTTTCTGGATTTCAAGATAACAACCATTTGTTATCTTTGGTTGATAACAAGTTTGCTATGTAAACAAATGTTATCAACCATTTGTTCACACAGCAAACTTTTGTTAAGACCTGCAAAGGACTAAGCACTGTGAAAGTACCAGGGTTAAGATACTTGCACATGTGATTTCAATATACTCTTCATCATTTTAGTACATTTGTATAACATACTGCAATTGCTAATGGATATACACGTCGCTTACTTCTAAATCACATTTTAGATCATTTCTTTCTGAGCAAGTTCTTATAGACCTAATCCGAAGTGTGTTTATTCATTCTTTGACTTCAAATAGTATAATTTTGTCTGCTTTTTAACCATTTTTCTTTCCAAATATCCCAATGAAAGCTGATCTAACATTGGGCCTATGGACCTTAGCACTGCCTGAATTCTCTTGAGGGCCAAGGGCCCTCCAGCATCACAGACTGTCTGAGACTAAATAATTCATTTGTGCTACCCAGGAGGGACACATGAATCATTTGGGTAAAGGTCAGAATCATCAAAAAAAAAAAAAAAAAAAAAAAGACTCAGATGACTCAGCATTTTGTATTATACATTGCACAGAAATAAAAATGCACTTGACCTGTTTCTTGTTTTTTTTTTCCAAGGCATAACACAACAATTAGAAACCAGAAAATCTACTTTGACTGTAGGCCCTAGAATTATTCCTTATAGTTTTAATTATTCATAGTCTGTAAAATTATACTTGATATTTGTAGCTAAGTGTATTAGTCAGTTCTCACACTGTTATGAAGAAATATCCGAGACTGGGTAACATAAAGAAAAGAGGTTTAATTGACTTACAGCTCCGCATGGCTGGGGAGGCCTCAGGAAACTTAACAATCATGGCATTAAGTGGAAGCACACCCATCTTTCTTCATATGATGGCAGAAACGAGAAGTGCTGAGCAAAAGTGGGGAAAGTCCCTTATACAACCATCGGATCTTGTGAGAACTCACTCATTATCATGAGAACAGCAGGATGGGGGTAACCATCCTCATGATTCAGTTACCTCCCACAGGGTCTCTTCCACAAAACATGGAGATTGTGGGGACTACAGTTCAACATGAGATTTAGGGATACAGCCAAACCATATTGCTAAGGAGTCACCATTTTTCACCAGGTGACAATTTCTACCAAAAACCTATAATAAAACATTAAGCTAAAAAAAAAAAAAAGTGAATTCATCATTTCACAAGCTATGCCTTAAAAGTTTTACAAAATTTTTACTTGTTTGTATGTTAGAATCAAAGACTATGGCAGAGAATTTGTATATTAGCAAATAAAAAGAAAATTATTAACACGCTTCTTAGAGTAAGAAATATATGGCTTGCAGTTTAATACAATGTTAATGAATATGACACTACTCATCTCATAAAAGTAATGCTCTGGTTTTTACTTTTCCATAAAGCTGAGTCATATATTTTAAATAGGATGTCAAAATAATAACTTCCTTCAAATAATTTCCTTGTTTCCTTAAACAGAGAGGAAAAATGGTGTTAAAATTTAAGAGTTCCATGACATTCAATGCTTTGAAGAGTATGATAAGGCAGGCTGTCTTTTTTTTTTTTTTTTTTTTTTAGAGATAGGGCTTCACCATGTTGGCCAGGCTGGTCTCCAACTCCTGACCTAGGTGATCCGCCCATCTTGGCCTTCCAAAGTGCTGGGATTACAGGAGTGAGCCACTGCGCCCAGACTAGCAGGCTCTGTTATATACTCTTATATACTCTCAATAGGAGTGTAAATTGTTACAAAATTACTAAAAACCAATTTAGCATTATGTGTCAGGAGTATTAAATATATATATACACTTTGGTCATTTATCAATTTCTTAGAATCAGAACTAAAAACTAAGACCATGGGTTAACACAAATATACAAAGATGTTCAACATAGCATTATATATAATCGTGAAAACTTAAGAACATACTAAAAAAGAGTTAAATAAATTGTTATACAATGTGTACCATAATATAATAATGTATATAATAAACAATGTGATGTTTCTTATGCAAAAGAAAAGTTGTATTAAAAAATTATGTCATTACATGTAAAAATGCTTATAATGTATTGTTAAATTAAAATCAAGATACAGGCCGGGTGTAGTAGCTGACACCTGTAATCTCAGCACTTTGGGAGGCCGAGGTGGCTGGATCACTTGAGATCACACCTAGGATTTCAAGACCAGCCTGCCCAACATGGTGAAACCCTGTCTTTACTGAAAATACAAAAATTAGTCAGGTGTGGTGGCATGTGTCTTAGTCCTAGCTATTCAAGAGGCTGAGGTGGGCAGGGCACAGTGGCTCATGAAGGCCAAGGTGGGCAGATCACCTGAGGTCGGGAGTTCTAGACCAGCCTGACCAACATGAAGAAACCCCATCTCTACTAAAAATACAAAATCAGCCAGGTGTGGTGGTGCATGCCTGTAATCCCAGCTATTCAGGAGGCTGAGGCAGGAGAATAGCTTGAACCTGGGAGGCAGAGGTTGCAGTGAGCTGAGATCAAGCCATTGCACTCCAGCCTGCGCAACAAGAGTGAAACTTGGTCTCAAAAAAAATTAATTCTTTTTTTTTTTTGAAACAGTCTTGCTCTGTCACCAGGCGCCCGGCTGGAGTGCAGTGGCATGATCTCGGCTCACTGCAACCTCCGCCTCCCGGGTTCAAGCAATTCTCCTGCCTCAGCCTCCCGAGTAGCTGGGACTACAGGTGTGCGGCACCATGCCAGCTAATTTTTGTATTTTCAATAAAGACGGGGTTTCACCATGTTGTCCAGGATGGTCTCGATCTCTTGACCTCGTGATCCACCCGCCTTGGCCTCCCAAAGTGCTGGGATTACAGGCGTGAGCCACCATGCTCTGCCTAAAAATTTTAAAAAAAGAGGCTGAGGTGGGAGAATCACTTGAACCTGGGAGGCAGAGGTTGCAGTGGGCTGAGATCATACCACTGCACTCTAGCATGGGTGACAGAGTGACACGCCATCTCAAAAAATATATAAAATAAAAAATAAATATAAATAAAATAAAATAAAGATACAAAAACATTACATGCAATATAATCTCAATTTCAACACATTATTGTGTTTATGTGTCTGTTAAAAAGTTGCCTTCTTATTCACCTTTATCATCCCCCCAGCAAAAAAAAAAAAAAAAAAGTTGCCTTCTTATTAATTTAGAAGAGATATTTTTATTTTTTAGATAAAGTCTTTGATAAAAATTTTGTGAAGATTTTTTTTCCTAGTTGTGGTTTGCCATTTCATTTTCTTTTATTTATTTATTTATTATTAAAAAAAGAATAGAGATGGGGTTTCTTCAAGTTGGCCAGGCTGGTCTCGAACTCCTGACCTCAGGTGATCTGCCCATCTCGGCTTCCCAAAGTGCTAGGATTACTGGCGTGAGCCACCGTGCCTGGCCTGCCATTTCATTTTCATAGCGGTGTCTTTTGCAAAGCAAATATTTTTTATTTTGATGAAGTGAAATTTATTTTTTCTTTTTTATTTCATGATTTTTATGAACTCTTTAATAAACTAAACATCTGCCGGGCGCGGTGGCTCAAGCCTGTAATCCCAGCACTTTGGGAGGCCGAGGCGGGTGGATCACAAGGTCAAGAGATCGAGACCATCCTGGTCAACATTGTGAAACCCCGTCTCTACTAATACAAAAAAAATTAGCTGGGCATGGTGGCGCGTGCCTGTAATCCCAGCTACTCAGGAGGCTGAGGCAGGAGAATTGCCTGAACCCAGGAGGCGGAGGTTGTGGTGAGCCGAGATCGCGCCATTGCACTCCAGCCTGGGTAACAAGAGCGAAACTCCGTCTCAAAAAAAAAAAAAAAAAAAAAAACTAAACATCTATAAAATTTTCTTTTTTTTTTTTTATTATTTATTTATTTTTTTTTGAGAAAGAGAGAGAATAGGAAGGAGGAAAAAGGAAGAGAAAGAGAGAGAGAGAATGGGGAGGAGGGAGAAGGAAAAGAAAGAGGGAGAGAGAATGGGAGTATTGCTTTCTTGCCCAGGCTAGAATGCAATTTAGTAATGGGTATTGAAAAGCTCTTTTATACTGATAATTATACTTAATGATGTAGTCAGGAAGGAATAAGGGAAGAAGATAACAAACAGACAGCCAACCAATATTTAATTTAAACCTATGAAATGCTATGCGATTACTGAGGAGTGATTTACTTCCAATTATATAGTCACCTTTGGAATAGGTGTGAGGTGGTAATGTATGTTTTGTGTATTTGAAGTGGAGAGTTCTATAAATGTTTATTAAGTTTACTTGTTCCGGGTCTGAGTTCAAGTTCTGAATATCCTTGTTAATTTTCTATCTCGTTGATCTATAGAATCGTTAGCTCTTCTTGTTGCATTGATCCTTTTGCCATTGTGTAATGTCATTCCTCACCTCTTTTGATCTTTGTTGCTTTAAAGTCTACTTTATCAGAGGCGAGAATTGCATCTCCTGCTTTTTGTTTATTAGTTTATTTTTACTCTCTGTTTGATTGGTAAATCTTCCTCCTTCTCTCTGAGTCTTTGTGTATTGTTGCATGTAAGATGGGCCCGGATGCAGCATACCGATGGGTTTTGGCTTTTTATCCAATTAAAATATATATAAGTTTAATACCGGCGTTTGATGCTAGCTGGCTGTTTTGCCCATTAGTTGATGTAAATTTTTTATTGTGTTAAAGTTCTTTGCTTTTTGATATATTTTTGGAAAGGCTGATATTGGTTGTTCCTTTATATGTATAGTGCTTCTTTCAGAAGCTCTTGTAAAGCAGGCCTGGTGGTGGTGAACTCTCTAAGTACTTGTTTGTTCGCAAAAGATTTAATTTTTCCTTCGCTCATAAAGCTTAGTTTGGCTGGATAGGAAATTCTGGGTTGAAAGTTCTTTTCTTTAAGGATGTTAAATATTGGTCCCCACTCTTTTCTGGCTTGTAGGGTTTCTGCTGAGAGATCTGCTGTAAGTCTGATAGGTTTCCCTTTATGGGTAACCTGACCTTTCTCTCTGGCTGCCCTTAGTATTTTCTCCTTCATTTCAACCCTAATAAATCTGGCGATTATGTGCCTTGGGGTTGGTCTTCTTGAAGAATATCTTTGTGGTGTTCTCTGTATCACCTGGAGTTGAATATTACCCTGCCTTGCCAGGTTGGGAAAATTTTCCTGAATGATACCCTGAAGAGTATTTTCCAACTTGGATTCATTCTCTTCATCACATTCAGGTACACCTATCAAACGTAAATTAGGTCTTTTCACATAGTCCCATATTTCCTGGAGACTGCTCATTCCTTTTCATCCTTTTTTCTTCATTCTTGTCTTCTCGTTTCATTTCACTGAACTGGTCCTCGACTTCTGATATCCTTCCTTCTGCTTGACCAATTCGACTGTTTAAACTTGTGCATGCTTCGCGAAGTTCTTGTGTTGTGTTTTTCAGCTCCATCAATTCACTTATATTCTTCTCTAAATTGTCCATTCTCGTTAACATTTCGTCAAACCTTTTTTCAAGGTTCTTAGTTTCTTTGCATTGGGTTAGAACAAGTTCTTTTAATTCACAGAAGTTTCTTATCACCCACGTTTTGAAACCTGCTTCTGTTATTGGAACACACGTGTAATCTATTAAGCCTTGTTCCGTTACTGATGAGGAATTGCAATCCCCTGTAGAGGGAGAGGCATTCTGATTTTGAGTATTCTCTACCTTTTTACGCTGGTTTCTTCCCTTCATTATATATTTATCCGTCTGTCGTCTTTATAATTACCGACTTTCTAACTGGGTCTCTGACGTCCAACTTGTTGATTCCCTGCGCCGAAATCTGAGCAATCCACTGAGCCGGCCAAAACAGCGGTGTTAAGATTGATGGTGCTTTTCTGCCCGGGAATCTCCGGACTCTGCACCAAGAACTGGCGTGCTAAGGCACCAGCAAAACCACCACGCCGGCCACAAGAGTCGCCCTGGCGACCCGTGGAGCTCCTCCACTGGGAATCTCCTGGTCCGTGAGCAACTAATATTTGTCTGAAAGTGTGGCGTCCTCTCGTTCTTTGCGCTTTACTGGGAGGTACGTGCCCGAGCTGCTAATCATCAGCCATCTTGGATCTCTCTCCTATAAAATTTTCTTCTAAGACCAGGCATGGTGGTTCATGCCTATAATCCCAGCATTTTGGAAGGCCAAGGCAGGCAGATCGCTTGAGCCCAGGAGTTTGAGACCAGCCTGGGCAACGTGGAGAAATCTCATCTCTACAAAAAATACAAAAATTAGCCCAGAGTGGTGGCATGTGCCTGTAGTCCCAGCTACTCAGGAGGCTGACGTGGGACAATCACTTCAGCCTGAGAGGTGGCGGTTGCAGTGAGCCTAGATCTCGCCACTGCACTCCGAACTGCACAACAGAGTAAGACCTTGTTTAAAAAACAAAACACCCAACACCTTTTTTCTCCTATGTATTTCTTCCAGATCTAATAGTTTTGACTTCTACAATGAGGTGTGTAATGCATTTTGCTTTTTTTTTTTTTTTGAGATGGAGTCTCCCTCTGTCGTAGGCTGGAGTGCAGTGGCACGATCTCAGCTCACTGTAACCTCTGCCCCCAGGTTGAAGAGATTACAGGTGGATGCCACCACATCTAGCTAATTTTTGTATTTTTGGTAGAGATGGGATTTCACCATGTTGGCCAAGCTGTTCTCTAACTCCTGACCTCGTGATCCACCCACTTTGGCCTCCCAAAGTGTTGGGATTACAGGTACGAGCCACCACGCCCTGTCTGTAATGCATTTCACATTAATTTTTTGCATATCATGTGAATCAAGTGTTGAGAATCATGGGGTGTGGGTAATGACTAATTTTTCTGGCAACATTTATTAAAAATATTTTTCCCCCTTTTAACTGACTTGGTACATTTGTGGAAAACCAGTTGGGTCTATTTCTGGACTCTGTCTTCCATTCTTCTGATCTAAATGTCTCATTTATGTGAATTCCCCACACCTTTGATACTGTAGATTTATAATAATTTTGAATATAATCATTTTGAAACCAGATAGTATATGTCTATCAACTGTTCTTTCAAATGTGTTTTGACTATTCCAGGTACTTCGCATTTTTATATGAATTTTGGAATCAGCTTTTAAATAACTACAGAAAAAAAGCATGCTGAGATTTCTATTGGGATTTTATGAATTTATAGGTCCATTGGGAAGACCTGATATTTGAACACTACTGAGTCTTCTAATTCATTAACATGCTGCATGTCTCCATTACTATGTCTTCTCTAATTTTTCTCAGCAATATTGTCGTTTTCAAAGTTTATCCCTTATTATTTTCTATTTTCATGTTATTGTAAATGGTATTGCTTTCTAAATCATCAAGTTTAGTTTGTTCATCACTAGTATGTAGGAATATAATGGATTTTTGTATATTGACTTGGTATTCTACAGCATCACTAAACTCAGTTATTAGTCCTAGTAGCTTTTTCTGTAATTCCATAGGATATTCTTTAGGTGAACATATTATCTGCAAATAAAGACAGTTTTACTTCTTTCTTTCCAATCTGTATGTCTTTCATTTCATTTTCTCGTTTTGCTGCACAGCCTAAGCTATCAAGTACAATCTCAAATAGAGATAGTAAGAAAGAGTGGATATCCTTTATTCATTCCCAACATCAGGGGAACATCGTTAGGTCTTTACCATTAAATATGAAGTTAGCTGCAGGTTTTCCAAGGTGCCTTAGTGCCTTTTGTGCTACTATAACAAAATACCTGAGACTGGGTAATATGTAAAAAACAGAAATCAGAAACGTATTTTCTTTTTTTTGAGATGAAGTCTCGCTCTGTCACCCAAGCTGGTGTGCAGTGGTATGTTGCCGGCTCACTGCAACTTCCACCTCCCCAGTTTAAGAAATTCTCCTGTCTCAGCCTCCTGAATAGCTTGAATTATAGGTGTGGGCCACCATGCCTGCCTAGTTTTTGTATTTTTAGTAGAGATGGGGTTTTGCCATGTTGGCCAGGCTGGTCTCAAACTCCTGACCTCAGGAGATCCACCCACCTCAGTCTCCTAGAGTGCTGGGATTACAGGCGTAAGCCACTGTGTCCAGCCCAGAAATGTATTTCCTTACAGTTCCAGAGGCTGGGCAGTACAAGATTAAGGTTCTGGCATCTGGTGGCAATGTGAACTCGGCATCCTCTGGCGAGGAGGAATGCTGTGTCCTCACATGACAGAAAATAGAAGGGCAAAAAGGGGTAAACTTGGCTGGGCGCGGTGGCTAATGCCTGTAATCCTAGCACTTTGGGAGGCCGAGGTGAGTGGATCACCTGAGGTCAGGAGTTCAAGACCAGCCTGGCCATCGTGGTGAAACCCCATCTTTAAAAAATAATAATAATTAAAAAAAAAAAAGAGGCAAACTCAGATAAGCCCTTTTATAAGGGCAGCCAATCCCATTCATGAGGGTGGAGTCCCCATAACTCAATCACCTCCCAAAAGCCACACCTTCAAATACTGGTGTGTTGGGATTCAGTTTTAACATGAATTTTGGTGGGGACAAAAACATTCAAACCCTAGTAGTGCCCTTTATCAGATTGAAGGCATTCCCTATTATTCATATTTTGCTAAGAGTTTTTCTTAATAGATACTGGATATAATTTTTAAATTTGCACCAAATACATACAAGAGCAAGTCATGTTTTAATTTTGCTTGAAAATGTATTAATGGATATATAACATCTCTAATTATTAAAAATTAAGAATGTACCTATTTATATTTAAAAAAAAAAAAAACTTGACTTTTTTTTTTTTTTTTTAAGACGGAGTTTCCCTCTTGTTGCCCAGGCTGGAGTGCAGTGGAGCACACTTGGCTCACCACAACATCCACCTCCCAGATTCAAGCCATTCTTCTGCCTCAGCCTCTCGAGTAGCTGGGATTACAGGCATGTGCCACCATGCCCCGCTGATTGTGTATTTTTTAGTAGAGACGGGTTTCTCCATGTTGGTCAGGCTGGTCTCGAATTCCTGACTCAGGTGATCCACCCACCTCGGCCTCCCAAAGGGCTGGGATTACAGGTGTGAGCCACCACGCCCGCCCACAAATGCTTGACTTCTTTATGACGGCTTACTAATAAAACCCTAAATGATTTGAACTTGAGAACTATTTTCTCTTCACAACTAACAATTTAGATTTTATTTATAATGACAAGGCAGTTAAAATTAAAGGTATGCTAATGAAGCAGCAATTGCTGCCATGTGCTAAAAAATACACATATTTGGTTACAAAGATATGTATGTATAAGTCTTGAGTTACATTGTAGATGATGTTTGGGTATCAGGTTGCCTCTGCTCCTCTCCTTTGAATGAGTGGATACCAGGCTGCTGTATGGGCAATGTGTCTCTCCTTATTTAATATAGTGCAGCATCACAAGCATGTATTTTAGGAGATTTGGACTAAGGTAAAGTCAGCTTTGATACAGACTAACAAAGTCAAAGGAAAAGCACCAAAAATAAAATTCCCCAAACACCCCCAAATCCAAAAGCTTATACCAAAGACCCATTGTTTATTATAGGTGCATAATGTACCATTTTGTGAAAATATACAAAGATATTATTATAACTTCTAGACAGATTGTCAGGAAATCCTTTCCAAAAAAAGAGAAAGAAAAGAGCCACACCTAATTTACTATTACTTGGAAAAATCCATTGGTTTGTGTGATAAACACTAAAATAGACTGATTATACATCTGGCTAAATGCCAAGCTGTTCTTCTGTGAACTCTAAGATAATGGCCCCTCATTGTTCTGTGTGTTTTCGTTGCCAATTCCTGTCAGACTTGTCCTCAGCAGTTTAGTGGGCTTCTGTCATTTATCAAAAGTCTGAAGCTTAAAAGTCTCTTTGCTTGTCTGAAACAACAACTTATTTGTTTATTAAACATGCATTTGATGAAATGTTTAAGGTTCCCATGTGATTAGTAAATTACCACTATTTGTAAATTGAGGAAATGTGTAAAACCCTATTGCCTTAGGAAAAATTATGCAATCACCTACAGTTATCCTTGGGGTAGCCATCTTCTCTAATTTAACAATAAATCCTTCTAGAGTGTATTAAAAGTAAGAATTTTCTTTCTTTTCTTTTTTTTTTAGAAGAAAAGGAAGAAAGAGAGAGAAAAAAAGAATGAAGAAGAGGAAGAAAAAGGAAGAGAAAGAGGGAGAGAGAATGGGAGTATTGCTTCATTGCCCAGGCTGGAATGCAGTCTAAAAATGAGAATTGAAAACTCTTTTATGCCAATAATTGTGCTTAACACTGGAGACAGGAAGGAATAAGGGAAGAAAATAACAAACAAGCAGCCAACCAATATTTCATTTAAACCTACGAAATGCTATGCAATTATCGAGGAGTGATTTACTTCCAATTATGTAGTCACTTTTGGAATAGGTGTGATATGGTACTGATAAGAATGTGTGTTTTGTGTATTTGAAGTGGAGAGTTCTATAAATGTTTATTAAGTTTACTTGTTCCGGGTCTGAGTTCAAGTCCTGGATGTCCTTGTTAATTTTCTATCTCGCTGATCAGTCTAATATTGCTTACGTATCTGGGTGCTCCTGTATTGGGTGCATATATATTTAGGATTGTTAGCTCTTCTTGTTGCATTGATCCTTTTACCGTTATATAATGTCCTTCTTTGCCTCTTTTGATCTTTGTTGCTTTAAAGTCTATTTTGTCAGAGGTGAGAATTGCAACTCCTGCTTTTTATTTATTTATTTATTTATTTTTGCTCTCCATTTGGTTGGTGAATGTTTCTCCGTCCCTTTGTTTTGAGTCTTTGTGTATCGTTGCATGTGAGATGGGTCTGGATACAGCATACCGATGGGTTTTGGCTTTTTATCCAGTTAATATTATATATGAGTTTAATACTGCCATTTGATGCTAGCTGGCTGTTTCGCCCATTAGTTGATGTAAGTTCTTCATTATGTTAATGCTGTTTACTTTTTGATATATTTTTAGAATATTTTTGGAAAGACTGATACTGGTTTTTCCTTTATATGTGTAGTGCTTCTTTCAGAAGCTCTTGTAAAGCAGGCCTGGTGATGGTGAAATCTCTAAGTACTTGCTTGTTCGCAAAAGATTTTTATTTTTCCTTCGCTTTTGAAGCTCAGTTTGGCTGGATAGGAAATTCTGGGTTAAAAGTTCTTTTCTTTAAGGATGTTGAATATTGGCCCCACTCTTTTCTGGCTTGTAAGGTTTCTGCTGAGAGATCTGCTGTAAGTCTGATAGGCTTCCCTTTGTGGGTAACCTGACCTTTCTCTCTGGCTGCTCTTAGTATTTTCTTCTTCATTTCGACCCTAGTGAATCTGACAATTACGTGCCTTGGGGTTGGTCTTCTTGAGGACTATCTTTGTGGTGTTTTCTGTATTACCTGGAGTTGAATATTGTCCTGTATTACTAGGTTGGGAAAGTTTTCCTGAATAATCTCCTGAAGAGTATTTTCCAACTTGGATTCATTCTCTTCGCCACATTCAGGTACACCTATCAAACGTAGGTTAGGTCTTTTCACATAGTCCCATATTTCTTGGAGACTTTGCTCATTCCTTTTTATCCTTTTTTCTCTAATCTTGACTTCTCACTTTACTTCATTAAGTTGGTCTTCGACCTCTGATATCCTTTCTTCTGCTTGATCAATTCGACTGTTAAAACTTGTGCATACTTCGCAAAGTTCTTGTGTTGTGTTTTTTCAGCTCCATTAATTCACTTATATTCCTCTCTAAGTTGTCTATTCTCGTTAGGATTTCGTCAAACCTTTTTTCAAAGTTGTTAGTTTCTTTGCATTGGGTTAGAACAAGTTCTTTTAATTCACAGAAGTTTCTTATCATCCAACTTCTGAAGCCTACTTCTGTTAATGGAACGCACTCATTGTCCATCAGGCCTTGTTCTGTTGTTGATGAGGAACTGTGATCCCCTGTAGAGGGAGAGGCATTCTGATTTTGGGTATTCTCAGCCGTTTTACGCTGGTTTCTTCTCATCATTGTAAATTTATCCACCTGTCGTCTTTGTGATTACCGACTTTCAAATTAGGTCTCTGAGTGGACATCCAACTTGTTGATTCCCAGCGCCAAAATCTGAGCAATCCACTGCGCTAGCCAAAACAGCAGTGTTAAGATTGATGGTGCTTTTCTGCCTGGGAATCTCCGGTTTAGCTCCCTTCTGGATTCCCTCCTTCAATCAGCTGAATAGGTGACTCTGTCTTCTTGGAGCTCCAAACAACATCGGCCAAAAGGGGACCCAGTCCCGCTCACTCTGCACCAAGAATTGCTGCACTGAGGCACCGGCAAAACCGCCTCCCCGGCCACAAGAGTCACGCTGGTGACCCGTGGGGCTTCTCCACTGGGAATCTCCTGGTCCGTGAGCAACAAAAATTCATCTGAAAGTGTGGCGTCCTCTCGTTCTCTGCACTTTCACTGAGAGCTACAATCCCGAGCTGCTAGTGATCAGCCATCTTGGATCTCTCTCCCAAAAGTAAGAATTTTCTGTAATTTAAATGGTGTCATATTTGGTAAAATATAAGCTAACTCCAGCAGACAGTGCTAATAACAGTGTTACAAACTTTAAAGACCTGATTTTATTTAAGAAGACATTCCTGTGCTGGTTTTGTTCCTGTAGAGATAAAGATTTTGCTGTGTCTTTCAGTCTTCTTCACACTATTTAACTTCTTGGTGTTTGGTGGTTTTTTTTTTTTGTTTTTTTTTTTTTGAGACAGAGTCTCACTCAGCTGCTCAGGCTGGAGTGCAGTGGGGCAATCTCGGCTCACTACAACCACCGTCTCCAGGGTTCAAGTGATTCTCCCATCTCAGCCTCCTGGGTAGCTGGGATTACAGGCACTCACCATAGTGCTCAGTTAATTTTTGTATCTTAGTAGAGAGTTTCACCATGTTGGCCAGGCTGGTCTTGAACTCCTGACCTCAGGTGATCCTCATGCCTTGGCCTCCCAAAATCCTAGGATTACAGGTGTGAGCCTCCGAACCCGGTCACACTATTTAACTTCTATACTACAGAAGCTAAAATATGTGTTTGCCAAAAATTCTTCTTACATGTTAATTACATATTCCTTCAGTGTGGTCTTTTGTAGCACTGGGAACTATTTTGTCATTTGGACTCTAAACCTTTTAAAGTGCATTTTTTACAACTGTAGGTTGAGGAAACAAAGGTAACATCAACTCAGACATTATTTCATATAAACTTACGAGTGTGCTTTCTTTTGGTAGGTGCGTGAGTGTAGTATAAACAGGACTGCAACGAAGACCAGTGAAAATAAAAAGACAAAGACATAAAGCATACATTTACTTCCTAAATTCACTTTGGAACGCTATGTTGGAAGGTAAGCATCAGAAACAGAAAAGAAAGAAGGGAAAGACAGGGCCGGGTGCGGTGGCTCACGCCTGTAATCCCAGCACTTTGAGAGGCTGAGGTGGGGAATCACCTGAGGTCAGGAGTTCATGACCAGCCTGGCCATCATGGTGAAATCCCATCTTTAAAAAAAATTAAAATAAATAAATAAATAATAAAAAATAAAAAGAAGGGAAAGACAGGAAGGATGATTGTAAAATACTTAATGGTCACAGAAAATAATTAAAAAGTTCTTTAATTTCACATTTTACTTGCAAAGACCCTGTAGAAGAGATTAAGGAAAGATAATGTATAAATCTTAACTCAAAGGAGGAAAGCATATTTTAAAAAAATAGGAATAGTCTTCTTTGCGGGTGTGGGGGTGGGGGGATAGATTTTTAAAAATTCCTCAATCTGGGCCATTTCAGAGTTCTGAAAGCAGCTGGATGCCCCATAAGCGTATCCAGGCACTTTCTGTCAGCAGGATAGAATGAGCTAGCGAAGGAGGCTGACTGCTTGCGCAGGCCTTTCCTGGCTTCCTCAAAGCTCTTGGATGCACTGGAGGTTCCCTGCACAATCAGCCCGTGAGTTCATTTCGTATCTCCGGTGTTGACCTCTGTTGCTCTACTCAAGGTTGTAGGCTTCAATATTCTGTTCTGTGGAAAGGGTGAAGGAGGAAAGGACAGGGCAGGAACCTGGTAGGGATGAGGTAGAGGGTTTAGTATTAAGGTCATTTTAATGGTCCGAGCAGTTGTAGGAGTTGACTGTGAACTTAAGCCCTGGATGGGTAGCTGGTTAGGTCCTGCATTCCTTGTTTTCCCTTATATTAAAGGCAGTGGAGACTACTTATTTCAGGAGCAGTGCTAAGATAAAATGACAGGATTTCCTCTGTGAGAGAAGACAAATGCTTTTCTTTGGGATAACAAACATTCCACAATTCCATAGAGGCAATCCTTTATTTGTTCCTCTTGCCCTGACAATGGGAAGTCACAAAACCTGTTCACCTTATGCCCAAGGCCACTGTGCAAGCAGAAACCTGAAGGAAAAGCATAAAGATAAGGTAAGAATCTCTGGGAAGGAAGGTATTACTGTACCCTGCTGTTCAGAACCCTGCCCCATCCCACTTCCTCACTCTTCTCCCAGCCTCAGATTCTCTGGCTCTCACCCACCTTATCTGCTTCTGGAGCATTTCCATTATTTATCCCAATGTAGGTGTAGGCAATCAGTTTTCCTTTCGGCTCATCTGGGACTTGGTTAGAATTGAAAGAGAAAAACAAACCCCAAAATAAATAAACTGAAGGAAAAGAAAGAAAATATAAGAGCATAGAAATGGATAGGTTTACAAAACCCAGATTTTTTTTTCTTTTATCCTAACCTCACCAAGGTCTAGTGATAACCTGGTTGGATTGGCAGTTTGTAAAGTACACAGTTCCAATTCTTTCTGGCCTCCACACTGTCTGGGCTGACAGGGTGGAGGCTAGACTGAGCTCCTTGGATATCTGGTCCAAGGTTACTTTAAACAAATCATCTCTGGTGGAATCTCAGGAAAAATGTTTGGGTCCTTTTGGAAATGGGTTCTGTGTTTATTCTCTGGGATTAGCCTTCAGATTATCTGTCACTCCCAGGTTGAAACTCAGCTGATTTTCTTTCAAATAGACCCCTGACTCTCTGGGCCCAGCTTTGTTCTTCTTTCTAAATAAATTAAAACAAAACAAAACAAAAACAAAAACAAACAACAAAAAAATTTCCCTCTCTGCTCTGCAAGGGATCTGCCCTCAATCCCAAGGCAGTGATATTCAGCACTGGCAGTCCAGTTAGTCTTTGCAGCCCTGACCGCTGAAAATACTACTCTTGCTCTAATCCTGTCTTTACTAACTTGGTTAGTCTGATGGATACTCTTTTTTTCCCCCTTCCTTTTCTTTTTTGAGGTAGAGTCTCACTCTATCATGCAGACTGCAGTGCAATGGCACTATCGTGGGTCACTGCAGCCTCCACCTCCTGACCTGAAGCAATCCTCCCACCTCAGCCTCCTGAGTAGCTGGGACTACACACATGCACCACCATGCCCAAATAATTTTTTTGTGTGTTTTTTTGTTTGTTTGTCTGTTTTGAGACAGAGTTTTGCTCTTCTGCCCAGAGTGGAGTGAAGTGGCATGATCTCGGCTCACTGCAACCTCTGCCCTGAGGTTCAAAACAATTCTCCTACCTCAGCCACCCTAGTAGCTGGGATTACAGACACCTGCCACCACACCCAGCTAATTTTTGTATTTTTAGTAGAGATGGAATTTCACCATGTTGGCCAGGCTGATCTTGAACTTCTGACTTCAGGTGATCTGCATGCCTCAGTCTTCCAAAGTGCTGGGATTACAGGCGTGAGCCACTGCACCCAGCCAATTTTTTTGTGTTTTGTCCAGACAGGGCATCGCCATGTTGCCCAGGCTGGTCTCAAACTCCTGGCCTCAAGTAATCGTCCTGCCTCGGCCTCCCAAAGTGTTGGGATCATAGGTATAAGCCACGGTGCCCAGCCCTGATGGATCCTCTTGAATATTGGATTCTCTGAGACAACTCATCACTCAGAGATCTCCCCCTACATCAGAGTGGGCTCACTGGAGCTGACCACTTTCATTACACAATTTAAAAACACTTATTATGCAATCAGCAGAAAAAAAAATTCAAAAATACAAAAACAAACACACATATATACAGTCCTGCTCGCCGCCAAGGAAACAGGAGGGATGTTTTTAACCACAGTTCTTAGATTTCCCAACCCCAAGCTTCTTTTCTACAAAGGTGCAAAACCCCTGACCAAAGAATTATGGGGCCCTGGCTATAGTTTTCATACTAAACAGCTGAGCTTTGAGCAGCAGGATTACATAAAGGCCAAGTACATAGGCTCCGGGGGACAGATCACTGGATTTGAATCCTAGCTTTGCTGCTTATTAGCTGATTCACTAACTAAGTGAAGTAAGGCAGATTACTTACTAACTCCATGCCTTAGTTTTCCCATCTGGAATATGGAGGGAAATAACAGTGACTACTTTCATGGCTATTGTAGCAATTTAATTAATACATTTAAAGAACATAGAACAGGGCCTATACGTTGTAAATACTCTGTAAATGTCAGCCACCATCATTACCACTGTACAGGTCTCTTGGACAGTTAGATTTTAAAAAGTAACTGTTGGTGTAGTGGTGTTAGCAGTAGGATTGAAACTGAGATTTAGAGATTAGTTAAGGGTAACTCCAATGTTCCCCACAATAATAGTTGACTTAAAACAATGAACAAGATGGACTATGAAACAGTTCATTGAAATGTTAACCAACATTGTTTCTGTTGCAGGGTTCGGGAACCATCCAACGGGTCTGCCACCTTTTGTATTTGTGCCAGTGTTCACCTTTTCAGGAAAGTATCCATCAAAGTCATTTCTTTTTATGACTAACTCTTCTTGTTTCTTGATTTTCTTGTCCAACTCTCCAAGCTCACTACGCATCTAGATTCTATCTAACATGGATTTTAGGGTGAAAACATTCAACCTTTTGCCATTAAGTCTCCTGTTAGCTGTAGGCATTTTATAAATGCCATTCATCAGTTTAAGTCCCTTTTTAGTCCTAGTTTGTTGGAAGTTTCTATCATTAAAGGGTGTTGAATTTACTTTTTTCTATTGAAATAATCCCATAGACTTTTGAAACAAAATTTTTGTAGAGACAAAATTTTATGTTATGTTGCCAAGGCTGGTCTCAAACTCCTGGTCTCAAATGATACTCCCACCTTGGCCTCCCAAACTGCTGGGATTACAGGCATAAGCCACTGTACCTGACCATCCTTTTAATTTCTACTGGGTCTATAGTGTGTCTGCTTTCTCATTCCTGACTTAGGTAATTTTTTCTATTGTTTTCCTGATTTCTATTTTGTATGTTTCTGCTCTGATCTATATTATTTCCTTCCTTCTATATACTATGGATTTTCTTTTCTTTTTCTAGTTTATTTTATTTTTTTATTTTTTTAGACGTAATCTTGCTCCTCTGTCACCCAGGCTGGAGTGCATTGGTGTGATCTCAGCTCACTGCAACCTCTATCGCCTGAGTTCAAGCGATTCTTCTGCTTCAGCCACCCAAGAAGCTGGGATTACAGGTACCTGACACCATGCCCAGCTAACTTTTGTATTTTTAGTAGAGATGAAGTTTCACCGTGTTGGCCAGGCTAATCTTGAACTCCTGACCTTAGGCAATCTGCCCATTTCGGCCTCCCAAACTTCTGGGATTACAGGCATGAGCCACCACACCCGGCTTCTTTTTCTAGCTTCTTAAGATGAAAACTTGTTTTTCTTCCTTTTTAATAGAAGCATATTGTAAGGATAGCTGAGAGAATGGAGAATAGACCCAAAGTCTGGCAAGCATGTTTTATTAACCTGCTGGGCTGCTCCATAACAATCAGAAGAGGCAGCCCTGAGCTTACAAAACGAGCAGTTTATATGAGGTGAGGGGGGCATAAGGGAATTTTTTAGGACTGAGGTAATCTATTCGCTGGTAACAGGCACAGAGATAGTTTGTTAACTTGTAACAGACCTACAATACATTATCCTGTGACTTTTGTGGTGGCAGTCTTTAAAAAAGAGAAACCAGGAGTTTTTTTTTTTACAGATATGTGTCAAACAGAAATTTACAAGTATGGATAACCAACCTATGTTTTCTCTGTCCTCCCTCAAGCTGCCCGGATGGCTGCAATCAGGTTTTGCTTAATTGCAGCATGTCTGGCAGCCTTCAGAGCAATCGAGGGTGGGGAAAGGGGTCAGCCTGAGTGGAGGGGGTTTTCTTGTCCCTAACACACATAAAGCTATAAATTTTCCTCTAAGCCTGCCTTAGCTACATCCCGTAAATTTTGACAGGTTGTGTATTCATTTTTACTCAGTTTAATATATTTAAAATTTTTCTTTGTCATTTATCCTTTCACGTGAATATTTAAAAGTGTATTGCTTAATTCCCTAAACTTCTGTCTGTTAATGATTTATAATTTGATTCTATTGTGGTTAGAGAACATAGATTGTATGATTTTAATCATTTTCAATTTATCAGGACTTGCTGTATATACTAGTATATGATCTCTACTAAACAATGTTCCGTGTGTGCTTTAGCTAGCTCTGTAGGGGTGAGATTCAGCCTATATCCTCATTTCCCTTCACACACCAAAATATTTGATACATAAAAAATGAAATTTTACAAGTTACACAAAAAGATAAGAGAGATTTGAAGTACATAAGATAGACTGGACACATACATTTTTTCTTTTCCTCTTAAATCCTACTTTAAAAATTAACCTAAGTGTTAAAAATGCGCACTTTGAATGAAGAGACTCCCCACAAACAGGCTTCATGTGAGCAACACGGCTGTTTATTCACCTGGGTGCAGGTGGGCTAAGGCCAAAAGGGCGTTAGCAAAGGCCAGTGGGATAGGAGCTGGTTTTATAGGTTTGGGGTGGGCAGTGGAAAATCACAGAGTAAGATCAGTTACAGTGGTGGGGGTATGGGCAAGGAGTATACATTACCATCAGTTCAGTTACAATGGTGGGTGGGGTAAGAGTAGTTAAGATGGTAGAGTGGGGTGAGGAGTATTCATATTATCATAATAACAGTTAAGATGGCAGGGTGGGGTGAGGGGAAGCTCCACTGGGCCTTCAGGGATAATGGTCAACACAGGTGGGGGTTGAAGGGTGATCAGCCGAGGCAGGCAGGACTTTAGACTTTCTGGGTCTGGGCTTGCACATGGAGGCCTGACATACCTGTCTTATTATATATAGAGAGAAAGAATTAGAGAAGAAGGGGTGATAACAGGTTTCATGGGGTGGGGCCGACGTTTCTTTGAGTGGGATTGGGGGTGGTGCGGAAACCTAAAAATGGGAAAGAATTTAGACTGCTGGGAGATTTTGGGGAAAGCGGTGATATTGTGGGGTTGTTAGAAGGAGCATCTGGGGCTGGGCGCGGTGGCTCACGCCTATAATCCCAGCACTTTGGGAGGCCGAGGCGGGTGGATCACGAGGTCAAGAGATCGAGACCATCCTGGTCAACAAGGTGAAACCCCGTCTCTACTAAAAAATACAAAAATTAGCTGGGCATGATGGCGCACACCTGTAGTCCCAGCTACTAGGGAGGCTGAGGCAGGAGAATTGCTTGAACCCAGGAGACGGAGGTTGCGGTGAGCCGAGATCACGCCATTGCACTCCAGCCTGGGTGACAAAAGCGAAACTCCGACTCAAAAAAAAAAAAGAGCATCTGTCCTATCGACTGATTGGTTATCGCTTGTATACGATTTTGTAGGAATTGAGAGATTAATTGGAAAAACACAGGATTTAAATAAGAGCAGGAGAGCGACAGGATTAGAGGACTAAAGATTGGAAGAAGCCACAACTTCCAGTTACACAGTGTCCCACCAGTCCAGCCAGGTCCAGAATAACCATTTGCCCCATTAGTGAACTTTTGGGCTCTGTTTATTAATTTATTTATGGCATTATACACAAGGCCAGGCTGGTTTACATAAAAACATTTCTCTGGAGCTTTGGACCCGAATGCCAAGGGAACCAGCAAGGGCTGCTGCTGTTAAAGGTTGTAGTGGGGCTTGGTGGGGTAACTGTGGGGAGGGAGGGCTTTTGTTTTCATGGTGTATGAGGAAGCATGTGGTATTTATAAGCAACCACTCACTTTTATTAACAAGATTGGGTATGAGCAGAGAACAGGAGTGAAATACTAGTTGTAATTGCCTGGAGGAAAAGTGTAAACCGGCAACTTAAACAAAAGCAGGGCATGTAAAAGTAAATGAGTACAGTGAATCTGAGCACAGTTAGACAGAAAATAATAGAAACAGACTTTTAGAGGTGTGGTTTAAGTAGTAGGGGCAACTGCATAAAGCTGGAGAAGGCGAGGGGCTGAAAGTAAGCGTGTGAGGTGTAAAGGGAAAACTTTGGAGGTGGTGAGAGCTATAGAGGGTAAATGCGACATAGCCTGTGATTTTGAGGGATTTTAAGAGTGTTAGGGGGGCCGGGCGCGGTGGCTCACGCCTGTAATCCCAGCACTTTGGGAGGCCGAGGCGGGTGGATCACGAGGTCAAGAGATCGAGACCATCCTGGTCAACATGGTGAAACCCCGTCTCTACTAAAAATACAAAAAATTAGCTGGGCATGGTGGCATGTGCCTGTAATCCCAGCTACTCAGGAGGCTGAGGCAGGAGAATTGCCTGAACCCAGGAGGCGGAGGTTGCGGTGAGCCGAGATCGCGCCATTGCACTCCAGCCTGGGTAACAAGAGCGAAACTCTGTCTCAAAAAAAAAAAAAAAAAAAAAAGAGTGTTAGGATGGCAGCTGCTGCTGCACTTTGTCATGAGGGCCAGCCCAGGACTGTTAGGTTAAGTTGTTTGGATAAAAAGGCTACAGGCGTGGGCCTGGCTCCTGTGTAAGATTCCTGATCGCACAGCCCTGATTTTTTGCAGTATATAATGAAAAGGGTTGAGACAAGTTGGGGAGAGCTAGGGAGGGAGCAGTTTTTAGAGCTGTCTTTAAGGAGCGAAAGGAGGAGTGAGGAAATGATTTAGGATTAATAGGGTTGGATACTTTTTTTTTTAGTGAGTTTATACAATGGCTTAGTTGGAATAGCAAAACCTGGTATCCAGAGGTAAAAAAAAGTAACCCCACCCAGGAAGGAAAGAAGTTGTTGTTTGGTGGTTGGGGTTGGGGTTTGGGAAATTAACTGGATATGGCTGGCAGGGAGAGCGTGTATATGCTGGCGAAAGATTATAACAGATGGAGAAGAAAAAGGGATACATGATATCCCTTTGAGTAAAGATGCTGAAGAAGCAGGAGGGTGAATTAAAAGGCCATGTTGCAGCCGGGCTCGGTGGCTCACGCCTGTAATCCAAGCACTTTGGAGGCCAAGGCGGGTGGATCACCTGAGGTCAGAAGTTCAAGACCAGCCTGACCAACATGGTGAAACCCCGTCTTAAAAAAATAAATAAATAAAAATAAATAATAAATAACAAATAAAAAAATAAAAGGCCATGTTGCAATAGATGGGTGATAACAGGCTTTACATCTTTTAAAGCCCATTGTGGGATGGGGTACTGCGGCTGGGCGGTGTAAGGGTGGTTAGGTTTTAATGGGATGATGAGGGGTGAATGACTTGTAGCAACAGATGAGAAGGCGGTGTTCCACACCCTAGGATTAAGGTTGGGGAACATAAGGGGCGCTATTGAGGGAGGTACGGGTTTTGGGGAGGAGGGCGGCAATGAGGTGTGGCTGTAGCCCAGGAATAGTTAAGGAGGCAGACAATTTCGCTAGGATATTTTGGCCTAACAGGGGAACTGGGCAAGTGGGGATGATTAGGAAAGAATGTGGAAAGGAGTGCTGGCCTAATTGACAGCAGACCTGGGGAGTTTTGAGAGGCCTGGAGGCCTTGCTGTCAAGTCCCACAATAGTTATGGAGGCCAAGGAGACAGGCCCTTGAAAAGAAGGCAGCATGGGGTGAGTGGCCTCTGTGTTGATTAAGAAGGGGATGGACTTACCCTCCACTGTAAGAGCCACCCAAAGCTCAGCATCCGTGATGGTCCAAGGGCCTCTGAGATGATCAGGCAGCATCAGTCTGCAGCCGCCAAGCCGAGGGCTGGAGCTTTAGGAGCAGCGATGTGAGTTGGACAGTTGACTTTTGTGGGGGCCCTGCACAGGCGAGGCAGGGCATTCCTTGGCCCAGTGGCCAGGTTTCCTACACTTGAAGCAAGGTCTAGGAGGGGCAGTTGGACGCGCTGCAGTTTGGGTGCTTTGAAGTTTTTGTGAGCTGGTGGTGTGGCTGGGGTTTGTCTTACGGAAGAGGCAAGCCTCTATAGTTCTGAGATGTGCTGCAGCTGGGCAGATTTTTCCCTATTATTGAACACCTTGAAGGTGAGGTTACTTAATTCCTGTTGTGGGGTTTGAGGGCCAGATTTTAATTTTTGTACCTTTTTGTAATGTTGGGGTTGATTGGGTGATAAAATGCAGGTTAAGCGTTTTTTAGGGGTGAGAGTAGAAGTAAGGATAACATTTAAGTTACTCCAGGTGAGACTGTAGGACTGGGTTAAGTACTAGAGGATGTGACGAAAAAGAGCCTAACTGTTGGCCAATTTGGGAGAGGTTGGATAAAGGGAAAGGAAAATGCACCCTAACTATGCCTTTAGGCTCAGCCACCGCTTAAAGGAGGAATGTTGGGGAGGGGCAGAGGAGGTAGCCGCGGACTAAACTGTAAGCTGGGCCATGTATGAGGTGGGGAGGTGACAGGAGGGGCATAAGGAGGAGGGTTGTGGGCAGAGGAAGAGGAGGAAGGCTCTGGGGGGTGGGGTTAGGTCCTGGATCAGGGCCTGGTTCGGACAGGCAGGGAGGAGAAAGGTCGGAAGGGTTGATGGACAAGGAGGACTCTGGCTTACCTGCAGAGGAAGGAGATTAGGGAGGGATTGGTGCGTAAAACAATGCTTGGATGTATGGAATTTCAGATCATTTGCCTGTGTTGAGACAAAAATTGTTAAAATTGAAAGGTTAAAGGCGCCATTATTTGGGCAATTGGAGCCGTTGTTTAACTTGTATTGTGGCCATGCAGTGTTACAGAAGAAGATGAGACGTTTGGGTTTTAGGTCAGGAGACAGTTGAGGAGGCTTGAGGTTCTTTAGAACACAGGCCAGCAGAAAGGAGGGAGGGATAGAGGACAGGTGGTTGCCCATGGTTCTGGAAAAGCAGCAGAGACAAGGAAAATGGGCATGCAATCCAGCCGCTCAACAGGCGTTCCTAGTTGAGCCTGGGTTGAACTTCGTCGTTGGTAAAAGGCCAAAGAGAGTGTCCTCTATGTTGACCTGCCACCAATATTGACCATGAGCCTGGTGGGCGAGTGACTAGGGTGAATGTCTCCATGATAGTTAAACCCCTGGGGAAAACTGGGTTCCCAGACTCGTGACCTACATAGGATTTTTCCGGTCCTGAACCACACGGAAGAACCTGGTTTATCTGATTTTCCTTGTCTTTGTGGTGGAGAAAGGATGAAACTGAAAGTGGGAGGAAGTGGAAAGGAAAAGACAAAAGAATGGGAAAGCAAAGAGAGAGAGAGACTGCTTACTAGAGTAGCCGGTGGTGTGCATCTGTGGGCTGGTCTGATGACCCCAGGTCGGTAGGTAGATCTTCTCAGGGAGGGAGGTTTTGAAGAAACCCCCTGCCAAACAGGCTTTGTGTGAGCAACACGGCCATTTATTCACCTGGGTGCAGGTGGGCCAAGGCCAAAAAGGGCATTAGCAAAGGCCAGTGGGATAGGAGTTGGTTTTATAGGTTTGGGGTCAGCAGTGGAAAGCTACAGAGTAAGATCAGTTACAGTGGTGGGGGTAGGGGCAAGGAGTATACATTACCATAAGTTCAGTTACAATGGCGGGTAGAATAAAAGTAGTTAAAATGGTAGGGTGGGTAAGGAGTATTCACATGATCATAATAACAGTTAAAATGGCAGGGTGGGGTGAGGGGAAGCTTTTGTGGGTTGGGGGGAAGCTCTGCAGGGCGATCAGGAATAATGGCAAAAGCAGGGAGTGGGGGCAGGGGGTAATCAGCCGAGGCAGGCAGGACTTTAGACTTTCTGGGTCCGGGCTTGCATATGGAGGCCTAACGCTAAACACCTCCAAGGAGAAGATAACAAGAAAACAAAATTATTTTTGCCCGTGAGTTCCAAAAAGATCTGGGCACGTAGTCCCCAGTAACCTCTGAAAACAGGGGTATAAGATTGGATTGAAAATAGGAGGTTAGTTGAAAGAAGCAGTTAGTCCACTCAGATCTCCTCTTCTGTCCTGACCTGTCCCTCGCTTCTATAGAAAACTAAAGCAAAGTTTACTCTCTGGAGAAGTAGAACCAGAGAGGCTTTGAACTCTGGAAGACTAGACATAGTGGGGGTCCACCACCATACTGAAAAGTGGGAGTGTCAAATTAAACTCTTAACAATAAGCAGGCTTACATTATAGACCAAAGTTTGGAGGATTTCTTGCTTGTGAAACTGACCAGCCCAAAACAAAGGCCCTTTATATGCTGATACATAGAGGAGGTTGCCCAAAGAAACAGCTGCATCTCTGCTCAAGTAATCTATTGTGAGGCCCCTTCATTCAAAACCTCCTCTGCACATAGGGCTTTCCATCAGCTATTTCTTTCCTTTAGGAATTGTTCTTCAGTAAGTCTTAACAATGTGTGGCAAAATATTATTTATCTTAGCGATGACTAAAGCCTGGGCACTGGGGCATTGCTCACCTCTCTCATCCATTGAAAGGGTTAGTGAAGAGTCATCATTTATTAAGACTGGGTCTATGGTCAGCCCAGTGTTGGCAGAGCCACACCTCCACCTTGTGCACAGGCTGGTTCAAATTTTGTTAGCTGAAAAGAGCCAGTGCTTCAAAAGAATCTAATAGCTAATTTGACTTTGCATTATAGATCACGTTTTTCTTATCAACTCCAAGATGCCTCACTTGAAATCTAAGAATTCTTAGGATATAATTTAGTTTTTAAAATAAGTATTTTAAAATAAGATTATATTCCCCATGCAGAAATATAATCAACTGGTGCAAAAAAGTATCCTCAAACTTGAGCATCCTCATCTTCTTCTTGAAAAAAAGAAACAGAGGTCATCCTGCTCTTCTATTATTCATGGAAAAAAACAGACAATAGACAAAAAACGTTACGGAGATGACAGTGGAGGATGATGGTGGGCCAGCACAGGTGGGGGCTGTGGCAGCTACTAAGGACAGGGAGGTGGAGAAGATGGCACCCCAGGCAATGATGACTGAGGAGATGATGGCAGATGTGATCACGATAGACCTAATAGACCTAATGGCTGCTGAGGCAGATGTAGCAGAGACTGCCTATATGATGGTTGGTGTAACATGGTGTCGCCTCTGGGGTGAATCTGAAACGGGAAGAGTTCCCTTATCCCCCTGGAAGAGCGTGTATGAGGGTGTGGCTCACTTCTTCCGTGTCCAGCTGCTCAGACCTCTAGGGGGAGCATGCTGATGGTCAGGTCGTGGGGATCCCACCCGCGGCAGCGTCTAGGATCCAGTGTTTACAGCTCCTGAAGCCCCAGTGGGCGTGTGTTACAAGTGCATTCCTTCAGTTTAGCTGCCCGCAGGCGGCTTGTGTCATTCAGCTCAATTAGGATCCTGCCTTACCACAAGGACAGAGGGCTTTCTGTCTCCCAGGGTTTTTGCCTTAGTGTACTGGAAAAATCGGATCACAGGTGGGCTTGGAGGATGGGTGCAAGGTTTTTTAAGTGGTGGTAGCTCTCAGTGAGGTGGTTGGGGAGGCCAGAAAGGGATGGAGTGGGAGGGTGCTTTTCCCCTGAAGTCAGGCCACCCAGCGGGTGGGCTCTCCTGCCACTCTGGGCCAAACTCCACATACTTCCGCTGCTCAACGGCCGCCGGGGTCTGCCAGTAGTTGTCGGTGTATTTTTCCGCACGTGTGTTCCTATTGACATCCAGCCACTTGTGGCTCTGCCCGCTAGGGTCTCGGGGTGTTTATAGGTACAGGATGGGGGCACAGCCCAAATGCAACATTTGGGCATGGAAACAGAAATGCCTGTCCTCACCTAGGTCCATGGGCACAGGCCCGGGAGTGGAGCCCTAGCCGTGGACCTGCCCTTCTCTACCCAGAACTTCGCTGACCCTTTCCCGTATCAAATCCAATGGCGACAGCAAGGAGGTGGCTGCAGCTCAAGAACAACAGGCCTTATTGTTGATGTGGAGGCAGCAGCTGCTGGTGAGAAGGAGATGACAAAGTTGATATGGCCACAATAATTGGAGCTGGGAGGTAAATGAGTTTTCTGCAGTAATCAATGAGATCATCCTTCGTATCCCAAGGGGATCATAGTGGCAAGTAGAAAGAAAAGCCACTGGCGATCTATAGAATTAGCCATTTCTTATGATTCTGAATTGTGCACTGAGCTCTATACACACTTCCAGAGAGAGTCTGGTTAATCCAAGGTGTTGATAGGTGAGCAGACCCTTCCGTGGCCCAGGGAAGCTAGAAAATAGAAAGAAACCAGTAACTGGTTACCAGAAACAAGAACCACAGATCTATATGTCATTGCAACATCAGAGGTCCAGCCTTTGGGTTCCTTTTCAGGAAAGCAGTTCCCATCTTGAATTCTCATGGGTGTAACTAGAATTATGGTCGACTTGGGGCTGGGCATAAAGAGATAAGGAGAGAGACTGTTGATCAGGAGTTAGGATTCTGTGACAGGAACAATCAGCTCAGAAGAGGCTGGTAACCTCCATGTTCTCTGATGCTTTGATACTATTTTCTCTGTCAGTGACCAGCTCCTCACTGAGAACAATAACAAATAGAAAATGAAATCTCCTGCTTGAGAACAATCACACACAGGAAATGAAAATAGATATGAATGTACAGGTACAATTTTCATTAAAAAAAGAAAATAGATATGAAATACAAGTGTCTTTTCAAACACACACACACACACATACACACACAAGCGTTTTGCCTGGATATTCATGAAACTGAAAAGTAGTTCAGTTTAGAACAGAATGACTTTGCTCTTACTACATAAATAAATGTTTAAACTACACATAACTGACAGGGCACAGTGGCTCACACCTGTAATCCCAGCAGTTTGGGAGGTCAAGACAGATGGATCACTTGAGGTCAGGAGTTTGAGACCAGCCTGATCAACATGGTGAAAACCATCTCTACTAAAAAAAATACAAAAATTAGCTAAGCATGGTGGCAGGCGCCTGTAATCCCAGCTACTCAGGAGGCTGAGGCAGGAGAATCGCTTGAATCCGGGAGGCAGAGGTTTACGGTGAGCTGAGATCACAACACTGCACTCCAGCCTGGGTGACAGAGTGAGACTTTGTCTCAATAATAATAATAAAATAAAATTAATAAAAAATAAACTACACATTAACACAACCCATTATAACAATACTTTACCACACATCCAGTAGGATGGCTACTATAAAAGAAAGTGTTGACAATAAAGTGGAGGAATTGGAACTCTTGAGCACTGTTGGTGGTAATGTAAAATAACAGCTGGTATGAGAAATAGTATAGTGAGTTTTCAAAATTAAAAGTAGAATTACTATATGATCCAACAGTTTCATTCTTAGATACTCAGAAGAATTGAAAACAGAGTTTTGAAGAGGTATTTGTACACCAAAGTTCATAGCAGCATTATTCACACTAGCCAAAAAGTGGAAGAAACCCATGTCCACCAGTGAATGAATGGATAAATGAAATGTGATATATACGTACAATGGAATATTATTCAACCTTAGAAAAGAAAATCCTGTTATGTGCTACAATATAGATGAAACTTGAGGACATTATGATAAGTGAAATAAGCCAGAAACCAAATGACCAACATTGTATGATTCCACTTACATGAGATATTCAGAGTAGTCAAATTCACGGAGACAGAAAGTAGAATGGTTGTTTCCAGGGGCTGGGGAGAGGGGAAATGGGAAGTTACTGTTTTTGTTTTTTTTTTTTGAGACGGAGTTTCGCTCTTGTTACCCAGGCTGGAGTGCAATGGCGCAATCTCGGCTCACCGCAACCTCCACCTCCTGGGTTCAGGCAATTCTCCTGCCTCAGCCTCCTGAGTAGCTGGGATTACAGGCACGCGCCACCATGCCCAGCTAATTTTTTGTATTTTTAGTAGAGACGGGGTTTCACCATGTTGACCGGGATGGTCTCGATCTCTTGACCTCGTGATCCACCCGCCTCGACCTCCTAAAGTACTGGGATTACAGGCGTGAGCCACCGCGCCCGGCCCAGAAGTTACTGTTTAATAGGCATACAGTTTCAGTTTGGCAAGATGAAAAAGTTCTGGAAACTGGTTGCATGACAATGCGAATATACTTGAGACTATGGGATGGTACACTTGGGATGGTACACTTAGAATGGTTAAGATGAAAAGTTTTGTATTTTAAATATCAATATATATTTACCATGGTTTAAAATAAAAATAAACATAAATGACCCTGTGAACAATTTATCAAACATGAGATAGCATGTGTGTTTTTGAGTGTATCTGTGGTCACATTGATGTGTCATACCGTCACTATCAAGTTGATTATGTGGGTAATTTCTCACACCTGTACAGGAAGTTGACTCTCATAGAGTAAAAGGTCCTTGTAGCAATACAGTATTTACTTGTGTTACTTATCTGTTCCTGTATAAAATTACCCCCCAAAACTTAGAGGCTTAAAACAACAATAAATATTTGTTGTCATCATGGTTTCTGTGGGTCAGGAATTCAGGAGTGGCTTAGCTGGGTGGTTCTGGCCCAGAGTCTCTCTCATGAGGTTGTAGTTGAGGTTTTGGCTGGGGCTGCAGTTGTTTGAAGGCTTGGCTAGGGCTAGTGGATCTTTCAAAGTGACTGACTCATGTGGCTAACAAGTTGGTGCTGGTTGTTGGCTGTAGGCTTCGGTTTCTTCTCACATGGGCCCCTCTACAGACTTCTTGAGTGTCGCTGTCTATGCCATGGTATCTGGCTTCTCTCAGAGTGAGTGGTCCAAAGAGCGAGTGATGGAAGTGGCAATGCTGGGCACGGTGGCTTACTTCTGTAATCCGAGCGGGTCGAGGTGGGCAGGTTACTTGAGGTCAGGAGTTCAAGACCAGCTTGGCCAACATGGTGAAACCCCGTCTCTACCAAAAAGACAAAAATTAGCCAGGCGTGGTGGCGGGCACCTGCAATCCCAGCTACTTGGGAAGCTGAGGCATGAGAATCACTTGAACCTGGGAGGCGGAGGTTGCAGGAAGTCAAGATTGCACTGCTGCACTTCAGCCTGGCTGACAGAACAAGACTCTGCCTCAAAAAGAAAAAAAAGTGGCAATACCTTTTGTGACTTTGCATGAGAAAGTCACACATTGTCACTTCTATCATGTTCTGTTTTTTTTTTTTTTTTTTTTTTGAGACAGAGTCTTGCTCTGTTGCCAGGCACCAGGCTGGAGTGCAGTGGCACAATCTCGGCTCATTGCAGCCTCTGCCTCCTGGTTCAAGCAATTCTCCTGCCTCAGCCTCCTGAGTAGCTGGGACTACAGGCATGTGCCACACCCAGCTAATTTTTGTATTTTAGTAGAGACGGGGTTTCACCGTGTTGGTCAGGATGGTCTCCATCTCTTGACCTCATGATCCGCCCACCTCAGCCTCCCAAAGTGCTGGGATTACAGGCGTGAGCCACCACACCCAGACTTTTAAAAAATTTTTTTAATGTTTTAATTTTTTTTTTTAATTGCATTTTAGGTTTTGGGGTACATGTGAAAAACATGCAAGGTTGTTGCATAGGTGCATACGTGGCAGTATGATTTGCTGCCTCCCTCCCCTTCACCTATATCTGGCATTTCTCCCCATGCTATCCCTCCCCAACTCCCCACCCCCCCTTTTTATGTTTTTTTGAGATGGAGTTTTGCTCTTGTCACCCAGGCTGGAGTGCAATGGTACCATCTTGGCTCACTGCAACCTCTGCATCCTGGCTTCAAGTGATTTTCTTGCCTCAGCCTCCCAAGTAGCTGGGATTACAGGCGCACACCACCATGCCTGGGTTAATTTTTTTTTGTAGTTTTAGTAGAAACAGGGTTTTGCCATGTTGGTCAGGTTGGTCTCAACCTCCTGATCTCAGGTGATCCTCCCTACTCAGCCTCCCAAGGTGTTGGATTATAGGCATGAGCCACCCCGCCCTACAGAAATAGGTTTATTATGTGCAACTGCATGCCTACTCTTCAATCACAGCCCTTTTAAGTCTTGACACACTTTCAGGGGTACTTGTACCCCAGTTTGAAGGCCACTGTTTGAGTTTGACAGCAACTCAAAAAGGATGATACAAGATTAAGGGGGATGATACAAGATCGAGAGAGGTTTTCTTGTTTTTGCTTTAAACCAATAGACTTAAATATGTTAAAGATCTGGGTAGAATAAGTCAATGGACAGGGGAAAATGAAAATCTAGGGATCAGAATACACACACACACACACACACACACACACACACACACACACACCCCTCAGCAAATGTCCAACAGTACGGTCCTGGGGATCCTATATGGATGTGGCAGGGTTATACCTCCAGGAATTCGCCTGTTGCTTTGTTTTCTTAGTCCTTTCCTTCTGTTCTTTCACTAGGGAGGACACTTTATTTCTCCTCCACAGAGCACTATGATAGCCATGACTGACTGACTTTGTGAGCAGAAACAAAAGCTCAAAGAAGAAAGTCATAGAAGCTTTAACTTCCAGGACCTATATAAGACTCTGGCTGGGCAAGAGTGGAGGAAGACATGTAGAAAACTAGATTTGAAAAGATGAGGAAAGAAGGATGTTTTCAGTCCACGAAAGCAGATGGAAAACAGCTTCTTGCCCCTAACCACCAGGTGCTCCAATATCCCACCCAGTCCTCCCTCTGCCTGCTCTCAGTTTATGGTCAGCCTACCCTGTAGCATTCTCACGCTCTAGTAAGTCTCCTCTAGACACCCTGTAGTAGGGGTGATGTATCCCCCTCCAAGTTGGGATGGAAAGACCCAACTGGAAATTTCCCTATGTACTGGGCCAAAGTGGACATAGAGCCTTGTTGCTTGTGTAGGTCATACCTTTTTTTTTTTTTTTTTTTTGATAATTGACACTACTAGTCTTTATACACAGAAACAAGTTACTTATTTCTTGAGTGCCCAGCTATAGGTTTTGAGTTGTTTTGAGAAATAGCAATTGGGTAGGATTGATGATTGGCCTCAGGAGGTAAAATTTAAAACATGAGCCTTATGAGGATTATATGTATGACTTTGGTCTCATTTGTAAACACACCCCACAAAATGGAAACAAAACAAAACAAGAAACCATTTACTTCTGGGCAGCTTAGAGGGGCGTTAACTTAGGACATGAATTTTTAAATATACGTGTAAGTACCTTTTTTCATACATATTTGACACCTTTGTAGTAAGACTGATGGGTTATACGAGATATACAGGAAAAGAAACAAATGTATGAATGTAAAAGAATGTGTGTTACATATTTTCAAAGACTGTGCCGTTACAAATAAGGTCTGTAAGGAGCTGTATACTTGCTACCTCAAATATATTCCAAAGGAATGAACTTGCCTTTGAGGAATGCAGAGGCTGATGATGAGAGACCATAGGCTCTCCCTTCGAGGCATCATTGCCCTTTTGTCATGTTGTGCTTCTTGGTGGCAGTTCGAAGAATAAATGCTGGCCAGGCATGGTGGCTCACACCTGTGTTCCCAGCACTTCGAGAAGCTGAGGCAGAGGATCACTTGAGCCTGAGATTTCAGTACCAACCTGGGCAACATAGTGAAACTCCATCTCTACAAAAAAATATATATTTTTTAAAAATTAGCTGGGTGTGGTGGCATGCACCTGTAGTCCCAGCTACTTGGGAGGCTGAAATATTAGGATTGCTTGAGCCTCAGGAGGTTAAGACTGCAGTGAGCCAAGGTCACGTCACTGCATTCCAGCCTGGGCAACAGAGCAGACTGTGTCTCTATAAAGAAAAAAGGGCTGGGTGTGGTGGCTCATGTCTATGACCTCAGCACTTTGAGAAGCCAGAGTGGGAGGACTGCTTGAGCCCAGGAGTTTGAGATCAGCCTGGGCAACAGAGTGAGACCCCGTCTCTACAAAAAATTGAAAGTTAGCCATGCGTGGTGGCACACTCCTGGAATTCTAGCTACTTGGGAGACTGAAGTAGGAAGATCACTTGAGCCCAGGAGGTCGAGGCTGCGTAATCACACTACTGCACTCCAGGCTGAGCAGCAGAGTGAGACCCTGTCTCCAAGGAAAAAAGTAATAATAAAAAGAAAAAAGAAAATAAAAACAAATGCCATAAATTTGGAAAGAGTGCTGAACTATCTAAGTGGCTAATTGTCTAAAAGTAGATTCTCGGACTTTCAGGGCTCTTAAAATGTTCCTGATCTGTTCAACTAAATTTTAGTTGGTTTAATACGTAGGTCCTTTTTGTGTAATTTGGTACCAACATGTAACTAGGCTACAAATGAAGGTCTAATCAATACAGACCATCAAATCCATATATTTTGAATCATTTTTACAGTTAGTGGCAGTACAAAAGGGTTGTAAAGTTTGAACTTTATATAAATACTTGAATATAAATATTGTGAACATATATACAGGTGAGAAAATATGAAACCATTTTCCTAAAGAGGAAATACGGTCAACTGTGCATTAAGCCATTTAATATGTATTTACATTGAAAAAAGAGACTTTTTTAAAAAATTTATTTATTTATTTTTTTAAAAGATGGGGTTTCACAATGATGGCCAGACTGGTCTTGAACTCCTGACCTCAGGTGGTCCACCCACCTCGGCCTCCCAAAGTGCTAGGATTACAGGCGTGAGCCACTGTGCCCGGCCTGAAAAAGAGACATTTTGATATCAGTTTGTATGTTCTATGAAGCCTGTTGTCTTTTGGGTGATGTAATGGTTTTTGGATGATGTAATGGTTTTTCTTATAGTTTTAGGAAAGGTTTTCATTAGCTCTAGAAAGAAACAGACTGTTTCATATTTGGATCTACATTAAAAAAAATGGAGTGCTCTGGGGTAAATGAAGGTAATTATAATTTTTCTCATTTTTAACCTCTCTAAAAGAGAACTGATTTTCTAAAACAAAAGTCAATCATATCAGTGCATTTGTTATTATAGCATATACGAAGGTGTTAATGGAAAGGGGTACCAATCCAGACCCCAAGAGAGGGCTCTTGAACCTCATGCAAGAAAGAATTCAAGGTGAGCCCATAGAGTAAAGTAAAAGCAAGTTTATTAGAAAACGAAGAAGCAAAAGAATGGTTACTCCATAGAGCAGCAGTATGGGCTGCTCAACTAATTACACTTACAGTTGTTTCTTTATATGCTAAACAAGAAGTGAACTATTCATGAGTTTTCCAGGAAAGGGGTGGGTATCCCCAGAGCTAAGGGTTTCTCCCGTTTTTACACCATATAGGGTAACTTCCTGACGTTGCCATGGCATTTGTAAACTGTCATGGTGCTGCTGGGCGTGTCTCTTAGCATGCTAATGCATTATAATTAGAGTATAATGAACAGTCAGGATGACCAGAGGTCACTTTCATCACCCTCCTCATTTTGGTGGGATTTGGCCAGCTTCTTTACCACATGCTGTTTATCAACAAGCTCTTTGTGACCTGTATCTTGTGCTGACCTCCTATCTCATCCTATGATTAAGAATGCCTAACCTGCTGGGAATGCAGCCTAGTAGGTCTCAGCCTTATTTTACCCAGGCCCTATTCACGATAGAGTCACTGTGGTTCAAATGCCTCGACAAAAGTAAAATATATGATAGCCATAGCACAGAGGCTGGAAGGCCTGTACTGTTGTAAGTTTCTCATGCAACACATGAAGTGATATAATATTATTTGAAGATGGACTGTGATGGATTAAAGATGTACATTTTAAACCCTAGGTTAAGCACTAAAAAGGTATGCAAATGAAATATAGTGAGCCAATAATAAAAATAAAATGGACTCATTAAAAATACTCAATTAATCCAAAACAATATAGAAATAGAGGACAGAGGAATCACAGAACCCCCCACCCCCGCAAAAAAAAAAACTTAAAAAAAATTAAGGCTGAGCACAATGGCTCATGCCTGTAATCCCAACATTTTGAGGATGAGGTAGGAAGATCACTTGAGGCCAGGGTTTTAAGACCAACTTCAGCAACATAGGAAAAGCCCATCTCTACCGAAAACAAAAAAACAAAAAACTAAAAGAATCAAACAATAGATGGAATAAAAGGAAAATGATTACAAGATGGTAGATTTTAATTCAACCATATCAATAATTAGAAAATAGTCTATAGCAATTAAATGACAGAAATTATCATTTGGATAAAATGTAAGATTGAATTTTTTTAAAAAAGCTCAAGAACATTCTGTCTACAAGAAACCCATTTCAAATGTGAAGATATAAATAGGTTTAAAAAAATCTTGCCTAATCCCCTGTTTATTAGCATAGACAAAACATCTGATATACTCAGCAGTGTATTAGGCATTATTGCCATTGCTTCTCCACCCACAATTGCATTGCACAAAAATATGAGAGCCTCCAAGGTAAACATGAGACCTAGTCCTTGATCTCCATAGTTGCCGGAGTTTCATTTGCTCCTTCTATTACTACATGATGTCATTTTCACTTGCTCCTATTTGTCTTTGAGCATTGCTGCATTGGATAGGAAGGGAATTGCTCTTTTCAATGATCTCTTCTACTGACCACAGGCTCGGCTGCAGGGAACCTTACCTTTGTTACCAGAGCTACAGTGCTCGGTGACATAGATAACACTCACCTGAGGTCCTACCTTTTCACAGTTCCACTATTTGTAGAATTTAATAGTTCTCCAACCTTCCCAGTCTCAAAACTCTTAGATAATTCAGCTCTATCCTCCTCTTAGCCTCAATGAAAAAATAAGAGTGTCTTAACTTTTCAGTGGTGATCAAGAAGCCCCAACCTTCAGCTTAAAAAGCTCTGGCTTTTCTCTTTAAAGGGGACTGCTCTGTGGTGGTAAGGAAGTGCCTGTGCATCAGTTAGACTTGCTTTCACCTGCAAATAGCAGAAAAACCACCTGTAATCCCTTGACCAGAGAGAGGTTTAATTTTCTTCACTGAAGTCTGTCTGGAAACTTGCTGACCTTGGTCTACAATGTGGTGATGTCAGAGTCCATTTATCTGTGCTTGTCCTGACTTTCTCTCATGGGTACAAGATGACACTGTAGATTCAGCCATCAATTCTGCATTCAAGAGAGAAGGAAGTGGGTAAAGGAGAACACAGACCTTATGTGTTCTTTCTTCAGGGAAGCAGAAGCTTTTTGCAAACCTGATCTTCCTTCATCGTGTTAAATGAAAAACTTCAGTTGCATTAAATTTAAGGGTTTAATTGGACAATGAATGATTTGCGAATTGGGCAGCCTCCTCAGCCAGAGTAAGCGCAGAGATTCCAGTGCAGCCACGTGGTGGAATAAGATTTTTGGACAGAAAAAGGCCAGTGGCGTACAGAAAACAGAAGTGAGGTACAGAAACAGCTGGATTGGTTACAGGTTGGTGTTTGCCTTATTTGAATACAGTTTGAAATGCTCAGTAGTGTATGAGTGGCTGGGATTTGCCGAGATTCCGCTACCGTTACAGACACATACTCCTAAATTAGGCTTTCAATCTTTTCTGCCTCCTAAGTTAGGTTACTGTCCATTCACAAGGGCTCAAATATGGAAGTACAGAGTCTTTCTCAGGCCATATTTAGTTCGCTTTAACAATCATCAGGCCTTGGCCAGGTACGGTGGCTCACACCTGGAATCCCAGCACTTTGGGAAGCTGAGGTGGGTGGATCACCTGAGGTCAGGAGTTTGAGATCAGCCTGACCAACATGGTGAAACCCCATCTCTACTAAAAATACAAAAATTAGCCAAATGTGGTGGTGGGCTCTTGTAATCCCAGCTACTCAGGAGGCTGAGGCAGGAGAATTGCTTGAATCCAGGAGGTGGCAGTTGCAGTGAGCTGAGAGCACGCCACTCTACTCTGGCCTGCGTAACAGAGCGAGACTCCGTCTTAAAAAAACCAAAAACCAAAAACCAAACAATCATCAGGCCTCGTGATGTCCCATGAGCCAGAACTGGGTCCCAGAGCCATCCCTAGATACAAGGAAAAATAGAAAAGCAAGTGTTCTTCTAAAAATACAAAAATGCCAGGCATGATGGCATGCACCTGTAGTCCCAGCTACTCAGGAGGCTGAGGCAGGAGAATCGCTCGAACCCAGGAGGTGGAGGTAGCAGTGAGCTGAGTACCACTGCACTCTAGCCTGGGTGACAGAGGGAGACTCTGTCTCCAAAAAGAAAAAAGAAAAGAAATGGAATTATAATATGAAATTTAGTTGAGAGTTTATCTTCATTTCTCTGGCCTCTGTGCTTTTATTTCCGGTGACGTTTTCTTTACATAAATAAGATAGTTCTTATTTATGTAAAGTATGTTTTTCTTCAAAATCATAAAGAAACTATATATATGTCAAATACAACTTTATCGATATATCAGATTTAATGTGTAACTTATGTGTTTCCACTCCAGTCCAAGCATAAGGTAACACCAAAAACACAGAAAGCAGTATTCACCAACTTGGCCCTCATAATTCCTCAAATCCTGCCCAGCGAGGATGAGCAGCCTGCAGTCTGCTTTTGGTGGTGCGTGCGACAAATGTGGTGCCTGGGGCTACAGCACAGCCTCTGAAGTTTCTTCCCTTTGTGCTCCTGATTTGGGCCTTGGGGCCCCAAGCCCTCAGGCTGTGACTTTGTTTATACATCTTTAGGTCAAGCTTACTGTGATTCTTCCCCTTTTCACTCCCATCCCTTCTAATACCTCTTGTCCTCTGACTACTTTTCCCCATTTCTGATGCACAACTTGTTCTTTTTTGTGACCTACTTACTGGAGTACAGCGGTTCTTATTTGCAGTGACTGGACGTCATATGCATGTAATACACTGCTCTGACCCAAGTACCAGCATATTGTGTTGGAGAAATTAACTCTGTCTTGTTTTCTACTCATCAGAAAAGAACAAGGGATTATGAGCCATCTCAAAAGCCATTCCCAAACCTCTTATCCATTTATGCCTCCCACTGTGCAGCCTGAAAAGCAGAACACTTGCTTTTCTGTTTGTCCTTGCATCTACAGATGGCTCTGGGACCCAGTTCTGGCTCACCGTGTTGGCCAGGCTGATCTCGAACTCCTGACCTCAAGTGATCCATCCTTCTGGGCCTCCCAAAGTGCTGAAATTACAGGTTTGAGCCACCGCTCCCAGCCCAATTCTTTTTATGCTATTGATTGATTAAATTTGTTTTCATCACATAGGCCCAAATCATAAGGAATTATATTTGTGTGTGTGTACACAGGAATACATTCACATATCCACACAACAAAACTTTTTCTTTCCCCCTTTTCTCTTACCAAATAATTTATACATTCAAAAAATGTTTATAGAGCACCCACCCTTTCCCCTTACACCTTTCCTACTCCCTATAATGTAGACCTTATGGGAGTCATGATCAGAATTATACGTATTGGTTAGGGTTGAGGAGATGTGAGAGAATACATACCCACTCTGGATAGATAGGCAGATACTTCTCTCTCTCTCTCTCTCTCTTTTTTTTTCTTTCCAATCTCAGCTCCTGGAAGCAGAGATCAGTAATAAATTAGGAAGATCAATTACATGTCTAGCTCTGTCACTGTCATGCTGGGTATATCACAAGACTTCTCTTTCATTGCCTTTTAACTAAGACAAAGCTGGTATTAGTCTTTTCTGTTTCCTTCTCTTTTCGTCTTTCTTGTCCAACTACCTAACAGATCTGTTCCACAGATAAATGAGATATTGCTGCTCAAATTTCTCTGAGAAAAAGCAAAATCAGACTATACATGAAAAATATTTTTCTTCAATAAAGCTTTCCTTTTTTATTGAAAAAAATTTTGCCGGGGGGACTGGGTGCAGTGGCTCACTCCTATAATCCCTGTACTTTGGGAGGCTGAGGCGGATGGATCACTTGAGCCCAGGAGTTCAAGACCAGCCTGGGCAACATGGACCCTGTCGCTATTAAAATAAATAAATAAATAAAAATAATTAAAAATTTTTTTTGTAGAGTTTCCCTGTTTTGCCCAGGCTGATCTCAAACTCCTGGGTTCAAGTGATCCTCCAACCTTATCCTCCCAAAGTGCTAGAATTACAGGTGTGAACTTCTGCACCTGGCTTTGATAAAGCTTTTATGCCTACCTCCAGTAGGTCCACTAGAATGAGGGGTGTGCAACTGTCTTGAGAATGTTACAGAACTGTGCTATCTACATTTGTGTGGCTGGCCTTTTCATTTCTGAAAGTTTACCAGAAGGCATATTAACTTTCTTAACTCCCTTTAATGATGCCAATCTAGGTTAGTTCCATGTCTGATAAGTTATTGCAACTTTCCCTTGTACCATCATTACATTTATTTACGCAACGTATAGTTGATGACTACCTACCTACAATTGCTAGGCACTTGTTTTGAACATGGGGGTACAAAAGTGAATGAGACAAAAGTTCCTGTCCTCTTGAATCTTACATCCTAATGAGAGAGACATGTAATAAACACACATACACACACACAGACACACACATTGTCGGGGGCAATAAGAAAGAAAATAAAGCAGTCCAAGAGGACGTAGAGAAAGAGGTAGAGGGAGTGCTGTTTTAGACTGAGTAGTAAGAGAAGACCTCTCTGAAAAGTTAACATTTGAACGGAGATGTGTGTAAACTGAAGAAGAGAGCCATGATAATATTGAGATGAGCAATATTCTAGGCACAGGGACACAAATGCCAAGTTCCCAACATGGGAATGTACAGAGAAAACTCAAGGAATAGTAAGATGAATAGGAGGGCAGGTGAACAGAGAGGCAGGAGAAGAACAGGTCATGCAAAACCTTATGTGCCATGGTAAGGATTTCACCCTAAGTGTGATGAGAAGCCATTGAAAGATATAAACAAGGAAATGACATGATCTCATTGATGAAGCTCTCTCTGCTGTATGGAGAATAAAGCAAAAGGGTGGAATTAGATCATCTGAGAATCTACTGGAGAGATTCAAATGGTAGAAAATGATGCCTTGAACTGAGATAGTAGTGAGGAAGGGTGTGGAGAGAGTTGGTAAAATTATGATATAGGTTGAATGTAAATCCAGTGGGATTTCCTAGTAAATTGAACATGGGCTAGGAAAGAAAGAAAAGTTATGAACAATTCCCATGATTTTTGGCCTGATCAGCTGAATTAATAGAGCTTCCATTTGATAAGGTTTGGCTGTTTCCCCACCCAAATCTCATCTTGAATTCCCACGTCATGGGAGGGTCCCAGTGGGAGGTAATTGAATCATGGGGGCAGGTCTTTCCCATGCTGTTCTCATGATAGTGAATAAGTCTCACGAGATCTGATGGTTCTGTAAGGGGGAGGTTCCCTGCACAAACTTTCTCTTTGCTTCCTGCCATCCATGTAAAATGTGACTTGCTCCTCCTTGTCTCCCACCATGATTGTGAGACCTTCCCAGCTATGTGAAAGCGTAAGTCCATTAAGGCCCTTTTTCTGTATAAATTACCCAATCTCAGATATGTCTTTATCAGCAGCATGGAAATGGACTAATATACGTTTAATAAAACATAGAACACTAGGAGAGAAGTAGATTTGTGACAAGTGGAGAAGGAAATTCAGAGTTCGGTTTGGAACATGTTTAGTTTGAGATACCTACTGGCTGACTGAGAGGTGATGTTGAGTAGGCAGATAGATAAAGATGTGTCAGATTTAGGCTAGGCTGAAAATATGAATTTAAGAGTCATAGCATCGAAAACTACAGAATTGCAAGTCAGTTGAAGAAATGTTTAGAAAAGGAGGGTGTGATCTACTGTAGTAACTACTTTTAAGAAGCAAAGATTGACCAAAATCTGACCAGTGGATTCAGCCCTATGAAGGTCAGCAGTGACGTTGAGAAGAAGAGATTCAGCAGAGTACTGGGATCAAAACCCTTAGAATTTTGATTAGACATCCATTCTATGAAGATCTGTTTGTATCAGTCTCCCCAGCTTGTATTGTAAATTTTATGGAAGTAAAGATGTCTCTTTTAGTCACCATTTTATCTTGCTGTTTTGGCCCAGTTCCTAGCTCGTAGCAAATGCTCAGTAATTATTTGTAGAATATTTCATTCTGTTAAGATAATTTCAAAGGAATTGATTGTGAGGATTTCTCTTGAAGTTGTAGAGTAAGGATTCAGTGGTGATTTTAAGGGGATGGGAAAGTGATTTATAAAATCATCAAAGAACCACTGTTCTATTTTATTTTGATAAATATTCACTTTTTAAATTTCAAATGGTGGAAGTGTTTCAAGACAATGTCAGCATGTACAAGAAACATCTGAAATGACTGGGCATGGTAGCTCACACCTGTAATCCCAGCACTTTGGGAGGCCGAGGTGAGTGGATCACCTGAGGTAAGGAGTTCCAGACCAGCCTGGCCAACATGACAAAACCCTGTATCTACTAATAATCCAAAAGTTAGCTGGATGTGGTGGCACACGCCTATAATCCCAGCTACTCGGGAGGCTGAGGCAGGAGGAGAATTGCTTGAACCCAGGAGGCAGAGGTTGCAGTGAGCCAAGATTGCACCACTGTACTCCAGCCTGGGCAACAGAGTGAGACTGTTTCAGGAAAAAGGACAGGTCTTAGGGCAGAAGAGGAGGTCTTAGTGGACTAACTGCTCCTTTCAACCAACCCTCCTATTTTCAGCCCAATCTTATACCCGTGTTTTCAAAGGTTTTTTCTTTAAAAAAAAAAAAAAGAAAAAGAAAAACAAACATCTGATATTTGGTAACTTGAGATTTAGAAATATATGCATGTTATAACTATTACTTGGTGTGTAAAGAATTAACTTTGACAGAAGCCATGAGAAGGGAATAGAGTTTCCCCTTAGGTTGTTTTCTTGAGAGAGGAAACCAAAGCGTGTCGGTGTTTCAAGAGCTGGTCGTGTACCTTTGAGTATATTTCCTGTGCAAGCTCACTCGATTAGGCAATAGTATTGATTTTAGGAAAGGGAAACATCTAAGATTACCCGTTTGTTCATATTAGCTCAGAGTCTCCCTCTGCCTAACTTACTGGAAGCACATTCAATATCATGAAAAACGTGGCAATTTTTTCACAGATCATTAAGGAACATTTGGTAAATTACTGCTTTAGTGCAGAAAATAGCCTGCACTATCTCAAAAATTTTAATGTATGTAATTTGCTCTGAGAATGTGGATTGAAAATCTGGTTCGGTGAGAAGAGTGAGTAGCCACATGCCCATGGAATCATAATTAAAATTAGGCCAACCAGACACAGAGATGATTGCAATATACTCAGGAGGAAATAGGGACCTGTCATGTTAAATACACTCTTGACAATGATAGAGGATAAAAATTGGCTTCCTCGGGAAATGGAGAAGCAAAATTGAGAAAAAAATTGGCTTCCTCAGGAAAGGGGGAATAAAATTGAGGAAAAAAAAGAGTAATGAACATTTCTCAAAATTCTGAGAAATAGGTTTTGGTGGGTTAGAGTTGGCAGCAGCGGGGGCTTCCTCCCCCTCCCCCTCCCCTCCCCCTCCCCCTTCCCCCTCCCTTCCCCCTCCCTTCCCCCTCCCTTCCCTCTCCCCTCCCCCTCCCCTCCCCCTCCCCCCTCCTCCCTCCTTCTTCTTTCTTCCTTCTTCCTTTTACCTTCTTTTTTCTTCTTCTATTTTGAGACAGTCTTGCTCTGTCTCCCAGGATGGAGTACAATGGCACGATCTCAGCTCACTGCAACCTCCACTTCCTGGGTTCAAGTGATCCCCCTGTCTCAGCTTCCTGAAGAGCTAGGATTTCAGGTGCCCCACCACATCCAGCTAATTTTTGTATTTTTAGTAGAGATGAGGTTTTCCCCATGTTGGCCATGGTCTCGAACTCCTGACCTCAGGTGATCCACCCACCTCAGCCTCTCAAAGTGCTGGGATTACAGGTGTGAGCCACCATACCTGGCCCAAATGTTAGCTTCTTTACTGCAACCTGTTTTATCAGCAAGGTCTTTATGACCTGTATCTTGTGCCAACCTCCTATCTCATCCTGTGACTTAGAATGCTATTAATATGTAGTGTGTTTAGCAAGCAAATTATCATACCTAGGGAAAATGTGAGGAAAAGGAAGAAGAACTTGGTCTGTGAGTGACTGAAGATTTTAACGAAAATGGAAACTGTGACATACAGCAATAGTACCGAACTCCGCCAAACCTTAATTATCTCTGAAGCTGCAAACCCGGGAAACTGCACTAAAGACTCTCGTGTGCTCGTGCATCTTCCTCCTGCCCTTAGAACAGAAAGGGAGAGGAGAGTCACACGGTCACAGCCAAAGGTAGAAAGGGCCATTTGGTTGTTACTCTGATCTTTTGGCCTCACAGGCCTGGAAGCTGACCTGACCTTTCCCTCTTAAATATTGGGTCCAAACATGGTTATATTTTGCATGTTCCAGAGGACAGAATTAGCTTTGGCTCCTAAGTATTTGTGAATATAAGCGTTAGTTATTCAGGATAAGGTAAACCTAGAGGATGATTTTCCATTTAAAGTCCGTGCCTGAAAGTGTACACATTCTCAGTGTTATTGCCGCCCCTAACGCTGGCGATTCATTAGTTTAGTCCTCAGCATTACTGAGCACCTACTATGTGCTGCTTGGTCTCCGTGCCAAGGGTTTTAAAGGTAAATCTAGGTCTAGTCAGTGGCTTCTGCCTGTAATCTCAGCACTTTGGGAGGCCAAGGCAGGAGGATGGCTTGAGCCCAAAACTTTGAGACCAGCTTGGGCAACATAGTGAGACGTCATCTCTACAAAAATAAAAATAAAAAAAAATAAGCCAGGAATGTTGTCTTGTGTCTGTAGTACTATTACAGGACATGGGCCCACATCCAGACCCCGAGAGAGGGTTCTTAAAGCTCATGCAAGAAAGAATTCAGGGCGAGTCCACAGTACAAAGCAAAAGCAAGTTTATTAGGAAAGTAAAGGAATAAAGGAACGGCTACTCCAGAGACGATATTCTTGAGAACTGCTGCTTGCCCACTTTTATGACTGTTTCTTGATTAAATGCTAAACGAGGGGTGGATTATTCATGCCTCCCCTTTTTAGACCATATAGGGTAACATCCTGACATTGCCATGACGTTTGTAAACTGTCGTGGCACTGGTGGGAGTGTAGCAGTGAGAACAACCAGAGGTCACTCTTATCGCCATCTTGGTTTTGGTGTGTTAGAGTTGGCTTCTTTTTTGTTTTTTTGAGACAAAGTGTCACTCTGTCACCCAGGCTGGAGTGCAATGGCACGATCTTGGCTCACTGTAACCTCTGCCTCCGAGGTTCAAGCAATTCTCCTGTCTCACCCTCCCAATAGCTGGGATCACAGACATGCACCACCACACCGGCTACTTTTTGTATCTTCTGTAGAGATGGAGTTTTGCCACATTGGCCAGTCTGGTCTTGAACTCCTGACCTCAGGTGACCCACCTGCCTCAGCCTCTCAAACTGCTGGGATTATAGGCGCAAGCCACTGCGCCTGACCTAAGAGTTGGCTTCTTTACTGCAACCTGTTTTATCAGCAAGGTCTTTATGACCTGTATCTTGTGCCAACCTCCTGTCTCATCTTGTGACTTAGAATGCCTTAACCATCTGGGAATGTAGCCCAGTAGGTCTCAGCCTCATTTTACCCTGCCCCTATTTAAGATGGAGTGGCTATGGTTCAAATGCCTCTGACAGTACCAGCTGCCAAGCAGGCTGAGGCAGGAGAATCCCTTGTGTCCAGAAGTTTGAGGCTTCAGTGAGCTATGATCATGCTACTGCACTCCAGCCTGGGTGACAGAGCAAGTCCTTGTCTCAAAAATAAAAAAGTACATAAATAAGAAATCTGCTAAGCAGAGATAAACATGCAAACCTATAATGTCGATAAAGTATTATAGGTACTCTGACAGAAGTAAGGGGGAAGTGGTCAATTCTGTTGGGCACATACAGGTGAGCCTTCAGAAGAGTCTGTTAGGGTGAATCTCGATTGGCGGTCAGTAAGCAGCCATGGAGGGAGGGGGTGGAGGAAGAGCTCAAGGTGCACATGCACAGAGGTAGGAAACGCCTGGTGAACTGAGGGACTACGGAAGAGAAAGAGTTGGAGAGAGAGTTCCAAGGTCTAGAGATGAGGGAGGCTGAAGAGAGAGCAGGATAAAAAACAGCAGATGTTATAGACTTCCTCTGCAGAGTTATCAGTGAACAAGAAGATAAATCTTTTCTGAAATGTGAACAGGCCTTGTGCTTAAAATGGGGCAATAGTGACAAGTCAAAATTAGTCAGTCTGCTTCCTGGGTTTCATAAGCCAAAATGCATTTGTGCTGTCTTTGAAATGACAAAACTGATTCTTTGCTCTCAACTTGGTCTTTAGCCAGTTGTGGCTCTTAACTTGTTGAAGTGACCCAAACTTTCATCTCCAAGTAATCTGAGTCCTCAGCAGTCCTGCGTGTGTCTTGCTATTAGCATCCTGGCTGGGGAGTGTGAGTAAATGTATCTGGGGTCCCCTTTCTTCTCCTATTATGCTGAAATAACTCTTTTTCTTTTATGCTCAGAATTAATCACCCAGCCTACACCCAAACATTCTTTTCTGTTGCCAAAAAGTGGCAAAGTAAGAGTTTCACTTTCTTATTCAGTGGGCTCTTTCATGTGTCCCTTGACTGAAACATTTTTCCCCCGCTTTGGATTCTAAATCCTAAGGTCATTTCTCCTTCCACGAAGGTGGATCATGAGATATACTGCTTAAAGTTCTGCCCCTAGCAAGATTTTCCTTTTCAATTGTCCTTCAAGGCTGCCCCTAAGTGGGTGAAAGTTGCAACAATAGTCCTAATTGTGCTAGGGGAATTCTTAGATGGGAAGAGTCATCTGGAAACTAGTCTTGAACTTTTTCTTCTTTAATCAGCAAGCCACAGGGAGTTTCCCACAAGGCCATATGTGTGGGCTGGGGGAGGATGGGTCTCCTCCAGCTCCAGAGTAGGAGACAGTGCACTCTGTCACACCACGATCACTTACTGTGGGGAATTCCTCCCTTAGAGGTGGGGAATCTGATGCCTGAACAGCCAAGTGTCAGGCTTCAAGTCTCCTTCACTTAAAAATTCTATTTAAAAATTCATCTGAGGCCGAGTGCCGTGGCTCACGCCTGTAATACCAGCACTTTGGGAGGCCGAGGCAGGTGGATCACGAGCTCAGGAGTTCGAGACCAGCCTGACCAACATGGTGAAACCCCATCTCCAAAAAAAAAAAAAAAAAAAAAAAATTCATCTGAAAGTTTGTAGTACTTTTTTTGTTTGTTTGTTTGTTTTGAGACAGAGTCTGGCTCTGTTGTGCAGGCTGGAGTTCAGTGGCACAATCTTGGCTCACTGCATCCTCTGCCTCCTGGATTAAAGCAATTCTCTGGTCAGCCTACCGAGTAATTGGGATTACAGGCACCCACCATTTCGCCCAACTAATTTTTTGTATTTTTTGTAGAGACAGGGTTTCACCATGTTGGTCAGGCTGGTCAAAGTGCTAGGATTATAGGCATGAGCCACCATGCCTGGCCTAACTTTGTAGTACTTTATAATTTCTTTTTTTTAATTTTTAAAATTTATTTATTTTAATTTTTTTAAAGATGGGGTTTCACCATGTTAGCCAGGCTGGTCTTGAACTCCTGACCTCGTGATCCACTTGCCTTGGCCTCCCAAAGTGCTGGGATTACAGACGTGAGCCACTGCACCCAGCTATTTGTAGTACTTTATAATTTCTTTCTTTCTTTTTTTTTGAGATGGAGTCTTGCTCTGTAGCCCAGGCTGGAATGCAGTGGCTTGATCTCAGTTCACTGCAACCTCTGCTTCCAGGGCCCCGGTTCAAGCAATTCTCCTACCTCAGCCTCCCAAGTAGCTGGGATTACAGGCACAAGCCGCCATGCCCAGATAATGTTTGTATTTTTTAGTAAAGACAGGGTTTCATCATGTTGGCCAGTCTGGTCTTGAACTCCTGACCTCGTGATCCACCTGCCTCAGCCTCCCAAAGTGCTGGGATTACAGGTGTGAGCCACCATGCCCGGCCATACTTTATAATTTCTTACAAATTTAAATCTTTATTCCAACTGGAAGTTCAAGATAGGGACCAATTTTATTCCTTTTCCAAATGACTAGCCTGTTGTCTGAATAATGCAGTTCTTTTCTCCACTTTATTATATAATCCAGTTTCATTTGTATTTGGATCTGTTTCTGTTCTCACTATTTGGTTTTATTGATTATCTCTCCATTCCTGCAGCAGTATGTCAGCAGTAAATACTGAAGTTTAAATAACTGGCAAGGCTCTCCCTAATATTCTTCTGTGTTAGAATTTTCTTGGCTATTCTGGCATATTTTTTATTTTTCAGACAAATTTTAATATCCTTTGCCAAGTTCCAAAAGAATTCCATTAGAATTTTGGAACTGTTATTGAGCTGTAATAAATTTATAGATCAGTTTCAGAGAAAACTGTTGTATTTAAAATGTGTGTCTTCTAAGCTAAGAATATGGCATATCTTTTTATTTGTATGTGTTCTTTTTTGATGGACATTAATGCTGAGTGATATGAACTAGTTTCTTCTCCAGAGACATTTTTGTTAGCAATCTTGCTATGAGAAGGAGATTCTACACAATGTAATTATTTCATTTTGGGCCACCAGCATCTCTTGACTGTCAGTATAAACATATGAGTGCACTGCTGAAAACTGTGGTGTAATGATTAACTCTCCAAGATCCCTATACAGGGACTGTCAGTTGAAAAAACTACTTGGAAACCTTAGAACATCCAGAAACCACCGATATGTATAATTTGCCTATAAAGGATGTCATTTCCTAAAAATCTGTCCTTATTCCTGAGCAGGGATGGAGGCTGTAATGTTTTGTTGGGCACGTATTTGTGGCACATCTGAGAACTATTTGTATAAATGCACTGACTAGAAGCCCCATCTGCTCGTCCAAAACCCATTCTAATATTGACAACACAATAAAGAAAGAATGGCACATGCCAAGTTATGTAACACAACTTGCCAAGGAGGTCATTGGGCTGGCTTTCCTTTTCTGTTGTGTACCCAGTGCCTAATACAATGCCTTGCATATAGTTTGTGCTTGACTATTGAAGGAATGAATGGTGTCATCAACAAGGACTAATATGCATGCTTTTTTTTTGAGATGTGAGTTTTGCTGTGTTGCCCAGGCTAATGTCAAACTCCTTGGCTCAAGCGATCCTCCTGCCTCAGCCTCCCGAGTATCTGGGACTACAGGTGCATACCACTGCACCTGGCTATATGCATGCTTTTTAGGGTAAAAACTTGAAGAGTGTAACTTGCTGCCAGCCTAGCTGATTACCATCACCCTCTGACATCATGGCCATACCAACAACTTCTAGATTGGCAGCTGGGACTGTTAAGCTCTCCTACCCCTGATTTGCCAAATAACCATCTTCAAGGTCAGCCTTTGTAGCTTGGTCAGTTTCTCCTAGCCCACCTTCCATTCCAGTAGCAGATGATCCCAAAGAGTAGGATTCCATTTTTCTTCCCACCAGCCTTGTGTTGCCAAAGATCCTTTCTGCCTTTACCCAGCCAAGTCACAAAACATTGAATAACCACACTGATATTTTGTTGTTGGCACTAGAATCAGAGACCACCATGTTATAGTTTGAGATTTCGAATTATCATCCTAATGATGGATTTTGTCTGGTCTCCTTCTCAGGGTGGGTGGACTGGTGGGGTAGAGAGAGTCAATCATGGCCAGATTGGGGCAGTGAAAATACATGTTACCCTTAGTTGCAGATATGAAGACTTTCTGAATGAGAATGTTAGATCAGAGGGAATGTACAGAGTGAAAAAGAAGCATGTCCACCCAGGTAATCACAGCAAGAAGAGTCTGTAACCAGTATCAGGAGCTGGAATAGAAAGCCAAGGGATTGGAGACCAGAGAATATTGAATACAGCCAAGATAGCTGCAGCCAAAAGCTGAGCTTTCATGTACTGTCACAGATCCATGGCATGGGCAGCCTGAATTTATTTAAATGTCCTAGGATGTCCAGACATAATGGAGAATATTTGGCTAATAATGTAGGTAGAAGTGTTAGGAAGTATTGCACCTAAGTGAGAATTATTAAAAGAGTGGCCGGGCGCGGTGGCTCACGCCTGTAATCCCAGCACTTTGGGAGGCTGAGGTGGGCGGATCACGAGGTCAAGAGATCGAGACCATCCTGGCCAACATGGTGAAACCCCATCTCTACTAAAAAATACAAAAATTAGCTAGGTGTGGTGGCATGTGCCTGTAGTCCCAGCTACTAGGGAGGCTGAGGCAGGAGAATTGCTTGAACCCAGGAGGCAGAGATTGCAGTGAACCGAGATTGTGTCACTGAACTCCAGCCTGGCACCTGGCGACAAAACAAGACTCTGTCTCAAAAAAAAAAAAAAAGTAGGGGACTGGGCACAGTGGCTGTAATTTCAAGATTTTTGGGGGCTGAGCAGAAGAACTGCTTAAGCCCAGGAGTTCAAGGCCAGCCTGGACAACAAAGTGAGACCATGTTTCTACAAAAAAAAAAAAAAAAAATACAATAATTATGGCCAGGCACGGTGGCATGTACCTGTAATCCTAGCACTTTGGAAAGCCAAGGTGGCTGGATTGCCTGAGCTCAGGAGTTCAAGGCCCGTCTGGGTAACATGGTGAAAAACCATCTCTACTAAAAAAAAAAAAAAAAATTAGCTAGGTATGGTGGCATGTGTCTGTAGTCCCAGCTACTTTGGAGTCTGAGGCAGGAGAATTGCTTGAACCAGGAAGGCAGAGGTTGCAGTGAGCCAAGATTGTGCCATTGCACTCCAGCCTGGATGACAGAATGATTCTGTTTCCAAAAAAAAAAAAAAAAAACCCACAAAAATTAGCCAAGCATGGTGACATAGACCTGTAGTTCCAGCTACATGGGAGGATGAGGTGGGAGGGTCACTTGAGCTCAGGAGGTTGAGGCTGTAGTGAGCCAAGTTGACACCATCGCATTCCTGCCTGGACAACAGAGCAAGACCTTGTCTCTAAAATAAAAACGTAAATAAATAAATAAATAGTAAAAAAAAAAGTAGCAGTTGCGATGGGAACAGAGAGACCAGAAACAGATTCCAAAGCAATTTCAGAAATTTAATTAATAGGAATGATGCCTTTATAGCCAAAAGTCATGAATTCTAGTTAGTTGAGGCAAAGAAGAAGGTACAGATAAAAAAAAATTCAGATGATAGGATCCAGTCTTTAAAGATTGTAAAAAAATAGTACAATAATTACTTTCATGGACTCTTTTAAACATTGACTGTTTAAAATGCATTATAGGGCCGGGTGCAGTGGCTCACACCTGTAATCCCAGCACTTTGGGAGGCTGAGGCGGGTGGATCACGAGGTCAGGAGATCGAGACCATCCTGGTCAATATGGTGAAACCCCGACTCTACTAAAAATACAAAAAATTAGCTGGGCATGGTGGCACGTGCCTGTAATCCCAGCTACTCGGGAGGCTGAGGCAGGAGAATTGCCTGAACCCAGGAGGTGGAGGTTGCGGTGAGCCGAGATCACGCTATTGCACTCCAGCCTGGGTAACAAGAGCGAAACTCTGTCTCAAAAAAAAAAAAAAAATGCATTATAATTATTGTCCATGACAGCTTTGTAAGATATCCTTTAGAATTATCTCCATTTTAACTAGGTGCAGTGGCTTACCCCTGGAATCTCAGCACTTTGGGAGGCCAAGGCATGAGGACTGCTTGAGCTCAACAGATCGAGATCGGCCTGGGCAACTTCGCAAGGCCTATCCCTACTGAAAATACAAAAAAATCAGCTAGGCATGCTAGCACATATCTGTAGTCCCAGCTACTTGGGAGACTGAGGTGGGAGGATCACTTGAGCCTGGGAGATTGAGGCCACTTGAGCCTTGAGATTGAGGTGGTGAACTGTTATCACCACCACTGCACTCCAACCTGGATGTCAGAGGGGACCCCATCTCAACAAACAAACAAACAAACAAATAAAAATTACCTCCATTTTAACAACCCTGAGAGTGATTTACCTAGGGTCACACAGCAGTTTGGAGGCATTGCCGTGTAAAAGAACTTGGAGCTTTTAATCTCTGTATTAGTTAGGATTCTCCAGAGAAACAAAACCATTAAGACAGACAGACAGATGATAGATAGATAGATAGATAGATAGATAGATAGATAGATAGATAGGAAATGTATTTTGGGAATAGACTTACAGAATCTGAATTATGGAGGCTGAGAATCACAATATGTCATCTGCAAGCTGGAGAACCAGGAAAGCCAGTGGTGTAATTCAGTATGAGTCTCAAGGTCTGAGAACCAGGAGCTTCTATGTCCAACAGCCAGCAGGAGATGGTTGGCTTAACTCAAGCTGAGAGAGTGAATTCACCTTTTTTCTGCCTTTTTGTTCTATCTGTGCCCTCAACAGATTGGATGAAAATAGATCTTCTTTTCTCAGTTTACTGATTCAAATGCTAATTTCCTCCAGAAATGCCCTCACAGACACACCCAGAAATAATGTTTTACCAGCTATCTGGGCATCCCTTAGCCCAGTCAAGTTGACACATAAAATTAGCCATCACAGACTGGACGCAGGGGCTCACCCCTGTAGTCCTAGCACTTTGGGAGGCTGATGTGGGGGGAATCACTTGAGCCCAGGAGTTTGAGACCAGCCTGGGCAACATGGCAAAACCCCATCTCTGCAGAAAACACAAAAATTAGCCAGGTGCAATGGTGCATGCCTGTAGTCCCAGTTACTCTGGAGGATGAGGTGGTAGAATCAATTGAGTCTGGGACATTGAGGCTGCAGTGAGCCATAACTGCACCACTGCACTCCAGACTGGGTGACAGAATCAGACCCTGTCATTCATGGTCCAAGCCCAACTCATTCTCTCTCTCTTTCTCTGTTGCTCTCTCTTTCCCTGATACAGACATTCGCTTAGCATTTAAATGTGATTTCTGAGACTAAAGTGAAAGAGATTTGTCAGTTATCAACACATTCTGATATAGATAGGTTGATAAATAGATAAATCTACAAATGTTGGTCAAGTGCTTCGGGAGCTAGTGAGACGGCTGCATTGTTATATCTGTTTCAGGAACTCTAGAATGATACGTAAAAGCCTCTCCCGGCTGGGAGCCGTGGCTCACGCCTGTAATCCCAGCTCTTTGGGTGGCAGAGGCGGGCAGATCACTTGAGTTAGGGAGTTTGAGATCAGCCTGACCAACATGGAGAAACCCTGTCTCTACTAAACATACAAAATTAGCCAGGCGTGGTGGCACATGCCTGTAATTCCAGCTGCTCCTAAGGCTGAGGCAGGAGAATTGCTTGAACCCGGGAGGCGGAGGTTGTGATGAGCTAAGATCATGCCATTGCACTCCAGCCTGGGCAACAAGAGCAAAACTCCGTCTCAAAAAAAACCAAAAACCAAAAACCAAAAACAAACCCTTTTCCCTCCCTTCCTTCTTTGCTTCCTTCCTTCCAATTTTTTTTCAGCAAACATTTAAGAGTGCTAATGATGTGTCAGCTCATGCTTGGACCTGAGAGATTCAAAAATAAAAATAACAGGGTCTCCTAATTTCTAGGATAGGAAGAGTCAAATTTGCATGAGGACTTCTGAGAAAAACCAAGGATGCCTGAGGGATTTGAGTCCCTAAGTCTCAGCACTTAGACACCAAAATGAAAAAGGATAAAGTCCTTCCCAGCCTGGCAGGAGCAAGAAAAGCCTTTGGTGGGGGAAGGGAGTGAAGGCATGTGCCTCCTCATGGAACACAGGGTTGGAGTCAGCTGCGAGGGATAAGAGGGTTGTGTGACACAGATACCCTCCCAGCTCTCAGCATGGGCCTGGCACATGGGATCTGTGAACTTAAAACAGTCAAGTGACTACCTTTGGCGACCGTAAGAGACACCGCCTTTTAGAAGGCATATGATCTGAAATTGGCTGAAAGAGCTGTCCTATTTAGGAAGAAAAATCTTTCTTTTGGAAAGAGCTGGAACTTTTAGCAAAACTGAACACTGAGGTGGCTGAAGGTGAGTTAACAGAGTGCTGGGTAGGGAGGTTGTGTGGGAAGGTGGAAAGAGCAGAGCCAGAAGACGTGGGGTTCAATTTTGCCTCCACATACTAGCTGAGCGTTTTGAGCCAATAATTTCTTTTTTCTTTTTTTTTTTGAGACAGAGTCTCTGTTGTCAGGCACCAGGCTGGAGTGCAGTGGCACGATCTTGGCTCACTGCAACTTCCGCCTCCCTGGTTCAAGCAATTCTCCTGCCTCAGCCTCCCAAGTAGCTGGGACTACAGGTGCGCGCCACCACGCCCAGCTAATTTTTGTATTTTTTAGTAGAGACGGGGTTTCACTATGTTGGCCAGGATGGTCTCGATCTCCTGACCTTGTGATCCGCCCGCCTTGGCCTCCCAAAGTGCTGGGACTACAGGCATGAGCCACCGCGCCCGGCCATTAAGCAAATAATTTCTATGGACTCTTCTTTCTCTGCTGTAAAATAACAAGTGAGAACAATGATTGGTCTCATTTGTGGAATTATATGAAATACTTTTTAATCCTCATAACAAATTTATGAAATAATTCTCATTACCGTTCCTTTTATTAATTTATTTAGAGACAGAGTTTCACTCTGTCACCCAGGCTAGAGTGCATACCTCACTGCAACCTCAACCTCCTGGGCTCAACAGATCCTCCTGCCTCAGTATCTTCCCCTCACCACTCCCTGGTAGTTGGGACTTTAGGTCTGTACCACCCACTCTTGGCTAATTTTAATTTTTTTTTAGAGTTGGGGGTCTCACTATGTTGCCCAGGCTGGTCTCAAACTCCTGGGCTCAATCCTTGGCCTGCCAAAGTCCTGGGATTATAGGCATGAGCCACCACACCCAGTTTACTATTCCCTTTGTATGGTTGAGGACACCGAGGCTTCAGGAGGTTGAATACATTTTCAAAACTTACATAGCCAGTAAATGGCAGAGCTAGAATTTGAACCCATATTTGTTTGATTTTAAACTCTCTGTTCTTCACCACTTACATTCTTCTGCCTCTCTTCCAAGAATCTCTATTAGGGACTAAATTATACCAAGTTTTACTAAAATGTTGGCAATTAGTTTGACTATTAAATGCCTAATTGTTCTAGTACTTAATCTTAGTTTCATTTAAAGAATAGATTTGAGTGTGTATATTCACATTATTTTTTCAAGTGTTATTCTTAATTGAAAAAGTTTTTCCTTTATTTTTACATTTTTGTTGTTTATTTTATTGTATAATTGCTTTTTGAGGAAAGAAAAATCTTTTCAACTTGATAAAAATGGTTAGAGGCCGGGCGCGGTGGCTCAAGCCTGTAATCCCAGCACTTTGGGAGGCCGAAGCGGGTGGATCACGAGGTCAAGAGATCGAGACCATCCTGGTCAACATGGTGAAACCCCGTCTCTACTAATACAAAAAATTAGCTGGGCATGGTGGCGCGTGTCTGTAATCCCAGCTACTCAGGAGGCTGAGGCAGGAGAATTGCCTGAACCCAGGAGGTGGAGGTTGCGGTGAGCCGAGATCGCGCCATTGCACTCCAGCCTGGGTATCAAGAGCGAAACTCCGTCTCAAAAAAAAAAAAAAAAAAAAAAATGGTTAGAATAATTAGTGTAATCTTGTTAGGACAGTATATACCTCAATTCACTATGCTTATCCACAAATGGCCATTCTTTTCCTGCTTCAGCAGTGACATAGGAAAGGACTGTGTGCCTGGGAATCCGGAGCTCTAGGTTTTAATCCAAGTCTGAGTTCATTGTCCTGTATTTATCTTAGGTCAGTCACCCTCTTTCAGCTGCTATTGCTTCATGTTTAAAACAAGGGGATTAGATAAGATGACTGGCAAAGTCCCTTGCAGCATTAATAGCCTATGATTCTTTAAAATTTTACAAAAAGACATAGTTCAGAAGGATATAATTTTAAATCAATTTCTATCACAATATAACAATAAACGTAGTGGCTCTAAGCAAGTCATAGACTGAGAGAAAGAAACTATGGATTAAATAAGGGTGACTAGATAAGGTCTAAGTTCTTTTCAACTTTGAAATCCATGATCACATATTACTACACTGTAATTTTATAGTACTTTGTAGGGTTTCAAAGAACTTTCATTTGATTTATCCTCTCTGATCCTCACAGGGACAATATGAAGTGGTGAGAAGAGTTATTTTATCCACTCTACAAATGAAGGAACTAAAGATTAAGTGGGTGACATTGGGTCACTTGGCTAGCTGGGGACGGAGCTGGGACAGCAAGGCTTCCTGACTCACGCCCTGCCCTCTATGCCATAGCATTCCTGGGCTCAACAAACAGTAACTGTGAAAGAAGGTTTCCTAACACAAAACTACATTTTATTCTAGTTTGGCAGATGAGTAATCCTCAGTGATAAATTCCTTTTCTGAAAAGTCTCGAAGTCCCTTGGGCGGTTTTGAGTCATTTGTAGTGTCAAAAAGGTTAGGACAGACAGTATTTGCAACTTTCCTCAAATCCAAAAATTAGAAAAGCTGGGGAGAGGTTTTTACTTTTTCTTTCTTTCTTTTTTTTGTAGACTAAGTCACAAGAAGGGAGGGTTTTACTTTTTCTTTTCAACTTAAAAAGGTAGAGTAATTAATATCCTAAATTCTCTTTGTCCTGAGACACCTTTCCTAAGAACCATGAGCCTTTAGCTAAGTATGGAGTGCATTTAGTAGCTATGACTAAGTAACCCATCTTTCAGTTACAGAATGTTACTGTTGGCTGGGCATGGTGGCTCACCCTGTAATCCCAGAATTTTGGGAGGCCAAGTGGGCAAATCACCTGAGGTAAGCAGTTCGAGACCAGCCTGGCCAACGTGGTGAAACCCCTGTCTCTACCAAAAATTCAAAAAATACAAAAATTAGCCAGGCACGTTGTTAGGAGCCTGTAGTCCCAGCTACTTGGGAGGCTGAGGCAGGAGAATCACTTGAACCCAGGAGGTGGAGGTCGCAGTGAGCCGAGAACGGCACCATTGCATTCCAGCCTGGGTGATGAGCGAAACTCTGTCTTAATCAATCAATCAATCAATCAATGTTATTGTTATATTTGTGGAAAAGATAATTTGGCATCTTTTCACTCATTCAAAATATTTATATAAATACTATATAAAAATTGGCCGGGCGCGGTGGCTCACGCCTGTAATCCCAGCACTTTGGGAGGCCAAGGCGGGTGGATCACGAGGTCAAGAGATCGAGACCATCCCAGTCAACATGGTGAAACCCCGTCTCTACTAAAAATACAAAAAATTAGCTGGGCATGGTGGCGCATGCCTGTAGTCCCAGCTACTCAGGAGGCTGAGGCAGGAGAATTGCCTGAACCCAGGAGGTGGAGGTTGCGGTGAGCCGAGATCGCGCCATTGCACTCCAGCCTGGGTAACAAGAGCGAAACTCCGTCTCAAAAAAAAAAAAACAAAAAAAAAAACTATATAAAAATTAATTTATATACACTTATGTATAATATAAATTTACATGTAAATATTTATTATTAAAGTTATTTTATGTTATTTTATTGAAGTTATACATGCACATAATAAGAAAAAATCTTAGGTCGGGAGAAGTGGCTCACGCCTGTAATCCCAGCACTCTGTGAGGCCGAGGTGGGCAGATCACGAGGTCAAGAGATCGAGACAATCCTGGCCAACATGGTGAAACGCCTTCTCTACTAAAAATACAAAAAATTAGCTGGGCGTGGTGACGCGCGCCTGTAGTCTCAGCTACTCGGGAGTATAAGGCAGGAGAATTGCTTGAACCAGGGAGGCGGAAGTTTCAGCGAGCCGAGATCGTGCCACTGCACTCCAGCCTGGTGCCTGACAACAGAGACTCTGTCTCAAAAAAAAAAAAAAAAAAATGTTATCAGTAGAAAAAGAAGGGTGTAAAATGAATATGACCTCTATCCCATTCCAGCCTAGGCCCATGTTCTAGAAATAGGCACTGTCATCAGATTTTGTTAGATGGTGTAGCAGTTGCCATTATAATTTCAAATATCATGCTTACAGATCTATTTTTCTATTTGCCAACTTTAGAAAGTATCTACTGACTTCAAAAAAGATGATAAATTTCTTGTGTTTACACTTCCTCCTAATCTTTCTGTTGCTCTCCATCTCCAATTTGTGTTTTGTTATATTTTTAATTTTTCTAAAAATTATATTTAAAATTATTCTTTATAACTTTAAATAATGTTCCTAAAGTTCAATTTCTAAACTTATTTATTTAGATGGAGTCTTTTGATTTCCATTTATGTAAGAGTCCACCTCTCAATTGTATGTATGCATGTGTGTGTGTATTCGTGGTTTACTATGTTTACATTCTGCTCTGTAATTATAATTAAGTCTCCTTAGGATTAATGAGAATTCTGAGTGGAAGTGATTCTTCCACTCAGCACAGTGGTAGGCACAAGTAATTGACTTGTATGGATAAACCTCCATGTGGAAGAAAAAGTAATCATATTTAATGGAAATTTTCCAGCTCAGATGAGATTCTTCTAAGCTTCAAGATCTAATGGATATTTTCTTTCTTCCCTCCCTCTCTTCCTCCCTTTGAAGCTTCCTTTCTTTCTTTCCTCCCTCCCTCCTACTTTCCTTCCCTCTTCCCTCCTTCCTCTCTCTCCCTCCCTCTTTTCCTCCCTCCCTCCCATCCTTCCTCCTTCCTTCCTACTTTCTTT